>NC_047527.1:58259549-59696549 GCF_012275295.1 Melopsittacus undulatus | reverse complement strand
AGCACTAAGTTAAAATGCAAGTTTTGCACTATCAGCTTGTTTCCCATCAGTCATGACTCCTGCTTTCTGAGGAAGGGCTCAAACCCTCCCAGTGTGGCCACAGAAGTGGCTTGCCCTCAAAGGATGTGTTCAGAGGGAGGTACCTTTGACTTTACAGAAACACACACATCCTGGATGTCAGAGTAATCTACAGGAAAGTAAAAAATTAAAAATGCATGTCTGTAAAAGCACTAGTTGCATGTGCCAGACATATCATGGTCACACTGCTGTGTGTCTTGCTATAATTACCATTTGGAAGTGCACTGAATTGGACTGCATGCAGCATGGATCATGGATATTAGCCTGAATCACTATCTCCAATTCAAGTACAAACACGTACTCTCATGTCCTTTTTATACCTTGTCTCTTCAGCAAGTACAACTAAATCATTATTATAATCCAATTTAGCATATAAATTGCTGAAACCACATTTTATTAAGTCAGAAAGTTGGTCTGGATGTTCTGTATTAACTGTAATACCAGTCTTGAACAGAAGAGTCCTTCCACCGCCTGTACCCGAGTCTCCCGCTCACTCGAGACTCCATACCATCTCCATGGCAGACTTCCAGGCCACAGGAGTCTAGCACAAAGCACCATAGGATCCATACCAGTTGTTTAAAGATGCTGCGAGCTTTTTTGAATAAAAGTAAATAATTTCCATTTCAAGTACCTTTCTTAAACAGTAAAAATAAAGACTATGTACTGAAGGTTGTGTTTACAATTGTAATAAAATGATAAATAACTGAACAAAAAATTGACAAGATAGTATAACACATTACTCCATATATATTTTTTCTAGTATTTTCTTACTAATTTCTTTTAAAATGTGTGCAAGTTTGGAAAGCCGTTATGTAGGTTCACCTCATTTTTCTTTACTAAAGTAAATGTAGACACAAGTGTATGATAGGACCAGACAGCAAAACCAGATGATAGAGAAACTCAGAATAGCTGGATGTGGAACAGTCATTTCACACTCACATCTCTGATTTAAACAGCTGAACCAAATACATATTTTTTGTTTGGACACATCTGTATGTACGATATGTCTAATTAATTGTTCGTTCAAAAATGCAATTTCATGATCCATTTGATGACTTAGGTATACAACAGTTTTAGTTCTCAGAACTGACTAAAAATAGTGATTTTAATTTATTCCTGCTGCCTACAATTACCCACAACCATGTATTTTTAAATATTTCCAGCCTATAAAAATTACTAATTTTTGCCACTTGTGTTTATCTGCATTTAGGCTTTGATTTGGATAAATTAAGCTCTCAAGTGTTCCTTGCTTTATGAAACTCCGCATGTTGTACACTTCAACACAAATAAATGACTTCTACCATTAGAGGTTTAAATAATGTAATGTATTTCATGCTCAGCCTGAAGCTGGATTCCAATGAAGTTGCTAATGCACGTAATGATTAAGTGTAACTCAAATACTAACTGTGTTGTTGAAAACATGACAGGCAATAATTTGGTCTATTATATTCTGCCATTTAATTCCCTAGTACAGACATTCTCTGACACGTTATGAAGCAATGATTTACAATTATTCAAGCTGCAAAGGTCAGAAAGTGACATTATAATCATCTACACAGAGATCCCTTTTAATGCACAAAAACTAGGTAATACTACACAAAAATAGTTTTACTAGAGTAGTAACTTTCTATTTAAGATCTCCTAAACTGCACAAGTATAAATAATTAATTTACATTACAGTACATTAAGACAGCCTTGAAAATATAATGTTTTTCCTGCTCCTACCAATACATTTATGAATAAGTCTTTTTTGCATGCTAAAAGCAATCTTAAGAGCAGGCTTTCACTAAAAGTAGCCTGACATTAACAGTAATCAGTTTAAAAAAAATCTGAGAATCTAAAAGATTTTTAGAACACCACACGCAGGAGTAGAGCCAATTTTTTTGATGCAGCTGGTCAAAGCACATTCTTCTCTATAACATACGAAGATCTGTTAGCCACTATACTTGATATAGGTGATTATTTTTCTTTTAGACATTCTCAAAGCAACCAGTGTCATTAAAATGCTGAACTGTACACAGGTTAAGATCTCTGAACTATTCTTAGCATTAACAACAGCAGTAAAAGTGAAATTATTTTCATGCCTGGGACACTATAACACTCCTGAAAGCTTGTTTACAAGAAGCTTTAAAAGATAAATAAATTTAGCAAAACACTTATTTAGCAGAACATCTTATATCCAGAATTAACTGGGAAAAGAAGTTTCAAAGCTAATCGAGAACTGAGGAGCAGAAAGTAAAAAAGATTAATAGCTCCATCCAGCAAAAGACCAAAACAAACACCAAAACCAAAAAATCCCCAACCAAACAAAAAAAAAGTACAAGAAACAACTACTTCAGCAAAGTACAGAAAATTACTAATGTTTTCCACCCCCCTCCAAATTCATTGCTGTATACGAATACTTTCCTTCCTTAAAACACTTGGCTGCTATATATGGAATAAACATAATAAAGATATTGCTACAATATCTGTTCAGTTTTTAGGAAGGTAGCAAAAAATGTTTATGTGCATGTATTAAATACTGACAGTTTTCCTAAAAATCCAAACCTACCTTACACCCATCTTCCTCAGCAGATTTTTAAGAAGACATAAAGGAGAGAAGAAAAAAAACAAACGAAGCAGCACTCTTACTTAAAACATGTAACTATATCCCCAAAAACTCTGTTTCTGAAAGCAAAAGGAAGAAAAATGCAAAGGAATAGTAGATGTATTTTTAAATCAAACATTGCCTATAAATTCTGTTCAAAATCTCAAGTGCAGAACAATGCATTTTTCATGTTCTACCTGAGGCATAAAATTCAAAAAGTGCATGATAAGCATTTCACCAGGCAAATGAAACAAGATTTTTAAATGCTGGGCAACCAAGATTTGCTCATCTAACCCAGGGTATCAGCCAATTTCAGAGGCAGACTTCCAAATATTAAATTCAAATAGGCAGCAGTTTGCTACCCACAGAAAATAGATACTACCTCTGAAATAATGGGATATATTTTACAGCCATGGGTATGGAAAAGAAAACAATTAACACACATCTGCGATAAGGAAATGAGTAGCAGACGGTTTACTCCAAATGTTAAAACATTAGCGGTGTCCAATTTCTGTGTCATGTAGTTTCTGCTGTGCAGCTGAAGAAAAACAAACCCTGAACTTCAATTAAAAAAAAAATAAAACAACACAGCAAAATTACTGCCTTTTTCAACAGCTAAGTGAATTATATACCGCGTACTTTGTATCATGTAAATATGAGGACCATTTGGAAAACTGAGACACAGCAAACTCCTCCTAAAACAACACAAAAGATGCAGTCTTCTGCTTTTTTTTAAAGACAAAAAATTCCAGAGAATTTTTGGTTTAAAAAGAAAAAAAAAAAAGAAAAAAAAAGAGCGGTATTTTGAGACCACACTACACCACCATGTTGCTCTGACATTTCACCTTTACAAAGTGCCCAAGCACATTCAAAAGCTTTTGGAACAAAATTTATCGTCACAACTAGCAGAGGGCTTATTACTATGAATCTAAAAGTCAGGGGATAGAATATTAACTACTGTAGAAAAGAAAACATAGTGCAGGACCTTCTGTTTGTGACAAAATTACAGAGTTAATGTTCCTGAAAGATCACTTCACCTTTTAAAGCATGATTTTTAAAAAGGTAAAATTTATAGCAATTAAACCTAATGAAGAAATGCAGCATGAGCTGCTTATGTTCAGGAACTAATAGGTCCACTGAGCATTCCTAAGATTATTTAGCCATCAATGATAATGAATTGACATTGTCAGTGGTGTTAATGTACCAATGCTCTATAGTGCCACTAATCCGATAGCCAATCCTAGCAATTTTTATTTTTTTATGTTGCTACTTTATTTTTTTAACACTACCCCATCCTTTCAATTAAAACAGCAGAAATACAGCACAGGCTATTACACTTTTTTTTCCTCTTCTTGCACATTTAAGGATGGCATATTCATGATTTGGACTATGGTTCAAACTGCTCTGGTCATTTCTCCTTCAAATCTTGTTCAGGACTGCTAAATACAGTATAAAAATGTATTTTTCAATTAAATCTGTGTTAATATATAATTAATCCGTGTTAATATATAATTCTTAAAATTTTTGGTGCCCATTAAGTGAAATGTCATGATTATTTAAATAGGTACATAAATCAGATTTTTGTGAGCAGAGGGTATTGTGGCGTATGTCTCTTCAGCTGATTGTTTTGTCATATCTAAGTAACACAGCTTCATGTGGTTCATGAAAATTAGCAATATAATGCTACACAAAAATGGAAAGTTAGTACCTGCTTGGCTACCAGGTGTGACACTTCAACAACATACAGCAAGCAAAGTGACTAATATTCAAGTCCACAGTTTAAACCATTCATATATGTTTTAATCTCTCTCTTGCACAGCCATCATGAATTGCAACTGAGAGTTGTGTAATTTCAGAGACAGATTCGAAGAACATGTCAATCCTGAAGGAATGAGCTTTACAAAAAATGGGGTACTGTGCCAAATCCTAATCATGTTAATTCTCTTCTTAGAAAAGATACAGTATTGCCTATTTTGAGGTTTTGTTTTTTACTTCTTCTCTCAGTCAAGTAATATGATGATTTTTCACTTTAAGTTAAAAGGGAATTGAATAAAGAACCATTGTCAAGTTTGTTAACAACTTCTAAAGAACAGAGCTTAGCCTTAGCTAAACAGTTTTATGAATCTGCAGTTGTTAACTATCTTCCATGCCAAATTCTTAACAATCCATATAGCAGAGATAGTAAACAAGATTTGTCAAACAATATAAAATAGACTACCACACATACTGTTAAACATTCTGCAAAATAAAATGCAGCACAAGGTATTGTACTATGGATAGTCAGTGGTCTTAAGAACTGGGCTCATACATTTTTATTTCTTGTTTCAAGAAGTCAGCAATTAACTTTCTTGAGTAAAAACATTCAAAGTATCTCATAATGCTGCATGCAAAACTATCTGAAAAACAGAGAGATGAATCAGTGAAAATCACTCAGCTGCATCTCCAGCTGAAGATTCACTTGTCCCTTAAAATATGCAACTCACTTTGTCCTGCAGTAGATTGGTATACTAAGGCTAAACCCCCCCCCCCCCCCCGCTGAATATTATACCCAGCATCACACTACACCATTCATGTGTGCACTGCCTCATCTAATTGAACCTGTGCTATTCTACACATTAGCTATAAGACTGCTATAGCACGTTACATAGGTTTGAGTAAAATATTTTTATATGATGCATACATTAGCTAATTTCTCCAGCATAATAACATTAAAATATATTTTTAATCAGAACTAGGGTATTAAAATCCAACTTTGAATGTCCTATGATGTACCATATATGCCATGGCATTTTAAAACCTTTTAAACATTTCTGCTAAATTAATTAGTTTTGCATTAAGGAGTCTCAATGCCTCCTATTAAATGCAACACATTTGAAGGACAATTAAACATTATGAACGATCCTTCTGAGAAAATAACGGTGAAGTAAAAAAGAAAAACAAGATTTTTTGGGTGACAAACAAGAACACAAGCATACATAAAAGAGTTCAATTTATTTCTAAAGTCTTATGCCCGCAATACTTTAATCTGTTTGTTTGAAAAATCAGTCTTCTGTTTTGTTTTCGTAAAGAATTAAAACCCTAATGGAGTCCAGAAATCTGTTAATGGTACTAAAATTATAACAGTATAGCAAAAGAAAAAACCCCACACAGTAAAGTCTATATTATATATTTTTTATGTCTTTAAATGGAATTTACAGTTCTCCCTGGCAATGTGAATGAACATCCTATAATTTAGTCAATTTACAGATTACAGGTTCAAATTGACCTTGTAGCCCATAAAATTGCTCATCTTCAGTGCAGGATTAGAAGTGGGAAAAGAATGTCATAACTGTATTTAAGGAATTTACCATAACAATGGAAAGGAGGATATGCATGCATAATTTTAGCCACTCTTGCTCACATCACAGTTTTCAATTCTGAAACAATGCATATCCTGCACTCTTCTCCTGGTTAACCATGGTGGAGACTGTTTCAATTTACTCACCCACAGACATGACACTTGTATTCCCTCATCCCAAGGTGCCTCTTGACATGGTTTCTGGCATCTCCGAGCTGAGCTGTTGCAAAGTGGCATATCTTGCACTTGAATGGCTTTGATCCTAAGTAAAATTTAGCATAAGATATGAGTTGAATTAGAATAATATATCACCCATGGTTAAAGAAATAAAAAATCCTGTGAAAAAAATAACCTTTAAAAAAGCCTATCCCACATTTAACCTGCTTGAGATTTTTGCCCAACAAAAAAACACATCTTGCACATAAATTTATGACTCCCTGGGCACAGATGGTACATACTACACATTACTCATTAAAGTTTCCTTAAGTTCAAGATCATTACTCTCTGAACTCTGAGGAATAATTTACTCTTTCAAAATTATTATTATTATTATTATTATTATTATTATTATTATTTTAAAAACTCACAAAATATTAAAATGAGCAGACAATATAGTAGGTAGATAACCTTTCAATAAGATGGCAAAAGTTGTTCTACACCTTTCCCTATTTCCAAATGATGAAGCTCAGGTGATGGTCTTAAAGTGGCTCGATATTGGTGTAAATTGTAAAATGGACTCAGTTTTTAAGCAAACGCATTTAAAGTAATTTTACAAGTCTTCTGACTTTGAATAGATTTCACATTAGCATTGGTATTTCAGATTTGTTCTGTCACACAGAGAAAATGATTCATCACCTAGCTATTGTAATGACATGCAATGTATGAATATACAGTGGATAAAATATTATGCCTTTATGACTGTTTTATGGTCAAGAATTTATGATTATTCTGCAAACCAGAAGTATTGACATTTTGGCTATTATTTATTTCAAGAACAAACTTTAATATTAAATGCCTACTGCAGACCAAAGAACTCTGAAATTATTTCTCCAAGAAAGAAATACCAGCATATCTCTTGTATCACATCAGTTCACCAAAAATCAAATTATTTGTCTATCTTAATTAACAGTGATCCTCTCTCGAGGATGGAAAAACTATTCTTTTACCGAAATAGTTAAACTAGGCACATGTCAGTCCCCATGTTATTATGCACCAACACCATTTTAAAGCATGCTGTAGCACTTTTCAATTTTCTGACCACTAAATCCATAAATCAATAAATCAAAATCATAGAATTGCAGTTAAAAGTAAGTACAATATGGTCACAGAGTCTCCATATTACATTTAGGATATGTTTTGTGAAGTACTTCTTCCAATACAGTTAAGCATAGTATGAAATATGTGATCTTTAATAAATATACATAAAGAGCTCTGATAAGAAAAATATTGCACTATATCATACTTGATCAATGAACCTTTTTGCTTTGCCCTTGAAAACAGAATATCCTCCAAGAAACTGGGCTGAAATTGAGTATCTTAGTAAAAATTTTTAGAGTCTTAAATTTCAATTTAATTCCCAAAAGCTGACGAAAAATGAAGCATTTAATTTTAATCTCCTAACTGAAATAAAAAAGTCAACAGTACTAAGCACAGGCAGACAAGGTTGAATATTTCACAGTTCAATGACAATGAAGCCAGATCTCTTAATACTTCCATTTCTACTGTTGGAAGTAGATGTAAAATATATTTAGCACCTGAATGGTTATATCTAGTCAGCTTTATAAGTTTAAATGTCAAAAGCAGGTTGAGACTGCAGCTAACAGCAATCACATTCTATCAATCACAGTGAAAAAAATGCAGTTTATTTAAATGATCCTGATAAAACTAAATTAATCATTAATTTGGTGACATTTCAAATCAACACTGCATTCTATAAGGAGACCCATGCAAATAATAATTTTAAAGAAGCCTATCTCTGCATTAATAGAGTATTAAAAGTTGATGGTTTAACTTACAATCTTAAAGACTAATTGCACAATTAATAACATCAAGGCCACAGTTGGGGAGGATTTTAAAATCCATTGTTGTTTATACTGCTCTTTTTTGTCACAGAATTCAAATACCATGTGGATTCAATCCTATGTTCCCTTAGTTTCTCTCCTACTGATTAAATTGTAAATTTGTTCCTCATTCTGTTACTGCAGGTGTCCCACAGGGCTTCCATACAAGACCTTTGCTGTTTTCCATTTACATGACTCCTTTGTGAAGAACTCAAGTTCAGACCAATTGTAGCTACAGTGTGCTGACAATACAGAAACGTATTATTCTGTTGACTGCTCTCATCCAAAAATCAGTGAGGCTTTGAGGGTTTTTTTATTTATTTCTCAGATACAGAGCTGAATATCTGTTAACATCTCCATTTAAAGCCCATGAAAATTCAAGTGCTGGCAGGCTCCAGTCGGGATTTATCACCTGAAACAAAAGCAGTGCACCTCCCTTTTAGATTGCTGGTGCCAAATTTGTTCCAGGATGTTCTTTACTGGAAAAACCCAAAATTTATACTTGAGATGAAGACATTAGACTAAGAGTTGAACTAATGGGGCAAAAAAAAAATAAATAAATCTGTGTTTGCTATAAGGCTAATTTCAGACCGAAAAAATGTTGAAGCAATTAACCATTTGTTAGCCACACTTCTCACAAACTTTGATGGTTCTCATGCTGTGTTAAATGTGACACTATTGGATTCACACTTGGCTTTGCTTTTAATTCATAGAAAAATGAGAAAAATACTTTCAATATAGCATCTTTCCAACAAATGAGTTTAACAAAAAAAAAAAAAAAGAAAAAAGCCACAGAATTACTCTACCCACAGGTTATGGCATGGAAACAAAGTGACATTTTCTGATGGCAGCAGTAAGCAATAAGGCTCTTAACAAAAGAACTGAGGGGGGAGGGAACACAAACCCCCCATAATAACAAAAACCCACAAACTTGAAAATAGATTAAGAGTTCAGGTCAGACAGACACAAACCATATGACTGTTTTACAAAAAAGACTGAAGTTCACAGTCCTTCTTTTACATTAAGACAACAGAGACCCAAAAACTACAAGAAACATTCACCGCCTCAGCTTTAAACTAGCCAAAGGCAACATCACCTGCACCTGCAGGTATAGCTGTATTCCTAGATCAGGCCCAATGCAAATGAGGCAGAGCCACATGAAATCTCATCATACCATTTTCCCATGTGTTTAGGACACGGGGAGTAGATACCACACTTGCATTGAGCAAACCTTACATTAACTGAGAAATCTGATGAGAAACAAAACAAAGATGATGTGGTTTCAGGTGATTTTTCCTCAGATGTTGATTGTTAATTAAGTTTATGGGACCTCCATCAATTGCGAACTAAAAAGTCTTCCACCTCTACTACTCTTTTTATTTTCCTTTACACTTCCTCATTTTCACTTGTCAACATGTGATGGACTTACTTGTTATGTCCTCTCTAGCAAAGCTTCCCTTTCATTTGCAATGTGAAAATCTCCTACATTATTTAACAGTATTTTGAGACATTATTTTTCTATTAATGGAAATCATTAGTTGTATCTTTCCATAACTTTCCTTTCCCTTCCCCCTTGCCCAAACTGTCACCAATTACTCAATAAAAAAGGCAAGGATTTGGATATGGTTACGCACCCATACACATAAATATATACACACATCCAGATGCTGAAGAAAGCTGTTTTTAAAAAGCACATAATCAGAACAATAACGTGGAAAATATGCAGCTCTGCTCCTATTATATATCTGCTGTTATCAAGGAACAGGTGAGAAGCTAGAAATACTGGGTTTTGCCTCACCAATGTTACAAGCCAGTTTATATACAGTTGGTGGAATAGGTCAGTTACCCCTGCCACCACTTCCAATAACCCAAAAAGATTTGCTTCTTATTCAACTGCATCCAGATTGGAAGAAAAGGTTCTGTAAGTCACAAAGGAAATCACAAATATGAAAACACAGATTGGAAGAGAAAGCCTTCTTCCCATTAACTATTAATAAAAGTCTCCACATTACTATTTATGTGAATAAGCAAAGCATAAGAAAAGCATTTCATCTAAAGGTACTGTGAGAAAGAGGGCAGATAAAACTCTATTCTGTAACCCTTCTATACCTCCCCTGCACAAACCACTGAAAAATGACTTGGAAAATGAAATGTATTCTTTTACTGCTTTGCGTATTTAGGGCCATCCAAAAGCACAATAAAAATATACTTCATGATAAGACCTACACACAAGATGTTAAAAAGTACACTAACTTTTACTAAATGTTACAATCAATGATGTAACTTATGTAAGTAGGGTTGCTTTGTCATATATTGATAGTTACCTCACTTTCACATCCACATTAACTTGATTTTAAATGCAATTAATACATATAGTCAAGGAAGACTAATGGACTACATTCTGCACTTAACCTGGTGGACATTTTCAAATGGCACAAGTGACCAGTGCAAACCTATTTTGCATTGTAAACGACTAAATAAATCTTAATGGATTAAGAATGATCAGCTATCAACACACAAGGGAAATTAAGTGCTGAAATGCCTACATTGATTATTTTAAATTATTAGCCTTACTCTGTTCTTGAATTTGTATGCTTTTAGTGAGCTTTAACACATTTACAAGACTTATTGACTATAATTACAAGAGAATTCAAGTAATGGACACATCAATTATAAGCAACATGTCTTGACCAGACAGTTGCATAAAGAATTCTAAAGAGAGCTCCATTAGCATCCTCCCCCTTAGTTTTATTCAGTTTTATCTGCCGTAAGAGGGCATATTAAGGGCTTATACAGCTGTTCTGACCATGTGAACACGAGCATCCCTCTAAAGACTTAATACTGCATTCAAAGTTGGGATATTAGCTGAAGCAATACAGATAACTACATTATTGACAGGACAGAAGTACTGCTGGAAGTACTAAGTATGTGAGTTACTGGTATACATGAATACTCAAGTTATAGCAAAATACTTTGAAAGGTTTGAAATACAATGTCTGTGTTCTCCAAGATTAATTTTAAACTTTGTTGTCCAGTCATGCCCTTGCCTTTTCATAAAAAAAAAAAACTCTCACAAAACTATTTTAGGATTATGCCAGGAATCACCATTCTTTTATGTTTCTTTTTTCTTACCTTTTTGTTCTCTTCCTTGTAACCATGCACTAAGTTTCAAATACTGCATGAATTTAAACTATAGCTTCCATAATAAGCCATTATTTAAAAGTACAGTAAAATAAACCTTACAGTTTTAATGAAAATATGTTCATTGAAATGTGAATTTATTATTCAAATCCACTCATAAATTCAACCACAGAGACACCACTTGTCTAAGCAGAGCTCAGTGATTTAGAAAAGCTGTCTATTTAAAATAAAGAATGTATGGCAGGTTTATAGAAACATCGCAGTGAATTTTTACATAAATTTAGAACTGCAGCTTATGCATTTTCCTACAAAAATGTTTTTAAATTTTCCACTTAAAATTAAACATAAAAATGAATTGAAAGTGTGATCGGCCCAGAAACTAAATCAGATGCTACATGCCTGTGCACCACATCAGCATTACACACAACCTTCCAAAAAGGCTGACCAATTCCAATACCCATAACTTATTTCTTAATAAAAAAAACCAAAACCCTCTTGCTGCTTCTTACTGGTATTTATTTAGGAATGATGTAATATCAGACGTCTATCCTGAAGCATTATGTAATGCTGAAAGTGTCACTGAACTGAAATGAAATAAACAATTTGGATATTAAACAACTGCAAGGAAGAGGAAGTTAGAAAGAACAGCTAATTGTTCTCTCAAACCACCACTGCTTCATTATATACATTAAGAACCAGTTAATGGTTACAATTTAGATTAAAGGAAACAAAATCTCTCTATATGAAACAGAAAGAAGGGTGACTGCACTTAATATTCTGACCTTTGATCACTGTTTTTTACACCCATTTTGGCAATTTTTAATTTCACTGGGGGCTCATTAGGTGATATGCATGCCAGTTCATAAGAAATGTTAAAGAAATTGACAAACAGAAAAAGACCAGTGGTATAATTCACTCTGCTTGAATTGGACCACTTGCAAAGAGAGCATTTCCATACCTGTATGGGTACGGATGTGAGCTAGGAAGGCCATGGAATTGCTACTTCTACACATCTTCCCACAATACTTGCAGATATTGCCTTGGTTCTCTTCCCTCTCCCTGTTTATTTGCTCAGTGTCTTCCACAATGTATTTATTCACTTCCCGCAACAATTCTTCATGTTGCTCTTTGATGTGGAGAAACAAGCTCTGCTCCGAATCGAAGGGCTCCGTGCACTTCACACATTTAAAGGTAGCGCCTCCTTCAGGCAGCTCCTCCACACTTGCCTGCTCATTCCGCATGTGCCCGGCACTGGCCAAGTGCTGGTGAAGGTTGCTCTCTGTGTAAAATGATTTTCCACACAGTAAACAATGAAAATGTTTCTCTTTTGAAGGATGTTTCATGGCTATGTGAACATTTAGTCCGCTCAAACCATCTGCTAGGAAACCACAGTCATCACAGCGAATACGTGTCAATTCCCCAAGGGAAATTCCTTCTGACTTCTTTTTCCCACCACTTGGTGAACGGTATACTTTCACTGTAAGATCTCTAGCCTTCACTCTACTTGACATCTGTCCTTCAGCAGAATTATCAGTGACCTCCCCATCTTGATGGCTTTTTAATCTCACTATAGAAGAATCAAACTTGCCAAAATTTTGCATTGCCTTTCCTTTATCATCAGCACTGATAACCGTTCCTAAAGCCTCATTATTACTTTCTTGCATGCCCTCAGCTGTTGAGCCATCTGCCTCCCAAGCATTGTTATTTATAGTTACTTCTGCCTCATGTTGTGCTTCCATAAGGGCTTCTTCCTCCTCCCCAGTAGGATCCTCTTTGAAACTTCTGTCACCCTCTAAACTATGTATATTTTGTACCATTTCTCCAATGTTTCCAGCAAAATTTGATTGCTCTACTGCACTACTTGTTTCTGGAAGAGTTAGCATAAGTGGGCTACTTCTTTTCAGTGGTATTTTTTTGAGAATGTCTGTGTTTCCACATTCTACTTCAGGATTTGCTTTATATGCTTCCAAGCTTTCCTCACCTTTTCCTGAATTCAAGCTTGTGCTGCTTGATCTGTTTTGATTTGCTGCAGTGCAATCATCATCTGAGTTGAGCAGCTCCTGACCACACCTACTTTGCTGCAACTCACTAGTATCTGTTTCTTTAACTGATACTTCCTTGTCAAGATTAACTTTACCTTTTTGAGGAGTTTGCTGGAAACCTTCACAAAAATGGTTTTCTCCCCCATTTTTAGACTTCTCTTCAAGTTCACTTTCTACTGTATCTTTGGAATCACCTCCTTTAGGTCTTCCTGAAGATGCACATTCATCTAAGACCGTACGCTCAGTTAAGTTTTTACTCATATGATCACCTTCTGCTGCATCACTAATACATTTTGTTTCACCTAAAACAGTTTTTGATTCTCCTGCACTGTGATGGTGCTCCTCTTTAGACAAAGCAGTGCCTTCTTTAGTGATATTTGCTGTGTTTGCTTCTTCCCCAGAAGAACAAACATAAGATTCTCTTCTAATTTTATGTTTCTCTGTTGCTGCATGCCTAATCATCTCTCTACGAGTAACAGCATAGTAGTCACAAGCCATGCAGTAGTATTCAAACTGTTTCGTATGTTTTCGCTTCACATGCAGCTCTAAAGAAGAAGAAGAATGAGCAACGAAGCTGCAGTGGACACACTTATTGTCACTTGCACTCAATGCTCTTTTCTGGAGGCATGGGTCACCATCTTGTGTAACCCTTGCTGGTTCTAGAAACAAGTGTTGGTTTACACTTAATGGATTGCTAGTATGCTCCAAATCTGGCAGCCTACTGGCATTTACAACTTTTAGCTCAGCATCTTCTTGCTCAACTTCCTGATTGTCTAAGACAGAATTTTCCAAATCTGATGACTGGTTACCATCCTCAACATGTTCATACAAGGCAGTCATGGGGCTGTTACCCTTCTTGCTCATGGATCCAAAATTACCTCCTTTAGGGCTAATGATGATGTCTGAGTTCTGTTTTCCAGGTCCTTCTATCTCAACACGACTTTTGTGTTTTTTGGTTGCACAATGGCGTTCCATGTCTCCTTTGGTTACAGTGTAATAATTGCAAACCTTACACAAATAGCTGTACTGATGACTATGTTTACGTCTGATGTGAACAGTCAAATTTGTAGCACTGGAGGCCAAAAGACCACAATGGCTACATGTCCTAGAAATAGTGCCTTTGGGTTTCCCTCTTTTGGGTTCATTAGCTAAAACCAATTCATTTTCAGCAATCCTTTGATCAAGTTGAATGATTTCCTTATTCCTTGATACATTTTCCATGGAAGAGGATGAAACATGTATAATTTCTTTATCTAACTCTGTATTCCCACTCCCAGAAATGGAAGGATCCACTATTGTTTTCATACCACCAATGCCAACACAAACCTTTTCAATACACTCTTCAAAACGCAGTCCAATGTTGTTTTTCCTGGCATTTTCAAGGTGCTTGCTTCTTTTGATATGCTTCTCCATTCCTTCCCTACTCAGTGAGTAGAGATTACACGCTTTGCAAAGGAAGTGATACTCCTGTGCATGTCGGAGTTTTATGTGCCTTGTAAGAACCGTGGAAGATCTTGTCTTATAAAAACACTTTTTGCATTGAAATTGGGTTTTATTCAGAACAGAATGCTTCAGTTCATTTTTATGGTTTATGAAGGAAGGGTCTGGAGGTTTTGCTTTCATTGATACTTCCATTTCCTTTGCAAGATTTTGGCTATTGTTTGATAACGAGTCAGCATAAGTTGGCACTTGCAAGGTCTGATCACTGTTACCCAGAGGAGTGGCTTGCTGGAAGACTGAACCATAATGTTTCTCATTTTTTTGATGTTTTATCAGCTCTTCTTCCATATGAAAAAAAAGAATGCAAGTTGGACAACTATGGGACATATTATGTGCTTCACTCATGTGGCTTTGAAGGCTATTCACGTTCAAGCTGGTAAATGAACAGAGTTGACAATTAAAGCTACAACCACCCATCTGGTGTTTATTGTCCTGAGAGTGTTGGTTCATGTCTTCCCTGACTCCAGAGGAATAACTACACGTCTGATAATGAAATTGAATCCTTTTTGTATGAAGCTTTTCAACATGAACTTCCAAACTTTTTCTGTTCTGAAAAACATGACCACAATCAGTGCAAGTATGAAGAACACTGTGATCAGCAGTAAGGTTAACATCATAATCTTTAGTATGTGTAGTGCTGGAAGAAGGGGTATTTGGCTTATCTTCAGTAAGATCCTGAATTTCTGAAGTATTATTACCTTTACCTCTAGCATCTGTTTCTAATTCTGTTTGTGACATATGGCTTGAATCACCAGATTTAAACTCTGTGCTGGAGATATGCTTCATGTGTAGTCTCTGAGTTTCTGACTTGCCTCTCATAAAGTTTCCCAACAAGCTGTACCTTCTTTTAACCTGCCTCTTGAATTTAAAAGACCTACTCTGTCCCAGTGAAGACCTTAACAAGACAATGCTTCTCCTACATTCCGGTCTATCAAATCTCCTTGTCAAGTTTAAACTGCTAACTGGCTTTTTGGTAGTTGGAGGAAATTCTGTTTTCTGCAAGATACTTTCTGAGGGTCCTGGTATTTCTATTTCAGTACAAACTTCACAATTTCCTTCTACAGCAGAAGAAGGAAATGTTTCTTCTGTCATAGTATCTGCTTTTTCAGTGGGAACATCTGAAGATGGTATCATTTCAATCAGTTCAGTGCCATCATTTTGTTTAGACAAGCTTACTTTTGAGCCTTCCAGCACACTGCAAGCATTTAATTCTTTTGCACCAGCAGCCCTTGCCCTTAATTTACTGGTCACAGGTTTTGCTCTGACATTCCTTTCTTTGGTTGCAGTAGATCGTTGGGTTTTGGAGAATTTTTTTGTCAATATTTGTACAAATCCTCCCCGTGCAGCAAGATTTTGGCGCCGAAGGTGAGTCTTGCCAAGGAAATGAGAAGTTAGGAGATTTTCCTCAGCACTCTGAAAACCACAAAGTTCACAACAAAACATCTTGGATTTCTCATGATCTTGCTGGACATGCATATGTAATGTTGAACTACATTCAGCTTTGCAACTACAGTGAGGGTATGTTTGCTCTTTGGATAGTTTAGAGGAAATTTCTTGTTTATTGTTTTCCTTATCAGAGCAGGAAGGTAAACACTGATCACTCATTCTGCTTTTGAAATCTCCATCTATGCTTCCAACTGCATAACCAATACTGACTTCTTCTGAAGAACACAACGTATCATGAACAGCAGCTGGCTCCTCTTGTGGATGTTTATTTTCCTTGTGAATTTTCAATATGGCATCATCAGCACATCTGAAATCACAATGTAGGCACAGGAAATTTAAATTAAGTATTTCATCACCACAACAACTGGTGACTCCTTCCCTCTTTACAGCTCCAGCTACAATACTACCCACTTCTCCAGGTACAGCTTTGTGAAACTTCCTTTCACTGTCTTCCATGTCTTCTGAACAACTCTGCTTTCTTTTCCTGGAGACATTTTTATGTTTGTCTGCTACAACAGCATCCGGGTTTGGTGATCCTGACAGTGCCCTTTTGTTTGTGCCGTTCTCTTTTCTTTTCTTGTCAAGGTCCCTGAACACTTCATCTGATACAAGCTTTGTTTTCTGCTGAGACGAAGAGTCACATCCAGCATTTTCTCCTGATGTATTTCTCTGGGATTCTTCTGTCAACTGAGTTTGTAAACTCTCATCAACAACATCTCTCTTATTTTCCTCCCCATCCATTCTTAACATTGATATTATAAATTGCAGATCATTTGGCTTAGTACCTGTAAAACAAAAGAGTTGTTATTAGTACTTTGTGCACAACCAAAAGATAAAAGAGTCAACTAAAAAAAAAAACATAGCAAATGGAAGACAAACATGATGAAAGATACAAGGCTACATTTTCAGCACCATGTCTAAACTTACAACATCTAAAAATCAAACCAACTTCTAGGCACTTGTTTACAGAGCTCTCACTGTGGTGAGCACTGTGTGAGTGAGTACCAGCTTCAATAGTTTTTGTGTAATGAAGTAATTTGCTACATACTTAAATCTGGGCAGACAAGCCTAACCTTTGTTTCTGGAAGCATATTTAGGTCATGAAACACTAACAGCTTTCAGGGAACTAGTCATGGTATGTTCAACTCTTCCTGGAATAAAAATCCAGTTTCCCAAATTTAAAAGCTCCAAGGAGGAAACAGCCATGACTGCAACAACAAGCAAAACAAAGTCAGCATAAAATTTAAACATTGTAAGTATGAAGCTTTCTTTCCTTCCCCTGCTTAGATTACCTGCTAAAGAGTGAAAACACAAATAGAGCCACATTCTGAAAGAATACACTGCAAGTTTAGTTACCATCATTCCTAAAATATCCTCTTTAAAAATTCATTTCCCATTTGGGAGTGGGAGATGAGGGGGCGGAATTGAAGTCATGAAACAGCAGTGCAGATAAGGGCAGCATATTTGAGCACAAACTCTAACCATCCAAATCCAGTTACCCAAAGCTTTTGCTCAACTGCCCAGTGAGACCTTCCTGCTCCCAAAAAGATGTCACCACTAGAAAACTGATGCTACCACACAGATTATAAGAGGGATGGGGATCAAATCCTGACATTTATAACCTTTTCATTTTGATACGAAGTGATGGAGAATTGGAAATGCATTTCATTTTAACAGATGATTAAACACTAAATGTTTATCTACATGTTTTACACTATGATTTAAAACTCAATTTGCTGTAGATCCAAGTATCCAGATTTTTGTTCAGTTACCCATTGAATGAGGCCATGACCACAGCTGTAAGTACTTTCTGACAAGATTAAGTAATTGCAATGTTGATACAGATAATACAGGGTACAAAAAAACTATTCAAGTACATGCTAAAACAAAAACTGCTTACTTTTGAGGACAAAGTAATAAAGTATTAAACTGGGAAAATATACTCAAATCAGTTGAACAAATTAACTATTGAAGCAAAAAAAAAAAGGCTTTCCTGCTTAATAATAATTTATGGAAGGCCTATAAAGAATTGAGCACACAGTTGTTGCATACATAGAATAGGTTTTCAACTGTAGGTCTCTCTAAAGTACTGACCAAACTTATACCAAGCTAGCTAGAACAAGAGAATAACCTCTAGATCACAAAAGCTCTTTGGAGGATACAGATATTGCCTTTCTATCTGTGTTTTTTTAATTCTTATACACTATTATTTAAATTTGTTCACTAAATCATGATGGAAACTACCATAATTAGTCAGAAGTAAAACAATCAGGTCTATATTCTCAGCTGGTTTAAGTCAGCATATTGTCAGCATACTCAAAAACACTAACAGCAATTAATAGCAGAGGAGGATGAAGCCTTTGAAGTGCAAGCTTGCCCTGAAAAGGTTTACGAGTACTGTTTGGGATACAGAAAAAAAGATCAGATGAAAATTATGCTGTTTAACTGCAGTAAAGTTTTATTTATATAACTTGGAAAGTATCAAGCAATTACTTCAGTGATGGATGCCACAAATTCATCCTTAACTGTTTGCATGCAGCAGCTGTGGGTCCTTTGCCTTGCTGGACCTCCACGGCAGGTTCCCAGCCCCCCACTGAGATCACTCTTCCTTTGCATGGTCAGGTGAATAACAACAGCTTTTTCTCTCCTTTACAAGACAATCTGCAATCTGAAACCAGTTCTCCATCTTCTTTAAAGGATACTCTCCTCTCAGACCATGTGATTTATCAGGGCCTGACTGGCAGTGCACCAATAGCTCCACTGGAAATTTCCACTATCAAAGGTTCTATCAGGGTAATTAGGGTTTCTCCATCAGCAAAAAATCATACATCCAAGACATATTAATAAATAAAGGAGTGGTGGCTCCACACCATAATTTCCTCTGACATGCTTCATGCCCATTTAAAGCCATCCTGTAATCTGATTGAAACCTTTAAGTACTGTCACACGAAGATCAACCTCAGACAGAAACTGCAAGCCAAACACAGAGTGGTCACTGGAGGTGGATGCCTCCTGGCTGTCACAGGCAGGTATCAGCAGTCTCAGAACATGCCTTTTCTGCTGCACCAGCACAGATTCAGCTCATCTCCACTAGCAACCCACCACCTTAAAAGAGATGATAATTTACATACAGTATCTGCAGGCTTAGCCCTACTTCTCCATATTTGTTCACTAATTTGTCAATAGAAGTTCATCCTGCTTTGCTCTACCAAAAATCGCAGATCACAATCCCAGTTCTGACACCCAGCCGTGTCTTTAGCTCAACTGTACTGCACCAATTAGGATTTTTCCAAGTACTCAGAGAAAGAAAAAAAATAATTATTTTTTTATCTTGTATACTCTGTATTCACAGCTACAAACTGGTTGTGAAAAAAGCAAAATACATCTCACAACTCCTGCCAATAATTTCAGTATGAAATTAAAATAGTTACATATCTAACACAAATATGCAAAAGGCCTTATACCCCAACCTTCTTGCCTAATTCCTCCAGTTCTCCAAACCAAGAGTAAACAGAGACACTTACCTCCATCTTCATTTCATGACAAACTTATAGCATGCAGACCTGGAATGCACTCTGCTTCATTTACAGGTAGTACTCCTAATGAAGTCAGTATGTCTATCCCCACAACTAATAACAAGTATTATCAAGGCAATAGCTACTTGGCTGCACAGCACAAGTTCGGTGTAGCAACAATTAATGATATGCCTTTACCAGTTTCATCTCTACCTCACATCTGAGTTTTCATGAAAACAATCTTTCCCTGTATGCTTCCCAGAGTTAAATTTGCCTCTGTCCCACTTCCATATAAACTGTCAAAATATCACCACATGGCAGTTTCCACCTGCATGATAACTCAGAAAGAATTCTCTATGAAAGAAAACAACTATGAGGTAGTTGCTGTTGTCTCTCCAAATTTACCCCTGCATTAATTAACCTAAGGAATTATATCGCCTTTAATTTTGTTCTCTCTTAAAGTTACCTTTAGGACAAGAGCACATCTCCTGAGGCAGACACTAACAGCTAGAGTCACGACTTTTTGCTGAGACTACAGACAGTGATTTGCTGAGCTGTGGCCAGTTCTCCACATCTCAGACAAGATCTAGACCACAACGCTGAACCATGTCTTTGTTTCTTCACACTGTGATCTTTGTCCAGATAACACAGCTGTGTCTCTAACACAATTTCAGTAACATATACCTCAGATTCCTTGATGGGAGAGTAGTGCCTCACACCCAAAGGGAGCTGTGGGCAGATCTCTTCTCAGCTTCCTGCATAGATTTATTGCACAACTGATTATCACTACTTGAAGAATGCATTCAGCATACCGTAAGCCTCCTCTAGGCAGAAGGAGCCTATAGTGCTTCCCCTGCTGTAAGCTTCTCTCCTGAAAGCTGCCACAGGACAGGAGGAAAAAGGCAAAGCAACAAACCGATAACAAATATGGGTGGTCCTAATCCTCAGCCTACATAAACCAGTTCACTTCTGCTCTCATCAAAGCCACTACATTAATTAAGGGCCAGCCTGGAGTTGGTACTAATACAGGAACCAAAGGATCAGAGAAGGCAACAGCAGTACACCAAGTGTGTGCAGTACCACTGACCACAGGATGCATAAGGCTAAATGGGTTTCTTTTTGCAAAATTAATCTTAAATCAAATCTTAGTCTGGCACAAGGATCGTCACCCAGAACAAAGATTCAACATCTGGAATTTGATTAAATCAACTGGTAACTAAAACCACATTGTAGATGTAACAAGTAACCCTCTGTAGTCATGGCAGCTTAAGCATATGCTTAAGTCTACCTCCTACTTATTAGTGTGGCTGATTAAGCTTTTTGATATCAATGTAATGCTGTCAAAACTCATACAGCAGTAGAAATGGGGAAGAACAGCTCTTGAACTACAGTATTCATGGACCAACAAGACTAAAACCGATGCAAGATGGAAGTTATCATGCTCTTCCTTCTGCCTTTACCTTTAAAAGATTCTGATTACATTTTTACAAGAATAAAATATCTAAAGTGCAATGACACAAATGCACTTAATGTACTGCATAAATAAACCAGAAAGGATTTATATAGGCACCAGTGGTATCACCAGGTAAAACACAGCAGAAAACCAGAGCACAGGATCAAGCCCAGCTAAGCCGACAGCATCAAATCTTCAACATTTCCATAGTTTAAAAACCTGGTTCTGTCAAACAGTGCTCTCCTAACATCATAGTTGATGTTCAGAATGAAGCTGTTCTAACTCAAAAGTGGGTTGACTTTTTGTGACATAAATCTTTTGTTAATGTTCATATAAATCAAGTATAGCTGAACAGATTCTTAAAGGATATGACCAAAAATTAATTTGCCACATTAGCTTCAGGTTAACAAATTCTTCTGCTTGGAGACAGTCATACATTACCTAATGCATTTTAAGGTTCTTTGTAGCACGCTGCTGCTCCCAAGTTTTGGAAAGAAGCTTCCTGTGGCTTCAACAGTTTTGAACAGAAAATGGTAAACTCTAATTCTGCTGGAAATAGGAGCTTCATGTTTAACATAACACTTTTCTTCAACAGTTTTCCAAGTATCCAAAGGAAGTTAAACATGATTTTAAGATCTTCAAAAGCAAAATGTTTGTTACATATGTTACATCTCCATAGGCCAAATATCCAAATCTTTACAGAATAAATGAGGAGACACACACATTTTTAAATTACAAGTGCATAATACACAATACTTCGGGTGTGTCACAGAAACCAGTATAGCTAACAGATTCCTCTCTGTCATGCATTGGGATTTCAAATCGTGGAGGGTTTTTTTTTCAATGTTTAATCTAATTTAAAAGACATCCCACAGTCAAAATTCAGCACAATCTCACTACCCATAAAGAAGAAAACAAATAGAAAAATGAGAAAAATACAGCTTCCTGAGCTGCCACCACCATTTTTGACCAAGTAACACAGATTTTTCTATTCTCCCTACAAAGCTTTTTTGTATATTGCTATGGTATCTACTACAGTTTTATTCCAAAGCAGCAGTCATTTGCAAACAGAAGATGTTTTCTTCTATGGAAATACAGAACATTTTAGTTTGAGTGTTTTCTCTAATTTCTTTCATCTGGTCCAAAAAAAAATAGTATGTAATTCCTCTATGCCAAAAGGTGGAGACAGTGTAGTTAAGACTTTCAGTATAAGACTTGCATTGCCCTAGACCTTCAGATGAAATTTAGAAAGAAGTAATCTTGAACTAAGATCAAAATGACATGCAATATGAATGATGAACTAAAGTAAGTTCCTTAACTTGATGCTCAATAAAATTTTGTTGACTCCTCTTTAAGAGAAGGGGTAGGGAGGTGTACAGAAGGAGCCAAACAAAGTATATTTAAAAGTACTAAATTCCACATTGTTTTTTATTTTGTATGCTAATCCTGGCATTAGAATTCCCAAAGCACTTTTCAGTCAAAGTATTATTGTCTCCTACTATTCAATACCCAGTCTTCAGTGTTTATAAAGGATGTGACACATGGGAAACAGAGTTTCTTTCTTTTCCTGTAAAAATTCCCTTTTTCAGACAATTAATTCTTTCAATGAAAACATGGATACAATGAAGCAAAATCATTTTAATGAGCTCCTTAAATAGCCTGCATAAAACTGAATGTGAACAACTCATCTCAGCATACCTTTGTGCCAAACAAACATCTCATTTTCAAGGGCATAACATCCTTCCTAAATCAAATCATAGGTCTATCTTCTGGCCTTACAAAGTTACCCCACTTCCTTCAGAGAGACTAATCCAAGAAAATAGGCTCCTCAATAATGGAATACAGAAGACAATATGGTTATTGTTCAAATTGATCAAAGGTCACTTTTATTTTAAGGAGTATTCGATGATATCTGCTACAAACGTGTATTTTCCCTTGTAGCTCAAGAATGGTGGAACTTCAAGATTTGCATCATGAGCCTGTTCTTCAAGTAAAACCACTCATATTCCTAGGGCACCGAAACATCCACAGGAGACTTCCAAAGAAGCTACAGTCTTTCAAAGACTAAACACTTTGAAATTTCCACACTGATGTATCTGCAATAGGTAAAGTAACTAGAGAGAAGCAAAAAGTAAATGCAGGTCAAATCTCTTTTCTGTCACAAGCTGTAGTACCCTCCCACATATCCTACAGTACTGGAATTCATCAGAGGAAGTACACAGGCACTGTCACTGACACCTGATTTAAAAATGTTGGAAGTCTTCCTTTTTCCTGCCAGCAAAAGATAATACTAAGTTGAAATTGCTGTTACTTGCAAACTGGCTCTTGGAAATTTTACCCAAGAAACCTGGTTCTAGTGGACACTGACTCTGTTATCCTTTAAAAGGTAAAAAGTATGAATTTCCTAAACAACATCCTATTGTTTAATACCAGACAATATTTACTAAATCTCCATCAACCTTTGCTCCAAATTAAACCTAAAAGATAAAAAATATGGCTTTGCTGACTCCTTGTTTTAAAGTACTGTATCATATGAAAAGCAACAAGAGGCCTCCATCATCACAGCCAAAGATGCACCTGTCAACTAACAGCTTAAGCAGGCTTGAGGACGTAGCAGCACCAGCACAGGTGAAAAGGCCAACACAAATGGCCAGAGCTCTGCCAGCTGAGAACCAAGAATGGATTTTCTGAGTGACTTGAACCAAGATGCAAAACGGAAGTACAAATCAGAAAAAAAAAGAAAAGGCAAGTTTTTCTTGCCAGAAAGAAGGTCAAAAAGGCTTCCTTTATCTACTGAGACATTCTCCTCCGTTTTTATATTACAACAACAAAAAAAAGATCCTGAGTATTTTTCAGATGTTTATTACCCAGCTATTCACTGAGGCACAGCTCACTGAATACAGAAAAAGAACCTAACCAATACCATTTTAAATTAAAGGTCGGCTGATAATAGTCTGACTGTATTTTATCCACACTTATATAAGTATGCCAAAAAGTCATACTAAATAAAATAAACTTTTAATAAAAAACAAACAAACAAAACAACAAAGACATTCAGTGTGAAGTCAGGACAGCAAAACCATAGAAAAAGCATTAAGGAGGGAAGATGCCAGAAAGCAGAAAAGGAAATTTAGCATGTTTTAAACACTGGTATATTCTGACAGATCATTTTAACTGCCTTGCCTTTAACTCTTTAATGACTTTCTACTGAGGTAAATCAGGCCTGCCTGCTTTAGCTTACTGTATTTATTGGCATCTTTTAAATTACTACAGCAAAGAATGCATGTAGCAATCTGTATATATGCACAGGCTTCTCAGTATTGTGCTTCCTGCTTTCCTCTTGTCAGCTGTTATTCAAGTAGCTCAGCTGAATAGTTGCATCAGATTTTGGCGGAAGAGGTAACATAAAGATTCAGGTTTATTCCTGTGGTAGGTTAACAAAGTTTCCACAGAAGAATACAGAGTGTACAAATGTTTCTAAAGAAAAGAAGTTAATAAAAATAAAAGCATTCTGATGACACCTGGTGGCCACTTCACACAAGGAAGTAGTTGGCATTTCATCTGTGAAAAAAAGCAGATCAAACAGAAGTGTTACACATTCTTTTGGTAAGCATATCTACAGAAATGACAGCTGACACTATTATCGATTAGAGTATATATGCATTAGAATATACATCTTTACATGTTTCTATATATCCAATTGCTTAATTACTGTTATAGAAACATATATACTCAAAAATTAAACAGTTAAAGACAAACCCTGGTTTTCTGAACAATGAAATAGAAATGAATACATTGGATGTATTTCAGCTTAATCCTACAAGACATATGAAACTTCCTTTTGTTTCAATTTTGGTTTTCCAGCTCGGATGCTTCAATAAGGCAGAGAGTGATGGGGGAGAAGCACGGTGGAAGCGGGTGCCTGCCTCACACAAGGGTGCACTCGGAAGGGCTTCATGCAATAGATGCTGCCCCAAATCATTTCCACAACATGTTAATCTTCCAGCACACTTCAACCTTCACTTCTTTGTATCACTGGATCTCTAATAAAAATAAATTAATATCCAACATTAGAAATTTGTATTAAAAAGTGATAGCTGTACACAATTCTCAGCTACAGATGGGGTAAACCCTTAACATGCAGGGGAAAAGCTACAGTTGAGCCACACATTTTCTCCTTAATTCACGCAAGCAATCACAATAGGGCTTCCATGTCCTACACAACACATAGGTAGATCTTTTTTCCTCAACAGATGATTATCACTAAGACCTAAGCCATGCATAGTTGTGCAAAGCTTGGCTTTCTCCATAACAACTGCTTTGAGGTGAACAAACCCATGCTTCAGCTGAAGTCACTGAACACCTTTTAAAGTCACGTACTTCTGAGCGCCGAACAGTTTAGGTTACCACTGAATTCTATTGTAATTTGTATCACTGTCTATAGCAACAGATGGAAACCAATACAAGACAGCAATGGGAAGCATACAGGTGTGACAGGGGCATTGGGAGTCCAAGCACTGGCAATATATGATGATACTAAAACTATCCATGACTTCTGTGGTATCTGTGGTATCAGTCAAGAGCTACTCTTTTGGCACAACCTGGTGTCTCTTCCCATCCTCAAGCTACAGATGGGAACCTAAGCCATGCAGCCATAAAAGGTGCCTTCACTCCAGCAGAGGACAGAAGAGAGGCAGAAAGCCAACCAGGCTCCCGCTTCTACCCAACAAAACACACTCCTGGTCATCAGATGGAGAGTAGAGATGACTGAGGGAGGAGGCAGTGCTGTGGTAAAGGGGGGCTCTATACACACAGGAGAGAAGAAATAGGGGATGCCCCAGCAGCATCCATCTTGGACTACTGCCTGTACAGTGAAACTACATCTCCCAGGGCAGGTCCTAGCCAGCTAGAATTAAAGTGGGGATGAAAGTGGGGAGAAAGGACAACCCCTTGTTGACATCACCTTCATCTACAAAATCCCCATCTCCCTCTTGTCCGAAGTATTCACAATGCTGACACTTTGGGAACAAACACTATTAAGTTTTCAAATGCCACAGCCTATCAATAGAGTTCACTTATTTCCATGTCTATTGGTTTCAATGCAACAGATTTGCGCCTATCTAAATCAGTCCCTGAAATTCATCTGTCTTCCAGAACTAGCAATTTGCCTAAGCATGTGCACAGTGTCAGCAGGATTCCTCCTAGGCTTGATGTGAGGCAAACATGTTCAAGTGCATTCCCAAACAAGGACTCACCTGACAATTAAAATTTCCATTTCTCCTGCAGTAATGGTGTATGCAGTGCCACATCAGGAACAGTTGCACTGAGAACCACTTTCCTAATATCTACAAAAATTACGAAGGTTCATTCTGTTATACTGAAGAGCTGCACTTTGCTTACCAGTTTTCTGTTACTGAGGTTATGTAGAGTGCAAAATCTTCTCATTTTGAAGCATACCATGCAACAGCTACACAAGACTACAGTGAATTTCCTTCAGTTGTGGTTTTATGACAAACCTGACTCTCCAGTTGGCACCCACACTATCAAACAGCTCCCTGAGAATATGAGCAATGGAGACTGAGGTGAGGGGAGCCTCCTCTTTCTCCCGAAGCCAGGAGGCCACACAGAGCCACTGCTAAACTGGTCATCGCCTACGACCCTCCTCCTCTGCAGGCTGGGAAGACACAGACTGATCAGCTTGGTGGTTGCATCCTGTTCCCCAAATCCCTCCTGGGCAGGGAGTGCAGCATGCCATGAGACCCTTCCCAGTTGCAGCTCCTACCATCGCAAGAGGTCAGAGCAGGACCATGTAGCACTTCCCTAGTGAGGCGACCTCAGGAGCTGGGTCAGAGCTGCAACTTGTGTGTGTAAGCTCTGTATTTCCTCGATACATCACACTGTCTTGGGAATACATTAGGAGAGTGCTATTGCCCAAAATACTACTAATTCCCTGAAAAGCACCGAGTTAAAATCAATCCCACAAACTTTCCTGAGATCAATAGGCTTTAATGAACACAGAAAACATACTCTGTGGCAATCATGGGCAGGTACCCGGAGACCAAGCTAGAGGAAGAAATCACACCTGCTCCAACGCTTTCCTGGGGAAAAAAAAAATAAAATTGACATATTACTAAGTGGGCTATCACCCAGCCCAAACACCCCCAGGATGTGAGGGCCACAAGCTCACCCTTATGGGTGACCTGTATGATGATTTACAACTGCAGAAGGCAGCCAGGATGCTAACTCAGATTTTTCCAACACACAGGGCAGGGTTTCGGCGCTGTGCTCTCAGCCCAAACAGCAGACCCAGCTTACTCCTCTGACAGAGCAACACAGGCAGGAAAGCAGACTGCAAGGAAAATGGGGTTCTTCCTGAAGCAAAGGGCGCTGGAGTAGTCTGGTTTTCTCTCAAGTGGTAAAAAGAATATTCAGTCCTGTGTTTCAGTCATCCATAGTTATTTTCCTGGTAGTCATCCTGGGAAACTACTTCTAAGAAATGCTACAGGATTTCTCTTCCTAGCTGCAACCATTGCTGGAAAAGAGACAACAGTCTACAATTAAAGCTTACAGTTAACAGAAGCAAAAATGTTTGTGTCCTTTACAGTGAAGCCTAATATAAAGTGTGCTGTTTCATTCTGTATTTTTCAGAAGACTCAAGCACTACATCCTATTTTTCTGAAGCACCATCATACAGATTTCCACTTTCCAATAAATTCCATAAACATTTGATAATCAAATGCAACTTCTGTTTTGTCAGCTCTGCAGCCTTCCTCATTATAAAGCACCAAATTATTTTGCTTTTTAAGTGAAGCAGGAAAGGAATCCACTTCTAACAGCGGCCTTGCAATTCCATTTTACAATTTAAAGTATCATTTTGTAGCACATGCATCATTTTTCCAGCATCTATTGTCTCGTATTATTTCTGTAATGGAAGATTTTACTGGTTAAACCCCTGTAACTGCACAAATCACAGCAATATAAATATGCAAAGGTTCATATTACAACCATTACACTTTTCTCACCAAACTCATTCTGTATTACTGTGCTGAGATCTAAGTATTCTTAGATGCATGTACAATGGATAAAAAGAAATAAATACCTCTTTAATGCCTATGAATTCCTCATAAAATCCTCCTAGTCATAGAATCATTTAGGTTGGAAACTATGTTCAAGATCACCAGCTGCTAACCTAGCGCTGCCAAGTCCACCACTAAACCATGTCTCTAAGCACCATATCTTAAATACCTCCAGGGATGGTGACTCAACCACTTCCCTGGGCAGCTTGTTCCAAAGCTTTGATCACACTTTCAGTGAAGGGATTTTTCCTAATACTCAATCTAAACTTCCCCTAGTACAACATGAGGCTATTCCCTCTTGTTACTTGGGAAAAGAGACCAACACTCACTTCTCTCCATCCAACTTTCAGGTAGTTGTAGGGAGCAATAAGGTCCCCCCTGAGCCTCCTTTTCTCCAGACTAAACAATCCCAGCTCCCCCAGCCATGCCTCATCACACCTGTGCTCTAGACCCTTCATCAGTTTTGCTGCCCATCTCTGGACCTGCTCCAGAACTTCAATGTCTTTCTTGCAGTTAGGGGCCCAGAACTGAACACAGGATTCGAGATGCAGCCTCACCAGTGCTGAGTACAGGGACACAATCCCTTTCCCAGTCCTCCTGGCCACATTATTTCTTATAGAGGCCAAGATGCCATTGGCCTTCTTGGCTGCCTGAGCACAAGCTGGCTCATGTTCAGCAGCTGTCAATCAGCAGCCCCAGATCCTTTTCCTCCAAGCAGCATTCCAGCCACTCTTCCCAAAGCTTGTAGCATTGCATGGGGCTGTTGTGACCCAGGTGCAGGACCCAGCACTGAGCCTTGTTGAATCTCATACCATTTGCCACAGCCCATCAATCCAGCCTGTCCAGATCCCTCTGCAGAGCCTACCTATCAGCAAGCACAACGCTCCCACCCAAGTTGGTGTCACCTGCAACCTCCTCATCCAGACTACTGATGAAGATATTAAACAGAAGTGGCCCCATTACTGAGCCCTGGGGAACACCGTTTGCCAACTGGATTTAACTGCATTCACCACCAGTCCTTGGGTTCAGCCATCCAGCCAGATTTTTACCCAGGTATCCTAATGCCACTACCTGTGTTTTACATTACTTAAATACCTACAAACTGAAGTCATGGGGAACAGGGCATTTGAAAGTCAAGATATTTCTTTAAGTGCTTAAAAAGGATTCAGAAAGTAACATCAGATATCCAGATTTCACTATTTTATTTTCAGAACTTGTTGTTCAGAACTGAACAAAATGATACTAAAAAAAAAATTATGTAATTAAAATTAGGGTTTTTTAATTTCAAAAACTCAACAATTATGAAAGCTTAGCTGCATTAACAATCCCTTCTCCAGAATGCTTCAAAAGAAAAATTAAGATATATTAGACTATTTTTAATAACTTGTAGATTTTAAAAGTGCCCAATTATAAATGAAAAAGCACTACAGAATAAAGGTAGCAAATGCACAAATTCAATGCTATTAAAAGGCAGACACATGAGATCTCATGTATCTTGTGCCATTTGTAAAAAGGTTGTTTTATTATCAGTGTAACTAATCACAATGAAGCCATCTCTTACAATCAAAGACATCATAATGAATTTTCTTTACAGCTACAGAGAAATGGGATTTGCTGTTCCGTATCAAACTAGAACAGGCTGTATAAATTCTTCTTCATATTTATTGTTAAATGTAATTTTTATCTATAAAATCAGCCATGAAATATTAAAAACTGAAACAACAGAATTTATATCCTTTACTTAATTTAGTTTAAACGGTCTAGTCACTAAAGAGAGGGAAAAAAGGTTACATATGTATTATAGCATGCCCTCCCCTTTCCCCCTCTAAGCAGTTCCATTATAAACCCCATAGTTTTTGGAATTTATAATTCAGCTGTAAAAATTCACTTCATTCTTAGAGCTGGTATACTTTTCCCTTTACAAATTTAAATATAAAAAGCTCCAGGAGGAAGGCAAGAAAGGATGAAAGAAAAGACAAAAGCAATCAGACTAAAAACTTCATAGCTTAGCCACTTAAATCAGTAAATAAGGGCCATCTACTGTAATTCAGACTCATCTTCCACCCTGAGGAAATGACAGGAGATGGCCAGCTGGCTCCACCACAGCCCTTTGCAGATGGGTACCAGGTACTGACCTCCAGCTACTGCTGAATTAGGTCAGATTCAGGCTGGCCCATGGGAGGAAAACCTCCCTATCCTAATGCTGTCTCCTAGAGACATCTGTACAACTGGGAACTGGATGAACTGAAACAGCGTGAGAAACAGCAAGAAGCACTAACATTTTCAGAGTTCCCATATTATGTCTGAAAGGAATAGAAAGAGGTAAGGAAGCAAAACCCTGCTTTGGTTCTCACAATGCAGCTGGTGAGTTGGTTAAGCTGGCAGAAGCAACAACCAAGCTACACCAGGTGACTGCCTGCATTTTCTGTCTTAGGGATACAAGAGAAGCTGGCAAAGACCTGAATTCCACAGATGCTCATGGCTACTCTCCTCATTTAGAGGAATGCACCAAAGCCTCCTCCAAACCTACTGGAACCGCTTGATAACGTGATGTCCCCTACTTCTGAAAACAGAGTAGAGTTTCAAGTGTGCATGTCTCATGCAGGTATTAGTAAATTTTCATGATGAATCAGTAAAATCCACATTCATTCTAAGAGTATTTTTATTTTTTATGTGAAGAAGTGCATAGGCAGTAAGATTATTTGTATTAGCTATATTTATTAGAATTTATGGTTAAAATGTATTTATTACAAAAATAGGTGTTGAACAATCATGAGCAAACATTTACTACTTGTTTTACCTGCCAGCTGTGGTTTAGTAGAAGGACACTGAAAGAGCATTAGAAGCATTTTTAGAATTATTTAAATAAACAAATATTTAAAAGCAAAATCTTAATAACATGGCATTTAATAATAAAGCATATTTAGAAAGTACTGGAATGTAGAGGAGTACTACTCTTGAAAATGAGCCTTTAAATTACCCCTATTTGGAATGACTGGCATAACTGTATTATCTATACATTTTTACATTGCTTTATAGAGCCAGTTCACTAAATCATTAAAAATATACACGACTGAGCTTCAGTTTGACCTCCAGTGACTCCTATATGTATTCTCAAAATTAACACGAGCACTGAATGCTACTAATCTTCAACTTGTAATAACTGATCAAAGAATACTGTCCTGTAATTCCATACAAGCTAAAATCATAATGCTGAACTGTGCATTTTCAAACAAGTGGTTTATAGTGCTAGATTTAAAATGCAAAGTTTCCATTATATTTAATAATTAAAATGCATGCTGTGTTATGGTTACATTTGGTGACTGGATTAGCAGTACCCCAACTGAGTTAAACAATGCCTTTTTCCTATTAGAGTTCGTATTACCATATTATCTATTTGCTTAAGAAAAGGAAGAAAAAAAGCACAGCAAGGAAGAAGGAATAAAAAAGAAATATGAATATCAAACATACTGAAAGACAGTGAGGACCAAGACAGTGAGAAGACCTGGTATCAGCAAAATCTACACTAGCTGAAAGCAGAAAGCTGAAATATGTGTGCATCTAAAATATGAAAACTTTCTTAAGAATATTATCCCTTTGTCAATAAGAGTTCTTAAAGTAAAGGGTTTAAAGCTCAGTTTGTTTTCCTAAATGCAGTCTCTACAAATTTAGGAAATACAGACATCACTGTCAAAGACGGACTCTCTAAGGCTGTCAACTTCTTAATCGGGGTCTGACTTCACTGGAAACTGTGAAATTATGTAATTATTTATGCTTGGCAATTATGATGGCTTAGACAATTTCAGCACTATGAACATCTTCTTTTATAAAGCAAAATTCCTACTGCAATTTTAGTTTAGGAAATATGCTCTTTTTTCTTATGTGATTTAAAAACCAGAATTTAAATATAATGTGGAATATTACTCCTCTCCCCAAATGGACACCACCAAGCTTAGAAAGATAACTTACAAGGATGAAAAATAATTAAAAACTAAAAAACAAAGTGAAACTATGGCCACAATGACAAGAACTGAGGTTTTTTTGGCACCGTCAGATTATGTGTCACCCAAAACAATGTAATTACAGGTCTTATGATCTTTGAGTACTTACAACAAATGTACAAATAAAATATTATTTGACCTCAGAAAAGACACACTCCTACCCTCTTGAAACATTTAAGTATAAACTTCAGAGACTAATTTCATTTTCATTTCAAGTATATTTTGATTATCTTGGTATCAGCAGCAAAAGACAGGCTTGTGTGACTGAAAGCCTGCCTCCTTCTCTACCTATGTTAGTTGGTGTAGTGTATTACCTATGTCTGTACAGCACTTTCTTAGAAATTTATCCCCTGATGGGGTATATACCCTTTGCACTCAAAATACAAAGGCACCCATTCACTATCAAAAAAGTTTATTCAACACTGTACCTCAAATACACTTCACTGATACCAACAACATCTAAAATGATGATATGAATGAAGAAAAAGAGAAGGTGTTCCTGCAAGTCAATCTCCACCTAAAAAGCTCAGCATGTTCTTTACCTAAAAAAAATAAACAGAGCTAGCAAAATACATTGTTGGGTTTTAATCTGCCCTCTTTGAACAACCATCTACTGTATCTAATAACCTTATGCCCAAGAAGGATTTTGGGAAAAGGAACTCCTTCCGCTTCAGCAGAAGTCTGCTTTGGAGCAGCAGAAGGGACACCTCCAGCGACAGTCCTACATCAATTTTCTCCTCAGTCTCCTCCTCTCCTTCCTTCCTCAGGTTGCCATCTCTATTGCAAACTCTTTGGGTGACGCAAAGAAAATTAGTCAGGGAACAAAGCCAACATACAGCCCTCCGCAGGTATCATCAGAGGCACACAGAGTCAAAGAAATACTTGTCAAGAATTTTTGAGCTACCTATATCTTAGAATGGCTCTCAAATTCACAACTCTGTAGCTCTGACAATTAAAAAAAAATAATAAAATATGCTTTTTCATACAACATATCCACAAAGTTCCTGGTACCAAGTAACAACAGAACTTCAGCTGAAAAACCAAGCCTCTGTGGTTTGGGTTAGGGTTTAGCCAAAACCAACAAACAAACAAACAAAAAAAAAGCACATCACAAGAAGCTAACAACTATTTGATTTCTTTGGGTTTGTATGCACAAATTACTATGAGATGGAGAGCTTGTGTCAGGTTGTGACTTTGATACTTTTGACACAATTTGAAAAAATTCTGTTAAACTAAATGGAGATACTCCGTTTTATAGTCAGTTAAATGACATCAAATTCTCGTCCCACGTTTCCTTTCCTTCCTGATTAAATTACATTAATGTACGCTCAAAATAAAGCAACTACTGCTAGTCTTGGTAATTCTTTTCAGCACAATAACTTAACGAAACATCACATGCACATACACATGAAGTCGACGGGTTATTTCATATGTCTGCCATCTATGTGAGGCAGAAGTGGACATTTTTAGGCTTACACTGTAGTATGTGAGCACTGACATATCTTCCTAAATGCAGGGCAGAAGTGGACATTTTTCCTGTAAGGACCTATAGGCCACTGCTTTTTTACTAAAATACTTTTTATTAACCTGATAGGTATAGAAGATATTAAAAACCACACTATTCTTATGTGGAATGCACCAGGAAAAGGCCCCAAAACTACTGCATCTTTGCATTGTTACTATGTATTTATTGCCATATCACCCCTAATTAGTAGTTTAAGCTTGATGAGAAGTACAGTTTATTTAAGGTAAACAGGAATTATCTTTCCATTGTATAGGTAAAACTTGCAAATAGGGCAACTCACAAACTCTAAGATGAGAGTAACTAGGAAACTATTCATTAAGGCTCGTGGTATAAATTCAAAACATGAAGCATAACATGCTTAAAGAAGAAGGTTTTATTTTTAAAAGCATTCATTAGGCTCTCATCTCCAAGCCTGAGACTTGTAAATAATTTAAAATGAAAATGTGAACAACAGGGAGAAGAAAAAACAAATGCAATTCAAATCAGTCCATTGTTGTACCAATAAAACTCAAAACAATAGAAGCTGGCAGATTTCGAAGACAACATCCAGAAAACATTTTAATGTACTGTGTCTTTGAACTCAAGACATTATTCTAACACTGGATCCAATCCAAAAAAAATTAGCTCTGACTTAAAACAATCAGGCTGTGCCCCGTAAAGGATGCACATACTAAAATAGTAATTTTTAGTATTCGTTGCACTTTATTCTGGACCTGCCAAAACAAGCAAACAAACTGCAGCTTATCGATGCTTTCAGATTCTTTATTCTTCCATTTTGACTTTTCAGAAATGTAAATCCTATTATCAATTTAGATGACATAAGGCAAGAACCCCCTTCCCTTTCAAGAGTAAGATAAATCCAGGTTTGCCTCACATAGGGAGCATGAAAAGATGCAGCATTTATTTCACTAGCAGTGAAAATGGGAAGTGAAGAAAACAGTAACAAATAAAAAAGAAAAAAAACCCACAAGGATCACTTCTGCTCTTGCTGCATATCCAGTGTCCCAAATCCAGCACCAATACACCCCTGCTGAAGGTACATTACACAGGAAGGAACTAGGAGGGCACATTTTGTCATTACTGAATTGCTGGAGTTCGATATCCTTTGTATTTAAAACAATCCAACTTTAATGTATGATTTCACTTTATACAATCAATGGAAGACAAGCACACAACATGCATTTCTTTTTCCTTGTTAACAAATCGCATGGGATTGCCAAATGCAAAAGTGCTGTATTTCTATGCCATGGTTCTTGGAGAGAAAGATGGGCACATATGCTGTGTATAACATAAAAGTCAATATATTTGGAGCAGGTCCAGAGAAGGGCAGTGAAGCTACTGAAGAATCTGGAGCACAAGCCTGACGAGGAATGGCTGAGGGAACTGGGATTGTTTAGTGTGGAGAAAAGAAGGCTTGGGAGAACCCTATCGCTCTCTACACCTACCTGAAAGGAGGATGGAGCAAGGAGGTAGCTGATTTATTCTCACAGGTAACGAGTGATAGGACAAGAAGTATCAGCCTCAAGCTGCACCAGGGGAGGTTTAGACTGGCTATTAGGAAAAAAGATGATCAGGCATTGGAAGAGGCTTCCCAGGGCAGCGGTGGAATCACCATCCATAGAAGTGTTTAAAAAACACGTGCATGAGGCCTTAGTGACATGATTTAGTAGTGGACTTGGCAGTGTGGGAGTAAAGGTTGGACTTGATGATCTCAAAGGTGTTTTGCAACCTAGTTGATTCTATACGCTCCTCAGAAGCCTTAAGCTTACCTCCTGCACCCCACACACCAGGAAATCTGACACTTTTCAGATTTCCTGTGCAGTAAAGGTGAACCCTCCCTCACCTTGCAGAAGGTGATCAGGAAACCCAGCACTTCCAGCGAGCTCTCTGCACACAGCAGGTGTTTGACTCTTCCACAGCACACTCACAGTTAGAGCCAGCGCGATGCTTCTCAAGTTCAACAAACCCCTCAGGCAGTACAGAAGAGAGCCTGATCCTTCCTCAAGTGAACCAAGGCCGCTAAGTGACCCTGTTCGTACTTTTCCCTCAGGCACAAAAGTGGATGATGCCAATATGCTATGTACCACTGGTACAGGTAAAGTAAGCAAGCCTCCTCCTGCTAAAGTGTGTCTTAAAATCAGCTTAGGTGGTCCACCTCATCCATCTATAGCAAACATGTCCTACTAGCTTTACCAACGCAAACAAACCCAACCACCAACGCCCCAAATGGAAATGGGTGCAGGCCACGGACTCTTACAGAGCAAAGCCAAGCTTAAAAACCTGTCCTTAGAGAGAACTCCCACATACAGAAGTATAAAGCCACAGCAGAGCTCTTCCAGCCATCTAAATGGCACCAGAACAGTTGGTTTCTCACATGGCTTAAATTAAAATTCTTGTGCACCCATTTCAAACTTCTTGCTGGAACGTTTCCTACAAAAATATTTGTATACCACATAACTATACAGATTCCATGATAAAAATAGCATAAAAAACAATGATTTCTATATAAATGATGACTTAGTAATACTGTTTGGTTGAGTTTTGTTATACCTCATAATTGCAGTGAATTTAGCATTTGTTTTATAAATCTTTGTACCTATACCCTGAGAAAGACTTTTGAAATACAAAAGATAGGGTACAGACAGCAAGAAACTTTAACAAAGAAATACCACATAGGAAAGCATCTATATACATCTGTAGATTTTGTTTTTACAAAATAGTAACCTATACAGATGTGTTCATCCAGGTCTAGACACCAACATACTACACAACCTAACTACTCTGCATGCCTGCTCCTTGGCTGCTACATACGTCACACACCTATAACAGCTTGTATTTTTAGACTCATAAGGGCAGGGGCAATTAAAATTTATGCTTGTGCCACTAAGGACCAAAGGAAACTAAGAATATTCACAGCCTCCCAGCCAAGTTAAATATAACCCATACTGTTACAGACAGTAGTTCAGTAGTAGGCCAGACTACTCAGAAAAAAAAGGTTAGCCTGCTTTAGAACAAGAAAACAAAACAGAACAAAGCAAAGAATTAGCAATCAACAACTCTGCTAATGCAGGACTGGAAAGCAGTCAAGAGCCACACAAATAAGCATTTTACTTTTAGAACATCATTACTGACTGTTTCTAAATGGCACTTGGGTTATTTCTCGGTAAAGAAATGTGTGAATTGGCTAGCACTTACTGTAATTTTCCTTTTCATATTGAGGCAAGAAAGTAACTAGACTTTTTCCTGCTCTAAAGACTGCTGCAGTGTTTTATGTTTGGGCCAGAACCTTCTTTCATCTTCACATGTTGAAGAACTGAAATTAACATTAGAAAACTTCCACCTGTATTTAACATAAACACCTAGAATGAGCTATAGATTCTTCTGTAACTACAGACCCTTTGCTGGCAGACGGCAGAAACAGGAGCACAGAGAATTCACAGTCGCAGAGCAAGAGTGCTGTTAGGGTGGTGAGGTACTGGAATGGGTTGCCCAGGTTGGATGAAGCCTTGGGTGACATGGTTTAGTATGAGGTGTCCCTGCCCATGGCAGGGGGGTTGAAACTAGATGATCTTAAGGTCCTTTCCAACCCTAACTATTCTGTGATTCTGTGAAGTTCTGTTTTGTTTGTTTGTTAGCCTGTCCTGAACTACACATTTTATCAGAATATAACATATATGGGTTCAAACTTAAACAGGGGAAGTTTAGATTGGACATAAGGAAGAAGTTCTTTCCTGTTAGGGTGGTGAGGCACTGGAATGGGTTGCCCAGCGAAGTTGTCAATGCTCCATCCCTGGTGGTGTTCGAGGTCAGGCTGGATAGAACCTTGGGTGACATGGTTTAGTGTGAGGTATCCCTGCCCATGGCAGGGGAGTTGGAACTAGATGATCTTAAGGTCCTTTCCAACCCTAACTATTCTATGATTCTATGAAGGCGGGTATAGCTCCCCTGTTTTAAACACACAACTTCTTTCTGTGAAGCAAGACACCTTTGGAATTTCTGCAGGTGATAAATTAGGGATGACAAGAACGTCTTTACATTTTTTGCTTCTTCACTGGTTTATATACACACTGGGTTTACACCTGCTCAAATTAACCCTTTGAACTTATGTCTTAGCACAGGCTGAAATCAAAAAAGAGAAAAAATACTATCAGCTTAGAAAAAAGTAGCTGTATTTCGTTTAAACTTTCATACACCTTCATGCAATGCCATAAGAATGTCCACTGCAAAGGAAGACAGACCAAAGACTAAACTACTCTGATGTCACTGGGCTGATCTCAAGCGAACTTTAGACACCCTGGGCCAAGCAACATTTAAGCAGTAGTCAGTGCCACCTCCTGTGCAGCCCTACTCCTACTTCATTCTCTTGTCAACATCCATGGATAATTCCATGCCTCTTATTACAACTAAGCATCACCAGTGTGGCATGCTGCTCATTTCCTACATGCATTTGTGTCCACCAAAAAACACCATCGTTAATACTGCTCATTCCACTGAAGTTGCTTCCTGGAGGGAGCAACACTTTCATGTCTGTGCAGCCACTAGCCAGGCACTATAGGCAGCTGCACCTTAGACAGCAGTGGCCACAGCTATCAAGGCTAACACATACTAATACCTTTGTGGGATAGAGTAACTGGCCAGCTGCTGACTATTAAAAAATTATCACAAAATAGCTTGTTGACTATCAAAAACTTAAGTGGGGAGATTTAGGTCAGATATAAGTAAGAAGTTCTTTACTGAGAGGGTGACAAGGCACTGGAACAGGTTGCCCAAGGAAGTTGTGGATGCCCCATCCCTGGCAGTGTTCAAGGCCAAGTTGGACAGGGTCTTGAGCAACCTGGCTTAGTGGAAGGTGGGGGAAGTGGAAAGGGGGCTAGGTGATACTTAAGGTCCCTTCCAACCTGAACCATTCTATGATTCTATGAAAAGAGTAATCTATATTCCAGGATATGCAACCTAAAAAGTGAGCATAGTCATTCTAACATGCATTATAATACTACAGCATTATTTTGAATGAATCACTAAACCAGACATATCTTAAACCAGTATTTTTATTTGAGTGTTGGTCATCCCTCTATTGCAGCCTTTTTATTTCTCCAAGGAAGAGAATATTTAAATTGCTAACCCTCTTAGGAAATTCAAATGTAGGAGCACTCAACAATTGCAGTTCAACCACACTTCCTATGCCAATCCATCTGTACATTTTAGCTCATGCACAAAAGTGCAAGTCTGTATACATTCAAAGATTAAAAACAAAACAATGCAATTAGGCAAAGCAAAGCTATGTTCTTCTTAATGCTGTGCACACTAACACAAAAATGCTGTTCTTCATTATGAAAGGTTGGTTTTAACAGAGTATTGAAACTGACAACTGCTTCACACATGCTTTCCCCAAGCAATCTTTTTCTATAGGAGACAACACAGCTTAAGTTTTAAAAAAGTTTCTAACAAAGAAAATTTTCACGCAAATAAATCAGAAATCTTTGATGCTGTTACAATACAATAGTTCCTAAAGAAGAATGATAGTAAAGGATTTAACTCAGGTCGTTTGAATTACATTTCCCAAAATGCTAATGAAACTGACTTGTTCGAACATACTGAAAAAGTCACAGTCCATCATCACGCTGTCACATCACTGCATTTGACTTTTTTTAAAAATGTATGGATTATACAATTACTGCCAGGCTCCATATTTTATATGTAAAAGCTACAATCTGATTATGTGTCCATGCTGAAATAATTTATGAAATAAGAGTGGAATGACTGTAATGTTACTTTTGTGATGAATGTAACTTGCTGTGAACAGTCTAGGAGATTGCAAGAGAGACCAAGCTGAAGCCTGTAATTGTCTTCATCTTTCATGAAGAGATGTGACCTGGGAAAAATATAGATCCCAACATCCAAAGCTCCAGATTCATGCAAACATCTTCATTACTCATGTTCTGATATAGGAATGGAAAAGGAGAATTTATAGTCTCCACAGGCCACACCTTTAGATTATTAAGGTAAGAATCACAGCAAATTACATCCAATGATTAAATTATATGTTACTCTATTATTGTTTTGCATCATCAGCAAATCACTCCTGCCACTGTAACCCTTGCACTTTTGGATTCACCTTATTTACTACTCCCTAGTGGTGTTGCCATCATGCCTAGTATGATATAGATGAATGTGAATACATGGCAAACCCAAGGTCTTGTGAGACTGCATCAGGACAACTACACAAAGAAAAGAGCATACAGGGAAACAAAAAATAAAACTATAGCTATGTGAATTTTGAGATAGCTACAGCATACAGTTCACAAACTAAACCTCTTTCCCTGCTCTTTCTCCTTAACCAACACTACACTTAAGAACAACACTGCGGTTCACATGTCACCCAAATTATTTGAAGGAGTAACAGGAAACCTGTCATAACAAAGTCAAATTAAACAAGATGATAACCTATCCCTCAAAAGTGCTACAAACTCTTTCCATTCGGGATGCACACCTGTTTAGAAAAAGTGTTAGAAAATTGCTATGCTAGTTCTGAGAATCGATTTTTCTGACTGCAGTCTCAGGCTGCCCAGAGTAGTGAAGTCTCCCTCTCTGGAGACATCCCAAACCCACCTGTGCATGTTCCTGTGTAACCTGCTCTAGGTGGCTCTGCCTTCTTGGGGGAAGGTTTAACTAAATGGTCTCCAGAAATCCCTTCCAAACTAAATGATTCTGTGAATCTGAGGTCTTGAAAGCCCACCAATGCCCTAGAGCCAACAAAAAAAATTGCTGAAAAACCTAAGACCGTGGAAGTGCATAAAACTACTGTGACTCAGAGACTACTTTTTGATGATCAGAACAGTAAAGGGAAAACGGTTACAAGTTTCTTCACCTCTTGCAAGAACTGCTTGCAAAGCTCCTGCAGTCACACACCGCACAACTCGAGCCCTCCCGTTATTACGCTACAGCGACCTTCGTGAAAGCAGGAGCAACTAAATAAACGTGGGTCGTGAGCAGCAAAACCATTCAAAGCAGAGCCAGACCATGCCGGAAACCACATCCTCCTGGCTACACAGGGCCACACCAACCCCCAGCACCGCCAAGGTACGGCCCAGCAAACCAGCCGTACCGCACACCTCAGCCCGGCCCCGCCCCACTGCTCCTGCGCAGACGCCAAGGTGGCGGCTGTAACGCACACGCCCAACCGTCGCCGCCCTATGCTGTGCAGCGCCAGATGGCAAAGCCTGCGGCCCCCACCGCTGCCTTCCTACTCCCACCGTCTCACACTGAGGGAGCTGAGGGCAGCGGCCGCCGCAGTCCCTCCGCAGCTAGCCCCACCCGGCCTCACGGCCCGCGCATGCGCGGAGGCCCCTTTGAGGGCGGCCAGCCTAAGTGGCACCGAAGCCGCACCGCAGCCGGCCGGGGCCTGCGCCCCCACCAGCCCCCCATAAGGAGGGTGGCTCGCCAGGACCAGCTCCCCCACTGCCCGCCCCGCCGCTCTCCTCTCCTCCCCGCCTGCCGCCTGCGGCAGAGCGGAAGAGAGGAACCTTGGCTCGGGCCGGCTGAAGCAGCCAATGGGCGTGCTGGGCGCTGTTCCCGCCCTTGGCGCCCAGTCCAATCGTCGTGCAGCGGGGGCGGAACAAGGGCCGGGATTGGCTCGGCGGAGCGCCGCTGGCCTCCCGCCCACCACCGCCAAAAAACGACGGTAGCAGAGAGGCCCAAAAAGCCGTAGGGCAGACGCCGGCCCTACTGGCGGTGAGCTGCGGCCCTGCGGCACCCAAAGCCTTCCCCGCAGGGGTCCGGATCAGTAGCCGGCCCCGCCCCGCGGAGTGGGGGTCGAGACGCCCGCGTCCCGTCCGGCAACGCTTACCGCGCGGGGGGAGCCGTCCGCCTCCGCTTGTGATGAGCTTGGTCACAAGTGGCGCGCCGTAGATTTCGCCGGTTTGCGTCACGCCCGGGGCGAGGCGCGCGGCGGGAGGCGGGACTTGACGTAGCGTAACGCGGCGCCGGGGCGGGAGCGGTTTGCCTCGCGTGCGGGCGCGAGCGGCTGCCCCAGTGGCCGCCGCGGGGGGGGGCGAGCGGCCGCCATTTTCCCCCAGCCCGGCAGGAAGGAGGGAGCTCTGGGGGTGTTGCTCGGGGTTGGCGCTGACCCCCGTGGCTGAGGGGGGACGTAGCAGTGGGGCCGTGGCTCCGGGTGCCGTGCGGACGAGGGCTGGCTCGAAGTGCCCAAAACCGCAGCTTCGTTTGCGGTTAGCAAAGCCGTGTGTGTGTTGGGTCTCTGCCACGGCAGATCCTGCTGCTGCTCTGCGCAGGCATAAACTTGTGTCGTATAGGGGCGTCCGTGAAATAAACTTGTGTTTATTTCTCTCACCGCGTAGGCAGTGCAGTGAGAATTGGTTCTAAGCCATGGGATGGGTGCTTTGAAAAGGGGAAAGAAGAGAGTAGATGAGATGTTGCACAGGAGGCATTCAGTGAGATACAAGCTCTGCAAGCTGTGCTTGGTATTTTTAGGAGGATGAAGCTCAAAAGAGAAACGGTCGAATAAGGTGGGGGGAAGTGATTTGTAAACTGTATTGTGTTTTACAAACTCATGAAAAAATTAATGAAACACTTCATGGTCTTTCTCCCTTTCTCAAGCTAAGTCATAAGACGGGTATTAGGGATCCAGTCTAAAGTCTTTTGACATTTATGGTGGGATGCAGTTGTTTTTTCACAGTTTCTTAGGATTTTTAAAATGCAGGTCTACCATTTATCATGGTTTTACCCCAGCTGGCAAATAAATACCACAGCCACTTGCTCACTTCCACCCCAGGGTGTGATAGAGGGGAAAACCGGTAAAAAAAACCCGTGGGTTGAACTATGAACAGCGTAATTAAAGTACAATATAATAATGAAAAGGAGACTAACAATGACATATAAAACTAAAGAGGAAAGGGCAAAAAACAATAAACAAGTGATGCACAATACAGTTGTTCACCATCTGCTGAACGATACCCAGCATGACCCAAGCTGTGATCTGGGCCTTCCTGGGGACTCCCCAGTTCATACACTGGGCATGATGTGCTGTGTTACGGAATACCCTTTGGCTAGTTTGGGTCAGGTGTCCTGTCTCTGCTTTCTCCCAGCTTCTTGTGCTCCTCCTCACTGGCAGAGCAACAACTAAAACCGTTGATGTGTTATCAGTATTGTTCTCAGACTAAATCCACTGTCATACAGTGCATACAGCACAGCACCAGGCTTACTAATTGTGCCTTACAACTTCCAGTTTCATGTAGCCAGGTAGTCATTGGCTCCTGTTTGCCTTATGACGCAGCATTGCCAATCCTGGAGCAGGTTGTCAAGGCTGTGAGCATGGTTTGAGGATGAAGCAGTCGCTACAGCCTAAGCTGTTCATTGAATGAAAATGGAGAACCCAAATGAACAACCGGAGTCTGGTAAAGATTGAAATAAATAAAGTTTAAAGCACATGAGTATCAGTACATAAAGTATCACACAAAACAGGTAAGAATCAATCTTTGTCTCACCAGTATCTAAGGCTTATTTTACATATTTTAATTGTCCTCTCTGTAATAACAGTTGTACAGGGAGGAAGTCTCCTTAATTTGTAGGATACCTTTAGTTATATATATAAGGACATTTAAGAACTTTAGTAGCTTATCAAGAGACTAACGGAAAACAATGTCAGTTTTAAGAATGACTGGTTAAGAATCTAATTGTTCTTCATATTTTTCAGCTCAGGAAAATTGGTAAAACAACCTTTTAGTGTCCCTCAGGCTTGGTTTCTCCATGGTTTACAAACTACTTTCAGATGCCTAAAACTTTTTGTAGGCCTGGACTTTGGGTAACACCTGTATTTAAATATTTGTAGTATCCAGGTCAGAACGCCTGATCCATCAGCTATCATCTGCTTACTGAGAGGAAGGCATGCTGAGGGAGAAGGCGTGCCAAAGTTCTGTAAATGTTCTTTTGGAATGTTTTTAACAGGCAATGGAGAGGCAACTTATTTCAGGATAGCCTGAAGAGGGAGCCATTGGTATAGTAGAAGAAAAAAGGAAGAATTGCTATTAATAAAAAAAAAATTCTATCCAAAATATTTTTTTAAATTTTAAAGCTTTATATAATGTCCACAGATTTACCAGTTTATGTTCCAGTTTAGATATGTACACAATTTTAAAGTCATGATAAAAATGTAAATGCTTGGCATTTGTTCTGAAATACTTACACTGATTAAAATATATTAAAATGCAAACTGAATAAGTCAATTATTAGTAAAGCATTAATTAGTCAATGAAGTAGTTTATAAATTGATTATAAACACAGAATGTATTTATTTTCTGTCATGGGTTCAGCAGTAGCTCATGCTCTGCCAGGGAGGAGGGAGAGATAGGGCGCCTGGTCTGGGCTAGTCGGGGAGGTATTCCATACCACAGCACGTCCTGCTCGGGGAGGGGACTGGAAGCTGGCCGGGAGGGAAGGAGTTAACACGCCGGGCTGCGCTCGGGGAGGCAACGGGAAGCTGGCTAGGAGGGGAGGGGGGAAGCTCTTTTTTCTCTTCCGGGGCCAGTCTCGTGGTGGCGGGTGGTATCGTATTCCCCTGTTTGTCTCCTCTAACATTGATTTGTTATTGGTACCGGTAGATATTCTGTTATACCTTGATTGCTGGACTGATTTTACCTCGATCCGTGGGAGTTGTATCCCTCCGGCTCTCCTTCCCATCCCTCCGGGAGTGGGAAGGTGAGGGGGGGGGAAGGGGAAACAAAGGGGGAACTGTGCAGATTTAGTTTAAACCACAACAGTTTTTGGCGCCCAACGTGGGGCACAAACCCACGAAATAACAACAAATCTGACAGGATTTATAGTAATTTGTCACAATGCTGTTTTATTGGCTCTCACAGTTTTTTCTCTTGATCTCACGGTTTCAGGATTTTACCAATTACTTTTCATATATATTAGCTGTGTTAGTGTTTATCAAGTATGGGGTTTGGGCTAAGGTTCTGGTCTCATTGTACTTTATGTTAATGACTTGTAATACAATAGAAGCATTGATCATGAAACTGATTTGTTTTATGCTCCTGGTATGGTCACCAACTTTATATTTTGGGAGGTATATAATAGAAGTGCTTAGGAATTTCACATCTTTTTTCTCCTTCTCGGGTGGTCAACTTGTGAAGGAGTCATTTTGCTATCCTCCCAGTGCTCTCTCCAGATGGTCTACAACATCATTTGAGGGTTTTGAAGTTTTTGAATGGCCTTTTAATACTGTTGAGACTTGTATGCTGATTGCGATGGGGATCACCATAGTAGCACACATACAGAGTGTGTTTTGCTCACAGTTATTTCATCTGATTTCAAGAGTTAAGCGGAGTCAGGTCTGGTCCTGTATTGGGGTTAAACGACGAAATAGGAGGACCAGGAGATCTTCCCAGAGGCTGGACAGTCATGAGTGGCAGGGTGTGTGGGATAGTATGGGCAAGCATCTAGGTCAGTGGGCCCCTCCAGTACTTTGGAATTTTACTTCTGAACAAGTGAAGAATCCGGAAGAATTAGTAAAACAGCTAAATAAGGTGTGTTGTCATCCTGGCCATACCAGAGATGGACAAATTACAGCAACGTGCTGGGGCTTGGCCTATGCTTATAGGGCCTTGATCGACATTATCCAACATCTTCAAAAGGAAAAAAATGCCCCTGGATCTGAGAGCAACACAGAAGTCAGCGCAGCTGTTCCAACTCCAAGTACAGCAGCTACACCATCCCCAGCAGCAAGTACAGTTGCTAACCAAACTTCAGCTGTGACAGACAGTGCAGCTACCCCAGTAACGAGTACAGCGGCTATTCAGCCCTCGACTGTGACAGATAGTGCAGCTACCGCAGCAACAAGTACAGTTGCTACTCAAACTACAGTGATAATCACTGCAGCTGAACTAGAGAACCAATTCGTACCAATATCGGATGCTCCTGTACACAAGAGAAAAACCAGAAAGGAGGCAAGAAGGAAGAGGCAGGATGAAGAAACTATGCATCCACTACCTGGTCTAGTATCTGATCAGGGGTCATCATCACACGACGAAGAAGAAGAGGTGACTTCTCGATCTCGGACCTCAACTGAGCTGCGGAATATGCGAAAAGATTTCACCCGTCAATCAGGGGAGCACATCATCACCTGGCTGCTCCGATGTTGGGATAATGGGGCCGATGGTCACGAACTAGCAGGTACAGAAGCCAAGCAGCTGGGGTCACTTGCTAGAGAAGGGGGAATTGACAAAGCAATTGCAAGAGAGAAAAAGTCCCTCAGTCTTTGGAGGCGGCTTTTGGCAGCTGTGAAAGAAAGGTTCCCATACAAGGATGATGTTATGAGTCGTTCGGCCAAGTGGACTACTATAGACAAAGGCATCCAGTCCCTGAGGGAATCAGCTATCGTAGAGATGATCTACCACACCAAACCGAATAATGGAAATGTACCCATAGACCCAGATGAAGTCGAATGCACACGACCCATGTGGCGAAAGCTTACACGAAACGCACCGTTGTCATATGCCCATCCATTGGCAACGGTAGCCTGGAATGACATAGCACCACTAACAGTGGATGAAATAGTTCATAAACTCCGAGAATTCGAAGACAATCTTATTTACTGGACTGTGTGGATCAAATGGCCTGGCACATCAGCCCCACAGAAGTATAAGGCTCTAGTTGACACCGGTGCACAGTGTACCCTGATGCCATCGAACTGTCAAGGGGTGGAACCCATCTATATTTCTGGAGTGACAGGAGGGTCCCAAGAGTTGACTGTACTAGAGGCTGAAATTAGCCTGACTGGGAAGAAATGGCAGAAGCACCCCATTGTGACTGGTCCAGAGGCTCCATGCATCCTTGGCATGGACTACCTCAGGAGAGGGTACTTCAAAGACCCAAAAGGGTACCGGTGGGCTTTTGGTATTGCTGCTTTGGAGACTGAGGAAATTGAGCAGCTGTCCACCTTGCCTGGTCTCTCAGAGGATCCTTCTGTTGTGGGGTTGCTGAAAGTCGAAGAACAACAAGTGCCAATTGCGACCACAACAGTGCACCGGTGGCAATACCGCACCAATCGAGACTCCCTGATTCCCATCCATAATCTGATCCGTAGACTGGAAAGGCAGGGAGTGATCAGCAGGACCCGCTCACCTTTTAATAGCCCCATATGGCCAGTGCGAAAGTCTAACGGAGAGTGGAGACTAACAGTAGACTATCGTGGCCTGAATGAAGTCACACCACCATTGAGTGCTGCTGTGCCGGATATGTTAGAGCTGCAGTATGAATTAGAGTCAAAGGCAGCCAAGTGGTATGCCACGATTGATATTGCCAATGCAATTTTCTCAATTCCTTTGTCAGCAGAGTGCAGGCCACAGTTTGCTTTTACTTGGAGGGGTGTCCAGTTCACTTGGAACCGACTGCCCCAGGGGTGGAAACACAGCCCCACCATCTGCCACGGACTGATCCAGACTGCACTGGAACAGGGGCAAGCTCCAGAACACTTGCAATACATCGATGACATTATTGTGTGGGGTGATACAGCAGAAGAAGTTTTTGAGAAAGGGAGGGAAATAATCCAAATCTTGCTGGAAGCTGGTTTTGCCATAAAACGGAATAAAGTCAAGGGACCTGCACGGGAAATTCAGTTTTTGGGAATAAAATGGCAAGATGGACGTAGACATATCCCTACAGAAGTGATCAATAAGATAACAGCAATGTCTCCACCAACTGATAAGAAAGAAACACAAGCTTTCTTGGGTGCTGTGGGGTTCTGGAGAATGCACATTCCAAATTACAGTTCAATCGTAAGTCCTCTCTGTCATGTGACCCGGAAAAAGAATGATTTCAAATGGGGTCCTGAGCAACAACAAGCCTTCGAGCAAATTAAACGCGAGATAGCTCAGGCCGTGGCCCTTGGACCAGTCCGGACCGGTCCAGATGTGAAAAATGTACTGTACACTGCAGCTGGGGAGAATGGTCCTACCTGGAGCCTCTGGCAGAAAACTCCAGGGGAGACTCGAGGTCGACCCCTTGGTTTTTGGAGTCGGGGATACAAAGGCTCGGAGGCCAACTATACCCCAACGGAGAAAGAGATATTGGCAGCTTATGAAGGGGTTCGAGCTGCTTCGGAGGTGATTGGCACTGATGCACAGCTCCTTTTGGCACCCCGCTTGCCAGTGCTGGGCTGGATGTTCAAAGGCAGGGTCTCCTCTACACATCATGCAACTGATGCTACTTGGAGTAAATGGGCTGCACTAATTACACAACGAGCTCGGATAGGAAATCCCAGTCGTCCAGGCATTCTGGAAGTCATCATGGACTGGCCAGAGGGCAAAGATTTTTGGAATGTCACCAGAGAAGGAGGTGATGCATGCCAAAGAGGTACCACCATATAATAAATTGTCAGAAAGTGAAAAGCAGTATGCCTTGTTCACTGATGAGTTCTGCAGTAAAGGGATGATCAACATCGGCAGGCAACAATCCAGCACTGCACACAGACTTTCCTGCTACAAAAGACTATTACAAACTTAACATCATGGACCAAATGGACTCAATTGCATTATAGGGATTGGTCCATGTATTAAGAAATGATTTCTTTTTATCTGTCTGGGTGTACGCAGATGTATATATATATATATCTATATGATGGTATATTGAAAATGTGGGATCTGAGCATGACGTGAATGGTATGGAATAAGGGGTGGATAATGTCATGGGTTCAGCAGTAGCTCATGCTCTGCCAGGGAGGAGGGAGAGATAGGGCGCCTGGTCTGGGCTAGTCGGGGAGGTATTCCATACCACAGCACGTCTTGCTCGGGGAGGGGACTGGAAGGTGGCCGGGAGGGAAGGAGTTAACACGCCGGGCTGCGCTCGGGGAGCCAAGGGAAGCTGGCCAGGAGGGGAGGGGGGAAGCTCTTTTTTCTCTTCCGGGGCCAGCCTCGTGGCGGCGGGTGGTATCGTATTCTCTTCCCCTGTTTGTCTCCTCTAACATTGATTTGTTATTGGTACCGGTAGTTATTTCTGTTATACCTTGATTGCTGGACTGATTTTACCTCGATCCGTGGGAGTTGTATCCCTCCGGCTCTCCTTCCCATCCCTCCGGGAGTGGGAAGGTGAGGGGGGGGGGGAAGGGGAAACAAAGGGGAACTGTGCAGAGTTAGTTTAAACCACGACATTTTCTAACAGAATGACATTTCAGATGATTCTGCAGGTGCTATGTTTCTTCCACACTAAAATATCGATTCCATTAGAAATGTTTCTCAGAGAGCAGTACCAGCTGTTTGCTTGGCTGTGTAACTTAAAGCTCTATCTGCTTGATATCACAGTAGTCAGTATCACTAGAACAGCTAGTAACTAATGGTCATATGAAGCACTTGTATTTTTTTTTCTCTTCAAAAGGCTAATGAGGTGCCACTCAACATAAAAAAAGGAAAAGACAGGATGACTGGTGAATGCCCTGACTTGATCTAAAAGGGAAAGAGTAACTCTGAATACCCGTATGGGTAGGAGTTGATTCCCCAGTGCTGTCTTTCATGGCCATGAAAACCTGAAATTGAAGTCTTCTCTTTCTCTCTTCTGGGACTGAAGAAGGCATGAAGATGGTCTGCATAATTCACTGGTCCTGCTTGTTCACATGTAAGGTTTTAACTTGATAGCAAGAGGTTTTTTCAGAGCAGACCCTTGTTTCAGTGCACTGCCCTGATAGTACCTGTGCTTATAAAATTATGCCATCTTATTAGCTGTATTTTACTTGGCGTTCCCCAAAGCAATAGAAAAAACTACATATAGCATAAGCCCACCTTCAGTGGAACTTCTTAGTGGTCTAGAACCCATAGAAAGCATGGATTATAGTGACTTCCAGAGCAGTTTTATTCCTAGAAACACAGCCACCATACCTTTCAACAGGAAATACACCATCTGAAAAGTGCTGAAAGCTACCTCCACTACCTCACTGAGCTTTCTACTCCTCTCTTTTGCCAAAAGTGTCATGAGTAGCTGTTTCTTGATGGTGGAAGTCACTTTGTAAAGCCACAGTGGAACAGGAGATTGCAATGAAGTTTTATGTCAATTGCATGTCTTCAAATACTTCAGCAAAATTCAGTCATTGACCTTTATGGAGCAGTAGCTTCTAAGCATGGGCTGATCTCCCCTGAGTCATGTGCAAGTGCTCGCCCCTGCAGCATTCCTTACCATGCAGGTTCCTATATGGTTTCGATGGGTTAAGGCCGCTGAGAGACTACACAGGACTTGTTCTGCAGGTTGATGATGTGCAAAACAGTGTCTTCTGATTGTGGAGGCTTGGTCCTTGTCTTGAGCTGCTCCTTCTTGACACAGGCACCAAAAGTTGCACTGCAGTTGTGGAGTCTGCAGTCAACACAGAGAGACTGAGAGACTGAGCTGAGTCTTCGTTTTTCATGTGAATACCATCAGCAGCCACGAGCCTTACTCAGCTCTTAAAGTTGAAATAAGAGCCTCACAGCCTCAGGTAACTCTGAGAATGGGTATTTATTGAAAACCTGTTTTGAAATCTAAGTATCCCAGATTATTGCTGTTCCCAGATCTCTTAAGAGGCCAGCTACTTTTAGGTTGCAGCTCCTAGGAACTTCGGGGCAACTACTAAAAATCAGAAACTTGCATATTATGGGTTGGTCTTTTTTAAAGAGCTGCTCATACAGATGATCTGTGGTACAGTATTTCCATCTGTAGACTCCATGTCCACATCTCATGCCTTTAATCATCTTTACTCTTTTAGGTTTTTGCAGGGAGGTAACAGGAAAGAAAGGAAATATGCTAACTACTTTCTGTAATTAATTTGTTTTAAAAGTAAGGATAACACTCATAAGTTTTTGTTTAAATGTGGTTCAGTTGTTTTTGTGTGTGAACTATGTTAGATTAAAAATCATATTTTGAAATAAAAAAACACAGATTTTAATTATGTGATTTGTGCTACATGTTTTGCCTGAACAGCAAACCAAGCTCACAGCTACTGTTTTAATTTCAAAATATCTCATTTGCCTTTAATTATCTGATAAATATATATTTATCTGATCAACTGATGCTTTAAAAGTAATTCACCATAATTAATTATTGAGTAGAAAAATGTCCTTCTGATGACTGACCAGAAGAGATATTTACAAAAACTTTTTTCTATTGTACAAAAGGTCACATAAAAGAAACATTATGCAGCGATTCTTAAAACTGTGCTCACAGCACAATTATAGGAGTTCTGCATTAAATTGAGGGAAAGGCAGAATCCAGACCTATAAAGGTTTATTTACTATTACAGTTCTATTGACTTCAGTGATTATTCCATAAATAGATGTTCATAGGCAAGTCTTTACATCAAATTCAACAAGCTAATTGTATTGCATTTCCTATTTACAGCATTCTGTGAAGGACAGGGAAAAGATTAACTTGATAGTGGATCTTTCTTCAAGCAATTACATACTGAAATTTTGTTTATGTTAGGAGGAAACAACAGTGCTGTTTATTGCTCAAATCCAGAAGATGGAATACGTGTGAGGCAGCGTGAGCATGGTGATACTACAGAACAGAAATAAAGCAATTTTAATAAAATACATGTAAAAAAATTCCCTTTGCCTGGAATTTTAAAACTAAAGCATAACATATTCCACTCAGTAAGAACAAATTATCCATAACCCTATTTTATAGCATTAGGGATAAGATAAATGCATGCTATTTATTAGTATGCCAACTAATAACATCACAATTATTTTTTTTCCACCAATTCAGACCCACTGAATATGCAATTTTTATGTTTTTTCCAGATCAGGAAGTTAGAAAGGTTAAGAATAAAGAAATGTTTCACTGATTTTCTTGTGATGGTCTATCAGTTGTTAGTATCTGTATTGGAATTTTCATGTAAGTGCCGATGGAGCTTCGGTATCTCCAGGAAAAAGGCTGCAAACATTTTGGTTCCTTCAATGTAGTTGTATCTGTGAAGGAAAGAAAAACAATGAATACCTGTCAAGCTGTTCTGCTCTTGAAATTAGTATAGTTTTCAGAATCTTCAGAGGCATTTACAAGATTAGTCACCCAAAAAAAGGACCCAGTGCACAGAAATTCTGGACATCCTTCAACTGGCATTGAAGGAGAATTGAAAGGGTTTACTGAGAAAACTTTCCCCAGTGTTGCATCCCCTAATTACTATTGTCTGTGGCCAAAAGGGTTGAGGCTATAGTAAGGGGAAACAAAAAACACTTTGAGAATTACTGTAGAATCCTCCAGTTTCTCAAGCTCAACATGATATGACTCAGAAGCTACAGCAATGTTCAGACAACATGCTGAGCAGTGTCTTACCATAATGCCTGAAAGCATGAACGCAAGTGGCAAGTTTAAGTTATTTTTGGTATAATTACATGAAGTTTGGTCCCTGTAATATAAATACAACTTATACTGAAAGCCATAAAAATCTTCACTTAACCATTAGCCTGCATACATCCGACTGACATACTTCAAAGTGGATGCTGTGACACAAGAGTGCCCATATACATCATAATTTTTCAGATCAGAGGCAAATTCCATTGGCAATTTTAATTTCACTGCCTATGTATTTAGACTGGGTAGATGCTCAGTGAAAAAATGTATATCTGTACACAATACGTTGGGAATTTTACTTTGTGTTTGGCACACCAACATGTTTGGTGGAGACAGTAGTTTGGGACTGTCCAGTGCATAGCAAAGCTTTCCATCTGGCTGTGTTTAGTCATGGGTGTGCCAGGAGACTTCAGTTCTCCCCTCTTCTCTTACAGAGCAAATCAACAAATAGAAGAACCCTGCTTATTTTCTCATTCTGGGAGTGCTCCTTATAATTGGCTGCTCCGATCAGAAGTATTATCACACTTTTCTGCATTATAATGTGAAACATTCTGGCAACAGGAACTGTTGAACCATCCCAGATAAAATGTGTCTTCTCCAAAAACTGAAATACATGGGAAAAATTAATTCATTATTAAGTGAAATAAGGTGCTTGCCTTTACTACCATATATTTGAGGACAGAGCTGATATTAAGAGCTTCTGAGTAGAAACTGGTTTGATCCTGTAGCAAATTGATTTCATGAATCAGCTGCACTCTACAAACCTCTGGCTTTGTATCAGTACACAAAGAAACTAAATGAGGTCTTTTGGCTAACTCCTGTTAAATATGCCTCAATTCAGCAACATGAACACAATTCCCCTGCACACTTGCAGACACATTAAGAACGAGGGAAAAAAAAAAAGGAAAATACCTGTTTTTGTTGCCCTTCTTGCTGTTTTATATAGTGGATCATTAACATCAGTGACCCAGAGTTTTGCACCCAAAGGCATAGACACTTTCAGTTTGTTTGGACTGTTCCTCTTGGAAAAGACGTTCTCCAAGTCCTCCACCACCTGCAGCAAAAAACACATTGCAGTCAGAAGCAACTCAAGCTTACACCCACATACTTACTTCTGCTCTCAGAAACAAATAAATGCTAGAAACACTCAGTTTACTACTTTGGGTACAAACTCGTGAGGTGCTGAGAAGTACTTCGTTTACACAGTAGAGGCCAAAAAAGAAGGTTTGCCTCTTACCTGTTTTTTCACAACTGAAAGGTCCATGTGGGGGGACCTGATGGATAGAGAATTTGCCAATGACTTTTGCTGGAATGACTGTTTTAATTCCTGATTCATGGACAGCTCCTTCAATCCCATGGATAGAGAGAGAAGGGCAATGCCACAGGTGCAGAAGGATTTCCTCCTTCAAAAAAAGCTAACGTTGAAAATGTAAGGGATGACACTGGAGACATTCACAATTCATATGAATTGATTTGAAGAAACAAACTTTTCTATCCTCAAATTTGTATGTGGAGATACCTGTATTTTAAAGATGTTTGTAATTTAAACTCATGCACATACCTTTTCATTAAAAAAAAATAATTACTTCTTTCAGTCAACATTCATTTACCTTCTCAAATATTTGGATGAGAATAGCTTTCCATGCACAACAAGAAAAGCAGAACATTGTTTTAAAATATCATGGAAGTAAACTTCTCTAGCGTAATGTAAAATCAGAACAACTTCTGATCTGACCATCTGTTGATCTTGGAGCTTCTCGCAGGAGAAACCCATTACCAGTTTAACCAGGTGATACCAGGGAGTAAGTTCTACTAATGAGCGTTAAATAATACAATAGGTAAGATGATGGTCAGTAGCAAAGTTGATCTCTTTTTCTGGAGAAGGTAAGAAAGGTTAAAAAAAGCAAAAAATGAAAGACAATGGTTATTCTAAGGAAGAAAGGAGAAATATATAAATTATAAATTAGTCTTTATGCAGAACCGCAGGGCACTGCTCCTTTCCTTCTACTGCAGTTTTATGAGACTGGAGCTTTATGTACATATAAAATTTGCACCACTCCATCCTCATATCTGTAAAGCATCAAAACTTATATAGTGTAGTTACTTTATACTTCTGTATTATTGATTATTACAGTCTAGCTTAGGCTAATTTGGAAGCTTTTTCATGGAAATAAAAGCATCCATGCTAGAGCTTATACCAGTATAATTATGTGAGTGATAAAAAACCGAATCACTCTTTTCTCCCAGCTGCCACTCTTCTGCAGAAAGATGCTTCTGAGCCAGCCCTTACCTGCTGCTTTTTATTTAGGATATAATTTTTAAGTGCTGGCAAAGAGAGGCTTATAGCTTTGGGTGGTTTTTTGGCATGCTCAGCAGACATTAAAATCTGAATTAAACAAATAAAAACCACCCAAAACACATCTGCTTAAAGCTGCCTCCCATTTTTCAGAGACGAATACAATTTCTTTTCTACTATACAACCCGTGTGCAGGGGTTTTAATGCTTATTTTATTTGGCTAGTTAGGCATGGGGGTAGTTGCAAGGAAGGGGGAGCAATACTGTTAGTTTTGCATCATTCCTTTTCATTGATTATTCATCTTTTGAATCACTTTCCCCAGATGTGGTAGCTTATGTTTTCAGCAGATTAATTTTATTTACCTTTTAATGCTCTGTGCTCCTTTATTATATTTTAAGTTTGCTATTGATCTTTCAGTTTGGCTCTATATATAAATGCTATGAATGGGTAATTTAAATTCTTTCTGCTGACCATTTATACAGGTTTCATGTTACCTTGGTGCTATAGAGGAATTTTTTCACACCACTATTATTTTTATGTTCCTCCAGATTAAATTCAATAGATTCATATAATTTCATCTCTTCCTCTGTCAGGGAAACAACACTGTCATAGATTCCAGGGATCTGAATATGACCTGTACGATCCACAAGGCTGTCTACAAAATAAGACAGAGATACCAGTGCAAGTGGGATTTATTTCTTCCACTTGGTAATCACATCTTTTCTCTTCTACCAAACTCTTTACTGACTGAGTAAGCCTACCAACTAACAGCCGCAGAAAATGGACTTAGTCAGAGATCAATATGATCAGACAAAAGCCATTTATTACAAAGCATTTATCCTTTTTATACTGTTGTCTGCATCTGCTTACAATAGCTTGGTGTATTATCATTGAATACATATACAATAACTCACTGTATTAAGATTGGATACATATTCAATAGCTTGCTGTATTATGATTGGATACATATTCTTGTAGCACACAGCAACTAATATACATACAATTGATCAAATAAGAGCATGAGAATTTGACCTTTAAAGCTTGCTAACAGTTCGCTATTTTCTTATCTTGCTTGGACGGTTACTCTTGCTTCCTTACCCACGTCCTTCTTCATTCTCAGTTCAGGTCAAACTCCATGTAGACACTTGCTGACTTGGGAACGTGGCCATTCTTCACTAAAAATCCATCCACAACTAACAACTGCTTGCATCCATCAAGTTGTGGCACTTAACCTGATGTATTTTCATACTTATAAAGAAAACTACTGAGCTACTGTTTAGTGTGTGGTGTGTCAGCCCAACTGCTGACATGAAAACATCACCCTACTGAGATACAAATCAGCATTAAAACATCAGGTGTTGCTACCTGTGTATGTATTCAAGTTGTCAGCAATCCTTAAATGTTCTTGATTGATGTGTGACTAGCATCAGCTTAACAGGCACATGTCTCAGGTCCTGGCCTTACTGGGGACATTCCTTCCTCAGCTGCTGCCACAATAGCTATGCTGAGATTTGGTAACCTGGGCATCTTTGTTCAATTAGACTTGCCTTACTTGGGTCAAATAAACATGGCACTAATCTTCGTTAAGCTGATTGCTAGCCATTGTTCCCCGGTTACTCCTGAGCAATGATGCATGTTATTACCCAGCAGAGCTGTCAGATCCATCAGCGGCTCATGAATAATGCCTCCAAAAGTTCCAGAGTGAAGGTCCTTGCTGCCACATTCAACCTGTACCAAAACCACTGGTTATATAAAACACTCCCTACCTTATTCTTCTGTGAGTGGTTCTTTCTATCACAGCTGGTGGCTTCAGTTTTTTAAAAAAAGTCACAAAAGAATAGAAAGAATTATGCATTTCTATTTATAAAATGAAAACATCATCTTTGGTAAAGAGAAGATAGGGCTCTGTTGTTAACTACCAGAAAGAGAAACTCGTCTGTCTGTAGCACTTATCAGGCATTTGAGAGCAAGGGTCCCTCTCCATTCCCACTTTTGCTTCAGTAAAATTAAATACTTCCTAAGTGAAATGCTTGCATATTACTGTTTCTAACATTGCAGAATAAATTCAAGTTCTCTATCCCTTCTATTTAATGCAAAATCTTCATAATAAAGGCAAGAAAGAACCTTACTTGATTTGCATTAAGAAAATATATGGCCAACCTTAATTTCAGATTGCAGCAAATGAGAATTTAGAAATCTCTTGAATCATACAGCTTTAGAATAGAAAGAGGCATTTGGTTTATTAAATGGGTTCTTTTTCCAGACATGTTTTCATACTCAGGTTTATCATAAACTATTTTCCTGCAACAAACTTCTTTATTTTTTCTCAAAACCTCATTACAGCCAACTGTCTGGTAGCAGGCAGAGATCATTTTTGATGTTTCAATAGCATCATTTTTCTTAACACTTTAAAGAATTGAATCAAGGCTTCCAAGGCCCTTTTGGTTAAAAATGAATTTAATTCTTTTTCAGACATAAAGGTTAATGCAGATTTTTCTTTAGTTACAGAGGGCTTTAATCTTCTCTCTGGCTTCCTCTTATGCTTCATCAGGAAGTTTCCAGATGAGAAACTTCTGCTCTTCATTTCACAGTAGCTCATGTTAGCTGCTAAATATACTACAGTCCACTGTTACTTGCTTCTGGCAATGGTTACAAAACTTTCATGTGGCTTTTAAACCCAGGGATCCAACGAAAATGAGTCCCTTTAGGCAAACACGTTGCACTAAGCAGTGTCTTCTGCAAAAGGGCAGAGCAGCAGAAGAAATGGTTTTAGAGCAAGAGAGTCAGGGGGTGTAAGGATGAAGCTGCAAGAGAGCAGAGTTGATGTACAGAGGGAGTGATGAGAAAAGCCTGGGAGAGTGGCAGGAGAGTAATGGTATAGGAAAGGGATTGAGGAGAAAGAGGCAGTTGGAGAAATTATGATTGAAGAGAAATTAATGAAAGGCTAGTTGAACAGAAATAAGGAGGGAAATCTGCACAAGCCAAAAACTGTATTTTTAAGTATTAAGCTCACGCTCAGTTGTTCTCTGCATGCAGATGCAGCTCTGATTGCAGGTACATCACTGCTTTTTGCTCAGGGGGTCAGTTCAAATGAACCTGTGTCCTTCACCTCAACAAAGAGGTAGGCATTTCCCTGACTCCCATATGTAAGGGAAGGCTTCTTGTTACTGAGCCAGAGGCTGTCCGAAATCACAACATAATCAACATCAGAGAAAAAGCACTATTTCTGAAGTAACTTTTTTAGCCCCAAGGATCCTGCTTCTTCCATGCCTTCAATTACAAACTTGAAGTGGACTGTCTTAGCCTAAATGAACATTAGAGAAATCTAGATAAGGAACGAGTACTTTCAAAAATAAATAAATAAATCAGAAGCAGACTGGCTTGTAGTACATGCTGTGTTAGGAAAAGAAGAATGTAGGATATACAGTTTGCTTCAGTAGAAAGGGCAGGAATAGATAGATACATAGTTTCCCAGGGGAAAAAAAAAAAAAAAAAAAAACAAAACAAAAAAAACAGTTTTCTTCATGGTTTTACCTGCTTTTCATTTTTGAAAAAGAATAGATAATATTTTTTTCCTTCTTTGTGTTTTCAGGAAACTTGTTGGACTCTCTCATTAAATTGGCTTTCTCTCAGTGCTATTAAACATTCTAATTGCTTTGGAAATTCTAACTGTGTAATATCAGTTGCATTGTCACAGAAAAGTTCCTGCCTCTTTATTTCCAGTGTTAGTGCTCATGCAGAAAGCACTGGTGGAGGTGCACTGCTGTGGTTATCCCAACATGTTATCTACGGCCACAGTTAATCACATGGTGGAAAAAAAAAGCTCCTGGTGATTCTACTTTAATTGTCTTTTCAGCACTCATGAATTCATATGCCTACTAGTTCATAAGGCTGCATTTCCAAGGGTAATTAGAGAACTTCTATTATTGAATAGTGCAAGTTAGAAATGCTGACACTTCCCATAGGAGATGATACAAATTTGAACGTAGCTCCCTGTTCCAGTTCATTTTCTCATTACAGGCTTTAAGATGTTTTCTCTTTTGATTCAATATTCAGCTTAAATGCAGGAACAAACGCGTAGAATTAAATGAACTTGTGTTATGGATGGGTGCACCAATGGTTCATCAAACAACCACAAAAACTTGGAAACAAATTGTTTATGAATATTGTTTGATGGGCTGTGCTGTTTTCTAGGGAAAGACTTCCTATGGCAAAGATTTCTTTTATTTGCTTGCTTGTTAAAATGCCAAAACAGCTGTTAGTGGTTTGAAAAACTAGAAAGATGCAGACAGCCCCATAACCATATCCACTTCCAACAGCTCATCTGTGGGCAAATAACATGGGCTTGCTAGCACTTGAGAGACACTGAGTTCAATTCAGTACTGTTGATGCAAGGAAAATCATTAGTTTTCTGGAAGGCTGCAAAAGGACTTTAGAGGTCAAAACTTAATGCTCAGTTTGTGCCATAATGTCATGAAAGAGGCACAAAACTGTTTCTCAGCAATCTAACAAAATGTGTCATGCAAATTCACCTTATAAGATGCTTGCTAACAGTGTTAAAAGTTTCAGCTGTGTGTTGGTTTAGCTTTGCACTGGAGGTACAACTAGCTCAAAATTATTAACTATGCAGACTGATTTAAAGATAACTATGCTGGTCATTGTAGTAATTCAGGCAAAATTTTAACTCACAGAAACTCACAGTCAGTCTCTAAGCAAGTGTATTTGTACTTTGTTAATGCACTCAAAGCTAACACATTGAAAGAACAGCCTATTATGTATGAACAGGTTTAGACACTCTCTTCATACATACATATAAATTGAAGGTAACTTGTCGGTAGACAAAACCAAAGATCAGCAGACTGTAACAGCAGAGATGAGTCTTCATGACCTATCTGCACTGCATGTTATTTTACCATTTTAAAAGCTCTCAAGAGAATAGCGTATCAAAGCTGTTTAATATATGTAATACATATTGAATGCTTCCCTCAGTGTGTTTTCCTCTGCAGGGCAATGACAGCAATACCTTATTTACATTGCATACAGACTGTTCAAAACAGAAATGCTCACAAGCAGACTCTTGCTGGAGTGGCATCAGTGCCCTGGATGTAGCATTAGAAATAAGCTAGCATTTCCAAAATGTATGTAATCTGTTAAGGCAGAGATGTATTGTCTAACTCACAAGAATGTAAAGGTATCCCTCCAGAGATGTTGGAATAATAGTAGTAGTAGTAATAATAATAATAATAATAATAATTCTCTTGATACCTACTAATTTCAAGGCTTTAAATGTTTCCACTGCATTTATCCAAGCAAAGATAGATCCTTTATTATCTATTGCTCCACATCCATAGAGATTTCCTTAAAAAGAAAAGAGGAAAGTTTTTAAACAATCTTTGAAACTTCTCATGTCACTTCAATGGAATCAGCAAATTCCTGTTGCCATAGAAGCTGCAGTGGTATGTCAAGTGTCAGGAGAGTCAGGATTTCATCAACTTGTTTTAAATAAGGTGATGGGTGTTTCCTAATGGACTGGTACACTTCTGGTTTTTTTCTTTCTTTTATATTGCTGTGGTTTAAACCACTGCAGTGTTATCAGCATTGTTCTCAGACTGAAGCCAAAACCCAGCACTGCACCAGCTACTAGGAAGTAAACCACAACAATCTGTTAGAGCTGCAACCAGGACTTATGTACATCATGTTGTGGTTTCAGCTACATGCCAATTTCTGAGCTTCACTTTGGTTCTTAAGAGCTCTTTATTCACAGCAGACATAATGTGAACACACCTGAAGTGTTTGCACAGTATGCAGCTTCTGTACACATCAGCCAGCCCAGGTAACAAACAACAAAGCCCCACAGATTAATGCCAAAAAAATAGCTTGAAGCTACAAGTCTAGGTATGTAACTTTATGTGTTTGACTGTACAGTCAGGGACAGATTTCAGTTTCAGGTACAATGGCAAATATATGTGGCAGTCTCCACTGGAGGCATAAGAGTTACCCCACTAAGGCTGTTTGGAACCAGTCCCAGCCAATGGGAAAGGGCAGTTTAATGGGTGTATTGCAGGTTTGGGAATCAGGATTTCAGGGTTCTTGGGGTCTTACTTATCTGCTGACCATCTATCCGTTATTTTTGTTCCTTCAGTGAATGGAGCTTTTCATGCTCAGCTAGCTGAAGTGGAAGGATGATTACATGAAGAGGAGCTTCACATTCTTCCACTGTAAATGCTCCTTAACTCCAGTGTAGCAAGTGGAGATACTAAAGGATCATGAAGCAAGAACAGGAAGTGCAAGAGAGGATAATGGTTAATACAACTTAATAATTTGAAGCAGAAATTAATTCTCTATTAAATACAGTTAAAAAGCAGCAGTGAGAGCTCATGTGGCTCTTCCACACCAATCAGGCAATCACTGATCAGTCTCACTGGTCACGTCATCAAGACTCAAGGCTGTGGATTTGTCCCAGAGATTTCCATGGGGAAGTTCTCGTGCTTTGGTTAAATATACAGGGAGCCTCCTTCCACTCAATCTCAGTTGTGTATTCAAATAATGATACAAAACTTATGACACACCATTGATTTCAGTCAGTGTGTAAGGGTCAGTTTTCCAGCCATCTTCCTTCTTGGCAGGCTGCACATCCACATGACCATAGAAACATACAGTGGGGCTTTGTGGATCGTCAGCTAGTTTCCCAAGAATCACAGGGGGCAGTGGGAGGTCCTGGCCATCAGGCAGCTGTGGAGAAATGTTAAAAACAGAAACTAAAGAAAAATAAACCTTTGAAAACTTCCAAACATCATTAAAAACACTCTGTAATTCTCTGAAGTGAAAATATTTCTACATACTCAATTGGCTGTCATTTGTTCAGGTGCACAAATCAGACTTTGAAACCAACTCTGACCTACCAAGAGAAATTAACTTTTTTCTCTGCCAGTTTAGATTCTGCAGGGACTTTATGAAGCTCTTCTAATATTTTACTGTCATAAATGTCCTCATTACTAAACTCTTACTTTGTAGCCCTGAGGAAGACAAAACTGTCTGTTTGCTGTAGTGAAAAAGCATATATTGTGACACTGAAGTAGTGAGAAGCCACACAAATTAATTTGGGGTTTGATTTCACCACAGACAGAGGGCAGGAGGCCTGTAACCTCAAATACAAAACAAAATCAAATTTTGCTGGCAGGAGGCAGCCATTTCAGACTGGTTTGAAGCAGGTTAAGACTCTAAGATAATCCTGTGACATACTGTGCAGAACAGATCTCCACATTGGCCAAGAGAGGCTGGATGTCTCACAAAAGAAATAAGTGAAGGAATGTGTGTGCTCCCTTGTATTCACCAGTAATACCAGTCTGCATTGGCCTGTTGTAACTAAATAATGTAGCTGCTTCTTGCTAAGCAATCAAAGGTAAAACCCATTTTGTGAAACATTATTCTTGCCCTGGGCAGAGAAAAGTATCTCTGGTCTCTGCTCCAACAACAGGTAATCTGTTCCCGCTGCTGCCGGCACAGACTTTTGCTATATATTTTGGCAATCATAACTGCATACCAAGTGCATGCAGTTTTCAACTGCAATGCATTCATTACAACTTTTTATTACAACATTTCATTAAATGATGTAATTAATTAATTAAACTGAAATGCATCCATCACAACTATTAAATGACATAACCTGAAATATTAAAGCAATGCTGTGATGCAAGGTCCTTCTGCTAAGACTCACAATCTTTCCCATAACCCTCAGAGGACGGAAAAGGGAATCACTATTAGCAAACTTCTGGATTCCTGTAAGAATAGAAATCTGACAGCCTCCAGCTATAGTAAGGTAAGTAAATTAAAGGAAAGATTTCTCAGAGATGAATTGATGTGCTGCTTTCCAACAATCATTAAGAAAATGGCTTGACACATTTGTTAGAAGCTCCCAAACCCAAAGGTGATGCTTTTACAAGGAATATGTTGCCCGGCAGAAAGCTACCTCCCTCATTTAGGCACTCTGGTGAAGAATGATGCATTAACTATCACGCTTCATTACTCAGAAGAATGTAAAAATGAGCCCTGGTGAAAAACTCGGGACTTTTACTTTTGCAAACTGCTTCCCACCAGTTAAAATCATCAAACTGTCCATGCTATGCAGAAAACATCTATTTGCATTTGGATTGTCTGTGTAGTCTCCCAACTCTGTTTGCAGACAGTCTGAGGAGAGACCGATTTCAGTAGGTGTCATGTAGATATGGGACTACTGATAAATTGCTATTTAGCTACCAAAAATAGCTAATAGCTATTAGACATACAGTAGCATGTCATAACATGCCTATGCATATACATAGCACTGAATGCTATGCATTCCATATGTGCATATGTGCTATGCAGACCATATGTGCAAATATGATGCTTTAAATGCAAGAATCAGACAAGCACCTGACATGATCCCAAATTTATTAAATTGACAATGGCTCCAAGTGGCACAAGTCTGTCAGCTGCCAATGCCATCATTCATATTACTTCTTTCCTCAGATGTGGTTGAATAAAATAACTTTTCACAGCCACACATTCCTGAAGATCCTGCACAAGGAGGAAAGAAGTGGAGTTAAATCAGCCAGGATGCTGCATTGTTTGGCCCTTTAACATGAGAAGTGTCATGTTGGAAGATGGTATAATTTCTATCCCATCACAGCAATGTCATGGATGCTTTAAGGCTTCAGAATTTAAAGGAACTGCTTAGATGGGTCCTCAGGGTTGAGAATCCTGATTTTCTAGGGTACCCACACTTAGGCATTTGTGCTGTCAACCATGGATCTAAAATCCCATGGAAGAGAAGGTAGATGACCATTTTGCATTGCAGAAATTGCATTATGTATTAATTACCTCAGTGATCCTCATGAGGATTCAGAAGTGCTCACCACTTTAAAGCATAACTGATACTGACTGGCATAATTATATTTCTGCCTCTTCACAGGGAAAATGAAAAAAGGAAAGCACAAAACAGCATGGGAGCAATACGCCTCTCCTTGTTAAGAGCAAACTTATAATAATCAATGCTGAGCTAAAGCAAGTGAGAGAGCATCCTATCTGCTTGCTTCTCCCATGCACATGCATTTTCTCTCAGTGGAGCCTCTCTCTGCACACAAAGGATGCCTGCAGCCATGTGGTTTCTGGAAGTCCATGCAAATCCCTCTTCCACCCGAAAGGTCCCCAGCACAGACTGTCCCCTTGCAGCCTTGCTTTGTGAAGCACGTGTAGCACACCTGATACTAGACCTGGAAACCTTCTCATTACCTACGTGGCAAACACTCATTTGGCACATAAAACACAGGCATCCAGGGCACTAGTTCTGTGCTCGTCATTTCACTTCAATATAGCTCCTACCTCAATATAATCACTTTAGTGTTCATCAATGTACTGGAAAAATCTCTGTCTCCAATGCTGGAGTGGATGGTGAAGGCATTACTGCCTTAGAGAGTTTCCCAGAGCTGAGATCATAGAATGGTTCAGGTTAGAAGGGACCATGTAGTTCCAACTCCACTGCCAGAGGCAGGGACACCTTCCACTAGACCGGATAGAGGCTATCTGAAAGTTAAGGCCAAAATTTAACATGTTAGAGACATCCTGCAAAATGCACTTCATTTCAGTTCTAGAAAGCATAGACAGTTCTAAAGTGCTGAGCTTACTCAAGCCTCAAACTTTAAGTTCACATCAATTTTCAATGCACAAACTCCAAAATTGTATGCTCTGGGGAGACAACCCCAGGGAAGACTTGCAAATATCAACACACACCAGTAGCCCAGGGAATTACTCTTTTTCTTTATTTCCAGAAAAAATGAGAGAAAAATGGATTCACTGACACATGTTGCATATTTTACATGACTAAGGTAGAGCTATCCTGACACAGGGGAGTATCAGACAACAAATAGCTTTTGCGGTTGAGTCAGAACAGTGACAATACTGAAACACTTCATAAGTGCAGAAGTCATTTAGGACTTGCAAACCTCTCTGCCACCTTGTTTTTGATAAGACAAATGAATATTTAAAACCCATAAGATTCTGAAAAGTGTTTTCTTTCCTTCCTGCAGTTTTCCCTTCCTGTCTCCTTGAAGCTCCTGCTGCAGCTCCTTGATTTGGTGTTAGCAGAGTAATACTTGGCTAGTTAAACCCTTGGCTGGCTAAATTCAGAATAGCTGCTGTATTGTGGTGTGCAATGGGATAAACTCCAATGTCAAAACCCAACACTTTTAATCTAAGAATATTCTATACTGGTAACAAAATGTGTAGTTGCAGGTCCATCCACAATTCCATAACTTTGATGCATTGCTAAGGTGATAGGCTATAGTAATACTAATAATTTCAATTGAGTTTCTCTGATGCAAAGATAGATTGAAAACCCAAGCATGATGAACAAAAGGAGGGAAACATCCTTCATTTCCCACAACGCCTGCAAATGCCTTTATTTTACATGCATTTTATTCATGCTTTCTAGTTCGCCATTTCCAAACCTCAGTTTGAAAAATATTTTCAACAGAGGCCACTATATGTGCCCTCTTTTAACCTACCATAGAAAATCAGACAGTTGCTTACAAAAAAGGACCTTTTGGGTATGCCATAGTTGAACAAAGAGGATCATAACACAGGTTACACATAACATGGCTACTAGAGTAATGAAGCTCATGCAATGCATAAGTGTCAGTGTCCCCATCATATGATTTTTCTATTCAAATATGCAATTTTGCTAAATTCAATGCATTTTCATGATGCAAAGAATGAGTATACATATAGTTGATACCTTATGATGACTTGAAGAAACACATACAGGAAACATGCACTGTGGTGCTGGTATCTTCCTCTTTATCCACGTTACCCGCAAATGAACTGGAAAGAAGCATAATGAGAAGCTTGTCTTCAAGTCATGTTTCATTAGCTTTTAACTGTTTCAGAAAATGAAATAAGGAAACTACAATGCACTGAAGGAAAAAAACAAAACAACCCAAAACATTCAAATGAGGAAAAAAACCCTAAGAATGTTTTAAATAGTTCAGTGATATTTTTGAAACAGAGACACAGACTTCAAGGAAAGCTTACAGAATTTCCCAGAAAGAGTTGCTTTCAGAGACAAAAGTAAGCATGAGCAATGCCTAAATTCGGAAAATGAATGTGAGGAGATACTTGAGCAGTCCTGCAGATGAGCCCAGTGCACCAAATACTAGTAATTCAAACCAGAAAGTAGGTAGCAGCTCTGTTGTGCTAGGTAGCTCCCTCTGTTGAGGGAGGGGAGTAGCAGATGAAACTTCATGTTAGTTTGCTGCTAATAGCCAATACTGCTTGATAGCATTTGTATTGCAACTGGGAAAGTTTGTGTAGAAAAGGGAGTCAGTTTAATAAAGCAGTAAAAAGATATCAGGCAAGGCTAAAATAGCTCAGTGTTACAAGGAAGGGAAAAATGGTATTAAAGGATGAGAAAGCCTGGGGGTGGAAATACCAAACAAAGACTTCAATGTTCAATTTCAAGTGTATTTTATTTGATCTCATTTTAAAGAGCAGTTGCTGCTTTGTAAAAAAAAAAAAAAATGTAGTATGACTGTTTTTAGAAATAATGCATGACAGTCATGCAGTTTCTCTTCCTTCATTCCCTGGTAGTAAGAACATTTTGTATCTCACTCCCTCGTGTCTCATGAAGTACTGATAAAAGAAAACTTAGCCTTCTTAGGTGGTGATTTAACAAGAAATCCAAGTTGATTCGTTAACTAGGATGACTCTGATAAAATATCAACTAAACTTACAAACATTTGAGAAGCAGCTCTTGAACGTGCTTGGCTGCCCTCCTTGACATTCCTGAAGTGTGTGCCTCATGCACCTTCCTCCCTGCAATGCAGCATTTGAAGTGTGTGCATGGGGAGTGTGCCAATGAAAATGGAACATTTTGCAACCAACCCAGAATGAAACAAAGTCAGAAGTCACTTGGTTTGCAAATAATGTAGAGAACATTTGACATGAAAGGAGATGAAAATGTGCATGGCAGTAGAAGCTAATTTACCAAACCAGTGGTGGGATCCATTGAAAGGAACATTCCCTCTAAGCCACCACCACCAATGAAGATAACATGGTTATTATTTAGCTTTCTTTAACAATATTAACCTATAAGTGGCCTGCCTTCGGTGGAAGAAAGCAATCACACCTTGGTCATCTCTCCAACTGAGTAGGTAGATGAAGAGGATGGCAGCTTTTTGGGTGGCAGCTCTTGAAGACAACCATAACCATGTGCAGCCACTGTCATCGTAATGACCAGGAGCTGCAGAAATCCAGACACATGTAGAGGAATGGACACCAGCTCACAAGGCTGCCTGAAGGGCATTTCAGAGAACGCCAGTGACTAGCCCTGCCTTTGCTCAAGCTGACTCCTTAGAGAAAACAGTGAGGCCCCGTTTATCAGATCTGCTTTGCTGTAACACAGATTACAGTGAAAAAAGAAACTCCTTACCTCTTTGTGCTCTTGTTTTGCAGCTGCTTTCATGGCTACTGATGAGAGCCTGAACTGGCAAGGTCTCCTCTTCCACCTACAGAACAGGGACATTTCATCTCAGTTCACTGATAAGTTCAACAGTTATGAAGGATTACTTTTAAATTAAAGATTAACTTTTGGTTTAGATGCTTAAAATCTACTTCTCTATCCTATAATAATCCAAGCAGGACATTCAAATCACTACCACATCAACCCATGAGAAATTTTCCCATATCCCTTTCCTCCTCCCTTTCTCCATGGAAGACCTAAATCCCAGCAGGAATGACAGTGTCACAAAGCACTTCAGCATTGCTGCTTCATAGTATTTTGAAGGACTTGGAGAAGAGATGTGTTCTTTGTTACTTGAATTTGAAAATGGGAAAAGAACACATATCAGTTCAGAATTTCTCCCAGGAAGTAGTGTTTCACTCTGTGCCCACTGGCAAGAAGTAATTCACTATTTACCTGAGAAAATTTTCTGAGCTTGACTGCTCATGGGTTTGCAATCAGACAAACACTGGTATAAAGAGATCCTTTTGGAAAGACAGCTGCGCTGTCTTATGCTCTTTTCACAGCAAAAAGGTTAATAGGACAGAACTACAGGAAGTACAGCTGAGTACCAAGCTATATACACTGGTATATAAAGCTGAGCTGCTAATCCAGTTCAAAATGCTCTTAAGACACAGTGAGCAGCAAAAGGAAAATTAAGGTATATGTGAAGAATATTTACTATGTTCTGACTTGCTAGGATGGCTTCTGACATCCACATCTAAGCACATTGTATTCACTTACATGTGGATAGCTTCACTATCTTTTTGCTGACAGCTCTTCCATACCAGAGCACCTTTGAACTTATATCAAATTTTAGGTGCTTGTGCTTGCATACAAGGTTCTATCCTTATGGTCCTCTGTCCATTTTGAAAGAACTGCTATTCATATGGTCAGATTCAGTAACAAGCATCAGTTTTCCAAGGGAAGTCAAGGTCCTATTTCAGAGCCTTATAAATATCTTTTCTTCCTTTCAGTGTTTGTTCTTAATATATATAAACTCATATGCAAATGAATGCAGAAGTTTTGGAGAAATTAAACGTTTATTTGTATTTATTTATAAGAATTCTGGTTTTACATGTATCCCACCTTGATGTTTCACACTGATGTTACTCCTGAATTATGATAGCACAAGCAAGATAAGAAATAGGTCAACTGAATTCAATCATTCAGCTATTTGCTTATTTACCACTGTATACTAATGAGAAAGTATCTTGCTGGGGGGTGGGAGGGAGAAGCAATGATTACTTTGTAGCTTGTTCTTTTATTGCTAATTGCTCTTTATTTTATAACCTATAACTTGGAACAGGGTTTATAGTCAGTATAGGAGATTTTTTTTACAGTCATTATTCCATTTATGGATCATCATAAGCACATAAACATGACCAATATTGTTTAGAAGCATTTCTGAATTCACTCAGCTCTATCTCCTTAATAAAAACACTCTGGTGATAACTTACAAACTACAAGAAATTAAAGAACCAACTTGAATAATTTGGGTGACTGCTGGCATCGACAACTCCTCTTTGGAATACAGTAAGTGTTTAAGCAGGAGGAAATAGGTTAAATACAGAAAAATAAGAGCAGAACTAAATAGAATAAGGAAAACAAAGCATTCATGCCATTGTTTCTCTTGTCCTTTGAAAGCATAAGCTCTTCAGGTTAGAGATGGTCTCCTACTTTGTGTTTCTATTACTACATCTGGGCAGCAGGCTCGGTGATAAAGTAATGGTGCAAAGAAGAATTATCTTGATTTCACTGGCACTTGAGCAGAATTAGCATGCCTTAACTGTTACCTTAATTAAAAAGTTGTCTTAAGAAATTACAAACGAAGTTTACATGAGCAAACATGTAAGGAATATGCTGTTAGGAGCACCTTTTCATTGACAGAAATATTATGAGGGTTTTCAGTACTACCTGTCACTCTTTAAGTAGCTACCTCTAGCTCATTCCAGCTATTTTCCATTTCTTGAAGGTGTATTACAGGAAAATGGGAATGATACTATAATGTCATAATCAGTAGTACATGGTTATTATTGCATCTTACTGTCTTTTCTCAATATACTGCCTTCATATAACTTGTTTTCATTGTCTCCTGGAAGTGTAAGTCCCCAAAATATATCTCCCCTAAAGGATTTCTGTATCTGCTCCCTGTGCAGCAGGAGGAAGCTCTTCCACCTCGTCACTCCTTCCCACTCCATGCTGCAGTCTGAACAATATTTCCCACCCATCATCTTTCAAAACAATCATAAGCAATATGATTGTTTGCAATATGATAAGCCTGCTTCAAGAGCTTGTCAACAGTGGAGTGAGATTGCACTGCTAGAGAGGTAAAGACCCCCAAACCCCTAAATTAGTAGTTACCTGAACATCAGTAATTGCAGTTGGGTATGTCAGTGAATGGAGATTAACTTAGAAAAGACCCAGGCAAGGGTTCATGCGGTGCTTCACAAGCATTGATGACTACAGACTGTCCTTGATATGGAGCAATGACACACAACACCTTCCAGGAGCAGGGCCACAGGGACTGGAAAGAACTCTGTAAAGGAAGAGCAGTAACACAAAGCCTTCTCACTGCCTAGCAGGTAAATCAGCAAGCTCTCTGCGTGCAGATCTCCAAGCATGCAGGCTTTAAGTGATACACCCTGGGGAGGAATGAACAAGTTGTTCTTGTCCAGCACCTTTTCCAGTACACTGCACTGAATACTGAGACAGGAGGCTGCTCTGTTTTTCCAAGCTCAAAATTGTAAACTCATTTTGTTTAACAATTAAGCAAAAGTATTTTCAGATATTAATCACACTGAAACAAAGGCACGAGGTTATTCCTATCTTGATGTCCTTCAGACAGCTTTACTCAGCCAAATAACAGCAACATTCCCTTAAGGGTAATTAATGCTCTCTGTGGAAGTGTGGTTTTTATCCAGCTGAAAATTCACAGTCATTTCCAAACAGACATCAGAGACCAGCTTTAAGAATTCACAGGGTGAAGCAGGTACTAACCATGAAGTACTTAGTTTATGCAGCAATTCACATTGCCTCCTCCCAGCTTTCCATGCGGTCCAGGAATCCATAGGGCATGAATCACTGAGGTGGTGATGTGCATGGTGTCCTCAAGGCACACCTCTGGAGCACCACAAAGTTAACTCAGTTTCACACTTCACTGACTTCTGCAGCTTGCCTGAGTGTCCCAGGAGCAGCAGCCTCTGGAGAAAGGTTTGTGAGTACTTTCCCACTGCAGCCCTCCTGTTGTTGAAGTGTATTTAGGAGAAGGCCAAAACAAGCAGAGAGGTTCTTATCTTAGCAAATACAAGTTGCTCTTAAATAGCTTAAAAAGGATCCCACTATATATACATATATATAAACACAATACCATTGCCTCTCAAGGCAACAGATGTAACCACTGCAAGGTGATTGTAACCTCCTTAAGGAAGAGCATGAGATACTTCATAGCATGTTGCTCATGTCAAAGTTGTACTGACTACATTGAGGGTAAAGCACATGCTTCAAGGGCGCAGAGCAGATGCTCATTAAACTGAGGCTCTGCACCCTTCACATGCTAAGCAAGTCATGCCATCAACAACTGCTTTGATGCAATTATGTCTCAACAGCCACAAAACAGTAGAAAAATGCAAGACAGGCACGTAGTCATCCCACCAGGGTTTAGATTTAAAATACTTCCCTATAGACATACTTTTTGCTTTCTTTGCTAGTCTTCTCAAGCAGGAAGGTTTCTCACATGTTCAAAGGCCTTTTGACAGAAGTGTAGCATGTGTCTTGATATGGCTTAAAAGGCAACGATGGCTTTGAGAGTTTTGTGCTGTGAGAATCAGAACATTTAGAACTATGCTACAACTCTTAATTTTGAAGCAAGTGGCAGTTCTGAAAATCAATAGTTTGGATATAAGCCATTAATGCCACACTCTGAGCACCTAAATCCTCATAGAAGTTATGAAATTTTGGCTGAAATATTTAAGATAATTCATGAAGATGCATAAAGTTTGCATCCCCTCACTCACTGCACTTCAGAGGGAGTTAAATTTTAGGGTGAACTAAAAAAAATAAAGAGAAATGCCATGATAATAATAATTATGACAATATTTAAAAGTTAATTTAAGCTATAAAAGATCAAATGTACAAACAGCTGTTAAAGGAATGGTTCCAGCATGTGCTCCTCTCTTCTTGCCTGGAAGCCAGTTTTTAAGAGGAACACCACTTGACCAGGAAGAAAAGTATTTTCTCCCCAGTTGGAATAAACTATGCACCCTTTCCTGAAGGATGGGCAATGGGAAGGTTGGCAGAGGGAAATCACATCACAGATACACATTGCCTAGACACATGCTTGAGCCACAAGATTCTTGCAATCCATGTGAGCAATGCTATCACCAGCTCTGGTTTTCATGTTTTAAATGAGAATGTTCTACTCAGGCCCGAAATTTCACTTCTCACCTACCTCTGAGAAGGTGCTGGGCTTTCCCTACCACAGTGAGCTAAGTTTCAGGGCAGCCCCCAGCTTGCTCACTTAGCAGAAACACCTGATAGCATGGAGCTGTGCCCCATACACTGCCACACGCACTGCTCCCCACTGCAGGACTCCAGGCTCCTGTCCAATGCTCACCCCAAACCGATCATCATCCAAACCCCTCCCTAGTAGCAGAGTGCTACTGGGCAGCATAACCAAACTACTCCAGTTTTCACTTTTTGACTCTGAACCACAAACCACACCAGCCTGACATACCTACAATTTTCATTTCACATTTACTTGCACAACCACACGGTGTTATAGAATCATAGAATAATTAGGGTTGGAAAGGATCTCAAGATCATCTAGTTCCAACCCCCCTGCCATGGGCAGGGACACCTCACACTAAACCATGTCACCCAAGGCTTCATCCAACCTGGTCTTGAACACTGCCAGGGATGGGGCATTCACAACCTCCCTGGGCAACCCATTCCAGTGCCTCACCACCCTCACAGTAAAGAATTTCTTCCTTATATCCAATCTAAACTTCCCCTGCTTAAGTTTGAACCCATTACCCTTGTCCTATCACTACAGTCCCTAATGAAGAGCCCCTCCCCAGCATCCCTGTAGGCCCTCTTTAGAGACTGGAAGGCTGCTATGAGGTCTCCACGCAGCCTTCTCTTCTCCAGGCTGAACAGCCCCAACTTTCTCAGCCTGTCTTCATATGGGAGGTGCTCCAGCCCCCTGATCGTCCTCATGGCCCTCCTCTGGACTTGTTCCAACAGTTCCATGTGTTCTTTGGTTTCCTGTCTGTTGAGATTGATAAGCTATTGTAGAGCTGGATATCCTTTATCCATAGAATTGTTTATGTTGGAAAAGACCTTTAAGATCATTGAGTCCAATCATGAATCTCAATTATATGCAATTACATATAAACTACTCATAAAGAAACACTGAAAATTTAGAGGCAGCATTTTTTTCACTTCCCTATGTGGAAAGCACACAGGGAAGTATCTGTTTCTTTTCCTACGCTTCTGTATCCAAACACTAAATTTTTGTGTAGCAGGTTTCTTCTATTTCTTATGCCAGATATCATTATCCTAGACTATAGCAAAGCACAGAGGAAATAAAAAACTCCATATCCTGATGTCCCCTTTCCTTTCCCATGGTGCCTTCCATCATTAAGGCTATGGAGGTTAGAATAGTTTGTTTTCACGTTGGTACCTATGGGGAAAATGGCTGGACAAGTAGATCCATGAAACAAAAAGCTACCTGAGGAGCACACACACCAACATATACATTTAGCACAAGAATATGGGGACTGAACTCAATGGAATAATGAAATGCCCCCATATTTTCCATCTCATTTAAAGTACAAATACATTTATAACATCAGTCTTGGCTTCTCCACTTGCAGTAAGTTTCCTTTTACTTATTTGATCATTCACTGCTGGCATAAAGGAAAAGTTATTATTAAAAGTATTGCTAGAGGCAGCACATACCTCAATTTCCACAGTAATAATTACATAAAAAAACTCATATACAGGAACCTAAATCAGGAAAATGAACTTTATGACTCCAAACCATCCATTTAGTACTTTGTGAGAAATCTTAGCTGAATACAAAGGTGTCAGAGATGTCAGATCCTTCACTGGTGTGCACCCTTCCCAGTCACAAGTAAACATTCCTTTTATCTATTCTAGACTTGCTCTTTCTTAGCTGAGAGGAGATAAAATGATCTGTGGAGATATTAAAAACATAACAACTCTCACAGTTGAGGCTTTAGGTGAATCCTGCAAACTAAAGGAAAAAGGTTTTTTTTCCTGCTTCTCATAAACAGCCAGTTTTCAAAGAGCCACATTTCAAGGCTGAGGGGGGCGGGGAAGGAGAAGTGTCAGCCTGAAGTAGTGTGACTGATTCCTTTTGAATTATCTCAGCATGGTGTCATCTTATCTGGAGATTTCATTTGTTCCTGCGACTAATAATTGGGCTTTAAACTGGCTAACGGATTTAGCAGGATCAAGCTCTCAAATTCAGAGCACTGTGAAAACACAGAAAGAACTTTTGATCTTTAAAATGAAAGACAAATGGATGTTACCCAAGTGACATGTGCCACTTAGTACTGAAATAAGGGGTTCAGAGAGTGGGCTTTTTGGTATTTGCTGTGTTCCTTTGCTAATAGTAAGATCTAAGTCACCCTTTGCCAATCTTGAAAACTCCATGAATATTGATAAATCTATGCAAAAATGCATGACAGATCAAGCTTCTAAGCTTATACATCATTTATGAATGTACCTGTCTTACCTAAAATAACCAGTTCCCCCGAGTCACAGACTACAAGAAAGAAGCTTTTATACCAATTTGCTGTTTGCTAGTTTTGAGTTACAGAATAACTTGATAGGTTTAAGTAACTCAGGATGACACAGTGATTTCTATCAACACAGATAAAATTGTATTTGAAACAGATTAATTACGATCTGGTTTTTTGCATTATAATTTTATGCAAAGTGTGTGAAGGGAAAACTTACTGTCCTGCTCTGAATTGAAACAAACAAGTTTCTGAACATTTCACAATTCAAAATTACCATATCCTCTACTTGGGATTTATATCCAGACTTAAAGGAGATTCTTCAATTCCTAAACCATTGACATTTTAACATCCCAAATTCTTACATTCAGTAAGTGAAAAAGACTAAATAGTGTGCCAGAACGTTGATCATTTTTGATAGGTGCAGACTCTGTGATTCAAATTCAAAAGCAAACAGATGCATATATCTAAGTTTATGGACAGATTACCATACATTTCTGGATGTATTTGCCTTCGGTATTGATGTCTAAGAATTTAAGTGGAAAAAAAACAAAAAAACAAAAAACCCACACCAAAACTGTTGTGTTGCAGGCTGTGTGCTATTGAAAAAAAATAACATTTCCTTATTCCACCCCCATTTTAACTTCATTGCTAAGTCTAATTATTTCCAGGATCTTTTTTCTACACCCTTAAGGACTGCTGGTCTGTCAGTGGCAGGGATGGTGTCATTAAAGCTTTCTTCCACATCCATCAAATTATTGGAAGGAGCTGGAGGAGCATTTATTACTGAGGTGCTCTCAGCTCTCTCTAATAAGGTCAGAGAAGCTGAACTTATTTTACATTTGGCACAGGTATTGCTAATCAGCTGCTACTGTGCACAGCTTCAAGGTGACTGCTGTGTCCCAGTAAATCTGTGTCATATTTGCACGTAGATAGATGTGGAACTATAATACATTAAGAAAATGGAAAGTATCATCTTAAATTATTAATATTTTACATTGATGACTCAATTACCTGTCATATCCTATAGGAACACTTTCACAGAGTGGGCAATGTGATACAGTAGTAAATCTGCTGCTCCAGTTTTCCATGGGAAAAAAAAAATCAAATTAGTTTGATAACACTTTTTAGTGTATTTCTATGTTAAACCAATCAATGCATGAACTTATCTGCAGTTAAAGACAAGACTTTATCCCATTTCTCAAATCCCTTCATCAAAACTCCTATTAACTTTAAAACAGGGGCTTCTCAACTGGTCTCAAGGTATTTAAACTCCATCTCTAAGTGTCAGACAACTCCAAGTAAAGCTTCCAAAAATTAGATATAGCTCTACAAACTTAAAGTTCATAACCAGACAAATTCCATTAAACATCATTTCCATCAGTGCAAAGGAGTATTAGCTGCCTAAAGCCTGAAAGCTAATAAATTCTGGCTGCCTGTGCTCTAGGAATATGTATCTATACAATCATTTAGCACTCTTTCTCATTAAGCCTTTCAGTCAGTTTCTGATGCCTGCTCTCTACTTGTCTTTCTCCCCAGCCTCTTCACATTCTAGGGGACTTTATTCATGTCTTCTTACACTGAAATTCTGTTGCCAGATAACAGAATAAGTAACCAATATGTGCCTGACCTCCTGCTGCTTTCTTCCTCCTTCTTGATTTGTGCTTCTGAATCCATCCAGTCAGAATTAAAACTGCCTTAAAATAATCACAAGCAGCACTGTGCCGCCTTGTACAAAAGTTTAGGATACAGCTGACAAAACATTACAGGATATTTCTGAAACACAAATAGGATTCAAAGCTGTGCAGAAATAAATCTTTTGCTTTCTTTATTAATTCTGCTTGACAACCAATTCCTGAAAATTCCATGCAGCCTATACTGTATTTTGAATTAACATTGTATTCCTACAGCTTTGAACTTGAGTTCTCCAGCTAAGTGTTCAATGCACACAATAGAAAAACCTCAAGAGATCCTCCTGGAACTATTTCTAAGTGTCTTTGGTCTGATGCCTTAAACTTCTGGCATTTACACAAATTAACAAGTGTGTTCCAGTGGATTTGCAGAAATTGCTGCTTTTCTGCCAGAGTTTTTACATGTTGCTATTCATTCAAATAGGAAAGAGGTTAATGGAGAGGAATTTGGAAATAAAGCTACCTTCGCCCACTCCACTTAGTGTTATTACACTGTTGTGCCAGCTTCCAGAAACTGCAAACTATTGCAGTGGCAATTACAGAATAAAGTTGGAAGTAAAGGTTGTTGCTGACTAGCATTTTCCACATAAGAACCACAGTCTTAACATAAAAAGATGACACTCAGTCCACTCAGCATATAATTATCACATTATAAAGTGAAAGCCTGGTTGTATTGCTGGGGAATGTTGTGGGCCCCACTTACAGATTAGCTCCACCAATGTGAATGATTGGAAAAATTAGGAGAGTGGGAGCAGGAAGAATATCAGTAATAGAGAACATGGGAGGCAAAGGCCAGGTCTTTTGTACTCTGCATGTACTATTGGAAAGTCCAAAAGGAAATAGAATTTCTGCATTTAAAGGTTTCTAATGATGCACCAGAACACAATTGATAACAGAAGATGTCAACCCATTACTGTTACAGCAAGACAGCCTAAAACACCACCTTAAAGGCATATTTATAAACAAATACTAAACAGCATTCTAGCTTGCAAAAGACTCTTGCAGCTACTCCACTACATTAACATTTTAGTTATATTGTTGCTTTCCAAGTTGCTGGAAGTCTAAGGAAGAGTTTAATAGGCTTTCTTAAAATTAAGCAGCAGAATCTCAATTCTCCCTCCTAGAATTTCAAACTGCTCAAAAGAAGACAGCATTTATTATTAAGTCTCTAACTTTGACTCCACTATTCACTACATGCACATTAAATCCATTAAGCAGTTCAGAAACAGGAAATTTAATTCCATCATGTATCTTAGCAGCTACCTTGAAGTTCGGGAATTTGATACAATTTTGCATATATTAACAGCCCAGATCTGCAATTCCATTTACTTTATCTAAAATAACAAGAAAACACTCCTCCACATTCACAAGCAACAGCTAACAAAAGATATGTCTCTATACAAAGACTTTCTTGAATATAACTAACATATTCCACTTTCAAATAACACTTGGCACTTTGTGCTATGAGTCAGATGTCACTATAGATTATAACCACATTCAATATTTGGGTTTTTACTTTTTTGTGAAGAGACCACATATCCTCCAAGGCTGCTTCAGGTCTCACGATTCAAATGATCAACTGTGTACAGGGCAGCTGCTTTTCCAAAGGCGCGCAGAGCACAATAACACTGACAAAAAACAGCTGCTCAACTGTATTTCTCCTTTTTCAGTCTTAAGGGCAGAAATATAAAAGGTCCTTAAGATGTCTTCATGATTGAAAAGAACATAAGCCTGCCCAAACAGGAGGAGGAAGCTGCATTCCGATGTGTCAGCATCAGCTGGCATATTTCATTGGTATGTGCTCTAAAAGCAGCCCTCAAGAAATCTCAGAATTGCTAAGGATATGCAAAATAATAAAAAGATGAATATTTAAAAGTACTAGAGAAACATGTCTTAGCATTCAGAGTTTGTAATAACCTAACATCATGATGCAGCTAGCTAGGGACTAGAATCAAAATATCTACTGCTAAGCTTTCCTCTATACTCTAAGCAGATTCTCCAAAGAATAATTTCAATCCCCTGCAGAACTTTATTAATTATTGAGAAGGTGAATCATTCAGATTGACTCCTAATGTAAAAAGCACATTTAATACATGAATCTATCCTAGCTTGAGTTCAGATAACACTAAAAAAAAAGTAATGTTTTTAAGCTAGTACTTTGACAGAATGAACAAACTTGCATCTCACTTTATCTAAATTAGCTCTGTTATCTCCACTCTTCCTACTGCTTCAAGGTCAAGATTACAAAGCTAAAGTTTCTTAAGTTAAGACAGTCATGTAACCTTATGGAAAAATAAATTGGATTTAGTTAGTACATTCAAACCTGTTATGCTGAACAAAAGCCTGATTTTGAAGTTAAAAACATTGCAGCTACCCAGGCTAAGCGAACCCACCTGAAACACCTGCTGTCTTGCCCTCACCCTGGTGACACCCCCTTCACCAGACTGGTCTTAGCTGTGCTTCACAACTCTGCCATGATGTACTTATTCAGAAAATGTAGTATCTGATGCAGTGTCAGTGCAAAACTTGAGCTAATTGATCCTCAAGAATCAGGTACAAGCGAAATAAGACAACTACAGACATGCTCATTTGCTGAACACAGTCCATGACAAAAATTGGCCTTTTTTTCTGCCCAAATAAGCTGCTCCTTTACACTGTTAGAAACTATTATTACTTCAGTCCGGGAACTAGATTTATGTTTCCATGCTTTTCAAATCAATAGGTAGAAAGTAAGCAGTAAAAACTCACCAACAGCAAGCAAATCGTATTTTCATGAGTAGTCTGAGGTGTCAACTCAGTAACTGAGAAAACTGCTTTAAACACATTTACTGCTAGGACTAGTTACCATGCATAACTAATTGATCTCAGCATACAGATGACCTCTAATTATCCAGTTAAGCCAGTCTTGTCCTATGTAAGGACCACATACCGTAGCAGAATAGCCCCAATGTCATTGAAAGGTGAGAACCTAGCAGCCCAGTGTGTGTATAGATGCTTGGTGCTAGCAAGTCTTGTCACAGGCATATGACATGGGTCTCGGACTGTACCCAAGCTGCAAGTGCGAAGTTTAATGACACCAGATTGTTTCCAGACATAAACTTCCATGACAAATCAAATGGAAAACCAAAAGAGAAGCTTTAGAAGTTTCTCTGTGAGAACAGAAGACAACTCCTTGCCCCAACAGCCTTCCACTGTTAAGACTCCAGATCAAGCAACAGTGAAAATCAGATAGACAAGACATTGCTGCCTTCTTCCTTTCAGTGGAGGAAGAATCACATGCTGCTTGCCTGTTTGTCAGGATACAGGACTGCACTATGCTCTCAGACAGTACTCAGAGCAAGACATCACTTCAAATACTTACTTAGTTTAGCCTGCTAGTGCTGGTCAGGTAATTCAGAGTCAGTGAGACAAACCCAGTTCAGATTAGCATGCATTTAAGAGGGGTTGGTTTTTGACATAATACCAGGAGTCTTGTTTCCAAAAGACAGCTTGAAGTTGTCAGTCAGTAGTTGCAGTGAGTGATGAGTGATGCTCTCCTCTCCCCATTTATGCCTCCAAATTCCCCCCACTCCCCTGCAGTATCATCAGCTGTGCTAGTGTGGCTTCAAGCCAAAATAGAACATTTTATGAGCTTGTTTTCTCTCAGAAGAGCAGGATTTAGGAACATCTGCTTCAAGTCTACAAGTTGTTAAAACACCAGACCCTAAAGAATGAAAACTTGGATTCCATGAAAGTACAGTCTGTGTAGTCATGTTGCTCATCTGCCTCTGTGGCTACAGGAAAGTTCCTCTCAACACACCTGAAGTTGTTTTTCCTCCCAGGTCATTATTTAATCCTTAGAGACCAAGAGACAGACTCTAGAGCATGATTATTTATTGTCCTTTTTAGGGAGTACAAAGACAGCTTTACAAAAAGATGGCCAGTAGTTATTACCACAGTGAATGTTGTTAAAACCCAATTCACTGTAAATTGAAACCTGCAATCAGGTATAAGCTGTAAGAGACAAACTGCTCTTTCAAATCACTCAGCAAGACAGATGCCTCGCTACATCTTGAACACATTCCAGTATAGCCCTATAATCAACTACTTTCTTCCAGAACATATCCAGAAATTAGAATCTTAAACTTGACTAGCAGTTCTGCAACTGATGTGGCTGCTTTAACAGTTGAGAGAAAACCTTTCATCTACTTTTCCTGTAAAGCAAGATGAATACAGCAAACCACAACTTGAATGTGATACAAAGGAGACAAAGATGCAGTTCAGTACTGCTGGCCAGATAAATAGTCTGTCACTTGATGTAAGCATTTAAGGAAATATTTTTGGTTCAAGTAGAACTATGTTTCCCTCTCCCCCACCAAGGCAGAGGAGTGTTGGTGGAAAAGGGGAGCCATGTGAGACTTGGTAACTGATGACACTTCATAAGGTAATTCAGACTTCTGATCCATAAACCAAAAGGTAATTGTCTAACTTAATCCTTCAGCTGAGAAACTTCATAAAGGTATGCACCAAGCATCTTCACCCCCTGGATGTAGTTGTGCCTGGAAAGAAGATAGCTTCTATTAGCACCATCTTAGTTTGAGCTGCATTTGTAGTGCTTTTTGCAATCAGTCCTATCCATACAAAGGACTACAGACATTTCTGTTGCAGGCAACAGACCACTCCCAGCCTTCCCACATCTCCCCTGGTAAGACAGAAAAGCCACCCATGGAATAGGGGATAACCATGCTTGGAGACTAAGGTATAAAAACTGCTTCTGATTCTAAATTTATTGAATCAGAAGCGATGAGAACAAGATTCAGCTACAGACTAGTTACCCAACCAGTCATTCCCTGCTATGGAAAACTGGCACTTTGGCTTCCAGAAAATTAAGAAAACAAGAGATCAACTCTTCTTGGTCCTTTTCATAATACATGCCAAAACCCACGGTAAACTCAGCCTGGCATAGGGATAAATTTTCTTACCTATTTAGCTTCTCATTTTGAGAGTGAGCACCATCATCTGCAGCTCCAACAGGAAGCAGCATGACATTCTTGCCTGTTGCTTCTTGAAAAGTAAGTGTAACAGGAATGCTTCCTCCCTCCCTTGTCAGGTCTGGTTCAACTCCAAAAACTAGAAAAGGGATACTCCAGTCAGTTCAGATTGTAGTTTTTAACAAAACCTCACTTAAGCCATCAAATACCAACTACATCTGTACCAGGTGCTGGTCAATTCCTGTTTTAATCAGCCAGACTGCAGAGACCACAGAACTGTGGAGCTTCTTTCCCATAGATGTACTGCTGAAGTCATTTTCAAAGTTCAGTCCAAACAGTTCCACAAATAACACTTTGCTCAAACACCTGTTTGTACTCCAACACAAGTTGAATTTGCTCTAGTTGCCCAATATAATTCATCAGTTATGCTAAGGCAGCTAAAGTGGAATGCTAGGATGACTAAACTTTGAGGGCTTTTGCTAAGCAAGTGACCTGAACTGACAGTCCCACCTATATGCAAAGGCAACACTGTACCAACGTACTTGTTCCAGTACAGTAGGAATGAGCTTGATATCATTTCTGCCGTTCTTGTACATCAGACTCAAGGACTGTATATGACATGCTTCATTACTTAAGTGAGCCACGCTTAAGTGCAGAACACTACGTACTACACAAACATAACCTCCTCAGTATTTCTTGAGGTGCTGGAATAAGAGCTTTACTTCTCCCAGTGGTAAGCAGAAAATGCACTGACCTGTCTTCATGGCCCTCCTACCAGCCATGTAGTGGGGATGGTTGAAGTCTGACACCCAGGGCTTTCCACCATGGCCTAAGTACACTCTGAATTTGTTTGGGCTATGCAGCTCTGCAAATTTTTTGCTCACATATTCTTCAACCTATGAGAAAGATTGAACAACCTTATCTACTGTTAGCACTTCTATGAACTCTGGTAAAGACTATACTGAAAGCATCTTAGGGTCTTGCAGGTCACTACTACTGTGCAGCAATACTTTTCCCATTACTATTATTTCATATTATTACTATGTATCTTTGCCCTGAAATCAGAGTATCTCCTTTAGGCAAGTTAACAATATACTGTAGAACAGTTAGCCAGTATATCAAACTTATGTTTCTGAATACGCACTTCTGGCAATCCAAGTGCCCTACAATTAAATTAGCCTTCACTTCTGAGCCCCTTGAGTTCATCAAGAGAAACTGAATATTCAGGCCACAACAGTCACACAATTCCTGTATGTGAGCCATACAGCAATTCCCTCAACTATCCAAGTAGAGGTGCAGAACAGGGAAAGTGGAAGTAAACACATGTTTTAGAAAACAAATACTTTGCCCTTAGCATGGAGAAGAACTAAAATCAAGACACTAGTTGTTTTGACACCACCAATTCATCTCAACATACATGCTTTGTGACTTCTTCAGGAGTCATGTTTGGCACAAGTCTGATTGAGAACTTTCCAATCACTTTCCTAGGAATCACAGTCTTGGCTCCAGAGGCTGAGAAGGCTCCTTCAATTCCATGGAGAGACAAGGAAGGGTATCTCCACCTATGCATAAGGATATCTCTCTGCAGAAGCAAAGAGAAGTATGAAAAGTTAAATCAAGTTTGACAGAGTTCCTCAAAGTAATAATTTCTTCAGTCTAATAGACTTTGGAAGAAACAGTGCTTTCCCCCATCCAGAAATGCAGCTCCTCATTTATAAATTTCTCAGTTATAAACAGAAGCTGTTATTCCCATTAGGCACACATTTGATACAACAGCTAGGTTGTTCTGGTTCTCCTAGTTCTATGGAACTTGTAGAACACAAATGGTCTTGTTTCTGACAAGGATACAAATACCATATATATCAGTATGTATACACATACGTAAGATACATATATCCATGCATACCTTATCTATACACCATATATATAGGTTCTTAAGCACAGTGTGCAGGGAATGTATTGGAAGGTCTAGTCCCCACTGCCTCAAGTCAGGCAGGTGCCTTCACTGAGTCACATGTTTATGAAGATTCACAGGTTTGCTGAAAGCCTCACCACATGTAGACTGAGGCACACAGCATTGCTCCTTCACGATTTATATCATCAGTTCCATTAAACTGCATGAACTCCAGGTTGATTAAAATGAGTACTATTGCCTTTTTCAGCTACACCTCTGCATTTCCTTCTTGCTGCCTTGGACACAGCCTTGGACACAGCTGTTCAGTACACTGGATACTGAAACACATCTGTATCCCATATAGACAGCTACAGTATCTCAAACATTAACTTCAGGTTTGAGACTTAGAAATTTTGTGGCCTTTATGTTCAGGGTTTACTTTATTCCAGATACAACCTGCCTCTGAACTTGCCAAGCAAATTGAAATGCCACAGTTCAAATCTCTCAAGCACCATATCTCACATACTACAGCCTTCGCTCCCATCTCTCTCCTTAGCCCTAAGATTCTTCTTGCATGCATGAAAATTAGAACTCCCATGGTAAGTTGAGCTAGGATTTCAGTATAAGACTGAACTGCTTTAGTTTGCTATCAAAGAGTATCTTGCCAGCTCCTCCTTATACAAAAGCCATATTTCATCCATTACTTTATAGGACAAGCCTACAAAAGGAGGTCTGTGTGCTCCCAGTTGATATAAAGACAAACATGTAAAGACAAGGTTGAGGATATAAAATCGTTACTCATACCCATTTTAGTTGAGTCTCCTCCTTACAGTACTAGGACAGAAAACAGCCCTGCATATGTAAATTTGTCTTTTACAACACTTGTTTCTGTTTTTTATGGTGAGACATATTTACATCTAGGGTTTAATACTTTAAAATTAGCATGCAAGACCTATACCCTGTAGAATTCAATGCTGTTAAAAGTACTTATATGGAGAGCTCCCAGGATAAAGATTTGAGTTCAGACATGAGTTTATTGAACTTGAGCTGTTCAAAGATTTGGGCAGCTGCCCAGTTAATGGCTACAAAATTGTCCTTGCTTGCCAGGTCTAAGATGGTGATCAGTATGTCAGCCTTAAGTTCATGAGAGCTAGATCAAGCTGTTATCTCACCTAATGAGAAGGCATCTCTACAAACAATTTATGTTCTGATAACCCAAGAAACTTCCCATAGATGCAGGAAGTCAGATACTTTGTGTAGATGCATAATCTGACCTCTGAACAAGTGCTAGCAGTTCTTATCTAGCATTAAGAGAGCAGCACTAGACAAAGAAAGTTCTGTACAAGTTTGAAATGTTATTTATATATAGACTAAGGAGCAAATTTAAAGTTGTTTAGACCTCTTCCCTTAAGCATAGAATAATTGAGATTTAAGTTTCCAAACACCTAACACCTTGCAGAAGAACTGCTAATATTAAGAGTGGAGTCAACTGTATACCAGGTGAAATTATCTTCAAGGCAATCTCACCATTTTAAAGATATTAGATTAATTCTCTGCCTACAAAATTACTTTGTAGCTATACAAGTATCCACAAAAGCTTGTTTCTGCCTTCTACTAATATAGGTAGCTTGATCTAACACAGCCAGCCAGGATAGGTAGGGAGTGATGCAGTATACCTTTGTATCATGCAATAGTTTTGCTGCTCCTACATCTTTTGCATAGTCTCCCAGGTCAAAATCAATCTTCTCATATAGTGCCAGCTCTTCATCAGTAACAGGTGCCACTGCTTCATTAATGCCTGGGATTAAGATTTTCCCTTTCTTGTCTATAAGAGAAGCTGTAAACAAGAAGCACCTAACATCAGGATTCAACTAGAACAAACAAGATGTCATTGCTGAGAACATTTTCCATGGGAAATAGTTGTCTTTGCCTTCTGAAAATTCCATAAATCTGACCACTCCCTTCCAGAGCTTGTACCACTAAGCACAGAAAGCACTTAGGGAATCTGCAGCTATCCAAAATGCTCACTTCCTTGCAACTGTAATTCTATTGCTACATGTTAGCTGGCTGTTTGAAGGCAGAATTCCCAAGGAGTTCAGTGTCACACCTGTAGAAAAGTATGCAGAAGACAGCCAATGTAATTAACATGCAAGTTTGCAGCAAGGTTTTAGGGGGGAGTTAAAGTAGACAGAAAATTTTTTGGCAAGACCATTGTATTTCTGCATCTTATGCATCAGCCTTACATACCTGGCAAGCCCCATTTCACTAGTCACTGCTTTGCTAGCGTATTCAGCCCTTTGGCACTCACTCTGCAAGCTCACTATGCTTTAATGGCTCTTAATCCTATTTCAGACACATTCAGTGAAACCTCCCTTTTCTTACCCATTAGAGTAATGAGATCTGTCATGGCCTCATGTACTGAACCACCATAAACTCCAGAGTGAAGGTCCTTGTCACTACATTCCACCTGGTTTGAAGTGAATAAAGATTTGGGGTTATTTTATCATGAAGATACTGTCAAATGTACAGAACAGACTTTTGCCTTGGCCTTTTGCTGCGCATATTGAGAATGCATCTGTTTTTGGAACCAGACTACTCAGTTGTAGTAAATTAAAGCAGATATGCTTTTTATTGCTCTGTGGAGTACAAGCCCTTAGTACTGACTGTCCCGACCTTGGGGACTTCAGTGACATCTCTTCTTGCATTTAAGTATCGGAAGATTATCTATACCATGAGAATACTCCAGTGAAGGTACCAGGATATCTTGCTTCATACATCTGAATGTTTTCCCTCCCACCTAAGTATCATTTAGAATAGTAAAAGGAAGATATTTAGACACTTAGCAGAAACTGTTCCATTTTAGCCAGTTTCACCTTTTCTTAAAGGCTATTGGCATGAAAATGTTAGAGCTACCACTCTTTAGCAGAAAATCCAGTTTAATAGTACTGGTTTTGCACTATACTTTAGCTCTTACCTCTATGAAGTAATAGCAGATACCCCTCAAGCCATAAGTGATACAAGGCTTCTTCTTGCCTAGCCAGTAGTTATCAGAAATGCAAACATAATCTACATCTTTGAAGAAAGTATCTCGTTGAGCAAAAATCAGTTCATCAAGGCCTTCAGATCCTGATTCTTCCATACCTTCTAGGCAGAACTTAATATTTACTGGAAACTCCTTTGAAAATTAAAACCAAGAACAATTAACTATGTGAAAACACTGGACTCCTTCAACAGTCAGTAATTTCCATGTCACGTAGAAAGCAGAAAAGTGGACACAAGTAAATTAGTTCCATGACAGTGGAATTTAATAATATTTTGTATAAAATTAACAAGTTTGGACTGCACGCATATGCTGAAAGTGTTAACTAAACTCAGTGGCAACTTCTTCTCAATCCTTTTAACTGTGGGAATCCAGCAGAAATCTGTTGCCAAAGTTAAGTCACAGGACTAGGAAAATTAATACTAACCACAGAAACTGCATGCCACAGTAGGTTTCAGAGCTACCCTGTCTATCCAGTCTATCATATTCTATATGCCTAGACAGCACCCGAGAACTAGTTATTCTTCTTGCAAGTAACCACAACTTGTCTTGCAAGGTAATGCAGACAACCTGAGCTATTCCTGATTGCACTTTTTCTTGAACAGAAACACCTAAACTCCCAGTTTAGTGGTACTAAGGTAATCTCTTCTTAGACATCAGTGGCAGTGAGACATTTAGTATTGCTAAAGGCCAAGCTTATTTGATATCCTTACATGAAAGTGATCCCATTTGATTATTCCTCCTGCACCAGATGACTGCATATATATTTTCCATCCTACATATTTTGTTAAAGCAAAAAATATTTCATGTGCAATCCAAGCATCTATAAGACCAACTTGCAGCCAGCAAGTCAACTCAGCCTTAGTGGGACATCAGCAAATTTACAAGACTATTGCATCATTTCTCTGATCAGCTGAAAAAGCAGGCTTGCCTCAAGGTTTTGAGGCTTGGATAACATTTATTGATAGACTCAGCTGTATGCAAAAAACATAGGATACATTTTGGGCACGTACCTGGTTAGTTTGTTGATAAGCCTCCAAGGCATTCAACCAGGCAAGCACTGGACCTTTGTCATCTGTTGATCCTCGCCCATACAACTTCCCTGTAGATACAAATTAACTAGTGTGGAGATAAATTGGGATGAAGTTTCTGTCACCTCTTGCTTGCAGGGGGGAAGCATCTTTTTGGATAAGCTTTGTAGCCCTGCTTCTGTTAACTTCCATTTCTACTTCAGAAGAATCAGTGGTTTTACATCCTGCTCTATATATACATGCAAGTAGGATAGGTACAGGACTGCAATAGTTCCCCACTTACAAAGCTACCCCACCTCTTCCCCTAATTGCTCCCTGGATATGAGTTGAACATTAGCCTGGAAAAGATGTAACTGCCTTGCACCATGTTGCTCCCATGTCCTTCACAATAGTATCATTTTTTATGAACACAGCAATAAGGATAAACAAGTTGCCTCCTTTTACAGAAACTATCCAGTATTAGCTTCAACTCAATAATTCTTTGCTTGAAGAGTTCAGTAGCCAGTGACCAATCACTTCTCTGGATTCTCCGGGTAAAAGCTGATCTCCCCAGAAAAGGCTTTAGTCAAAAACCAGTTTTACAGGCTACAGGGAAGTCCCAGGAAATGTATCACATGGAATCACAGTAAAGGCAGATATTGCAACAACTCAGCTGTGGCTACAGCCCCTAAGCACTAGCTGTAACCACAGTGACAGAACAGGCCCAACAACTTGCAGAGTAAGGAAGAAGCCTTAAGTAAATATGTCTCTTACACTGCCAGGCTGCATGGATATAAACCACAGCCTGAAGCAAGTCTTCCTCTTTCTCAGATGAGAATTTGACTTAGTAACTTGGGCTCTACTGCCTGTGCCCAAGTACAAATACTAGTTGCCACATATACTTCTTCTCTTGGCAATGATTAACACTTATCCAACAAGAATGGTTAATGTCCTTCTATTCATATGACCTTTGACACTCAACACTGAGCAAATAAAACAAGGAAAAGGCTGGGCACCACCAGCTTTAAACAGAAAAGGAATCTTCAGTCTCCTCTTGTCTACTAGCAATGTGTTGTTTCAACAGGAGTTACTGTATGATTTCTTCATCCCTGTTTATGGGAAGGGGACACCTGCCTGGGCATTAGCTCTGTAAAATACAGATTCTGCAGTACTTATCATACCACTGGATGCAAACACAAGGCAACCCAGAGAGGCTGACATACCACTTCTTTTACCAGGCATAAAGCAGCTGTGTTGAGTCTTTGCCCACGGTAGTGGTCCAAAGTCCCCACAGGCTGCAAGTTGTGAACAGCATAAGAAACTAGCTCCTGAAAGCTTCCTGGCAACAAACTGTTACAATGAAAGACAGCAGGTAAGACTTTGCTGTAGCTGTAGGAAAGATTACATGCAAGTACAACCTATCAGAGATAGAAAATGCTGCAACTCTACTGTTTACCATTTCCCACCTTGCATACTTTCTCAGCAGTATAAAATAAATATCCATGTCTGCTGTTACTCTCCTTCCCCTTTTCGATCAAGGGCACAACTTTAGTACAGTTAAGAAATACAATTCTTCTTAGAGAATTGCTCATCAGTTGAAGTCCACTGCTCTTACCTTCTCTTTCTACCAATGTGAAGGGCTCACTGTCCCAGCCATCCTCCAGTAATGCTGGCTGAACATCCAGGTGACCATATACACACACAGTCTTTTTATTTGGATCTGAGCCCAGTGTTCCCAAAACAACTGGTGGAAGAGGGATCTCTGATCCATCTGGTAGCTAGAAATAGGATGCAAGAAGTTTTATTCAAATGTGGAACACCATAATGGCACATATTTATCAGATCAATTAACATTGAGACAGCTAAACAAAAATAAGCTAAACCGATTGCCAGAAGCAGTGTAAGTTCCATGACAAGTTCCAATAATAGTCAAAATGTTCCAAGCCACTCAGAACTGTTAGCTTTAAACTAGCAATCCCATATCAGATTTTAGCAGAGAAAGCTGTCGGCATGCCATACTGCCATATCTAATGCTGACATAAGCATAAGTGATAAACTCCATTCAATATTGCATTCTGTATTGCTTGTCACTGCACTTTTATCCTGCACCCAGGACAGCTCTAAAGTTTCCCGACAGTGGTATCACCAAGTATAACACATGCCTGCACCCAAATAAGGCCAGCACAACAGATTTATTTCCCTATACAAGCCTATGCTGTTAAACTAAGGACAGGGTAGTGCTGATGATCTTTGTTCAAGAGCTAGACTTTGCTTAGTCCTTTGGAATACCCCATAAGCAATTATGACATGCTACTCAGTCAGCATGTATTTCTCTCTCAGTGAACACACTCATCAGCACTATGCAGTATATCAAGATCAGCTTTGACTTTCTGCTCACATGAGCTCCAAGTTCCAATTATTTTTTTAAAAAATCAGCATGTTATAGTCCTTGGACAGCTGCAGCTCTGATTAAAGCATTACTGAAAGAATTTACACTTAATCAGTAGACAATACAAACTGTTGTGTAGCAGCAAACTAAGACTGGACAAGTTCTTCTGTTGCTTTACATTGTCCTTCACTGATACAGCAGCAATGTAAGTAATACACTGACTAATTTTATCTATACTTAATAGTAAACTAAATACTGAAGTTAACTTGAATCCAAGCTGCAAGAATTCCTAATAGAAAAGGTGCTTGTAACAAACTAAAAGTAAGTTCTTGCCCCCCAGAAATTACACTGATTAGAGGAAAAAGCTTGTGTCTGAATTAACCGAAATACTTTTGACAGGATTTTCAGCTGAACGTAGTAGCAAAACTAGAATTATCCTACAGATTCCCTCCCAAGAGGGAACATGAAGTCAGACACTTCCTTGCTGGAACCTTTAGTGCTATAAACAAGTGTATTCCAGCTACCAAAAGCTGGAATTGTTCAGAGGGTCCTGATACACACAGATTTCACCCAGCAGTCACCAGTACCAACTACAATGACAATCTTACAAATAGCAAACAACAGCATTCTCAATGTCACTATTTAAATGATAATGTAACAATTTTGGTATGGGTCCTATTCTGTGACATGCAGTATCTAGGCACTTCAAAGGAGAAACTTATCAAATGGATTGTTCCCTAGTATAAGATTATAATATTTTTCATAAGCAGATATATTTTTCAGCTGAATAAAAGCAATTCAGATCACTAAAAATAAGGACAGGACTCGGCCTATTAATTTTTTTGTTTCTAGTAAGGGTGCAGTGCAACCTTGTGACAAATGTTAACAGTTCTGTAGAGCCTAAAAGTCTTTGGAAGACTTACTGAGATTTCAGACGGTATCTTTACACTCTGAGTCTAAGGTCCAACACTAGCCTGCTGTTAAAAATGTCTAACATTTGTTGGCAGGTGCTGTTTCCATGTTCAGTTAGACAGGTATTTAAAATACATTGAATACATAGTTCAAAATGTAGCACAACATGCTTAACTGATTTGGATCCCAAGGAAGCTCAGGCCATGTGTCAGAAAAGACATTATCCTTTACCCCAACAGCTACTGCTTTTCTACACCACTAGCCACAAGACCCTTCTGTGGCAATCCTGAGCAGAAGATCAGACATCAAGAATTAGCGATCCACATAATTAGCCGGAATACACCCAAACCTGTGCTGTGCTAAGCTGCACACACAGCTTTATCTTGCAGCTCAAGGATATGCACAGTGCAAAGCAGGCAGGAAGGCAAACTTAGCCAGCTGACAGTAGCTTGCAAGCAGTTCCCACTTGGCACTGGGGATTACACAACCTGCATGTCCTTCTCTTTAGATAAAAGTGCAGCAAATATTTCTTGTGTGAATATCCCTTTTGTTTGGAACTAGAATTAAACAAACTTAACAAAATGGGATAACATTTCCATGAATGGGATTTGCACAGAATAATGCTGTACACTTACTGGATGCCTACTAGATGCTACATAGCTTGGGGTTCCCCATATCTGAAGGGACATAAGATTGTTAGAGCTACCACTAGGAAGAGGTTAGCATAAACAGCATTTTAAATTATACTTTATGGAGTCTAAGTGGCTTTCTTGGTGAGATTATAAGAAGCCAGCACTCCCTAGTGCAACACCTTGTTTTCTAAAGAAACGACTTCTACTAAGCTGACATTCAGATGCTCACATACCTTTTGTTTCCCAATATCCATAAGTTGGGTTGTGCCTCCCAGACGCTCAATGTCCTTTGCAGCAACCTCCATCATACGCTTGATTTCAGCCCTCTTCTCTGGCCATGCTGACACACTCTGAATTGCCACCCATTCAGCCAGCCTCTACAAAAAGACGGAAAAAATGAAGCTAATTACACATGAATTATGGCATGGGAAGCTCTATACAAATGCAATAACTTGCAATTGAACTAAAAGGTGAGCTTAAACTTGAGACAAAGCAGCTCTGTCCTCTGATGAAGGAGTACTCTATTAATACTCCACTCAAAAGCTCCCCAAGTCATCACATTCCTACAGCTGCCCCTGCAGTGTAGCGTAAAGTCTACAGATCATAAGGTAAGCTTAAGAGTATGACAGCTTGTGCATATCAAACCTTGCTGGTTGCCATTAAGCATCCAGAACCAGTAAATGTCTTTCAGGCTTCTCAGAAAGGTCACCTTAGCTTCCTTCCCCCCAAGCACGGTAAGCAAGAACAACTGGCAGAAAAACTTGACATAGTTCTTGCCTGTTTACCATGATATACAACTGGTTCCATCACATGTGATAGGGACTGCAATACAAAGTGCACTTAAACAGCAGGTTAAATAGCAAATTACATAAAGTAACCTCTCCCTTATACCCCAATATGAACAGTTTCATAGGAGAAAATTTTATTCCAGCTTTGTTGCTACCTTTCCTGTCCCATCTCAAAACAGGGAAGACAGTATAAACCTAGTTTGACATTGAGGAAGAGCATCAAACTTCTTGTACCTCTATATAAGTCACTGCCTGTACTATACAGTAATAGAGCATTTTTTTAATCAACCTGCCATGGAGATTTAGGTCTTTGAACAGAACTATGCTTAAACTTAAAGTTTTCTGGCTTGACTCAAGTCAGTCATACCTGCTGCCTGCTCCCCCCCTCAGTTATTTGGCATTACCCTATTATCAGGCATATTATACAGGTGTTACAAAAAGCATAAAGCTGACCAGCTAGCATTTAATATCCTATACCTATCTGGTGCTGCAGGGCAAAATTCAAAGAAAACTTACATGAATATAGAGGTCCTGGTGTTCATCTATGTATTGAAAGAGAGTTTCAAGAGCAGACATATTCTGACTAGAACAGCGTTGCTGAAGATTCTGTAACAGAAAAACAGTTTAGTCTTCACAGGTTTAAGAAGCAAGCATCAGTAATTAAGCAGCCACAGAAGACTTTTCATCTTTCAATTTCTAAGGCCAGAAACCAAGCTAACATAAACTTGAGGCCACCTATTCACACACAGGGAAGTGGTTAAACAAGAGCATATCTGACCCCAAAACCAGTTTTCTGCCTCTCCCCTCCCCCCCAAAACAAAAGCCCTTTGGAGTTTAAACTGAGGAAGCTGCTTTATTAAGATATTTCAAGTAATATACTTACAAGTGAATTACAGGCCAAATGTTACTTAAGTAAAATGCAACTTCAAAGAATAGATTTCATTTTAAGAGTTCAACTAATTGTGTGCCATAGGCTTGAATGCTAGTAGCTGGGCCCAAGGAAGCACCACACTTTATGCTCCACAAAGGAAGTTAAAAGCAGGCAGCTTACAGTCCTAACTTGCCACTCAGCCTTACCAAAGGAGGTCAGAGTGAAGCCAGAGGAACAGAAACCAGTCCCAGCAGCCCATGAGCCAGTGGTCAGTGACTAGTTCAGTGCTACCACTTCCTAGTTTTGTTTTAGTTTCAACTGAAATTCATGTTAGTAATTTAGGAAGGGAGAGGTCTTGGATTTTTCTGTCTTCCTTACCTGTTAAAAGTCCATATTAAAAAGACATATTGCCCACCCAACCAACAAAACCAATGAGCCTAAATCTAGTTCTCAAGGTAGAACTACAGACACAGCACCTCCTCTAAGCCAGGAAAATAATGAGCTTTGCAAATATGCCCTCTGAAACCCAAGCACCTAGACCATGAGAAAAACTCCAATGTCTGTGTAACACAATGAACATGTTTGTTCAGCAGCACTAGCTGCTGTGATTCAGTATTTTGTCCAGTCAGCTTTATGCCAGACCCTTTAAGCCTTTCTTCTGCTTCTACATGTAAGTCACAAGACAAGTACGATAGTTAAAACATCTGACTGCCTTTGGATTTCTTGAACAGCTGACTACTCCACATAACTGAAACTAACACTTTGAATCTGCAGGTTGTCCCACACAACATACTGCAATATAAGCACATCCTACCACCCTCAATCTGCAAGACTTGCAGAACACATTTTCTTTCAAGCAGGGTTATACTTGCACAGGTCACTAATGTCTGACATCCAAAAATCCTTTAACCCCCTGGAGAATGCTTCTATTTTATTTACAGCAACCATCAGTTTTAAATTTGCATACTGAGTTTTAAACACCAATTAGAAGAACCCCAAACTACCAGACAGCTTAAGCATTCCCTTGAATAGCCATGAAAAGTGAATCATAATAGATACAACCAAGTTAAAGGAACGCTTCTCACTGAAGCCTGGTTTCCCCAAGAAAGCCACAATCCTCCCATGCATTTAGAGCTCAGACGTGATTCATCTGGAGCTTTTCAGAGAAACCAACACAGAGGCAGTCCCTACAGGAACATGAGGTCTAGCTTTGCAGTACAGCCACAAAATACAACACATTACATAGAGGCTAATATTCTGTCCAACACAGATTTGAGTTACTTCCTAAGTCAGGGACTACTTTAAATGTTGTCTTAATCATAGTTAAATATTCTTAAAAGTTTGAGGGGCATTAAATAGCTCAAGTCTCATGGTAGAGCTGCAAAGTCTGCCCCAGAAAGCTTCAGACTTGGAAAAGCACATACCACTTACTGCACTGCACAAGGCTGGGTATTGCTTCACCTCCCCTCTTCAAAACCAGGGCTAGCAGTTCCTGAAGGTCCCTTGGACAGGAAAATTTTACCCTTCCTACCCGCACATGGAAGAGGCTCCTCAGCTCTACCTTTATCACAGCACTGCAACAATTACATTATGAAATATGATAACCCAAGGGGCCATCAGTGAGCTATAGAGACATAACCAAGTTAGAGGAATGCTCCTCAATGAAGCCTGTTTTCCCCGAAAAAACTTTGCTACCTGCATCCACAGGCCAGATTAGTACCGAGGTTGAAGGCATTTAATCGAGTCAGGAAAGGTCTGTAGCCACCACACAGCAGTCACCACTCTCCCCTAAAAGCAGCAGCACACATGTACCCCCCACGCCCACACTACAGGCCTTGCACTTTGACCTGATGCTGGCTTAAAAAGTCAGATTTCGGGCTTCATGCGGTTTTGCAGGAAAAGGGAAAGCTCCGTAGCCCCGAGCCCTGTGATCGCAGAGAAACGAGCCCGCAGGAGGACGGAGGCTCACGGGGACCGAGAACGAACTTAGGGAAGAAGGGGGGGGAGCGACACCTTTCCTCTGAGGAGCAACTACGGCGCCGGGCCGCCTCACGAAGCTGGGCAAGCACCGCCCACCACGGGCCACGGGACAAGGCCCGGCCAGCCGGGGATGCCGCGCACCCGGCACCCTCCCGAGCCTCCCCGCAAGGCCGCGGCTTGCGGGCAGCCGCCGGTGGAACCGCAAGGAAAGGGCACAGCATGAAGGGGGCACGGCTCCAACCCGCCCGCCCCGCCAAGCCCCCACTCACAATCCCACGAGTGGCACGGCTCCCTAAGGTAGACGGCAGCTGCAGCCGCGGCGCTTTAAATACCCCCGCGTGGCCCCGCCCCGCGCAGCAAACCGCGGTGGCCAATCCGGAACGTCTGCTGCGAGACGGGGCGGGGCCTGGGGGGGGGGTTCTTCCTGTTGCGGAGCGGTGGCTCTGCTCTGCAGCTCCCCCAGCGGTCGTACTGCGGCATAGCGACCCAGGGCCACGGCGGTGGTGGAGGGGGTGTGTTACCGTTGGTGGCGCGGTCACCCTGCTGTGCTGAGCATCACCTCCAGGTATTCGAGTGGTGATGAGCTTCCCACTCTCCAGTGATGAGCAAGAACATGAATAATAGGGGAGAGATATGAGGTATTATATGGGAGATAATAAGAGGGGATACAATACAGGTGAATATAAAATCGGAGAAATGTGGGGGATCTTGGCCAGAGTCTGCCTGGATAACTGGATTATTCCACGCAGTGATGGAAGTATCATAATGGCCTTCCTACATTTGTGGTTTAGATAAATTACATAGATTTAAATCGATTTAGATGTGGTTTAGGTAGATTAGATAAGGGAAGTGTACCATGAACAGTAAGATGCAGCAGTGAAGTAAGATCCCCCAGTGAAGAGTTTCCTTAAATCTTAATCATGGCAGAAATGCATAAAGTCATTCCATGTGCAGAAATATAAAGATTCAGGTAAGGCTTGCTATTACCCTGTCCCTAACCTAAATGAGGCAGGTCCTTGTAAGATGGAAACTGCTGAAGCTGCTTCTGTTCACAAGTAATTGCATAGCTCTGATACATATAGCTGTGAATCATGTATGAGTGTAACAATTTGGGAACTCATCACTTTACAGGTATTCTTCAAAGAACTATAAAAATGGGGGTTGCCCCTAGGCTGTTGTATAATTATTAACATGGGTTACTGAGGAAGGTTCACCACTCAGTCCAACCTATTGGCCACAGAAATGAGCTGACAAAATTTGTTGAGATCATTGTTGAGATCAAGCTGGAAAATGGAGTGATGACAGAGAAGAAAAATGGAATAGCTTGATGACCCTGATGATGGCAGAAGTAAAACCAGAACAAAGAAAAGTAACTGAGAGCTCATGAGCTGGAAAGGAGTGGGACATAGTAGCTGGTCATGGAAGATCCATGAATTACCAGGGGCTGCCATGGGGGGAGAACTATGTCATTTGTCTAATGCAAGGTGTCCCTGACCATGGCCAGGGGGTTGGAACTAGATGATGTTTAATGTCCTTTACAACCCATTCTATGATTTAGAAATTTGGCAGGTGGTGTCTGGGGGAGTGAAGTTAGTGCTATGACTTTGGGTAAGGCTGAGGTGAGCATAGTCCCAGATGGAATGCCAGGCACAGCTCTGGTCACCCATGGATGATGAGCTGGAACTACAGCAACAGTTCTCTGGAGTGCTACTTAGATGGTCAGAGAAGCGAATTGTCTCAGAGCATAGGAATTTGGCTTAAGTAGCCTACAGAAAAGACTGACAAAAGACATGGTTTCGAGCATGCTTTATGCTGGGGTTAAGGCACAAGGGGTAGGAAAGCAGTTATTAATAGTGGCTGTAAGGGCCTGAGGGCATCCCCTCTCCTTGCTGCCAAGCCTTGCCCTGATGGACACCTATGGGGACCCCCATTGCTCCTGGCACCTCAGACCCTGGGGAGCCTCTGTCACCAACACTCAGCACTGCTCCGCGTTGTTGGTGGGAGAGCAATGGGAAAGAATAAGATTTTTTTAAAAAAAAAAAGAAAAGAAATTGCTTCTAAAAATCAGTCTGCTACATTTATGAAAGGTGAGTGACATGACAGGGAAAGATTCCTTGTGACCTATTTCCATTCCCACATTCCTTACACGGGAGTCAATTTTGGTAGCTTGATCTCATATCCAAAACAAATCCCCCAAACAAAAAGGATGAATCAAGGACACAAGCTGCAAAAAACAGAAGAGAGGAAAAAAATAAAAAGCATTAGGAAGCATACAGGGAAAGTATTGTGTACTGCTTTATCAGTGTTTTCTGCAAACCTGTATTGATCTAAAATCCACAAAGGATTTGTGAAGAACAAACAGGAAACCACACAGTATCTTACCCCAGTGAAAACATCAACACCTTTTTTGAAAGATAACAGGTCCAATTATCAGCTTTGAGGGCCTTGTAAATTGTCTTTAATGAAATGCAGTTTTGTTTTACAAGGCTGGTAATTTGGAGGTGAAAAGAATTCATGCATACATAAAAATCCTTTGGGAACAGAGGAGAAAGGAGGCATAGGAAAAGACACATTTATCAGAAATGGTTTAGGGACAGAGAGTGACAAAGCAAGATGCTTTATAAAGAAAATATAGGCATGCTCGGCCTTCTCTGGTCCAGGTGAAACGATCTAAACATCTAAGCTGCTCTATTTCTTCTTTTAATATGTTCTGCTTTTATTTTGCTCAAAAGAAATCATTTATAGATACTTGTGCCATTGTTTTTGAATCATGGGTTATGAGATAGTTGAAGCAATAGCAGCTGAGTAGGTGAGAGCCCTGAAACTTAAGCACTGGTCTGAGGAGAGGACAACTGTGTTAATCATCTTTGCAGGAAAGCTGCAGGCTGTGGGCACCATTGTCTTAATAGCTCTGGCCATCCTCGCTGGAAAATTCCATATGAAATGATGAAATGGGACCCGATGAAAAGCTCCTACGAATGCTACAGTACAAAATCTCACCCTCATTTCTTTTGAAGTGAACCTCAAGCAGCAGTTGTGTCCCTGTGTGCAGGTGTATGGCACCTGAAAATCTCACATTGCTCAATTTCTTTGTCCTTTCTCCTGAGAGTGATAAATACACATCAGCTACTTTATTGCACTTCTGAAGGGAAAAATAAAAAAACAACATAAAAAGCTGTAAGAGAATTGTTCTGCAAATTCATAGACGTAACCTTTCACTCTAGCAATCCACCTGATGTAGTGTGAGCTCCTGATGTTTCGAAAGTTAGGCTTGTGACCTACCTTAGTGGAACCATGCAAAATAAAGAGCTAGAAAGAATGTGGCCTGAGAGCCCAAACTGATTTAGAAGAATAGCCTTAAACTAAACCAAACTAAATCAAAGTATCTTTTACTCTCCTCCTTTTCCAGTCAGTACTATGGCTCCAGAAGTAACCTCGCTCTGGCCTCCAAAAAAAGCAGAGCTGCTTACATGACTTATATAACTGTAGAGTATTGAATATTTAGGTATGTTCATGACCATCCTTGTCTATGTATATGCATGTATGCCATACGGCCACTCATGAGTTTGATCCTCACAAGCTTCTTTCAACGAAAGTAATACTGTTTTCTTTTCTTAATAGGTAATTAATCCAAAATAAAGGGTCGGCTTACACTTAACCTATGTAGGTAATGCTGATGTTTATGTGAAAGAGCATAGCATGGGGTGCCTTTGTGCCCGAGTCCTTTGTCAGAATACTGTTGAAGTGAATTGTATCCTGCACTGGACTATGCACCCAGCTTTTGCTGTTGTGAACCCAGAGGAAAGCTGCAACTGAGACAAGAACTGAATCTAAGTCTAGAGTCCTGATCCTGTGAACCTGTTTCTCATCCTTGTATAATAGGGCACCAATACAAAAAGTGTCCTGTATGGCTCAGCTTTGCAATTAATAAAAAATAATAAAGGACACTTCTCCCTTTCTTTTCTCCTTTCCTTCCACTCCCCCACCATTTATTAGCTGAACCTTTTATCATCTCCAGTGTCCTCTCACTATACTGAGCCTAGCAAGTGGAGGATTTATATTCCAATGGCACATATTCCCTGCGGCTCCATCCAATCCATCTCAGAACAGAGGCATCTGCATTGATCCCCCATGAGACCCCACAGGGTCAGGCCACTGTGCAGCAGACGGAGGAGCCTGCCTGAGAGGAGCACTACAATTGGATGGCTTTGTACTGCTGTGCTCTGTTGACTTCCTGGCTTGGCTGGCACAAGCTTGAGGAGCTCCCCACTGTGCCCAGCAATGGTGGGCAGCTCAGGATGCCCAGAATGCTCAGAGTTCTTCTCTTTCCTCACTGATTCCTACAAGCTTCTTCCTGTCCCCAGCCTCCTGGCTCAGTGACTGATGCATCAAACTCTCTGTAACTCTGATATCAATAAGGCTGTAATTTTCCTGTTGAAAAGCACACTCAGAAGGTTGCTGCAACTTTGGATCCTCCAGTGTCTCCAGAAAGTACCAAAACTTAGTTACTCTAAGCCTTTATTAGTCACTAGTTGCTTAACTAAGCCAATTCAGGACACCATAAATCTTACTTTAGGCACTGGATTTATCTGCAAACCATGACAGCATAGACTAGAATACAAGGGGTTTGCTGTGCAGTGCTGAATAATTCTTCACTCCTTTCTTCCTGGCTTCATAAAAGGCAGTTTTTCCCTGTAACAGCTATTTGCCAAGTCTGTACACTTCACTACAATCTCTGTCTTCCATGTCCTCTTGTCAGGATGCAGCAGTGACATGTTGGAAATGTCTCTGCCAGGAGATAAACCTGAAGACTGGACAACCTGTCTAGTGGGCTGGAGAGACTCTCAAATTAGAGAGTGGCAGAAAGCCAGACACACACACGCACAAAAACCCTCTTCTAAATTTAATGTACAGATGGCTCAAATATCAATGTGCTTTTGGCAACACATTCCCCATTGCACTGCCCTAATGCTGCCCAGGAACAGGAAGTCTTTCTATTTTAGAGATCTTAGGCTCAGAGTGAACAGTTCTTGTTCCTTCTTCTGATTTTAAGACACAGAGGAAAGAACAGTGAGAGAGGCTGTTAGTAAATTGGTTTTCCCCAACACCTTGGAACACTGGCTTACAAACTGCACAGCCAAAATATCTTGGAAAGTCACTGAATGGGCATGCCAAATTATTTCAATGTGCCAGTGCTCTAAAAGGACTAAAAAAGGCACTTGTGTCCCTTTGTTCTATGTCTTCCTTTGCCTAAGAGTCCCCAAAGTGCTCTGCTTCTGACTGCTTGTCCTGATACTCTGCATTAATATAACAATAAATTGGCTCACACGGGAATGGTGGGATGTGTGTCATATCACAGGCAAGTGTATTAGACAGGCAAGCAAAGGGTCAACAGCCTGGCTAGATGCAGCCTGACTGCAAATAAGAACCACAGCCCTTGGAGACTCAGTCCAGCACTTTTAAAGAAAAATGACCACAGAGCCAAAATACCAAAACCCTTACCTTTTTTCAACTTAATCTTAACTACCCTGTATCTCATCCAGTGTTTTGTCCCAACATCATGCCCACTTTATCCACACTGAAAGTGCATAGAAAGTGTCATGTGCATGAGCATATGTCATTTTCAATTTCTCTTTGAATATATTTTGGAGTGCTGGGGGACTTTATTTCAGTCTTTTATAAGTTGTTGATTTGCCAAAGTGAAAGAGAAATATTGAAGAGACTTGGCCAGTCCTGCGTGTTCTCCTCAATGAAACAGAGCTTAAGTGCTTCCCCAGCTGGAATTTTCCTCCAGGATTGCAATTCTGCAGGACTGCTCTTCAGTGTCTGTTGTGGTTTGACCACACTTCCTTTCCCCCACCCTTTGGTGGATCTCCCCTCTTCCTAAACTAAGGATCACATTCAGAATAATTCAATCCCTGTTTTTCACTATGGGAGACTTCTTGTGAGTTCTTCAGGTAAGAACAGGTATGTGTGCATCTGTACAGCATGGGCTGAAAGCACAATTTAGTTATATGCCGGAAACAGGGAGCTGCAAAACCAAACAATATTAAATACTGTCTAATAATGTAATCTGTGTGTCCTCCTTTTATGTACCTTAGTGTAAATAAAAACTAATTCCACTGATACAGGGTCAAAAATAAGGTGTCAGGTTTTGTCTTCAGGAGCCTCTTGCTAAGGATGTGGAAGAGGCACTCTACAACACATAAAGTCTTCTGAGGACAGAGACAACTGACAGATGCTGTTGGAGGTAGATAATTAAGGGCTAATACAGATAGAGAGGGTAAATCATTGAAGAATAAGGAGAAATGAAAAAATGTAAGTAGGGAAGAAAATGGGATTTTACTGAAGAAAAATGACAGAAAAAAGAAGACAGGGGAAGGATGACAACACATCACTTCAGGGAAAAAATCAAAAAAGTAGTGCCAATTTAATTATAAGAAGTTCTGGACCCAAACCTTCTTTACACAAGGGTGTTTTTCAAGCTTATATGAAGTTTTGCTTTTAACAAAAAAGACAAAGTGTTGATTACCCATTGCACAAGGGTAGATAAGGACAACAGGGCAGCTAACTTAAGTGGGGGGGTTTGTAATCACACACCTTTAAAGCTGAAAGATACTTACAGTGCTGAAGCCAACTGAAAACCACAGGATGACTCCCACTAACTGCAGTGACCGTTGGCACAAGCTTATAATGAGTTTGTTTAAAAGATATGTTATTGCCTTATAAAGAATTTCTCAGTCAATTTAGTTGCTCACCAAAAGACAGCTCACAAAAACCAGTGTAGCCTGGTAGGAAGAGTTGACTCAATGCCAGATTTTAAAATAGCTTAGGAAGAGATAGAGAGAAATGCTACATCAGCTTCAAAGATGGTGTCTATGGAAGAAGCTATGAAAAGCCACTTCTGAGGCTTCTCAGAAACAGACAACTCTGCTTGAAGCAGGAGGCAGTGCCATGGCATTCGTTGTTTGTTGGATATTGATGCCTATGTAGCAGTGATCCCTCAGAAATAGGCCTGGCCACAAGTACTGCTCAGATTCCTGGAGGATGCTTCTATGTAACAGGAGGAGCATCATACATCAGGGGCACTGCGTCTGCTCAGGCATCTGGACAGGATGTCACACATAGATTTCTTGCTTAGGCATAACATAGGGGAGTCACTCATCCTAATGGATAATAACCATAGAGGAGGGCCACGAGGATGATCAGGGCACTGAAACACCTCCCATATGAAGACAGGCTGAGAAAGTTGGGGCTGTTCAGCCTGGAGAAGGCTGTGTGGAGACCTCATAGCAGCCTTCCAGTATCTGAAGGGGGCCTACAGGAATGCTGGTGAGGGACTATTCATTAGGGAATGTAGTGATAGTACAAGGGGTAATGGGTTAAAACTTAAGCAGGGGAAGTTTAGATTGGATATAAGGAAGAAATTCTTTCCTGTGAGGCTGGTGAGGTGCTGGAATGGGTTGCCCAGGGAGGCATGCTCCATCCCTGGCAATGTTCGAGGCCAGGTTGGATGAAGCCTTGGGTGACATGGTTTAGTGTGAGGTGTCCCTGCCCATGGCAGGGGGGTTGGAACTAGATGATCTGAAGGTCCTTTCCAACCCTAACTATTCTATGATATCTATGATAGCTAGGAGATATTTGTTATAAGGAATGCAGCACCTGAGTTGTCTACTCTTCCCTAAACAAATGCCATACAACCTTGGATGCATGCAAACTAACAATACATTACCTAAAGAAAAGCTAATTACTTGCAAAGACTGATATAAAATTGAATTACACCAATGGATCATTTTGCAGCTTGATCCATGTCCAGCCATTCATCATTTGCAAAGAAACTGCTAAGAACAGCTTCAAGGCAATAACTGAAAGTAATTAGGTTTTACAGAACTGATACTGAAAGTCATCCTTGATCTTGCCATATCCTTTCTTCTTTTTTTTTTCTTCTATTTCAGATTTGCATTTTTAGAAGAGAACTCAAGAAATGGACGTACCCATGTGTAACTGAGCTGTGAGCTGTCACATGCGATAGTTGCATTTCACTGGGTTTTTAAACATGGAATGCTATCGTACACAGCTCTTGAGCCAATAGAACAAAGCAAAACAATAAAGAAAATTCAGATTTGCTTATGTGAATAGAGAAAATCAGCACAGACTCTCTTTGGGACGTCTACTTACAGCTTACAAAACCTTGCATGTGCAATATCGAAAGTATCCACTTGGTGGTCACTTGTGCCTACAATGGGGATGCTCTTTTCCATCTCCAAGAATCAGTTACTTGCTTTCCGTTCCTCTTTAGTAAGAGAGAGCACGCAGACCTCTGGGAACAGCTGAGCTGCATTTTAACATGTATGGCATAACAAGATACAGGGTGTGGGCCATGGCTATCTTCAATCAGTCTCGCCCTTGAAACAAATTTAAAACCAACCCTAATTCCTGACATAAACTCACTTTACAATCTGCAGCCATGAAGCTGGACTGATTCTAATCTCTATGAAAACACAGTAACTTTTCAGACAGCATCAACCATAAAATATATAAAATATATAATAAATATATAACCTAGTTATCAGACTAGAAAATATGACAATTTCTTTCTTTTTTGAGTTACCACGTATCTTAATGATCACAGCCCTGTGATTTCCATATGTATATTGTAAAATAATCTGCCTGATTGAATGACCTGAGATGACTCACATAAATAACAGCACAATGCAAGAGGCCAGAGGGAATTAGCTTATTAGATGCTGTGGGTTTTGTTTTTTTTTCCCCCTTTTACATAACCTTAGTGGAACTTCAAAATATTCTGGAATTGCTTCAGACACTCATAAAGGGAGGCTACAAAGAGCCAGAGTCAGTACTGGCATAATGAGATCACTTGGCCTGAACTCGGTGCAGAGAATAGAAACTACATCTAGAAAGACTGGAAAAGAATTGCAGCATTTTCCCTTCTTTGTCCTGCCTTTCACACGGTGTGGAGAGGCATGCAACATGCCACACAGCCACAGGTTCTGCTGGAAAGCATCCTCAAGGCTAGAAAAATTGTTCTCAAGTCACTAACACCAATCCCAGGCAAGGACAATTCCACTTATAATTCCACTTGCAAACTGATTGTTTAATCTTACAGCTAATAAAGCTACTTTTTCCTGTTGGTGACTGGTAGCATGAGCAGACAAAGAATAGAGGAGAGAAACAAAAAGTGATACTGTGTTTGGCATAATTTCTGATATGTAAACAGAAACTCCAGGATGTCTTTACATCTAGATTGCTCCATCCAATCTGAAGAATTACAAGTATGCCACAATCTGCCACAGTCATTGCCAAGGTATCTCACTGGCTTCTTCAGGCAATACTGTTTCCAAAGGACAGGGAAAAGCTGGCATGAGGTTCATAAAGAGATTAATTGGAAAGGGGTATGGGAGAAGAACAGGACAATTTAAATTTACAGTGTGGAATCCAGAAAGTGGTAAAAGGGAAGGAGAAAATAAAAATCTTTGGCTTTCATAGGCAGTTATGCTAAGAAATATGTGCTGAGAATGAAAAGCAAATGGAACAAAATATACTACAAATATTTTATTCTAGATATATGTAGGAAAGCTTTTTCTGTCTAAGTGCTTTCCCTTGTTTAAATCAGTGAATTACTCTAGGCTTTTTCCTTGTCCACAAAGCTATACTCTGTACATTATATTGTGCCATTTTTCTGCTTCTGGTTTGCAATGTGACCCAATAAACTCGCTGCACAATGATGCAATAAAATTTTTGTGAGTAGTTTGCAACATATTCTTTTTGATTAATGGAATAAATGGGAAAATACATTTGGATTCCTCTGGTAGACTCAGTACTCTGCAGGGGAATTTTACTGCTTATAGAGCGTGTTCAAACCTACATCAAACCTTGTGGTGTTCTTCAGTAACTCAGCTTTGTCACAGGAGATCAGAAATAAATATTTATGTTAAAATATATTTTCAAGGTAGATTTGAACAGCACTTGAAAGTTTCCGGAGCTTCTAGCAGGAAAATAAGCAAGTTGTGTGTGCCCTCGGAAAGATGAACAGAAACATACCCTATTTCTGTAGACAACCCTGTGCTAATGACAGAAGGTGATGAAAGCAATCAAACAGAACAATAACTCCTAACGAACCAGTCTTATATTTCATTAACTTGAGTGCCAAGGTTCTTAATGACAGATTTATTTTCTTGCTCTTAAACTCTCATAAAGAATTAAGTAATCAGGAAAATAAGGACTAACAGCCTGACACAACTTGAGTCTTTGCAACACAGTTTGTGTCTGAAGGCAGTGAGACGTGTAGGCTCAGCAGCTCCTCAGGCTGGACTCCTCATGGTCTTGGCTTGAGGAGCTGCTGAGCCCACACGTAGGTGGACAGTACATGCAGACATCATTCCAGGCTCCTCTGCCTGGTCTTGCCAAGGCATCTCCCTCCTGCCTGCTGAAGCCTGTAGTTATTCCAACTCTGAACTGTCACTGGCGATGAGGAATTTTGTGATGTGCCCAACACAGCCATGAAGAAGAGACCAGCTTGATGCTGTCATCGTGCTCGAAGCAGTAATTCAAATGCTTCAGCAATTTAATTGGGTAGGAAGTAATGCAGGATTATTTTTACTGCCCTTGATGTCACTTGCTTTAATTCAACTTCTACTAATTAATTTTCATCAAGCTTACTTCTCAGATAAAATGAGAGCAAGAACATAGCTTCCTTTAGGAATACAAGAATGCAATGTGAAAGTCACATTTTAATATGTATAGGAAGCAAGGTTTCTATGATGCAGAGTTCTTTTCAGAGGAAAATTGCTATGGGACAGAGACGCACTTAAATACATATTTCACAGAGGATGGACTAGAACTAACTCTGCTAGTCTGAAGAACCTTGGAGTTTAGGGAAATCTAAAACTAGCTTTGAATTTTTCAGATAGCAACAGATTGCTATTAAAGGTTAAGCCCCCTGATCCTAAAGCACATAGGCTTTTATCTTTCCCTGAACACATGCTTCCTGGGTTAATTCTTGATCTATTCTGAAGATGTCTATATGTGTATATATATATACAGGTACATCCATAAGTGTAGGTGTACACACTCCAGGTTTACCAGGATTGTCCAACTCTTCATTCCCACTAAAGTCAATGGGATATTTGAAAGGTCAGAGATTGAACAGCTAGGTGCAGTCTCTCTGCTGCCTGAATGCTGTATCAAAATCCTTTGGGAAGACACGGTTCTGTTCCATGCAAATGCCTCCTGTAGTACTTACCATAAAATGAAGCCAGTAAGCAGTCTAGTGTGAGCGTCATGCAACTTCATTTGCTTCATCTACTTTTGGGATTTATTAATTAAAGCTGTTAAAAACCTTATTAAAACTAGATATTTTTAGTCTGTTTCTTTTTATCCCATAATTATAAAGCAGCAGACCTGTATGTTAAAGCTAGAACTGCACTTGCTATGTGCAGCAGCTGTTCCCAAATTAAAGAGAAGCATGTCAGAACCTTACATCCCCCCATATCCAGTGAATTTTAGCTGGTATCTTAAGAAGAAATAAAAAGCACATTCAGAAACCTATGGGTTCTGCCTGCTGGACTAACTACCCTGATACAGCAACCAGGGAAGCAGCGGAAGCATAGAGCTGGGGTGACAGGACTGTTCTTTTCAGCAAGTATTTCCTTTTAGACCACCTTATCTGCAAGACTGCTTTGCATCCTTAAGGTGCAGACATCCAGCACAGCTGAGCCAGCGGGACAGCTCTGCCTCCAGCATCCCTAAGCTCCTGGCCCTGCAGCAGCCCTACTTGTGTGCCTGGAGGCATCCTTGGGGCTTTCTAACCCATCTGAAAACAATCTCAGCAAAGAACAGCTTTACAAGTCTCTGGCCTGGCAGTGAGTCCAGAGGACTCACTGGGCAACAAGACATGTCTTTCACTGGGAAAAGGAACTGGATGAGGCAGGCAAGACCAAGGCAAAAGCAGGGAAGTAATGGTGGTGGAGGAGGGAATACACTTGTTCCTTTCAGTAGCAATCAGAGCAGCTCAGTCATGACACCTAACAAGATCCAAAGTCTCCATCTTTTGTTCCTAGCTCAAAGAAAGGAGTAATTAATATTTGTTTTCAGAACCATCATTAAAACAAATGATACATATACAGGAATTCATGGACACGAAATACTCATTCGTAATATCCTTTGGGGACTGCTGACATACAGAGAAGTCAAGATTCATATTTGAAAAAAAGAAAGTGTAAAATAGATACAGTTTTGGTAGTGTCTAAACTAGAACTCAGACAGCTTAGGACCAAGCTCTAGGAAGAGATTCTGATACTTGATTTTCCCCCACCAGCTTTGCCCTTTTTCCATGAGAGACACACCTGTATCCATCTCAGGATGGTTCCTGACATAGGCATGGCAGATCTGCAGTTTTACCTCCTAGGCAGCAGCCAGTGATGACTATCTTGTGTTCAAACCTAGGTAAGTACTCCTTACAGATGCAAAGCTATGCAACTGTCCCTCTTGCCCTTCCCCGCTCCATGCCCTAGGAATTTCCAAATGAATATGTAAAACTGGTCAGAGACAGCCTCTGACAGTATTTTGTATCAGGCTGAGAAATAGGACTAAACATTTTTAGTTCTTGGTTGCCCAGTTGGTCTTTCTGTCTTGCTACATTCCCAAAACCCAGCCTGTATCATCAGTGCCTCAGAGGAAGCTTCCTCTCTGTAAAAGGACCATGAAATATATTAAAAATATAAATATTAAATATTAAAAGAATGACCAGAGACAGTCCCTGCAGATGAAGAAATGAGATTGCAGAGAGAGAGAGAGCAAAACACACCAGTGATAGAAGATTTGGCTAGTGATAACGATTCTGCTTCTGAGACTTTTGGGAGATGAAAGTGGTTTTACTTTTCTCACATCCCTTCTCTGCTGCCAGGCTCTAGAAAGCTGTAGGATTTTCAGTGATACTTTTCATCTTTCCATTTTCTTTTCTGTCATAGTCTGCCATCTACTTGGAAGTTGTATTTCAAGCCCTGCTCTGCCGTGTAGAGAGGGATTGCACAGACCATACAGAAGGTGTGCACAGCAGCAAGTTTGCTGCAGTCATGCTTTTCCATGTTTTGAGAGGCAAAGTCGATCATGTCACTAGACACATCTTTATATTTAACAGCATGTACAGGCAGACACTTTTCATTAATCTGGACATGATGGTACAGAGCATAGATTCCTGAACCCAGCTCTTCAACAATGAGCTTTCCCTTTTGAATACTAAATTCATTCACTAAGATAATGTGCACCAGAACAACTTACACACTGTAAGAAGTCTACTGAATTATTCTGCAGTTCTCCAACTGAGCACTAGATTCTGCTATTCTTACTCATCTGGGTTAATAATTTACCTTCCAAGTGCTTTCATTAACTGCAATTCATCTTCCTGCTAGGAGGTTGCAAGTAGCTTGAGGTAACCATCAGTGCACAGGAAAGAAGATTAATCTGGTCCTTTTTCATTGTAGCTGATCGTAAACCTGAATCAGACACCCTTACTGCATGGGGCTGTACTTTAAAATACGACTTTTCCTATTGAAAAATATGTGACGGTGAGATGCCAAGTGGTAGTCAAGGGAAAACAAAGTGAGTGTGGTGGTCTAAACAGAGGTGGTGAACATCCACACATGGACTGAGAAAAGGATGCCAGGATCTTATTTGCCACACAGGAGCAAACATCTGGGTTTTGACTCTGCAGAAACATTAACAAAGTCGAACGTATTAGGTACTGTTGTGTGGAGCTGACCCCTCTTCCGAGAGGGACATGCATAGCCATGGATACTCTCTTCAGGGAGAGCCAGGATGCACCTGGGACCCTGTATACCTTTCCCTGTTTTGGGAACGTGTTGGAAGGGGCTGCTCCACTGGCTTCCCCTTCCCGGGTTGCGAGGGAGACAGGTTTTGGAGAGCCGGGCAGGAGCCAACCTGCATCCCCGGGACCAAGGTAACGGTGGGAGGTTGTGGGAGCTCCTGGAGAGACAAGGGGTTGCCCCTCCTTGGAGGCACCTTAGTGAACGAACACCTGAAGCACTCCTCTGCCTTCCTCCTTCGGCAGCGGGCGGATAAAACTGAAGAAGTTGCTCCAGAATAAACAACTTGTTTTTCTCCCTCCCCCCATTTGACGGGAGGCGAAGCTTTCATCAGAAGTAACAGTCCGTCTCCAGGCTGCCTGTTTCCAAGGGTCGGGAAGCAGCCTGGATGTGGCGGGCAGGGTTCCCACAGCCGCCTCCGTCACCCTTCAACCCCCCTTTTATTCTCGGGTGAGAAACTCTGAGGGGAAGGGAGGGGGAAGCGGGCAGGAGCCGACGGGAGTCTGCAGGGGCCGCTTGGCACGGGGAGAGCAGACAAAAGCCGGCGGAACTACGTGGCTTCAATTCAAAAGGGGCTCTCGGGGCTCCGTCAGGGCAGCACCGGCCCGGGGAGCGGTGCGGGAGCGGGGCCGGAGCGGGCGGTGGGAGATGGGCGCCGGAGAGGAGCGCGACACGCGTGCGGGGAGGGGAGCGCAGCCCCCCCAGGGCCGCAGCGGCTGAAGCGGCCGCGCAAGCCCAGCCCGGGCGCGGCGATGAGGGGCATCCCGGGCTTGAAGCGGTTGCGGCTCAGAATCTGGCGGCGATGCACCCTGGTGCTCCTTCTCTTCTGGGCTGCCTGCTGGGTCGTGGTGAGCGCCCTGCTTTTCCTCCTCCACAGGAGCGTCTTCTCCGAGCGCTGCACGGACGAGAAGAGCCACAGGATCCTAGCGAGGCTGGTACGTGCCCCGGCGGGACGCGGGGCATCTCCGGCGGCTGCCCGGCCCGATAGGCTGAGGCACGGGGAGTCCGTCGGGGCTGCAGCCAACGGGGCACTCCTGCCCGGCTCCGGCTGCACGGGGGAACCCCAGCACCCGACGGGAGGAGCGGGAGGCTGCCTCCATACCAGCCTTTCCGGGGCCAGGGCAGGTGCGGGCCGACCGGCGGTCCTGGCGTGCGGTGCGGGAGCGCTTCCAAAGCGCTTTGGAAAGGGCTTCTCGGCATCCCGCACGCTCCTAAGCGGGGAGGAAGCTTCCTCCGGGTTGTTTTTTATTGTGTTTTTGTGTTTATTAATCCGCAAAGGTTTTTGTACAAAAGTCACCTCTCAGAAATGCCACGCAGCATGTGACACCTCCTTTGCGTCTGGCAGGGGCTGGCATTTAAGATGTAGGTATTAAGAATTTAAGAAAGGATTAGTAAGTATTCATTAAAATCTCGACAAAAAAATAGGAAAAAAGAAAGGAAAAAAGACCAGATTTAGAGTTGTGCAGGAAACACTTTGAAAAGAGGAGCAGCGTGGGTTTGACTTCTGAGTTTAATTTTGCTTCTTAATTAAGATATTTGTAGTGACAGTAGTTAAGTGGGAAGAGAGGAATGCTGGTGAAAGTTAAATCATAGAGTCACAGAATGGTTTGAGTTGGAAAGGACCTTAAGATTATGTAGTTCCAATCCACCTGCCATCAGCAGGGACACTGCCAGTGATGGGGCATCCACAGCTTCTCAGGGCAACCTGTGCCAGTGCCTCACCACCCTCACATTGAAGAATACCTTTCATAAATCTAAATCTAATCTATATAATCTATTACTACCACAAGCAAAAACTGATTGTACACTTCCCTAAAATTCTGTGTAATGAAGTGAAGCTATAGACAGTGGTCCTGGCAGCGTGTTTTTAATGGCAGTGAGATACAGTTTCTTTACTCCAACTCAAAGAACAGCTGAGCTTGGGACTGCAGCTGAAGGAGTGAATCTTGCCCACTCCTTTCATACCTGGGAAGGGCACAGAGGTATGGAGGTGCACAGAGCCATCAAGCTCAAGGCACTTCAGGCCCTTGCTGTCACACTCTCCAGCAAAGAGATGCACAGAGACTTGTTGCTGTTTTTCAGTTTGGAGAGCATTAGGCAGGACTTCAGAAGCCCTGGCAGAGATCAGGTTTAGGCACAAGCTTGCAAAGTTGTCTCTGTAACTGTGTGACAGCTCAGTTTCAGGCCCTCCTTCCAGAGGAAGAGTAGCTGAGACTGCTGTGCTCATCTGTTTACATAGGTGAGTTTCCAACAGCATAGTTAAGGTTTGCAAGCAAGTTTTCCCATATGATGTTTGAAAGGGATTGTCCTTTTAGCGGAATGATCAGAAAATGAGCTCATCTTCAACAGCCCCAAAATAAGGATTTATACATCTTCTGAGCACAGCATGAGTTTTGCAGTTGTGGAAAGTGCAACTGATCTGTGAAACAAATTATCTGATGGCTTGAGTTTCATGCCTTTTATTAAGCAAAATTTGACTTCCAAGAGAAAATACTTTACTTGTCATCTGACATATTTTCAGTAGGAGATAAGATGACCTACTTTAAGCAAGTGAGTGCAAACTGCATGGTTGCATACACCTGCAAGTGGAATTTTGGAAGGTTTATTTCCTTCTTCTGAGCAAAATGTACATCTGTACAGCATACAGCACTACACTGGGAAGACCGAAGTAGCACTGGGCATTTTGCAGAGACGAACTTTAACTCTCCAAAAAATTACTTACTCTTTCTTAACACCTGTCTCATCTTCATTCACACTGAGCACACTAAATCACAGCAATCAATTCCTGTTTTCTCCAGAGAAATAAATTAATTCTGTTGCCTTCCAAAGCCTTGTTCAGTATTGCATTTACGTAAGAGAAGTACTTGATGACAAGGCAGGACTCAGTCTCAGGCCTGACTGATGGGGGTACAGTAAGTGATTTTAATTTATATGAACCCTTAGCTGGGTTTACATTAACTTAAACCTTTATGCTAATGGAAACACAGTTTTTTTAACTTATCTTGGTAAGTGCAGTAAGGATATTTAAAATTATCTAGCCAAATTAAACCGAAAGAGATTATTAAGTCTAAATCATGCTTGTGTTTGCATTTCTGTGCAGTATAGCTGCTTTCTCATAAAGCTTTTGGCTTTGTATCACTTTCATATTTTAGTTGTAAAAGTCTGGCACTTAGAGACATTCAAAGGGTGCTCATTAGGTGGATTTAAAACTGCCTCATCGACAGAACTCAGAATGCAGTCATTAAGACAGGGATAACAGTGTGGAGGACTGTTTCTGGTAGAGTTCTTTGGGGAATTGATTCTTTTTATCATCAGTGATCGTGATAATATGAAATTTTGTATGGTGAAGCTTGCAGTTAGTGCAAAGGTTGGTAAATAATAAACAGACCATCTTTTCACGACAGGGTAAATTGAATCACCTGGCTAAACTTCGTCAATCCACCAAAATGTGTTTTAATATAGTAAAACACAAGCTAGTATACTGGGGAGCACAGGAGTACAGGCTATGCTAATCGGATGGAAGACTGTCTTGTAAAATTCTATTACTTTAGAGAGGACATTGGGGTCAAATAATTACTTCAACATAAACTACCGGTGCAGGCTCTGCCTAAAAGGCTGATACAATCTCAGAATGTCTCCAGAAAGGAGAAGCAGGAAAGAGCTGTTGGCTGTCTTTGCAGCACTGGACAACAGCATTCAGTTCTGATGTCTGTCCTTCTAAGCCTGGAGGATGGGAAAACAAAGAGAAGAAGCAGGGAGGGAATAAAATCACAGAAATCATCCAGGGGCTGCAGGAATAAGGATTATCGTGGGAGAGAACTAAGCTTACTTAGTGTATTATGCTTATGGCAAACATAAAACACTTGAAGTTGGAATAATGAGGTGGAAAGTGAGGATGTGAAGGTGCAGTCAGTTTTTTCTAGGTTACAATGAACAGAAGGGTGAGGAGATTTTTAAAGCCACTGAGTGACTCACAACTCACTACATTTTGTGAGTGCAGAGAGACACCTAGAAAATTGTTCAACCTTCTTGCCTGCTTATTTGAGAAAGGCTTTTTGAAGTTCTTGCTTGTATTGGTGACCAGGAGAGAGCGTTACTTCTGGAAGGCTGATCTGTGTTTTGCCATTATGGGACCAGGAAATCTTTGATCAAGTCTCCTTTCACAGATCCCAGTTTGCAAAACACCGCACACATTCAGTGTAAGAACAATCCAATCCAGAGACTTGTTTGTTAGGTACTAGGTTAATAATCAAAGACTTATGGGCTGAAGTGGAACAGCAGACAAGTCCTAAATTGCAGCCAGGCTCAAAAATGACTCATCCCCTACGTCTGGGAAATGTGAAACTGTTTTCCACAACTATTTGCTTTTTTAATGTAATTCAGATTGATGTGATAGCAACAGGAGAAAATAAGCTGTGTGTTCACATGTTTGACTGCAGGTCTTCTAGGCATGTGCTTTTCTAGATGCCAGGGGTCCGTGCGTGTGGGCCATCTAAGAGTGAACTTGATGGACTGCAGTAAAATTGTGCACAGGGGCAAGTGTTCACCCATGTGGATTCAATTACAGGACTAAGTCCTATATTCTTTTACTGTAGCAGAAGGAGAGTTAGGTTGTGATCTCAATAAGAGGGCACTGATTTTAAATGTGGTTGTACTTACATTCCAAAGAAAACCCCCACAATTTCTTCAGTTTGTAATTTTTCCAAAAGCACTTAGAGTTCTAGATAGTAATAACTGCTATCAGGAAAACTACATTTCCTCCTTAAAAGGGGAGCATAAGTTTGTGTTACATTCATAGGAATAGATTTTCAAAAGCAAGAGGATTCATATGCATACTCTGAAGTCTGTGGACAGCCCAGTGAGTCTGCTAGGCCACCCTGATGTGGATGTGTGTTTCACACATGTATATCACCCTGGACTCAGGAACAGGGCATTCACTATAAAGACTGCTTACCTGGCTCTCCTTGCTGGAATTGAATGTTCTCATTTGGCCCATGAGATCATCAGAGTATAAATAAATTTTATGTCTGTCTGAACAGCCCTCAGTAAGCAGTTTTAGTCAATTTGTCACCATTCCTGGATTTTGGACTTAATCCTCCACCCATTCCCCAGTGTCCTATTTAAGGTTTGACTCTGAATGCTGCCTGGCATCAGTACATACTCCTCTGGTGCACATCTTAGACACTGCCCTAAGTAAATGCATCACTTGTGTTTTGTCATTATGTTTCTTGTGTATATAACAGCAAGTCACACAAATGGGGTGGGACTCAGGCAACATGCACAGGGAGCTGGCAGCCGGTTTAAATGAAGGTTTAAATGCTAGAAAGCAGTAAGGAAGGCTGATACTGTCAAGCTGCCTCCCACATGTTTGGCTTTCTACACCACCACAGTCTATTCCCCTTCCACCGGGGACCTCTGTTCATCCCCTCTACTGGTTCGCCCAAAGCAGTACCTGCAGCTGCACTTCTGAATGCCTGTAGGAATATATTGACTGCTAACATGTTTGGAAATGATGATATGGAAATAATTACGGGTCAAGGGAAGGACTGATGAGGGATTCCTTGCAGTTCTTGTGTGAATTTGCAGTGACCATTTAACCATCAAGCAGCAGTTCCTATGTTTCCACCATAAAAAATCCAAAAGCCGATTTTGTTTTTCCAGTTAAAATAAGAATTTAAGCAATTAATATTAAAATGTCACTTTTGATAATTTTGTATAAGAACTGGAGAGTAATTTTTTTTCTACAGCATTTACATACTTAAAAATCCAAAAAGCTCTTGGTTCAAGAGGACTGAGCACAACCTCTGTGCTTCGTGGTAGTGCAGAGGAAGGTTTTGACAGCTGCATTCAGGGCATCTTTAGCGCAAGGCTAAAATATGCAGGGCTGTGCGAGATCCCAGTAATCCAGTTACCCATGGATTTTCCTGTAGTTTAAGGGGGGATCTCAAAGTTTTGTTGCCCTGAACCTCTCAGAAAAGTCCTGAATTACACTGGAAATTATCTCCTGTGCCTTAAAATTTTATAGCCCAGAATCTCACATAGCACAGCCAAGTGTGTTCAAAGGTTGTCTCACTGAACTCACACATGTCAAGAGCTGTCCTTTACCATCCCAAGAATCCCTGTTTTGAAGCAAAACCCCTGCTAGTAAAAGGTCCCTATGGGCTTCTGAAAAAGCATTGAGTCACTGGTGAGCACACCAGTGGTTGTAGGTGTGTTCTTGCAGTACAGCTACAAGCCTCTCAAGCTTAGAACTGTTTCTGACCATTTGCCTTTCTTCTGTGTGGTCCATGGGCATGTGGTCCTTCTATGAATATTGTGCTCTTTCTCTCCAGTGTCTTGACTACAGCAGTGGAGCCCTGACTGGTGACCTCTGTGAGGACCTGTGTGTGGCACAGAATCTGGTGTATAAACACTGCCTTTACTATGACAGAGGTAAGAAAGTCATCCAAGCTGACTGGAGAGGCCAGCCCATCATCCTGAAATCCAAGAAGGAAATCTTCTCCAGCTACCAGCATCTCAGCATGCTAGAAGAAGTGGAAACAGAAGATATTCCTGAAACAGATCTTCTGCTGATGGTAGCCTTGGAGGTAAAAAACGTCCTGGGGCTAGAACTGTCTAACAATACCATGGGGCCCCTGTGGACAACGAAGAAGGGACCACACTGGAAAGCACAGGTGGCCAGCATGTGGTCCTTGCTCCAGCAGGAAGAATATATCTACTTCAGTTTGCTGCAGGACTTCAGCAAACATGTGCTACGAATTATTGGCTCCTGTGGACACTTCTATGCCGTGGAGTATCTCACAGCTGGACATGCCTGGCACAAAACTCTTTTTCCCTTGGAAAATGTGGTCAGTCCCACCTTTGCTGGCCGCAGAAGTAGGGTGAGAGCCATCATTGACATTGCACTCAGCTTTCTGGACATGGTGCAGCATTTTGATAATGATTTCTCTCACCCACTTCACCTGTGTGACATCAAACCAGAAAACTTTGCTATCAGGCATGATCTCACGGTAAGTTGGGTCTCTGGGGCAGTGCTGTAGCAGTGTCAAATTCCAAAGCAGAGGTCAAATTCCAGTGTAAATGACACTAGAAGTGTAAAAATGACACTTTTCTTACAGCTTCTGGCCAAGTTTTTGCAAAGCCAATGCATTTACAAGCAACAGGGGAGATTCTCTGCTGCTTCTCCTCTGTAGTTTGTGCAGCCGCATTTCCAAGCATTAAATCCTGCTGCTTGTTTTGAGAACAGCTTGCTCACTTCAAAGACACCGGTACTGACAGGGTCCCTTGGATGTGGTGAGGGATACCTCCTGAAGGCAAGGAGATCTCAAAAGCTGTAAATGAAGATGTAATTTGAATCATAGCAACTATTTCTGGTAGTGAGTGGTGCTGAAAGGAGAAACTGAATTTGAAAGCTAAGGCTGAATTCTCTGTCCTGACACAAGGGGAACTCCCCCATCCAAACCCACCCATTTGTGCTTAGTGTTCATCTTATCTGGTATGGAAATGATCCAAGGACAGTGACATGAAACTCCCTGGCACCATTACTCTTTGACTTCTCAGCTGTAACTCAGACCTGAATAGCTATGCATGTTTTCCAAGTAGTGATGTAGCTCAGCACCACATTGCTGCAGGTATCTTGCATATTCACACTGCAGACAGAAATTCCACTGGTTGTGTGGAAATTGTGTGTAGGGACTGGGGGCACTGTGCAGTAAGTGTTAGAACTTAGCCTCACAATTTGCAGTGACATCAGTGGAGTTTCTGCACTCTGAGTGAATGCTATTTTCAGTACTCATTGAGTGTTAATATAACATCATCTTCAGAGTACTAGACAAGCATTGCTTAAACATACAGCCACTAAGAGCAATTAGAGTGCTTTTCTTTCACCTTTCTCTTCCCACCCATTGTTTATTCAGGTGCAATACAGCAGCTGAACAGGGAATGTGAGGAGCTACAGGATGAAACTACAAGTGTACCAGTACCTAGGCAGAGTGGGGTACAGCAGGGATTTCTCAAGGCAGGCTCTGCCTATCTTCTTCAGTTAAGCAGGACTGTGACTGCATGTGGCTGACCACACACCAGAGCATCTGTTTTACAGCCTGCTTACAGGAAAAGAGGCTTCATTTAGGAAGATAGAAAGATACTGGAAGACTCTTTCCTTATAGTATATTATGAACTCTTTCCTTATGGTATCTTATAGACTTTTTTTGGTAAGGCTTGCTTCTCCAGGGTCTTCCTGTGAGTTCTGGGTCCAAAGAGATGGCAGTCACCTTCTGGTATAGGAAAATGTTCTAAGTCAGTACTTTAGGAGAACTAATTAAAGAAAAATATGAGTTGCTGCTCACACATGGCTCTCCTAGTTGTACATTACCTACAGCTTGTTGGTATCACCCATTACCACCCCACTGGACTGGGAGACAGGAGATACAGCCAGGATGGGACAGAGAGACCTGATCGGTGAAGAAGGAAGGAGAGTGAGAAGCAGAAACTCTAGATGATTTTACCAACCAGCTCCAGAATGGGGACACAGCAAAGCAGTCTGGCTTTTGTCACTTATGTTTGTTTCAAGCAATTTTTTCACTTTCTTGTGCCTTATATAGGATAATAACAAGCACCCATAATAGTACCACTATTCCTCATCCTAGTAATGAGACTGCTAATGCTCAAAGAAATGTGCCTGGGGAGTGCAATAGTTTTTTTTTGAGGATTATTCTCAAATGGAGGGGATAAGCCTCCAGCCCTTACTTCAGCCTTTACATGCTGTTACTATAGCACAAAAGGGAGAGATCACTGTGTGGTAGATCATCCAAGAGAATTTTAAGCTGCCATGCAGCTATAGAGTTAGGAAGAGGTCTGGGTGAATATAGTGCTCTTTTAGAAAGATTACAACACCTTAAACATGACTTTAAATCAGTTGGGTCCTTCCTGCATTTCCTCAGGTACTTTCACCATCAATTACAATCATAACAAACCCCACCATAACGTAGCTGTTTATAGGTAGAATGTCATCCAAATCTATCTTTGCAGGGTCTGGCTGCATGCCCACACATTTTTGTAACAGATGAACTTCAGTGAAAACACTGAACCCTTTGGCAGCAGCACTTTAGGGAACCAGGGCTGGTTTTCCTAGAGGAGCAATCAATCAGGTTGTCAAAAGTGCTTGGTGCTGGCAGAAACCCCACCTGGAGATGATGCAGCAACCCTAGGAAACCTTCCAAAGAAGTGAACAGCAAAACTGCAGAGAGCTTAAGGAAGTAAAGAAGAAAAGAAAAGAAGAAATTGCCTGTCCAAACATGTAAAATTCCTTAGGCTATGTCATTATCAAGCTCTCAGAGAAGCTTAAAAATACTTTTTAAAGCTATGCCTCATCTGTTTTTGTGCAGGGAGAAAAGAGTAGAATAAAATGAAGATTAAACTGTGTTCTTTCTTTTGCCTGTGGAAGGTTTATTTGGCCTTCTACCAGTCCAGACTTTTTTTGTTCCTGTGGTTGATCCAGATGCTTCAGCCACACAGTTCAGTTTCCCCTATTACATGGGAGGCTGAATCCTAAAAAGGAGACTACCTTTTTAGCCCTTCAGCTTCCCCTATTACATGGGAGACTGAATCCTAAAAATGAGACTACCTTTTTAGCCCAAGTAACTTTGCTTCGCTCAGGTCTCAGACATTCCCCCCCCCATGAAGATGTGTGTCCGCTGCTGCAAAGACGCATCTCTGCCCCTGACTGTCAAGTGTTAAGTGCAGCTCTGAACCTACGCTGGCTGCTGCATCCATCCATTGCACTGAAGTCAGGCTGTGTTCACTGTTGTCACCCACAGTTTGTCTCACATTAAGCAGCTGTCATCCCATTACTGGCTTCCTTTCTTTCCCTCTTTATTTCTGTGTTTTTTTAAGGGAGGTATTCATGAGTGGAGTGGCACTTGGCAGAAACTGAGGCTATAGCCCTTTGCTCCCAGAGTGGTCTTGAACCTAGCATGGGCAGCAGCCCTGCAGACCTCTCTGTGCTGTGTACTCACTGTTTAGCAAGCCTTGTGTAGGGGTGAGAAAAGTGGTTGATCTCTTCAGTCCTTGTTTTCCCTGCTGACACCAACTGCTGGCTGGGCTCTGTTTCTGGAAAACCAGAACAAAAACCGTGTATCAAACCACAGAAACAGGACAGGACAAAGCCAGCCCCAGCTTTCAATCTCTTTCTCCATCTGAACAAGCTCAAATCCACTAAAGGCAGGTTGGCAGGTTTGCAGAAGCTGTACCAGATGCAGGTAATTCTGGGCATCCCACTGCTCTTCTCCACAGTGATAAAGTCAAGGATTTAGTCGGAATGGTGGATTATGAAATGATACCATCTGGCCTGTGGATAATTTTGCACCATCGTATAATTAAAATGTTGAGGTGCCATCTGCATACACTGCAACAAGAAGTAAATTAATCTTCAAGTTGGAAGTCCCAACACAGTTGACCCCAGGGATGCATATTGGCCACAAATCATTTTCCCTTTTCTGGTGTCATAAGCATTGGCTGGTTTTGCTTAAAAAGTAGTATTTATGAGTCTAGCTCAGCCCAGTTAAGCAAAATAAAGCCCATTCACTGTGATTCCAGTTCCCCACTGGCAGATGCTCTCAGCACAGCATTTCCAAAAGCAAGCAGCAGGGAATGCTTGCTCAGCCTTGTTGCACAAGATCTGCTGTGCTGGATCTGATCAGTTGTTCTGATCCACAGGTGGTGGCCATTGATGTGGATATGGCCTTTTTTGAACCCAAAATGAGGGACATCCTCGAACAGAACTGCACAGGAGATGAAGACTGTAATTTTTTTGATTGCTTTTCAAAGTGCAATCTGAGAATCAGAAAATGTGGAGCACAGAGAGCCAATAACAACTTGCAAGTGAGTAGACACAGCTGCTTTATGAATCCATTTCTTTTAAAGTCACATTGACTATAAAATATGTGGTACATACTAGGAGACTGTGAGATGAATATAGTCATGTTTTTAAACGTGGCCACCTAAGTGCAAGTCCTGCTCAGAAATCCCATCTTGGGGCACAAAACAGATCTTTATACTCACTAGTGTTTATTTGCCGTGGGTTTGTGTAGCTGGGAGCCCAATGCCCCAGTTAGGAGAGCAAAGGAAATAGGGGAAGGGGATTAGCATTACTGTCTCCACTAACAGTGAAGTCAGGGCTGCCCAGGTGTAAGCAGACCCTGTGATTCTCCACATTACAGGTGTAGTACGTGGATGAAGTGGAAAGGGGAATCTATGGGGTCCTTGGTGGAGGGTGAGGCATGTAATAGCTCACCTAGGTTGTGCTGGTGTAATGCTATGGCACAACAGAGGGGCTGGGGGACCATAGCTTGATGGCCTTTTGCCTGCTTCTTCTACACCCTCACCACTGGTCATGCAGAAATATGAGAACAGTCTGAGAAGAAGGGCAATTTTTCATCCTTTGTGGATGCTCCTTCCTGTCTGAATGTCTGGAGGCACTCTGGATCCAGCCGACATTTTCTACAGTACATTAGCTGTATCTCCTGAAAGACAACAATCTGCTGTTTCTCCTTCCCTCAGGTAATTTGTGACAAAATATTCCGTCGCTGGTTTTCCCCAAGTCTCCGAGGGCCATTGGTTTCCCTCCCCCTGCAGCCGCAGCTGCAGAAGGCTGTGCAGGAGTGTGCTGAGCCGGGGCACGTGGATGCTGCTGGGCACCAGAGGACTCTGAAATCTCTCTCCAAGCTATATCACCTGCTTCGGATCTCTCAGCAAGAACTACAAAGAGCGGAGTAGACACAGAAGGCAGAACTGCAAAGGCCACATCGCAGCCACTGCTAAGGGACACTGTGTATGATGCAGTTTGCGTTTTCCTTCTCCTTCCTTCCATCCCTCCTACCCATTGTACTACATTTACAGCAAGGATTGTTTTTCTCCTATGCAAATGAAAATCATGGCTGCAGATGCAGCATGTCTTGTTAATATCTTTTCAAGTGTGAAATTGTTTTATATTACCTGGATTCTATTCTTGCTTACTTTCCTGAGCTAACCTTAGCCCTCTCCATCAGCACTCAGCACATTGCTTGCTTACCAAAAGCTGTAGTCACTGCTCAGATAACATCTGTCTGAGTGTGGTGCTCAGAGTAAGGACACATTTACAGAAGAAAAGTATAAGTAAGTGCAGTAAAACTAATATCTATAATTAAAATAGTAGGTGGGTGGGTGTGGATAATCATAGAATCATAGAATAGTTAGGGTTGGAAAGGACCTTAAGATCATCTAGTTCCAAACCCCCTGCCATGGGTAGGGACACCTCACGCTAAACCATATCACCCAAGGCTTCATCCAGCCTGGCCTTGAACACTGACAGGGATGGAGCATAAGTACATGCATTGTGTTGGTTTTAATTTCTCAGTAGAATGGGTGGGTTTTTTTAAGTAGGGATGGAGTGCTCAGAGTAAGAAACTGTTTCAAACAGAGAAATGTATTGTCGCACAAGTCAAGAGCTGCTTTTGTACAAAACAGTCTTTTCTGATGTCCCCAGGTGCATTTTTTTCTGGTGTGTTGTATTACCTGTGCCATAGCTACCTTGCTGGGGAGAAATTATATAATGGTACTTAGGACTTTTCAAGAACAAAATACCCTTGCTGAATTCCCATGTGGGTACTCATATTCTGCAGTGGAGAGGTATGAATAATGCCACTGAATTTTCCCATATGAACAAGGCCTCAGGCACTTGTACATCAGAGCACTTGATAAGAAGCACTCCTTTGCCAGAGAGCAGAATTACCCAGGAATGCCAACAATCTGTCCTTTGCACTGAACAGAACAATATCCAGGCCAGGAGTTTTCTTACGCAGTATTTTTTTAACACTCTAAAGGAAAAATTATGCAGGAATTCATTATCTTGCAATAAGTTATATAAATAAAGATCCCTTGATTAACTTAAAGATATTAAATTTGCCTTTCAAGTGTGAGTAGCTGTGGCTGGAGAATCTTAACACATTGGTTCAGAAGATATTGCATGTGTCTGGGCCCCGTGCTGGTCAATACATTCATGAGCTGGTTACAGCATGAAGGCATTAAAAACCCCACAAAAAGAAAACCCAACAGGTTAGGACAGCTCAGAAGGAGTTTCCAGTGTTAACACTGACAATACTGGTTTGTGGATGTGAGACACATAACAACGCCTGATCTTTTTTGTCTTTGTATCCCTCAGCCTTATGACAGTCTTGAAGCCTGTGAGCACTGATTGCACACAAATTTGTGACCAGAAAAACGTGATCTGCTTAGCAGACCTTGACACTTACTTACCCAAAACTAGCTCAAATGTTCACACTGAAGCTGTTTGGGCTTTTTCTATTTCTTGCAATAAACTACCATAATTTTAAAAATCATGTAAGCCCTCAGGAAACTCATGGCAAGGGCAAGGGCAGCTGTGTTGCCTGGAGCTGTGATGAAGATAAGCTGCTGCTTGCTTCAGTAATACATTATTCAGATTTAGATTTAGACTTGAAATAGATATAAGGAAGTTCTTTATTGTGAGGGTGGTGACACATTGGCACAGGTTGCCCAGAGAAATTGTAGATGCCCCATCCCTGGTTGTTTTGAGGTTTTGATCAACCTGGACTAGTGGAAGACATCCCTGTCCATTGCAGGGGGGTTGGAACTGAATGATCTTTAAAGTCCCTTCCAATCCAAACTATTCTGTGACTCTGTGACAGATAAAGTATCAGGTAGAGAGAAGATGAGGAATCAGAGATGAAGGAGATAGGAAGACATAGGTAAAAAATATGGCCTGCTTTGTGAAAATATGATTTCTGATACAAGATTGGATAAGCTGGCATTTAGTGATAGGAAGAAGAGACTAAAGGGAAGCATGTTAACACTCTTCAGAAAGGCTGACAAAAAGAGAATAGGAAATAACTGCCCCATCCATATTCTTTGTGGGTATGAGGAGCAATGAGCTTAAACTGAAGCAAGAAGAAATTCAGGCTAGACATTTGTTACAGGTTTTTTACCAGTAACAGTGGAGATGTGGCACAGATCATTTCGGAAAACTTCAGTCTTCATAAGCTGTGATTTTTAACTACAGGCAAGAGTGAGTGCCTCTCAGGAATGATGTACATGCAGTTTCATCTATGATCCTGCCTTGAGGTAGCCTTTCATCTCCAAGTCCTGTGATCCTGTTATTATAGAATCATAGAATACATAGGGTTGGAAAGGACCTTAAGATCACCTAGGTCCAGACCCCCTGCCATGAGCAGGGACACCTCACACTAAACCATGTCACTCAAGGCTTCATCCAACCTGGCCTTAAACACTGCCAGGGATGGAGCATTCACAACCTCCCTGGGCAACCCATTCCAGTGCCTCACCACCCTAACAGTAAAGAATTTCTTCCTTATATCCAATCTAAACCTCTGCTGCTCAAGTTGCAAACCATTACCCCCTGTCCTATCACTGCAGTCCCTAATGAATAGTCCCTCTCCAGCAACCCTGTAGGCCCCCTTCAGATACTGGAAGGCTGCTATGAGGTCTCCACGTAGCCTTCTCTTCTCCAGGCTGAACAGCCCCAACTTTCTCAGCCTGTCTTCATATGGGAGGTGCTCCAGTCCTCTGATCGTGGCCCTCCTCTGGACTTGTTCTAACAGTTCCATGTCCTTTTTATGTTGAGGACATCAGAACTGCACACAGTACTCCAAGTGAGGTCTCACGAGAGCAGAGGGGCAGGATCACCTCCTTCAACCTGCTGGTCACGCTCCTTTTGATGCAGCCCAGAATGCGGTTGGCTTTCTGGGCTGTAAGCACACTGAAGCTGGCTCATGTTCATTTTCTCATTTACTAACACCCACAAGTCCTTCTCCGCAGGACTACCATGAATTTCCTTTTTGTCCAACCTGTAGCTGTGCCTGGGATTGCTCTGACCCAGGTGTAGGACCTTGCACTTGGCATGGTTAAACTTCATGAGGTTGGCATCAGCCCACCTCACAAGTGTGTCAAGGTCCCTCTGAATGGCATTCCTTCCCTCCAGCGTATCAGCTGAACCACACAGCTTGGTGTCATTGGCAAACCTGCTGAGGGTGCACTCAATCTCACTGTACATGTCAGTGACAAAGATGTTGAACAAGATCGGTCCCAACACCAGTCCCTGAGGGACACCACTCGTTACTTGTCTCCAGCCAGACATTGAAACGTTGACCACAACTCTGAGTGTGGCCATCCAGCCAGTTCTTTATCCACTGAGTGATCCACCTATCAAATTGATGTCTCTTCAGTTTAGAGACAAAGATGTCGTGTGGGACAGTGTCCAACGCTTTGCACAAGTCCAGGTAGATGACATCAACTGACCACTGCATCCAAGGCTGCCCTCTTACCTCAACAAGCCCTTCCCTCTTACCAGCTTATGTCTGTGCTCTTGTGACTCCCTCACAAATAAATCTATCCTTCTGAGACGGGAAAGGTAACTCTCCTTTACCTTATATGAGCAAACCCATGGGGTCCCCTGAGAAGGGAGGGCACAGAGATCAACTGTGGAAATGATGCTACAGAGCCTGGTGGTGTGATCAGGGTTGGTGTGTTCCCCCCATGACAGCCCTGCTGAAGGCACTTGTCCTTGCTAGTTCAGGAGTGATGCAGTATATACGCCAAACACTGCTGGGAACCTGAAGATCTAGCACATTATCATTGTCTTGTTTCCCTGGTTCCATTAATTCTTTCCTCCTTCCCAAGCCCAGAGGGTACAGAGCAGTGTACACTCCACCATGGCAGGGCTCTCCTTCCCGTTCTCAGGTTTGCATTTCAAACAGGCTGTGATTTTGTCAGATGTGATGTTTGAGTTTTAAACCAGGTTGAAAAAAACACAGCAAAATGAAACCTGGTGAAAGCCAAACGCTGGTGGAATGTCACCCTGTTCAGAAGGCCCTTCCCTTGGCAGGATTTAGGAAGGGAATCTGCCTTTGACAGATTTCTCCAAGCCCCACAAGGCCTGGCTGCAGCCACCTCCACCTGGCAGGGACATCCTTCCCCCACACCACACACATTCCCAGATCATTAGGTTTTACTTCTTCTTTTCAGGATACAGAGAATAATCCTCAGGAACCTCTGAAGAGCAACACAAATGGGTCATTTGTACTTGGCTGTGATGAGAGATTGTGTACCACTGATGCAGCCAGCTCCGACTGGCTTTGGTACACATTCATCAGCAAGTGGAAAGACAAGAAGAGTCTGACAGGCTGTATGAACGCAGGGCTTGATTCTTCACTGTCCCCCATGTGCCTTGTAAAATCACTCAAACCTGAGAAAAAGCAGAGAAGAATACTACCAGTGAAGGAAATTAAATATTTCAGTTTATTTGGCAGGGTACCAATGACCAAACCAGGAATAAAACAGTAGCTGTGCCCTTACTTCCTTGGGATACAAAGAAAAGAAGATGGAGATGTGTTTAGTTGCCATTGACCATAAGGAGACAAGTGCAAATTGCAATCACTTGAGCCTGTATTATTTTACATTCATGTTTTTGGTGTAAATACCTCCATAGGTGTTTTTTAAAGTGGCCTTTCCAACAAAGACCTTTTTATACTGCCTTGGCAGCACTGCCCACCAAAATTAGCCCTGGCACAGGGATCTATGCTGTTGGCACATACTTCAGAGGACATGGCCAGGTCAGAAGGCTGTTGAAAGAGAGTCCTGTGTGCTGTCGAACCTGGGCTGTTGGCACCATTTGTTGCAATGCAGCAGCCAGCAGTGATAGCTGGGAAATTCTCCAGTGAAGCATTCCTGGTCTGTGCTCAGAAAATGAAGATTTGTCCAAAATGGATCATGTACTACAAGAGTATTGGTTTGCTGTTTATTGTTTGGGGGTTTTTTAACACCCAAACTTTCCATTTAAAATTTGTCTATATCAGTTTGAAAATGGCTAACATAATTTTGACAGTTTCTGTATGGAAAAATTGCAAATTATTTTCTCAGTTTTAGTTACTTCATGTTGAAAACGTTTGTAAAGTAAAAAGACAAAGACTGGAATGAACCACAATTGAAAACCCAATGTTTTGTCTTATCTACACTGTGAGGCTTTGCAGCACCTTCAGCATTTTCTGGTGTTTATTTTTCATCCTGATTCAGATGAGGACCTTAACAAAAACTCAAAATCTTTGAAACAGACTTTGTCACCTAACACCACTGGACAGATCCAGAAAAGGGAAGGTCCATGTATAGCCTTTGAAGTCACCTTTGTTTCCCACTTAATTTCTGAATGCTGGTTGTGCTGTGAACTTGAGCTGCAAGGGTTTCTGATTGCTTGGTTTCACTTACTTGCAGGTACCTCCAAAGCATCTGCCTCCTGACATCCCTGTTTCATATCTAGCTCACTGCATGTTTGTGAAATCATAGATCATTAAGATTCATAGCAGCCTTCCAGTACCTGAAGGGGGCCTATTAAGATGCTGGGGAGGGACTCTTCATCAGGGACTGTAGTGATAGGACAAGGGGTAATGGATTAAAACTTGAACAGGGGAAGTTTAGATTGGATATAAGGAAGAAATTCTTTACTATGAGGGTGGTGAGGCACTGGAATGGGTTGCCCAGGGAGGTTGTGAATACTCCATCCCTGGCAGTGTTCAAGGCCAGGTTGGACAGAGCCTTGGCTGACATGGTTTAGTGTGAGGTATCCCTTCCCAAGGCAGGAGGTTTGGAACTAGATGATCTTAAGGTCTTTTCCAACCCAAATTATTTCATGATTCTATGATTCTTCATCCTGTTCCACTCTCTCTATATGAAAGATGACTCTTCTTATATAAGTTCATTAATAGCATTTGGCTGGGAATAACCACTTAGTCCAAGAAGTCTGCTCCCATTCAATTGATCTCAGCCCCATCTCTTTGCTTGGTCAGTCTGCTCCTGAATCCTTTTTACCCTATAAAAGTGGCACTATCTCTTGATTAATTTCTACCACTTGCTGCATTAGTGCTTTGCTCAGCACCTTTTCCCCATATTTGTAGTTCTATAATATAGGAATGGCACTAAGTAATTGTTTATTCCTTATTTGCATCTCAGCAGCATGTTCTTCAACTCTGCAATAATCTAAATACACTGTCTTTTCCCACATTTTACAAGAGGCAAATCCAGTTGGAGGTCTACTTTGTAATCTTTAGGAATGATAAATTCAACCCTTTGTTCAAGATTTTCACAGAACAGCTTCTTCTCAAATACAGATTCTTTTCCAATTGGCATCGTATGCTCTGCAGAAACATCTGCAAACAATACTCCTGCACTAGGGTGATGTGAAACAGAGCAAAACTCCTTTCCCCAAAGGATTTACACAGTCTCCTTGTGTTCTGAGGCTGAGATAATGATGACTAGGCCAGAAGAGCAGGTCATTGCTATAGCTGTAGTAGAGGTTACCAATCCCTAGTGTGAATTCACAGACCCCCACCTCCAGTGAGAGCATTCAGATACACTGTTGGTAGCAGCAAGTAGCAACCATATATTTGGGACTGGGGAAAAAGAGAGGGAAGGGTTTGTTTTTTTGTGATTATAAATACTGACTAAAAGAAAGACTACCTACAGGTTGGAACTTGATGATCTTAAGGTCCTTTCCCACCCTGACCATTCTCTGATTCTATGACTTTAAGAAAAATGGGATCATGACTTGGAAGGAGTTAGGGACTCCTCACAGATAACATTTTTTTCCTTTGTTAAAAAATGTAGACCCAAGCTGCCTCTTTTTTCAGTATTCTTTTTTTTTAAAAAAGAAAATTAAAGAAGCCACATACCACGACGCTTGTCTTTCAGCAGCTCATATTGTTGCATGTAATGGGCAGGAAGATGATAAACAGCAGCTTTTAATGAGTATCAGGCTGTAACACTGGAGCCTTGTAAAAAAAACCCATAAGCAGTATCATTGGAAGCATACAATCAGATTAGCCATCTCAGCACAGGCTCTTGGAAGCCTCATACAGATGAATGATGAAATCCCTCTGTCATGGCTGACCTGAAGCAAGTCCAAGCAATAAGAAAAATCACTCTGCAGGAGCCTCTGTCACTGCCCCTTTCCTGGATCCTCAGTGAAATCTGGACACAGACTACTAGGCTTTCAGTAGCAGAAAGTTAGCAACATGTAGAGGGCGAAAGAATAAGTTGCTTGGAAGAATGAAAACCCGGGACAATTGAACCTGGAAACAAAGCAGCTAAGAGATTCAGTACTGAAAAATCAGTGAATGTCAATAAATTGATTAGGGGGGAAAAATCCCAAACACTTCTATTGCAGTTCTTTAAAATAAAAAAGAGCAGCAGCACAGGGGATATAGTGCAGGCATCTCCAAAGCCATTTGCTGTATGTGTCTAAGGATCTGACAAGCAGACTGCAGAGCTTTATAATGACATCTTCAGCCTAAAGGGTAGACAGAATAAAACAATTTAGCAAAAACTTTTGGAACTGCTATTTACATAAATCCAGAAAACTGCCCTAATTAGTAACAGCCAAAAAAAAAAAAAGAGGGAGAAAAGAGTGCTTTTCTCAATAGCAGTGTTGTTATGTCTATAAATTAACATAAGGGAAAATGTTGAAATCCCTGAAGGGCTGCAATCCGTAATTCTGTAGTTTGTTTAAAGTTTTGATCCTGCAGGTTTGGGTCTCTAAGTAGCAGGGTGATTTCTGATCTCCTTTAAACTCCATGGTTATCAGTGCCTTCTGCAATATACTTCTAGCTCTTTTCTGGAGCTAAAAACTGGGGGGGCTTCCTCTTACACTGCAAATGCGCCTAAGTGGTGATGGCAGCCAGAAGGGTGTGCATATGATCCAGTGCATAATCGCTTCCAAAAGCATCTGCTGCTAGTGTTTTCAAGATACACGTAATCCAAGCTGGAGACTGTTGTGAATACCTCTCATTTTCCCTCGCTGGTTCCTTGGCGGTTGCTTGTAGCTAGTTAGAAACAGAATCCCCCATCCTGCTTAGATTGGTTAGAATCTCTCCAAGATTCATCTGCATCAGGAAAAGACCAAACTGCATCAAGTTCAGGATGGGTTCATTCTCTTAAAGGTACGACATGCAAAGCTGCAGGAAAGAACAGAGGTGAATATTTGTTTCTAAAGAGGTTCTCTGGCTAAATGTAACTAGCAGAGAAAATTAATGTTTCAACTAATATCCCCTGTACATTTATGAATTAACATTTGTCTGTATTTGCATAATTTAAAGCCCTCTGCTTCTTTCCCATTGAAAAGAAAATGAAAAAAGAAAAACATGTTTACCACTCCACATTTCACAGGTATGTCAATTCTTTCCCATTACTATGTCAGACGTTTCAGGTTGTATCTTTGTCCTTAAGAAATTGATTTTTTCCATTATCCTATGAAAATGAATTTCTGGGAAAATATGCTTTTAAATTTTTTTCTTGTTCAAAGGTTATTAAGCACTATTTTAATCTAATGACAGTTTTCAGTAGCTAAATATTTATTATGCAAAGCAGGGCTTTGTGTAACAAATACGGACTCAAAGTCTAACAATAACTAAATAAATACCTGTGTAATAACTCCAGACCTCAGAACTTTACTTCTAATGTAAAAATACCAGTATTATCCAATCCAAGTCTAGATTACTTATGTACAAGTGCTCTGCCCAATCTACGCTCAGTTACTCTTTAACTTGGATTGAGACAACTGACTTTTGGTAAAACTGTATATCTCGACTGGAGCATAGAGGAACAAAATATAACCTTTATAAACTTATATCTATGTTCTTTCTTTTAGGCATCATTTTCAATTGTTTGTGAAGTAAAGGCAGTATGTACACACAAGAGATTCTCATGAATCTCTTTGTTGAACTGTAAATTCATGTCACAAATGCTCAGTGAATAATCCACAAATACTTGGTATTTTTATTTTTCCTATTATATTCTGTATAAATTAGGAAAATGCAAGATTAATTGGCAACATGAATGGGCATAACACAGTGTACAGAAACAATGAGCAATTAATAGAAGGTTTAATCAAGTTCTGCATTTTTACCACTGATTTTACTGAGCTTTCTTAAGTGATTAAAGAGTTAAGTTTCTTGGATCAGATTCTAGTCTCCAACTTTTAGAAAATATTGGATAAATAGTATCATATTGGCCAAAGCAATATCACTGAAGAGGCAGTAGATAATGCAAGTGTACTGCATGAATTTCCACTGCCATTTCAGTAGATATTTCTCAAAGCAGAAAAATTAAGCCAAAAGTCAGACAGAACAGTGATAAGCACCACTGAAATGCTGCACACAGGCACTGCAGGGACAGATCTTCATGGCCACCTCATTCATTTTGCATTCATTTTCCCTTGCATATGTACTTACATGAATTCACATGCTATACTAGCATGTTTTAAGCTTCAAGTTGGATTTGCACCAGCATAACTAACTGGCATTTTGGTGTGTGCCCCTGTTTAAGTTAAAACTTAAACAGAGGAAGTTTAGGTTAGATATGAGGAAGAGGTTCTCTACTGTGAGAGTGGTGAGGCACTGGAATGGGTTGCCCAGGGAGGTTGTGAACGCTCCATCCCTGGCGGTGTTCAAGGCTGGGTTGGACAGTACCTTTGATGACATGGCTTAGTGGGAGGTGTTCCTGCCCAAGGCAGAGGGTTGGAACTAGATGATCTTAAGGTCCTTTCCAACCTAACTATTCTTTGATTTTATGATTCACTTCAGCAGGAGAGGAAGAGCTCCTTGTGTTTTAAATGGGCAGAAGTAGGAGTAATATGAACAATAAGCTCATTTAATAAATGTGAGAGTACAGAGCTTTTTTTCTTTCCCTAGCTGAAATCTCTGTGGAAAGGACAACACATGGTTGTGCCACTCCACAAACAATCCAGGGATGCTCCTCAAGGACCATGACATGACCCATCACTACCACTCCACACTCCTGGCTCAGTGATGGCACCTAGCATGCAGACAATGAGGCTGTGGCTCTGCTCTCACCTCAGGCACTTGCTCTTGGCTGGAGGACAGGGCAGGGAACTCAGGGGCGTGCATGGGTTCTTCTTTCCTCCACCTGGGTGATGAGCAGACAGATCAATAGCGATGATCATTAAGCAATGTTACAAGCATTCACTTCCTTAGTCCTTCAGTTCAAGCTCACTGGGAAATAACAGCTGCTTCTCTAATGCATCTTCATAGAGTGCTGGAATGTGAGTCTCTAGCACTGTTCCCAGTGCTCAGGTGTCTCCTCCAGGGAAGTCTAATAACTAGGAGTCTTCCCAGTCCCCGTGCAATGGTGGGCTCTGTGTGGGGAGCTCACCTCACTTCTTGCCCTCCTGATCGCCTGTAACGGGCTTCCATAGCCTTTCCCACACTGAGACTGGTGTCTCAGAGGACCACCATATCATGTCAAAAGGGCAATGAAAGTACAGAAACGTGGCACCATGGAAGTTCCTCATCTATTTAGTACATCCTGTTCCCACAGCTCCAGGATTTTGACAGCTTCACACATTTTTTGCTGAGAAAGACTTTCTGTCATAATGTAGTGTGCTGCAAAAAGATCATAATGGTGAATTTAATATTATCTGCTTTTCCATGCGGAAACAGATAAGAATTGTCTGAATAATCACTACAAAATAAGGCGTTTTTTTTCTGGAAAGCACAAAGGAATAGAAAGAATTTGTTGGCCTTCATCTTTTCATATTATAGACAGCAAAAAATAGCAAGGCTGTGTGTAATCTGTAGTCCAGGAGTTCACAAAGCTGTCAGCCAGGTCACATGGACTCTCTAGAAGCAACAGGGACTTCAGTGCAGGCACACATTACCCGCTAGGGCATTGGACGAAAGCGTGGCAGCTGGAGTGTGCACCTACACAGCTATAAATATTTAAACTAGCTGTTCTGAGTGCGTATTCTCAAGCTGTGAATGATACTGGAGTGCAGAACAGAGCTGGAGCAATGCCACATCAGTAGGTATGGGCTTTTAAAGGGTGCTGGTGTGCATCTCTGTGGACGTTTCTGGATACAGCTGAACACAGCTTCTCTCTTGCACAGGGATGACAAGAGGCTGAGAGAACTGGGCTCATTTAGCCTTCAGAAGTGACTGCTGTGTACTAATGGGAGTATGCAAAGAAGATGGAGCCAAACTCTTCTTGAAAGTGTGTGGTGGTGAGATGAGAGGCAACCAGCACAAACTGGAATGTGGGAAATTCCCGCTCAGTATTAAGAAAATGTTTTATACTGTGAAGATGATCAAGCGCTGGAACAGGGTCCCGGAGAGGTTGTGGGGTCTGTGTCCTTGGAGATAGTTAAGCTTGACAGGACAAGGCCCTGAGAAATCTGGTCTAATTGGGCCCCCTTTAAGCAAGAGGTTGGACTAGGGGACCTCCATGTCTCACTGCTAGCGTGCAGCCCTTCAAAAATGCTAACCACCGTTTAAAAATCAGAGAAACAGAATGGTCTTTTCTAACTATTAATACCAAATGTTTCTTGTGACAGTGGCTATTCTTCATGGGAAGAAGCCAAAAGCACATATTTGGTCTCTATCTAACAAGTGCCCCATACAGTTGTTTGTAGGTATCTTCTACTCTAAGCTGAAGCACAGATTTCACACTCTGGCCTAGCCAAAGCCAACTCAGGCTCTGTGGAAGCTGAGGAATGGGGAGAACAAGAGTTTCATGAATGCCAAAGAACTGCATTGCTAACAGGATGAATCCTCTGTAAAATTCTAGAATCCCAAAACTTAGTCACCATCTGAACTTCTAGGACAAATTGGTCATGGTTCAAACATTTTGTTGACTCTATTAGGCTAAGTGGATAAGGGCTTCATTGTGCCTGGTGTTGTACAGGACCAGTAATAGATAATACCTGAGTTTACATTTACATTTGGACCCCTCCAACCTACTCTGTAAAAGACCTTCAGGGCCAAAAGAATAATCTATGTCCACTGCAAGATCTCAACATAAGAAAAAAATCAGAATCAAGCCAAATAGTTTTGTGCCCTTTACTGTGAGTTAGATTATTCCTCCCAGACAGAACCTTGCTGCTAAGAAAACCCCACTGTTCCTCCTTTATCTTAGGCACAATTGCAAGATTAAGGACAAAAAGAGACCAGCCAAGCACTGGAGGCACAAAGACTTCAAAAGGTAGCTGTCATGTAACTAGCAGAGAATTATAAACTAAATTCCACAGAAATATAAAAATAAGTGCCTTTTAGTTGCTCAGATGAATAAGACATAGCAAGGTTCTAAATAATGTATCACTTCTGTTAGAAGCTTGAGTATTACTGCTTTTTCACCCCCAAGATGTAGAATATGTGGCAGATACAAAAGGGTTGCTGTTTTCTGTTTAGTTTTCGTTTTTTTTAAGCATTATGCCAAGTTGCTGTTTTCAAACACATGTTGATGCTGGGAAGAAATGGGCATGTATCCATCTTGCCTTCAGGCCAAACCATTTAACCAGAACTGGGAATACTGACAAACTTTCTCAACCTCTCTCTCTGTATAAAGCAGCCCTTTGCAGATCTCTCTATGAAAATGAACAGTAAAAATATCATGCTGTGTGCTTATCTTTACCAAGTGGAAAATTACTTTTCATGCACTCCTGAAGAAAGGTAACAGGTAAGTAGTAAACATTCTCACAGCTGTTATGAATGGGTTTGTGTCAGTCTATAAATCAATAGCTGGCTCCATGCCACTCACTTCTGAGTGGAAACTGACTGTTTTTGCAGAGTTCTGCTCACAGCAGCTGAGCATAGATGCTAAGTAATGTGCAACTATTAGGGAAAAAATGAGAATGACAGCACAAATCATGGAGCCCCTGATGAACATCTCTGCACATGGCTGCTTCTTCTAATCACCAGCAGAATTTAATGAGACACCTGCAGTTTACAGACACTCTTGTTCCAACATAAATTGCCCTGAGAGCACAAAGTCTTCTTTTTAAAAACATTCTTCAGCAAACCATAAACCACAAAGAGTTTATTGTCACTAATAACATACTTCTCATTAATTTATAATTGTGTGAAACCATATTCCCCCATACGTGACCTACAACAGATCTGGAGATTAGGGCAAAGGCTGTTAAGGTCTCCTAAATTGCAGTTTTCAACCATTTTAGCTCTCATTAAAAAAACAGTGCTGGAGACCTTGAAACTGACCCATTGCCTTGATGCAAAAATAGTAATTCTTCATAAATCTGACACATATCTAGTGAAGGAGATGACTGAAAGCATCCCATGGGTTTCTAAGTAGGAACAAGCTCAGGCAGCAATTTCTCCTCTGCTTGAAGCTGACTGCAGCCACAGATGCTCCTGTCTCACCTTCCACTTCCGTTGCAGTGAGGGGGAAGCTTGGACTGCAAAAAAAATCATATAGACAGATCATTAGAAGGCCAGAAAGGATAAAGGTAATGTGTACCTTGTCATACCTTATCACATTTGCAGAGAGGAGGCAATAAAAACCTTTATTTTCTAATCAGCAATGTGCTCCTTGCTGCATGTCAGAAGAAACAAAGAACGTCATCTGATAGAAAGAAAACAAAGATTCAGCTCCCCTGAATCACTGAGCTTAGAGAGAGAAAGAGCTTGTTGCTGAGAATTAGGGTTATTGTCATCCACCAAGTGAGCAGCTGGACATGCCTGGCATGAATTGCTTGCTGCCTCTATGGTATGCCCCCAGGGCTTTATTGCCTTGGATGAGAACATAGTGTGGCCACAGCAAAGAAGCCTATTCAACACTCTTCAGTAGGTGTACAGGCTTCCCAGGAATTTTGCTGTGAGCTGTTTTGTTACCCTTGACAAGGAATTTTTGACTTTTTAATATCCGGGATGAATGTTTGTGGATCTTAGGTCTAATATTGTTGCAACCTGCAAATGTAAGAGAGTTTATATAAACCTCAAGACTTTCCTTAGAAGGGTCCTCAGAAATTGTTGGTGCACTGTAAATTGTGATCTGTGCTAACACAAGCCTGCTGCTTGTAGGAGGTAAAGATTTGTGGCATTAGTTAGTGGAAAGCATTCAATAGCAGCACTAAAAAAAGTAATGGAGATTTCATTCTGCTCCTCTTTTGTTGTCAAATATAATCTCTTTGTCAGTGGCTGCCTCTCTGACATTTCATATCCTCTCCGCTCCACAGACAATAGCTGCATTTCACACTATGCCAGCTGGTGTAAATAGACACATCTCCAGTGAAGTTAATGGAGCTGGGGCTTTTTACACAGGCTGAGGATCTGGTGCTGAACATTTTAAGCTGGCTGTGCAATGCCATCAGGTATCAAATGGAATATGTCAGAGAGCCACTCTGAGATGGAAAAAATAGTTGTCTTACAGCCTGCTATCAAGGAAGCCACAAATGCTCTCACAAAAGCGGTTCTGGTGGAGCTGGTATCTTTTGCAATATGTTCCTTACAGAAAAAAAAGGGCAGCACATTTTTATTCCCCTCACATTATTCAGAGATTTTTCTCATCATCAGAACAAGAAGACATCAGAATAAGTTTATTTGAAAGATGATTTTATAATAAAGTCAATGGAACATTCTCAGCTAACGGTAGTGAAAGAGAATAATGTTAATGGAATTATCATTAAAAAGAATTTCATTTCAAAATAGTACAGACCATTGGGAGAGGAAAATTAGCAGTCAGATCCTTACTGGCTGCAATCTGGCATCGTTCTAGTGACAGACTAACATCTCGTCTAGCATTGCAAGTGAAACTGCACAGTGAAGTTGTGCTCTGACATATGGGTTTGTTATGCACTACCTTGTATTTGTTACTGCAGGGAAAATAAGTTAATTTATTTTTAATAATGAGAAATAAGCAGGTGACGTCTAATAGAAACTTCTTAAGGGTTTGGCCTTCCTTAAAAACCAAAACCAAAATGGCCTACAAAAGATACACGTTTCAGGCTTTAATCAAGCCTCAGTGGCTCAAAACCTCATTCCTATGGCCTAGGGGAATTTTCACATGCTCAATTCTTGCTAAGCACAGAGTCATTTCTATATCAGCTACTCCCCAGGGGCCAAAGCAGTGGATCCCCTTTACCACCACTGCTGAGTCTGTAGTTCTAGGGAAGGTTAGTTGTGTCATAGGCCTGGCTCTCTTCATAAACAAGCTCACAGTCAACCTCTAAAATGTGCAACAAACATCCTACCTCCAAGTACGTGAAAGTAACCTGCTGATTTGGCTTTTTACACATTTTAGTATTTTTCCATGCTTGAATTGCCTTTGACACTGCGACAGCCCCCAGGACATGAGCTGAGAACCCCACAAACTTTTATGCATTTATCCTTGAGCAGTACCTCTACAAAGTAGAGTTCTACTAGTAATTTTTCCAGGTATTTCAAACAGCCCTAATTTATAATGATTTTTAGAAATAAAAAGGAGTAACTGGTTGCACTGTTAATTAGATTATTAATAGTCATAGGGAGATAGGTACATTGCAGGTAAATACTCCAGATAAGTACTTAGGTGGATCTCCTGGCACAGGTATCTTTTAACCTGTACTGACATGCTGAAGGACACAGGATGCTTGAAGGAAAGTTAACAGTGAACTCCTGACCTTTGGGCTAACATTTTTAGCCCAAAGCCTTTAGCCCCTTGGCCTGCCTTGCTTTACCACCCTGTGCTGGCAAAGCACCTTGAAGCTGGAGCTCATTCTGGGATTCATGGCTCAAGCACCAACCAGCTCCGTGGCCTGCAGTACTGGAAGAAAATCAGGCAGTGGGATCTCCTTGGAGATCTCTGTGCCTTTCTCCTTCAGTCCTTTCTGAAGGGAGAAGGAGAGTTGCAGCAATGCCTCCACTACAGCTGCAGAGACTGGAGGTGGGGTGGACGGGTTAACTCAGAAGAAGTCAGCTCCCCTGAGGTCAGGAGCAAGTTTAGTGCAAGTTCCTTTACATTCCTATAAAAGTGAAGTGGCATTTGGCAGTGTTTCAGAGAAAAGCAGGTGATGAAATGTGTTGAAACATACACACAGCAGGCATGAACTGAAAATCAGGTGAATAAACATCAAATATGGAGTCCAGGGAACAGAAACCCTTTTTCCTATCAGTCAAATCACAGCCAGGGGCCCCAGACTAATTCCGTTAGGTTACCCAGAATACCTGAGAGGCACAGGAAAAATCTGAAACTTAGCAGGAAATCTCTTCATGGTGAAGCCACTGAGTGAGCTGGTGAGAGAAATTACTCAAAGGCATGGAGCAGAGCCAGGGAAAACAGACAACAATCAGTCAGATGTTACAGAAGATTCTGGGGATAAATTGGTCTAAAGTGCAGTGGTTATGACTGGATTCAAGGGTACTAAGTATTATTTCTTCTGTAAAGCCTCCACAAGACAGCTGCTTGGGAGTTTCTTTAGCAACATTTCCAAGACTGATAAATACCAGTTAATCAATATATATATATATATATATATTTAATATATCTGCTTTGGGAAATATCCACAGGAACATAAAAATGGCACTGAACGAGTGGCTGGATTTTTTTCACCAAGTTACCTACTAGGCTTAATGTCTTAGGATCTGTTGTTCTGTGTCTGCTCAGCAAAAGAAGTGTTCCTGAAGATGTCAAAATTTCCATACCTAGGGCTAGTCCTAATGTGTGGGCTGCCTCACAACATATGACTGCATGGTTTCTAGAACCCTTTTGCAAAACCAGCATTGTAGAATCCCCAGCTCAAATGATGATTTTCAGAGAACAGACTCAACATCTGGGAGCTGAAGACTTTGAGCAAAAGGGGACTTTGAGGTACAGAACTCCCCACAACATTTGGGATTCCTCTGTTGCTGTGAATGATGCTCATTGTGCTGCATAAAAGAAACTCCCAATTTTAGTGTCACTCTAAAGCATATACAAATATGGACATGCTCTCCTATAACAGAGAGCTTAATAGCTTTGAAGTATTTTTTAATAAACAAAATCTTCACATTTTTCAGTACTGAGATCAAAGAGTAAGTAATTCTTATAAACATTTTATTTGAACAGGCATTAGAAATCAATTTGGCATTTGTTGTATCATTTGCCCCATTCTTATGTAAAAGCCTCCTATTCTGTCTTGTATATAATTTTATTTCAATTACTGTAATTTTGGTTGCAACTAATCACACACATTAAAAATCTGCTAGCTTTGAATAGATCTTCATGAAAAGCTCAACACTGTGCTGCTCATTCTTGATAATTCATGCATGAATGAACACCTGATTTAAAATGCACAGTACAAATAGAAAGTGCAAATTACAGCCAACCAAACTGCAATAGAGGTTTTCATGGCTCTGCAGTGTGTGGCATGGCATTCACCAGCTGTAGCCCCAGGGCCAGTAGGCTACATATAAGACCTATTCCTTAATCTATTCCCAGCAACCGGCTTTCTTGTGAGTGGGGCAGAAGTCTTACTAGGTTCACCAGGAGCAAATGGCACTACAAGGCTCAAACTTGAGTCTCAAATATAAACTCAAAAAGACAATTCTTAAGGTGTAGTTTCTCACCAACCTGATTCCCAAACAACCCCTCAAGACAAGCACATCCTCCCTTCCAAAAACTCATCAGGCCATTTTATTGTTAAATGTTAAATTTTTCTAAAATTGAGGCAGTAACATTTTTTATTACAGGTACAACTAGAGATGGGACATATTTGCAGACCCAGAGCCTTTTCATTTCTCTGAGATCCTAGATCTGCAGTGTGCTAGGGAAGTGCTTCTGCAAGCTTTAAATCAACCCTGTGGTTCCCCACCGCAGCTGGCCCCACTCTGTAAGACTGCTTTCAGAAGCAATTGCTAGATCAGATCCTTAATTTGTACTTGACAATGTTCAGCTCATACACACAGTAGGTGGGCGGGTGAATTTGATGGCTTTCAGATTGTGTGGGGGAAACGAAAAAATAGACTTTGTTCTGCTTTTGGCATGAAAATGATTAATCTCTCATATATTCTTTTAGGTTACAACATGGAGCAAGAGAGAATTAGATTTTAATCTTTTCACTGAAGTAAAATAATTAAAAGGGTTTCTCAAACTCATTTATTTCCACATGAAACATTCTATTTCAGGCACGTTTGTTGAAGTGTTTCAGAAGTTAGTGATTTAAAGCAAGCAGCAGCATACTGATAACAGGAGAAATATCTCACTGTGGTTTTAGATCACAGGAATCCATGCAGCAAAGGAACCAATTTTTCTTTCTAATTTTGAAAAAAAAACCCAAACCACTGGTTAGAGTGCCAGCCTGAAATTAAAACATGGATCTGCTTATTTTGCAAGGAAAACATTACAAAAATGGACTGAAAGAGCTGCAGCTATTTTAATATCTCACATACTGTAATTTACTGCAAAGAGAAAAGCTACTGAATTCTTCTTCCTCTAATTACTATTCACTCATTACATATGGCTAGAAGATGTGCCACTGTTCATATGGATATTTTGAATACAGACAGGCTAGGAACCCATCATTGCTGTGGAGAACTTATAGCTACTATGCTAAAGTTATTGTAATGGGGGGTAATTGCAGTGGGTTTACAGCACTTACAGTCCTGAGTGGTGTTTGCTGGTCTTAAGACTAGAGATTCTATCACCACAAACATCTAAAGCATAAAGTGCTTGTAACGGTTTGCTTCCCATAACAGTCTGTTCTCGTGTTTTGGGGGAATTGGTGATGATTTACAAGTTGGTTTGTTCAATCTGGTTTTCTGTCCTTTGATTTTCCAAGCATGAAGACAATAAAATCCTGGTAGCATTTACATTTGATATCCATCTAGAACAACTTACCAGGTCAAAGAATTATATAGGCCTGATATTTGGAGTCATCAAGATGTTTCTGAGCCAAAGAGAGCCAGTGGAGTGAAGACTGTCTTTCAGTGGGGCTCCTTGATAGCCCGAGAGGTTTTCACCAACAGATGTCCACTGTAACATGTGGACCTGTGATTTTCTCGGCAGCTTTTCAAAACTGGTCTTTTTCAAAACAATTTCCATACTCACTCAATAGTTGTATGTTCAGAGTTTGTCAGACCTGAAGAAAAAGCTCTGCAAAGGAATTTGGGGTTCAGAAAGTCACAGTCATGTTATCAGTATTTTAATTTGACCTGAACTCAGACTTCAGCCCAGAATGAATCATTACATATTGTAATCTTCTATAGATCCCAGGCTTTCATGCAGTTACCCTTTGTTGAGGCCCCCAAAACATTTGTTTGATTACTCATTTCTTCCATGTGAGATTTGATTGTTGATTTGAAGATATCCAGACATGGAAAGCCCTCCACTTCTCTTCCTGGTTTGTTCCAATAGCTAATCACTCACACTTGTTTCTCAATTAAATCTGCCTGATGTTGGCTTCCAGCCATTTATCCTTACAATGTCTTTTTCATGAGGTAAGACAGCTTTGGGTAAGTCAGGGTCAGGCACTGGCAAGTTAGGTCTGCTCAAGCAAAATGCTCTGCAAGAATGGTTGTTAGCATTTTTAATTATAAAGTCTTCACATATTTATTTAAATGAATTAAAAAACAAAACCCAGTGAATTAGTGTTTTATATAGCATTCAAATAGCACTATATGTACATATGGTTTTATTTTAATATTTTTCTAGGCAGGTATTATTGAGAATTGGCAAAATAAAAACACCTACGCATTCGTTCTGATTTGTATAATGAACATCTGCATTCCCAAGTGTCTGTTTATGAAGTTAGAGAAATCCACTGTCTAAGAGTAGGCCAGAACAGCACTGGAAGCTCAAAAGAAATACCAGCTGATGGTCTGGCTGACGACAGAGGATGAATAAAATGCAATGCTTCACTTGCCTCTAACAAAACTCACAGGGAAAAAACTTGAATACCCAGCTGTGGCATTCAATAGCTGTATTTTCAGTAGAAAGCAGTTTCTTCTCTGCCAACTCTACCCTGAAATCAGGATGGACAGAAAAACTGAGGTCTGAGATGCCCAGAAGAAAGAGAAATTACTCAAAAATGCAAAAATACAGCACAGAGAAGAAGAAAATCTGGGCCTGAATCCACTGAAACCTATGGAAGTTTTGCTCTCAGTGTTAATGACTGCTTTACTGCTTTGCCTGAAATATTTCATCTACACAGTCCCTTCACATTCAGTCACTCTTTATGTCAGTGTCACTGCACTGGGCTGGGTCTGTCTGCCCTCTGCTAATAGGCTGGGGTTGGAAGGATGGCACCATAAAGGCATACTGAAAACCTGAGACAAGCACAAGAATGCTTTGTAAATCCACCAAATTCAAAGTCCACAGAGGTGTAAAATCTGTCAGGGAGCCCAGGGACAAGGACAGGAAGAAGAAAAATATTTAAAAAACTCCCCAACCAAACCCAGAACCAAACAACCTGAAAAGTTCTGCTCTACAAAGTTACCGTCATCCTCCTAATGCAAGACCCTTTTTCAAGACCCTAACCCTAACCAAGACTTATTTTAATAATTGAGACTTTATTGTATATGTTTTAACTTCTTGTTGTTCTCCACCATGGAAGAACAACACTGCACTTAACTAATCATTGTGAATGAATCGATGACACTATTACCATCAGTGCAGCTATCCGATTATGCCCTTTCACACGGCTAACAGAAATCTAAGAGAATCCATGTACATTGATGAGCTGCACCTTTTCTGCTGGATACTCTGGCATCACATTTAGTGCTATTTCTAGAGACTGCCAGCAGCGGATTTAAATTCTGCTTGGGTTGAATATAGGAAAGATACTGTTACTTCAATCTTTGAGTCTTCTGGGTTTTGTTTTAATCATATTTCAGGAATATTCACATGCTTCCCATTCATATTGTAAGAGTGTTTTTGTAACATAAAATTCTCCTTTCTAAGGTCATTTATTTTAGTTTCAAGGCAGCTATGCTGATAAATGGGGCATGAAGGGGCATGAGAACTTACTTCCCCATTTAATCACAAACTCTAAGCAATGAAATGTACTCAAGTACTAAGAATAGTTTGGGGCCAAATCTTACATGTAGAAAACTCCCATGACTTTAAATCAGCAAAGTTAAGAACTACAGGATTCCTCTTTGAGGCCACCTCTACAACCCATTATTAGGTTAATTCGGAAGGTAGCTGAGGCTGAAGCATGCCGCATTGTCCCTAAAGCCCTTTAGGGCACCCTGGCATACACTAAGCATGGGGTCTACCGCCAAGCCCTTGCAGCTGTCTCCCATCTTGTTTATATTAGACACATCCAGGGCCCTAACTACCCATCACTCCATCTTGGATCACTTTCCAAATATCCATATACACAACTGGAAGAATATACTTGGCAGTAATCACTGGTCATTGGGAATAAAAGGATGTAGGAGCAAGAAGAAAAATGGTGGTGAAGCTAGGGAAAGAGCATGTTCTCTCACACTCTGGAAAAGCCACTGCTCTAATGGACAAATATCAAGGTCCCTCTCTCAAAGTTCCCTTCAGTGCAAGTCTTGGAAGAGAAGGCAACTTGCAATCTTCTTGGTCCTCTTTGCTCGGACTGATACAAGTGTGGAACCCAAGGAAGGGGTAAGAAAACACTAATTAATGATTGAAATTTCTGGTTGGGAAACTAAGAGAACATTAGACTGGGTTAAGACTGTGGGAAAGGGAAATCCATGTAGGAGAGGCAGGCACTGCCTGTCTTTCTGGGCCACCAGGCTGCTCAGAAATAGATTTCTGGCATGTAATCACAGACAGAATTAGTGCCTGACCCAGGAGGGAATCAGCTCCATGCGACTCACGTAAGAGCATCAACCAGCCTGGATAAATTCTGCAAGCCTGGGATGGGGAAATGGAGGTGTGAGTGTCAGAACATCAGGGGAGGCAGCCAGCTGACCAGGGCCTGTGTATTGAGCAGGACCAGCTCTTTAGAACAAAAAGTTTGCACTCAAACAGACTATTTTTTTGACATTGTATAAAATGACTATGGGAAGTACTGGCTTGCTCCAAAAAGGCATAGAGGCTGAGTCTGAGGACAAGTGCACAACAGACACCTTCTGCAGCTGCAGGTATGGGAGCACTGAGCCCACATGAGACACACTGCCCTGGTACCCACTTTTTCTCCTGCTGCTGCCAGCAGCAATCTAGTTTCAGTGGCCATCTGACCATCAGTGCAGGAACAGAGAACCATATTCAAGTGTGAGGCTGGAGACATGTTGTCTCACCTGGGAGCCCTGCCACCGCAGGGATGCCTGCACACAGGTAAAACGTCCTGGCACTGCTCAGTTGTACTGGCACTTGTGGCCAGGGAGATGGCGGCAGAGACAGAGACACCCTAAGGGACTGCAGCTATGGGTGATCCACTTGGGAACAGAACAGGAGGAAAAGAAGTAAATGGCAAAGAGGAGCAAAATACACATTGTAAGAACAACCAAGAAGCAATAGTAGCAGATGTAGAAAGGACAAGGATGAAAAAGACATGAGCAAATATATGAGCAGAATACCTGTGCTCACAGTTTTATTTTAAACCAAAGATTTTTTCCCCCAAGAATAGAAGTTAGAAAGAAAAGGTAAAAGAAATCTAATGTGTATGACTATGAATGATGTGCCTTAATCTCAAAAGACCAAAGTGAGAAATTACCGCTTATTTCAGTTCTTGTTAGATTCCCTGTTCAAAAGACCTGGTTCTGACATTCTGAATGTGCTTAACCACATCTGTTCTCTTAAGCAAGAGCAAACAACCTAAACTGTATGAAAATCATTGCTGGCCCAAACATGACTCACTAGGAATGAAAACCAGCCCCATTCATTACTTTCTGTAGAGTACTCCCAAAAGTGTGCTAATCACACTGAAGTTCTAAGTTCTAAGCATGCTGGGATGCAGGCAGAGAATCATGCCTTTGGACTGAGCATGCATAAACTTGTGGGAGAGGGGTTACAAAAATGACACAGAATTCAATATAATTGATTAATTAGCTTTAACAGAAGTGCCACCATAATCATGAAGGGAGACATGACTAAACATTCAAGGAACTCAGTGGGAATCAGGTGACCTAGAATCACGTATAAATGTTGATACTTACCAGCTATCTGTTCTTATTCATAGCCTGTGCCTCCAACTATGTGTCTTTCTTGTCTGTTCGAGGATAAGCTCATCAGAACTGCAAGTGTCATATCCAGTGATCCAAACTTTTACAGACCTTCTGAGCTTCTGTGACTTTTATATCTAAAAGTGATAATAACACGTTATACCCTCATGAAATAGTGAGTTACAGCACAAATATTTTTTCCTATGTTCACAAAAATATTAACCCCCACACACTTGGTGCATTCCATGCTAAACTTTTAATTCTTTTTTTGTAATGAACATGTTAAAAAGCTGCTGTTTTATTATTCTGAAATATTCTGAAAATACTTGCCCTGATTATGCAGTGGTAGGCATGTGTAGTTGATGTGAAGGAGCTAAACTTTGCATCAAATTTCCCCTGGGTACTGTGTGAAACTGCACGGTAAATGAGTGTTGCTCTAACTTAAACAGATACTGGCTCTATGGAGACATGAAAATAAAAATGTTGTGGTGTTAAAATGTAGCCCTGACAGGTCTATTACACTTTTTACAAAGTCTGATAGTTTCCTTCTAGTGGTAGCTCTCTTAAAAATTAATGATGCATACTTTCAATATTATCTCATTACCAATGCAGTGGGTTCAGATGAAATCCTAGCCAGAGGGGGTACGCTCTTGGTATATAGGGGAATGGGCTTAGCTCACCAAAAAGCTTTCATTTTGTGTACCTTTATTTTTCTGAGACTTTCTCTGAGACTTTCTCTGAGATCTTCTGCTCTGTGTTCTCCTTTTCAGTTTCCAAGAAGACTGCTTTAGACCTTCCTCTGGGGTTAAAAATTACGTACAATAACATAAAAATATGGGTGTTTTAACTAAAATTTGGAAAAAAACACAATATTTTAAACTGCGAAACAGAAAAAATAAAAAGCCTTATTCTATAGCACCTTTTAAACATTCCAGTAATATTTGAGAAGATCTAAGCAGATGAGAACTTTCCTCCATAAACTTTCAAAGATATACAGCATTCAGAGTATTGAAACTCACAGTATAATTGTTATGATAGATTCCGATAGGCTTATTATCATTCACTAACAATGCAGAAAGTAAATGGCTTTTAGCCTTTGAATTTGGACTCATTTAAAATTAATTAATCTCTGTAGGTGTATGTCAAACATTCAAACCAGCTTTCTGAACGAATGTCTCTGTGATTTGACACAACTTCTTGTCAACTCCCACCCAGTGAACTTCCTGCAGCCCCCAAAAGCCTGAGAAAATAGGTAAAATCAGCATTCTGACCTCAAGGCCAGAAGACTTGGCTTTGCCAGGGGAGTGCAGGACATGAGGGAGTACAGTTCAGCACCCTTCACCCAGCTGAGGCCTCAGATTTAAGCAGATGCATACAGGCCAATAGCTAGTGGATATACACACATCCAGTATTCCTAGTAGGAGCAAATTCCCCAAACAGATGTGTTTTTTTCCTTTCCATCTGAATGGTGGTTCACATTACTTGAGCTTACACTGCTAAAATCAATAGGTTTGTCTCTAAATGAGAATTAATGAAGATGTATGCTTACTACCAAGCTGGACTGGCCGGATGCCCAGGTATTGGGAGCTACATGTTTTCTATGACTGGAATCCATTTACTCTCAATGATGTGCAGAATTTGGATTTTGTTGTTATTCTTTCTAAATTAAAAAACCTGCGGAGACAGAATATCCAATTAGTACCAGAAGACTGAAAAACTATAACCCGAGTTCAGTCAATAGGACAAAGTGCTCCCTTTGTCTGAGTGGCATTTCAGTGAGGGCATTCCCAAAGGGGCTGTGAGATCTGATAGAAACCAAACTGCTTTCGTCAGCCTTCAAAGCATCTGATCTCCCAGAAAATAAAACCTTGTGGAACTGAGTCTGACTTAAATCTCCCTTTCAATAGAAAGAGCACTACAGAAATTTCCTGGTTAACAAATGTTTGAGTTTACACAAATTACAGTTCTTTACCATGCTGGTCACATACATTAAAAGATACACAGTAAGCTGCAGAATGGTATCCGCTTTAGAGAGGATCCCTTTTTCTTCTTTACATTTTATTTTTCATTATATGAATGGTAGAAAAAGAAGTTAATTTTCTGATAAGTTTTTCTTTTGAAGACCGAAACTCATGCATTACCATTTGGAATTATGATTTAACATCCTTTTTCCCCCTCTTCAGCAAAGGTTTAATTTTGCTTCATTTACCTCATCTGCTTTAAAATATCCCAGAGTCATGCAGCTTGAGTTGCAATAATAATAATTCTCCTCCATAATAAAACTCTTAACATAAAAAGGTATCTGCACCTATTTGGGGTGTGTAGGCATAGATATCTCATGCTAGCACCTCCCAGTGGAGTAATCCTTCTTATTTTTATTTTGGAAAGCACTTTGTCATTGAGCAGCCTCAGCCGATTTCCCTGGTATTGTTCCCCACCTGAGCTGAGACCAGTGGCCAGCTGCTTTGTAAGATGAATGTTTATTCTTGCTAAAATCTGTGTTGTGATATCCTGCATAATTAAGGGAAATTTATTTTACTGCACTGTGTTAGCTGGAAAGCACATAACCACAGGATCAACTTGGTGGAAGGTGTCCCTGCCTATGGCAGTGAGCTTGGAACTAGATGATCTTTAAGGTCCCTCCCAACCCAAACCATTCTGTGATTCTATGACTCTATGATTTACATGAAGGTTCAACTTTGGGCTGCTGCAGCTATCAGCACATTCGGTTAATCTCTGATTTATTTAAATAGTAGTTGATGGTTTAATAGTATTTAAGCTCATCTACTGATAGAGACAGCACAGTTGCAATCAGCTGAGCTTTGGCAGCCTGTTCTCATCATTGTAAATGGAGTTTTGTGGCATGGGCAAGGGATTATTCCACATGCATCATCCCCTGGTACACAGCAATGGGGAACTACAAAATGCTGTTGCCCAAACTAAATTGTCTGCACTAGAACAACATTTTTCATATTATGTTGCATATTTTTAAAACATCTGTAATGAGATACAGCTGTATGGATGGATGTGTGCACACACACACATGCTGTAAACACATATACATGTGTGTGTATGTATGTATTTTATTTTTTATGCACATATTGGGCTGCTCTCACACTGGAACAAAACTGTATCTATTCCTAAAAGTGATTATTTGATCCCAGAGAACAAGCTTTGTCCTACAAGCCAATCAGAAGTATTAGCTTTCAATACTTTTGAACTCCTCTCACTGGAGCAAGCTTAAATCCCTTTTACATACTGGGTTTAGAAAGAAATCTGTTGTCACTGTTTTGAACAGTTAAAAAAAATCATTGCAAGAAGCTGTGTCTGCTCCTGGTGCAATTGTAAACTCTTTGGGAACAATTTTCACATATTTTCCAATAAAGTTAGCTTGCTTTGCCCTGGATTCTAATGCTGCCCTAGGGGGATTAAGCTGTTCAGAGATTGCATCAAATTTTGCATAGATCCCAAAAATGTAGCTGCTTATCCTGGCTGAAGGTTTTTAGATGAGAGGTTGAGCTGCTGCTCTGTGCTGTCCATGGGCCAGCAAAACTACATAGTTTTGCAAGGAGACAGAACAATGTATGGTTTTGAGGTTTGGGACAAATCCTCTTCCTGAACTATGAAAGAAATACCACAGTTCAACTCATGGTTCTCTGGGAAGCTAGAAGATGAGCATGTTGAAGAGAATAAGCATCCAGCCCAAAGTCCTTAAATTGCTGTATTTACTAAATTACTTTGTGATACAGTGACATAGTACTTTCAGAGGTCTTTATTTTTAAATCAACTATTAATCATAAGCTACTATAAAACCAGCACCAAAGAAGCTAAACAGCAAGCTTCCCTGAAGTTATAAGCACCTATAGAATAATTGTAAACTTCTAAATTCAGATTTGACAGAGCTCTTGAGCATGTGCCAATTTAAACTATGTAGAAAGTCCCTCCGGCTTACATCTGTGAAGATGGGGGAGGAAAAGAACACTGTCAACTTATGAAAATATGTGAGAAAAGATCACTCTCTGGAAGTGCATACTTACTAAATAATGTAAATTCACTATGAGTACTTCAACCCAACAAATACTTTCTGAACCTAATACAGGGGTTCAAAAAAAAGCTATACACATTTTCACAAATGTAAACTTGATTCAACTTTGACACAGAATCAGATTATTTAAAAACTGATGAAAAAGCTAAACACTGTAAGCTAAAACACTGTAGACCTGCAGGCATCAAAGGGCAGGTGATATCTTATGCCACTTGACTTCTTATCAGTTTATCACACCTGGTGATTATTTTTACCTTTTACGTTTCCACTTGTTCTGGATGTACATTTATATATTTTGGGGCAGGTAGAGGGGTCTGTTCCTTTAATCCTGAGAAATCAGGACTGCATGCATCACACATGGAGGCCCCAGGTGATCCTAGAGGTTGAGGGCTCCTGTGCCAGAAGCCTGGGTATTCTTCCCAGTTTAATAAGAACTGGTTAAAAGGAGAAACTGGGATGGGTTCTTGCAGCCTCTCTAAATAACCAGTGAAGGGCAGGCAGTAGCAAAGGTCCTTTCAGCTTTGTCAGCTCCTCCAAAGGCAGCCACAGCACCAATCCTTCTTTCCCATCAGTGGCATTTCCACCACCCCTCCTACACCCAGCATGTTTTGACTCACTATCAACACCTTTCTTTACCTTTACAAGGAGTGTGTGTAGGGGGTAGAATAGCAGGGTCTTTCCCTACAGCACAGACTAGGAAGAATTTAGCAATTTAACACAAATAAATAATTCAGTAGTTTATTTTAAATGTAAGAAAATGGATCTGCAATAATTTAATTTTCTATATTTTAAGTATTATAATATGTAACACAAAATTAGGTAAACATTTGAAAATGCAAGAATAACGCAAAATTAATTCAGTTATAATACAAGGCAAATATTGGCAACCAGCAGCATTTAAAAAGCAACAATAGGAAACAGATCAGATGAAGCATTAATTTATCTAGCACAGCAGAAATGCAACTGCTCTACAGGCTTTTTCATACTGTTAGAAAAGAAAAAGATCAATTACATATAGGCAAATCTATGAAAGAATCCACAGCATTTGAAAGGTACCTTTGTATACCAACTTCCAGACAAAATGTAAATATTGATTCCTGGCTGAGCATATTGCTCTAATTTTTGTAATATCTGTGTGGTTTTGTATTCTTTGTGTTAAGTATGAAAAAATACATGTTGTTGAAGTGCCCATTCCCTTTTAAACACTGGCACCATTAAACCAGTTATGTTAACAGTCACCATCTGAGAAATAGCAAAACAAAAGCTGTCACTGTAATAGGGCAAAATTCTGGGCATTTTTTAATTCATTAGAATATATAACAAGAATTAAAGAAGCTTGAATCAAATCCAGCCTCTAGATTATTCCCCTAAGAAAAATGGACCACTTGTTTTCTAACCATTGGACCTGACAAGGAAAAGTTACTTAGGAATGTTTTACTGATGAAACAGAGAGGCCTAGACATTGTAGCAAGGAACTAAATATAACTATATCATAAAAAGACAGGCTTGAAACTTAAAAATAACTTGGAAGAACGATTAAGTGCAAGTACTAAAACAGATATAATGTGATTCAAAACCTAAGCAATTAGCTACATTTTCAAATTCTTTAGAGACACTTGCTTATTAACCTGAACTTGAAAAGTTCTAGATACATTGTTTCACTTGACTGTATGTACTTAACACTCAGTTTTTCACTCAGAAACAGGTATAAAAGAAGTTCACAAAGCTCAGAGATCCTCAAGTATGTTAATGCTCTCTTGGGAACCTGAATGGTGGAAAACAGAGAGAAAGTTTAGATCACAAAAAGAACAAAAAGGCAGTTCAGTAGGGTTATAAAGTTTACAAAGTTTGGATTTAGCACATTCAAGTTAAATGTTTGTATTTTTATACAGACCAAGAAAGAATCCCCTCACTGTGGTACTCTGCACAGATCTGTCCTTTCTCTGAGGTCTGGGATTTTAAATTTAAAGCCCTCAAAATATTACAGTCAACTGTGGCACCGGAAGAAACAACTTTGGTTGCAGAAGTCTATTCACGACTCCTGAACCAGCTGAGATCAGGTAGCCAAATCATTCTGAACTCTACAAAAGAACATAAGAAACAGAATCCTGAAGAAGTATTCGTTAGCATTTTTAAGTGGTCAGCCATGCAGTAAATTAGATTGCCCCTAACCTGAACAATCCTGCAGCAATTAAAATTTGATAGGATAATAGCAATAAAGTTATGATAGCATCTATTTTTTGGAGTATGTTTTATGTATTTAAGTACCAATAATCTACTAATGTACACAGCCTAAAGGTTATTTCTGCCACTAGATTCGATTAGGAAATGAATTTGCCCCCATCATAAAAGAAATTGCTTTTTCATTGAGAGACTTAACATTTTCGTAATCTTTTTTTTTACAAAATCCCAAATATTTTCACCACATACAGTTTCAATGCAAATATTTTCAAATGTAAGTCAAAACTGTTTCTTAAAAAAAACAGCTCAAGCTATTATATTTATATATCTTAAAAGGTATTACTTTAGCCTAATATTTCCAGAAAGCATTTGATAGACGGCTTTGTGGAAATCTCTGTATCATATCCTTCTAATTAGAAGAGAAATTCATAAATGTTGGCTTGGGACAATCCACTTTTTGGAAGAAATAGTCCAATAGATCTCTAGCCCTTTATACAAAACTGCCAAAATTTTTACTAAATTCCAATTGTGTGGATCCATTGTTTCTCTCTTGTGTTTGTACAATATCCTTACAGTAATGGCAGCAATTACTTTCATGTAAAATAATACTATTATTACTTTATGTAATGAATTTGTAGATTCTCATTTGCTAAATAAATTTTGGTGTCTAAACCAAAAGATTGGTATCATATGACAGCACAGGAGCAGAGTAACAGGAAGAGTTTTGTAGATCAGTGGAAAAGGCTTGGTAACTTCAGCACTGCTATTTTTAACATGTCTGTTCTAGCACTAATGTTTGAAGTGCTGAAAATCCTTCTTTTAAATGTCATTCAGTACTAGTATACACTCTCCCTTGGAAGCTCTGCTCTTCTGATTGGTCTTAGAAGCCAAACTTTCCTTTTGACCTTGAAAATGATAGGATGACTTTTGTTAATGAAGGACCAAACATGGAGACTTTTTATTTCCTATTTGATAGCAAATATAAAATAGCTTAAAAAGGATCTATAAACTGCTTATGAAAACTCTTTAATCATGCAGATATTTATTAAAATGAATAACTGTTCAATTCTGACTCTTGCAATGGTTTTCAGCTCCAGATTTAGACCACCTACATTTTAGCTGTCTACATCTGGTTTAGATGTCAAAACTCCTATGAAATTTCATGGAAATCTAGTAGACATACCCATCAGACTCTACAGAGCTCATTATAGCAGGTATCCTGCCCCCTCTTCATAGGTTAGGCGCCTCAGCAGCCTCCTAGTTTCCACTGGCCTAACCTGCATGGCCTTGAAAAAGAACAATGTACCCAGTGTAGTCTAGACCACTAAATATGGGGGCAGGAGGGGAGTATCTCAAATTCATGCTTAATATCTAGGTACTCTTTTTATGCCAAAGAAAAGCCCAAATCCTTCCTCAGAGAATGGGGGATTGTCTGCATATGGGTAAAACCAGAATGAATGAGAATGACTTAGTGTTAGAATCAAATTTTCAATTTCATAAAATGTTAAATACTTCTCTCACATTGCTTTAGTAATATACCCACTATTTTCATCAGCAAAAGAAAAAAGTAAATCAGAGTTATGCTGTGATTTCCTGGACAAGTTAAGAGGCTCTGCAGCTTGGCACTTTGGTCATAAAAACTGAGCCTTTTTGCAAGATAATTGTAAAAAAATGTTTTTATTGTCATGAATTATAGATCCAAGTCCTTACTGTTGACTATATCATTGAATTACATTGTGAGACCTTCTCACCCATTTGAAAATTTATAAGTAATTCTTGTGTTCAAATGAAAACATGCACTCTGAATGCATGTGTAGTAATATATAATAAATTCAGAGCAAAGCTGTTCAGAATCAGAACTGTAGGTACCTATCCAATAGCAAAACTTATTGTAGCTCCAGTCTTCTTTTAGAGTAATTAACACCAATGAAGAACCCATATTTTAAACACTTTATGGAAGATGCTGTTTCTTCCCCAGGGTTTAAGGATAACTTACCACAATCAACTCGATCCTGTGGCATTTAACTCATAAATAAGAAAAAAAAAAAAGATTTTGAGTAAAAAAATAAAGTTCTGACCATTCTCAGAGACACCATTTCTGTTTATCAGTCCTTAGAGAAAGCCAGAGACTTTGGACCTATCTATGCTGAACTGCTAAAACAGATCATATCTGAAGAAGCACCATGCTTGAACTGCCTAGCTTGAAGCAGGAAAGATGAAATGCCAGACCCAGGAACAAGATAGGCTGAATAATTAAATATGAAGGACTTATAAGGAAAGCTTCCATACATACAACAGACTTTCTTTAGGGAAAGCAAACAACTGATCTCTTGTTTACTGGAAGAAATTTATTCACATGAAGAAAGGAAGATTACAAAGTGCATCTCTGAGACAAAATGCACATTTGGCTACTTGTTATTAGTTATGTTGAAGCCAAAAGCCAGACTGGAAGATGCACAGTTCATATTTTGCTCCTTTATTGCTGTTTCTCTGTTGGGTTTGTGTAATATACATTTTTGTGCTGTTGTGTCTGTGATTATCTTGTTTACATCAGTATTTTCTTTGGAATAAATATACTTCCATTTATATCTGAAACAGTTCACTGTATAGGCTACTCTTTCCTGCATGTTTTACTACTGCTAACTTGAGATAGGCATTAGGTCAACAAAACTGGTGGGTTGCATATGCTGGATGTATCCTTAATAGTCAAAAGAACATTCAAAGGAAAAGCTTGTTCTGTCCTGCAGGACTATTGTCGACAACAACCCATGATGTGGGTTGAAATATCTGGTTACAAAAGTAAATTTATTCATTTCATATGACAGGCATTTTGTCTTTGCCCCATTTCAGGTAATGATACTAAATAATATACATAGCTTCACTTTAATGGTTTACAGTTTTAACTTCAGCTCAGATTCAAATGAAACTCAGAAGCACAAAACTGAAGATTATTTTAGTCTGAAAGAAAATAAGCCAATTAAAATACAAATTTAAGCTAAATTTTAAATTCTACTAAGTACAAGATGCTTTTGTATTCAATGAATAAAAAAAAAGAAAAAGAAAAAAAGCTTTATTTGCTAGTGTCCAATAAACAACAAATCTTAGCTTCTGGAAACCATTTGTTCAGTAAAGTAATTCATTTGGAGACTGCTGATATCATTATTATGATCCAAAAGAGTAGGAACTATTACAGATGTGATACTATTTTAATAGAGAACAATATTTAAAATTTGTAATGAGCATACCCAGGGTTTTCTTTGAGTACTCAAGAACATCCTAAACAGGCTTACTTCTCTTGGCTTTCTTCAACTTTGAACCTTCTTCTTTCTGTTAACAAAAAAAAAACAACCCAAACAACCCAAACTAAAGGCAAAAAAAACAGTAAAGCAAATAAAGCAGTAATACTAAGCTAACAGCTCAACTAAAAAGCTGTTTCTGAGTGAAATCCTTAGTTGAATGATATGAGAAATAATTAATAGAAGTTGTTATTTTCCAATGGAAACATAATTTCCATGACAAATGTTTGTAGGTACAGTGGGTAAATAATTAAAACCAGATCATGCTTGAAGGACCAGTAACATAACTAATGGTTAAGGTTAATTTTATCCTGGTTAAGGTTAATTTTATCCAGAGAGGGCTTCCCCATTTTAACTGGAATGTGATAAAATGAAAAAAAACCCAACAACCCAACCCACAAAAAACTTTCCTTTTTCTTTCTTAATTCAGGCCCTTGTCTACAGGAGGTGTGTATGTGTATGGGGGGGTTTTACCTGTCTTCTTCTGGCACAACTTTTCTTTACAAATTCTTCCACATTGCTCTCCTTGACTGAGGAAGTCAGTTTTGAGGTCAGTGTTTCACATGTCAGATACTTGTTCCCTGTAATCACCTTGAAGTACAGAAATTTATACCTTTATTAGAAATAAAAAAACCAACCCAGTATTTTTCTAGTTGTTAAAATGGCCTACTTTTTCAAAAGATGCTCTCATAACACAAACATTAAATGACCTACCAAATTACATTTTATAGGTGAAAACAGTTAGAAGCAGAACACATTTCACCCATGTACCCAATCTGTGGGATTACCATCCTCATAAAAATTGTGCTGAAATAAGCTCAGCTATTTATTTTACTAAAAAGCAGACAGCATCATAAAAAATTTAGGTTGTGAAGTACCTCTAGCAGTTAAACTCCATAACTCTTGTTTCCCTGATAAACTGTCTTAAAGAAAGGAAAACTAATTATCCCATATTAAAAGTCCCAAACACTAAAAAAAGGAATGTTTACCTCAGACAACACAGTAAGACATTTTCCCTTTCAGGAAAAAAACCCCACAACATCAGTGGCTGAAAACATTAACTCGTATGATACAAATTTTAGAAAACTATTTTGAGAATGATGGTAGAACATGATGAAAGTCATGCTCCTTATTGCTTAACATTGTTTTAGAATATATTGAATTTGTGAGAAACAGTGAGAATGAGGCTGTTATTTACCATACCTGTTCAAAGTTAGATTTGGAATGATGACTGATTGTCTCAGCAATATAGTCCATATAGTGGCATGCTGCTTTACTTTCTTCATTTTTGGCGACACATGATATATCTTTTAAGACAGATTCATTAATATTTAAACCCGCTCTTTCATTTGATCTCTTTCTTTGTTGCTGTGATAAACTGGAATTTGTCATTTCATTGTCTAATTTACAAATCTGAAAATCTACTTTCTTTGACTGGTTTTGTTTCTGAAGAACTTGCATGGTATTTTGACTTGCAAACTTTTTTCCCCTTCTTGCACTGGAAACAGGAGATTCATATGCATTCAGACTTAGACTGATGTTTGTTTTCTGAAGCACTGACCCAACATTCTTAAGAAAGGAAGGAAAATCTGCCATTCTGTGATTGGCTTCACTCGAATTCCCACCTGAAGCTGAGTTATCAGACAAATCAGAACTAGTAATTTGTCCAGCAGACTCAGTTTTCCATCGAAATACAGGTGTACCATGTTTTATGTAAGTTTTCCTGTTCGTTACCTGAAGTACGGTGCTATGAGCAGGATTTTTAACTGACATATTTTGAACAGGTTTGTAAACCTGAGTCATGTTGGGCTTGCACCCAGTCAGCATAGAGGATGAAACACCCATAATTTTCATTGGTGAATGTCTTTCAGCACTTTCTCTTTTCTTCCCATCCATATGATATGTGTTCCTTCCATTCATTTGCATCAACTTTCCCTTGAAAATTGGTATAATTTTGCTACCTTTCTGAGAGGGGAGCTCAAAGGCTGAATTTACAGGCATTCCTAGTGATTTCGCAACTGGTAACTCTGGTACTTCTGGTATTTGCCTATTATTCATTGATATCGCTGTTGCTTCAATGCTAACCTTTCCTACATTATTGCTACTCGAAAAACCGTGTGTTTCTGGCTCTTTGATCAAACGCTCCATCCAGTGGCTGTTTTCCATACTGCATGGTGAAGAAATTCCAGGCAAAGTCTGTTTCCTTGGAGGAGCCTGTGTTAGAGAGACTGCACAAACCATCTCACCAGCCAAGTTTACATGTTTAGATTTTATTTCCTGCAATACAACAAGAGTTGATAAATAGAACAAACTGGATTTAAAAATCTGATAGTGTAACATAATGCATCACTATACATTATCAACCTAACACCACAATATATACATTTTGCTTTTTTGAATTAGAATGAACTATATTTTCAATAAATATTTTGTTGTCACTATAAATGAAAATTTGTTTTCCCCTCCGCCCAGTTCTTTATTTATAAACTATGGTGGAATATTTTATTTCTCAGAAGGAAAGACTTAAATTACAGCCATTATCTAGGTTTAGTGCTTTCCAGCTGTGTAATGCTTACCCCTTTTGAGGGGAACTACAAAGAGTTTGACTGATAGGGCTCCTCGTCTCTTAAAACTTCTAAGAGCATCTATATTCTGACTCAAAGACAGTCTGGATGTCTATAAAAACTGCAGATGACAGAGAAGAGCCATTCTAACTTTGATCACTGAGGAGACATAAACAGCAACTGCTTTCTGAAAGAGGATTATAGCATTTTAGAATCTCTGCAAGTTCTGTCACTGCTCTTTGTTCAGAATTAATTACTTCACTTCTTCTTTCACACACTACTACCACAGAAATTTGAGACCCAGCATTTGCCACAACCTCAAATTAAATGAGTTCTGATTGCTTGCCTCCATTCCATCACCAGCAACGAAGTAAACCTTACAGATTGAGTGTTTTTAAATGCCTAAGTCCACAAAACTTTATATTGCTCTTGGGTTGTTTTTTGCATGTTTCAGTTTCAATAAATTGTAATAATAATCTGTAATAATATAATAATAATAACAATAATAATATATTGGTTTTATTGTTGTTGATATTGTTCTTATTATTCTCATGGAAGAAGTGTGAGGAAGTTTTCGATATCCAACTTTAAAATAAGGTCTGCAGAACTGCAAATATTGCTAGCAACTATTTAACATTAAGTCTAGTTTTCAAATGCACTTGTGATGTGAACAACAACCTAAAAATGGCAAATAGCATAATATTTAATTACATATAATTAAAAGTTATGTGATTGATAGTTCTTTGTTGTAAAAAGCAGTTTTATACTCTTAATGTGTTCTGAATATGATAAAGACCACTCCATACCTTGAACAGAGTACATTAATATGTTTATAAAAAAATAATATGCCCTTAATATATTTACAAAAAAACCTTACACGTACCGGAGCCCTGGAGAGCTCCTGTGTAGCGTAAAGTGCTTTGCTTGTCATCCTCACTGGAAATCCACATAGATGTGAAAGATTACGTTTCAGGTCAGAAAGAAAGGAGTTCAACACACTTTCCAAATTTGTTCTGGGGAAATACTGCACTGGCTGACTTCGAATGCAACTTAAAGGGTACCTGAATAAGTGCTCAGGGACACATAACAAGTTTCTTTCCATTTCTAGAATTATGAATCATAATTGTTGAGAAGAAATCATGAACATAGCTAAAGCTTTTTCAAAGAAGTGAACAGAAACAAATACTTTCTTAAGGGACTGAAGTTAAGTTACAGGAATTCAACATGATTATACCATACTAACCTAGCATAATAAAGATTACTCAATATAAGTAAGCCTTAGTTTAGCCTTCCACAACAAGAAAATTCTCTTTAAAACAACATTCTCTTGTTGGTGATATATCTAGGGGAATTTAACTCCTCTTTATACATCACCATTTAGAATGGCATTTATCATGTTTATGGAAGCTGTGAAGCAAACTGTTCTATTTGACTTGCTATTCTTCAATATATATATACAATATATAAGACAAAGAGACTTCACTAAATATATTGTTTGTATTTGTCTAGTGAAACAATTCTTCACTGACTTCTATGAAATCATGGAAGAAGAAAATATGGCACATTCAAAGATGAAAATTTAGATCTTTGCTAAAAGCAGAAGAAAATTAACAAAACTATTCTGAAAGGATACGTAAAGAACCTTTCTCCTATTGGTTTGAAGTAAACACTTAAGTATATTTTTGTCTCTTTAAGATCCTCTGGAAGAACATATCCATACTTTAAAAAGAAAAAATAATATACAAACATGTATTACAAATACAAACTCAATAGGTACAAAAAAGGGAGGGAAAAACTAAATCAGTATATATTGTCTCTTACCAGATTCTTCCAGTGCATCTGAAATTCTTTATATGAACGGAAAGGAGATTCTGGAGGAATTATGTGGCTGATATTTATAATCTGACCCATTTTCATGCTGTGATAGGTAAGGGGGGATTGCTTAGAAAAGGTGTCATAAAACTCAGCTGAAAATATACTGGACTTTAAGGTGAGAAAAGTAAATCTTTTTTTTTTGGCATTTAAAGTATTTATGGATTATTTTTATGTTTTAAGGACTAATACCATTAATTTGTAAGTTTATGACAGAACAATAACAATATTTCCTGATGTATGGAAAAGAACTTGGCACATACAAGTCCAATTTCTCGTATGCAACACACACTACCAGTGAATGTAGAACATAAGTGAATGTATCATTACTTCTCATATCTTTATGATGAAAGTAGGGATAGCTTGTGGTGAAGGTGGAAATATTTTTTTCTTTAAATTGACACTTTCTGCTCAAATTATATTTGAGAAGAATTAATACTCTTGCATACCACAGAAGTAGCAGAGAGATTACTAAACTTGAAGCAATATTTAAATGTGTAATTTATGATTCACTGATTTTTCTCATTTTCTGTAACACTGAGACCATTAAAATAAAAAAGAAAGATTCCTGAATGTAAAATAGACAGTAAAACAGAGGTGTTCTTATCACTAGTATCAAATTCAATGTAGGGCAACAGTTCCAGGAAATGTTTGTTTCTGATGAAACATGAACAGATTCCTACCTTGGCAAAACATAGCACCAGTTACTTAATATGTAATGTTGGTGAATAACTGTATTTTCATTGCTATCAAACAGCTTTAGGATGTTTGCTGAAATATCAAAATCTGACAACTTAAAATGAAAAAGAAAAAAAAACCAAAAAGTTATTTGCAAATATTTCCACACAGTACACAATTAAAATTTTCAAAAATAATTATGCATCACAATACATTGAAGCTTGTACATTATTATTCTTTTATCAGCTCTCACAAACTGATTATTTCAGAAGATCATCAAATTGCACAGTGTCTTATGTTAGAGCCTACAATTCCAAATGTTATGCAAGTACAAGGTTTAAAGGTTTTTTAAATCAGTGAGATTTAAACTTCTGTAGAATCACAGAATGGTTTGGGTTAGAAGGGATCTCAAAGATCACCTAGTTCCAACCCCTCTGCCATGGGCAGGGTTGAAGTGTTTTAATAAGTAAGAGTACAGAAGGAATTTCTCAGCCTAAGAACTGTCTCACTTCCATGCACATTTTTGAAGCTCAAATCAGAAACCCATGAGGACAGTTTAGTAACTGTGTATGCCAGCTTGCCTAATCAAGTGCAAAGGTTCAAGCAACAGAATTAATGGGATATATAGTTTCACCCTGTGAGAAGTCAAAAACCACCACATTTTCACAATTCAGAAATATTTGACTGTAGGGCACAATCAAACACTGATATTTGAGAAACATTTTCTCTCTTTGTGTTCTGCTATGGTTTGCACTTACTCACTGGCAAGAAAATTTAGCCATTTCTGTTTTAAAAAAGTATTAAAATGATCCAACTGATAGTGAAGACACATCATGATCACTTTCATCATTGCTTTGTGTCATTCTGGAACCAGATTCTTATAGATAGCTTTAATGTTTATGTTGTCCAACTAGGTCACATAAGAAATGTTTGGATCAGAAACACTTATTTTGGAAGAAGCCAGCAAGCCTGACAAATGCGTACCTGTATGTATGGACATATTCGACAAAGGTGACATGGCTGTCACAAAGGATGGTATTTTTTCAATCTAATCCATGATTTCCTAAACAGTTTATTAATTATGGTTACAAGCAGCACAGTCCAGGCTGCTCCAGTATTTTGGAAGCTGCATAGAAAATCAAGCAGATTCCAGAATAATTATATACAGTGACTTGAAATACAGTGCTGACAACTTATCTGTAGCTTTACTTTTAAGATGTTACTCAAAACTGTCTATGTATTACAGTAAGACAGTGAATGCCTTCTAAAAAAACACTGCTAGAATGAAATCTAGAATCATAAAGGCACTTTGCTATATTCTTTCAGCATTTTTGAAAGGCCTCTTTAAGTAGTCAAAAATCTCAGTTTTACAATGTTTGCTAGAATGCATCAATAATAGATATAATATGGGTGTCAATTTTGGTTTAATACAGATGTTGTGCCTTTATAACAGCTGCATATAGCCAGTTAATATGATTATGATCTTAATGCAATCAGGAGTAAGCACTTCTATCCCCATCACGCTAACTGCAAGTCACCTAACAGAAAAGAATATAAAAATTAGTAAGTAAAACAGTTACAGAAAATATAGCTGTATTATACCTCAGGGGGTGGCAACCGAACCGAGCAGGCCTCCACACTAATGCAAAGCTGTCTCTCTGATACATTGAGGTCTATGACTAAGATAAAACCAAAGCACAAAGCCTAGTTTTGAACCATAGTGCATCTGTTAGGCAGAAAGCTAAACTAAATATTTATTTAAAGTAATTGCTAACAAAAATATTGCATTTGAAAATCAAAACGCTAGACTTCCTTAGCATGGAAATTAAAATAAAGTGCATTTTAACTGTGAAAAATTAAAATAATTATGAATCACCATCTATAGAGTACACCTCCCTAGGAACTCATGGCTGTCCTGCATCTGGGTGCTTGATACTCACATCCTTGATATATAAGCACCTAATTTCAAAGCAAATGTAGTTCTTATAACCACTGGCTGTACTGAGTCGTCTAGCCCAGTATTACACATCCTGAAGTGGTCAATAGGTAAGACTGCATGAGCAATGCAAGCATTTACTCACACATCTCTAGAACATTCACTCAGCTCTCAACAAATGGTAGCACACAGACTGAATGTATCATGCTCCTCAATGTATGTCCCTGTTACAAATTTAGGCACCAATATCCCTAGATGACATCTTTAACTTTTATACTGGAACTAAAATATGACTTTGCAATTTTTGCAATAGCTAAGCAGTATGCTTAGCTATTAGCTGATTTAACTTTTGTGAACAGCAAATGTAGTACAATACAGGACAGCCACATTATCTTATTCTCCTATCTCTTATTATGGAACTTTCACATCACTTGCAAGACTCATCATTTGATGCAAGTACATTTAATTGTAATAATCATAACTTGTAAACGGTAAATTTCAATCATGGCTATAGATGAATAGTAGAAAAATTACCTTTTATCACAGTGTATTTTGATAGAGGTTATTTCAGAATGAAAAACAGAAAGATGCTGTGTTGGTAATACTATCAACAGAATATTGTACTTACCAACAGCGTTTTGCCTTCCTGAATGAGACAAAAAATCTTTTCCTTAATAAATAAAACAGATAGACATTATTTTCTAAACCATATGTCTAATGTGTTTATGCAAAAAAAAAAAAAAGAGAAATCACAGAGTTTTCTGTGTGTCATGAACTATGAAAGAGAAAGATCTCTGTCAATTAACTTTTCAATGATTCATTAACATCTTATATCAAAAAAAGATACATTAAAGTATAGCAGGGGGCAGCAACTTATACATCATTTTCTTCACCCAGTAAGGAAATTTTACATAGAACTATCTTTAATTGACCAACAGCTAATGAATTTCTCAGGTTCATAAGCAAATCTATATAGTATTACTACATATTCTACCATATATCATAATTTTTGCCCATCTTTAGGAACATAAATCATTAGACAAGCTGCATGTATCAGGGTCACATTGCTGTTAGTCAATGTTTTTCATTTGTATCAGCTACTATTCTAGTGGTCTACTTCCACCTGCTATTCCCGTATCAGATGATCTCAGAGGACTGTATATTTTGAGGACACTGAAAACAAGATACTGTTAATATTGTGTCTGGAAATAAGACAACATCTTACATACTTTTCACAATGCATATTTGTTATGATCTATATAAATGCTCTACTTAAAGAGAGCACACCACAGTATCTGAAACACATCTGGTTTCCATACTCTCGTAATTCAGATTTATCCTACACAGGAGCCAGGAGAGACATGTCAGGCAAGGGAACTACCATCTAAAAAGACAGAATGAGACAGAAGGATAGAAGGAGATGTTCTGACAGAAAACCACTTCTGTATTAGGAAAGCATGCAAACCATATGCAGAAGTGGCACTGATGAAAGCATGAATGTAAAACAAAGGCCCAATTTTTAGAGCACTTTAAGCATCCAACAGTATTTGGTTTGGAAATTATTTATCTGGTATATAGCATTTAGTTGAAATAATTATTTGATCTATTACAAAGATGAGGAGGAAGATGAAAAAGTGAATTATTAATTTGAATCACCGAACATGAGTAAAGGAACAATAAAAATGCAATCAAAGAAAAAGTCATAGGACATAAATGAATGAAATAATATAATGAAAGAAACAATGATGGAAATTAAATTATGGAAAGCAAATGCAACAATAAAGAACTGAAAACTTAATGCTTAATTCCCGACCCAGATGAGTCAAATACCTTGCACCAAGAAATGACCAGCTTTGTTCCACCTGGGTGCAAGTCTGGCTGTCAGTGTGTAGGAGAGGCAAGCTTGGAGAATGTCTGGACTAACTGTTTGTGGTGCTTGCAGCTAATAATGACAGTGAGCAAAGAAAAATGCATTATTAGTAATTTTAACCCATTCTTTTTACTGGCTTCATTCATAATTTAATCAAAGACACTACTAGTGCATCCTGGAGACAAATCTAGTATATGTTACATATCTTTATTTTCCACCTACTTGGCTATAAGAGGACGTTAGCACAGTATTTAATGTAAGCATTTAGTTTTCATGTGTTATCAAAGTAATGTGCATTACAGTTCACTTAATGCTTTTACAGGGCTGATAATAGACCTGGGGAAAAGATTAATTGAGCTAAACGGAGTACTTTACTAGATATACATCTCTTTCCAGACAATAGCCACAACATTCAAAATTTATATATATTAACCCTGCTGTCAAACTCAGGACCAGAAACATTTCTTGCAGTTACAAGAACAATAGATAAACAGATTAATTAAATAAATAAAAGATAAATAGATAAACAGTAGCTTCATTCACCCAGCAGTACTACTTGCCTGCTTTCCTGTGGGCAGTTAGCATTAGTCAAGAAAAAGAAACTAATTACAATGGGTTATGAAGAGCCAACTAAGACACCTCCAGGAGGATGTTTCTAATGAGATCTGACAAGGATCTGCTTGCAGCTCATGGCTATTAACTACACTTTGTACCACTATTTTGATGGTTTCGGAAAACTTAACAATAACAGATCAGTTACATAGATCAACAGAAAGCAGTTATGCAAGGTAAGCATATTTGAGCAGTGTATGCCTTACTAGTCCAGTTATAGAATCATAGAACAGTTAGGGTTGGAAAGGACCTTAAGATCACCTAGGTCCAACCCCCCTGCCATGGGCAGGGACACCTCGCACTAAACCATATCACCCAAGGCTCTGTCCAGCCTGGCCTTGACCACTGCCAGGGATGGAGCATTCACAACCTCCCTGGGCAACCCATTCCAGTGTCTCACCACCCTCACAGGAAAGAACTTCTTCCTTGTATCCAATCTAAACTTCCCCTGTTTAAGTTTGAACCTGTTACCCCCTGTCCTATCACTACAGTCCCTAATGAAGAGTCCCTCCCCAGCATCCCTGTAGACCCCCTTCAGATACTGGAAGGCTGCTATGAGGTCTCCATGCAGCCTTCTCTTCTCCAGGCTGAACAACCCCAACTTTCTCAGCCTGTCTTCATATGGGAGGTGCTCCAGTCCCCTGATCATCCTCATGGCCCTCCCCTGGACTTGTTCTAACAGTTCCATGTCCTTTTTATGTTGAGGACACCAGAACTGCACACAGTACTGCAAGTGAGGTCTCACGAGAGCAGAGTAGAGGGGCAGGATCACCTCCTTGGACCTGCTGGTCATGCTCCCTTTGATGCAGCCCAGGATACAGTTGGCTTTCTGGGCTGTGAGCACACACTGAAGCCGGCTCATGTTCATTTTCTCACTGACTAACACCCCCAAGTCCTTCTCCACAGGGCTGCTCTGAATCTCTTCTCTGCCCAACCTGCAGCTGTGCCTGGGATTACTCTGACCCAGGTGTAGGACCTCGCACTTGGCATGGTTAAAATTCATAAGGTTGGCATCAGCCCACCTCACAAGCGTGTCAAGGTCCCTCTGGATATGTATTTACACTTCTTGGAACAAAGAGAAATACACCTGACTGGCTGTGTAAATGAACTGTGAGAGCTCCTGGCTTTGATTACAAGCAGTCTTTTGACTCAGTAAATTTAGTGTGTCCATACATATGTTCATAAACTCCACAAACATGACATACTAGAAGATAATAAATAATATGCATAATTGTCTAAAAATGTATCAGATGTTAAACTCATGGGTTCCATTTCTTCTTTATGTTTGTGGGTTTTTTTTCTGAGGCTGTCCTACACAGGCTGGGTAAACCCAAACCGTGAATGCGGAGACAGTTCAGCTGTCTGAACAGCCACACCTTCAGAAGCTACAGGGCACACACAGAGGGAGCTGACACCCTCAGAGGAGCAGGTCTTTGGCCCAAGGGGCAGGTCTGTCATTGCCTCGAGGACAAATGTCAATGCTTCTGAGCAGGATCAGTATTCGAACTGCAGCAATGTAATGAAATCGCTCAAGAACTTCTTTAAACTTCTGACAAAGTATACTTACTAAACTAAGATTAATAAAGGACAGTTTGGCAGACTTTTTTTACCCTGAAACTTGGCTTCTGTAGTGCAAATTGCATGCCCTACAAAAAATACACATCTCTAGAAACAGCAGTTGCATACAAGTGTAACAGTCTTGAAAATTGAAACATGTTTCAGCACTTACAGTAGCTCCTTGTTTCTCTATGTAGGCCTGACATATTCCTGACTTGTAAAACGGTATCTAAAAAATTATAATAGCAAAAAGCAAATTAAGGGGTATTTTAGCAAATCATAAATTAAATTATGGTCCATCACTGACTTTGCTTGAGAAAAACATGTTAAGGTATAGTTACAGCAAATGCCATATCCTGTACATTAAAGGAGCACAATAACTAAAATGAGTACAGGCATTTGCCATAGTGTAATCTCATCACCAGCTAAAGATACATTATGCAGCAAACAAAAGACTATCCAAAACAAAAATGCAGAACTCTGCCCCTGATGCTCTTGCTGTTAATTCGGTGTCATCTTACTGAGCCCATTTTGTTACACAAAAGTCCACCATCTGGAAAGGCATTTTCATCAAAAGAGTAGAAGACATAAGCTCACATCTACAGTACTAACCCACAGAAATAAAATTTTGCTTAAAATGACTTTATTTATCCTTGATTTTCAAACAAAACACTTCTTAGAGAAACATGCAGGGGTGTGTGATGGATACAGTTGATTCCTAGCCATACTTTGGTTCAGGCTGACAAAGAAGCAACAGGCCTCAAGTCCTTGAAATAAACCTGAGAGCTGGAAAGCCCCTGGCTCATGTAAAAGGGAGTGAAGTGTCTCGAAAAATATTTGAAAGGTGGTTTTGAAACTCAATGGTACAAGATAAGATAACCAAAGTACTGAACAATATACCTGAGCTGAAGACCTCTGCATTGTCTATATATTGACTAGCAGCAAACAACTTCACCCTATAAATATTGAAATCAGGATAGGCCAGACTTAAGCTACTCTGGAATGGCAGCTGGACTGTGTGCCAGATGATTCTCCTCCTGAGCAGCGAACTTCTGAAGGTTAGAGATTCCTTAGCTAAGACTAAGAGATCCTTCCTTAGCCAAGGTGGAAAGATCTCCTACCTCGGTAAATTACTGATATCATGCCGAATTAATACTATGAAGCATTACTAATCCATATAGCTACTCAGATATTATAAGCATTGTATAGATAATTCCATCAGATGTGAACCATTGACCATGTATGAAATTAAGACTGGACACCTAGGCTTCAAAAAGAGTTTAGAAAACAACAGGCTACACTCTGAACCTCATGACTCAACAGGAGGGTCCTCTACTCTTCCTGCCTCCAGCCTCTGTATGAGTCATTCTAAGTCAATTTTCCTTTTTGTTTCTTCCATGCAGTAATTAATAAGGTGAACCTTGCTAAAACTTTGCTAAATTCTGTGAAACTTATTGAACTCCGTCAAATTATTATTTTACCTCAATAAAACATATTCCAGATTCTCTCTTTTGAGTGAGGTGCATTCCACTCCTCTGCTAAGGTATGTAACTACATATACTCATTTACACAGTGATACTGACCGCCATTACAACTGAAATTTGATTTAGGGTTCCAATAAGAGGTGCAGAAAGGATGTCTTGATACAGGAATAATAACTGCCTATAAAAATAAATAAATAAAATGTTAGGAAAAAAAAATTATTTTCCATACTTTATTTTTCTCATCATAAATTTATTTTCTTCACCATCTCCAAACATAGTATGTTCCCCTTTTAACTGGTTTTTAATGGCTCAGTATAGTATGCTGGGCTAGTTCAAGTTACTTGTTCTTAACCAACCCGTGGTGGTCTAAGGCAAAGACTACAGGTCTTTGGCACATAACTGAACTCTCCAAAAGTGTTCCTTTTGGCAGTTTCTTGTTTCTCCCCTTTCATATTAAAGGTAATAACATAATGATTGGTGAACATTAAGGAGTGTACATATGCTTTTCAAGTATTCTTTTTAGCCAGTCTCCACCTACATAAAGCATTACAGCTTTGCAAATGAACAGAGGTCAATTTCAATTATTTTTAAATTTGGCCTTGTTAGTTTTAGCTGATGATATTTAAAACATAGTTTTAATTTTTTTTCTTCAATAGCATGAATCCCCCACCAAAAAAAAAACCCAACAAATCAAAATCTATTTTGAACATTTTTATCCTGTTTGCTGCTGATAAGAATTTTGCTGATTTTATTGTGCTTAATTTTAATACTGCTAATAAAATCTTTGATTAATAATCACCAGCAGCTTCTGAAATAACAGCCCTTGAAAATTTTTACCTGCAAATCTTTATCTGTGTACTCCTTGTCTCACTTTCTGGTACCTGAGAACTCAGTGTTACTGTAGCAGCACAGAGTTTTTGTAGCTCTGGCAGACTGACAAAGAACAGAGGCTGGTGCCTGGTGCCATTCATGTTATATGCTGATTGCTGCAAAGCGGTCCCTGGGTCTTGAAAGGAAAAATATTTCATTTTTATAAGGCAGATATTTGTTTACTGAACTTTTAAGTATATGGTATCAGATAAATGGATAATCATTTATCTGCTGATTAATAGGTAGACAATATAGCATAATTGAGTCAACTAAAATGGACAGCTCAATATACTGTTGCTATAAATACTGCACTACATTTGAAAAAAAAAACCAAAACAAAGTATTTACAAGAGTAAAAATATTCAGAGTAAAGATAGGGACAAAAGCATCCTTTCCATCTTCTCAGTCTCCATTGGGGCTGGAATCTATCTGGGATCCAAAAGCTGAGGAATCCTTCTGTGATGCTAGTCCCCTCCTATGTGGCAAGAAAGTTTAATTTGCAGAAGCTCCACAGAGATATCCTCAGTCATATAAAGACCATGGCTGTACTGTGCCAGAGGATGAAAACCACAGAACATGGAAGAACACAGGTAGCTGTGTTGTTTCAGCCTGTTGGATGCCTGTTGCAGAGTTGCAGAACAGGCAAGGCTTGTAGTAAAAGAACTATAATATTTATGACAAAAAAGAGTAACTAATATTTCATTATTTAAAGAAAATACACCTTTTAACTATAGCACCTTTCTTAATCAAAGTGTTTTGAAGAAAAACAAGCAGGTAGAAAGTCTGCTGTTATGAAAAGGCAGGAATAAACCCTGCACACCAGAAAAATGCTGTTTTAATAGTTTCCCCCCCTCCAAACCCTAAAAACCTTTTGGGAAATGATCTTACCTGCACAGTGAAGATGGCGATAAATATTTTGTTTCCAAATTTTAGGAAGCCACCAGGTATTCACCTGAAGAGCAATTCTGCAAATCATGATCGAAAAATTATGAATTGGAAACATTTTTTGAGCAACAATGTCAAAGACAACTTTGTTGTTCTGATTTTACTTTGCTTTGCTTAACAGTATTACACATTAAAAAGATCAACCTCAGTCATATCCTATAAAAAAGCACACGGCCAGTGTTTCATAACTGTAATCTAAAATAACATATTTCCTTGTTTCTTACCCTTAAAGGAAAACACATTTCAAGTTTTTTCTAGCAATCAGGAAAAACAGTTTTTTTTTTTAACTGCCAGACAAGACTATCACTTCATCAGAAAATTCCAAAAGCTACATCTAAAGGGAAAGGGCTATTGAGAAAACAATCTCGTGCATTTGCAAACATGGAAAAGAAAGGCTGGGTCCTCAGCTTTCAAAATGCTTAAAAGAATCCTGGGGATTTTATGACAAAAGATGTTGTAAAACATGTGATGCAACGCTCCAGTAATCCGCTTGCTGTTTGAGGCCAACTCCCCTGTTGGAACCACTCACTGTATTTAGCTTAAGTTAAACCTTCCAGTCATCTTAAAGGCTAATGGGACAGAGTGCTTCTAAATGGCTTCTCCCTTCAGGGGAGAGGATAAAGACAGAACTATCCGTTAACACAAAACTACCAGTCAAAAGAGAGCTACCAGTTATAAATCATAGGAAATAAACCCAACTGCTTTCTGTGCAAGCAGGAAAATTTTAAGTGTAGGAGAAATTACATCTTTTGAAGCTGATAATCATAACACGTAGACTCCTGTGAGCTGAACAGGACATCAGTTGGAGAATGGCTACCACTGGTTTCCTGTCAACACACACAGGTAAATCAGTTTGGTGGCAGTGTTTGTTGTTTTCAGTAGCAACCTGGAAGATGGAATGAAGAACCTCCTTATTAAAGCTGGGAATGCCACCAAGCCCTGAGGGTTGCTAACTATCTTCCCATTAGGCTGACCATAATGAACTAGAGATGGGATCTGAAGATCATCACAGCATTCAGTAAGTGCGAAGCTTGTCCTACACACCGGCAACATACACACACAGGGCACAAAGCAACCACCCAAACACCAGTTTTGAGGAAAGACACCTCAAGAGGTCACACTGGGTAAATTTTATGCCACTGAAGCGATGATGTAAACAAATCCCACAAAAATCCATGGCCTGTAATGATGCTGGAACATCTGCTTGCTGTTGGACTTCTGCTGTTAAGGCACGCACTTCTGTGACCCAGCACCGGTACCCCAGTGGCAAGAATGGGATCCACTCTGGCCCAACAGCTTAACAAGACTGTCAAAGGCCAGACGGAATGAACCTGGTTTTAGCTTCTATACAATGGAAGGACATCGGGATGACTGTAAGGAGGCACCTCTGGCCGGGTTTCTCCTCACGCTGCCGCTGGGCTCCCTCACGGCGTAGGCAGTGCTGAGGGAGCGGCACGATTCCCGCCTTCTGCGGGAGGAACCGCGGTCGCGCACGCGGGTTGGGGGGTGGGAGATGAGGAGGGGGGGGGGATGACGATTCTGCTCTGAGGGCACAGCCGCCCGCCTAAGGCACAGGGGGCCGACCCGTGTTCAGGGTTCCTGAGGGAGAAAACACGCAGGGACGGAAGGGAGGTGCGAGGTGGCTCAGCGGCGCTGTGACCCAGCCGCCGGGAGGGTGGGAGGACCAGGCAGGCGTAACACTCTGCGAGCAACCGGACAGGGGTTTTCTGCAGGACAAACGGGGTGGCGCCAGCGCCACTCAGCGGCAGCAGGCAGCCGCGTTCTGTTTCGGCTGTAACATCTCCCTGCTGTTAATGCGCCGGCAGCAATAGCTGGGCAACAGGCAGCGCTTGGCTGAAGAGACAGCCAGCGTGCGCTCACGTTATAAACCAGGGCCTCACAGAAGCGCCCGTCCCGCCAAGTGGTGGGGGTAGAAGGAACAGCCACTAGCTCGATCCCTGCCACAGCCTGACAGTCGCCGGCTAGCTAGACACGTGACCGGGGTCTGGTCACGTGCTGAGAGCCGCGCAAGCTCGCAGCAGTGGGAGTGGCGGGTGAGGAGGGGAGACACGAGACCCACCCCTCCCAGGTCCTGCCCACCGCGCTCACCAGCCCGATGCCGTCTTTGAACGGCGGTTGTCTCCGCCAATGAGAAGCCAGCAAGCAAGGGATGGGCGGTGATAAGCTTGTAGTGAGGCTCAGCTCAGTGTGTGTCGGAGAGCGAACTTGCTGTCTGTTGGGTCGTTCGTGTTGTGTGGGAGTGCAATGGTGAGCTCCAGCGAGGCCGGTAGCGAACCATGGCGGGGTCGGTATTACCGGCTGGAGGAAGTGCAGAAGCACAACAACAGCCAGAGTACCTGGATCATCCTGCACCACCGCATCTACGATGTCACTAAGTTTCTGGATGAGGTGGGTGCCCGGGGAGGGAGAAGGGGACCCTGGTGGGGCGATGCCTGCTCGCCGGCTAGCTCCCCGCTCTCTGACCGGGTTGCAGCCCGCTGCGGGCCTCCGGCGGTCTCCCCTGAGGGGCGGGTGAGAGGAGGTAGCGGCGCAGTGGGGTGCTGCCGCCGGCTTGCCGTGGTTGTGCTTTGGAGACGATCGTGTGGCGGTCGCGGGCCTTGGGCTGGAGGGCGGCGGGGCCGGCAGCCGTTGGGAGCGCACTAGGGAGGCCCTAACGGCGACTTATGTTGCGGGCGCCCTGCGCTGGGGCAAGCAAAGGAGTGTGCCGAGCACGCTGTCCCCCACTGCTTGGAACCTGTTGGTAGGAGCTGCTCGCTCCCTTCACCTGACTTTAAATTCTCTACCATGGTATAAACCGCAGTGCCCGGTGGCTTTGTGCCCTTGCTGGTGTCCCAAAGCACTCGGCGTGGGTATGCGAGCAGACTAGTACGGCGGTCAGGTGGAATGTCTTTGGTTGGTTGCTTTGTTCCTCTTCTCTGGTTAACGATTGATGGTTTTTTTATCGCTGATGATGAACAAGTGATGTAAAAGCTGATAGTCATGGTTAACAAAGAAGCATTTTAGCTCTTCGGCTGAAACATTCTTCAGTGGAGATTCAGAAATTCAGCTGCTGAGCAAGTAGTGATAACTTGTATGTTTTCTCTCACTGCCATTATACCCTCTCTGCAAAGGTCTAGCATCCGGTTAAGAAGCATTACTATAGATTTACAGTGATTTCTTTGAGGGTGCAGTTTAGATTTGAAGAGCATGACACAATTCAAACCGAAGTAGCTCTGTAGACCCGTCTTGATTTTTGTGGTTATAAACTTAAAATTCAAAACGTAGATTGAGAGTTCTAGAAATAAGAGGTGGACAAGCCATTTTTAAAAGGCAATGTTGAAACAGATAGTATGTCACTCTTTAGTTGTGTGTCAGCACAATTTGGCTTTTCTGTGAGGCAGTATTGTGAATGATAGAATCAGAGGTTAGGGTTGGAAAGGACCTTAAGATCATCTAGGTCCAACCCCCCTGCCATGGGCAGGGACACCTCACACTAAAACATGTCACCCAAGGCTCTGTCCTACCTGGCCTTGAACACTGCTAGGGATGGAGCATTCACAACCTCCCTGGGCAACCCATTCCAGTGCCTCACCACCCTCACAGGAAAGAACTTCCTTATATTTAATCTAAACCTCCCCGTTTAAGTTTGAACCTATTACCCCTTGTACTATCACTACAGTCCCTAGTGAAGAGTCCCTCCCCAGCATCCCTGTAGGCCCCCTTCAGATACTGGAAGGCTGCTATGAGGTCTCCACGCAGCCTTCTCCAGGCTGAACAACCCCAACTTTCTCAGCCTGTCTTCATACAGGAAGTGCTCCAGTCCCCTGATCATCCTCGTGGCCTTCCTCCAGACTTGTTCTAACAATTCCGTGTCCTTTTTATGTTGAGGACACCAGAACTGCACACAGTGCTGCAAGTGAGGTCTCACGAGAGCAGAGTAGAGGGGCAGGATTGCCTCTTTCAACCTGCTGGTCACGCTCCTTTTGATGCAGCCCTACTAACTTTTCCTTGATTATTTTTCATCTAGCTCTGTCCCAAGTCTGATTTATCCTTTAGGTATGGAAATGTTTGTTCGGTTATGCAGGAAAGGCCAATTTAATTACCGACTGCCTGAAGGAGAATACGGTTTTTTGTATGGCCTGAAAATTGAAGTAACTGTTTTTGAAAACTTGATTAGTTTTGGTTGATACATAACTGTGTAAGTGCTTCCAGATTAGTTGCAGTAGAGGATGATCAGGTGCACACACACACACACACACACACACACACAACTCCAAGCTGAACACAACACAAGGGGAAAAAAAAAGCCCCATAATTGACGAAATCCAGCAGAATATTTTGGATGTAGGTAGCTGCACAAGGAAGTTGACAGCCTTTTCTTTCAGTACCCCTGATGAAGTTGATTCTTATTAAGAGGCACTACCTACCAAATTTCTCCAAGAAAGTCTTCATTGCATCCTTCCTTTCATCCCTTGGGATTCTGTGATTCAGGATGATGTTGCTAATTCAGCAGCCTATCAAAATAATTCAGTGTGCCTGTAACCATTTGAATAGTTGTGTTTTTACAACTGCGGGATGTCTGATACACTTGGGTCAATCTTTTTTTCTTGCTCTAAAGAGTTTTGAATAGGATATGGCTGTGTTTGGAGCTGAAATTCCTGAGTCATATTCTGAGACAATGAATGAGGTTAGAAGATGGTTTTCAACTAAGTATTTAAATGAAACTACATTCTTAAGGAAACTTGTTTGATACTGCCATGTTTCTTGTGTTAGTGACTTCTGGTATGTAACAGAATAAAATATTACATAGGCCACTTTTTTACTACTTCTTTTTTTATATGCTTTGATACCTGGTTAATTTTTCAAGTGATGTGCTAATTCTTTTGACACCGTGAAGATGTCCTGAGGCATTTGCCTGTGATAGATGAGGAGAAATTGGAGCTAGCCTCTTGCTGGTTTGTTCTGACTACTGTAAATATTTCTCAGTGAAGTAGGAATTACATTAGCTGTCTAAATAGTATTATTGGTTAAACTTGGTTTTGCTTCTTGCAGCTGCTTGTAGGAGTAAAAAAGCTTAAAATATTTCAATAATTAAATGTAGGCTACTAAGACAAGTCTAGTAGTAGTAAAAAGGATGCTCTGCTAAAGCATCACTTCAGTCCTCCTAGTAAGTAGAAGTATCAGTTGACGAAGGAGTCGAGAACTGGGGACAAAAGCTTACTTCCCTGGTCCAATTTCTTAATTAAGCAAGCAGTCTCTTCAGCTATTGCATTAACCTATGGAAATATTTTCTTATTGGTTATGAAGTTGAAAAATTTACAGTTCTTCACTGTTAAAGACACTGTGGATGCTCTCATATCTAGTAAGTGAAAGTATGCTGCTGCTTTTCACTCCACTAAAGTGCTATAATGGAGCTGTCGTCTATTTAGAAAGCTTATAGATGTTTAGGGAAGTTTGGTTCTTGGGAGTCATTGGCCTCAGCATTTCTTTCAAGTTGGATAGTGAGTGGACTGGGGGTGGTGATATGTATGTGTTGGGAGTGGTGAGGCTGAAGAGGAGTGGAGGCATCACATAGTGTGACCATGTTGGCTTGGTTTCCTCAGGACAAGGCTTTTAAAAAAGGTCTTTTGAAATTCATATGAAGTGCTGGAGAAGGAAAGGATTATGTATTTTGATGCCTTATCTTGGGAATTACTGAAGATGAAGATTCTAACAATTGCTTTTTTTACATGTGTATTTTTTTCAAATGGCAGATCTTGGCAAAGTTTATAACTTGAATATAGATCTCTGAATTTTCTTTGCTTATCAAAGTATGCCCGCTAGAAGAGGAAATCAAGAGACCTTGGCTTTTGCAGTTCAGTATCTGAAATTTCTTGGTATGAAAGACTATTCTTGAAAACAGAAACTTGTATAGCAGCTTTTTCATTCAAAGGCTGTTAGGCTTGTATTACAGAAAAGTTGTGAAACTTTTCCATAGCTTCAGGTTCTATGTCATTTAAAGGAAAATTCGTGTTTAATCACAGCAGGATTTCTATGGCTGTATCTGTATTGATGATAAATACATATATGATTAATGCTGCTGAGCATTACCAGCATACTTTAACTATTAAATATCAATTAATGGATTCATGAAGTAATCCTACTAGTCATAAAAGTAGCTGAGCCTATAAAAATAAGAATCTTAATCTGCTTCCCATTGTGGTGAGAATCTTCCTTATGCCTTTTGTGGGAATTTGGTTGGATTCCTTAAATAAGGCAAAGAAGCTAACAAGAATAGGAACATCACTCTGAGAGAAATGCTTTGTTCTGGAAACTGTGGTATGTGTCTTAAATTGATCTAATGCAGACTTTTGTTATTTCGGTTGTTGGTGGTCTCAAAATCTAGCAAAATCATTAATGGCCAATGAAAATGGGGTTTCAGAAAGTATGAACTTGAGCTTTCACAGCACTGTTTGTAAACAGAATGGGCAGCTCCCACAAAATGTGTTTAGTCATGCTGCTCAAACTGCAAAAAGGCAAATACTGTTTTACTGTCAGAATGAAAGATGTTCTGACCACTATGTGCCAATAACTTGCTTTCATTCAGTACAATGATATTGTGCAGGAGTAACATCATTAGTTTAAACATGGAGGGTACTAAAAGCTTGCAGTGAAAGGTGCTAGTAGTAGCACATTTTGAGGTCTGTCAACGTATCTTGTGAGGTTTTATTGTAGAACCTTGCAGTGTAAGAATTAAAACTAGTGTTGTCACTTCCCTAAGTTCTGATTAAGCTTGCGTGAGAATTTGCAAATGCTGTGGAAAAGTAGCACTTCTTAGCACTCTTTCACACTAGGCACTGCAAGCTGTAATTGGAAATTGGGAAATGGGCACCCAGTTATGGGGTGTTTCTTCTGTACTTTATCTAAAACCCTAATGCTGATTTTCAAAAATACACTCGTAAAAAGATCCTGGCTTCTAAAATTTTACATGAGTACAGAATTTCTATCCTATAACTTAATTACAAGATGGAAATAATTTAGGGGACTCTCCTAATGCCACTTTCATGTAGTCTGAAAACAGAGTTATTCTGTCTGTCTTGCACAATAACGCTGAGGTTATCCTGGTGTTCCTGGCTCTGTTGCTGCCCCCTCACTGCTTCTCATTCTCTGTAGTGCAGAAAACAAAACTTGAATTTACAAGACTGCCACTGTTGAAGAGCATTGCTAATCTCACTAAAAGTTAAAGTGGACCCTCATATGGGAAGGGGGAGGGTCCAGGAATTGTGCCTTAGAGCAGTTATGAGTTAGGGTAGTTATACTTTAATAGAGTCTTGAACTATGATACTGAAAAAGGGGCATGACTATAGTGAGAGGGGGAAGAGGACATAGGTGTTCAGGGTGAAGTAATTACAGACTTCTGACCCACATGAGGGCAGCATGTTTAATTGCTCCATGTGCTTTATCTAAAACTTTCTAATGTGTTGCTGTTAAGAATTTGTCTATTCTATGTACTAGTGCTGGCTCTCTACAGATGTGTTATGCATGTAACTTAAATATCTATGTTGTTTTATTGGGAATATCCTAGGAATGAGCTGGACTAGCTTAATTTATCAGCACAAGCTTTCTTGTTTTCTCTGACCCACTATTTTGCCTGCAAAACACTTCAGCTATTTGTATCAGCAGGATTTCAGTTTAGAAGTTGCTATCTGTATAGTTTAACAGGCTCTTTAGTTCCAGAGGCTGTCCAGAGGCTCCTCATTAAAGCAGAGATTCTGGTAGCAATCTTTGTTCACCAGGCAGAAGTGTGAACAAATACCCTGTATAAACAAGCCTTGAGAAACTCGGTGAACCATAGAAAATTCACTGCTTTTGATAGAAAAGTCACTTCTTGCCCTTTGTGAGACATTAGTTGCTCCATTTAATTAAGGGAGGTGAAGTCTCTTCATTAATTGCTTGTATTGCATGCTAGTTGCTTGCAGAGAGTTTGTAAGTTTGTATCTTTGTGCAGAGATACCATCTAATAGAAGGGCTTAGCTTTAAAGTACTTTTTCAGAATACTTTTTTTTTTATGTGTGTCTAGTAGGTTACTATGCTACTAGTGTCATCTGCAATATAACTGAACAGTTCTGTGTCTGATTGTCTCTAACTTAGCCTTGGTGATGTGAGTGGAAAAATATGACCTGTTTTCCAGCTGTGGTGGTAGAGGTCAGGCAGCTTGTCCCTTTCAGCTACTGCCTGCTGACTGCTGAGAGGGCTGGTCACAGTCACTGTGGTGACACTAATATTGTGGTTTCATAGACAGAGGGATCAGTTACTAGTTAGACCAAAAACGAATTCTGCAGAGGAAAGCTAAGTGCCTCAGTGAAGTTGCCCATATAGCTAGATGATGTCTTTGTAGTGGCACAATAGAAGGATTTGTGAACAAATTAGTATACTATCATTCTGTAGTCAGCAACCTGCAGGTAGCAGGTTAAAGTACTCTGCAGGGTAGTTTTAATGTAGATGCTGTTATACTGGGAAATATCAACTTAGTTGGCTGGTGAATTACTGGGTGTAACTGGTGTAAACCATGTAGTATTGACAACTTGCTGGAGTAAGTAGTGTTTTATCTACTTGAGCAAGTAGGGTTTGGTTTCACTGCAGTGCATGTATCTGAGTCTACATGCTACTTATGCAGCTAGTGCTTTATGGGTAGTTTAACTTTGGTGCCTTCTGCTTGTTGACCTCTTGAGTATGTTTTTCAAGGAATTTTTTCTTTTTCTGCTGAAGATACTATATATATATTTTTGTTTGTGTGTGTTTTGGGGAGTGTAATCCTTTAGCATGATATTAAAAAAAAAAACCACAAAAACCAAAAACAACCAAACCCCCCCCCCAAAAAAAAAACACCTCAAAAAAATCACCAAAAATCACTAACCCCCAAACCTCACATTACTGCAGGTATTCTTTGAAGTCCTAATTGTGGCAATATCTGTGACAGCCTGTTAAACTGAAGTTCAGTTTCTTAAATGTGTTACATGCTTCAAGACACTGAACTTGAGTGATCCCTCAACTTTTATCTAGTTCTTTCCCTGAATACTTATCAGAAGGGATTCAAGGGTAGGATTTTAGTGAGCGTGACATATCTACACATCTGCTTGCATAATCTTTACTCTGCATGCACTCTTCTAACCTTTTTTTTGGCTCAGCTGTTCTGCCTAGTCTCTTTATCAGTTGCTTAATCTTACTTTTGCTTAGTCATGGTAGGGATCCCTTACCATTCTGGCTGTTGTATCTCAGCTTTTTAAAGTGTTCCATAGGGTTGGGGTTTTTTTTTGTGTGTGTGGTAGGGTTTTTCTTCCTCTTCCTTTATTTTGCTTTTGTTTTGTTTTGCTTTGCTTTATTTGTGGGGGTGTTTTGGTTTTTTAAGGCAGCTTCAACTATTAAAATAAATGTCTGCCTTTAATGCAAATATTTGAGGTTTGCAGTTGGGGTACTACTGGAAACGGATAGTAATAGTGTCTTCCTGATCTGTGTAAAGAAATCTTTTTGTTGGAAGAGAAGGATTGATAGGAGATTAATGTGGCAAATGTGAAGTAAATTCTAACCTGAATTGCCTAGATTAGCAGGAAGTTTATGCCATTTCTTTAACCTACTGTTTTAGCATAGCCTCTCTGTTCAGTGGTGCTCCAGGCAAGTTGACTAAATAGTAGAAATTTGGAAGCATCAAGACCAGAATTGATGCTCCAAAGCCTTATTTCCCGTGTCACTGGTCAAGTATTAGAACTTACTTCATGGTTGCTCTAATCCAAGGCAGTAATACTGAAGTGTATTCAGCTTGCTTACCTAATCACTCCTGGTGTTAATGTAGCAGTTTCCTACTCAAAAGTTGAGTAGTGAATTTTTGTGGCATGGTACTTATCTGTTAGATGAATGATTAACTTGATACTGAGAAGATGAACTGAACTAGAAGATATGATAGATTTTGCAGTAGGTACAGAGGTATTTGTTGGCTGCAAATGTGGAACTGCCAGCAATATCAAAGTGCATGCTGGGGAAGAATAAGAGTCAGTGGAGAACAGGGATTTATGTTAAGGGAGTGATGATGGTTTTGAGATATTATGAGATACTGGGAGATGATTTCCCTACATCTTGAGGGTTATATCAGCAAAGGAATTGAGACACCATAGTCTGCTAAACCCAAATTGCTATTCTAGTGTGTTGTATGAGCTTTCAGTTGTGCTTGAACAGTCCTGGAGTAGCTGACTTTTACTGGGTAATCATACAATTTCCTTTGGAAAGGACCCTGTAAGGTTATCTAGTCCATAGCCCAGCTCAAACTAGGATTAACTTGAAGGTCAAGATCCTTAGTGGCTTGTGTATAGGCAACCTCGAAGGATGGAGGTTGTGTTTTCCCTTGCCAACTTGTTTCAGTGCTTGGTTGCTCTTATGAGTAACTTCTTTTATGTCAACTTCGAATTTTCTTGTTGCAACATATATCTTTTGCCTCTATTCCTTTTGCTGTATGTGTGACATCTTTTGGATAAAAAACACATTTCCTGCGAAAGTGAGAATACAGAATGTATCTTTAGATTCATAGTTGAGCTATGAAAAGACTGAATCCAATAATGTTCTAAATGCTTTAGTTGCTGTGGGTAATGCCTTTTACTATTTTGTGCTGTTGGAGTAGAAACTTTCCTTGGATTTGGCTTTAGAGAGTACATTAGCCTGTCTGAGTAACTGAAGAGCTTTATGTTTACACTAAGAAGTCTAGCAGTTGATTTTGCAGGGACATTTTACTACATTTTTGAAATTAAGAAATTCAGTTTTTTAATTATGGAATGGTTTTCAGTAACAAATTCAAATGCATTAAAAATTGCAGCACCCAGGTGGTGAAGAGGTTCTCAGGGAGCAAGCTGGGGGAGATGCTACTGAGAACTTTGAAGATGTTGGCCATTCCTCAGATGCAAGAGCAATGTCAGAAACCTTTATTATTGGGGAGCTTCACCCGGTGAGTATGTGAGATTACTGTTACTTGCTGTTTACAGTAGTGGTTTTGTGTCTAGTTATTTCTGTAGTAATTTACTTCAGAATAAAGGAAAACCACTAGTTGTGGATGGACCTGGGCTGGAGATAGGTTACCCCAGTATGAAGGTATTTGATTAGTGTAGCATAAGGATGGTCACATCTAAGATTTTGCTGCTTTGAAATATATTACAGCATTATTCTTGAATAAACTAACTATGGAATCATGCCATTTCTGGTGTACCCTGTAAGCTATATAATGAGATGCTCTAACCCCTGAAGGTGATATGACAGAATGTCTAGACCTTTTCTTATGTCCGTATGCAGAGTGATTACTAACAGCTGATTTTGTCATGGTAAATATATATGCCAGGCCTCCACCTGGATCTAAAAGCACATATGAAGAGCTGGGATTGTATGTTTAGAAAATGGCTACTGTAAGTGTTGTACTTTTAGTTTGGTGCTCTGTCTTCTCTTTCTGGCTGCCCCATTTTGACCTTTCAGTGTTCCCTACTTGTTGTTGTCAGGGTTGTTTATGATTAGTTCTAACTGGATTGTCTGTCACTTCCTCTTTTCTATACTGTCCTTACCATTTCCTGTATTTCTAACAGGCACCTTTCTCCTGCCTCAGATTTTTAAGGATTTACATTTGGCTACAGAGCTGCTGCCTTGGCTTCCTTCAGCTAGGCTTTATTTAATCTCTCCTGTATCTTAATAGTTGAAAACCACTTGTTAGAGGTTTAGGCTGCTAGTGTACCCACCTGTTCTACTTTATTGCCCATCCTTGCCTCCTCTCTTTCCCTCTTCTGTTTGTTTTGTGTATGTTCTGTCCTGTGTTAAAGTAAATATCACTGTTTTGAGTAGCATATTGCACAGTAATATTCCTGATCATGTCTCTTAGGTAATCTCTTGATAAATGTTAATAATGCATCTTCCCTTAATATGAAATAACTGCTCTGCACATTTGCAACCTTACTGGCTTGTTACTTGGTTCAGATAGCAGTTGATGCCAGTAAAGTTGTTCTTAACCTGGCTACCAGTCAATTTCTTCCTTGTTTAACAGGTGCCTATTTTTATTGTGAAACCAAAAGATAATTTAATGCATAATTATAGCACTGTTAAGATTATGAATGTGACTTTTAAGTAAAACTTTGAGTTTATGGATGATCCATAGAATTTAGGACCGTTGCACAGGATGTTGGACAAAACTAGTTAAATGACTGCTCAATAATATGAGTTAGACTAGGCAGAAGTAAGCTAGTACAATTGAAATCAACTCATGAGCTAAGGTTATGTGTACTGTTTAGAGACAAAAAAATGTAAAGGCATTTTTACAAGGGCAGAAGAAATAATGAAATATGTTGGAGATGAAGGTTTCACTTCTTTATTGCATGCTGGGAAGTATTTAAGCAAGTGATCTTGTTTGTGATAGCTCAGAACTATACACTGACTTCTGGTCTTTTGTAAGTCTGTTTCATAGGTAAAAATAGGTGCACATTAACAGAATAAATTGAAAACTGGATTTAGTGACTTTTTTAATACTTTGGGGTTTTGTCTGAATATTTGTTGCTTGTTTTCCTGCAGGACGATAGAGGGAAGCTTCAGAAAAGACCAGTAAGTGTTTCCTGAAATGCCACATTTTTTTCTTTTAGGCATTGGGTATAGTGTCTGTAAATGGTATACCCCTGGAGGCAAAAATAATTCAGCTTGATTTAAATGTAGTGTTTGAAATCAATAATATCTTAAACCTATTAATATGGCCTCAAATTATTCTTCCTGTTAGCTGTTCTTTTCTTATTTGTGTGGGTTTGAACCAAGAGGTTAGTAAATGTTAAGGCATTACACTGTAGCAAAAGGTGAGTCTAGAATCAGCAAATGGTTTTCTAGTACTCAAAAAAAATCTGTTTATAGACAGAATGAATTAAACTAAGTTGGTTTTTTTAGGGGGAATGTGATGCTTAACAATATATTGGTAACACAGAGAATGTAGAGGCATTTGATTGCTATATTATAAATCAGTTAATTTGCAATTATGAACCCTTTTCGAGGTGAAAAATACTGTTTGCTTCCTGTTTCAGTAGATTTTACTGAGTGTTCTGTCAGTGCAGTATTGCACTTGTTTTCTATTTTTTTTCCCTATCTTTAATAAAGTTGTGTTGGCACTCAACTATAAAACTAATAAAATACAGATGTCTTTTAAAGGAGCAAGTGCTTCAGGGATTAATTTGTACAGTTCCTGCTGCTGTGTGGATAGAGCATGTTTGCTCAGGGCTGGCAGAACAGCAGCAGTGCAATTAGCAAATAATTGAATATTATTTTTAGGTGAAGTGCAGTAGGAATAGGATCTTACCATTGTTAAATAATATTGGGAGATCTTAAAAGTGACTGCTTTTTAAAAAAGTAATAAGATAAAGGGATGGAAACAAAAAATACACTGAAATGCTTGCTATAGCAATTATTAATTTTATTAAGGACTGCAACTAGTAAGCAAATAAAAATAAGAAGTGGAGTGGTAACTGGAATTCAGATCTTTTTCCCACCAAGAATAATATCTGCTATTTGGGTGCCTTTTGAAGTTCAGGGCAGCTTACGCTTAAGATGTAAGAATGCCAATGATAAACACAGCTGAGAAATGGACTACCCAGTGCAAGTTGTAGTGTACAATCCCTTGATTAAGCTCATGGGAACTTGCTAAACTGAAGTAATTAGAATATTAGTTTGGCCACAGCATGGTGGCCATTAGGATCCAAGTGACTTCTTCCCACACTCCTGTTTGGCTTATTCACTTGTTTTAATGCTAGTCATAGTTATCTACACTGCATGTATGTTTTCCATCATTCCAGAAGGAAGCTGGGGCACTTTCCTTCAGCAGGATGTGTGGGTGTATTTGATAAGATAGTTTCATTTTGCACTGTTCTCTGGGGGACAATATGACAGGTTCAGCTGTGTGCCTTTGCTCTCTAGGAGCAATCAAAAGGCCTTGTGCTTTCAAATGTCCTCGTCCTTGCACTGTATTTAAAGTACCCTCAGTGTACGTGTCCAGTGTGGTAGTGTTTAAAAACAAGTTTTGATGAGTTGCACTGTATTTTACTGTCTTGGTGAGGGGGGAGCCATCCCCTGGCCCTGGATGTGACAGGTTGTTTGTTGTAGGAGGTGTTAGCCTTGGTAGTGTGGATACAAGCTGTTCCATGCTGTTTGGCTTTGGGGTTAGTTTTTCATGGAGGTATTCACAGCACCAGTATAGATGTAATCATTGTGTCCTACTCTTAAACATGGTTACATCTAAACCTGTGACGATTTGGGCGCTTCCAAAAGTAGGCTGTTTGAATCCATGAGAGGATGCTGGTAATCTTGCTCTTTCAGAATATTTTCAGTCCATTTATACTGGAGCAACTAATTTTTCAGTGATGGAAATTGAAGTACAGTTTGAATGCTTGGATCTTATAAATGCACTGGGGCCATGTGCAGTTAGTAATATTCAAAGTAATTAGTCTTCATATAAATTGTGCACATGTACCTAACTGGGATTTGATCTTGTAGCACTTTTCCTGTGGAAACTGAACAAGGAGTCCAAACCAGTATCAGAAATGGCTATAATTTGACTGAAGCTTAAGCTGTCTGAAACATCATATTAAAAACCTGAGTTTAATAAGCCTTGTGCATGTAAATTAGTAGCTTTGATAAAGGAAATGTTTGTTTATTAGTTCAGAGTGTTTTCAATTAGATTTTAGACAAGTAAGGGATCCTTTAAGCCATTAGAACTTTTCATAAGTTAGGGTTTTCATAACCTTAGACTGGAGTTGGCTTCATGAAAACTTAGAACAGAAGTCTTTGTGGCTTTTTTTTTTTCTTTTAATACTATTTGATGCAATGTTGATACAGAAACTGCTGCTGGTTTCTAAGACAACAGTCTGTTATGGGAGTGCTGAGAAAATGCTTTCTAAATGCAATGCACAGAGCTGGTTTTAAGTCACACTTGATGAGTGTCCTGTTTTCAGCATGGTACTTAGTTGCAGGATAAGATTAAACCATGACAATGAGTCTTGAAAAATTGAGGGGGTAGTGATGATGGAGTGGGATGTCTGCCTGATGTGTCTTTTTATGCTTTGCTTTCCAGGAACCTCTTATTACCACTGTTCAGTCCAATTCCAGGTATAGTATGACTCCTGATGTCAAACTTGAAGTTCCTCATGATTATGTTTCTGAAGCTTAGAAAGCTGAATAGCTGTTGTCTTCTGGAAGCTTAGATGTCAGAGGGTGGTGCATGAACGTTTCTGTTCTACATGAAGTCCAAGTTGGCATCTGTGTACCACTTTACAAGCATGTTGGCTTACTAGCTAGATTTTTTTTCTGACTTTGATAGGTATCAGCATCTACCAAATGCTTTATGTCTCACAAGCTTTCATTTCTGCAAACTACCCAGTGAATAGAAGACAGTTGGTGCCATGCCTGACTTTTACTGACATGGACACCTTACTTGCAATACTTGTAGCAAATCTTGCATCTAGGAGAAATAAGAGGATTATGCCTGTAAGAAGGAAAGTCTGGCAGAATTGGGGTGGGGGAAGAACACTTTGAAACACCACTGAATCAAACTTTATGAAGTTGTATCCTGCTGACAATTGCTTTTGCTGAAATGTCAGAGGACTGTTCCATGCCTCTCAGTGGGGAGCTTGGATGCTTGGAAGTGTCACATGATGTGCTGCTTGAATGGCTTTTGAATGAATGATACTCTGGGCAGCATGCCATGATTTAAACGTTGCTTACTTAATAGAGTTTTACTCTAGTAAGCAAACTTCTTGTAAGCTCCGGTACAAGACATTAACAATACAAGGTTTGTTTTTTTTACTTGGCTAGAGTGTTGGTGGCCAGCCAGGTGCTTTGCTGCCCTACCTTTGAAGTATTTGTTGGTGTGGGGAGGAAGGACTTCTGTAAGCTATGATATTTTTTTGTTAGAAGTTTTTGTTTGTTGTTTTGACTTGCTAGTTGTCACTTCCTAAATTGCTGTTTCAAAACTTTCCTTCTAGTTCATGGTCCAACTGGGTGATCCCAGCAATAGCAGCAATCATTGTGGCCCTTATGTATCGTTCCTACATGTCAGAGTAAGTGCCTTGCTGAGAACTAATGCAAGAAGAGATTGAGCTGGGAGAGGACATAAGCAATCCTAATCCTGTTTCCAGATAAAAGCCTGATGTCTGAAGCAAAAAAAATCCACTTTTTTGGAAAACTGAACCATTCTTCTCTGCTGTGCACTTTTCCTAATGTTGCCTTCTTATTTGCTGTTCTGAAGTGATTAAAAGGCAGCATTTATCTTTTTGTATAACAGTTGTACTCCCTAATTAATTACTTGATAGCTACATTATTTTCTGTGTTAGAATATTGTTCTGTATGTAACACTGATCATGGTTATTTCTCCTTAGTCTGTAATGGGGTCCGTAGGACTCCTCTTTACGTATAAATTTTACAGCTTTAAATAACTACCAAAACTCTGTACAGGTATTTGTCCATGTACACAACTTAACTTAAAAAAACATGTTGTTGTCTTAAATGTAGTATGCTTGAATAAAATGCTAATTAAATGTAATGGAAAAAGAGTGGAGTAGTGGGTCTTGGTAGGGCCCAGCTGCTTACAGGCACCTATCAGGCTATAATGAGCTGACTTTTTTTCTTTCTTTACTCTTGACATCTGCTCTTACAGCTGTTGTAGGTACTCTACTAGGAAACTGTTCAGTTTGACTCCTATTTAAAAAAAATACCAGTGAAATATGAACCCCAATGTTTGGCATAATTGTATCTGTCTCAGTTTTGTGAAAAGTAGCTCTCTTGCAAAAAAAACCAGAAAAATGTAACTGCTACTAAATAATATTGTTCCTGCCAAGCACTCAGGTGACTCTGGAATCTGTTCTGGAACTTTCAGGCTTTTTATAAAATCTTCAGCTTTGCCATGTGCATTGTGATGGGGGAAAAACTGATAATGTGGAATCTGTTTCTGACTGACTGTTCTGTGATGTACTTCTTGGTGCTTTACTATGAAGAGGTTACTATTTTCACTGCTAAATACAAGATAACTGAAAGTATGCATTTTGTGGTGAATGTTTTTAGTCATATGTGAATGATTATGAATAAAAGTTTAATTGCTTACTTTTGCTGGCTCAAATACATTAACTGAAAATGTTTCTGAAGGCTTTGGCAGGATGCTTTCACATACTGAGGCACTTCTCAGAATACCTGTTTGATGGTGCATGCTAAGAGTCAAGGTATGTCCTTTATGCAGAGGGGTTGCATGTAAAAGTGGGAAAGCAAGTTATGGAGCAGTTAGCCTAGATAAGCACTTTCATCACTGTGACCTCAACACTAGCTAGTCACTTAGCAGTGGTTTGGCTATGCAAGCTCTTGCTTCCCTGACATTCAGCAGGACTTGAAACACTATTCCAAGGGCTGACTCTTGGCAACACCAGGGAAGATGCAGCATAGAGATTAGGCCCTGTATCAAGTCAATTCAAATTGAAAGATAATACATTATAAACATGAGATTAAAAAAGAAATAGAAAAATGGGGGAGGGGAAATGCTGTGATTTCAGGAGATTGTCTTGTGCATATGTAGGAATATATTAATACATGAGTCCTTTAAAGATTCTTTTTGTGGTAATTTCTTTACTGTTATAGCAAGTAAGGGTATCTTATACCTTCAACTGTGAAAGTGTTTAGTATCTGTCAGTCTTGTGTTCATGTGTTCTGTCATACTTGGTTTATACTTACAGTACAGTCCATCAACTTTACCTTGGAAAATTAACTTTCAGTAGAAATGGGAGTGTTTGAGATTGTCTAACATCAGCTTACTTTGTCCTGGTTTTGCCTTAGCTTTCCCTCTGAATGGGGTGAAACAGAGTTTAAAAATTCAGGCTTTTTATGGACAACCTTTAAAAGCACAGATTAACTGGTATTTAGACTCATAAATCAAGTTTCAAGTCTTAAATGTTGGTTTAAAAGTCAACAGAAAATTCAGGTTTGCATGTTGGGAGGGGGGGAGGGAGGGAAGGGAGACTCAAACCAGCAACTTTATAAAGTTTAACCTTTCATATCTCTCTTTTTTCCTCCAAGAATTTCAGACTGTTATAATTATGTTCACATCAGCAGACAGGGTAATGCAATCAAAGTGGATCTGTAAGGTCACCTTTGCTGCAAAAGGCTTTTTACCTATGCTGTGTATGTTTTTGGAGTTTTAGCATGGTATAGCTCTGTTTGGGTCCCATATACTGGATGTTTACTTATACAGTCCCACAGCTGAGTAGGCATACACAGAATTTCCATAATGTTAACCAGAAGTGCAATGAGTGGAGATGGGAAGGCAATGCCTCGAAACCTGATGCAAGTTAAAATGCTAATGCAGCAACACAGCTCATACCCTACACTTGGTCTGTTTGTATTCCCTTCTAACAGTGCTGATAAGTTGTTCTTCAGAGGTGGATGTGACTTTCAGATTTTTTAATTGATTTTGTAAGTTGACAAAACCATAAACAAACAAAAAAAAATTATCAGGATTATGATTTTCAATATCTTAAGCTTAGAGCTTCTTTCCATAGGGGGTGATATAGGAGTTTCTTATGTGACTTTAGTTTTTGAGTATGAGAGGAAGAAAAAAGGTACATGGGTGTGGTGAGGACTGAATGACTATGCTATTGAAAGACTAGTCTAGGGAATTAAGGGTAGTCAATGTTCTGACAAACAAAAAGAAGAGAATGGACAGTGTGCTTTCTTCTCAGAACAAAATCCTTTGTTGCTAAATGTAAAGCTATTTGCTCTAATTGGTAATTGACTTTAATATTAATTTTTGCATGAAGAGGCTGGTTTTGGTGGTTGAAACTTTACATCAGATGTCTTACGTTATACCCTTGTACAACCTCACAATATTTATATTGCCTTAAATTATTTGAGCACTGCATTATTGACCTTCACTTGCCTATGCTCTGCTGTTCACAAGAAATGCATAGTGGCAGAGAGCTCCCTAAAATGGAGGCAGCCTTGGCTTCTTATTGGTGTCCGTGGAGTAAAGCCAGCACAACTTGTTCACTTGCTCCCTCTGCTATGATGAGGAAATAATAGTATGCTGTCCCTTTCTCTGGCTCACTTGCTGCAGCACACTGGCCTTTCTCTAGTTCCGAATGCTGTTCTGCAGTCAGGATTTTACAGGATGCAAGAGAAACTGGCAAGGGGCTGTAAGCTTGGTAAATGGAAGCTGATCACAATTTTCCTTGAGGTAAAAAAAGTGGGAAGGTACTACTTTGTTTTCTGAATATTTCACTACTGAGAGTAAATGAACCATATAAATTCGTGTCCTGTTTGAGCAGAACTGTTACTGTATTTTCTGATTTTAAGGCTAGCAATGAAGATTATTAACTGAAACTCAGTGAGAATGAGCTGTATCAAAGCATCATACTAAAACATGTAGAGCAGTGAACCGCATTGCACCATTTTCTCCTGAATATAGAAAACTATTTCAGAAACAGCATAGAAGGAGCAAGGAATGGGAGGAAACTCATGCTCCTGTATGCTTAGCAGTGATGCCTGACCAGATCTGAGTTGAAGCTAATAACTAATGGATCATATACTTGAATTTTACTTTGCTTTTATACTACATTACATTCCTTCTCATGGTTAATTCATTATGTGTTGAAATATTTTGAGTTTTGAATGACTCGGCTTAGAAGTAGATGGGCAGACAAGCACAGGAATTAATGAGAAACGTTGGAACATTGGATCTGGGTAGATGATTAATGCTGGATTTTCTGCTCTTTCTGAAAACTAGTCAAACTTGTTCTTAATCTTCTTACGTGTAAAAGTATACATAAAATAATAGTCTTTGATATTTTGTTTGCCAGCTTTCTGAAACTGGGGACATGCAATGCGACTACTTGTCTATATTGATAGCTGCTGAAACAAACTCAGAATGGACTCAATTGTACTGCCAAGTCTCATGTATAAGGAATAGATTTCAGCTTCCATCCTGTGTAGTTTGTTCATGGGTCTTAACATTTACTGCACTTAGGCAGAGAATGTACTGACAAGAGCCGTCAGTTCTGCTCACTGAGGGGAGAATAGTGCTGTCAGGCAAGAAGAGTTATCCAAAAACCCTAGGGAAGGTTGTTTTGGTATCTCTGGGCAGATCTCATGTCAACCCCTCCAGCACCCAGGAACTGTACCCAGTAGCACAGTTACCACAGAAATCTTGCCTTTTTCTGTAGACCATGGTCTATGCATAAAGCTGATTGATGGGTCCTATTGCAGGGTGAGAGCACTTCACAGTATCCCTGGAGTTCCACCTATTTACATCCAGGATAAATGCAGCCCTGTATTGTTTGAAATTGCAAGGTTTTTACCTGTCAGCTGTGGGAAAATGTCTCTTTAAATAGAATGTGTTCTGGAAACTGCTTAATGTCTGCTAAGGGGCTGGTTAGAGAGAAGAAGATAAGCCAAGCAATGGGAGTGTTTTCCTAAATGACTTGAAAATAAGGAAAGATCATTCTCCTGTCATATTTGTCACAGATTTCTGAATCCAGCTGATGCTTTTAGTGTCACTCATCTGGTCTTAACATGGCATGCAGGGATATCCATAAGAGCCTGCTAGGTGTGTTTAGTGCAAGAATGTTGAGGGTGGATGTGAATGAAAAGCTCAGCCTGCTGCTTTAGAAGCCTGCCCAGTGCTAGACTGGTAACTGAAAACATGCAAATATGTCCATTCATTTTTAAATTGAATGGATTCCCAACTTGTGGTCATTTGGATCCATTTTCAGAGTAGTGTTGTAGTGGGTAATGTTCTCTGCATCAGTCTGAGCAATTTGTGAATAATAAAGGAAAGTCGGTATGAACAGCTTCTAAGATTAGAATGAGAAAACCTTGTTTTATTTTTAGGTGATTCTGTAGAACTACTTTTCGACCCTGCTGAAGTAAGAAAGACATTTGAGTACTACAGGCTATTATATACTTTGTTGTCATGGCAAGATCTTCAGAACTGAGGATATGGGTGAACAAATTACTAGAATATGAGCTAGGGTGTGTAGATTTAAAGCTAACTTGATACTCCCAGGCACCTCCTGGTGGTGGGCTGCTCTTAGTCTCAGTTGCATGCAAGGTAACCTATTGCATCTTTCCTGAAGGTTATATGATAACATGCTTGAGAAGCTCAATATCTAGATGTGTAAGTCTAACCAAGTAAGACCTTCCTGCCTCAAGTCCCATGAGAGTCTTGGTCCAGGATGGTATCTCAGGTAACATCTAGCACACATCAACAGGCTTGGACTTCACAACAAACTATGTTTTTACACACAGTAAACTGGTGTCTGCAAATAAACAGTTAACTGGAAAAAAGAGAAATAGTCTTTCCTTCATAGGTTATCTGTCATCTGGGATTTTCTTTGAGCTCTGTGCCCTAACAGCTAAGCTGGACAGAGTTTTGCTCTCCTCTCCTCTATGAATTCAGCATTGTTTTTTCTACTGAAACAGATGAACTGCTTGAACATTTGCCCTTATTCTTGGACAAAGATTTACAGCCTGGATGAACTCTGGCCTAGTTTAGAGTGAGCTCAGATGTGTCTGCATCATTCCTGTAGGCGTAACCTTACTGGTTTCTGCTGGGTCTCGCTTCTGGTTTGCATGAGGCATGAGAGTACAGCTCCAAACTTGTCACATACTTGCATGTCAGAACCTTTCAGTTTGTTCTTTGTCACAAGCTCATGAATCCCACAAAAATAGATGACCTTGCTCTCAACTGCCAAAATGAATTGAAAAGAAAAAAAAGCATAGGGTTAACATTAGTAATAAATCACCAATCTACATTTTTTGGTACTTTAAAAATCTACATATTTTAAACCCATTGCTGCAGGGACTTCACTCATGTAAAATACCTAGTGTAAACAGATTCTGATCTTGTTTGGAGTGCTCAGTATTTCTAATAACACTGCTGAAAAGAGTATCAGTGACAAGGCTTGCAGGCAAGTGGATGAGTCTAAATTCCCTTATAAATAAGTATTTGTACATGTCAGTGTTGGGTTTTTTTGTTTACTATGTAAATTACCAAAGCAACTAAAAATCTGAAGACTAGAATAAATTAAGACTACAAACTTTGCCTTGAAATTGAGCACAAAATGAGACATGATGTGTGAACGTTGTGGTGCACTGCGGCTGTGTGCTATGCTATGGAATGTTCTTCAAAAGTGAGCAAGAGGAGTACATATTCCACTCGGCATGCTGCATTCTAGTCATTCTGTCTTCTGGATAAACCTTCCCTTAATAATCTCATTTTGAATCCAGTCATACCATGCTATTAGAAGGCGGCTAAATTTACTTTGTTTTATTACACAATCAAAAAGGATTTCTAGGTTTCATATAAGCATTATGAGTTCTAGTGTTCATTGATTGTGTCTTGGCTTTGATGTTACCTTCAGAGATCAGTGATCAGAAATATCATGAAGGAAAGAGGGTTTCCACAGAAATTGGATTGCTGTATTATAAAAATATATTTTTTTTTAAATATAAAGCTTCAAATGAATTTCATAAACTGGGACAACAGTGTTCATTTTTGGGGGATCAATCCAGTCCATGCAACAAAGGTCTGGCAAAACGCTCTATAATAAGGATAGCCTTCTTCCGGAAACCTGTTTGCTAAGAAGCTAAGACAGTAATGAAAGATCTACTTTATACCCTGGTCATCATCCTCCTGATTTCTCCATTTAATGATATAATTTGAGTCTTTTTATTAAAGTTTAATGTGCCCAAGCCAGAGTGCAGGCATTTCATATCTCTGCCCTAGGAATAAAAATTTTATAGGGTACATTCAGTGACTTCACAAGGTCAGAACTTGATTTGATTTCCACCCTAAATGAAAAGTTTGCCAACATATAACATTACTTAAAAAAATAAAAAGGTAGTATTCCAAATATTGAAGTTTTCATCCAAAAGTTCCTCCAGTTTCTAATGCTAGTGTGAGTTTCAATGTCGCCAAGCAGTTCAGAGATGAGAAGTATCATAGTAAAACAGGAAGTGTATGAAACTCATCAGGGCTCTTTAAATCGCAGTAGAAAAGAAAAGGAAGAAGGAAGGAAAGTGCAATTTAACAAGTTTTAATTGGTAAAATAAAAATAAGGTTTCAAAGACAAGGCATATGGATTTGAAAACTCTGAGAAACTCTTCTCAAATAAGTAAGATTTGTTTTTCTTATGCCACCTCCTGAGTGTCCTGCAACATTCACTGGTGCTGATTTTCTAAAGCAGAGAATTTCTAGAGTTATCTTTGAACAGTGACAGTCTTCCTGCCCTGCTTCTTGTATATTGCAGCTCCTGTACTCTATTAAGCCACCACTGTCTGGCTGCTGGAGTGTCCTCATGTGTCAGAGAGTGTCTTCACTCCAGAGTGTTCCGGTGGTGCTTTGTTGCATTGACCAGGCTGATCCCTTTAAAATGAGCATCACTGCCTCAGTTTTAACGATGCTTTGTACCAGTGAAGCTGCATTCTCGAGAGGCCTTGTGCCAGTAAAACAAGGCCACTTCACTTGTTCCATCTATACTCTGAGCCTCTTGCAATCTAGGGCCAAGGTAGGGGTGCTTCTAAGAGGTACAGCTGTGAAGGAGACACAGTATTTATTAGAAACACTTGAGCAAAGTAAGCAGACTTACAGAGCTAAGATAAATCTTAAGGTTGCTTAATGCCAAAACATCATTGGGTTATTGTTCTGAGTTTCTGAAAAGACCTAGATATCTATTTGTTTATCTACATGCATATATATATAGATAGATACATGCTATTAAAAACTTAAAAAAGAAAGTGCTCTCAGGAAGAAATATCAGTTCTCAGGCTTATCCACTCCTCTGTGAGAACTGAGCACTGAAAAGTCTTTTTCTTTTTGAAAGGTTCTCTTCAAGTTTTTACTTAAGAATGAATAGCTCTTTTCCACCTTCACTCTTGAGTCTTCAGTGGCTTCTTCCATGGGGCAAAACCTGTGTCTGGATTTTGTAGCTGTGCCAGAATACAGCTGAGACATAGCTCTCAGCAAAATACAAAGCAGCTCTGTTGCCAGACAACACCACCAGTGAGGAACGAAAGAGTTCCTAAGAGGTTGAGGCGATGTGTTATTTATTGTCCTTTTTGAGATAAAAGTACAGAAATATGTACCATATGGTGTTACGGGGTTTTTGTAAACCCTGCTGCTGTGTTTTCTTCCTTCGAAGCTCTTCCCTCCCCAGCATGGGTGATGCAGAGCATGCTACAGGCAGGGCAGCTGGGGGATGAGTATAAATACCCTACTCAGCTCCATTCACACAGTTTTACCATGCTTTGAATGGAAAGTTAGGCAGAGGAAAGTTAGGCCTTCAACGGAAAGTTAGGAAGAAAACTCAGTGCCTTTAAATAACAGCATTGAGCCAAATGCTGCTTGACCGTAAGTTCAGGCTAACTCCCACTGACCTTCCTGAAATAACAGAGCTCTGATTTGTGGCAGGCTTGATCTGTGCCCAGGGGATTTTTTTTTTTGACAATTCCCTAATTCTTAGTGGAATTTACTTTTGTTTTTTGGTTCAACTCAAGTTTCAGAGGAAGAAAATTGCTGCACACCCACCATGAAGAGATTTTGTATTCATGTGTGTTTTCTCAGTGCTTGCCAGTGCTGGCTTGCTGGCTGAAGGCACTTTGTTGACTCCCTGTGGCCAAAAGTTTCATTAGCTGCAGCTGAGGGTTTTTAAACAAGTGTCTGGCTGTAGAAGGTTGGGTCATAGGTGATGCTTTAGGGCTGCCTATTGTGTTTCCATAGTTCGTTCTTCTCTGTTATTGTGGCTTTATTTGCAGGACTCCTTTCACAGGCACCTCTGAAGGCTGCTAAGCTCTCAGAGCAAACATTTCTCTGGGGTTTGTGAGAGGCTGCTGAGGAGTTTCTTTTGAAGGTGTGCCAGGATCAGCTGTGTCACACAAGTGCATGCTAATGAAAAGAAATCCAATGGCCTTAGAAGCGAGGCCTCATAAGGCTGTGCAAAGGGAACAGCTTATGTTGGGATACTTGCAGGAATACTGTTAAGTTGATTGACTGCCAAAAAGGTTTTCTATGGTGATGACAAGTATAGTTATGTCAGGCTCTTGGGCTTAACTGGAGTATAATGATAGGTCAAAATGTTTTTTAGTCTTAGTAAATTATTTGAAATTTAAAATGTATAAACAGAAAAGAAGTGATTGTCATTTTTTTAAGTAGGCAAGGTCTTTACATTTTGTTTTGATTCCTTTAAAAAAAGAGGAGAAAGGATAAAAAGCTTTCTCTTCCTACCTAGTCAGTATTTTTTTTTAACTCGGTGTCTATGTGTAGAATAATTTTCATATAAATATAAGTGGGAAAGGTCTTGTTCTTGATGTTTTTTCCTATCTTTTGTCACTGCAAAACTTGGATAAACCTCTTGTCCTCTCTCTCCCATTGCCCTGCACTACTAACAGCAATCAATCTTTTTATGGTTATCCTAGCAATTTAGTTTATCTTTCCTCTTCTTCCCAGTTGCCCAAGCACACCAATAATTTCTTGTTTACTTGAACTTGGACTGTGTCCTTCTGCACCGTGTGGAGGTAACAGTCACGGGACAGAGTCCAAGGCAAAAGAGTTAAATTGATCCTGTTGCATGACAATTTCATTCAGAGGTTTGCTGCTTAATTAACTATTTCTGTTGCCTAAGAGCCATTGTCACAGTCCCATATCCAAACTGGAAGGAAAAATGTTCAGAATAATGTATTTCCCAAGACCTAAGCCAAGTCCAGAGACACCAGAGAGCAGGAAGCCCAAGGGAAAGGGGAGACAGTGAACTGATTTGGGGTCTCTATTGGCAGCCTCTCTCTTTTTCCCTGCCTGTGGGCACAGCATGCCCCCTTATCCAAACTTCAACCCCCAGATTTGGGCAGTGGCAGGAGATGAGGCAGGAAGTTGCACGAGTGCTGGTGGTACCAGCTAGATTCACCTCCAGTCTACTCCTGTAGTCAAGCCCAAGCCATCATAGACGCCATTTGGGATACACCAAGGTAACTGATAGGATAAAAAGGTGGTGGCAGGTTAAGCTGTCATCTGATGTCTGTATAGGTCACTGAGCTCTGCTCCTTCACAGGGTCACTGAACAAGATTAGAACTTGAACTGTTAAGAGTTCAGGATGCCTGCAAAAATGTAGCTGCAGATTTGAAGGGACCACAGTCAATGACATTGGTTTAGCTTAGCCACATCTGACAGACCTTTTGGGGTCAAAGCTCTAAGGGTTCTGGAAAAGCCCTTTGAACCTGAGCTATGAACCCATCTGACTCCAGCCTTAGCCAGTGACTAGCAACCCTTGCTGCCCTTCACCTAAATACATTTGTTTGTACAAGCCTTACAACATTCAACACCTTCAAAACTACTCATGTCTTTACTTATCTCGTGGACCACTGGTGTGTGGGTTATAGCTGTGCAGCCGTTAGTGTTAGCCCATGCCCTGTCTCCATCACCCTGTGCCTGTACTCCTCTACACCACTGCCTGTGAGCCCATCTTTAGGGCATCATCCTTCATACCAGGCCTGCATTACATTATTTTGCTGAGGTCATAAATATTTCATGCTATACAAAACAGCTGCATGTTACTTTATAAAAGCTATGGTTATATTGTAAGAAGACATGCAAGGCAAGTTAGGCATAGCTACCTGGTCATTGGAAAAATGGCTGTCACAGCAGCAAATCAAACCAAATAAAAGGAAAGCTTTTAGCAGTTCTAGACAGATTTGGACAAAACAAGACTGATAAACCTTCATCCTAAGGCTCTGCAAAGTCAAAATCAAGGCCGTGTCCTGTTACCTGCAACAGCTGTGCTGTCTTTATGAGTCTGCAACTCACAGTGTGTCCTGGACAACCCATTTTTTAAACCCAGGTGCTCCATGCTGTCCTGAAAGTTATCCAAAGACCAGTCCTGGTCTAGGCATCACATGTAGCCTCCAGTGCTAAAACATCGTGAAGCTGAACACCTGAGTTCAGCCCAGCGAGCCCATGCCAGCTCAGCCCTATGTTGGGCTTTGCAGGGTCTGAAACCCACCAACTCATGGTGGCCTCAAAAACAAGCAGAGAAGGCTGGAAGTGTTTGGGAAAATTGCTGGTCTCCATCAAAAGCAGCAAGGTGAATTTTGATTTGGCAGTACCAGAGGAGGCTCTTCTCTCCCTGTTTTTGCCTATGTTGGGTCATGTGCTGGGATCTCTTTGCTATGTTAGCTTTGCAAGAAGTATGGGATCCTTTATGGGTTGGTGGGCAAGTTTCTGCAGATGCTAATTTTTAGTACTGTTGGGCAGGATGGGAGGATTCATTGGGGTGTTTTCTTATTGCCTGCTGGTGATGTACTGTTGCTGATGGTGTCAGAAGCCAGGTGAAAGTATCACTCAATGTCCAAAACTAAAGTCCCTGAAAATCATGCCTGAGTATTTATTAATCATGGAGTCTCTTAGTATCCACAAAAAAAAGCTTTCTGTCTGACTTAGGTTTTCCCAATGACTACAGTAGCACCTGTATGTGTATGCAAAGAGGTCCCAGTGATAACCAGGCTGAACAAATTGATACCTCCATCATGCTAACCATAAAATAGATGCATCCTCTGAGATTATGGCCAGGCTGAAGCTCAGCAATCTACACAGGTGGAAATAAACGTTTCTTCTAAAAGATGAGGGGCAGGCATAGGGAGAAGGAATCTAGAGTCTCTTTCTTATTTGAGGACAAATGCTCAAATGCTCTGTGTTGCTTAGCCTAAAAGCTTTGACAGATATGTACTGGTGGATTTCGCCCCATTCTGCCAGAGGTGTCAACTCTCTGCCAGTGGCAACTGGTATATAACCCAGTTTACAAATCAGCATATTAGTACAAGTCCTTCTTCATAAGTGAGAGGTTTGCAGTGGCCATGACTATGAAGGATGAAGAATGGAGATAGGGATGGGCTCAGAAACCTTCTGTAGTGAAGAGAGACCAGGGTCAAGAACATCTGAAGTGACTTTGACTTAAGATACAGTAGCCTTTGTTTGCTGCTCTGGTTCTGCACTTCACCTGGGTCACACCTAGCTGAAAAATTTAATGTTGTCAGTATTTTGTGCATTTTAAACACTGTCTGTGCTAGTTTTTTTCAAAACAATTCATAGTTCAAAGTCATCGTATAGTACAATACAAGAGATCAACATTTTGCAGTCTTTCAAAATAAATGTGGAACGCATCAAATGCCATGACATTTGAAAACTCATCTTAAAATAAACCTGTATTTTCATGAACTGATTTTATTGTTTTGCTATCTGATGACTCTGAGATGGTGGAAAAGATTTTTTACTTTCCCTGGGTGATCTAGGAAAAAGTCTAATTACTTTTACAGGTCTTTTAAAAGGCTTATCAGTGAGAAAGAGCAAAAGAGTTCAGTCCCGCCAGGAAAACTTTGGACTGTTTGATTGCCAGAAGTCTATTAATCAGTAAAGGAAGTTTTACAGAGTCTGTGGGTGAGAGAGGAAACCTGAAAGGAAACATCTTGATGTAATTTTTATTATAACCCTTAAATTTCATACCTGTGCATAATGTAAGCATTTTTTATCTTAGTGGGAAAAAAATCCCATTATTTTTGTGATATTAGGGTGAGAGTAAAACACTGGAACTGGAAAAGCTACAGAACAGTAGATTATAATCCAAGCCCAGATCTGAGTCTAGTGAATGATATGGAGTGTTCTCGCTTTCACATGCTCCCTTCTGTTAGTGTTCTTAATTTATTTTGCAAACCTCAAAAATGGAGTCCTTGAGCTGCCTGTGCTCTGTATCTAACCACTTGTTTATTGTGGAAAGAGCATACATCTCCTCCGTCCTTGGAGTTAAATCAGAATTTGACTAGATGTGACCCTGAGCAGTCTGATCTAATTTTAACGTCGAATCTAACTTCAAGGTTGGCCCTGCTTTGAGCAGGGATCAGGGAAGATGAGACCAGGATGATCCTTCTGACTGAGTTTTTCTATGGGTTTCTCTCTATGTGTATATAGTTTAAGCTTCCTAGGACACGTGATGTATTACTGTGTCTTGGTTTTACAATATGCAAACAAAGAGCTACTCCAGTTTTTGGAACAGAATAAGAAACTTTGAAAGTTAAATGGATTTTGACAGCTGCTCAAAACTAGAATTATAGCAAGAGTGCAATATATTTGCCTTCACAGCACCCCAGCTTTCTGCTTGCTATGCTTTCCACTTATGACCACTGATTTCCCAATCAGCTTTTTGGTCCCAGGCCTATAAAACTGGACAGAACAAGATGTCTTCTATATCTTTTTTGATTATCAACAACAACATGAGCTCTGACTTAAGGTGGATACCAGCTAGGGAAAGAGCAGCTGGAAGTGGTTTTTACAAGCATCAAATGTTGCGGCTTCTTACAAATGTCTGTAGTCTGAGGGCTGGTGGTGCAAATAGTCTTGACTGCCTCCTTTCCTGTGCTGCCATCAGGGGGATAGCTTTCTGGCCTGGTTTTGGCTTGGGGACACTGCTGCATGACACTTGGACTCCTAAGGCTGGCCCAGTTTGGGGTTTTCTTTTTCCTGGGAACACTTCTACTCCAGTCTCTTCTTTCCTGTTTTCTGGTGTGATGTGATGAGACTGGAGACAATTCCTCTGGGCACCCTTCTGTGAAAGGGAAAAATGGTTGTTTCTGGGCCATTCTTGGTTCATACAGCTCTTGCATCCAAACTGAAGCCTGTTGTACATTTCGCAACTCTGGATGGTAGTGTGCCTACCAGCATTACTGAGAAGAACACTGTAATGGATTTCCCTCTAGTGATGAAATTTGTCAACTGCAGATTATTCTACGTATCTAAGGTACTGGCACAGCAGTAGTAGTTTCTGCCTTCCTTTCAAACAGCCACTGTGAGAGGGGAAGAAAAGAGAATCAGAAGTTTATAGGATCTGGAATGCTATGAAGTCAAAGTGTAAATAACAAGCCTTACCATAAAACCAAAACAAACAAAAAAAAGCTCAGCTTTTTCAAATTAGAAACAAAGTTGTGCACTAAATACACCTTCACACCAGGTTTGTTATTCTGGGTAAAACCTCCACTACCTCTTAAGCAAGATGAGTATCATAATATATTTTCTGATGGAACAGGTATCTCTTTCATCAGTTCTTGTTTTAGTGTTTAGAAAATATCTTCTCCAGGCCTGAGACTGTCACTATTTTGACAGTTGTCATCCTATACCAGGATTTTAAAATTATAGCAGAAGTAGGTGCTTGGGGACTGAAAATGCTATATTGAGGTGTGGACTCATCTAATTTTGTGCAGTCAGTGAAGAAATTAGTTACTTAACATTAGCAAAAAAACCCCTCATTAGCCCATCTTTTGTTCTTATTATTTTCTAAAGAACTGTCACTTTTGGAATGAAAAGTGTGTATTATTTCCCCTGAATAATTTTGATATGATTGACTATTGTCAAATAAATTTGACAGGGAGAAAAATCTTTCTGGAGATATGAAGTTTGACACTAGTAAAAAGAGCTAGCCATCTACAAAGGAAAAGCCATTAATCCATGCCCTGAAGCACAGCAGTGTAGGAGAAGAGTCTGTGTGGACACAGAGCGCCCCTGTGGAGGCTGATGTACAGATGACCCAGCCGTACCTTTGCTAGTGGCTCATGCAGATTAGAGAACTGTGTCTCTTGTGTGAATTTTCTTGGATACCAGAACGTGTGAACACAGAGGAACAAGGTACGAATGCAAACATTTTGAGAAACCTGAGACAGGGATCACATTAATCCTGGTGACAAAAAAAGAGAAAAGGTGGTACAGTTGGGCAGGAGCAATTAAGCACTGTCACTACACAGGAGAGGATCAGAAGACACCTGGAGATTGCAAGTCCAACAGTGCTACAACAACATACCAAAGCTAGGAAGCAATGGAAGAGGCTACATAGGTGACTGTGGAGCTGCCACAGCCAAAGGTCTTTAGGTTAGGCAGCTCATGTTTAGGTGTGATTTCCCCTGATCTTGAATCAGTACGTGGACTAGCTGCCCTCTTGTGGTCTTGTACTACCTTATGGCTACAACAATGATGTTTCCTGTGGTTAAATCGTAATGTCTGATGCCTGAGAAAGAGGTCAGTTTTGGCATTGTGGTTCCAGAGTGATGCATGTAAAGAGTCAATCAAAAATGAAATGTAGGTAAATAGGGTCTATTACTGCTTAATTTGTCTATTACTGCTTAATTTGATGGGTGCAAAGAACTGAGTGATTAAATGACTAGGTACCAAAATTTTTAATGAGACAAGAACTACTCACAAGTTACTAAATGTGGAAACACTGGATATGCAGCCTGATTTGTATAAATGGCTTATATCCTGATTAAAACCTCTTTCTCATATATTATCCTTTAGCTTTCAGACAGCTGCCTGGGACACAGTGAATGCATTTTTGGCAGGTTGCATTGATGTAACATGCAGCTTTGGCAAGGGACATTCATGCTCGATGTGTCACAGAATCACAGAATGCTTTGGGTTGGAAGGCACCTTAAAGATCACCTGGTACCAACCCTCCTGCTGTGGGCAGGGACACCTTCCACTAGATCAGGTTGCTCAAAGCCCTATCAACCTGGCCTTGAACATTGCCAGGGATGGGGCAGCCACAGCTTGGGATGGAAAGTGCTCCATTGCCTTCAGCCCCCAGGCCATAGCAGCAGGGCTGAAACACAGTGCAGGTGAGTCAACCAATATGATTTATACATCCTGTTTTTGGCAGTCCTTGTAGATTTTCAAGACCCAGGAGGACAAAGCCCTCAGCAACAAGTTCTTACCTCAGAGCTGTGAGCAGGAGGTTGGAGGGAGACCTCCTGAGCTCTCTTCCAGCCCAAATGGTCCTGTGAGCCTGTGACCAAGTGCTGGGCTGCTCTGCAAGTGCCTCCAAATTGCCCAATCACATCACCTGCATACCCTATCTTCCTTTGCCCTACTGTTCCTTTTTTCCTTTTTTGATCATCTTTTTAGCTGCCGTTTTACTTCCATTTCTCTACTTCCCCCTATCTCTACCCAAGGCCTGCCCTAATCCCTTTTTCCTCATTGCTCCTAGTTTTAGAATCACAGAATCATAGAATAGTTAGGGTTGGAAAGGATGTTAAGATCATCTAGTTCCAACCCCCCTGCCATGGGCAGGGACACCTCACACTAAACCATATCACCCAAGGCTCTGTCCAGCCTGGCCTTGAACACTGCCGGGGGGTGGAGCATTCACAGCTTTCTTGGAGCAACCCATTCCAGTACCTCATCACCCTAACAGTAAAGAATTTCTTCCTTTTATCCAATCTAAACTTCCCCTGTTTAAGTTTTACCCTATTACCCCCTGTCCCTAATGAAGAGTCCCTCACCAGCACCCCTGTAGGCCCCCTTCAAATACTGGAAGGCTGCTATGAGGTCTCCATGCAGCCTTCTCTTCTCCAGGCTGAACAGCCCCAACTTTCTCAGCCTGTCTTCATACAGGAGGTGCTCCAGTCCCCTGATCATCCTCGTGGCCCTCCTCTGGACTTGTTCTAACAGTTCCATGTCCTATTTATGTTGAGGACACCAGAACTGCACACAGTGCTGCAAGTGAGGTCTCACGAGAGCAGAGTAGAGGGACAAGATCACCTCCTTTGATTTTGGATGTATTACCATACAATATACTTCAGGGGGCCTCACATCTTTTATTTTCAGCAGTGCACTAAGTGTATCTTCTCGGCTTTACTTGCTATAACTGGATTTTTGTGTAAAAAATACATAATGTAGGCAAGAGCCGTAAGCCAAGATCTCACAACAAATTATTTTCTCCTTCAAGTGCACTTGGGACCAGATTTGATGTTATTTGCAATCAGGAAGCCAGTCAAAAACTCTCAAGCCACTTCACAGTTTTCAGCACAGTTTAACTAGCTTAATTAAGAGTAGGATGTAATTGCTGCTGCTGGAACATGGAAAACTTCTCTCTTGTGAACCTTAATTAATGAAGATGAAAAAAGAAAATAGAACCCCCCTTAACTTGACAGCTCTCTGGCAGGCTTTGCAGGGCTGACTGTCCAAAAACTGTTTGACCTTGTAAATCTAGCAGATTCAAAATGCGTCTGAAAGGCAGCATAGATACCCAGCCTCATTCCCACACTTCCTTCTGATTTGTCTGTTCAAACCAAGCCTTCATCTTCAGATATATATAATGATTAATTTACAAAAATGTTTTTTAGAGGTTTTGTTTGACTAGATTTTGATAATTTATTTTTTTTACTGAATTGTCTCCAAAATGCTTATTTTGTGTCAGTACCTTTATTTAACTATGTCTACACAATACTGTATGATTTCAGTTTCAAGGCAAGAATTGTTCTCTTATAATCATTTTGACTTAAGGCATGCAGTAACATTCCTTAAAGCAGGAAAATCAGACCAACTTCTAAGTACTTTACAGCTTTACATAAACAGCAAGATGGCAAAGCAGTTTTTCTTGGCATGCCGATAACTCCTGCATCAGTGAACGCAGTGAACAACAAGAACAGACCACTAAAGCTTTAGATAAATACAAGCAGAAGAAAGCTGTTAAATGCATTTCAGTGGATGTTTATATGTTTCAGAGTACTATCAGGCAAAGCATACAAAATTGTAAAAATAAGCAGCTCCCAGAGATGAGTGGCATGACACTGCATATGTTTTGGAGAAGGGTGAAATGTCCCAGAAGAATTAATCATGATTTATTCAACTTGAGGATAGCATCAAAAATCCTCCTCATCCAAACTCATTCCTTATAAACAAGCTGAGAAATGGGACAGACTCAACTAGGTGGGCAGCTATCACTGTTGCCCTTGTGGCAAAAGAAGGGGGTTATTAATTTTCTGCTAGCAACATACAAAGGAATAATATGTTTCTATGCCCTGAACTATCAAATCAATCACATAAAAAACAGTACAGCAATTCTTTTTCTTTGGGACATAGTCTTCCATTATTTGCAGGTAGCAGGCTGCCATCCCTGGCCTTGGCAGAAGCTAGGAGTGAGGCAGGGTAACCCATCAACTCCAAGGGGTGTACCTGAGAAAAATGCTATCAAACTTTCTTTGCAGTGTGGCTGTAGTCATGACAGCTCAGCCTCACAAGTGGCCCATCTATAAGCTGCTGATCAATATGAGTTAATGGCAATTTTGAGGGAGTGTTTTCTTTCAAATCCTGGGGGAATAAAGTCTGTACATGCAGCTGAAATATATTTGAGGTAACAGCAATGCAAAAACATGGATTTTGCAGCCATATTGAGTTACCCTAAATACTGTGACTTAATTTTCAGAAATAATAAGTATGTCTGTAAACATTTTTACTGCACAGAAGTTAATATCCTCCATTAAACCAAGACAAACAGAGTGAGCTTGATGACATTTGCACAGGACAGGTTCTGAGATGTCTGTTCCACATTGTGTATGTCCTAGAGAAAGTACAGAACGGCACAGTTTTTTATAGTTCCCTTCAAGTTTCTGGAGGAGATCTCTCTTGTGGCCTACAAATGTACTTATTTTCCAGCATTGCTAGGGGCCTTTCCTATAGCAGTTGATGATCTCCTGAGTAATTTAAAATATGTAGAATTTTCATGCTAAATGTTCCCCTTTTCCTGTTCAATATGGCATTTAATATTTTCCAGGAGGACCAAATTTAGTATAAGATCATATAATTTCTGTCGTATCAGTTTTTATTCTTTCCTAGAATTTTGTCTTTTGGGAAAAAATATAATTATTTGATGTGTTCCTCTCATTCCAGCTTCTCCCCCAGAAGGTCATACAAGAACTTGTGTTTTGCTAGACCTGCATTATTTTCTATAAGGCAATGATTTGGCTCCTTTTTAGTTTGGTCATGTTTGAATATGTCCTTTCTGTCACATTTGAAACCTAAAAGCTCAGACACCATGTACCACTGGCCTATGGGCTCATTACTGTACATTTTTTAGTTAAATAAAAGAAGGAATGGGACAATCCGGGAAAGGAAAGAAGGAAATTCTGGTGTTGTAGCTCCTTAGTGGCATAAAATTGAAGTTGGTATGACCAGGTAAGATAGGGGCTGAGCACTCAGTACAGCACTGGGGCACCAGGTGAAGCTGTCTTGGGACTGCGTGTGAAGGATATAAATGAGGGCAGCTTTTGATGCCTAAGTGGGTGGAGCACTGCTGGAGACAAGATCCTGGTCTAGGTAGTTCCTTGGTGCACTACCTAAAAGAGAAGCTTCTTCTCATGTTTTTCCCTTTCCCTTACTTTGAAGGGGAAAAAAATCTACTGTGGTAAGAAGCAGATGAAGTGCACAAAGCCCTGAGCAGTCCAGCCTGAGCTCAGAGCTGGCCCTGCTGTGAGCAGCAGGTTCAGCTGAGGTTCCCACCCAGCCAGAATTATCCTGTGATCCCAAATGGCATCTTCTTTTTTCATGTAAAATTACTATTCAGCCATTTATTCAAAGTTGTGGTGTGTGATGCAGGATTGTGTAAGGGTAACTTCGGGTGAAGGATACTTCGCCTGTATCCCACGGTTGTTTAAAAACTTTCCCACTGCTCATGAGAATTCATTTTTCTTTACATTCTAATTCTACAACTTCTGGTGACCTTCCACTGTATCTCAGGCATAAGGTTTCCCTAACCTTTATCTGCCTTTGTTTATTAGTTCCTTCAGGGAAAAGATGATTATAGTTTTTCCCTAGCTGCTGTGCATAAACATGCTGCAGATATTTTAGTTACAACATATTTTAAACTTAGTTTCCCTTTCATTTATTCCCACTTACCATTTGTTTGGATCTTGGCAGTGCTGGCTGTGGGATCTGCTAGCTTCAGATTCCTTTCCTAAGAGTAGTCTGCCTCTTCCATGACTTCCCAGGTTCAAAAACACAGCTTGCAGTTTTGTGATACAGTTGAAGCTGAAATAGTGGGTGTGCACATGCTGGCTTTGTGCAAAAAAGTACTCCATTGTTCAAGCATAGCAAAAGGTCTGTGGAGTTTAAATTGTTGGTAACCTGTGAAGTTAAATACTGATAGGCTAAATGCAGGTGCTGAGAAGAGACTGGGTGACTGCCATGGCTGGTGCCTGCAAAACAGAGGGGAAGTGTTAGTGAACGGCAGGGCATGGGCATCACTGCTATCTTCCTGGGACATCAAGCCGGGAATGACAACCTAATAAATGAACCTGTGTAGGACCCACGCATTTCCAGATTCTGCTGTGGGCCTACCCATCCTGGTGAGTGTGAAGATGTGTTGGGTAGTCTTGTGTATGTTGTTCTGACACGGTTTGTTAGCACTGGCATTCTGGTGTCCTGTGGGCACTTTACCTGTAATGATGCAAATGGGCGTCATTAAGGTCAAAGGCAGGATTAACAGCAGAGTCCAGCAAGAGTCATCAATGAAACAGAGATAGATTGTCACTGTGATGCAGGTCATGTGGCCTGTGAGTTCAGAAAACATAGCTGGGTGTCCTCCCTGTCCCATGCAAAAGTGACAGACCCCACATATGGTCTGCATGGGCTTTTGGGCAAAGCTAGAGGAAAGCTATTGAGCACAGCTCATGTGAGTGCTTCTTGAACTGAAGTACATTTCGGTTTTAGCTGAGCTTCTGTCTATAAAGAACAAAGTGTTTGTGGGCTGAAAGGGCATGATAGCTGGCCTGAGCCACAGTATAAATCAAGATAGGCATGACATGATGTTAACATGCAGCTTCAGTCTCAGCTATTGCAGATATCTCCCCAGTACTGTGTTCTACAGTGAAGACATATCCTTTTTTTTTTTTACATACTGCCACAGTATTCCTGGAGATATATGTCTTCAGCATATATGTGACTTGTGCTCTTTTTAACCCTATTTGGATGTACAGAAGTGGGGCTGGATGGTTTCAGTACTTGCTTGTTGTAACTTTCTGCACAAATGTGTTTCAGTGGAACTCCAACTTAGATTTGCCAAATACTCCACTCCCATTTCTTGTAGCAAAGCGAAGCAATTTTTGCAAGCATTTAATCATAAAGGGGTAGGGCATTCCCAGCTACTGCTCTGGAAAATAGGCATAACACATCAGCCACAATTGTAAATAAAACATTGAACCTTATCATTTAAAAGTAATCAGAGGCTTGTTCAGTAATTGGTAGTGTAGAGCTTTCATTTATTATGACTGCCAGGCAGGAGATGAGGTGAAGATCTTCATATCAGTGAGCCCCTTTAATGAACCCTCACTAAAATATCTTTTTTTATAAGGCTGCCATAATACATAACCTTCAATATGTACTTACTCAATGCCCATCTAAAGGCTCAAAGGACGATTTTGAATTTGATCTTTTTCTTTGCTCTTTGTGAAAGGAGAAGGAGTGTGGAGCTGTATTCCCAGGCCAGTGGCCAGCAAGGCTCTTCATGCCTGGGGCAGTATGGGCAGCGGCAGGAGAACAAGAATGCTGCAGCCCTCTTCCCTCAGCTGTGCAGACATAGGAAGCATCAAAGATAAGGGCAAGTGACTACTGCCAGTTTGGCTTCATTGTGGGAAACAATAATAGTAGAAGTTGTGGGTGAAAAACAGAATTGCGTTGCTGAAAATACTTTAGCTTTAATAAGGTATTTACTAGTTGAAAAAATGGATGTCTGCATTTTAGGAGATACATTGCAAAGAACTCTACAAGTGTGAACAATTACTGTGATTTCATTTTCTCCTTACTGACTAGGGACTGCATTCAGAAATATTGCATAGTTTGTATATTCAGTATACGATCATGTAAACAAGTGTGCGCTTTCTCTTAAATTTTGCCATGATATGCTAAAACATTTTGCATCTATGCTAGAAAAAGATACATGTTTTGAATTAATAGGCTACTTCTGCTTTAGTGGTGGCACAATGGGGAAACATTCAGATTTATTCACTCTCAGTTTCATGGGTATGTTCTTGATGGATATTGTGCAATGCAACATATTTTAATCACTAAGTTTGCAGTAGATAACATGTACTGCACAGCCACTGTAGCTATTTCAAATTCATTTTCCTGTGTTATTCAAGATCAGTGCCTGCAGGCTGACCTGCCAGGATGAATTCCAGGCAAGTCTGTGGTTAAAAGCCTAGGAAGATCCACCCAGTTAGAGGTAGTTCATCATCTAAGTCAGTAGGAGTTCTGCCACTGACTTACTGACACTAAGGGACTACCCAGGGGTTCTGAAAGACACTTCTTCAGTTCTCAGGAACTGTTAGGCGTAACCAGTTCCACAGTTCATGCCTTTGCCTGCTGTGGCCTCCTTATCACTATATTAATCTCAGTCGTAATTGAAGATTTGTGCTGATTCTGTTTCCTGTTCACACATGAAACCTTTGAATTATTTGACTCTAGCCAGAATTAATATTATCCTCTTAGGGGCTATGTGAATTTAGTATGAGTCATAGTTTGTTGACATACAACATGGAAAGAAATATATTTGGATCCTGCCAAGTCTTCTGGTCATCAGGAAAGCTTGTAAAATTGGCAGACTTGATTGGAAGCTGTTTTTCTATTTCTTAGTATGTAACTGTTTCTATGTAAAAAGTGATGCATGCTGTAGACAAAAGCACTATGGAATCCTATACCTGCTTTTTGTAAAGAGTACTGAACAAGTTAGGTTATGAATAGACAAAAAATATTGGTCTTGCTCAGAAGAAAACCCCAAAATAACTGCATTTCCAGTGAACTTTCATCTGGTTTTTATTCAGGATAAAATGCCTGTCATTGCAGCACTGTGATGTAGTGTGGAGCATCAGATAACCACAGAACAGTTTAAAAGCAGATATAATTCACAGGTCTGATTTTTATGTAGTGAAGGATCCCCCCAGAGATGGCGCATCAGCAGAACTAGGGCAGCAGACATCGCTGTGTAGTCAGTTAATGTGAACCCTCCTGCTGTCAATATACTTCAAACCTTCTGCATGTCATAAATTCTAAAGAAACCACCAAATGGAAGAGGTTTTTCAATTTCTAGAGGAGAAACAAACATTTTCTGTACCTCTATAAGAAAGAAGAAGCCTAACTCTACTGCTTTAGGAATTACCGTGCAATTTTTATTTCTCTTTGCAGCCTCACATCTTCCATGGTTAACATATGTGATTACACACTCTTAGTGGAACCAAAGCAGTGACGATTAAGCAATTAAATTTTACTTTCAGTTATAAATAAACCTCTTCTTGTCTAGCAAGAGTTCTTATATATATATAAAAAAAAGGCTTAAGGTAGCTAACCTACTTTTCCCATTTTCTTTTCTACTCCTGGAATTTGATTAAAATTGGAAAAATTAGCTTTGCTTTTTGTTTACAGACATTTACATGCAGTGCTATTAGACTTGCAGTGCTACATTTATTTATTTATTTATTTATTTATTTATTTATTTAAAGACATGTGCATAGATCTTCTATTTCTGGAGTTATAGAACCATGGAATAGTTTGTGTTGGAAGGGATCTTAAAGATCTTGTTCCAACCCCCCTGCCATGGACAGGGACATCCAGGCCTTGAACACTTCCAGGGATGGGGCAGCCACAACTTTTCTTGGCAACTTGTTCCAGTGTCTTATCACCCTCATAGTGAAGAAATTCTTCCTAATATATAGTCAAAATCTACCCTTTTTCAGGTTGATAAAACTCAGTTTCTTAAAAGCGTAATATGTTTTTCAAAGCCTTAAATTCTGGGCTTGCAAAATGTAGAAATATCCTTTGAAACATAACATTTATTCCTCATTTAGAATCTTCTTTTTCAGGGTTTTCAGTGAAACAGGTGATGACAAGAAGAGTTCTTATGCAGATCACGAGGAACTTGAAGAGACACCAAGGCCCCAAATAAGACAGAAAGACCTACAGAGACACATGAATTTTTGGAATAGATGAGGCTGGATCTAAGAATTCTACTGACACTTTCAAAGTTTGAGGATAGCAGATAATAATAGATCCTGAAAGTGTTATGTTTTACAGCTCTTCACTAAGCTCTGGAGTGCTAGAGATAACAACTGCAAAAATAATAATGTAATGATTAAGAATGTTAATTATTAAGAATATTATTTACAGAAGCCTACAAATGAGTTTTCATAGGCCACAATAGTTCAGGTAGAAGCAGAGATATGGACAATCGTATCACAGAAATTGTTAATTAACACACATGTGAGTACATCAGGTGCTGAATGTGCCATTGGCTATGCAGGCAGGGAATCCTGGCTCCTTTCAGTTCTGCATAGAAGTGTAACAGGACAAGTCAGAGCAGAAGACAAAGAGGAGTGGAAAACCAAGTTTCTCAGGGTATATGATAGGGTATTTTGAATTTACAGCAAAAAGCATTCACTGTTTTCAGCATTGGTGGGTGACGAAATCAGTAACACCTGCAGCATACAGCCTCTGCTGAGCATGGGGGATAAATGCAGGATATGGCTAAACCAGTTTCCAGTAAAGCAATTAACTGTATTTTTTGTTCATTGCTCAATTAGAGACTGGCATCAGGAGGACCAAAAAGAGCTTGACAGAATGTGATGTGTGGGATAAAAAGTGTCATTCTTTACTCCTAAGTAACTTTTCTCTAATATCTGTATTTGTGCATCTCACTGCCATTGACTCCTATCTGATGGATGTTATTTCTTTTGCTTGCTTTATAGCTGTTCAGCACTTTTATTGCCCTGCCATCTGTTCTAAACAGTTAAAGACACTTTTATTCTCCATTTTTCTTCAGGGATGTAGAAGAGGCATCTGTCTCCAAGCTCTTAAAATCTCTCAATATACATTGTGCAAATTATTTATGCACAATAACTCAGACACCTTTTCAGAAGGATTTACGGATGTCTGACAAAAGTGTAATTTGCTACACCTTTAAATAAAACATTGTTGACATTTGGCATACATTCCAGCTTAGAAAACTGCTCATTTTGTGTAAGAAATTAATAAAGTTAGGCTTGAATCTAGTGGAGTTCTCAACCCAAATCATTATCTTTAAACATGCTTGGAAGTATCCTACTAAATGAGGACTCCTAAGTAAGTTCATACTGCATTTTTTTGAATCTGTAGTCCAAAAAGTGCTAAATCTACAGAACACATTTTACCAAGACTTTCCACCACAAAGTTCTGTGTAAACACCAATTAATCCAGTTACCATCCTGGGAGCTCTGAAGTGGAAAAAGAGACTTGTTAAAGGCATCAGTGCGGATTTAATGAGTCTAAGCTGGGCTTAAAATGAAGGGAGTTTCAGTTTTGAGGCCATGGAAATAAATCCTGCCCTGACCCAAGCATATGAAGGGAAGAGATGATGGATCCCAATAGGTCCTCAGGGCTGTCTGCTGGCAGTCTCCTCCCTGACATACCCACACTGCACCCTTTGTACATATTTATACAGGTGACCTAGGACAATTTGTTCATTTTTTGCAATTTTTTTAATTGCTAGCAGTGCATGGTTGTTTGCAAATATTCAGTAAAACCTGTTTCTAAAAGGGTTTGGAAAAAACATCCTCTTCCATTGTTATAGACCTACACTCCAGCCTCTGCTTATCACCTTTCCTATGGCAATAGGAAAAATGTAAGGACTTACAGACATGACAAGGTGCAACAGATAAGGTGGCTGAAGGAGCCACTCATCCCCAGGGTGAGGCGGGATGTGCTGATTAAACCAGATCTGCCAGTTCCTGTCCCTGCCAGGGACTCTCCTGCAGCTGCTGGAATTACAGAGAATAAGTGGCTGGTAATCTCAACACAGAACAAATCCACATTGGAATAATTTTCTAAATAAGGTTTGTTTTTGTTTTGTTGTTTTGGCTTTTTTTTTTTCCTTTTTAGTTACTGATATTCTTCTCTATATCAGAATCTCACAGCTCTGCTTCATCAAAGTCATGCGATGGGTGCCCAAACAGAGGTCCCAGGCTCCCTGCAGCAGCTGTGTTGGGTCTGCTGAATGGATTTTGCAGCACTCAACTCCAAATCAGCAGTGAGCTGCTCAGCTGGCTTCAACCATCCTGAGTGAGAAAGATGCAAGGATCTGTCAGCACACAGAAGAGTTTCAGATGTTACCATTTAAAAATATGATGAAATTTTCCAAGAAAGCTATTCCTAGTTACTTGCCATAAATCCCATAGGAAAGAGCGTGATGCTGGGAAAAGGCTGTTTATGAGGCTCTAGGGGATTTTCTGCTGCTCAGTGAAATATCTCTATGGGTATGACCCAGCAGCCATGGCAGGGTTGCGGTATGGTCCCCTGGCTACCCGGACTTGGACACCCCAAGGCATCTGTTTGTGCCATGACCTAGGAAGGGCTGCCCTGTCCCAGTTACTGGGGGAAAACTGCAGGCAGGGGCATTAGCCTTGGTCAGTGGGAAGCAGAGAAGGGTAATTATAACTTTTTTGTGTATTGGCAAAGTTTCTGTGGATTTTCATAGGAATAAAAGCCACATTTCTGCCACAGAAGCTGTCTGCAGGCAAATCCAAAATACTTGCTTGAAATCAGAGGTTGCTGGAGCTGCCAGAATAGGATCTTGGTATATTTTATCAGGCAGGGGAGAAATAAAGATACCTTTTTTTTGTTCAGCCTTGGCCCCAGAAAACAAGCAAGCTATCTGGCTGAAGCTTTTGGTGTATGAGTGTAGGGGAAAATTGACTGATAACAGATGCTCATTGTGTAAAATTTAATTCCAAGTTATTAAAGAACTGTAAGCAGGACTTCTCCAGCTTTTATAGTTGATGCTATCACTTTGTATTCATCAAACAATAACTGCTAATACTGTGTGCCTTCTGTTCTCTCTGTATGCCCTTCATCCTGTTCAAATTTCTAACAACACAGCAATGCCATCAAATTTGAAGTGGAGCAGCTGGAGGCAAAGAGAGCATCCTTAATGGCATTACTTTCATGCAAACACCATGCTCAGGGAACTAATTGTAAAGTTTACTTACCTGAAAGATTGAAAACCACTTGGCAAGTGAATGTCTTCACCAGGTCAATACATTTGGGGCAGAAATACCTTACTGACCACAATACTTTGACTTGCTTATCAGTCATTCACGAGGGAAGGTGGAATACACTGAAGAAATCATTAAATCAAAGTGATCAAGTCCATAACTCCTGCACACAGGCAGGCCACAGGCACCTTTTTCACAAGGCCCCAAAGCCCCTGGGTGCTGCTTTCCCCTTTGAGGGAACAACCAGGATGGAGAGGAAGGTGGAAAACTACGGTTAGCCCAGGGCTAACTGTACTTCCAGGATCATGGTTTTTGATGCTCCAAGCCTCCCAAACTCAATTTACCTGGGATATAAACATTATGACTGGAAAATGACATGGTGCTTCAGAGTTCCCCATGGCATTCCTGACTGAGCTACCTGTCCCACACTGTGGCTGGTCTGATACTGAGGAATCTGAGAGGGGTTTTAGAGATAGCAGTTGGTGTCCAACAAGGACTGAAGAACCAATGGAATTGCAGACATTCAAAAATAGTTTCCCTGCTAAGTTAATCTGTTTACAATGGGCATGTGTGTATGAAAACCAGTCATTTTTGCAAGGGTAAATATCATACACAGTTGAAAGAAGTCTCTGATATATTTCCTATGCAAACTAGGTGTGATTAAAGCCAAATGCAAATTTTAACAGAAGCACCAAAAATACTTGCCGTGTAAGTATGTGGACCTGTTTATGCAGTTGCCTCTAAAGAGTAGCAATGTCTATGGAAATATTTGTATGCTCCATTAAGTGGGACAAGAAAACAATATAAATCTGTTAAGCATTGCACACTATCGTGACATTCTTCAAACAGTAATGCACTTTGTGTTTGCTTCTCAGGGCCTCACTGAAAATGCGGTCCAAACTAAAGATGTGAATTGAAAAGTCAAGAATTAAACTGCATTATACAATAATATGAGGACACTCTTAGGCAGAATTACAGTGTCCTTAATTCAATCTGCTTTACTTCTCCTTGGAAATTAAATAAATTAAATAAAGGTCACTTTAGGCTTTTTAATTCTTAAAGAGAATATCCGCACAAAAGTATGAAGAAATTAAACTAATCCACATTAAAAGACTCACTCACATGCATTTTCTTGAGGCTGCTTCCAGAAACCATACCTGATTCACATGTGGAATTCAGGGAAGATTTTAAAGGCTGACACCTACAGCTTCTCTCTTCTCATTTATCATCTTCTTTTCTCTCTGTGTTGTAGCCCAGTCAGCAGATTTAACTGTGTGTCTGTTCCTTTAGCTCACTGCCATAACTAAACTCACTGTTGGTTGCCACTAGGGTTCTGTTTATGAGAAATTAAATATGTGATAGAAGGGTGGAGATCTAGCAGAGAAAGTGTGATGGTTGCTTAATATGCAATAGCTTTTTTTTTCTTCCATAAAGAGACAAAAATGAGGGGCTGTTTTACATTCACAGTCAGATTATGCTGCAGTAATTGCATAGGCAAAGAAACTAAGAGACAAGAGGTTTCTTTCATATTAAAGACATTTTCTAGATGAAGAATAATTTTACAACCAGGGAGGTTGCTGCACTCCCATGTCAGCAAAGGCTTAAGAGGGGATGCAGCTTCAGCATGCAGCATGGCAGTGAGCTGGTTAGCTGCTGGGCTGTCCTGAGGAACACAGGCAGGATGGACACTATGAGGGCATCTCTGGGAACACCTCCTGTGAGTCTCTGATACAGTAGTGATGGGAAGCACCAAGCCAAGCAAAAGAACACAGGCCTCTTGGGTATTTTCAAGTATCAATTATGTGAGACTTTTGTAAAACAGGTCATGACATGGGGGGTGCATGCAGCTTCTGGGTCACAAGATAAGGAGCTCAGCCTAGAAGCAGGTTTTGCTGAGGGTCACTGTAAGGTAATTTTGTGATTAAGCTTATTCTTGGTTAGCTGATCCTGGACATGCCTCATGCAAGTGAGGGCATGCTGGGGAGCATGCAGAAGAGGAAAACTGAAGAATGCATTTAAAAAACCCCTTTATGCTTTGCTTGAGTATTTGTTGAGCTATGGGCTTGTATTTGATACTGTTGCAGGTTAGTTACCCCTATGTCTGTCATCTTTACTTTTCTTCTTATCATCTCATATTACAGAATCATAGAATCATAGAATCAACTAGGTTGGAAAAGAGCTTTAAGATCATCAAGTCCGTGGTTTATGGAAGAAAAGTATTTATATTGTGAACTATGAGGCTGCCAACTACAATTCTATTTGTTCTGCCAATCCTGTTTCTCAAGAAATCATTGAAACTCTTTTCTTAACAATTATTTATGATGAAGTATAGAAAATAGGTTAAAATTTTTGCTTACAATGTTTAGTAAACATATCATGTTCAGATCAGAGACTCACAAGCTCCTTTTTAATACTAAAATATGCTACATACAGCATAAACTACAGTTACAGTTCAATTTTCATGACTTGGAAACATAAATGATGGACCCTGAAACTGTGACAACAGATTCACAGCTACAAAGCCGTACCTGAGGTGCTACAGGGAACACCAGTCTGGGGCATAGTTTCTAAAAACTGATGAGCTCCAAAAACTGCTGAGGACTAAGAACGCGATATTATTATTAAAAATATCTAGAAACAGAAACAGATTGGGAAAAAAAAACATCCTTCTTTGTACTTCCCTTTTTGTATGAAGGTTTCAAGCTGAAAGACTTGGCAGTGCAAAGCTGTAATTCTTTGGTGTCTAGGAAGGTGGTGCTAAACTACAAATTATAGCCAAAGCCGAGAGAGCTTGCTTTCATTGCATATAAAGGATTTTATGATGCTAGTTAACGTTTCTTGAAGCCGATAAAGATTGTAGAAGGAATGTGAAGAGAGTAAAAAAGGTAAAAGGGCTTACGATAATATTATTTAACATCTCCTAATAAAGTTCCTAGTTCACTGTTATCATAGAATCACAGAATGGTTAGGGTTGGAAAGGACTTAAAGATCAGCTAGTTCCAGCCACCCATGCCATAGGCAGGGACACCTCACACTAAACCATGTCACCAAAGGCTCTGTCCAACCTGACCTTGAACACCGTCAGGGATGGAGCATTCTCAGCTTCCTTGGACAGCCCATTCCAGTGCCTTACCACCCTAACAGTAAAGAACTTCTTCCTTATATCCAACCTGAACTTCCCCTGTTTAAGTGTCAGGAAAGCTCAACCCATTCTGCAGTTTCTGTTAGTTTTGTTGTGTGAGAAGAATCAAGATCTGCTCTCAACTTCACGGCTTTTATTCAGGCAGTCCATTAAATTGTGAAGCAACGTGTGTCGGTGCTATGGCTCCTGTTTGTATCAGAAGAAAGCTGCATCCAGCTCAGAGAAATGTATTTTATTCTTTATATGCATAAAGATGTTCACACTGCCCTTGAGCGACCAGTTTCATTCTTTTATGCATAAAGCTCCATGGTTTGCTTTGTTTTTTAATCTGAGCTTAAAAGTGAGCTTCTGTTTCTTGTCACATTCAAGTCCAAAAAGCTTTTCACTAAAACCAGAGATTAATTGCAGTGCAGGGATGTGGGATGCCCAGGAATACCACGCTTGGGCTAGTGGACACATTAGCCCTTCATTATCAGCGCTAATATTACCAGTTTCCTATGAAACTTCCTGTATGATTATGGATTTCTTGAGGCATGGCTTGACTTTACTTAAATGTCATGACCTATTATGTAATTATTTCTTTACTTGTCACTCTCCTAGACAAAAGTGATGAGATCTTCTTCCTGGAAAAATGCTTTTGAGTGCCTGACTTGAAATGTGTTTAAGAAATGTGCTCCAGAGTTTCTGAAAACTTGTCCCTCTGGGTTTTTCAAAATCATTGTTTTATTCTGAGGGCTCCTGCCTACCTGCCAAGGCTTTCTGCCATTTCCCTTCGTTACCTGATTCTCATAGCACTCATTTGTGACAGGTGATTATTATAGCAGAGAGAAAGACAGAAATGATCGCTCCAGGCCCACGGAAGGGATGGATGACAGAATTTAGCTCAGAATTAGTATTTCCTGAGTCCCAGCCCTGTGCTCATTATTGGTTTAAGTGGTGCAGAAAGTATTTGTATCATTACTGACAAGCCCTTACTACTACTAAGTAAATTATTTCAGTGTGAAAGTGCTTGTCATGTAACCCTATACACTGTGATAAAAGCAGTGATATATAGGCAGTTCCAAAAATATCCACATTATTTTTTGTCTTTAAAACCCCAGTGAGATCTGCAGGGTGAGTGCAGAAAGCATGGCCTGAGGAATGTGTGTGGTACGCAGAGGTCTGAAAGACCAGCCAGCAGCTGGCCTCCAGCAAACCACCTCTTATTCCCAGGGAAGAGATCAATGACCCTTGAATTAGAGACAGAAACCTTCTCTGGGGCTCCAAGACTGAACAGAATGCAGTTTTCAGAAAACCATCAAATGTGTGCCTTTGAAAGGTGTAGACTCCCATGAGTATGAGACCAGAGGCACAGCAAGCAAAACTCTTTATCTCATCTCAGTGACCTCAACATGGATATGTATGGGCTGTTGCTTCTGAATTCTCCCACAAGGTACAGCAATGGAGCAACATCAGACTGGGCATATAGCAGAAGTATTTAATGCTCTCACAGCAAGATTGCTCACTGACTATGGCATTGCCTAACAATGTTCACAGGAGCATGTTAAATCTAAAAACATAGACTTCACTCTGTGGAATACATAGTCATTTGCTTCACATTACAATGGTCTCATTTTTAGAGCATTAATTTTCCTTTGATCCTATATGTTTTGGTATTTATGTTGTGATGGATAATTTTTTTTGTAGACAACATGTAGGAACACTTTGCTTGCGCAGCAGAGGGCCAGTCCTCTGTGAAAGGGAAGTTACTATGTCACATCCCTCATGTGGGTGGTACAGCACGATGGCTAGCCTGTGGGTAAACGTCAGTTTATTTATGTACTATATATTAAAAAAATAACATATATATATTTTACATCTATTCCATGAGTCTATGATTTTCATTTTGGTATTCTATCCCAACGGCTGACAACTACCAACGAATGTGGCACTATTTTTCTGGCCTTTACCATTACAATGCAGGATGGAGTGAGAGATTATCAAGGAGAAACTGCCATCATGATTCATTCAGTGCAGGAGAGATTAGAGATGACAGGTTCTAATCATAGCACAAATTACATCCTTGTCTTTATCTGATTTCTTCTTTTTAATTCCCCTTGAAGCATTTGCCATTGAGAGATGTCTGGAATATCCCTGGAGACCTGACTTGGTCTGTAATGGTAGGTGTCTGCTTATGAATGGCCTCAAGAAGCTGGTTTACTTTGATATTCCACAAAAAGCTACCAAGGTGAGGTCAAGAATGTATATACATACATGCATGTGTATATATGTATGCAGTATTTCTAGTACATATATAAAATATACATGATACAACATATACACTTTACATTATATTTTGATATATTTTAGGTGTATGCATAGATATGTATTTATGCAGAAACATATGATGTTCATATGCTAATAATTGCTGAATGTGGCAGATGGCTGGTTTGGATGACATTGTTCTTTGGAATTAATTCCCCTTAATCAGGTTTTAATGGGTCAGGGATGAATTCCTTTGACTTTTAGATATAAACCATTGCATATTGTAAGATATATTGATATAATCATACCTCCAGATTTTCATGGGGAATACACTGAATGTTATACTGCTGCTTTTTCATGGAGAAATCAGACACTCGGTAAAATTGATTTCCCTGAAACCATTTCATTTTATTTACCTTAACATACGGTAAAATAAGACTTCCTATCATCCAGATGATGCTGAATTATGGGCTGTAGCCACTGACTTCGTACTACCTTTTAAGTGAGTCAAGCATGATGGAAACAGCTGTTAAAAGCCACAGGAGAAAAGCCACCAGCTCTAGAAACCTTGGAAACAGGTGTGATATTTCTTTGTCAGCGTTCATTCTGCTGGATTAAATATAAGTAAAGAAGAGAAATGCAGACATGAAAGTTAGGCATAGTATTTTGAAGGAAAACAGATTTAGAGGCTGGTGGGACTCCCCCCAAAAAGGTGCTAAAAAGGAAATTCAGGGAAAAGAAGTGGGAAGAATACAAAAAAATTAGTTAAGTGGGATATCTTTCAAGGATGTTTCCAGGGAAAAATAGTTGTGGCTTATTATGAGGCTTTTATGCTCACAGCAGATGATAAAAAAAGTTGCTTTCTGTGTTAAATCTTGAGATGTCTCAGCTATTTTTCTCCATCACTTTTATCCTTACCAGTGTCACACACTTGAACATGGTGGTTTTGCAGCCCCAGGAGGAGGAGAAGGTGGTTGGATCTCCCTCTGTATCATGCCAAAAAGCAGCTGGTGGCATTCTGCAAAACTGCACTCTGCCTTCAGGATGTGGCTTCATGTTATTAAACACAGGGTAATGCATGGCCCCAGACAGCATACAAAACAGCAGTTCACTTCCAGCCCCTCTCTGGATGTTGCAGCACTAATGAACCAAATCAGTTCTCAGGGAATATAGCCATGTTATATGTGTAACCGTAATAAGGCACTGCTACGGCTGAGATCATTGTTTCTAGGGGAAATAAAAAAAAAAGAAAGAAAGAATTTGGATTCAAATTGCAAAGCAACCCTGTTCCTGTAAGAAGTGAAAACATGCTTGGATGAATGAAGGTTAATAGAGTTAATTGTGGGGAGTAATACAAGAAGGCAACTCATGCTAGAGAACATAATTGTGATTCAGATAAAGGGGAATTGTGATTAAATAGAGATTGGATAAACATGATTATCCTGGAAACGTTTCTCAGCACAGTACCAGGAGGTTTTAAGATGCAGAGGCAGGCACACGTACATGATCTGGATGTAAAGATTATGTACACCACTGCCAGCTCCCCTGGGGCGGCTGGTTGCCCATGCTGTTGTGCTGCGGCAGGCCATAAATTGAGTTAACTTTGAAGTCTATTTTGTCTGCAACTGTAATTGGCAAGTGATCTCCATCTTCATCCCAAACCCCAAGATTTCTCACATAGCAAACTTTCATATAGATAGGTAAATATTCATACTTGCCATATATACCAACTAAACCTGACACTTTCTATTAGTGTAAAACCCATGATATTTTTCAGATGTACTGCGTCACATCCTTTATGTCAATAATTATAAGCTTACCATGTTTTTTTCCACAACTTGTGTTACTTTTTATGTGGCTGTTTAAAATGAAATGCAGTTTGATACTGAACACCAAGAGGCAAACAAGAGGCTTTCCAAACTGAACTCCTTTACCGAAACATATACTTGTGCTTCTTTTATTTGTCGAGTTACAAACATTCCTTGATGACCTATCTGAGATGAAAGGAAAAATACGTATTCCTCCTAGGACAACCACAGACTTCCAAACAGCCTTTTTTTTTTCTTCCCCCTTTTCTTTCCTTCTACTTGCAAAATATTTTTGGTACATTTTCAACTTTTAACTATGTATCATTATTAGGGAAATCTAAATATACTGAATTTGAATACAGGATGGTACCAATTCACATTGTAAATCCTATAGATTATTTTACATAAAACATGCAGAATAAAAAAAAATCCCTGAGAATTTAATAAGAACAACTGTCAAATACTTCTGCTGTTCAATTATTTACAGTACAGGTTGGAATGATTGTTTCATGATTCTTGGTATATTGTATTGTAATGACTTCCCAGCTGCTTAAAGAGCATTTGCACTAGAGTTCTATTATTCTCTATTCTGAGCAAGTGAACATCTCTCTAGGGAATAAGCCTTTCCACCCCACCAAAAAGAGGTTGAGGGGAGATCCTTTGCTTTCAAATATCTCAATTTTTCCAGTACCAACTGTATTCCAAATCTTCCAAGAAAACTTCACAACCCCATATACAGAGGCCAGTTATGAGCCCTCACTGTCATCTTTAAGCTTGCTCCTTGAAACTAGGTGGCTGATCATTTACGCATTGTAATAACATCGTGAGTATTAGGATAGCATCCCTTGTGATAGTGAGATGTGGACAAGAACAAAGTGAATTGTAATTATTTGTGAAAACCCCCAGCACATCTTCTTTATCTTTTTATTTCTGCAGCTGCCATGTGACACAATAATTGTCTTACATTCCTGTCTCCTCTCCTAGTTAAGTGAGTTTGTTGAAGTTTGATGTATAACACATGCATTTATTTGCTATCATTCCCAAGATCATGACTCCATTACCTAAATCGATTGTTGAAACTTGATTTCTGTGCTGGAATTATTTATGTATCAGGGTAATTTTTAAACTCAGTCAGTCATGCACAACAACATTTTTCATTTCCAGTCTAAAATTCCATTTCCTTAGCAAGATCTTCTGTTTACTGAAGCTTAGTAAGAGTAGTCATTTTTTATATTTTAAAGTTTTCACAAAATTAATTTCCTGAAGGTCTATTTCTTTCTGTCACAATACAGCAAGTGTACACAGGGACTAGACTCAGAGGTCATGTAGATGACAGAGTAACATTATTATTCCCACAAACTAGCTCAAAGGATCTTGGCTGCCTATACTAGATGCACAAGTTTTGGCACGCAAAAAAATGAAGGCAGAGACACCAAAGTTAAGACAAAGTTACACACCACTTCAAGTACATTTTGAGTAGTTTGCAACACAATGTTTCTGGAAAACAAGCACTTCGCTGCTAGGTGAAATACTTTAATTTCCTACGGGAGAGGTAGGTTTTGAGCATACGTGATTTTATTAATTCTGCAACAATCAAAACTTAACTCTGGAAAATGTGTTTAATTTCCATGAAAAGGTTATTATTTCAGCTCTGACTTCCTGCCCATGATTTTTTTTTCCCCACAGCTTTAGTAACATGACAGTTTCACATCAGAAAGTAACCCTCATATGCTGCAATTTTGTGCTTTTCAGAGAAAAAGAGGAAAGAGCTTTAAAAAGAAAACACTGAAATATTTACTGCCTATGTTACTGAAAAGCAAAGCTGAGCCTTCGTTACTCACCCTTCCGTAAGCTAGCCTGTTGTTGTTGACATGTTGTTTACAGTGGCTTTCAGGCAGCTTGACATGGTAGAAACTCATGTAGGCAAGGCAAAAATAGTATTGTATTTTCTAATTTAAACTATGTATTTTTATGTAGTCTTGGTTTGCAAAAGGTGAAGAATGATTACATTTTTATCAAGGTATAGTATGGATCTTGGATTCTAGATGTACAGAGCTGGCAGTACTTCTGATGTGCTCCGACAACCATGCTTTGTCTTGCATTCATGACAAAACACTTCCAGAGATGGTTCTCAGTAACCATAACAGTATGACAGATTCTTATAGCAAGTGGACATAAGCGGTGGCAGGTAAATATGGTGTGTAATGTTATCAGTAAGTATTGCAACAGGGTGCAGTGAAGCAATGAGGGCCTTAACTGTTTTCTTTTTTTTTTTTTTTTAATTTGGTTGTAAATCGATTAGGTTTGAAAATTTCTTCTGAATCCGAAGTTTTGGCAAATGAAATGCTAATTGGGAAGAGTCGTAAGTCAAAGGGTGTTAGTAACCCTACTGCTTTCAAGAAAATAACATGAAGAACAATGGAATCAATTGCTTTCATTATTTAAAGACAGTAAAAGTCAGTTACATTGTGTACAGTGTGGAAACACCAAAATGCTTTGCAGTTTAACACAGATTGACATTGGTGGCTGCTCTGCTAATGGTCACTCTACCCACGTGACTGGGACGAATGTGTGATTCATCTTCACTGAATATTTTCAAACATTATTAGGATCTGACTGAAGTCAAGGTTGTAGTGATTAAGGCAGCTATCCGGCTGTAACAAAGTATTATCTTCAGTTGTTATGATTATGCAAGTGGGATTACTGGGAGACAGTTCAATAGGATAGCTTAAGTCCAGAGCAGTATTACTGAAGGTCTACATATAGTATTTGTGGCATTGCATGAGAGAACACTGTATGAATTTTAGAACAGTCCAAATATACCACTAAATAAACTCATAGTAAAGACTGCTAACTGAACATCAGTGCATGCCTAATGCAGGGATAATTCACTAGTGAACTAAAAAGCTGGTAATACAACAGGTAACTACAGAAAAGGGCAGTAGCTGGTATTTTAATAAAGTGGTTAAACGTAAGAAGCTAAAGCTTGAATGTTTTTGATTGGTGCTGTGTGGCAGATCAGCACAACCGAGTCCAATTATTATACACAGGGTTATGCTTGCTGTCTGCCATGCTGCACTAAGGAAGAAATCCAGGTGAGTAATTTCATCCTGAGTTGAACTTTTGACTTGGGTAAACCTACATGCATCTGATTTCCAGAACATTTACATTAGGTGATGGAAATCCTATGAACAGTGCTGACTGGCTACAACTCTGGAGCAGCATGGCAAACGTTACAATGAGCAGACAGTGGTGTTGTTCTGTTATTTAGAAGATCCTGATACTGAAGTCTTTATCTTCAGTCATTTGTCACAGGCGTGTTTCTACACAGTTCCTATCCTTATGTTCCTTTGGGCCCGATCTCCTACATATCATTTTACTTTCTATAAAGGCATCCAGAATGAAAACAGTGAGTTTGCCTACACTTTATTGCAGTCCTAGTGGAAAATGCAAGCAAAGGAAGACAAAAAAAAAAAACAACATCCAAATCTAACGTCTTGATATACTCAGTTTTTTGGGTGTTCAGAAGTATTATCCAGCATTAAAATGTTTATTACAAGCCATTATTTTCCTACGTCAAAAGTACTCGCCATATGTGATGGCCCTACTATTATTTCATTGGCTTCACTTCAAATCCCATACCTGTTATTATGAAAGACCTCAGTGGAGGCCCTGAGAGGCTGCTTCCTTGTAACAGAACCCGAAAGCTGCAAGATACAATCGAGAATACCAAACAGCTCATGCAGTCTGGCAACACCAGTATCATCCAGTACTCAATCATGTGAGACAGTAACCTTGATCATTGGCTATCTGTTGTCTTCTATGATAATGGTTCTTCTAGGATAGGTGTCAACGTCCACAAATATGTAGCGGACCTCAAATCTTCCTCTCTCAGGATTCTGTAAGGAAAACAATTTCAGGCTGTTTTTGGTTTGTATTTTTTTTTTCTCTTTGGTAGTTTTAAACTCAAGATTAAGCTTGTCAGCTGTATCAAGCAATTGTACATACCTCTTTGACTTCCACATGGACTGTTCCCCGCTTCCCTGATTCAGAGCCCTCAATGTAGAACTTCAAACGCATATGTTTCAGTCCATCCTTTACATATTCTATGTGACTAAAACAGCGAAACAAAAACTCAAGTCATCCAGCAAGGATACATTATATGCTAGTTAAACTTAAAATTTAAGCAACTTCTTTAGAGGAGCTGCTTAACTATTTTGTGAGAAAGTGTATTCCGATGCAATCCTTATGCTACCATGGGTTCATTCTCTACTCCTCTTCCGAAGCTCTACTGTGAGCATAAGGACTAGTGGAGTTAGAAGATTTAATATGCAGTCGAGGATTAACAGACTACGTGCTTATATGTCCTCACCCCAGCCCTCCCCTTGATACTCAACAGCAATCCAGTTGCTGAAAATTCTGGAATTTCCTTGCATTTATTTTAAAGAACCCCCAGATTCAGAGCCTGAGATGCAGAAAGGAACAACCACATCACCAAGACTGCTAGGGTTTTGGGTTTTTTAGGCACTTAAAATGAAGTTACCAAGCCAAAGCACACAAACAATGTTTTCTTAACTTAATTATCAATATCAGGTTGGTTAAATCACATCAAAACAAACACTTCACTATATGCTTGACGTATTTTGGCAATAATTTTGTTCTGCTAAAGCTGTGTAACTTTAGCACCGATATCAAATCTCCAGTCTAAATGCTGATATTCAGACCAGAGTTAGGTTATCCTCAATATCAGATAAAGGTCATGTTACTTTCAAGGTGACCACTTCCAAAAACTATTGTTCAAACTAGAGTTCTGGTGCCATGTTTCCTACTGAAATTACTAACTGCTGCATACTACCAAGGTCTTATTTTCATCAGTCATACTCAGATACACATTGTGAATTAAACTTTCAATATGATTAAGGTGACATTATGGGTTACAGAGAACAAAGATGAATGAAGAGCCTTATTGCAGTAAATTCATATTCAAGGTATTCCTCACACACACAGAAATCTGCCCTTTTTGAGACATCCTTACACTGCAGACACAAACTCTACAATCTCACAAAGTCCTCAGCTCAAAAATTTATTTTAAATACTAAACTTTCAAACTGATGGAAATTAAATACTAGGAATGCGTATAGTGCATTTACTTATTTACATAGTTTCTTTTACAGACAGGTGCTTAAAACATTTAGTGCATATCCTTTTCATTAGCAGCTCCACTTTAAATACTTTTTCACAGTCTAGTGAAAAGATAAAACTTCCACCAGTATCACTGGGAAAAAAAATAAAATTCTCAATTTCATGGTTCAAGTTATGCATCTGGGCTTATGTGTCCCATCCTGTACGAAACCTCATCAGGTAAATTCAAGTCAAAGGACCCAATAAAGACAAAGCCCCTATTGGGTTATAGGGCAGGGAGGATTCACATTTTCTAAGAATTATTTCTGTTACTTCCCTCAAAAGGAGAATAATAAATATACTGATTAAAGGTTTAGGCTAGAGATGTTCTGTTAAATACACAGTATAGATGTGGCCTCAAGTACCAAAAATCAGTTTAAGAAATGGGCAGCCAATACTGCAGACGAGCTTGGGACAATATAATCACTGCAGTGATTACAACCTGCACAGTCAGGCCCAGCCCTGCTTTCAAGAATACAGCTTGCTCTCTTTAAAGTCTGAAACATAGTACCTTCTGCTCTTTCTGGCCTGATAAAAACTACTGCTTCAAAAGGAGAATAACTCTTCAGGAACAATTTTTCAAAGAACGATTTCACCCTATTTGAGGGTTTCAGACTGTAAACTTCAGGCAGATCCCTGCTCCACAGATGCATGTGTATGCCTCTGCACTGCTCCCTTCAAACTCTTCTTATTCTGGGGAGAGTACAGGTCTATGTTTACTGTTCTGACCACTGCTTGTTTTGAGGCACTCAGAATTGGCGTTTTGTATTGTATGTAGGCTGTACTTAGCAGTATGTGCTCCACAAGACATACTGCAAAATACTGCTTTCATTTTCACTCAAAAGTAACAGCGTATGTCACATGCCGTTCATTAATCTAGATCTAGCTTTCTATTATGAGACCTAAAATATCTCTGCTATGCCTGTATGGGGCAAACATCAAAGGGCACCTGACAAGCTGTCGTCTTCCTCTTCTTGTTGCTTCCCCATAGCCTTTAATGGATTCACCAAAAACACCGATTATCTACAAGAGAAAAGAGGCTTTAGGTGTCAGAAGGTATCACACTGAAACAGATATTCCAGAAATGCTATGAATTCATTTCACTTTCAATAAAATACCCCTTCTGAGTCTGATGTGTCAAGGGTAGAAGAGTTTATGATAGAGAACAGTGTAAGGAAAATTCCTCTGCATTTCAGTGCTTTTCTTTACAATCACATATTAGATGTCTAAAATCGCACTATCTTCCATTTGTACTGTTCTCTCTGCAATGATGACATTTTTATCTGTCTTCTTACTGTGTATTTTATACTTTACTGACATTTTGTGTAAAACAGAAAACAAAAGAATTAAATATTTGCTCATGTCTCCACCAAGACAGTATGTTTCAAAGTTTAAAATGCAAATACATTCCCCTTCATGTTATCTAAAAAAACATTAAGAAATTAATTTTTTTTTTCCCCAGATCTGTAAAGCTAGACCAAATTAACCTAGTTTTAAACTAGTTGGTTAAAAAAAGAGGGTGATTTTTACTGTGTAAACACTGCAGTGAAGTTTTAATTCTACACACTTGTTTCAAACCAGTTTCCATTTTTACTAGTGACAGCCTGTTACTTCATTTCTAGGCTATCCTCAGTGGCATCTGTGGCAATCTTGTTTGAAAGCTATTTTGTGTGTTTCTTGGTTTGCCTGAAGCAGTGACTTTTAGAATCCAGTGTTAAGAGTGACTTTTGTTTACATCTAGCTACCTTATGTGACTGTGTGATAACACAACTGTTCTCTCTTTTTCTGTTAGCCACAGGAATGCTATCTGTGTTTCTCATGAAGAGTTTACATTCCTTATCCAGCACTCCACAGTATGACTGAACCTTAGTGAAGCGTCACAACAGACACTTGTGAGATTCCTTGTGCAAACTTTTGACTCAAAGTTAGACAGCAAACTACTGAGAAACATAAACTTGTGACTAAGGTTCAAAAACAAACCTCAGGGTGAGATCTGCATTTCTCCAAGGCATCTCCATAGATCTTACTTGGACTAGAAGAAGAGAATAGCTCTTTAAAAATCACATAAAACAAACCACCTGTAATAGAAACAACAGCAAATGGAATGAAAACTAATCAAACCAGACAGAATTAATGAAAAGTGTCTTCTAATAAAAATATAATTTTTAGAAATAACCTGTAACACCAATTCCAACAAGCACCACAATAAAATAGGTAAAGTCTCTTCCAGCATCTTTCACTGAAATAGACAGAAAACAAGCAGGAATTACAATCTTGTACAGTAAGATTTGCATAGTATTCTTCTATATATGCTCTTCTATTTGTCTACAGCTCAAATAACATTTTGGCACAAGAAAGAAATCCACTAACAGCTTCATAATGCCTCATCACCAAAAGAAAGAGACCATGGAACATCTCTTATACACAACATCCTTTGTACTAAGCCTTATTATTTTCTCTTTTCCTACTAGAAGTTTTCAAGACCCAGAATACTTAATGCTACTTTCTGTGTTCATGACAGCTAGTTTTTTTAAGAAGTAATGAGGTATTTAGCACTGCCGTATTCACGCTATTATGTAAACCCACAATCATCACAATTCTCATGCAATGAAAGGGAAAAGTAAAAAATGAAAAAACATAAGCTTATAAATGGCACACACTGACTGAAAATAATTGATTTTATGAATTCTCAATCAAGTGAACAATGAAAAGCGGGGATATTAGACCAAAATATGTATTTTATTTTAGATCATTAACTGCAGTTTATCTGATTAATTTTATCTATTAGTTTTGATCTAAAGTGTCAGCATGAATGCAAAAAAAAACCCTTAAAACAGTCATATGAGATTCTCTGTTACAAAGTATTTTTGAGAACCTGGAAAGAAACTACTAATTTGCTTAGGTGATAAAATTGTGCCTTTCCGCAAAGTACGAGTTACTGGGGGAAATTTAATAACAATTTCTCCTGTAATCTTCTAACCAGTTGAAGGTGTTTTTCCCAAACCTTTTCAAAGCACTTAGAATTTCTGAGGTTAATTATGCAGAAATCACTTTTCACTAGAGTGAGAGCAACCAAAGTGACAGCCAACTACTATCACATGCAGAGGTTTAACTATTTTCTAGAACTAAACTTGTTTCAACAGCTTCAAGGCAGGCTGTGTGCCCTAGGTTTGCCTTTTGAAAAGGAAAATGAGGTGACTACATAGAGTCACAGCATAGTTTGGGTTGGAAGTGACCTTCAAAAATAATCTAATCCAACTCCCTGCAATAAGCAGGGACATCTGTTGCCCAGAACCACATCTAGTCTGGCCTTGAATGCCTTCAAGAATGGTGCTCTGGGTAACCTGTGCCAGTGTTTTACCACCCTCATTGTAAAGAATTTTTTCCTCAAATCCAGCCTCAATCTCCCCTCTTTTAGTTTAAACCCATTACTCCTGCCTTATTGCAATAGGCCCTGCTAAAAGGTCTTTCCCCATTTTTCTTATAGGCCCCTTTTAAGTATTGAAAAGCCACAATAAGGTCTACGTGGAGCCTTCTCCAGGTTGAACAACCTCAACTCTCTCAGCCTTTCCTCGTTGGAAATCTTATCCCTGATGTGACTTAACCACTAAATCTGCAGGGTGTTTGGAAGTAGCCACTAATTTCTGTTTTGCTTGTGTAATACATAAACCGAAACGGACCAACTGCTGCAAACAAAAGGGTGTGGAAAGAAAGGGCTTGGTGTTTTAAATTCCTGAGTTTTGGGGCTATAAGATCTCAGCTGCAGCAGTACTTTCCTCCGTGTCAGCACACACTACTCCCACTCACAAGTGACTATAGCCCGTCTTACCTCTCTGAGCAGCCGACAGCAAAGTTTCTCCTTTCTCAGCCCTTTGCACGGACACATGTTTGCTATTATCGCTAGGTTTCTCAGCTCTCAACCCCCCGGCTTGCGTCCGGATACTCCTCCGGGCGGCCTGGAGCAGCAGGGCGGGCTCCCTGCAGTGGATTTGGTGCCGCCACCTCAGGCGCAGGCAGAGGCACTGCCCAGGCCCCGTCTGCAGCAGGGCCCAGCAGTGGGGAGCGAGCAGCCGCCTCCCCAGGGCGGTTCGCACCCGCTCGCCTCCCTGCCAGGCCCGCGCAACGGAGGCGGGCAGCATGTCGGGACTCCGCTCCCAGCTGCCCTCAAGGAAGCACGGCCGAGCTAAACGGGAAGCTTCCTCCAGAAGCCACCGTCCCCACGGGGGATGCCTCTGGGAAGAGTCAGAGCAACTCTCCACCCAGAGCGCGGCTCCCCAGCCGGCGCTCCCGGTCAGGAACCCCCATTAGTCGTTACCGGGCGGCAGCCGCCGCTCGCCGCTACCCCAGCAGAAATCTTCCCGAGGCCGGCGGGGAGGACGGCAGCGGCGGGCCTTAGGCGCGGTAGTTTAAACGGGCTCCCTCTTGCGCCCGCCGCTAGCAGCGGCTCCCAGCAACACCACTACAGCGACCGCCATGCCAAGCGCCGCCGCCATCACGGGGCGGGGACACTCTGCCGTGAAAGGGGACGGGGAGCTGCCCCCGCGTCGTACGAGCGGGGTCGCGCTTACCCTTTTTAGGCTTTTTAATATGTGTAAATCATATATATTTGCTTTTTGATCTTGCATACATAGGTGTCTAACAGCAACGCAGGTGACGTTTCCACCAGAGAACGACTCTGGCTTCCCGGAGCTGGCGCAGCGGCTGAGGGGAGGACACCCTGACAGGGCTCATGGCGGGAGTCACTGCGGTTCCCGGGTGTGTTAGCGCTTTCCGTGTGCCCCACACGGGCTGCTCGGGTGCCCAAGGACCGCCGCCGCACGCACGGCAACGTGTGGCGGGCGGTCAAGCCCGACATCTGTCTTGCCGCGGGTACGGCCCGATGGCGCATTCGGAGCCCGCTCCGGCCCCTCCTGGCAGCTCTCGGAAGCGGCCTCGTCCCTCCTGTCCCGCTGCAAGTAAACTTCTAGGAGTAGAGGCTCCAGCAGCTTCTGGGTACCGTCAGCGCCGCCTCACTGCGGCAACTTCCCCGAGGCGGCAGCTTCCCCGAGGCAGTGCTCCTGCGCCCGCCCCACGGCGTCACGTAGGAGGTGTCAGCGCCCGTCCCTCCCTCCCAGCTGGTGCGAGGTCACTGGCGTTAGGCGGAGCTGGCCATGGCGACGGGCTGTGGTAGCCACCCGCGTAGGTGCAGTGCGGCACCGGCAGCCGGCGTGGCGGCTTTTGCCGGTGCTGCAAAGGTCGGGTTGCAGTCGCCGCCTTTTACCCCCGCTGGTCCCTCGGCCGTTAGGCCCAGGTAACGGTCTCCCTTCCCGGCCTGGGGAAAGGCTGCAGGCGACGTCGATTTGGGTTACGGCTCTCTGCTGACCCAGGGCTGCCGGCTCGTGTTTTGGCACCTTGCCCTTAGGGAGTGGTTTGATGTTTAACTCCTGTTGCTGGTCAGGGAACCCGGATCCACCCCTCTCACGTCTGTGAAGCCCTGAACTCGCCGTACCTCAGGCCTGCTCTTTTACGGTCATAGTGCTCACCTCACCCTATCCGTATGGAGGGGATGTCTTTGTGGAGCTAACACCTTGTGGTAGGAAGCACGAGCATTCCACGTGTACATATGGTTTATTGCCCTGTTTTCTGTCTGGGTAGTGGGGCTTAAATTTAGCATGTGCTTGAGCTTAGAAGTAGTAGTATGTGGCCTTTTAAGTTCTTAAAAGGGGCCTATAAGAAATATGGGGAGAGGCTTTTAGCAGGGACTGATGTGACAGGATGAGGGGTAATGATAACTAAGAGGGAAGACTCAGGCTGTATGGGAGGAAGGAATTCTTTACAGCAAGGATGATGAAATACTGGAACATGCTGCCCAGGGAGGTGATGGATGCACCAACCCTGGAGACATTCAAGGCTAGGCTGGATGTGGTTCTGGGCAACCTGATATAGTTGAAAATATGCTTGCTCATTGCAGAGGATTGGACTAGATGAGCTTTGAAGGTGATGAACAGTAGCCCTTCCACAAAGTACTAGCTAGCTTTGTGGCTGATGTATGTATGTTGCGGGTAGTTAGGCCTTTGTAGTACATGGGAGGATTTCATTCTGGAGGGTGTGATTAGCTTAATTCTTACAGTAAAGGTTTAGCTTCCAAAAGTTTAAATCTCAGAGGCAAAGCTGAGAAAGCAGGTTTTTCTGCTAATTCATTCATACCACCTCGAGTTTCCTAGCAGTTTCATTCCCCCCATTTGTTTAACCTGTAAATGGCATGACTAATACCCACCTTTCTAAAAGACTTTGGAATTGTTAGTAGAGAAAAAGAAACAAGGTGTCAAAACATTGCTGTCATTTCTGTTTATCCCCAGGTATGCATTTAACCTCTACAGGGGTCAGGGTTTTTTTTTTTTTCAGCACTAAAAGCTTTGTATGCTTTCTTTGAAATACTTTTGTTCCCTGGCCAGCAAAAACCCCAATAGTAATTTGCAAGTATGGCAAGGTGTGAAAATGTAAATACTGGTACAAAACTGAGTCCCACAAATTAGAAGCTAATGAAATGGCAGTTGAGATTGTTTGGCCTCTAAGCAGGAACATCTCCTTTGTTACTAGAAGTCTCTAAAAGAGGGGGAGTAATATTGATTTTTCACTTGGGAAGGCAAGGTTTGTCAATACAGCATGAAAGTGTTTTGTTGATACTAGTTTCAAGTCTTAGCAGACACAATCCTTAAAAAATAGTTTAGGATTTGCTGTTGTTTCTGCATGCCTTAAGAATATTTTTGGTTTGGAAGATGCAAAAATTCAATACTTTTTTTTATTGAAGCTTAGAAAAGTGGTAGATACTACTATATCAAAGTTTTCAATGCATGTGTAGGCAGCATTTTTCTTACTTCAGAAGTTCCTTCCTGGGGTCAAGAAGAGAGGGATGCAAGGAGTGGTTAAAAAGAGAGGAAGAAGGACTGAATAGAGACAATGCATGTTATGCTTGTACCAGGTAAAGTGTGTTGTAAAAACCTGGATCCACCACCTGATCTAAATTACTTTTGTACTTGGCATCTGTGTAGGTATGTCACTCTAGAATCTGCCCAAACTAAGTATCTTTGTGCTTTCAGCATAGATAGGGGAATAGGCTGGGACGTGCCGCCCAGAAAGATCCAGAAGTAGCAGTTCTGCTGCTGTTGAACATGACTTATATCCCTGAATCCCTTCAGTGGGCTTTTGAAAAATGCAGTTTGTTATAGCCTTATCGATTAAGTGTACTTCTTGATAATAATATGAGTAAAACATTTGCTTGACCTTCAGGGTATATTTGACATACAGTAGTTGTTAATTTTGTCAGCCTATCAGTGAAGTTAGTCTATCATTTCAGCCAAGTTGAAATGTGCATAATTTTGTGCCATGCTTATAACAATTTCCAGTAGAACTTCAAAGATTTTTTAATTTATTTATCTATTTATTTTCCCTCACACAGTTGACAATGTAGGACAAAGTTGTTCTTTTCTTTCTGATTTTTATTTTTCTTTGAGCACAAACCAATCTCAGTTCAAGAACAGTGTGCATTAAATGTACGTGGTACCCATGTACTTCAAAATTAGATTGTAATTTAATTCCCAAAAAATAATTGGTTGCTTGGAAACCCAGAGTTGGACTGACCAGGTGCTGGAAAGTCACTTGGCAATACAAACCATTGCTAACAAAGTGTATGGGGAGCTCTGTTTGCTTGGTGGCATCAGTAGGTATAATGTGTTAAGGATTTGATTAAGTTTGAAACTCCCATATGAATATTTTTGTGTGGTTGAGTGATAATGTTTGCAATTACAGCTTCCAAAATTCTTACTATCAGGAAATTTGGAAAAAATGTGTGGCCGGTAGGATTTTAAGAATTTATTTGTGTTAAAATTACAAAGTAATTTCTGTCAAAATTGTTGCTTGTTAATGAGCAATAAGAACATTGATACCCATTTTGCCTGTTAAAGTTGTGCTTACTGTGCAGATTTGTGGGTACTTCAGCAGGGAAAAGTCTGAAATAAGACTATAATTTTGTTTCAAATACAGTTCTGTAGTCTGTACACAAGTATGGTTGTGTAGTCTAAGGAATTCTGTTGAGCGGTGTCAGTTTTTGAGAAAGTTTCAAGGTACTCTTTTGTTTAATATCTGAATAGCTTAACAAATTTGTATGGCTCAAATGCATCTCTGGAGTACTTTTGGAACACGATTATGGTGGCCACAGTGGTGCAGCTGTCTAATGTTAACGGATTTCTACTGAATTCAAATTGATTTGGTGGTGCAACACTGTTCCCTTCTGACTACAGTAAGAGATTAATCATAGGAGAGACCCCTGTAAGTTTAAATCTGGCATTTTCTTGGTGTCAGTTATTTTAACTTGGTGATAATTGTTCAAATTTCTGAACTGGCAATAATGAGTTCACAAATATTCAGGGAATTCATATACAGTATTCCCTGAATCCTGTCTCATTTGAGATGTGGAGTCTAGGTGTGTGCAATGTGCAGATTTCTTCTTTTTGTGATGATGTGATTCCTAAAAGCTTTTGCTTCTCAGAAATAGGTCAAGAAGCTCTGCTGCCAGGACTCAGAGAGATTCTAGAGCTGTATGTGCTGCAATTAAAAGCCTGTGTTTGACACCTTCTGTAAAACCGAAGTCTAATTTGGGTATTGAGAGGTGAGTATGTCTTCAGTTTAGAATAAGAGTGGAACTCCCCTTGCAGACTATGTTATCTTTTGACTGCTTGCAGTTACTATATGGAGAGTCCCATATCAGATATTTTGAGCTGAAAAGGAAAGACTTACTTTTCTGGCCTTTGTTGATCCTATATTGACCTTCTGATGTTATCTGACATGTTCTTCTTCACCTCCTTTTCTAAGTTCGTATGAAGTATGTAGGTAAGACTTCAGCAGATTTACAAATCATGGCCTGTGTTGTTCCTTGAGAATAAAAATTGTTATTGTATTACTTTGATAAAAGGCCAGTTTGGAATTAAACTTCAGTGTTTCTCTTGATGATTGTTGTGTTGTACAGAGGCTTAGGCTGATGGAATGGAACTGGGGGGAGAGGAATAGAGTGGCTGCTCCATATTTGCTGCAAGGTAGATGTTTCCCTTCCTGTTTGACAGTGAAAGGGAACTTTCATGTAGTCATGTGTTGTTTCCTTTTTTAAAACTAGTTAGGTTTCTACAGAAGGCATCTGAGAGTATGTTACAGGAAAGATTAATTTTTTAATACACATTTTGTAACTTTCTGTGTAGCCGTGTCTCTGCTTTCCATTAGATGGGCAGTTCAATCCCTTACACTGTTGATTTGGTGTGAAAAAAAAGAAAAAAAAAATAATTTCTCAGCTTCTTCAAACAAAAAGATAATATTGTTGTAAAAACCACTGTTGAGAATTCTGGATCAAGCATACTATTTTAGCTAATCTGCAGATTTTTAAGGAATCATTTCTAAATTTTCTCTGGAATAAATGCACTAACTGCTTTGGGCTTCCAATGTTTGAGTTATTTCACATAATAACTGCAAGTTTTGGCACAATCATCTCTATGTTAGTGCAGCTAGGATTCTGAGTTTTGATACAAACCTTGGTGTATTGGCATTTATTCTATACTCGAAAACTGTGTGCTTCTGGATAGAGTATTATAAATTGACAAGTGTTGTAAATGACAGTGGTAAATGGACAAGAGAGATGGCCGAAGTGTTGACTTTCATAGCACCTTGTATTTTCAGTGGTGATTTTGATGTTACCATACTGTCATGCTCCAAAACTTAAGAGTATAAAATGCATCTTTTTAAAAACCCTGGGCAGTTACCAGATCCTACTCTAAGGGTATGAGGTTTCTATCTGTTAATACAAAAATCATGGTGGCTCAGCTCCAGATTATGTTGTGCCTGTACTTAGGCTGGCACCTGTATTTCAGGCAGCCTTACAGAGGCACAGAAACATTAATGTTTGGGAAATGTCACTCAGCTCTTACTTTGTGTTTCGCATCTTTCTGTTGACATAAATGAAAACTATATGAGACCCTTGAGCACATATGATTTGAAGGTTTTTGTGAGTTTGAGCATGATTTCACTGTTTGAGTAGGACATTTATGTCCTGGTATCTCCTAAGGCCTGATGCCACAGTGAGGAGGAGACTGAGTATAGGCAGTTCTGGCAAATGCTAGTGGTTGTGGACTATGTGTTAAAATCATGTTACAAGCAGCAAGAAACTAAAGTTGAACAAGGTAGTTTCATGTCAAAATGGGTCAAAGTTAACAAAGTTTAGCAAAAATGCAAACCTGTAACTTTTCATGTAATTGTGCTGTGCCACTTGAATAGGTTATGGTAAATGGTTTTAAAAAAATGTCTTGTACTGGAGATACAAATCAGAACCCAAACTCTGCAAATGAACTCTTCTGGTGAGTTTTGATTTGTTATTTACAAGCTGATAGTTTCCATCTCTTGTTTTGCGCTGGTTTAGAATTAAAATTCTTTGCCACTGTAATTTCTGGGGTTTGCAGGGAAGTCTAATGGTATTTCTCTTTCTCTTGTTTTCCAGCATGCCATCAGAAATGCTGATAAAGATATTTTCCTATTTGGATGCTGTGTCCCTGTTGGCTGTTGGTTGTGTGAATAGGTACTTTTATCATCTGGCCAATGACAAGTAAGGAACAGGGAAGCATAAGTGCTACTCTTAATTGTGCAGCAGCTGAGTTTTCCTGAGTTATGAGTCTTTTCTAATTTAGTTTCACTCATGCCAGAGCACTGATGCATATACCTACTGGCAGTTACTCTGCTGAAAATACACTGCACAGCTCACGGTACAATGTGTTGTATGGAATTCTAGCTGTACAAGTTCTGTTCAGTTTAATGGGAGTTACGAGGCAAAAACTAAATACAGTGTTTTCAAATGTAGCTATTATATTTTTTTTGTTATTATTATTTGCATATATTTGCTTGTATTCACATGCAGCTGCACAGGCTTTTTAGTTCAGGCAGTCCTTACTGGTGTGTAGCCAGTAGCTGTCTCGAATTGTCATAGCTTTCATAAAGACCTCCTTATTTAGCTCTTTCAGTCAGGTTTTTGCAGAGGGTTTGATTTAGTCAGGGGATTCACTACTAGTTTTTATTTGTTGGTCTTTCTGTCAAATACCGCCATGTTTTGTAAGCAATTGCTTATACAGAGTTCACAGACTGATTGTACCAGTATCATGATAATTTTGTGATAGTATCAGCAGGAGAGGACCTAGTTGGTATGTGATAACTAGGACACCTGGGAATACTTATTTTATTTTTTTTTTAGGATTCTGCTGAATTAGTGTTATTTAAATCAGAAAATGTCTTCCTATATAGGAAGCTTTCACATCTTGGTGTTCATCCATTTCTCACTTATTTGCCAAACCTTATACAATGAATCAGTTAACATTGGCACTAACACCTTTCAAACTGATGAATTTGAAGGGAAGGCCATTATCCAGATTAATTTTTTTGAGGCTGTCAGCAGATGCATGTAGATGACAGTTGTGTAGTAGACACAGATTATATATCTCGATATGCATTTTCTACTTCAGGATAGTAAGGTAGGATAAAATCATTGAGGCTGTTCATTGGAAGCCAATTCATCTGTCTTCATCTCAGCAATGTCTGTTTCCATTTTCTAATCTCAGCAGAGATTACTGTATGTGCACAAGTGGGATTTGAGGAAGAGATACTTTCCCTTATCTAGAAAACTGACTTGTCAGTGGAACTAGGTCACTTCTTCCTGCTGGATTTCTGTGGACCTTCTTGAGTTCCTGAATCTTGTGGTTTAATTGAAGTTCCTCCATATCTCTGTGACAAATCTGATCTTGTTTTTTAGAAAGTGTATGTTTTGATGATATTGCAGGACACTATTTTTGTTACAATAGGAAAGTCAGTGTTTCATTGTGATAGATCTGTGCTGCCGAATCCAGTGCTTTGTCTTTGGGCCCTTCAAATAATGTCTCTGCTTTAATGGATCCTTGGCACTGATGTCTTCAATGTAAATGTTGAAGTCAGGGAATTGTTTCTGACCCCTTTCTGCACCCCACTTACCTCAGCATGTGGTACTATACCAGCCTTCCTGTCATGCAGTGTAGGAAGCTCACATAGATGGTCTGTCTGAAAGCCTGAGGATTTTGATCACCAGCAGAAAGTGCTTGTGTAAGAGGAAGTGAGAAGCTAGAGAACAGGGGATGATCTTTTTGGATTGTGGTCATCAAGTGCTGACTGCATGTTCACTTCTGGCATTCGAGTTAGCAGTAAGAGATTGGGTTGGCTTGTTTACAATATCCAGTAAAAGGCATTGAGATGAATATTATACTTCACACTTTGAAGCAGAAGTGGTGTGTATTCTGATGTAAAGAGGCAAATTTGTGCTGCCCTACTGGATGCCTTTTTGATTTGTCTGCCCTGAATTCTTCAGAAGTTGAGGATGAAGGGACAGTGATACCTCCCTAAACACTTGTGATTCCAGGTCCCCCTTTTTTTCTCCTCTGCCTCCCTTCCCTGATTGAATTTTTGAACTTCTCGAACTGATTTCTCACCTGCTCTCAGAATACTATCTTGGGAAATGAAGAAGCAATATGTAACTGAGAGTGAGGAGAAGCATGGTAGGTATTGGTGGTAAGTCTGTCTTCCTTCTGCTTACAGTGCCCAAGCCTGTACCTTCAAAATGCAGGAAGTGCTTACTACTAAACCCTGGCTTTTCAGCAGTCAGCTGTTGAGTATCTCTTCCCATGTCTGTGTTGGGAAGAGGTTTCTAGTTCACAAGAGAGGGTTATGGGAGGACATATTAGTGGACTTTTTGTCTGAGTTAGACCAGTTGGATGATACACTGCTCAGTTTCCCCTAATGATGTGTCAAGGACATCGCTCCTCTGCTTTTATCATCTCACAGTTCTTAGCTGCTTTGGAGTTAAGTAACAATTTCCTCCCTCCATCAGGAATATTTTATACTGTCTGATAACTGGGTTGTCTTTTCCTTTCTGGGCTCAAAATTGAAGTATCTTAAGCCTTTGTTTTACTTATAGGATTGTTCTTCATATATCCTTCCCCCCTTCAGACATTGGAAAGGAAAACTGAAAGATCATATTGACTGTGAACCCCCTTTTACCTGTCACAGAAACTTATGGGTCTGTGTGTTTTAAACAGCTTTGACTAAAAAAGTGTCAGGATAAGATTGTACGTATATCTGCAGAGTGGCAGCCTGGAAGGTTTTTGCATAATTCCTGAGTATTTTTGCATCAATAACAAAGAGCCTAGCTCTTGGCATGTGGTCTCAGCAGCTGATGAAGTGAGGGTGGTTTTCTCGGGTAGGAGGTAGTGTGGGATGGATTCAGCCCTTGAATGCTTTAATTCTTTAAGGAGAGAAAAAATGCATTACAAAGCACATTAGTGTAAGTTTGCCTCAGGATAAGTGAGGGCTGGTAAAGGTAATCTTGATGATGAATGGTAGAGAATTTTTCTTGAGAATTTGTTTCTGTTGCTTCTAATTTTCTCTAGTGCAGCTAAGTAGACTGTGTAGCACTTCAAAATTGGAAAACTTACTGGAAACCTTTATTCACAGGTTGTTGTTTGAATTCTTGTAAGTTCTTGTGCTTAATAATCCATGAATTGCCCTAGAGATATTGGAGTATGAGGGGGGGGAAATGTTGACCTCATATTTTTCTTAACTGGAAAGAGGTTAACACATCATTCCTGTTGCATGTTTCTTTGATCTCTTCAAAAAGATATCTGTTCTCTGAGCTTTTCAAAAGAGAGTGCAGAATGGATTGACATGACAGTGGTACCACCACCAATATAGATGATTCTAGTTGTCTTTGTCTACCCCACTTCCAGCTAGACTGTGTGAGAAACTTGAGGGGTCCATATTGTCTTTGTTAAATAAGAGGTATTAAACCACTTTTTCTACAGCAGATTTTGTGTGAGGAAGAGGAATCATTTTGGGGTGGAATTTTGAGAAGTAAATGCTTAACCTTAATCAGTTTTCCTTTAAGTCGCTGAGTATGGCTATGCTGTCTCTGAGCTTCATCCTGGATCCTGTATTTTCAGGGAGACAGGCAAGACTTACTTTTCCTTTTGTTTCATCATGCTGGCTTTCACTCAGATATATATGGTTTTGCTTAGTTGGGTGGGGTTTTTTTGCTGTTTTTTTCATCTGCTTCAGTGAGTGTGAAGTGGCAGCATAAGGTGAAGGAAGGCCTTTTAAAAACCACCACACTCTAGTGTGCTATTGTGAGGCATAAAATTTCCCAATATATGATTATTCTACTTTCTAAAACAGTAGCCAAACGTTTTCTGTATATGTAGTTGAGATTTTTATCAACGTTATTGGCATATTGTAAGAACTGCATATTTTTTAGGTATTTTTTTTTTTAATCCCTGTGGTAGAGCGGAAGGTTCTAAGTGGATTTCATTTGGTATACATAATCCAGACAAGAAACATATTCAGATATTACATATTTGAGGTAACCTGGTAAACCCAGGAGAAATGCTGACACCTAGCATCTTCTGGTTCCTAAGCCTTCATGTTTGCACCAGGAAAAATGACCTCATATGAGCTGCTGGAAGGTCAAAATGGGGAAAAGTGGAGAAGCATACAACTGTGCCTTTGCATTTCCTTGGCTAATACTAATAATCTGGGGCTTTATATATTTCTGCCAATATGCTCAGTGATAGCTGAGATAAGCATGTAAGAATAATCAAATAACTATTTTTAAAATTTACGTGGTTTTCGTCTTTATTCTATTTTTATTTTCAGTGGAATCTGGCTGAAAATCTATTCCAGTTGTTTTCAACCAAAAAAGGCAATTTGGAAAATGAAGTCTGAACAAACAGAAACTGTTTCCTTGGGCTGTGCTGCTCTACATGGTAGAAAGCCTGGGTACTGGAAGAAAGAATATATCTTCAAACAAATAGCTGTTGTCAAAACTAGAGTAATGCAACTTGTTAAACCTGTAGATCCATATACAGGTCTTCCATGTAAAAACAAAGAAGCTATGAAGTAAGCAATGCCTTATCACAGGAGGTGTTCACTCAAGAGCAATGTACAGAATATTGATGGCTTTGGAAATGATGGGGGGGATATAGAAATAGAGTTATAAAATGTATTTCAGAATGTGATAGCCTATAAATGACCTAGCCTGCAAAAGTGTAAGTAGCGGTTAGTAGAAATGTAAAAATTCTGGGGAAGCACAGTTTAAGTTTTGCCACTTTGAGAGTTTTAATTTTTTGTATGCTTTTTTTTTTCCAAAACACCCTTCTTCCCTCTCAATTTCTAAATAACAGAGCCTCTGGCTTGAGTTGGATAATTGTTCTAAAGGACAGAAATGGAAAGGAACATGTAATGGAGGAAGCAAGCCTATCATTTAAGGATACATCTGTTACTATACTTTGGTATAGTACAGACTGGCCACGCTTAGACATCCTGTCAACCCTAAAATTATTTGGGGTTATACCATTGCTTCCTGACCAAAGCAGAGCTCGCAGCAAGAATGGGTGAGTTTTAACAAGGATTTTTTGGGGGGAGGGTCAGTGTAACTGGTTCATAATATGTCTGTAGGAGCCACCTGAACTTGGTTTAACAAGTTAATTCTTTCTGAGAAGGCCTCTCTGTATTATTTCTTCCTATGGCTTTCTCTTAGTTGGTAGAGCTTTTTAGCAAGAAGTAGATATAATCCAGCAAGCTATGATATTAATTTGTAGGTTAATGTAGCTACTGGCATGCAAGATACAGACAGTTAGGTCCTGCCTTAGAAAGCTGAATCTAAGCCATAGATATAAATGAGTATGAAACAAACATGTAGATCTAGGAGGATTTTATGTGAGAAGCTTAGATAGGGACAATACATCAGTGTTTATGTGGCTACAATAAGGTAATCTGTGTAACTAACATTTTTTTCCTATCTGATAGGTATGTATTTGAATTTAGGGAGCTCTGTTTGGCTACATGCACAATATAAGAACATGTGCATAAAGTAGCCCACAGAACAACGTGGGATAGCTGTTGTTTTGTAATTTAAGTATGTACAATATTTTTCTGGCATGATATTCTGAGAAAATATGTTTAAATTAAAAGTGTGTATTTGAGATATGTATGTATTTGGTTGCTGACAAGGAGTTTAGCACGTCTGTGTCTTACCAGTCATTTTAGCATGTTCAATATCAGCTACATGCTTCTTACACAAAACCCATAGCTCTGAAAAGAACGAACTGCATACATACAAAACCCAAGGTTCCTCAGGAATAAGCAACGTATTTGCCTAAAGAAAAAAAAATACCAGGAAGCCTTTTGTGTAGTCTGCTACACAAGTCTTACAGTCAGATTATGTGGAAAATGTAGTTGCTTTACCAAGATGATGATTCATACTTGGAAAACAGTAAAATAAAACTTGCAAGCAGCTCATGTATTTATTTCACAGAATTACAAGTTTTTAGCACTTGTGAATATACATGAAGGTAATGATTTCACAAATATCAGAATGTTACTTAGAATGTTAAGACTATAAGGAGCTAGTGCAGGGACTTTGGTAAATTCTCTGTATTTATACCAGCTTGCTTGACTTAAAACCAGAGAAAGTTGATGTCCCATCTCTTCTCCAAATCTTACAGTTCAAGGTAAAGTGATAAATTTCCTGTTGGTAGCTGCTTTCTTAGCAGTGTGTAGTGGTATGTGATACTATTTGAAACTATTGGGAAAGCTAGGAACAGTTTTGAATTTCATAAGAGCATAAAACTGCAGAAGGTTTTAGAAAAAGGTTATTTCTCCATTCTGAATAGGTAGCACAGCCTCTGCTTTCTGCTCTTTTGTTATGTGTCATTAGCCAATAAGAATGCCTGCGAGGTATGACCTTTAGATAAAAGGATATTATGGAGCTAATTTGCTTTAATTACAGGCAAAATCTAGAAACAATTTTCTAAAAAAAGAAAGCTTCATGTAAGAGAAGCTTTTAATTTATTATATGTGCAGTTTGATCCTTTCTTTGGAATTTTGCTTCTGTGGAGGAAGAACTTACCTTCTTAGTAGTTAGCTTCATACTGACAGCTGTCCAGTGATTCCATCTAGTAGCAACATAGTATTAAAAACAAATTATGAAGTAATTCTGTGGCCATTCTGAAATATTGGGCAAATAGTTCAGTTCTCCCTTTTTTTGAAGTAGGATATTGGCAGTCCTAAGGTAATGGTTGGACTTGATGATCTTAACTGCCTTTTCCAACCTAGTTGATTCTATGGTTCTATAATTCTGTATTAGGCCATCTGTGGTGACTTTTTTTTCTTGTTAGGTGTTGAGATCCTGCTAGAATGCTGTAGTTGTTCAGAAGTAAAATTTATAGGTGAATGCTTTCAAAATCATTTTCATCTTGTGTGGTGGGTCAGTCTTCAGAGTTAAAAAATGGGATTAGGCTGAACTTCTCATAAATAAGGAGACATAGTATTGTTGCTACATTCTGTGTGTTCTTTTCAAAGACCTCGTCATCGTTCCTTAATTGCTGAATATCATATTGCTAACCTGACTGAAAGAAGTGTAGAAGTTGGTGCCGATAAGCTTGTCAGACTCTTCTGTCTGAATTCAGGACTTGTAGTAGGACTTTGGAAGGTAAGATAAAGATTTTGTTCTGATACTGTATTATGACTTGAAGAAACAGATTATTTTGCCTGGTGGTTTGGGATTTGGGGAGTTCAGGGGGGAGAGGTTGGGGTTTAGTTCTGGGTTTTTTTTTCCCACCTTCCTTTTTTTTCTTTCTATTTTGAAAGATCTTGTCTAAACTAATAACAAGAACATGCAGGTAGAGACAGATAGTTTATAATTTCTTGTATTCTAAAGAGCTGTTGCAGGACAATCTGTACTTTCCAAAAACATCCACCTTTAAGAAAAATAACAGTTACGTTTCATAGTGTATCAGATACTGTGTTAATCTTATTTCTGTGTTCTATTTATTTTGCACTCTTCACGTGCCAAAGTTTGATATCCTAAAGACATTTTAAAGAGAATGGTTTCAGGAGGGATGTGCTTCTTCCCCTAACTCATGCCTTGCCTTGTCCCCATCACTCAAAGCAATGAATTCCCACAGGGCAACTTTGCTAGTTGTTGCCTTTAATCTATGTTGCCAGGTAGTCATATCGCGCTCCAGCAGTAGGAACACTGTACATTTTGCCCTTTTGGGGATATTCAGTTCTTGCTGTCAGGTGTCTAAGTTAAGTAGTTAGTCTGTGTAGGCTGTATGTAGGGTTGAATGTCTTTAGAAAGCAGTGCAGAACATCTGAAGTAGATTCCTACTCTAAAGGAACCTGTGTCTTAGCATTGAATACACTGGCACCTTGTTGTCTGCCTGAAATAGCATACTGTTAGGTGCTATGGAAGCCTATCTCAAGTGTTCAGCTCTTGGACTGAATTCAGAGGTGGCAGCCCTTTATTTCTCTTCCAGCCATGCTAATGACATAGATATATTATTTAGCACTGGCAGTGAACTTTCCTGAGGGAGTTTGTGAATAGTTGCTCTAAGCCATATCTCATTTGCAACTGGAAACTCTTGCAACTTCAAATGGGCGCAGTCACCAGAGGAACTGTTTAAAACCATGGAAGGAATATTTGTTTCACCCTTACTTAAAGGTGTCCATTCCCTAGAAAACGAGACTGGCTGACCTGTGTGAACCTCTTACAAGTTGTCTCAATCTGTGAGAAGCTCTGATAAGTGAACAGCCATTTCTTCTGTATCCTCAGAAGTTTAGTAGATTTGTGTCCATATGTTGTTGTCCCTATTGTCCTGCTAATGTGTTGCCCCTTCCCATGCTTGGAAAGAGAACTCTCAGCACCTGGAAACGGTTTAGTTGTGCCTAAGCTCTACAGAGTTGTGCCACCTAGAGCCTTGCTCTGGTATACTTTTCCTACTTTTCTGAACAGCTGTTCTTATCATTTATGTGGGAGAGTAACATTAGGCAGTTAACTGTAGGTGGGTGTGATAATCATAAATGCCATACATCTTGTTTTTTTACACACAGCTGTGTAACAGAAATTGCTAATGTCAGTCATTTTGTCAACCAAGGACAGGTTATGTGGGCCTTTTGGTGTTGGATAGAGAAAGACTGAGAGACTCTATGTGATTGATAAATCTTTCTCATTGCATCCTTTAGAGTTGTAATTTTGCATTACAAAAAGTGCAGAGAAGTAGCTAAAGAAGTAGCTTAAAAAAAGTTCAAGTAGAAGATGCAATTTTCTGTTTGGTAACCCAGAGAGATGAAAACAACAGTTGCCCACTTCTCAGAACAGAAATAGGCTGCTGGCAGTGAATAATTTATTTTGCTGTTGACTTATGTATTTGCAAATGTAGGACTTAAAAATGCATTTTTTTTTAATTTTTTTTTTAAAGCTGAAATCCTGGCATTCTGTGTTCTTGAAGTAAACAGGTACCTTTGGCTCTGTTTAGTTCTCATGTTAAGCTCTGAAGTTTTCTTCAAGGTATATAGGCCTATAGAATGTATATCTTACCATTTTCCCAGAAGCATGTAATGTGGTAAGACATTTGGGGTTTTACTTTGATATTCAATATTTCTCTTGAGTAGTTCTATATTCCTCACTGATGTTAGCCTCTTTGCAGATAATTCCTTACACAAAACAAGCTTAATGCTTAGGTATTTAGGAGCTGGGAGTAAGGCCTATTTGACTCTTTTTAAGTATCTGATTTAAAGTGGTAAGTAGAAGTTAGAGAAGTGCAACTCATGGATTGCTTCTGATAACTTTTTCCCCAGCATAGCTAGTTTCCATCCTTTTCCTCATAATATGGAAATGCTGTGACCTTTTTCATATATTCTGTATTCTTGTAGCAGTAGATAGTAGGAGAAATAGGAGTCCTAGTGTTAAAGCAAGCTGTTATTAACATTATTGGAGTAACCGGCACAGTAATAAGCAGCAGCATTTATCTATGAATTTTAATGCTCAGGAAGACCTTATGAAGAAAAAGTCTTGCCAGATGAAAATACATCTACTTTAATTAACTTTTCAGGAGAAAAATGAAATTGCTTTTGTTATGACGAGTCTTCATTATCATCAGCTTTTTGAGAGAAGCACTTTGGGTTCTGCTGCTGTGTAAGTTTTGGGTTCTCCTTTGTGGATAACAAATATAACCTTTTGAATAAAGCTTTGAGTTTTACAGTTAAAATTGGCTGCTGGTAAGAGGTTTATATTTAGGGAGTAATTAACTGTGCTTGTTTAATATAAACAACAATGACAGTAACTACATACAAAGCTGGAGAAGTATTTTCACACTCAAATGTAACCATTGTTATGCTGTTAAGGAGATAATTTAGTCATACAAGTGTACCAATACTTGCTATATTGAAAAAGTTAGAAATACACTGCACATACTTTGTTCCTTTTCACAAGCAGTCTTCTTATTCTCTCTTCCTATCTGAAAGACCTAGAAAAGAGGGAGACATTTTAAGAAGTAGGGTAATTATCTCTAGTTGGGCAAGAGGGAAGTAAAAAATCCTGATAAACTGGCAAGGTGCCTACATTTATCTTTCAACCCTATTGAAAAAGTAGCTGGATTTCCTATGCAGTATTTGTGCATATTGTATATTCCAGTGTACAGTGTAAATACCTGCTTATACACTGTAAACTCTTTAAAAAGATGATGTTTTTTACCTTTAGAGTATGATTTTGGGGGTTCATTTTTTCCCCCCCCAGCCCATCCCATCAGCTTTCTGCTCAGATTCTGTAGGAGCTACTGGTAGTCTTAAATTCTGGCTATAACTTAAGTGTGGCTCTTTTCACACAAAAGTTAATACATAACACTATCTCCCTTGCTACCAGATAGGATCCTATGTAGGAGCTGCTCAGTTGCCTCTGGGATTTGGGCTCTTCTGGTCATTCGTGTATAGTAGTTTCTCTCTTAGTTTAGACACAGACAAAATTTTCAATAACTGCTATTCCAGGGAAGTCTGTAGCTTTTAGATTGATAGTTAAGCTGATGTGGGTTTTGTTAGTTGGTTATTTTTTTGTTTGTTTGTGTGTGTGTTTTTTGTTTGTTTTTTTTCATAAACAACTTATTTTGGAGTTTTGCAGATGTACATTTTAAGATTGAGTGCCATTTTCTGCATTTGGCTAGGCTGGACAGCTGATGAGAAGTATTAGACACTGTATTAGTTTAAAAGAAATATGATGAACTGGAGATGTTTGATTTTTCTAATAATTTTTTCCCCTCTTAGAACCTCTCCTAAGGTAGGGCTCTTTACTCTTTCTGTTAAGTCTTTTCCTCCTTGCTTAATTCTAGTATTGTGTTGTTGTTAATGATTATTATTATTATTATTTTAAAGTAAATATGCCCTTCCACCTCATAAACCTCTATTGGATGATGTTGACCCAGAATATGGACTACATGACTACAGTCTACATCTTGATATGCATGGTAGAAGCTGCACCTACCTGTGTGGAACATTTAAGAGCCTCTTCTGCAGAAAAGGTAGAGTTGGCAGAACAGTAAGGTCTGATTTTAAAATGATCCCTGCTGTTACGTTTTCCTTTTATATCTAGTATTTTTGTTTTAAGGGGAGAAACTGAAATGGATTTTTTAAATGTAAGCTGTATTTTTTTCTTCATTGTGTGATTTTTATTTTATTTTATTTTATTTTATTTTATTTTATTTTATTTTATTTTATTTTATTTTATTTATTCTTATATCTGCATGGTACATTGTGTGGTGCTGTAATCTTGCTCTGTATGAAATCTGCCTATTAAACTGACATAGTGTCAGGCCTGAGATACAAGTTCTGCAGATTGTCAGGATATTTTTGTTTGCTTCACTGCTGAATTAATAATGCAGTAGCATAGCTTTTGGTGTAGATTGATGTTCCTTCCACTTGTATACTATAAGAGAAAGTAAGTTTGTCCTCATACATTTTGGAGACCTATTTCTGTAGAATTCTTCTCAAGTATATTTTAGGTGCATTGACAGATTAAATATTTAAATACATTTGTAGAAGATACTGAGAACTTTAGGATTTATAGCTTTTATGTAGTTCAACTTAAGGTAGTCTATTCTGACATCCTTTCGTTGTGTGATAAGCGAGTTCAGTGATTGTTTTTAACTGTGCTGCTTTTATTAATTTCTTCGTATTTCTTTTAATGAGACATGTTCGGCTATCCTTGTTCAGGTACAGCCCAACTTAAAAGTTGTGCTAGTTTTGCAAAATATATAGGTGATCTCTCTTTTGACTTAACTTTAGCACAACCTTGCCTACGCAAGCTACGCAGCTGTCTTTCTGTCAGGAGAGATAATAGTAAGCTTGAACAATTAAAATCAAACACTGTAAATCAGTTACTTCTCCCCCGTATTTTTCTGCTAACAGTACTAATGAGCCTTCCGTTGGTTTCAGAAAATACTGGTTTTGATGGTGACAGTAGAGGGCAGTGTTACCAGGCTTCAGTGTTTCTACAGTGTTAGAGCAAATTTCCCTGTGTGACACTTTTTAATTTGTTTCTGATGACTCCAAGAACTGTCATTTAGTCTGTAGCATTGTGCACAGTGTGGAGTGTAGTGGAGTCTTTTGAATTTGAAACGTGTATGTTTTCAGATTCCAGAAAAGCTGCAAGCTTGAAATAAAGGAATACTTCCAAGGGTAAAATTTCAGTGAAAGTCTATCCATGTAGCAATAGAAATCTCTCCTGAGGTGTTGTTCAATACAGGAGAACTTTTTATACCCTAAAAAAAAGTAATTTCATCTGTAAATTGGCCAGAGAGTTGGGTTTTGGGGTTTGGTGGTTGTTGTTGGTTTTGTTTTTTTTAAGGTGAATGTCATGTTTTGTTTTCTAAACTGAAAATTTTATGCTCCTAGCAATACAGCTATACAAAAGAAAGTAGTATGTGGCACACTGTTTTGTTGGTATCACTTTTTTGCAGCTTAAAAGCTACTTCTGCTAAAGATTAAGTTGATGTTTATGCAAATTGTAGCTAATGTCCGTGATACGGTTGTGGTGCCATCTCACTTTGCCAGTTAGGCAGTCTTTTTTATGATAGCCAGTGTTTTCTGAACTGTTTTATTTTTGTGTCCTTTAGCTGTGTGACAGCCATTAGATTCTTTTCTCAGAGGGCATCAGCCAGCTGAAGCCATGGTTCTGTAGTCAATAAGCTCATTTGTCATCTAGACCCTTCCATGTACTTGCACAATAATTCCTTTTGGAAAATGTTTGATTTCCTCCATAATTTGTGTTCAGAAATGATGTAGTGAAGCAGCTTATGGCTGTCTGCTCTCACATATCTTCATGGTAATTTGTTGTCTACTTTGCTTCTGAATGTGTCCATCAGAGTAGGTTTGTCCCATCTGGTGATATTCGATGGTTTGCATTTTGTTCTTAGGCTCCATTATAATGATACTCTTTGTCCCATTTTATGGGCGGGCTCTGAAACATGGAGGTCTCTGGCACAGTGAGAAAGAAGTCTTACTGTTTCTTAAAATGCTCTACGCAGTCCAGATTTATTTCAGATTACGGGTGTGACATGCCAGTGGCAGTTTCCATAACCTAAGACATAGAGCAGTTGTCAGCTGGTTGTCAAATACTTACTTATTTGCTTCCATCAGGAAGCTGTAGACACTTCTGTGTTACCAGGGAATATCCATTTGTTATTCCGCAGAATAACTGTTTTACCTGTTCACATCTGGTTTTCTTTTTGTCTGTCTTCATTAATGTCGTGCTTAATTTTGTTCCTCTATTTTAAATTTTTTCTTCAAAATTCTTAACATTAAATTATAAAAATTTCATCACACTTCATTGAACGAAATGGATGGTGTATATATGGCTTAACATGTTTTGTTTGCTTTATTAATACTGCAGTATTTTATTGCACTGCAGTAGCTACTTGGCTTGCCACTCTTTTACTCCTTTGTCTGGTTTTTAACATTTTATTTTATGCTTCCTTCCATTTAAACAGAATTGGTAATATGGTCTTGTTGATGGATACTATAGGATGAATACGCTAAATACTTTAAAATAGAATTGAAAGCGTTAGAACACTTCTTGTCTCAGGAAGCTGTGACAGGCCTTTCATATGACTCAGAAGCCGTGATACTGCATCTAGCTTTTTCAGAAACATTCTTGAAATGTATTTACCTAGGTTTACAACCTTTTAAGCATAGCTTTATAGCCATAAGTTAGCCTAAGCTTTGGTTTTTCAGTGTTATTCCTTGTAAGTCAATAAGTTGTGCTTGTAAAATGTAATGGGGTGATTTTTATATGTCTAAAGAGATTTTAAGATTTGTTTGTAAAATATCACATCATGTGTTTGAAATGTTTTTGCTTGACCTTGAAAATTGATTTTCAAGTTTAAATGACCATTTCAGCATGGTAAGGCCAGTTGTCACCACCAGAACTAGTGTTAAGCACAGCCTTCCCTGTGAAAATAGCAATCAGATTACAACTTGCAATAAAGGCTTGGTTAGCAAAACAAATTTGCTTGCCTTTTAGCTAAAATAAATGCCTTTGAACTATTGGGCTATTTGTTTCTTTTCCCAAGGTTTGTCTGTGTGATACGTGTTCTCTATATTTGTATTCTCTTTATGTGGAAGTATTTGTTCCCTATAACCTATATTAACCTGATTAAAGGGATGCTTTGCTGCTGTTATATGTCTTGCATAAACTCTGGACTGTAGATATTAAAAAGGGATAATGGAACAAATTCTAGATAAGACTAAAGAAAGCCTTGTCCAATTTCCTTCCTCTGTTTGCCTTTGTATTTTTAACGTAGCTTGCTCTGTCCTTTAATTTCCTTTTCTCGTCTGACTGGGAAGAGAAAGGGGAGTTTTCAGGACTTAGCACTTCAGCTTCTTGTTAATTTCTGGGCATACTTTTTCTTTCTTCTGGATAGGAGATTTATAATGGAGCTTTCTATAAATAAATAAATAAATAAAGGATTGGATTAACTAATCCATGAATAACTGACCTTTAGATTCCTCATCTGTGTTACCTATCTCCAATTCTGGCTTAAAGTTAAGAAGTAACTGCAGTGTAAGTTATACTTTCATCAGGTGACCCAGCTAGCAATGCAGCAGTTCATGTTATTAATGCCATGCAATAGTAGTCATGTCCTGGGGTTCATTAATTTATTACCAGTATGCTTTTTTCACTCTGTTTTAGTCCATTACATTTTTCATTTGTTTTGGATGGGTGACAGGAACAGCTGCTTGCATCCGAACCTGAATTGCAGATAACAGAACGGTGCTTTGGAAAAAGTGCTTGTTGACTGATGGTGTTTAAAGTCTCTTGTATAGAAGCTCAACTCTTAAGTGTGGGCTTTCAATGTTCACTCAGTAAAGCTTGACTGTTTATCTGAAGTATTTTTATCTGGAACAAAATCTTGTCATTGGATTTGATTTACTGAGTTTTAGAGCTGAATCATTTGGGCAGGTATCAATTTAATATCCTTTTCTGCACTTTGAGCTGGATCCTGAAAGTGAATTCTGCTTACATTTTCCTCAATTGAGTTCTTGAGGACTTCACTGCAAGAACAATGATTATCACTGGAGTGATGCTTTTTCCTTCAGCCATACAAAATACTGGGCATAGTCATGTTGGTTTCACTGTATCCAAACTCTTGTTCCAGACAGGGTCTGTACTGAAAAACCTACTGCTTCTGTCTTCTATCAGGTGTTGGACCGCTTGCTCCCCACAGAAAGTATTCTTTGGACTCCCCTCTTGTGAGCAATGTCTTTCCAGCATTGGTTTGTGGCCAAGCATCTCTTGGGAGCTGGCCCCACAGTACCAATTCAGAGAAGTTTCTGGTTTCTATGGTTAACTGTGGGCTTTCTTTTTTAGTCACTTTTCCTCCAGCTGTCTGCCTTCAGCAGCCACCAGGCAAAGGCTTTTGCTGCTGTTCTTTCACAGAGGCTTTAGCTTTTTAACTCAAAGGCATCCTTTTGATGTTGCTTCTTCTGTCTTCAGCCTCATACTGCTACTTGGGCTTGTTTGAAGGAGAATCACAGGCCAAACACTTCTCTCTTTTTTTCACCTTTGCCACTTACATCTTAAACCTGTTCAATTTCCTTCAGTTACCGTCTGACCATCCAGGGCCTGCTACTGGATCCTGAAAAGCAGTATTTTCTTGGGAATTTCTTCTCTCCCTTCCTGTCTTCTGCAAGTCCTAGATACTTAATTCCTTTCCTTTTTTTTTTTATTCTTTTTTTCTTTGAGGTCTGCAGTGCTTTTGTTTGCTCTTTTAAGAGATTATCTCTTGTTCAAGGAAATTTGTTTAAGGCATGTCCTACTACAAAATCTGGTTGTGTCACGCTGTGATGCTTTCTCCCCATACCTCCATTTGTGGTCAGGGATCTTGTTTGTTATGATGTACTCCAAGTTATAATTATGAGTGTTAGCTTTCCTCTCAGATAGCAAGGTAAAAATGAGCAAAGTTGATCTATTCTGGGGGAAGAGGAAGACATACCAAACAAATATGGTTATGTGTAGTGACAAAATAATAATAATAAAAAAAATCACAAAGTAATTGTGTCAAAAAATGAACCTTTGGAAAGCTGTTTTAAAAATGAACAAATACATAATTTAAACACTTGATTCAAATCAAGGCATACTGCTGTCAGTTTAAATGATGCAATATCCTTTCCAGGGAGAACCAGTAGTTATCCATATACCCTGTTTTATAGGTTGAGTTACCAGGCAGAGCAGAGAGATTTAAAAAAAAAGGTGTTGTGTGTATCTCATAATTTATGTGTTATGTGTTGAGCTTGGCTCTTGGAGAGTGGGCAGTGATGGAGGCACTGGTGGAATGAAACTGAAATACTGAACATGGAATTTACTCCTTGCATTCTTGCATAAATCCTTTAGGTGGTATTTGGATTCTTATGCACAAATATACCCTGCTGGTTTTTTATCTGCTGCTTCTACTGTAGATCTCAGAATGAAAGCCCTGAACCGTGACTTAAATTCTCTATAACGTGCTTGGTATCTAGCTGTAGGTGTATGTTCTGTATTGGGGTTCTGTATTGGTGAGTGAGAGGAAACCAAAGACACGAAGACAAGCAGAGAGAAAGCTTATGATATACTTGAGCTTAGTTTGATTTGTAGTACTATAATGTTACATATTATTAATATTTTCAGGTGACATTGCAGATGAATATTTGAAGCTCACAGCTGTAAGCTTAAAGGATAATACAAAGCACTTACCTCTTATTGGGACACCTGGCTTATCCTGGGAAACTGATGTGTTTAAAGGCAATGTAAAGGTCAGTCAGAAATAATTTTTATTTCTGGAAGTGCTTATCTCAAAACAGAATTATGTTTATGCATCCTAAATATACTAATTAAAAATTATTTTATTTGTGAAAGATGTCTGTAATTAGGAAAATAATCTATTTAAATATTGCAAGAAATTATGTGAATTTTGAGGATAGAAAGTTATACCCTTCCTGTCTTAGAATCTACATCACATGATAGACCCATTATACATGTGTGATGACTCCAGTGCTTTCTACTTGGCAAAGATGCTGCAGCTGACCAGCACTGTTTGTTTGGAAATGCTGGACAAAAACCCTACTGCCCATGTGCTTTTTTTTTTTTGGCAGGGTATGGTGTTGGTTTTAGGGGTTTTGTTGGTGTTTTTTTTTGTTTGTTTGGGTGGGTTTTTTTTGGCGGGGGGGGGGGTTCTCTTTGGTTTGGCTTGGGTTTCTTTGTAGGCAATAAGTCTCAAAACCCAAAAGAAGTACTCTGAGATTCTGCTGCAGCATGTATGCACAGTGAAAGTTGGAAACTGTTGGAGAATGTGAAAATGCTGATGGACGCAGGCTGAAATACAGTCCACATTCCTGCAGCCAGCACCTTGCCCTTGAGCCATGTATATGGGCGAGCTGGATTAACTGTTCATATTTGAGAGGAATTCTCACTTGTTCTCTTGCATAGAATTCCTAGAAGAATCATTTTAAATAAAGTTTGAAAGTAGTTCTGTAGATTTTGCAGTAGTGGTGAAGGCACATATTTTTAAATGTATTTCATCTACCTGAATATTTCAGAAGTACCAAAAATTCTGACAGATGTAACTTAAGCATCACTGAAAAATTATTTGGTTCAGGACTTAATTTAAATTTTGGCACTTGCTTTGAAAAAAGTAAAAATTAATAAAACTCTTAATTTCTGCTAATCCTGCATTGGTGTGGAATGGAATACTGTTTGATAACATAATATTTTGCTCATAGCCATTCAAATACTTGCTTTATAGCGTACAGTGTCAGCCAGTTTTCCTATGCAATGAGGAATATTAAATTTTTCTTAAAATTTAGTAATCTACTTGTATCTGTTGGGAACATAACTACAGTTGAGCTTGGATTACAGTTTCCATTGAGTGCTTCCTCTAATTGCTTGTGGTGATGTTTTTTCTTCTTGTTTGCATTGTGGCAAATCTGTTCACTTGCATTTTTGTCTCAGTTTACACTGATCTTTTTTGAGTTGGTTGGTTGTTTTCAAAAGAAAAAGTCTTTGCCTATGTGTTTTATTAAAAATATTGTATGTTGCTAAGTAGAAGGAATTCAAGTTAACAAGAAAACACTTTAAAGGGAATTGTTATCTGTCTTCAATTGTCATGAATGTTCATTGAGAACCATAATGTAGAATAGGTGCCTACTCAGGCTTCTGAAAAAAATCAGACTTTAATTAGTTTAATTTTACTTTATTTTTATTGTGTATCCCATTAATTTCGTTAGAACTATTAGCATACTTAAAGTTAGTAGGATCTTAACACTTAATTACAGAATATGCTTAATTTGCTTGAAAAGCATACAGTAGGAGCTAGCATATTTTGGTGCCATTGTGCAGATGCCAGAAAGTTAAAGCTCCTGAGAGACTTTATTGTGGCTTTTCAATATATAAACTGGGCTTATGAGAAGGTATGAGGGAGACTTTTTACCAAGCACTGTAGTGATAGGAGAAGGAACAATGGTTTTAAGCTGAAGGAGGGTAGATTCAAATTGAACATTAGGAAAAAATATTTATTTATTTATTTTATAATGAGGGTGGTGAGGCACTGGCAAAGGGTGCCCAGAAAAACTGTGGCTGCCCCGTCCCTGGCAGTGTTCAAGGACAGGTTGATGGGGCTTCGAGCAACCTGGTCTAGTGGAAGGTGTCCCTGCCCATAGCAGGAGGATTGGAACTAGATGATCTTTAAGGTCCTTCCAACTCAAACCTTTCTATGGTTCCGAATGATTTACAGTTGCTTGGCAGGTTTTTTTACTTACATAAAAAATAATCATGAGTAATGCATAAAAACATGGCAAATTAACTGTCAGAAGAAACAAGAAAGCTATGGCTGTAGTCTTCAGTTTAGCCTTGTCCTGTGTGCTTACACCAAAGGGTTTACTGGGTATTTGTTTCTATGAAAAAATAAACAATACTAATATTATTTTTTTTTAACCATTTATGGTGAGAGCTTGCACATGCCAATAGATAGCTGAGGGTAGAATTCAATTTGGCATTTAACATGAATCTGTAAAACTTTTGAAACTTGTGAAGGCCAAATAATATTGGTCACAGCAGAACATGCCACTGCTTTGAATTTATTTGAGTTTTGCCCAGTACTCTTAGGGATTTGTTTTGTTGTTTTTTTTTTTTGTTTTTTTTTTTTTCTAAAGAGGTTATTTTTTGGCATTTGTGGGTATTTTTTATAAAAAAGTAGTTGCTGAAGTACAGGTAGTTGGAAATACAAGAAAAAAAACCCAAAACCCAATACTTAAGGCCACCCTGGCTTACTTTTCATAATTGACCTTTCATATGCAAGATGTCAGACCACAGAATAGTAATTCTTCCTTGTTTTAAGTAAATTTATAGCTTATATAAGATATTAAAGGATCATCAGATTTGTTTTGTGTTTTTTATTTTCAGCAGTCTATGGTACCAAACATAAGAAAACTATGTATCACATTACTACTTATGTTTGTGCCATCTGCTCTGTATTGTTTGATTGAAGTATGGTAATAGTGAAAGAACGTTAAAGCAATGGAAGCACAGCTGTGTAGTACTGTGAAATAAAGCATTCCAAATTTTAGCATGGAATATATGATGTTGGTTTGTTTATGGTTTTGGAGCATATGATGCTCCTGCACGCAATGCATATATACAGCATAATAAAGATAACCTGATTCATTTAGTGATTCAGAACTCATGAGATTAGGTAACAGCTGATATTAACCATGACACACAGTCCACATGCTTTTAAGGCACATGTGAAACCATACATTTCCAAGTGGCCAAGAACTGGCATCCTGACTTTGGCATTAGAAATTGATGTAATTGTATAGTATTATAAAGAAATATTTTCAAAGCTTTTTAAAAGGAAATAATTATTTGGAGGGTAGAAAGATACCTTAATATTATCTTTTGGGGAACTGTAGCTTGCAGCCATTCAAAAAATGCTGTATAGCTTTCATTTATAGTTGACATATAAGGGTAATTGTTGTGTGTATACACTGCCTTAGGGACGGTCTCTTTGAGTATCTTTGCAAACATTGCTGCATTCACACAAGTTTAGCACCTGAATTTAAACTTGGGTTTCTTTCTGATATTGAAAGGACTATTAATATCGAATAGCAAGGTAACTAGTAATTGAGAAACACAGATGCTAAAGTGTTTAAGAAATAGTACCTGAAGTAGGTTGGCATTGCTATCTTGTGTAACACAGTTTTTGTTGTCTGTAGGTTGCAATTTTGCTTTCTGTAGGAAACCTCTAAATAAGTATTTGTTGCTTTGCAGTGGAGCACGGTTAGTTATATTTTGAGGTTTTAGCCTTTGTACCAAAAATTGCTCTCTAAATCCTTGATATTTCTCCAAAAATCAGGGACAGATCTACTTACTGTGCCATGGCACAGGGAAATAACCTCTTCTGCTTGTGTTTATAGGACTGCTATGTGATGGATGTTACTCTCTTGGATGAAATTGGAAAGCCCTTCTGGTGTTTCAGTGCCCCAGTCTGCATGGATCTGTCTTCCAAGGCATCTGGTCTTTATGATTACATGGGTCCTATCTATACCACAGACTATGCAGATTCAGAGGGTAAAGTCTGTGTTGAGTTGGTGTGGTTGGAAGAAACCAGTGAGTATTTTATAGTCAATTTGGTGCTTTATTTAAGCACCAAAAAGGTAAATGACTGGTTTGGAACAAATTACTGACTTAACTACGTTAGTAGTTTCCTGTAAGCAAGACTGTTCCTGCAAATTTTTCAGTAGCAAGTGCAATTGTATTTTCGGGTGTTTTAAATGACATTGGATGGATTGAAGAGACATGTAAATAAGTGTTTTTCTTCTGTGTTGGACATCACATGGTTAGTCTGTTTCTGGTACTGGGTATAGTTAGATTATTTTTAGGAATATCTTCTTTACAGATGCTTGTTACCTTGGTTAATGTTTCCTGTGAACACCATACTTACTTCATGTGAAGGTGCCCTATTACATAAGCCACAGTTTTTTTTGAGAACACTAACTTTTATGTCTAGCAGTAAAACAGTATGTGTGCTGTTCCCTTCAGATTCCTTAGAGTGTTATTGGTAAATAACAGGTTTCAAAAGGTTTTGTTAAATGAAGAAATACTTATTTTCTTTTATCCAAAAAATACCTCAGTGTATTCTAGTAGAGGATTTAAAAGGCACACAGAAAGTCACAGATCTGAACAATATGGCATTTAAGGCATTTGTTAAGAAAATAGAATATCTACTATGAAATTTCTTTAAATTCCTTTTTGTTTCGTTTTCTATTGTTCTGACCTCTCTGATTTGACTCTTGATACTTGCCTCGTATACTGGCCTATTAATAAGCATCCCAGTTATCAGCACAGCTGAACTGATACCTGCTCTTACTGACTGTACGTACTATTCAGTTATTTTGGAAACAATGCATTTTTGGTACCATTTATCTAACAGTAAGTATTCATATAAAAATGGAATGTATGTGCCTGATCTTTCAGGTTCCTTGAAGTAACTTTAGGACCAAATCTTCTACTCCTGGTACAAAAAAATCCCAGGATGACATGATAATTGGACTCCAGTCTCATTTCATACCATGTTACAAATCACAGCAAATTTGTGTAGTTTCACAGTAGTCTGTTAAGAAAAAAAAGCACAATATTGTTGACTTCTGTGACTTTATTATGGTAGTGATTACCTTAAAAATAATTTCTCTCCTTTATTTAAGTACATGAATTGATTCATGCAAGCAATGTTCATGTGTAAGCACTTGTGCTTTGTACTACAGAGACAGTAGCAGATCTGTACTATAGTGTTTCTTCATGTAACTTTTAAAGATAATAAAGGCTGATTCTGTTCTAGTTTGACTTGCATAATGTTGCCTAATGAAGAAACTGAAACATTTCTGTGTTGGGTGGTTATCCAGTGTAACAAGCATTATTGGCTGCATTTTGTCTCCTTTTTTAATTCACTGCTTATGATGACTGGGATCCCTTGAAGCAGTATAAATGTTTTAACACGTGGACTGGGTGTGAGGAATGCCAGAACAACAGATGCTGAAGTTCATGCTGCACAGACAAGTGGCCAGTCAAGATTTTATTTTGCATGGTGCACCTTTGAGGCACCACCTTTAGCAAGGAAATGGTAGGTCAATCCCACAGTCCTTTCAGTTGCTGGCCTCACTGCTAAGCTTGTAAATAAAGATGTAGAATTATTCTGGCTGTGTTGATCCTTTGAAATGTGCAAGTGTGTTTGTGACCTGCTGTGAAGCTGCCAAAGTCAGTGGGTGCTCAGCAGCTGTAAAACAGTAAAAGTTCTGTCACTGCTCATTCTAGCTGAAGTTTTGCTACATTTCCAATGTGGGCTGGTTTTGGGTTTGTTTTTTTGTTTTGTTTTGGATTTTTTTAAGTACTTTTCTTTAATAATTAATTTCAGTTTCCGAAGTATTTGACAGTTTTATACATTTTAATGTTTTATAGAAAACTTTGGTGTCACTGTTGTAAATGAAAAAAGAGAGTATGCTGTCCCTACCCCTTACAGAAATGTAGTAGCTTGCAAGTTTGCTAACTGAATTAATGAGGTAAGCCTAGCAGCACTGTCAACCTAGAAAGTGATCCAAGGTTAGCAGAGTTTCCTCAGGCTATTGCTACCTTACATCTGCTGTTCATAAACAAGAATGTATATGTGCAGCAGACCAAGCAAATGGTGGTTCAGAGGTCCTCAAAGCTAGACATAACTGTTACAAGAGTTTTTCACTGAAGTATCAGGATCAATCTTGTCTTTTCTGAAGGCTAGGTATCCATTTTTTCTTCTTCAGATAGGCCTGAGGTGGACCTAAACCTGCTGTAGTAGTATGAATTATTATGTGTACACGGGTTTTGTTTCAGCTGGCAGTTGCATTTAACTTCTACAGCAGAAGAAAATTCAGTGTTTACCACCTGTATGATCAAACCTGGAAAGTTACATGTGGCTTCACTCAAATTTCCATTTCTTCAACTCCCATCTTCCTTTCTTTGTATACATGGAAACTCCACAAAGGGTAACATTAGGTAACCATACTGACCCTTTTCATGAAAGAAAATATCACTGATTCCAAAAAAATGCATGTTTTGATAAAATCTCCAGCTAATTTTTTGCTAAGCCCCTTTTTATATACCTGTTGAAAAGGCAGTAGGTTGAGCTGCATGGTGCACTCTGTAACAAAAGATTCTTGCTGTACAAGACAATTGTTAGAACAAACAGGAAAAAAAGGAGGCATGAGATGAAATCTGATCATCAAAATACACATCGGGACATGACACTAAGTCTGAAATCACATTTTTCTCTTAATGTCTCAGATTTTCTTGCAGCTGCTTTTAATGATTTTGTTAGTGTTCCATACTGAAGACAGGACAATATCTTTGCTGTAGTTGCATAATTTCTCCAAGTAGGAGGATAATTTCTGTGGGAGAAAGTATAATCACTTCTAAGTGGAAAAAAAGTTCAAAGTTAAAGATTTTACTTGTATTTGTGTATGCTTCAGGGACCAACTCATCCAAGTAAAAAGAGAGTAACCACAACCAACTTTTAAATGTGTATGTTTAAGTACTCTGCAACAGATAGAGCTGTAATATTTTTAAATGGGTGATTTACCTGGTAGGCAAGCATAAAAACAGTACTTATGTTTATTTTATTGCAATTATACTAGCGCTCATTTAACATAATGAGTTTAAATTGCATTGAAGAGGACTCAGTTAGTGTGAGAGAGTGATTTAATGAAAAGGCTTTTATGAGTTTATTCCAACAGTGGAAGAGTTGTCTTTTTAATAGAACTACATCCTAAATGTTAATTTTACCATTTGTCATTGTTTTTGCCAGATGTCTGCTGTGTACCTAAATGGTTCCATAGTCTGTGTTCTTGATATCTCTTTTTTTTTGAAGGAGGTACGTGTAAATGGAAAATGTCTTCAATGAACAATTCATTAATATTCTTGGGTGCTTAATGTGATCTTTCATTGTGATTCATCATACAAGCTGGAACTGTGTTGGTTTATATCATCTGAACAATTGTCTTTAACACTGGCACTCTGGAATCAATGCTTTTTACTGTTGTTGGCTTACTTTAGTGTGGAACTAATAGCAGCTCTATATTTCTGAGGTTTTTGTAGTGTAGGCTAGTAATCACAGTATTTTTCTTCAAACTGGCCTTTCAGTAGTTTTGGGTTTTCTTCCTATGTTTTTCCAGTCACATTAGAGAACCAGCTCTGCGTTCATAATGCAGTTCTGTTCCAATGCACTTTTGATGCATGTGATTGAATACAGAAAGCAGTTGTATGGTGAATAGCCTCCTCACAGATAACTTTCTTCTTGCCTGGCCTCTCCCTATTTAGCAGGCATGTCTTGATTTGCATTCACCCATTAGATATTTAGATATGGTCTTGATTTCATTGAAATCGTTCTCATTATCATAGACAATGTCTTTTTTAGACAAGAACCATCTTTGGGTTTTGTGGCTTTTTTATTTGTATGCAACTACATATTTGTACTCAGCAAAAATATATGTACAGTATAATAAGGACACCGTGAGCTGAAATGAATTAATTCTGTTTCAGATTAAGAATCTAAACAAGTGATCAAGTTGTATGTCTTAAGTATTTATCTTAATGAGTTACTGTTCAGGAACAGTCATGTGGTGGCTTACCTTGTATTTACCAGGTGTTCCTACACATTCAGACAATCAGGAGGAGATGCAGGTAAAAACATTGCTCTTCTGCTTGTCTGGCTTGTTACTACAGATCAGCTGATATGCAGTGAATCACTAAGTTATGGTAACTAAATCTGAGTTTCTAACCGCATTAGAAGCTGCACAGACAAAACAGTGTTTCAAAAATTTCCCAGAAAGCCAACGGTATCCTGGGCTGCACATCAAAAGGACCGTGACCAGCAGGTTGAAGGATGTGATCCTGCCTCTCTGCTCCTCTCTTGTGAGACCTGACTTGGAACACTACGTGCAGTTCTGGTATTGTCAGCTTAAGAAGGACATGGAGCTGCTGGAGCATGTGCAGAGGAGGGCCACGAGGATGATCAGGGGACTGGAGTACCTCTCGTATGAAGACGGGCTGAGAAAGTTGGGGCTGTTCAGCCTGGAGAAGAGGATAGCAGCCTTCTGGTATCTGAAGGGGGCTTATAAGGATGCCGGGGAGGGACTATCCCTTAGGGACTGTAGTGATAGTACAAGGGGTAATGGGTTAACAGTTAAACAAGGGAGGTTTAGATTGGATATAGGGAACAAAATCTTTACTGTGAGGGTGGTGAGGCACTGGAATGGGTTGCTCCAAGTAAGCTGTGAATGCTTCATTCCCTGGCAGTGTTCAAGGCCAGGTTGAACAGAGCCTTGTGTGACATCATCTAGTGTGAGGAGTCCTTGCCCATGGCAGGGGTTTGGAACGAGGTGATCTTAAGGTTCTTTCCAACCCTAACCTTTTTATGATTCTGTGATTAAATTAAAATGAGAACAAGCAGTGGTTTTTAATCTCTGGTTTTGTGTAGTGGGTTGGAATGGCATTAGTATGAAAAGTTAAATCCTGTCAGTGTTTCCTGTCTCTTGCTTTCACCATAAATCAGAATGGGAAATGGTAGCAACGAGGCTAACTCATGAGTTGTGTGTGGTGAGGAAAGATTTATTGTACTGGATGTCAAAGCATTGCTTCTTCTGTTCTATTACAAATTTTAAAATATTTAAGAAACTTTCTCATGCTGTTCCTCTTCTGAAATGTCTGTGAAAAAGGAGTAATACTATTTTATATTAATGCTACTTCAGTTGTAGGAGTGTTTATAATAAAGTTGAAAACTGTAAAGCTTTTAAACACCCTAAAGAAAACTAAAAGGGAGTTATTCTTTCTAGGTTTAAGTTGTTTATTTCCTTTTGAAGAGAGATGAACCTTTTGAAGGGAAATGCACTTATGAGTCAGATATTGATCATATATTAGTAGGTAGAATTACTTCTGTTTCACATACAGACCACTTGGAATGAATGTTAGTATTTCTTTCCTCTCCTGAATCAGTCATGCACAAAGTTAAATTCATCTGTCTTGATGAAATCTTATCCAAAAAAATGCAAGGTAGGGAAGAATATGTAATAGCTGGATAATGTTCTGTTTATTCATTGAAATGCCAAAAAACAGTTTAGTCTGTGGGGATTGGAAAGTATTTAACTGCTAAACAACAATCCCCTCAAGCTATGGCAAATGTTTAGCTTGTCAGAGTTTAATGTCATCAATACATCTGTACCAAAGATAAAAAATAAAATTTTATAAATACGCTGAAAAAGCCCTCTTGATGTTCAGAAAAATCTGGAAATAATGTATTCTCATTTGTGATTATCAGTGGTTCTTTCTTCATTCTTATCTCATTTGGTTTATAACACCTTGATTTGCAACTTCCCTTTTTTATTTCTGCTAGAAATGTGCAAAAAGAAGTGTTTATGTGTACCTAGTGAAAACATTTAACAAAAACCTTAAAAGAGAGGTAAGGTACTCTGAAATGAAATAATTCTATTCTAAGCTTGCTACTTGTATGATATAGTAAGTAAAAGAATGTTTTTGAGGGGAAAAAATACCCCATCATAGTAATTATACATGTCCCCCATGTTTTGTTCCAATTTTCACACATGTATGTAGGGATCTTGAAATTTTAGTTTTATTTCTATTTTAGAGTAGACTTGTAAGAGTTGACTGTTTTTGCATGAGGAGAGACTGAACTTTGTAATGTTAACATTATGCTATCCTGAAAAGATGTTTAATGACTAAGTAATGGAATAATACAATTACTTAGTAATTTTTTTTTATTTCAAGGTTTGCATCTGCTCTCACATATTGTAGGACATATGGTGAAGACTCAATTGGAAGTACCCTGTCTTTAGGAAATAGCAGAAGTAATCAACATCCTGCTCCTTTTTTGAATTTCAGCATTTCATTTTTACAGCTTATATAAATTCTTAAAAAAAAACAACCAAAAAAAGCCAACAAACAACAACAAAAAAAACCTCAAACAGTTGTACAAATTTGCTTGCATTGACAAGCCATTAAGTTACTGAATGTGATCTGTGTTTTGTTCTGGGACCAGCAGATTTATGTCTGAATCTTACCCACTTAAGTTGTGTGTTAAGCAGGTGATACTCTAGCGTAACAGTCCATTTTCAGCTTCACTTCTCCCTCTATGGTATTTTGAAGAAATAATTATATACATCTTTTCAAAGTCTCAAGTGTAATTAAAAATTTTCAACACTTTGCAGAATAAAGATTCATCTGATATGAAATGACTGGTTCAGCTAATTGGAAATGTGACCAGTCTGAGATTGCTGAAAGTGAAGCTTGAGTTTAGGATAGTATAACAAATCTAGCAAAATGTGGGATTGAAGGGTGGGAGAGGGGAGTGACACTGTAGAAGTTAGTTTCCCACAGACATAGCTATATAAACAGACTTTGATATGTACAAAGCATGAGCAGAAGTTGGTTATTTTAGCCTTCAGTTTTCACTGATTTCTGTTTTATCTATGTAGGAATTTCCAGAGCACAAGGATTCTTCTCTGATTTACTCAGTATTCCTGAAGGATCAAAGCTCAAGTATTGGACTCTAGTTTTATGCAGCTGAAGACCTCTACATGTGGGTTGGTTTAGAATGCTCTTTGGAATTGCAATGCTAGTTAACCTGTCTGTTGTTGAACTGCATATGAAAAAGTTTGCATTGTTTTATGCAGCAATATTCCATTAAAATGCCAGTCTGCAACAGTGAGTTATTTCTCAAAAACATGAATTCAGAAATTTATCCTTTACTGATGAGTACATTCATACATTACCTCATCCTCATTAGGCAGCAAACTAAACTGGAAAAAATCTCAGTGCCATAATGTTTATGCTTTTGAGAAATAGAGGCTTTTTTTTCTGACATTCCCTCACAATGACTGTTTGCATGTACAGTGTAATCTCTGCTGTACTAAGGGCCTTCCATTTAAGTTACTAAATGCACTTATATGTGGAATTTTGATTTAGTGTCATAGGGCACACTCCGAGACTCTTCTGCTGTGCCTTGGTCCCTCATTTTGCACCTGCAGTAATTTGGGGCAAATTGTATACAGTAATGTTTCAGTGCACAGAGGAAGATGTCTGCAAATTTTAAAGTCCAAAGAGAGGCCCATCTTCCAAGTCAGACTGCACATCCGTATTTATGTTACATGGGACATGTATTCCAGGGTTTATTAAAACTGGAGTTTCAGTCAGTGCTTTAGCTCAGCTTTCTCTGTTTATTCCTACTAATTCAGCAGTAAGGATTTCCAGTGTAGATGTCTCTTATATCTCTGTGAGTTGAAATAAATTATCTAGCAGTGAAACTGGTCAAAATTACATTAAGAGGAAGAAGATTTAAGGGTTTTTCTGTGTTGATAGTTTTGCTGTGACTATTAAAAAAAATCAGATTTAAGCAGATGACCTGTTTCCAACTAATACTTTGGTATTAGCATAAAACCATTCTTGTTTCTGATTTTAATTCTGTTATTTTTTTTCCCAGAACTTACATAGAAACTAATTCTCAGACATTAGCAGACTGCACCAAATTCGTGACTGCTTGATCCAACTAAAAATAATGCACATTGTTTGTTGTAGCAGCTACTTCTTCCTCTGTGATTCTTCTTTGAAAAAGTAATCTCTTCTGAAGACAATAACAGAAGTTGATTTACCCTGAATTAGTAATTATATCTGTGTAATGATTTTGGCTAAGGTTTCATTATATTTATTTTCTCACAGCATAGACATACTTAGCTAGTTAGAGAGTACAAGTGTGTTGTGTGTGAAAACTTCTAACTCCAGGTAATTGTAACATGTTTTCTAGCTGTGAATAATCTGCTGCCTCCTTTAAATCTGCAGTTTGAATCTTAGTCCTTGGAAAAAGTCATTTTTCAAGACCCAGAGATTCTTTTCAGACACAGGATGTCTCCCATCTCCACTGCCCCTTTATTTCACCTCTCCCCCTTTTTTTTTATTTTTTTTTATTCTTCTTCCTCTCCAGAGGCTGTGTCACATCATTGCAGCAAATTTCAGGGCACTCTCTCATTTTACCCTTTTTACTGTTTTTTTTACTAGCTCTATGGAAGCACCCCCCAGCTTTTACTTGTGCATTTGGCATTCTAGGTAGCTCCTGTGCAAAGCAATGGTATTCCTTTCATTTCCTGTTCTTATTTCAATGTGACATATAAAATAACAGGCTAACTTGTGCAAAGTGTCTTGCTCATGGAGAATGGTTGATGACAGTTTACTCAGGTTTTCATGTGGGCAGCAGCTGGCAACTGTGAAAGGTCACTTGCAGTTAAGCATTCATTTTTTCTACTGTTAGTGTGCTTCTCAAAGTGCCAAAATAGTTGGTAGTCTGGCTGTCCTTGTAATCTCTTTTCATTGAATGATTCTGTTTCACGTATGCTCACCTGCTTTCTCCTTTTCTTACCTGGTATATATATTTCTAATAAAGGTGTTTTTAGGACGCGAAGTTCTTTACTATTAAGGGTGTATAGGGTAGGTAACAACTGATAACTTTTAGGATCTGGTAGCTCCCAGTGTTTCCCATGTATCAGGCAAAAGCTTGAACTGGAGAGCAGCACAAAGTTCTGCTATCTTAGAGGAAAACAAATGCTTCCCCACCTCAGCTTCTCTCATGTACCTCTTTCTTTCCTTTGAAGGTAGCAAATGCCTGTAGTAACAGGATTCCTACTCTAGATAACTCAGTGAGCTGCACAGAGGCAGGTGAGACTAAAGCTAAGGTCTTTGAATCCATGGTGAACTTTTTTGCACCAAGGTAGAACAAAGAACTTGTTAAAGAGTTTGTCGTGAGTCTCAGAAGAGAGGTGGAGTTTGGGTGGAAGAAAAAGGTCAGTGTGGCTGGCCCAAGGGATCCATTGGTTTCTTGTAACCCTTATGGAGATGTGAATTTCTTTTATTTCCAGGATGTTTCTCAAAATGCCAAGTTTACCTGTGAGCATCAATTACTGAACAGTAATTTGCTGGACTTTTGGACTAGCCCCTCTGTGATTTAACTGTGCTGCTGATGATACCAGTCTCCTGTGCTATGGATGACTGTTGAGCATTAAGGAAATGCTATGTAAGGCTGGTACAGCAAATGTAGCCAGTAGATTGTAATTTTTGAAACTCCTCCTTAGAAACTGCAGCAGGAGACTGCAAGGAAAAGGTCACTCTATGTGACCGTACATAAGAGAATTGCAGCTGAAGGTAGAAAAAGGTCCTGTACATAAGGCTTCAACCTCTACCTCTTTTTTTTTCTGAGAGGACCAGGGCGATATCCCTTGTTCATATATCTGCTGAATATTTGGCAGGTTTGCTGCTGGGAGATATCAAGATGGTTATTTTAGCCTCATCAGTGTCAGGCAAATGGTCTGGCCACATAGTTACTATAATAAATCGTATTTGATCCCTTCCCACAGCTATGGAACTGAATATCTTATAAAGGTGTGGGGCAGTTCCTGATGTCCTTGGTAAAAATAGGAGTAGCTGCCCAGTGGATTAAAACAACTGAGAGACAGAAGGTTCCAGTATAATATAAACATGTAAACCAGCAAAGTTTATACAGAATATATCACACTGGTAGCATCTGCTTACTACTGGCAGAACTGGACAGGTTATAGAACAAGTTTCAGTGATCTGTAAGGAAAATGTGAACTGAAGCATAAATTTAATATACACAGTAGCTGCAATGTGGCAACAGGGACATAGTGAACCTTCTAGCCATCTATTCTGTAAAGAACATAAGTCATACACCAGCACTTCCCCTGCTACTTTCACTAATGCTTATTTTCACCTTACACTCCCATAACTTTGTGACAGACAGTGAGATAAGTCACACAGGCATGTGAAATTCTACTTTTCTGGTAGAATTTCCTGGGTATAAAATAGGGAAAGGGGAAAGAGAGGGTCCTTTAGTGAAAATGTTTACATTAACTTCCCTGACAGGTTACTGGTTCAGTAGAAGAAATGACATACCAATTATTTAGCCTTAAGAACATCAGCAGATAAAGGAGTTTAATGAGTTAGTTTAAACAGAAAGGAATTTTGTACTTTTCACTGAAATTGATTAATCTTACTCATTGGTTTTAAAAAGCTGTTGTTGACATTACAGGCGATGCTTTTCCTAGTTTGCATTTTAAGTGAATTTAAGGCTGTGGAAGGTGCTTCCTTGAGGCAGAGGTATTCTAAGTAGATAAGAATGGTGCAGTTTTGATGGCATCTGAGGTTCATCAGTAACTTCACCCTATCACCTCTGGACATATGGAAGTAGCTCAGCAGTCACATCCTTTCAGCTTTGCTGCTTTTAGAGATACTAAAGGTGATGCAGAAAGTTAGCAGCAGCATCCAGAAATTCCATCCTGCAGTAGCATAAACTTTCAGTTGCTTTGCAATCTTCAGATAACAAGGGAAAAATAGCTTTTGACACACAAGCAGTTTGTGTCTATTACCTGCTTTTCAGTTCTGTGGCTGATCTTATCCTGCTGCCTTATAGTAACTATAAGGTAGCATATGTATCTGAGAATGAATGAAGGTTGTGTTGAATTTCTTTGACTGTATTTTAACCAGTGGCTTGAAAGGTACTTTCTCCTACAAAATCTCACTTTGAGTATCTATGCATATATCTAATTTGGCTTTTGGGGAATAAAATCACCTGGTTTTCCCATAATCCTGGATTTTTTCAGTGAGAAATTGACAGAAGCATATCTGTGGGAGAGGGTTTGATCCCAGTGGGACTCAATTGATAAGCATAGTTAAATATGTGAGTGTACATTTGGAAAGTTTAAAGTTCTGTCAATACATAATTTGCTTTTGATATTTGTATTCCCCTCAATGCCTCTATGAGAAGGTGTAGTCCTATGCTCACTGGGAATTTGCTTACTCTGTCTTTCCAGCATTACATAGGAAGAACTGTAGCTGGGTTGAAGCACCTGCAGTTGTGTAGTGTAATGGTGAAATGTGTCTCCTTGTAATGGTTCCTAATCAGATTATTGTAAGAAAGATAATTTTGTAAGGCTTATCTGGAAAAAAAAAAGAAAAAAGCCCAAACATTTTTTTTTTTCTGAGAAGTGAAGATTGATGATTAGAAATGGATGCTGAAAAGAATTCTAAAAGTAGCTGAACTGCTGGGCCAGTTTTGCTGGGTTAACTAAGCAAAACAAAGTTTGTGTTCTTTCCATCTTCCCCCTTCCAGTCCAAGTAGCTAGAAAACTGCGGCAGTAAGTCTAAAGGTAGTCATGCAAGTATCCTTTCCAAATAGCTGCTCTCCCTGTGTGGTTACACTGATTAGCCGTCTTTAGTTGGTAGGTCAGGATTCATTTGATTGTATGTGCTTGTTACTGAGTGTGCAATTCTAGTTCATACTTATTGTTGACCTTTGGGCTTCTGCACATTTCGTCTTGAATAATGTTTTTTCAGTAGCAGTCGAGCTACCATCTAGCAATTCCTGTCTCCTCAGTGAATTCTGTTCCAGGCTCTTTGTTTTTATTATGACTGGGTCAATCCCAGTGTTTCTATATCCTACTGTGCTAATTTCTGTAGTATATATGAAGTCACTTTTCTTGAAAGAGTTAGGATGGTTCCACTGTAAAATGTGCAAGTGGGGTCAGAGTTGGACTTTGCTGCTAAGGTTCGCATAGAAAATGGGTTATATTTCACTTTTAGTTAGTGTGTGTGCTTGAAACATAATTGTTCATCTAAGCTGAAGCAAGAGATTCCTTTGAAATGTTTCTTGTGCCAGCAGATCTTTGATTAGTGAACAAAGAATCAACAGCTTGTATAGATTTTAAAATTCTTCAATACCCATGCTCTGAAAACTACTTTTGTATGAATTTGATATTGTAAAAATGTTTTTGTCTAGTGCTTCCTTCAAACTGCTGTTTTCTGCGCAGCACAAAGTTGCATAGATTCAGACCATGTTCAACTTTACCTAAAAACCACAACAAGCAAAGCTTTTAGGGAATAATCCTACGTATTATTTTTATAATAGGATTTGGAAGATATGTTAATTTGTATTATGCCTTTGGCAGTGCATCCTTTGGCAATGTGGTTCCTTAGTGTTGATCTGCAGATGTCTGTGCAGGTTCAAAGAATGCTATAGCACCACAAGGTTAATGTGTTCATATAGGACTGTGTTGATATAGTTATGGAACTGGAAGCATAGTGTTAGCCTGGGACTTCTTAATTCTTCTGCACAGCATGCAACAAAATGTTAAATGATTTGATGTTTTTAAAAGAGCAGCCCCAAGGCTGAAAAACTGTGGGCTGAGTTCATGGAAAGCCTTACTTCTGATTTAAACAAAATAAATATTAAATCTACAGGCTATATTGCTTCTGGAACTGATGTACAGCATCTGAAGGTAGCTAAGAGCCAGTCTGTTACGTACATGAGGAGGCTAAATGAGACAGACACAACTGTAATGTGACACAGCTGTACAATATTTCTTGTATCTGATGGGCAAGGACAGTTCAGGTTTTATTGAAGTGAAACAGTATGGAAAGTAGATGTTGCCCTCAGGGGTTGGTGCTGGGACCAGTGCTGTTTAATATTTTCATCAACAACCTGGATGAGGGAACTGAGTGTACCCTCAGCAAGTTCACTGATGACACTAAACTGGGAGGAGTGGCTGACACACCAGAAGGCTGTGTTGCCATTCAGCAAGACCTGGACAGGCTGGAGAATTGTGCGGGGAGAAACTTGATGAAATTCAACAAGGGCAAGTGCAGAATCTTGCATCTGGGGAAGAACAACCCCATGTACCAGTACAGGTTGGGGGCTGACCTGCTGGAAAGTAGTGAAGGGGAAAGGGACCTGGGGGTCCTGGTGGATAGGAGGATGACCATGAGCCAGCAATGTGCCCTTGTGGCCAAGAAGGCAAATGGCATCCTAGGGTGCATTAGAATGGGTGTGGTTAGTAGGGCAAGAGAGGTTCTCCTCCCTCTCTACTCTGCCTTGGTGAGGCCGCATTTGGAATATTGCGTCCAGTTCTGGGCCCCTCTGTTCAAGAAGGACAGGGAATTGCTTGAAAGAGTCCTACGCAGAGCCACAAAGATGATGAAGGGAGTGGAACACCTCCCATATGAGGAGAGGCTGAGGGAGCTGGGTCTCTTTAGCTTGGAGGAGACTGAGGGGTGACCTCATCAGTGTTTACAAATCTGTAAAGGTGGGTGTCAGGATGATGGAGCTAGGCTTTTTTCAGTGATATCCAGTGGTAGGACAAGGGGCAATGGGTGTAAACTGGAGCACAGGAGGTTCTACGTTAACATCAGGAAGAACTTCTTTACTGTAAGAGTGACAGAGCACTGGAACAGGTTGCCCAGGGGGGTTGTGGAGTCTCCTACGTTGGAGATATTCAAGGCCCACCTGGACAAGTTCCTGTGTGATGTACTCTAGGTTACCCTGCTCTTGCAGGGGGGTTGGACTAGATGATCTTTCGAGGTCCCTTCCAACCCTTGGGATTCTGTGATTCTGTAGTAAGTAGATTCACCTTAAGTAATATGCAATGCCACAGTGAAGCTGAAAGATGATTCTAGCAGGTAGCAAGAAATGAACACTTTTCTGAGGCAAGAAACAAGAGTGCATTTTAACAGCAAACTTGTAATAAGATGGAAACTGAGGATAATTCATTATAGTTCTATGGGGAATACTGTGGTTGCTGAATAGCTTATGGAATTTGTTGTTGTTATTATGAAATTATGGTAAACATTTTGTTGCTGTATTTCCCCCAGAATGACACATTCAGTGTTGTAGCGTTAGGGACTCATTGCATGCCGTATACTACTCAGTGGAGATGGTTTTAATTGAGCATTTGCATGGCATGATTTGTTTCAAATGTTATCTACCATGCATGTAAGAGTAATTTATTTTAGCAGCTGGAAAATGCACTTGAGTCTGTGATATACACTGGTATGTAATTTTCTGTTTTCTTGCATGCTGATGGCATTTAAAGGCTCTGAATTGTTCGCAGTGGTAGATGTTCCTTCTAGGGGAGGTAGAACAATATTTTAGTTTTAGACTCAGTTGGAGCTCTTTAGTGCACCCTACTGATTTTGGAATGTATTTGAATAAATGGATTGATATGGGCAATACAGACTCATGTAAACTCATAATTATCTGCACTACATGAGACGTTGTAAACAATATTGTCTTGGAACCCCATTGTCAGGCATTGTAGCACATGGGAATAAAGATAAAACCGCAGCACAAAGCAGACTGCCTTTGGTCAACAGGGAAAAGGTGTATTTGTGGAGAATAAAAGAATGTGTCAGAGATAGGGGGATCACTCAATGGAAATACAATAATCTGAAAATCAAAATGAATGCTGTAAAGGGGTGAATCTAATAATATAAGCCTCTTACGAAGTCTTTGTATTTCTTTCATACATCAATGCATAAAGTATCTTCCTCAATGTCCTTTGCAGTCTTTTCCCCTCCTGGCAAAAACTATACAGGGGAACTGCCTTCTTAGTTTAGACTAATATCCCATTTCCACTGTTTGTAAGGTTGTATTTCTGTAAGTAGCTGTGTTTAAGAATGTTTACATCTAAAAGAATAGTATATGTGCTGTTATCTCACACACTGAATACAAGTTATACTTCATTTTGCCACTCGCCTGTGATCCATCTCTGTTCTGGGACCTATGGGAGGAAAGAATGCAGTTGAGAGGAATGATGAAACTGGAGATGATTGGAAATTATTTTGTAAAAGCTGATCTGAAGTAAACTCCTACAGAAGGTAGTAATACATGGTTGTGGAAAGCAACTGGTTCAGGGCTCTGATAACTGCAGTGCTTGGATCCGATCACTGTCAAGTGGCCTGGCTCTGTTGTAGGCTAACTCTTCCTATGTTACAGCTTTTGATACTGATGTTTTCAAGATGTTCTGGTGTCCTCACATAAAGCACTGAATTACTGTAAATCTTCCAAATGGGTAGCTTTCTGAAGAGTAGTTGGTGGTGGTTGCCACTTTTTCTTTTTTAGATTCACCATTTTCTGAAATGTCAAGAGAGAAGTTTATATTACAAAGTTTCGGTTAACATTTTTCAACCCCACCTTTTTGTCTTTGCAAAGTGTTTTACAGTAAAATGACTACAATGATTGCTCCCTCATCCATCCAAGAAAAAGAAAGCCATTGTCAAGCAGGTACTTTGTGACATTTTGAAAATCTGTAGTGTACAGAGCCATAAAATGTGGGTGGCCAGAATAGAAAAACACTTTAAGTAGATCAACTTAATTAAGGCTTTCAAATGGTTCAGCTGTTAAAAACTGCCCTGGTAAAATGAATTTGTTCTAAGTCTGAGTTGGAGGAGAAAAAAAAAAAGAATCTATGACATCATCTATGTCTAGTACAATGTATATGACATCAGTGCAACTAATCTTTTCTTACTGCTTGTATTTGCACTGGCAATATTTCTCTGCAATTAGAAGGAGTGTTTTAGGAGAAGAAGGGAGTGAAGTCTTTGCATTGAGAGAGATTATCTTAGTGATGAATATGTCTTGTGTTTCAGCCCATTTTTTTTTTTGTGTGTGAATCCTTTTGGAATGCAAAAATATTAGAAGCAACTGCAGTGATCAGAGATTGTTGTGCAAATCCTCTTCCTCTTTATGGTAATTACTCACTTTTTCAGGATGACTTCATTACTTTCACCTCAGCATTAATACTTTAACTGAGGAATGTTTTATACTACATTTCCCAGAACACTTATGTAGCTGACATCTGAATATTCTCAAAATAAGTCAGTCTGTCATTTTGATGCCAGATTGATGACTTATGACTTTCTCATGTAGGAGGATTGATTATGACACTACAAAGTACCTTATTGTATAAAATTGCATAATAAGGTATAAAATGGTATTATTTATTATTCAGTCATAAGGCATTATTTCATTAACTCTCTGACCTTTTCTGTCAGATGTTATTTCAGCAGAATCTTCCTGCAGAACTAGAAGTTTGTTCTCAATACTGAAATATGTCCCTGCACTCTTATTATATGCAAATTGTGTTTCCTTCAGTATTTTTAGTAAGATTGGTGTTTTTTTGTAGTTCTTTCAATTTATGGTAATATTACTCTGCTCACCTATCCTGCTGAAATCTGAAGAAACTTTGCTGTTTAACAAGCAAAACTTCTTGGTATCAGCAACAAGTGAAGGTCTACTTGACATCACCTCTTCAACAAGGCAAACAGCATAAATTTTTGTAGTTTAGGACTCAAATTCTTACAATGCCAAGCAGAATATTAGTCTCCAAAACTTCTGTTCCAGTTCTACAAGTTAGGATTTCTGAGCATGTTTGTTATTTATGTAACATGGATTTTCTTATCAATGTCCTGGGTTCAGCAATAGCAGTCATTTTTCTCCTTCTTAGTAGCCAGTGCAGTGCTGTGTTTTTGACTTTCAGCCTGGGAACAGTGCTGATAACACCAATGGTTTAAGTTACTCCTTATAAATGTTTAGTCTGACCAAGGACTTTCTGAGTTTCATGCTCTGACAAGGAGGAGGGGAAGCTGGGAGGAAGCAGAGACAGGACATCTGACCCAAACCAGCCAAAGGGGTATTTCATACCACAGCATGTCCTGCCCAGTATATAAACTGGGGGCAGTTACCCATAAGGGCTAGATCACTGCTTGGTCCAGCTGGGTATCGGTCAGTGGGTGGTGAGCGGTTGTATTCTCTTCCTTTGTTATTTTGCTTGTCATTATTATTATTGGTGGTAGCAGCAGTGTTTTGTGTTATACCTTAGTTACTGGACTGTTCTTATCTCAACCCATGGGAGTTACATTCTTTCGATTTTCCTCCCCATCCCTCCAGGAGCAGGAGTGGTGGGGGAAGGAGGAAGGAGGGGAGTGACAGAGCAACTACATGGTTCTGAGTTACTTAAACCACAACAATCAAGAATTCTTATGCTAATTATGTAAATATAATAATTTAAATATAAACTGTAAGGTAGTGCTGATACAGAATCATAAAATGGTTAGGGATGGAAAAGACCTTAATATCATCTAGTTCTAACCTCCCTGCCATCGTCAGGGACACCTCACTCTAGACCATGTCACCCAAGGCTCTGTCTAACCTGGCCTTGAACACCACCAGGGATGGAGCATTCACAACTTCCTTGGGGAACCCATTCCAGTGCCTCACCACCCTAACAGTAAAGAATTTCTTCCTTATATCTAGCCTGAACTTCCCCTTTCAAGTTTGAAGCTGTTATCATTTGTCCTAATGCTACAGTCCCTAATGAAGAGTCCCTTCCCAGCATCCTTGAAGGCCCCCTTCAGATACTGGAAGGCTGCTATGAGGTCTCCACGCAGCCTTCTCTTCTCCAGGCTGAACAGCTTTCTCAAGGAAATTTATCAAAGAATTTTGTCAAACAGACCTGGAATGTTTTGCCATTTCCTAGTGCTTAAAAATGAGGATCATCTTAATTACTGTTTCTTATGCTTTCATTTTAAAGTATGAAAGATTACAAGCAAAATAGTAAGTGCTTGATGGCAACTACAGTACGTTGCTTTAATGAGAATGTTGTGTAATCACCTTTATAAACTGTATGAGACAGAAAGTCTATAAGAAAACCTATGTTTGATATTTTTCCTATTTAAAGTTCTTTCAATTTTTCGCAGAAAAAGCTTAATATTTTCTTAAAGGCACATGGTGTTTGTTTCCTGCCTCAACTTTTTTAGCTAACATTATCTACGAAGTCCAAAGGAAACAACTGCAGCTTCTGTAGTATCAGGTGTTACTGGACCCTGTTGTTTACAGAGCCTGATTTAGTAGGAAAGTTGCAAGTACCATGGTTTTGCAGAGCCTGGGTCCAGTACAGCTTTTTTCAAATCCCAGCTAATTGTTACTTGTGAGATTTCACATCAGCTCTTCTGTGAACTACAAAATCATCCTTCAAGTGAGATCAGATATGTTGTATTATCAACCAAGTTTAAAAGCTAGCACTTGGACAAACAGCTCTTCACAAATAAGACACTGAAATGTGCTATAACCATAAATTAGAAATAAGTACATCAAATTAGGAAGGGCAGCAATCTTCTATTCCAGCATTTTAACTAGGGAGGAAGGAGGGGATATTAGGAAAAGGAATGGGGATAACATTCAAAGTTTTAAATGAGTCTGTATTGGAGAAATACCAGAAGTGGGCATTGTCCAGAAGCGATCTCACACCTAAGAAGTTTACCTGAAATTTCAGGAGGGTTTTTTGTGATGCTTCAGTGGGTCACTGAGTCAATACCATGGATAAATCAGATTTTAAAAGAGCAGAATGTTTCTATTTGTTCATGAGAATTGGAACTTCTCTTATCTTCTGTTGGGCAAGCAGGGGAATACAAGCAGTAAAGCCCTTGTTTTCACTCACCCCTTTGCTACTCAATGATATAAATTACATGAGAGGTAGTACATAGAGCTTATAGTCCTCAAACTCTCAATCCTTGTCCAAACTTCACTGGTACAACAATTCTGTGAAATGACTGTATCCTGTTATTTTCTGTATTAGGTGAAGGCACCAGTGTTAAGAGTTAATTTAAAACTTCTAAAACTTAGCAATATTGTACATGCCCAGCAGTACACAGGCTACACAGACATGCATATATTTTTCTTCTGTGAACTTGACCAGTTGACTTTCCATTGACTTTGCTTTTTTTCAGAGTAAAATTAATTAAAAGTGAAGGCATTCTGAGTGACAGATAATTTGGGCTTGCCAGGATGCTGGAGATGTCAAAGTGACCATAGAGTCAGAAATGTTAGGGTTGGAAGAGACCTCTGGACATCAGCTAGTGGAAATGCACTATTTATATCCTTTGTTAATTCCAAAGTCTAAAAATTGAAATTTGTCATAAGCTCTCATGAGATGTCAGTTGTGGAATTTCTTGTAGAGATCTTCTCAAAAATATCAAAGCTGGATTTTAAAAATGAAGCCAAAATAATAGCCTGCGGGATGTATTTTTGTTGGTTTTTTTTTTTTGTTACGAAAACTTTGTCTATAGTGATCTACTAAGGTTTCTATCATGGGAATGGAGTATTACACTCTTTGTAAGTTAAATGAATTTAGAAAAATCCTGGTCTGCTGTAATGAGCCCTTACTGAACTGCAAGGAGAAGGCTGGATTTAGACTTCTAAGCAAGGTGAAGCTTTCTCATAGCACAAAATATTATCTTTTGAATCTGTTTTAGTACTGGGAAACAGGGGAGCAGGCAGTAAGTTGGAAGGCACCTACAGAGAAACTGTATTGAAGATTTTGAAACAAGAATGGAAAGGATATATATGGGATGGTTTGTGTGCTGTAACTGTACTAGATTCTTGTCAGTTGAGAGTAGTTTTTGAAAGAAGAAACAATTTTCTGCAGGATATGTTTTTTCTTTTGAAAGTTTTTTGGTTTGTTTTTTTTTTTTAAAAAAAAAAAACAGCTGTTTTGAAGGTACAAGAGCATTCAGTTATGAAAGTGTTTGCTTGGAAAGTAACTGCCATGGCTCAGCATGTAGCTATGATAGCCTTTGGAGCTAAATGTAAAATAATCAATTAATGGCCTTATCCTGAATCATTACCTCCTGCAGTCCTTGTAAAGTACTCACTGTGATGGCAGCATTTCTGGAGGGTTTAGAGTCCTCAAGCATTGCTCAAATGCAGGAGGAACATCGCAGTGAAAAGGGTATGTAAGTAGACAGCTCTGAAGTTTGTCTGACAGTGTGGTGGGACTTCCTTCAGAGGTGGAAGAGGACAGCAGTAATACCATTTGTAAAGTTGCAGATGAGAGACTGGCAGCTGCTGTCACCAATAAAACCTGCCTTTGGCAGCACAGACATTTGCTGCAAAACCTCGCTTTGGGCTGAATTTCAATCTGATCTGATCTGATCTTAGACTTAGTTTAGAGCCTGTAATAGTTAGAGCCTGTAAATACTTGTTTTCTGCTGATTTCTGTCAGACCTGCATTAACTGCATTGCTGCTTCTTGGTTTTTTCCTTTCCTGTTCAATTTGTTGTTGTTTTTTTTTTTTTTTTTTTCATCAGAAACTTGAACTAAACACTCTAGGGTGGGGTTTATATTTTTTAAAGAGTTAAAGGCAAAATGCTTTATCCAATATTTAGAATTTTTAATCTCATTATTAGCGTCTTCATGCATCACAGTGTTGTATTATGCAGCACGTATGCAACCTGTGCTAGAGTAACTTGTTTAATCAGCTTTTACTATAATACCTGTTAAATTATAGCAGCAGACTCTAATTTAACATAACATTTTCTCTTCAGTAAACTTGTGCCACGATATTTAAGGCAGAAGTCTAACATCTTAGAAGGTGGTAGCAAAAGGCAGGATTTGTATTCCTGCACAACATTTATTACAGAAAAGAAGTCAGAATATCTGGCAGTAAGAAAATGGAAATAGTTAGAAGTAAATTTAAAGACATGAAGGTGGTGGTCATGGGGGGCATTGTTTGTCTACAGTCAAAGTCTTTTTCAGTAGACTGTCTTTGTGAAGACTTTTTTTCCCTTCTGTGTTCCCTCTCCTCCTCCCTCAACAGTGACTAAACTAAGAGAGCAGAAGGTTAGAGCAAGCCTGTAATGATTATTTGATAGACTATTCTCCCACTCACTAACCATTTTCTCTGTAGGACTTCTAAGGCTGAATTTAGTTTCTATTAATTTAATAGATCATCTTGTTGTTAGAGAAGTGTCTGTGGAGGATCTACTGTCATTGTGCCTTCTGTTGCAGATTTCTTAGAGTCTCTTGCTGCAGTGCAAAGCTGGGAGTAATTTCTCAAGCAGTACTTCCCACCACCTCTGATTTCAGGGCTTCTCTGAGGAAAACAACACTAACTGATCGCCTCCGATAGTTAAAGCTTCTAAGTCCTCTGATGCCAGTACATACATCAATGAATGGATAAAAAGATAACAATAAAACTACTCAAAAGCATCTTTTCAGTGAATGAACAGTGAAACAATAATTATGCAGTGTGTGCAGCACAGTAGAATATCCTGCTTATGTTTTTTACTGTTGTAGATGATTGTGTGCATGTGCAAGTAGAGGAAGATTGAAATACTAGATGTACTTTATGTCTGTTTTCATAGAGCCACAGAATCATTGAAAGGTCTGGGTTGGAAGGGACCTTAAAGTTCATCTTGTTCTAATTCCCCTGCCACAAGCATGGGGGGAATATGAACCCTATGTCAAGTTAATGAACCTAATTCTGTTTCTGAAGGAAAAAAGAATGACAAAAAAAGCTTTAATGTAGGAAGGTGAACAGGTACATGAATTTCTTTGGTACTGAAGTCTACTTCTTTTTCTAAGTAATAAGTGCCATTAATATGTTCAATACTGCAGTGTGAGGGTGGTGGTGGTTTTTTATTCCTTTGCCCTGTGGGAATGGTTATAAACTTTTAAATGATAATAGTATACTAGTGATCTGATTTTACAACATATGCTTGCCCGTGTCTAAGCATACAAGCTGCAAGAATGGCACTACTAATTTTCTGAAGTTAGATGCATGCTCTTTGCTGGGTGGTTGGATGGTCTGCTCAGGGGAATCAGGGAAGTGGTGTGGGATGAGAAAGACAACCTCAATCTGGCATCTGTCTACCAGCAGATGCAGGCCCTATGTATCATTGGGGTCAAACAAGGAAATCCTTGCAAAAGGTTTAAAATAGAACTGTAAAAGTATTTAGCATCTTTTAAAAGTATTTGTAGCTAACCTTACAAGTTAGCAAAAATTGACAAGTTTTGTGTCTTCTCTGAGCATAGAATCTTCTGAGCCTTAAAAACAAGCTGTGAGAGATGAAGGAAGCATAAGAAAAATAGCTACATTGTTTTAAAGACTGTCATATTGTGAAGCTTAATTAAACTCGGAATTTCATGTCGCTGTTCTGCTAGAAACAATGTAAGAACAACTAACACATGTTCCGGTTTAATGGTGTTTCCTTTGAAAATCATTTTGTGTGAGCTCAAAGCAGCTGTGAATTTGCTAGTGAAGAAATAAATGAACTGTCTTTTACTTGGATTCATTATCCTGCAGATCACTGCAATTGGGAGGGAAGATCCAAAACACCAATGCATTTTCTAACTGACAAAAATACCTCTGAATCAGTTAATTTTTTAGACAAGGATAGGCTGATTTTCTTATTATCAGTGGCTTGCTAGGGTGCTGTGTTTATTTCTTTAAATTAACATACAGATTTAACTTAAAGTATTTTGAGTTCAAATAGTTCGAAGAACAACATTCATCATAGTGAATTCTGGCCAGTCTTTGTTTAGGCCCATCTGTAAGGAAATCAGTGCAGATCCCTGTGTTCTGAAGCCTCTTATTTGAGAGGAATTAATAGTTTCTAGATATTATTTTGTTTAAAATAAATTAAAATCCTACCCAAAGGCTACACAGCTGCTTACTTCCTTCCTGAGTTGCTTACAGATTTTTTTTCTCCCTGGATATGCTCTTCAGAACTTGAATTACTAACTTGCACCCACTATTTTTATTGCCTTCTAAAGAAAAAGTATTTGGCAGTCCTAAAAACTAAACTAATTAGTCCTGGAAGCTAATTAACAAAGCACAGACATTGGTCGCAGTGGCTGTCATATATTTCTCTGTAGTGGCCCGCCTCTGCCTTTGGCTTTATCATTATTTGAAGGAGAAAGTAGGTGTCTCTTTGGGTTTCCCATTTGTGGCATTTTTTAGCAAGTTTGCCAGCTGATTTGCCAATTATTTCCAAGTTTGATGATGATTTTTATCATTGTAGTACTTTTACATGGGTATTTAATTGTAGTGAGTTCAGCAATATTGTTTCAAATAGGTTTTCAAGCTCTCCTGCTATCTCATACAGATGTTTGGGAGCATATGACATGGGCTCAATTTAAACTTCCCATTTATATATCCCCCAAGGTTTGAAAGAAAACAACAAAGGTATCTCTCAAAGGAATCAATCACAGAACCAGCATACTGTGTGTGATTGCATTACTGTTTCTTCAACACATTGCAAACAGCCTTTTCCACTGAGCACAATGTTGGCTGAAACACTGGTTAGGGAACTGAACAGGCTATTTGCAATCAGTGGAAAAAAAGTAGGATACTAAGCTTCAGTGAGCACTCAGATGATTATGGATCAATTGTGCAGAGAATTTGAGGAAAACTAAACCAGCTTTTAGTACATTGCCTGCTTACACAGAGTTTAATGCAGTGGATAAGCTATTGACAACTCTTGCAGGCTGCGTTAGGTCTTGTACCTATGCAACTCTTCACTGCATTACTGCAAGGATCACGATACAAAGGTTTTTGTGTCTTCTGTAGCACTAATCTTAAAAGTGTTGGTGTGTGTAATGAAGGGAGTGGGTCTGCTGCTGCCCTCATACAGGATGGGGCAAGCCCTAACTGTTAACACAAGTCTGTTGCAAATGGATGTAGCTAGAGCAGTACTGTGAATATTTATCCTTTGAGCTGCTCAGTAGATGCAGTAGATGATGGTTCTTCATGAGATGGCAGGGAAGGTAAGTGCTGCTACTATCATAATTGATTCTATTTTTTTTTGTTGTTTATTAGCCCATATATAAAATATATGAGAAAACACAACCACTTCGTGGAACCTTTTGGAGGATTCATTTCCTAAATTGCATAATCCTACTGATCTTTTTCAGTGAAGAACCTCTGCTACCAATAGCAGTATCAGGTTTCTTGTGAGAATACGCATCCTGTTGCAGACTGGAAAGGTTTTGGGTTGGTTGATTTTTAGACAGATGTGTTATTGTTGGTTGCTCTTCTCAGTAGTCTTATGCCATGACAGCTTTGTTTGGATATGTGGTACTTGTGTGTTGCTTCTTTTGATCAAAACATTAACATGCAGAATGTGTCCATACTTGGGCTTTTGACTTATCATAGAATCAGTTAGGTTGGAAAAGACCTTTAAGATCAAGTCCAACCGTTATCCCTGGAGGGTGAGCAGCGGCGGTGCTGCGCGGGGGCACGCCGGAGGTGCGCACGGGGAGTGGGGACCCCAGTACAGCAGCTCAACCCCCCCGCCGGGACTGTCGTGTCGGCGGGTGTCCGCGCTGCCGCCGCCGCAGCCTCCCCTGTGAGTGGTGCGGCCGGAGGCGGTTCTGGGCTAGGCTGGAGCTCGGGCGGTGGCAGAGGCAGCGGCGGCCCTGGGCCGTGTCCGGTTGGAAGCGGCAGCGGGCGAAACAGAGGTGACAGCCGCTCGGGGCCCAGCGCTCCGCAGAGGCCGGGCGAGGGCAGGATGCTGAAAGCGACCCCGCACCCTGGGCGCTCCGTGGTGAAGGGCTCCCCCCGGGGCTGAATGCGGACCCTGCCCAATGTGGGTTTGTTTTTTGGTGGTTTTTTTGGGGGGGGTGGGGGGGTGGGGGGGGTGTTGGTTTTGTTTTATTTTTTTGGGTGGTTGGTTGGGTTTGTTTTTTTTTTTTGGGGGGGGGGGGTTGTTTTTTGTTTTTTTTTGTTGTTTTTTTTTTCCCTCTTGATTATGGACTGTAGCGATAGCACAAGGGGTAATGAGTTCAAACTTAAACAGGGGAAGTTCAGGCTAGATATAAGGAAGACATTCTTTACTATGAGAGTGATGAGGCACTGGAATGGGCTGCCCGAGGATGTGAGTGCTCCATTCCTGGCAGGGTTTCAAGGCTGGGTTGGAGCCTTCCACTTCTGAAGTGTGGTGTCCCTGCCTGTGGTAGGGTGGTCAGAACTAGGTGATCTTTAAGGTTCCTCCCAACCCAAACCATTCTATGGTTTCTATAACTGACAAAGCCACCGGTAAGCCATGTCACTGAGGGCCTCATCTACAAGGTTTTGGAACACTTCTAGGGACCGTGATTCCACCACTTCCCTGAGCAGACTGTTTCAATGTCTGATCACCCTCACTGTGAAAAAAGTTTTTCTAACACCCAATCTAAACTTCCCCTGGCACAGCTTGAGACCATTACGTCTTGTCCTATCACTTGTCATCTGGGAGAAAAGACCAGACACCTCCAATAATGGGGACCAGTCAAAACCAGGCGCTTCCTGGGTTGTCAAGACCCTCTGCTGAAGATTTCCACTTTGACCAAAAATCAGCCCTCCTTTGTTCAGCACTTGACTATTACCCCTGAAACAAAAACCTGTGAGCCAAACCTCACAGAGGATCCTGCCAACTATGCCAATTTCGATGTCCTGGCCTGCTTGGCAGGTATGTAGGGAGCTGATCTTTTACCACACTGTGCAGCTAGCAGGAGAAACCACAGGCCCTCCAGATGTTGAAAATTAACCATTAATTTTGTTATAAACTTCCCTAAAGCTGTGTCAGGAGAAAAAAAAAGTCTTGACAAGCTGTTATTCTTGTAGATGATACGAAGTAGAGGGAGAAAAGGAGAAAGGAAGGAGAGAAGGAAAGAAAACAAAGAAATACTATCACTAATCTGTGGATCCAGCAAGGGTGGTCAGTGAGTTAAAATCCTTTTAGTGGTAGTCCTTCAGTTGCAGTCCTTGTAGTCAGTGATCCTGCTGGGGTCCAGGGAGGAGGGATGTGCAGCACTTTTTATAAAGTCAGGTTCTCTTGGAACTCTCCACAGATCAGACTCATTGGCAGGGGATCTGGCCCAGGCCCTGTTCACATTGTGCTGATGGGCGACACAGTGTGTCAATGTCTCCAGGCTGTTGCAGTCTCTGTGCAGTTGATCTTTGAGGCCTCAAGGCAGACAGCACAGTCCCTGCTCTGCCCCTCCAAACTTGTCTGAAGTGATAACACACTTCTCACTGCAAACAGGTTCTCAGCCTCTCAGCTCCTTCTGAGTGTTTTGAGATGATGTTCTTTGACCATCACAGCGCCTTTCTCATAGGAAACAACAAAACATTTTTCATTGCCTTTTTAACATGCATAGACAGTCTGGAACTTTTTCTGCTCAGTTGGACTATTGGTGATTGCAGTAATGATGGTCAAGGAAGTTTGTTTCTGAAGAGTAATTTAGTCCTGCTGTGGATGTGGTTACTTACAATACACAAATGACTAATAGGTTCACCTGCTGTTCTTCCTGGCAGAGTGTCTCCATAGCCCAGCCAGTTTTGTCTTCCATTAAAAAAGTTCCTGCCTACATGCCTGACTTCTGTTACCATTATGTTGTAAAACAACATGGGTGAGCACTGAGAATAGTGAAGTACAGTAATTGTGGGAAACCCTTCTTCAGTACCGCAGGGTGGTTTTTACTCCTGTCAAGTTCTCATTGTCTTCTTACTGACACTCAAGAGTGCTTCTCACTGTTCATTTGAGATTCTTAAGTTTCCAAATGTGTTTCAGTACTTTTTGTAATATTATTCATAAGAGTGAGCATCTGAAGAACCATTTCTGCCTAGATTCCAATAGCTAGGTGTTTGCACAAATTATATTTGTGCATATCTGCAGATACACACATGCGTATGTAAGTAGTTGATGCTTTTTAGTGAGCATTTAAGAATCTTATGTGACTGGATTATATTGTGATTTTTTTTTTTAATTAATGGAATTCATGAATAGGACTGTTCTTCCTGTGAGCAAATATCCCATGGGATTCACTTTACATTAAGATACAGTAATTGCTTCTTCACTGCCTTGTACAATGCACTGTTTTGTGCTTGCATAGGATGGGTATCAAAAGGTATCAGTGCAAAACAGTAGAGGTAATGGCAGAAGAATGCAATACTCAAGACAAGTATGGCCCTAATTGTTTCTTGCTATAGTATCATGCTCATAAATAAATGTAATAAATCTATGTCTTCTGGTAAACAAAACAGAGGGATTAATTTATTTCTTGGGATATAGACATGATGGATCACATCTTGAGGCTTCTGATGCTGCAACAAGCTAGTGATTTATAGTTTGTCATCTATAATTGAGAGTTCCAAATAGAGGTGTTTATTACTCTTGCATAGCACCACGGCAGTAAAGCAACAGCTGTATGTAGTGGCTGCACAAGGATATGACTGCGATTCTCAGTTACCACAAATGAGCTGAAAATCTAGCTCATAACCCTGACCTTTGGATTGAGCTTGTTTTCTTTCACTGTAGCATTCAAAATCAAATTAGTGTCCTTATCTTATGTGGTCCTAAAACTTACTGACACAAACCACAATTTTGCTTTGATTTCCTCCTCTCCTCCCCCATAATGGAATGTGTTAGAAAAATCTCTCTTTTCTAGTAAATTGGGAAAACGCCTTAGGAATTCTTGTTTCTGTAAGGTCAAATTTTCCTATAACTCTGTTACCTGTGGTCCGTACCTTCAGATATGTGCGTGATTTTCTTACTTGTTTTGACTGCCTTTCCAGAAGTACCTAGGTGAAATAGGTAAAGTTGATTTGTATTGGTACGCTAGTCTCTGCAGCTACAAATACAAACTTCAGTGTATGAATTTTAAAATGAGAATAATCAATTGTTTTACTTTGTTTGGCATCTTTTTAAACATACAGAAACTCTTGCAGTCTTTCTTTCACCAAGTATCAGCCTTCTTAAATCCAATGTGACTAATCATAATAAAAATCATAACAGTTTGTAGGTTTGGAAGTTATTCTTGATTTTCTTTGTTCTTGGTCTTGTATTCTTTTGTTTCTTAAGCTCATGCAAAACTCAGTTTTATTTAAAATGAGAAAACGGGGATTGTGAAGGAAAAAAGTACAAGGAAAATGCTATGTAATGGAAGTGTTTTAAATCAGTGATGGTGTTTGATGGGAGTGAAATGTATTACCAGAGTAGCAGGAGAGCATACTGTTACTTTGATTTAATTATGTATTCACAGCTTGCTACTATTCTTTATTCAGAGTAAATATTTTAAACCCCACTGTTTTAAAATGTTTATGTTTGCTCTTGCTTCCAGCATAAAATGAAATGCTTTTCATGCCTAATAAAAGGGATAGATATTTTCATTTGAATATTTAAGTGTTCCTATTTACAACCTATTCTGCAGAATTGGGTGTAAATATGAATTTATGACTAAGGGAAAAAATAATGTTATTTCTGGAAATAAATTCACTTTCTTGTAAGAATAAATTATTAATATCTTATTTATTGAGTGGTAAATGGAGTTACTTGGACTGTATGTGACATTCACCTGTGATTATCTAAGTTGTACCCACACTTGCAAACTGCTAGCTTGTTTTGTGCACTCGGAGAGCAGCCAGAACTGAGGATTTAAATACAGAGTTAAATAAGACATTGAATTTAAGAGAGACTTCCTACGTTCTAACTGCCTTTTTGCACTTTTTGAGATGTCATTGTCATAACAATTATCTGAGACTTCACCCTGAGACTTTGTAAAAGTTTTCTGTGGCTGTCAGTAACTAATATTTGACAGGCTGAGAAAGCTGGGGCTGTTCAGCCTGGAGAAGAGAAGTCTGTGTGGAGACCTCATAGCAGCCTTCCAGTGTCTGAAGGGGGCCTACAAGGATACTGGGGAGGGACTCTTCATTAGGGACTGTAACAACAGGACAAGGGATAACAGCTTCAAACTTGAAAGGGGAAGTTCAGGCTAGATATAAAGAAGAAATTCTTTACTGTTAGGGTGGTGAGGCACTGGAATGGGTTGCCCAAGGAAGTGGTAAATGCTCCATTCCTAGCAGTGTTCAAGGCCAGGTTGGACAGAGCCTTGGGTGATATGGTTTAGTGTGAGGTGTCCCTGCCCATGGCAGGTGTGTTGGAACTAGATGATCTTAAGGTCCTTTCGAACCCTAAGTATTCTAAGATTCTGTATCACCGTGCAGCACAGTAATATTAGTTACTGTTATGTACTAATTGTAACTGTTAAGCACAGTTATGACATCTTGAAGAGGTAAAGGCTGGCACCTTTTTTTCTCTTTTTGAAGGGGGGAGGTAGGGTAGGAATATGGAGCTCATGCAGACCATGAGATAGAAAAGTTTAGTATTACTTCTGTTGCTTTAAGTACGGCAATGGTGTAAACAGAATAGCAAAATCATCTCATAGACACTGATTCTGGTCTTCCTTTATATATACTGCAAAGTAGATAGCTTAGTTTAGTATGGGGTTTTGTTTTGTTTTCTTGTGTGTGTCTTCCCCCCCCCCCCCCATCCCCACCCCCTGGCCTACTGGGTTAGGACTTGAAATTATAACATCATGTCAGTACAGAATCACAGAGTGATAGAGGTTAGAAAGCACCTCTGGAGGTGATCTGGTCCAACTTTCCTCTGCTTAAGCAAGGCCAGCTAGAGTCAGTTTCCCAGGACCATTTCCAGATGGCTTTTGAATATCTCCAACAAAGGAGACTCCACAGCTTCTCTGGGGAACCTGTGCTGGTGCTTGGTCACCCTCGCAGCAAAACACTATTTTCTTATCTTCAGATGGAGCCACTTGTGTTTCAGTTTATGCCCATTGCCTCTTGTCCTGTCACTGTGCGCCATTGAAAAGAATCTGGCTCCATTCTCTTCACAGTCTGTGTTCAGGTATTTGTGCACCCCCCTATACCTTCTCTTCTCCAGGCTGAACAGTCCCAGCTCCCTCATCCCATCCCATCATCATATCTGTGACCCTTTTCTGGACTCTCACTGTTATTTCCATATGTCTCTTGTACTGGAGAGTCCAGAACTGGACCCAGCAGTCCAGGTGTGGCCTCAACACTGCTGGGTAGAGGAAAAGAATCACCTTCCTCAACCTGCTGGAGGGACTCTTCAAAGACCTTTTAATATTCTGCTCCCTTACTGCAGAAGGCCACTGTCTCTCATAGTTTCTCATCTTAAGCCACATAAAGCAAAGTTCTCTGATCTGCAAGTAATTTCGATTAATTCGGTTCTGGTTTTGAGGACTTCTAGAATCTGATTTCATATCAGAGCCATAGAAACTCAGTTTTACCTTGGCATTCTTAAGCAGGAAAACTCAAGGAGGAATTCAAGCATGCAAGTCCCTTTGATCATTCTTACTGGCCTCTAGCCTGCCTTTCAAGCTTTGCAGAGAATACAGAGGGCACCTCAGAGCAAGCTTCTACTTTGCATTATGGAAAGACTCTCCAACAAAGGTCATCAACTGGAGGATTTACCTAGAAAATAAGCTTCTTTGGAGTAAGGCCACAGTCTGGTTTTGTTTGCATTGACAGCTCCAAAATGCAGAGTTTTGTGTTACGAGTTCTGCCCCAGTGCTGATATTTTAAATGGTCAGGGCTTGTGAAAGGTGCAGGAGTGAATAACCAAAATGTCTACAAGGGAGCTTAGCAAAGTCAGGGAGCAGAGAACATTATCTTTCTCAGGTTGAGAGAGAAACTGATTTCAGAGTTGCTTTTAAAGTCCCAGTAGAGCACTTTTCTGCAGAGAAGTGCTTATTCAAGTTCAATTTGAAGTACTTTGCAGGAAGCTTTCTCTGAAAAACTTTTTGAAAGGTAATAGTCATTATATTAGCATTGATATATAAAAAGAGTTTGTGTCGAAAATATGTATATGAGAGAGTGACTATTAGATTCAATATATGAAAAAGGCCTTTCAATATGATTAGGGACAGAACTAGGTGTCAGCATTCTGCAATGATTAAAAGTGCCTGTGTATATATTTGCCATCTCTTGGGAGCTATTACAACTCAACAGCACTGATAGTTACCACTGGGAGTGAGAAATTTCACTTTATAAGAAGTCTATTTTTTTTGCTTGATACCCTTGAATAATTTTATGTACTAATTACTCTCAGTGGCTATGACAAGTGCAACTGTTGTACGCCTGTGCCGTGTTCATGGCTCACTGCCCACGGTGCTGTTCTGAGCACCCTGCAAGTTGTTTGGGCTTCCCTTTTACTAGTTATTATTAGACTGAAAAGCTCTAAAATGTTACCGGACTGTTGTGGCTAGGTGCAGAATACAAGCTGGTTAGTGACAGTGTCTTGAATAAGCAACTGTATAAAGGGACAGGACCTTCCTAATTTATTTAGTAGCCTTCCTTTAACCAAAATGACACCTAGAGGGGATTGTTGTGTTGGATCAGGATGGGCCCCATCTGTTCCAGGTGCTGTTTCTATAAGGGAACAGATATTGGTCACTTTTGGAGGAAGAATCTGTTAAGGAAATTGTGTAAATCTTTAAGCAATTAGAGATTGGCCAAACTCCGCTAAAGATGGTGGATGTCTTCTCAGTGTCTGCCATCAAGCCTGGGTCTCCGCAGGGCACAGTCTCTGCAGCAGCTGCCCTGGTACAGCATGGGCCTTCAGCAGAGCCCTGGAGGTTGGGCTGGGGCTGGGGCAGGGGACAGAGGACAGCCCAGCAGTGGGGCAGGCTGCCCTCCCTTTGATATGTTTTAGTCAACAAAAATTGGAGTTGCAGCAATCTATCACATTTCTACCTTGGCAATCTAAGGAGAGCCAGGAATGACTTGGATATACCTAGCTGATCCTGTCTTCATGTGTGTATTAAACATGGAGTGTCATCCCATGGGCTTTGAGGGATAACATCACAAATGCTTTATGACTGCTGCTAGTTTCTTATTAATACATGGAAATGCCAGGGAATGAAATGCTGGTCTTTCTGAGGCTGTGCAATTTCCATTCACAAATCCAGTAGGTGTACTGCTCTCTGTTAATACCTTAGAAGTAGTAGAGTTTTATATTTTCAGAAGGAGGACTATAGGTGTCCATATGCTTGTAGAAGTCCGTGGAAGGTGGTTCAGTGTACAGCTCCCTGCAATTATAATTTTGTTACTAAAGCTGGTCTTTACTGTGTGTTAACTGTAGGATATAGGAATTCATTTGGCTGAAGTTATAGCTGAATCTGCATATGCAGAGATTTTTACCTTTGATATTTTGATTTCTCCATAAGTGACACCTATATTCCTGTTCTGGAAACAGTGCCTCAACCATGCACTTCACACACTTAGCATGTTGTGAATTATTTAAACAATTTCATTTTAACATTAGAGATGTGACAGTTCTAACTAAACCAAAACTTCAGTACAGATAGACTCTGCTAGTCTGGCTTTAGGCCTGTGCCTAAAGCTCTAATTTAAGAGTTTGTGATATTTCAGCTCAATCCATTTGTAGAAGCTACATAGGGCATTCAATATACAAGATTATAGGATGGATATCACAGACTGTTCCAACCATATCCAGTCATTGTGCAGTTCTTGCTTTTCTCAAGCACATATTCAAGTTTACTTTCTCCTTTCAGAGGAGTAGAGACTTCAGAAACAGCTTCTCCCTGGATTATAAATAACAAAATTTGCTGCTGCTCTGTGCATACTGATGAATCCACCTGAGATGTTTTGGGTTACACCAGCCAGTGAGCCAGGGCATGCAGTCGAGGTTCATCTGTTTCCCTGTAGTAAAGTTAGTGTAACTGAATGCTGATTCAGTTAATCTCAAAAAAATGTCATATAATTTTGCTGGTGAACATTTTTCTATGTATTCTAATGTATTCCTCTACAGTACAGTATCAGTTGTTGGAAAAATCTGGAGCAGACTTATGCAATATTTCAGCACTCTTTTTGTATAGCTTGCACTTACCTGTATGTTTTTCCTGATTTGTCAGAAGGATTCGTGTTGTATTTTTCCATTCCTTGTGACATGTTATATGTGGTAGCTGTTGCTGTACTCTCTATAGAATTACATGTAGGTGACTGTTGCTGTTAAAGGGATTCACACAGTGGTTCACTCATCATTTCTTTTATAAATCTATTTGGGCTTTTAAACTCGGTTTATATTTTAATTTTTGGTGTGAAAGCTGCCTCTCCATGCATAGGCAGTTTACATATAAACTGTACGTAGTTTAGGGAAAAGGGCCCTAGGAACCAGATTATGGTACTCAGATAAAGATACTTTACCTTTTCCTTGCTGCAGCACAGGAAATGTCACAAGCAGTAAGGTTTTAACTGTGAGATGGTCTTTTCATTAAGCTACAACATGTGGCTAAGGAATTAAAAACTGAAGCATAGAGGTGGCTGAAAATCTGAAGCTGCAGTGAACACTGTGGGCAAAAGGCTGAAGAGCTGTTTTGGGCCTCTTTCTTCCACCCTGCACAGACACCCCTGGAGATGAAAGAATTCTGTCAGATCTTCAGTAATTTTGGCTTCACCATTTCAGGCTTGTATCTGGTAAATGTTATGTAAAGGCTTTGGAGGACAAGAAGAGCTGATGATGTAATGAGAATGTTAGAAGACTCAATGACAAGTCAAACCCAACCGTTGTGTAATCAAAGTGCATTAAAATCTTTGTTCCCTTAAAGAATTTGGAACTCTATGAGCATATTTTTGCTTCATAAGTTTAAACATCTGTACTATTCTTATTGGAATGTGCAGCCTTAATGTGCACTTAAGTGTTATGCATAATGATTATTTTTTTCCTAGCTGAAGCTTAATGCAAACTTAGTTTAAATATTTGAATCAGTATCTAAAATCAGTATTTTTCTGGATTTTGCCATCTCATTTTGTTTGTTCAGCTATCTTGAAGTTTTAATTAGTGGGCTGAAAATGTTTTCAGTGTTAACATAAACATGGTTACGTACCTTGCTGAATTGGATGGGCATCTGAGTGTCTTAGTTTTGTTAGGACTGCTGACAGATTAAGCATGTTCTTGAATAACTTTTGCCATTGCTGCAAAATGTGAACCACTTTTTGGTTCTTGATCAATTTCTTTTTTTACCTGCACAGAGCAAAATGATCTTCAGTTTCTAAGATGACACCAGTTTGCCTGATAAAGAAAGTAAGGAACATTAAATCTGCCATACTGTGGCATATAAAGACCTTTAGATAAGCAGCTTTGGATGGTAAAATGCAGTATTTCTTACGTGGGAGCAGCCTGATGACTTTGGCATAGGCCACCTAACATTTTGCTTTCCAGATTTGCAGATGGAACTCTGAGAGCGTGACTGCGCAGACTTCATCTGCTCCCAAATTCTGCCCCAACAAGGTAAATCTAGTGCTGTATCTTAAATCATCTGGGATGTTTATGTACAAGTAAGAAAACTGAGTTAGTTGTGTTGATTTGTGACTGAGCCATTTAGCTACTGATTTAATATGTTATTGGCAAGTAACACACCTTGCGTTGCAGAATTATATGCCTGTGTATTGGGTTTGTGTGGAAAAGCTTTGGTAGCAGGGGGGGTACAGGGGTGGCTTCTTGTGAGAAGCTGCCTGAAGCTTTGCCTGTGTCTGATGGAACCAAAACCAGCCAGCTCCAAGGTGGACACCACTGGCCAAGGCCAAGCCCATCCGCAAGGGTTGTAGCGCTTCTGGGGTAACAGATTTATGAAAGGGAAAAAGTTACTGGGCAGGAAGAAATGCATCTGAAAAGCAGTGTGAAAATATGTGAGAAGCAGCCCTGCAGACACCAGGATCAGTGCAGGAGGGCAGGAAGTGCTCCAGGTGCCAGAGCAGATTCCCCTGCAGCTCATGGTGCAAACCATGGTGAAGGTGCTGTGCCCCAACAGCACATGGACTTCCATAGGGGAGCAGATATCTGCCTTCAGTCCATGGAGTTCCATGGGGGAGCAGATATTCATCTGCAGCCCATGTAGTTCCATGGGGGAGTGGATATTCACCTGCAGTCCATGCAGAACCCCACACTGGAGCAGGGGGATGCACAAAGGAAGCTGTGACCCCATGAAGAGCTAGAGCAGACTCCTGTCAGGATCTGTGGCCCTGTGGAGAGAAGAGCCCATGCTGGAGCAGTTCATGAAGAACTGCAGCCTGTGTCAAGGGCTGCCATTGGGGAAGTTAATGAAGTACTGTCTGCCATGGAGGGACCCCACACTGGAGCAGAGGAAAAGTGTGAGGTGCCTCACTCCTCAAGAAGGAGGAGCAGCAGAGATGTGTGGTGAACTGGCCACAGCCCCATTCCCTGTCCCCTTGTGCTGCTGGAGGGTGGAGGTAGAGGAAATCAGGAGTGATGTTAAGCCCAGGAAGAAGAGAGGGGAAGTTGTTTTTAAAATTTGTTTTTATTTCTCATTATCTTACTCTGATTTTATCAGTAACAAACTCATTTCCCCAAGTCAAGTCTGGTTTGCTCATGGCAGTAACTGGTGAGTGGTCTCTCCCTATCCTTTTCTCAACTCATGAGCCTTTTGTTATATTTTCTTTCCCCTGCACACCTAAGGAGAGTAATGGAGCAGCTTGGGTGGGCGCCTGGTGGTCAGTCATCTGCCACAGCCTGTTAACCAGCGTTTTGTCACTACCAACTGATTTGGTTTGTGCTTTCTAATGGAAAATAAATCCCTGACTGGCAACTGCTGAAGAGTTATTTCTGTTGCTGCCTCCAGCTTTCTGTTAACTCTGATATACCACCTGTTTGCTGCCTGGTTCTTGCCGTGCAGCCAGGAAGCAGTGCAGTTGGTGTCTCAAGTTTCACCAGATGGCAAAGTTTAGAATAGTTTAGAAACTGTTTCCCTTAGAATTTCCTTCTGAGGGAAAGGTCACACTTCTGACCAGCTGTGTTCTGCACGAATCCTCCAAACACCCGGCCCTCATCTGGAAATGTGCAATGCTTTTGGATCTGCAAGGAGCTGGAGTGTGTGCCTTAGGGCTGCCTGCAGGTTGTCTGTCTCTGGGTAGATGCTTCAGGGACACTCCCTTTACAGCTGGGCTAGAGTGTGCAGCAGCTTTTTTGTGAGCTATATGGTTGGATAATAAAATTCATGCAAAAGACAGAGAGGATGTTTTATTCTGAGCTAGCATTGTGCTGCATTTGTCCCCCTGCTCCTATAGGATTTCTCTTGTTCTCTGTTTTTAAGCAGGAAGCTAAAGGGGCAAACCTCTTAAGAGGGAGCAGAAACTTAAGATAAATGATTTTTTTTCTTGTTGAAACTGGCACTTTTTTAATGTTTTGCAGTAGTTTAGATTTTATAAAATAGTCCTGTGTTCTGTATGGTCATGTGCAAAGGCTGGCTTGGAGAAGCTGTGAAGATACCACACTTCTGTCTCATGCATTTTTCTGGATGCTGGTTACATTGGAGGGAAGGATGTACCTTCAATCAGTGTGTTTAGCTTTTCCAAAGGCTACTAAGCTGCTAATACCACATTGAGAGACCAGGGGACAAATCATGGTACATTACCACAAGCATGTCACTCTTCTTTTGAATATAAGAAGGCTGCTGCATCACAGAAGTGCTAAAGTCTTTTAAATAAAATAGTGTATTAGTGCTGCAATACTAAGCTTGTCCTTCTTTAAGTCTTGATGATTCTGTATTCAGTTACAATTTTAACTTGCTCCAGCATGTTTAAAAATGGGCATGTAATAAGGAATTTTAAACAACTGTTAACCACTTACCTATTTTTAAGGAAGCAAGAAGGCTTTTAGACAACTATAGTGTTTGGCACTAGAGGCATTTTTGTTCAACAAAGGCTTTGTAAAACACAGGCAGTTTATTGAAAGACAAGGTTGTTTTCTTCCCTTTGTTATAAAATTGAGATAGATAGTTGATTTAAATAGCTGCACTTTTAGAAATGAAGCAGAGAGGATTTTTGGTATGATAAAATTTTAAAAGTGCGAGGTTGTCATATTTTGAGAATACATGTAAGTACAGATTGGCTGAAAGCTTTAAGGTAGATGTTCTAGCTAAAGTGTGGTTGAATTAGTAGCTGGTGGGTATGCAGTAGCAATCTAAAGCAGGTTTTGATTGTTTCATGTAAATATTTAATTCTGAATTTGTTCTCCTGCAGCTGTGATGGTGTGAGAAGCTGAGTAGCAATTACAATAGTTGACATAAGATTAATCATTAATGTAGGACAGGCAAAGTGAAAATTGCACTCTGAGCACTTTCTCTGTGGACTTACAGATACCCTTCAATTTCTGCTCCTGTAAGTTACTTAAATATGTTTTGCTTTGCAGTGCTGTATTTCATTTGCCTTGAAACAAGAAGCACAAGCTATAGAGCCACTGCTCACTGGTGAGGGATGCAGAGCTTGCAAAGATTTCAGAGTGGTTTTTGGAGCAGGACTGTGAAGTTAACCTTATTTTTTGCCTCTGGCAGAGAGGCAAAAAGAACAAGTGCAGTTTTCTGCTTCTGAAAAAAAATATATATGGATAGCTATTCTTTGTAATAACTATCCAGGGCAGCTGGGTTTGCCCTTATTGATTTATAGAACCAGGAAGAATGAAATTTTCCAGTGAGAGCATTTCAAAAATTTCATTTATGTTGGTGGTTAAGTGCTAACAGGTATCTTGCCTCTGGGGGAACCCTTACTGCCTGTGTATATGTTGGGAAGTACTGGAGCTCATTTTCAGGCGATCTTGAAGGTAAACATAGAATCATAGAATAGTTAGGATTGGAAAGGACCTCAAGATCATCCAGATCCAACTCCCCTGCCATGGGCAGGGACACCCCACACTAAACCATATCACCCAAGGCTTCATCCAACCTGGTCTTGAGCACTGCCAGGGATGGAGCATTCACAGCCTCCCTGGGCAACCCATTCCAGTACCTCACCACCCTAACAGTAAAGAATTTCTTCCTTATATGCAGCCTAAACCTCCGCTGTTTAAGCTTGAATCTGTTACCCCTTGTCCTATCACTACAGTCCCTAATGAATAGCCCCTGTCCTGCATCCCTGTAGGCCCCCTTCAGATACTGGAAGGCTGCTATGAGGTCTCCACGCGGCCTTCTCCAGGCTGGACAGCCCCAACTTTCTCAGCCTGTCTTCATATGGGAGGTGATATGAAGTCCCTTGATCATCCTCCTGGCCCTCCTCTGGACTTAAACTTTGTGCAGAGAGTCCAATACCCTTGCTGCATGTGTAGTGAGTTCATCTGAGATTATTCTAGTCTGATCCTGTGGATTGAGCACCCATAAGCAGTTGTTGCACCTCTGGTTTAAATTCACCTGAAAGGAAACCAGCTCATGTGCTCTACAACCACTTTAGTAATCAAATCAAGGCATAAAAAGTGGGGATCATTGGGATATCCTGTTTAAAAGTGAATTTCTCATATAAACTCAATGGTGACATTGACAGTGTAGTGCAGGGGTATGCAGACTGCTCTCTGAAAACTTGATCTGGAGGGAGGCATGGAGAGCAAGCAGGCATTTCTCTGAACCCTTCATCTTCACAGAGGCATTCCTGTGACACTGCAGGAGTTTAACCTTCTCATCCTCCTTGTTTTCATACTTTTATTTGAGCATATCTTCAGAATTAAGTTAGTGCTCATGGAATGATCAAGGATTTCCAGAGTTTATTCAGGCTTCCTTGTTATAGTTAGGACAGCAGTGAAGCCACTGAGGTTGAGTGGTCTGGAAATATGTGCTCTTGTGAGAAATTAAACTTTTTTTAAGTCTGAATCTCATCACAATTTGAAACCATTTGTTTTGTAAATTCATGTTTTTGCACTGTGACATTTTTAGGATCAATCATTATTTTAAATTGAATCCAAGTGCTGAGTTCAGAGTTAAAATGTCACATTAGAGTTGACTTGGTGAGAAGAATGACTGAAAAACTCAAATCTCTGCAGGAAAATGAGAACTCTGTGGAACGGCTGATCTGTTGTTTCAGTGTCAAGTTTTTGGAAAGAACATGGCTGGGAAGGGGAAGTGATCGGGGGGGAGTTTTTGCTAATTCTGCTTTTTGAACATCCCCAATCTCTTCTGCAAAAGGAATAAAGCTGGTGTGTTGCTGTGTGAGATGTTCCAAGGTCTGCCTGACACGTAGCAAGAAGTCATTTGATGATCAGCAAGTTGCTTTTGAAGTGCAAGAATCTGACTGATGGATAGCTGGGACCATTTTCAGTGATGTCTAACTTCACTGAGATGTAGCAGGGATAAATATTTCATAACTGGGTGATGTCTCAGGTTTGTGTTTTTTGGGTTTAAGACTGCTATCCCATCTACCAAGCAGTCATTTTAATTCATGTTGTTTACGAACTTCTTGCTGACAAATCTTTCTGCAAGTGTTTGCCTTTAATCTGTTCCACCTGAAGCAACTTGCAGGAACTTGGTAGATGCTAATGCAGCAACTGTGCTCTTTTCCATCTTGCTTGATAGTGGGAGGAGAGCTGGCTTAGATGTGATCTTTTTTAAATGAAGCAGCTAATAAAAGTCATGAGAGGAGAAAATAAGGGGCAATGATAACCGTGGAATGTGAAATTAAGCTACTAATGTTATTTATTTTACTTAATCTTAAACCAATAAGCTGTTGTCTACTATATTTAATACTTTTATAATGAAGTAGATAGTGATTGTCTCTCACACTACAAAAGGAATGGACAAATTAACTGCAAGTCTTGACTCTCAGCTAACCCTCTCCACATCTGATGGATGAAAGCCTCTGTCCTATTAGATAATATTCTGGTTTCTGTTTGTTGGGAGTTTTTTATTTTTTTCTTTTATTTTCTTTTACAAGATGCTGCTTATCACATTGCATGACAGAATTGCCTACTTTGGATGTCTGGGAGAGACAGATGCAACCATCAGTTAATCAAGATTATTTTTCCTGTCCTCAGTTATGCCTTCAGGAGCATTTAGCAGTTGACAATGTCTACTGATTATTCAGAATAGTATTGAGAAAAAGAAATGATAAAAGCTGCATCTTTCTGATTGGTGATTACAATCTATATAAGACAGAACAGAACTGGGAAAATAACTTTTCTTTTTCTAGTCCTGCACTTGAGGAAAGGTGGAATAGTGAATGAAATGATCATCACCATCCCATGTAATGCAGCTCTTGATTACAAGCTTCCTGTGTAATTCTGCTAGCTTCTGAATTAGGAGACAGCAAGAAGATAACTCAATACTATGATGACCTTGAAGTTTAGTTGTTGACCAGACCACTTGTATGCAATGAAAAGAAATTTTTAAGTGTCAAAAGTTTAGATATTTCTGTATGGGTTTAGAGATAGCCCTGCGCTGCACACTGGTGCTTCCAGAGGTTTTCAAGAATGTTTCTTTATTTTCTTGTCATACGGGATATCAGAGGTGTTATTGATGTCTCTTCTGGGGGGGGGGGGGTGTTGGGTGGGACCAGGGTACAGATTATATGGGCCTATTTGGAATGGTGTTTGGACAATTAGAAATGGAGCAGCCATAGCAAATATCAGGAAAACTGTTTTTCTTTCTGCTTTATCATCTGGCCTACATTGGTTGACTAGACAGTTCCTTGCTTAATGTTGCTATTTGGGCAGAAATTTCTGAGAGATGGGATAAGGGTGAAACAGAATAGAGCAAATACAATCTGAAACCATTTTATGTATGTATGCCTAAGAATAAACAACCTTACTTTTTTTGTTTTTTAAAGGTGGAGGATATGTACTGGAGAAGCCTCCATATCTCATTGTTTTTCTTGGACAGGTAGTGAAATTTAAGTCCCTGAAACAAACTGCTTCTTGGCACAGGAGTTGAGACGTTGTATATATCTTGGTAAATATAATTACCACTTCCCTTATCTTGTAAGAACCAAATAGAAGTATTTTGTAGGTTTTCTTACTGTGTAAGTTATAGCCTTTCACAAGGCTTCAAATCCAAGATTAATGCTTTTAATCAGATTGGCAGATTAGTTGTTTTAATTGCTTTCATGATATTAATATATTTAACCCACTTCACACCCTCAGTGTGTCATTTGAAACAATATAAGAAAATCTTCAGGTCATTCTTTTCCTCTGACTCTCAGCTGCTCAGCCTGCGAAAGCTGCTCTGCATCAATGAACTTGGAGGGGGGTGTATGTGTATAGGTAAAATAGTTCCAAAATTCCAACAAACTAGTTTAGCAGTGATTCAAAATGATTTACAGACTTGTGAGTCCTCCCTTGGCAACACGCAGTGACATTGAACCTAGGTTGGGTTTTACCTTCGTCATGTGGGAGAACTCGCTGCCTGTGTCTCATCTGAACTTTCGATTTTGCTTACGTAAAGTCTAAAAAGTCTAAAGACTAAATTAATTGTTTCATTAAAATATGGCCCTTTATTTTTGTAGCAATTTCTTCCTTACTGAAACTGTATTTTCTTTCTGTTGTCCAACAAGTTTTTCAGTTTCTGATAAATTTCTAACTGCTGAGCTTTGGTAGAATGTGTAATATCAGTAAATCCTTGCATTGCAAATGACTTTACAAAATCTTTAGTCGTGCTTCTAGATTTTGTATCTCACTCCCTAAGTTTTGGGAAGTGTGGGAATCATTCCGCCTGCTCCTTCTGGAAGTTGGGTTGTATGATTTTCTTACCTGTAAGCTGAATAAGAGTTTTGGGCTGTCTTTTGACCACTATTTCTTTAGGATTTTTGACATGTTTTTTATGAGACCAAGCTCTGTGTTATTCTTCTCAATTTGTAATATGAAGGGGTAGAGGGAAAAGGAAACCTTTTAAATAATTAATGATTTGAAAGTTTCCACAAGAATTTATATATCGCTTGAATTCAGTGGTGCCGTGGTTTAAGCCCAGTTGGCAACTCAGCCACGCAGTCTCTCTCTCACTCCCTGCCCTGCTTCTTCCCTCTGCTCCCAGAGGGATGGGGAGGAGAATCGAAAGAATGTAACCCCATGGGTTGAGATAAGAACAGTCCAGTAACTAAGGTATAACACAAAACACTGCTGCTACTACCAATAATAATAATGATAAGGGAAATATCAAGGGAAGAGAGTACAACCGCTCACCACCCACTGACCAATACCCAGCCGGACCAAGCAGTGATCTAGCCCTTATGGGTAACTGCCCCCAGTTTATTTACTGGGCATGACATGCTGTGGTATGGAATACCACTTTGGCTAGTTTGGGTCAGATGTCCTGTCTCTGCTTCCTCCCAGCTTCCTCTCCTCCTTGGCAGAGCATGAAACTCAGAAAGTCCTTGATCAGACTAAACATTGCTAAGGAGTAACTTAAACTATTGGTGTTATCAGCACTGTTCCCAGGCTGAAAGTCAAAAACACAGCACTGCACCAGCTACTAAGAAGGAGAAAAAATGAGTGCTACTGCTGAACCCATGACAAGTGGCTCAAGTGTTTTCATGTTTCGTCCATCTGTCCTGCATCTTTCTACATGCAGAGGACAAAGGTGAAAAGGAAACAATAATATGTTCCTTGAAATCATAGTGTTCTTAGTAAAAGAAAGAAAAGAAGAAAGAAAGAAAGGAAGGAAGAAAGGAAAGAAAAAAGGAAAGAAAGAATGAAGCAAGCATGTGTGTGTTCTTTTAGTTCTTTTCCTGTTGGAAGGAATAATTCATACATGAGCCTCTATCCTATTTTCATTCTAAGCTATGAGGTACTAAACAATTAGATATGCAAAGATCTGTTTCTTTTATTCAGCTCAGCTGCATTTTGGTCTGCAGACAGCTCTACTGATTTAAATTGAGTTGTTTCTGAATAATTTTTGAAGAGTTAGAGCATATTTAGAAGGTCATGTTTGACTCTGATGAAGATACAGCTGTGGGAAAGTGTTCAAAACATGTATGAGTTGCAGAACACGGCTGTATTACAAATGGGCAATTATGCAAATAAGAATGTGGTCTTCCATTTCTAAGATGTTTTCCTTCAGCAATAAAACTATACATTTTAGTGTTATACCAACTTAGATCAAGGTGGTGTGCAGAGCATTTCATTTATTGTCTGCTTGACTGTTCTTGCATTTATTTCAAAATTCTATTCTATGGGTTTGTATGTAAAATTCCAGTAGAAATAAGATTTTCTTATCTTTGATAGTCCTTGTAAAAGCAGCTCATGATCATCACCCTAGAGCACAAAACCAGTGACCTAGGATATAATAAAACTCATTGTTTGTCATTGATGGAGAAGTATCTCTGGAGAGGAAGATGATGGGTTTATGTCGAACTGGACACCAACAACATTTTTTTACTTATTTTTTTAGAAGTAAAGTTGTCTTAGCCACTTGAATATACCAGCAGAATGTGAAATGTGTGGAGTCAAGTAATCACATCATGTACAGAAGTACTGAAGCTGTGCAGAAAATAAGTGACAGCCTATGAATATGTATTAACGTTTCCCCAACTGGAAAAATCCCCCGAACATTTCCTTCTGAGATCTCATTGCTCACTAATGTGGAGACATAGAAAGTCTGTCTTGGGAAATTATATATCAAATGTAGGGCATTCTATAGGTGGTGACACTGAAAACAGACTCTCCAATGTGACTGCTTGAAATTTGCTGGATAATCATGGAGTGATGTGATGCTCAGGAGGTGATAGTACATTCCTGTTTTCTTTACACTGTGCTGTGTTCATTCCTGGGATAAGCTGAAGGCATACATATTTTTGGATTAGGTTTCATCAGTGCCTGCTATACAGGCCCACTGACTAAATTGGTCAGACCTATTTGGTTTGTGGTCTTCAATAAAACTGTGCCCAAAGTTGCCAGTACTGTGCTGTTTTGCCACCAGCACTTGATTCAGTTAACAGTTGTGAAAAAATTCCAGAAGAACTAATGCTGGTGCAGTTCTCTCTACTATATTTGATTAGAGAATATGTAAATAAGCACCAAATAATTGTTTGATCCAAAATATCAGATTATCTAGAGAGATAATTTTCAAACCTTTTTGTTCTGTTAACATCCTTGCTAAGTTGAATTACAAGGCCAGAATAATCACTGCCATTACTTAGTGATTCTGAATGTGAAGATATGTTGGGATATGTGGCACTCTTTTGTAGTCATCTTCTTTTGGAAATATTTGAAATAGAGAAGTAGATTCTGTGAAACAGATAAAATCACAATTGATGCATTGCATCCAAAGGAAGCAGAACACAGTATACTGAAAAGTAGACTTCTTCCAATATGAAAATACATATCGGTTGAAAAACTTGCATTTGTCACAGGCATTGAATTGGAACTCATGAATATGATGAAGTTGTACTTGGCCCTTTCTCATCAGCACTTTTGTGAAGTTCCTATTCCAAATTTCAACATGTGGTTGAGTTGTCATTTGAAAATAGCTTCTGTACAAGGTGTCCAAATACACTTGTACTTCATGGTATGAAACATTTTAAGTTATATTTAAGTATGTTTAATGTGCTTGTTGCGAAATTATTATAGGTAAAGGCATATATGTTTGTTGTTATGCAGCTGTTTGATTCCTATGAAAATAGGATGACTTTTACTTATGACTGTAAAAGGTGGTATTGCATGAAATCTGGTGGCCAAGGATATGACTTCAGTTCCTCTCTCTTTGTAAACTGATGTGGCAGGGAAGAGCCTGTGGAAAAAGTGAGAACAATAAACAAGGTTCTGTAATGTACTGGTGAGTATCCCTGAGTGCAGCCATAATACAGCTGTGTAAGAAATAACACTTGTCTTTCTGTTAAGGGAAGAGCATTGGGAATAGCAGCTAATTACTTCCTATATCTTAACAGCAAAAAAAGCACTTGTGGCTTTTGCTCAGAGATAAAAGTAAAGGCTTCTAAGGAAAGCTGGACAAGCTATTTAAGAGTTTGTTGCCTGACTGCAGAATACTTTACTTGATTAAGAGAATGAACATTAATGAATTGTAGAGAAACCTGGTAATGCAACATTTGGTGTATGTTTGTAAATGGGGATTGGAAGTCACTAGGAAGTATGCTTCTTGTCTGTTCTCTGCCCTATTACTAGGTAATGAACTGTTTGCTGAACAGCAGTGGTGAGCACCTGATGACCACCAGCAGCTGATTCTCCATGAAAATAATGACACTTTAAGAGAAATAAGTATTGATTTAAGTTTTCTTCTGCCTTAGGGAATCATACAGTGTTTATCATTTTATTATCTCTTTAGCTAATGGAAGTTGGTAGTGGAAGTACTGAGACATAAATTCCTGAATCTGTAAGGACCTTAGTGAAATATTCTGTTGGTTGAGCCTTCCTAAGATGAAAGCCTTTGGATGTGGGGAGCAGTGGTGTGCTCAGTGCTCTGGCAGCTGATTTTTCAAGCTGTATTTTTTTCCTCTCTGTGGAGAAATATTGCAAACTTGAAAGACAAGGAACATCAGTCTTACTACAGTGAATTTTCTCTGGACTTTCTGCCTATTATGAAATGGTAAGATTAGTCTGTGATATTACTGGTTCTGCAGTTCTACATGAAAAAAGGATCAGGCATCAAAATTACATGGGTTTTTGGTGCTTAGGTAGGAACAAGATAAGCCTTTCTTTTGTTACCACTCAAGTGATAACCTAAAGTGTTCTGGGCCTGTTGTTTTTTTCTGCATCTTGACTTTTGCTGACTTGAACTCTAGTTATTTCTAGGAAGTTTACCTGCCTTTTTTAACTATTCATGCCAGGATCCACCCTAAGGTAAAGATCTTTGCTTCCTCTGTTTTTTCTGGGGGCTCAATGGTAGGTCCTGTGCGTAGCAGCTTATTTCCACAAAAGCTCAGTCTGATGTTATACCTGCTGTACCTGGGCAGATTTGGGTCGTTATGTCAAAAATAGTTGGAAAAATGCAGTTTGTGTATACTGTTCTTTGTCTAGCACAAGAGCAGGCATGCTTCCTGTGAACTGCAGAGGGAGTTGAACATCAGTCTTCGTCTCTTTAGATGAGTGAGTAATGAATTATTGCATAGAGATTGAGGGTCAATTGTTTCTCATTTGGCCTTTTGCATATTGTGAATGTGGTCAGGGAGAAAGATAAATTTCACCCGATTTTTACTAATAAGCAGCAATGGTGAGGGAGTAAGTTATATATGTATAATAATCAAAACAGTAACATCTTGAGTACATGGACTGAAGCTCCAGCTTCCCTTTTAAAGGTCACTTGATCTTGAGGCTGAAGAACTGGTCTCCTGCTTGTTCATTACTTTCCAGATAATGACATTTCTTTCTACAGAGGGCTAGTGTGTGCTTTTTCTCCCAGTAGAGTGCTATCAGAACATTTCTTTAATCAGCTGAAGAACAGGGAGGAATCTGTGAAGCAACCCCAAAGGTGGTTGGGGAAAAAGAGGGGTTGCTGTGACTGCTAGGTGTGCATTGCCTTCTAATAAGACAAGAAATACTTTGGAAGGTGTAGGTTTTCACAAGAAGTAAATTAACCTGAGTAAGAAGAGATAGGGTTACATTTTCATATATAAATTTCTCGCAATAAATGCGATTTTCCTTATAGAAGTGAAGAGGAAGTGTGACCCAATACCATGTTAAACAGGATAAACGTTACTCAGATGCAAATGCAAACTCAAGGTTTTTTTTTTTTTTAATACCCAGGTGAAATACTGGATTAATGTTTAATCCTGATGACTAAATCCACATATTTCTTACTATCTTAGATAAATGAGTTTTCCAGGCAATTTTATTATTCCCTCAGGGCATTGTTTCCACTTGCCTGAGTATTGATATAATTAGGTGATGACACAGAATCCTAATAGCTATTTTTAAGATATGGTACCTCTGTCACCAGGCAATAAGTTTAGTTCAACCTCTTTGTTTTTAATTAATGAAAAAGAGGCATTTTGTTTGAAGGCATCAGAATACTCTGATACCTTCCCAAAGCATACTCTTTGTAGATATGAGATATTTAGTATCATACTGGAACAGACAGACTGAATTTAGAAGGTATGGAAGATCATTCCTGCAAAAGTCATTTCCCACATATTCTTCTGTGGGTTCCATTTTTTTGCTTTTGAAATAATTAAATTCTCATTTTAGTAAAATAGAAACCACTGTACTCTCTTATTGGCTTTCAAACAAAAGCTGTCTTTTAAAGTTATATCACACAAATCAAGGGGTACTGGGGATGCTGAACTTCTCTGTTAAAACTGGTAGGTGCAGTTAACTGAAACCTATAGAACAGTTGAGTTGATGGTTCAGGCTCATGTTTGTATTGTGTGTGATAGCTCATGATGAGAATGTGTACATGGCTGGCATCGGAGGACACAGTCTCCACTAATCTGAAGTGAAAAATAGAATCCTTTTTAATTCAGCTACAAAGCTGAGTCTACAATGACAGGAAGCATTTTCCAAAAACTGTTTACATAAAGGTTTTTTGACTGGCAGGAGATGTTGCTCCATTTCTTCCACTTGTTTGTGTGACAGCTATCAGTACTATCATTTACATTGCTCTAGTTCACCAGCACACCAGAATGGGAGTCCTTGGGTGGGAAGTACCTTTATTTTCTTCATAACCACTGGGTGTTTGACTTGTGTAGAATCATTCTTAACACTTTCCTGCATGAAAGAAAAACTTGTTTAGCTTTATCTAGAGTACAACATTGGGCAATCATATTTAAAAATAAAGACTGTAAACCCTTACATTATAGAATGATAATGTTGGAAGGGTCCAGCGAAGATCATCTAGCCCTGCTTGAAATGGGGTTTAAATAGCTTCTTAACTATGTTGAAAAATAGACTGCATTGAGATTCCTTTAAAATTATATGTTTTTTGTGCTGTATCTTTATTAAAAAAACAAACTGCATAGTCCATCTTCAATAAAAATGTGATAGTCTATCAAATGGAGATACACACTGATTAGAGGAAATGAAGGCATTTTGTTCCTTAACTAGTTAATAGATTTTATTCTATCTCTATACTAAGATGCTTGCAGAGCAAGCAGAAATCAGTGTTGTATTAGAAGAAATCCTTATAGTTTTCCTACTGTGGGAAACCATAGTTTCTAAACCACAGGAAATCAGGCTTAGAAAATTAGCAGTTGGTGGGGAAAGCATTAAGGAGATGTAGGGACTGTAGGGATGATTGCAAGCTTACATTTTATTTATTTATTTATTTATTTATTTCTGTATCAGTTTATCCCTTTCAAAACTTTACCTCCAAAGAGGGTTTCTTCTATTAAAAAAAAAACAAACAAAAACCATAATAGATCCACAAAACCATAACAACAAAACAAACAAGCAAACAAAACCCCCCAAACATAATTTGAAATACAGTTTGTGTTTCCAACAAGAATTTTCACTACATCTTGGATTTTAGGTACTGCTTCTATTCCCCGAAGACCACTGTATTTTTAAATTGGAAAAATACATCAATGTAGTTCCAATTGCATGGTATTGGAACTATATGATCACTGTCCTTAGGAAACTGAAAACTGAGAATTGTTCATACATTTTTCTGAGCATTATGGGCCTGATGAAAGAACATGGGGTTTCACTGTTAGTGGTGGCTGCTGATTAGATGGAAATTAGACACTAAGCTGCCAGGCTCTTCAGTACCATTTCTTCTTTGCATCCTGATTTGATGTTCTAGTTCCCCATTTAGGTCCCTGCTCATGAAATGTAGTGTTATGTTTTGGGATTTTCTTTCTGTGCCTAGCATACAAGTGTATGCTTATGTGCTGTAACTTTTACACACAATCCTGCTTAAGGAGTATTGCATTAAACAGATGCTGAGGAATTATATTCACTTCTGAGATCTTGAAGTTGAGCTTCATCTGACTAGAATTAAAAGGCAATGTTGGAAAGCATGAAGAGTAGAGATTTCAATAAATAGAGATGGAAACGGTAGTCTGGTGGTTGGATATTAGGATTTGGGTTACACAGACTCAAGCTCTTGCTCAGCTTCAAAGGTTTTTGGTGTAGATTTTCCTGCCTCTGGCAAAGAGACACTGTTGGAACTTTAGTTTTTTATGGACCAGGCCAGGATTTCAGCACTCCTGCAAGTTTATGAATCTCTCCAATACCATTATAGGACTGCCATGAGACAAAATGGCTTTTAATTGGTTTTCATGAGCAATGGGAGTAAGCATGATATGAAGTAATTTTTGCTTCCATAAAATATATGACTTGACAGGAGTGGTGATACAAGTTTCGACTTAATCTTATGTGAAAATCTGAAACAACCATTTTTCAGTCTCGTTTTGAAAGAGTACGAATAGTGAGTCCAGCAAATGAGGCGTATAAATGTGTGAATTGGATAAAAAATGTCAAGACACAGTTTGCCTTTTTTGCATTTGCGGTTGTCCTTGCCGAGGGAGTAAGTGACATTCAGCACTGGATTCAGTGTTGTACCATAGCATGCCCCTATGGCAGTGAGGCAGACAGAGTTTCAGAGTGAGAAGTACAGTATATGTGTATATATATATTTGCTTATATATATTATATGTATGTTTTTGTATATATATACATATATATATATTTATGAGTGTTTTTTTGGTGCTTTTCTTTGTGTGAAGATAACATTTCAAAACAGTGTAATTTAAGGGAAGTAAACTAACTGCTAGGGAAAGACTTTCCTCCAGGGCAAGAGTTTTCAGCAAAAGGGAACACAGAAAGGAAGAATGCCTCAGTGGCTGGGGTGCAGGCATGAATGTGGGAGACTGAAGATCATTCCGCTTCTTTCTCTAACAGACTTCTTAATTAGCTGTTCTTTCCTCACTACCTCTGCTGTTTGAAGGTTAGTTGAAAGGCTTGTGAAGAGCTAAGTTGGTTAGCTTGTCATGTTGACACTTTTATGATCAAGGTTCTGATGTCTTAGTGCCAGCATTCTAGTGGAGTTCAGAATGTCGTGCACCAAATTGCCCAAGGTCCAGTGGTGGTAGTTTTGGGCAAAAGTCATTCACTAGCTTTTGTACAAGGGAATGGTGCCACCTATCACTGCCTACATACAGAAGTAACTTGAAATTGGGCTAAATAATGTCATACATCCTTGAACAGGTCTGGGAATTCCAAGGCACATAGCCTTGTCTGGTAAGCAGGATCATGCAGTCCCACCAGTCTCTCAGAATCAGTAGTAGGTGCTAAAGTGAAATATTACCCTAAGCAGTGCTAAAGTCCAACAAACCTATAAATGCTGCATTACATTCAATCTTGTACCAGACCAAGTTATACTGTGCCGCCTTACCTTGAACTTCACTTCAAAACAGTAAAGCAAAAATGAGGTTCTCTGAAAGTAGATCTGTCACAAAAAAAAAAGACTATGTAATAGTTGGGAGGACTGTTTTTTATGCTTTTGTGTGTGGAAATTTATTTCCACTGTCTCTCAGTTGCAAGACTGATGTGCCTCCTACAACAAATTGCTTTTCAAATGGAGCTGGCATGACAGCACCTTTATTGACAGGAATGTCTGTGACTGCACCTTATAAACCTATTGAATATCTGGTTTTTATTTCATGTTAAACAAGGGAGGCATACTTCATATTAGCCATGCTGATAAATTGTCTGGAGGACACTGGAATAATATGAAATGTAAGGAACAGTCAGGTAGTGCACTGTCTTTAGGGTTTCCTGAGTGTTGATTACATCTGTCACTCATTGTGTGACCCTAGAAGTGGTTTTGCTGAATGCATTTGTCATTTAATTGTTACTTTAGAAAAGAAAACCTATCAATCACTTAACTTCAGTGGAATTATTCTTGTGTGCAGCTCAGCTCAACTAGAGATTGCCTCTACAGCTCAGCTTTCTCATTTAGAATATATATAAAAGCATCAGCCATCATCTTCAGTGAGGTTTTTGTCAGATGTGATTTTGATTTATAATAATGACTGTTACAGAAGAAGCAAGAGGGTTATTTTCCCATTGTTGACCTACTGCACAGTCAGGTATACTGTGATATGTTGCATTATCCAGTCCCTACCATAAGTACATGCACAGTTGTGTGTATATTTTGAAACTGGAGGTGTGGTTTATAGTTTGCTTGTGGCTGACTGAAGATCCTTTGATTGAAAGATGATCTATTAATGTGCTGGTGAGTTTACTGTTATCCAGCAGAGCATTACCCTTAGCATTACCCTCTTTCATCCAGCACATAATAAAGATGTTCAGCTGTTTAGGAAAGAGTATCTTATTTGTATTTCAAAAATTATTAATGTTTTTTCTTTTTAAAACTCAAAAATAAATTTTTTGCTCCCTTTTATCTCACTAAATTATAGTGATTTTGCTTACTGAATGCAAAACTACCAGATTTTGTACCTAAATTTGTGCCTTATCTATTTTTGTGTATTTTTGGTCCTTATAGGTGCACAGATTGAGACTTCTATGCACCTTGAGCTTGGATTTCAGTAATTTTTATGTATTGATTTACAGCAGTGAGGGTCTTTATTTTTGTCAGCTGGTCCTTTTGTAAGACATTTCTTGCAAAACTGAAAAGCTTTATTCAATGTTAGCCTGTCATGAAAGAGAGCAACATAACTGGAATTAACTGAGTTCAGGAGAACATTTTCGTTGCTACTTTTGGTTTACTCTGACTGCTCAGAGAGCAGAGGTTCGACAGCAGATCTTTGATTAGGTGTCCTACACTTGATAAATATTTCCAATCCATCTGTTTCTATTACAGAAAACTTTATCAGCCCTGGAACCTTTGCAAATCTTGTTCTTCCCCTTGGTCAAATATGTAAGAATACTTGCAAGCTTTTAAAGACTAAATTACATAATATAATGAATAAGATATTTTAAGTGCTCTGAAACTCAATCTTATTGAACTTGTTCAAAACCATGTGAGAGACTTTTCAGGTTAAACCACTTGCATATGTGGTATTTCTAGGTGGAAAGAAAGGAACTATATCTAATTTAGTAGAAAGAACTGAGAATACTTGAATGTAGTCTTGTTCTAGAAGGTAAGGTTAAATTAGGCCTTTAGAGCTGAACTAATAAATACATGCCTTTGCTGATTTATATAGCCACCTGTGGTTATTAAGATATCAGAACTCTCCAGGCATTGGAGAGGATGGTGCCACTCAGTGGAACTGTCTTTTTTTGGTTTGATCTGTATCTCCCCAGAACTAGAATTAATTCAATATGGTAACTACCAATTAAAATGGCTTCTTGATCCAGTTTATTTCTTGGCTAAGACAAGATACCTGGCCCATCTCTAGCTGAAATGTTTGGGAATGAACTTGATGCTATTTATGGAGCAGAACTGTAACCAGACAGATTATTTTCTGACTCATTCAAAACCATTTAAACAGCAAGGTTCACATCCTGCTAAGTGAACGTGGGGTGAATCTGGCAGCTGCTGAAGAAAGTCTGTGTATTTAATATGCAAGAAAAAAGTGTGCTATTAAGCACTTGCTATGCTGGTGACTGTTTCAGCAGTTGTAATTTAATGAAAGGGAGTGTCTGTGTGCATATGCACATGGTGTAGAGATGCATAATTTGTGTGTATAGTTTGATACAGAGGTGTGGGTTGTAGCTTGTCTGTGGCTGACTGAAGATCCTTTGGATGAAAGATGATCTGATAATGTGCTGGTAAGTTTATTATTATCCAGCAGAGCAGCTATTATCCATTTTGTCAACAGATTACAGTGCTTGGTTTATGGCTCTTTTTTTGCCTTCTCATGCCTTGTCAAATTGCTTCCAACGGGGTATCAATGTTTCAAATCTACAATACCTGCAGAAGGCACTGCAAGCGTATAAAATTAATCTTTCCTTATGCAGCCATTTTTCCTTGACTGCAAAACCTCAGTGCTTTCTTGGTGGGAGGCATTAATATATCTCTGCATTTGTTTTTTAAGGAATTCACAGTTTTTACTGAAAATTCATTGAGCATCAGTCTGGCTTATAGAACTTGCTGTATTGGATGACCCAAGCTGCTGCACTTGTTACCCCGCAAACTGAACAAGTATAGCATGAACTGCAGAGCAAACCCATGCATTGAGTTTTGCTGCTAGAGATATTTTTTTCTTGATGCAGCTTCTGAATTCTGAGTAACTGAACAGGAATGATTGAGCGTAAATAAATTTCCCAGGTATTAATGATCTTGGAACTTGCTCTGAAGTTATTGAGTTACTGTGAGATTCTCTTGCTTTCTTCATAGTTTTTGAAATTAGTTCAGCAATTTCTAGCAATTGATGCAGTAAGCTGCATTACTGTAGGTTCACTGGTATTTCATGTATGTTCTTTGAAATTTGACAACATTTGGCAGAAAAGAGCTTTGTTTCTTGCTTGTACTCTGCTTCTGCTTCCTGGGCATCGATAATACATACTGCAGTTATCTGATTTAATGATTCAAAGAGTAAAGGATGTTGTTCCCCATGCTTAGTTACTGCAGTATGCCCCCCTGCATGTAGTAATGTAGACTGGTTTTACAAAGGCTTGGCACTTGACTAGTGGTTCATGAGTAAGAGAAAGTTCCAATATTTTAAATACGTTTTTTTTTAGTTTCCACATACAGACACAGATTCGGGGTATTTAAGCTGCTAAAATGCTCAGACAGGACAGTTACTTCCTACAGACAGAACACTTCGACCTCAAAGGAAAACCACTGTGATAAATAAGCTTCTTATCATGTAATGTGCATTTTTGAGAGACTGTTAAAATTACTGCTAACCGCTGTTCCAGCCTGGTTTTACAGGCTGGATACAGGTCACTTGTGTTACAACATTTGTGAATCATAACTGAAGTGAGTTACTGCTTTGCTCCTCTGGATTTAAAATTGGCTGAGATGGCAGAGAGCAAGCAGGCTTAGTGATGGGAATATGAGGACAGAAGACTACGTGTTAGAAGTGGCAATGCTTACATTTCATGTGAATAATTCTGTTTCTGCTGTAAAATCACTTATTAGGCACATGAGATTTTTTCTTTGGAGATATTTGAGCTCAAGGCTTTTCACTGGTTATCACTGGAAACACACATCAGTTATGTCTGCTGGAAATTTTTGTAGAAACTGAAAATTGAAGCAGATGTTACTGTGTAGTCCCACTGGAAAGTGGTTTTGTGCTAGTGCGTCTACCTAACTGAAGAGGATGTTAGAAATATATAGACAGCTCTGAATATGACAGGAATAATATTAACTTAGATGGCTAACTGTGAAAACTTCTTGTATAGAAGTGATATTTTTATAATTAATTATTTTTATAATTATACTATCCACTTGTTTAGGAACTCCGGCTGAGCTCCAGGATCTCTGTGGGTGGTAGGTGCTAAATAACATTGAGTCTTCTCTTAAGTGCTCACAAAAAAATGGATCCTTGCCCCTACATAGGGTAATACACACATATAAATATACCTATGTATTTGAAGAAAATTAAAGCTGAACGTAATCTAATAGAAATGCCCCCCCAACCCCCAGATATGCCTTGTTTAAGTTAATTTCTCTTGATATACTTAAGTAGGGAGAGGAAAGAGAGGCAAGGAAGAAGTTTTCAAAACTTAAGTACTCACTCAAATAACTATAAAGTTAAGGATTTTATTTTGAAAACAGGCTCCAGTTTTGCAAAGTAGACTCTTTAGTTCAAGAAACATCTAAAGTAAAGCTGCCTCTTCAGCCTTTGGTGCTTTCTTATGGTCTGCAATATATTTGTGAAACTCTTTCCAGTTGGAACCTTGCCTCATTTAGATGGACTGGCAAGTGATGGAGGCAGCTGTTCATGTTTATTTTTATCCTTGTCCTTAAACAAATGGACTTTCTCATTCTCAATATGCTTGTTTCACAGCCTGTGGTCCATTTGTCTACTGATGGTCCAAGCTACACTCAAATCTCAAATTTGAATTGTGTTCATTAACTTTACTGGATTTATTCCAGGTTTACATGGCTGTTACAGTTAGAGTTGTGTTCAAAATAAGACACAGATGCTGAATAAGACAAAGAAGCTTGTGATTCATACGGTTGGCTGGGCTGTGTTAATCTCCCTGAATATCAGTTCATTTTGACAGACACCAAGTAATTATTTTACACCATGAAACAATAGTTCTTAAAATGCTTTTTAGTATTGTCAAATCACAATTCTGGGCAGTCTGCTTTCCATGTGTTTGTTAGAAGGTGCTTGGCTGTGGGCTAGAATTTGGGTGAAGAAGTTGCTCTTTAGGCCCTTGAATTTGCAAGTAACTTTTGCTTTTAGATCCTCGCACCACTTGGTCAATGAGATGAATACCGAATAGATGTTGAAGGCTTTTCTTCAAATTTCTTGGACATCAGGAACTCAAATGTCAGTTCAAAACCCAAAGAACTCTTTTATTCCCCCTCCTAATATGTTTAAAATTTTCTTCTCTATTTGCCTGATGGTGCTGGCATTGTATAGAAAGCACACACATATATATATGTATGTGTGTATATATATATATGCATTCATGAGTTTGTGATTGCCCAGTACTTGCTTACTGGATTCTGTTGTTTAAAAACTCCTCAGTTGAGCTAGAAAGGACCTGAGGCAGCTGCAAACACATCTGCTCACCTTCATCACCTATAAATTCCATTTTAACAAACAAAAAATAGTTCTGTCTAATAGAATAGAGGTACATCACTTTGCCTTCACAAAGTAGTTTTTGATACTGCCATTATGACAAATAGGTGAAGCATTTTCAAAATAACTATAAAATTGGCTAAAGTAAAGCTCTTTATAAATAGCCCACTGGAAGATGTATTTCCTTTCCAGGTGTCCCTGAAAATCTTATTTATACCTTGTGTTTCTGGATTCAATGTATATGGCATTATTTAACTATACTTGGTGTTAGGTATTCTGAAGCATACATTACTTCTTTCTCTAAATATATATATAAATGCAAATTTTAAGAAATAAAGGTATCTTCCCTGTGCTTTTCCTGTATATAGAATGGAGTTTGCATCACTCCATGTTGGTTAAAGTCAAGACAGTTTTGGATCTTTCTGGAATACGGGAGGACAGCTATCTCGGGTAAAATAGCTCTCTGGCTGCCATCTTATAGCTTTGCAGCTTGATGAGAGAAGAACATGTCAGTAAGATTGCAGGGTAGAGAAAAAAACAGTGACTAATTCCAAAGGACCATCACTAATTGTTATAGTTCGAATATTTTGATTAGAGATAAGGCAATGACTATAGCTAAAGAAGAAAAAAGAGCATTGCTATTGAGGTTGAAATAAGTGGCCTTATTTTTCCACATCTCCTATGAAGAACGCAAGCTATTAGTTCCAGGAGAGGTAAGCAGATAGTTCTGTGGGGAGAGTTCCTTTCCTGCAGGAAAATGGAAAACATTTTGGAGTAAATAATAGCTAGCATGCATATCTCAGAGTAAAGAGGCAAGGCTTTTTATAAGACATACTGAGAAAGGCAAAGTAAAACCTCAGAAAACAAATCAACAAAAGCCATAAGCTTTGATTGCTGTCATGAGTGCCTATTATCATGGCCCAGGGAGCGCTGGGAGCCTTAATTGGCTGAGAGCTTTAATTGCCCTGATGAGTTGTACCAGGGACCTTTGTCTGTAGCAAGGAGCTTTGGTCAGAGCTCAGTCCAGATGGGTAGATTTCTGTCTAGTAGTCTTAACCTGCTGCTTGAACATACCAGTCTGGATCCAGGATGAACATTGCATCCTAATGGAGCTATAACAGCAGAGCAAGTGGCAAAAGGCTCATTATGCTGTAATAATTTACGCATCTATAGGGTATAATGAGTGGCTGATAATGTTTTAGTGTATCTTAAGTCTAAATAGGCCTCCTATTTTATTTATTTTGTCTTTTCTATAATTCTCCCTATTTCTTGATTTTTATGTGTAGGAACATTGATTGCCTGCTTCCTGAGACGAGTAGAGTTTAGGTGAGAGCATGTTAAAGTCTCTTCTACTTGGAGATAAACTTCATAGAATGATGTTTTCTTCTTTCATGACTTTAGAGGAAAATGCATTCTTCCAGTTCCTAGTTTCCAAGTGTTTATGGAATTGCATGTGGAACTAATTAAAAAGTTAGAAGATATTATCTTCATTTAGCCATATTGTGTCAGGGACCATTGACATAAAAGTTCTTTCTGCCTGCTGAAGCCTAGCAAGCCAAGCTTATGAATTTGTGGTGAAATCATTCCTGTTCTGTGGCAGTACTGCACTGTGAAAATACTACTTCATTTTAACAGTATAATGAAGTACTTTTGAATCACAGGAATTGCCATAAATATATTTTCCTTCTTTTTTTCCATTCTCTCTTTCATTTCATGTATCTTTTATTCTTAAATAATCTTTGGTAATTTCCTTGCTGCACAGAGGTTGCTGGGTGGTATATTTTCTTTAACAATCTTACTGCAATATCAGTAATGTAATTCATTTTATGGTACTCAAGTTATAATATCAATAGAAAGAGGGATAAAAGCTTTTTTAATTTGCAAGGTGGTTAGCCATTTTTTCAAATGCCATTTTCAGGTACTGTGTTCACCTACCTTCTATATTAGACTGTTTGAATATGTGAGAGAGAAAATTCCCACTTTCTGTAATCCTTGACTTCTGTTTGACCATCTATTTTGTTTTTTTTTTTTCTCATATTCCAGTTAGCTTTGATATACTCTAGGAAGGTGCATTGTGAAGGGGGAAACAGCTCTGGTAGTATAAAAGGCTGGAAAAGGAGGGAGACAGTTGAAGATCCCAAGCGAAAGACCAGGTGGTGGTGGAGATACAGAGCTGGAAACAGAGAAAGACTCGGTACTTCAGCCTTTAAGATGATGATTCCCCAGTCAGCAGTGTTGAAGAGTTGAGTGTCACCCTGTTATGAAGGTTTGCTACTGCTTACAAGAAGAGCCTTTTTCAGAGTAGTAGGAGCTGAAGGACTGTGACCAATGTAGAGCAGCTTCTTTGATCCTGGTATGGATAACTGGAAAATTTGGGAAAGGTGGCTGTGGACAGAAGCTACCAAGACAAACTCTTGAGCTGCATTGTTGGGGCACCTGAAGTCATCTAGTAGATGTGTAGTTGGATGTGTATAATTTAAAGCTTAAAACAGCTTTTTGTAGGGGGACAAACTACTGAGCTGTACAAATAGGGCGAAGAGCATAAGCAAATATTGACTGAGGCTTTCAAAGCAGAGAATTATCAGAAATAATCTCTAATAGGAAGAAGTAAAAATTGAGAGGTATGTAGTGCCTCCTTTCCTTCTCCCCTGGAGCCTTTTAAATTCATAAGGTAGCATCTTTCTGACACTGATTCCTGCCTCTTTACAGGTCAGTGGAGTGTTCTTGTGGAGTGATGGTAGACTGCAGTCTATACCCATGATTATGTACCTGCCATTATCTGCCTTTTAAAACTGTGCAGAACAAAAGACCACCACTTTATCTTCACCTAACAAATGGACAGTGAATGTTTGCAAGCCTCTAAATTTGAATAAAAGCCACTTAGAGTAAATAGTTAGCATGGCTGACACATGGGAGTCAGCTGCAGGTTTTGAGCCATTTTTATTCCATGGTGTACTGCTGCAAGCTACCAGAAAGACAGAGGTAAAAGGGAGGAGGAATGGTTCCCTTGGAACTAATATGGCTGGCAGGTTTGCTTATCTAATGCTATTTTAAGCTAATAAAAGCAGTATTTCATCTTTGGATCGAGGTTTGTAGGTTTTCTTACAGTTGTGAGGGTTGTCAAAGTAATTGATGTACTGCCAAAATTGCACTGAGGATACAAATAGATTCTTGTGTGGGTTGGAGTAGATCTCATGGTAATTTTGTGGCAATTGGTGTGTGTAGGAAGACTATTTAATCCCTTGTTCTGAGGTAAAAACAGTCCATTGGTAATGTAGATTTAAGATGCATTTTGCTTAGATCAGTGGCCAAAACTTCAGAGGAAGATGCAACCATTTCTTAATTTGAGCTCTTCTGGATGGCCTGGACGAGCTTCTCTATATCTGCATATGATGGTTATTTTTGGCCCTTTAAAATGTGCAAAGGTATGGTCCCTGTGATCAACTGCTGGTATGGATGTTTTGTGGGAGAGTGAGGAAAGTATTCACAGAGCTTGCATTCGGTACCTAGCAATGCAGCACACTAACGTTCAGAAGCCTGCATTTCTTATGTGTGAGCAGGTAGCTGGTTGATCTTTCTGAGTAGTGTGTCTGTGTTCTCTGTTCTCCCTGCACATCGTTGTGCTGCAGTGGAACTTCACAGTGCCCTTGTCCTGTGACATGCTCTTGATCCCTGATCCAGACTCCTCCAGATCAAGGGCTTGGCCAGAGCATATGGTAGCTCTGATTCCTGCTTCTCATCATAAGAAAAACAAGGATCAAAGGTGAGTGAGCAGTGAATCCCCCTCAGTCTTGTTCTCTCACAGACTTATGTAGTTATGGCATGGATCTCTACTGGAAGCTCAGAATTATTTCTAGGCCCCTCACTGTAGATCCAGAAAAGTGGCTTTGTGTACTTGATAGAGACATTTTGTATGAACTTAAACTGCCCAAGGGTGCTTCTAGTTAGGGAATAAGTGAAGGCTCCCAAAGGTGTTTCACTGAATCCACAAATCCTTGTGTTTCTTGTAATACAAAAAATTTTAATACTTCTCATGATTCTATTCAGTTGAATGAAGTCTTTTTATCTCTTGAAATTAGAAAACAAACTCTGATATGTACAAGGGATGCAGGTTTGCTTTTTAATATCAAAACATACACTGAACTTTCTATTTTGAGAAGCGTCACCTTATGTTTCCAAAGTCATCTCTTTCCCTTTTGGACAAATGTCCCTTCCATGTAGAAGTGATAACATCTTATGTGTCAGAGAGAAGCAGCAGGCAGAGAACTGGCTCAGTGCTTTGGTTTCTTTCTTACCAGTGAAGAATGGCAGGGGCAGTGCAGGCAAGAATAGGGGAATACTTTGAGCCCAGTCAAATACAGCCAAGGACAGAAGTGGGTGTAAATGACCTGATAAAAACGAAAGGGGAAGATTACCGTGTTCAGTAACTATTTCTGAAGATGAAGTGTATATTTTTTGCTGTTCCTGTTATATAGGTTAAGGCACATCCAGTCTGTATCACAAAACATTTTTGAAAAATGTAAAATACTCATAGATAAATAGTGTTTTGTTCTGGGAAAGCCTACCAATGATCTGTTACTGCTGTGATGCTCCAGTAATCAGTCACTGGTGTTACTGATGTAATGTATGTACCTCTTGATGCTTATAGGCCATGTGGTATACAGATTACTTATTTGCTTGTCTTTATTTTGCCTGCTTTGGCATGTGTAAGAGTTCTATGGTTCAAATGCATGAAAAAGTAAAAATAAGAATGATGATATTTTCCTTTGCTATCCCATTTACCATGCACACCACCTAGAATTGCTTTCTCATGCAGTTGTTTTTTGAAATGTAGTTACAGCTTTCCTGCCTGTTTTGGATATGTTTTATTTTTGGCCTGTGTTGTATGTCTACCCAGGATGTTACACTAACCAGATCTGTGCAAATATTTAGGTGTCTTATGGGTGGGTTTTTTTATTTGGTTTGGGTTGGGTTTTTTGAAGGGGTAAGCTAGGGGTAAGCAGCACGACTGTTTTAATTGTTGAGCTAAGACAGTAATTGCAGTTTCCTTTGATTTACATCCCTTTTTCCAGTTGAGGTGAAGGCACAGTAATAGCTAATTTAAGTCTGAAAATGGATTTTCTTTTCTTATTGCCTTTTATGAACTTCACAGGAATTGCCTGTGATCTTTCAAGGGTTTTTAGATGATTGAGCACCATTGAAGTATCAAAATTTGTATGTAGGGGGAATGGATTAAAAGCTGTTGTAAGATTCTGCCAGTAGATGGTGCAGTTAGTAAAAATATACTGAAGAGACCTCAGCATGAAGGAACAAATTTGGGGTTTTGTGACCAAACAAGATCTTTGGCTCGTGAGACAAATTAACTGGTAGGTTTGATTTATATTTTCTTATGTTAAATATTGCGACCTGGTAATCTCAACTATGGAATTTAAAAGCTACAGTACTAAAAATGATGAGTTAGAAAGTGAATTTGAAGCTTTTCTGCTCAGTGGTTGAATATGCTGTTAGGTTAAACCCTTTCGACCATATACAGTGCAGACTAATACTCTGACCAGTCTAGTTTCTCATGCTTAGACAAAACATTTTTGAGCTTTCCAAAGCCACTTTCAGCTGGACCTTTTTGAGACAGCAGCATGCTGCAACTTGGGTGTCTTTTAAATTGGAGGTTCCCATACTTTAAATACTAGCAGACTATTGTTAATTTGAATGTTTCCTCAGAAATCCTGTTACTTGGAGGTACTGTGAAAAATTGCTGTAAACCTTCAGCATGGCTAACTTGATAAGGTACAGATTTCTAATGCAGCTTCTGAATGCTATACTTGAAAGCGTTTGGTGTGAAGGATCTGTTTCTGCAATATGTTTACAGAATATTAGAGAGCACTATGAAGAGTTTGTACTGATGGTAATAATGAGCATCATTAAATTAAAGTTGTTGGAAGGATTTTCTTTTAAGTTGACAGAACTAAGGGTAGAATGTATGCCTCTGACTCTGTATAAAAGTGAAAGTATAGTTCTCAGGTATGAATTGACCATTTATTTAAATGGGTATGTACTCAAATTAATGACTTAGTGATAACACAATGAAAAACTTGATAGCACTTAAGAAATTCAGGGAAATGTGTTACGATGACCTGCATCAGTCTTTCACCCTATGAAGTGTGCTATTGGCCGTGGAGCAATAAAAGTGAAAAACTTTTTTTTTCTTCGGTTCTTGAGCACAATCTAAAAATTATAAGGATGGGATCGATAGCTGTCCTGCTGCTGAGGTTTTGTTTGATTGAATAACTCTGTGAGTAGTGCTGACTATATAATTTGAAGGGCTGTAGAAAAGACAAGGGAAGAAATTGGGAACATACAGGAATAATAGGAGGTAAAACGGGGTGAATTTTTGCAAGTTTGGCTAAAAGAACTGTCCTGATGGATTGCTTATTTTGTTCAACACTAAGGCCAGTGTTGTGATTTTTATCAAAAGCAATTAGAACAGTTGTGTGCATTAATTTTACACACCAGGGGAAGCACCTCTATTGCACTCTTTGCTCTCTAGAAATTCTCAGTTACTGCTTTGCCTTTCAAAAGGAGATTTATTCTTTTAAGATGCTACTAATCAAACAGCTAAACTCAGTACCACTCATAGAATATGGTGAATTAGTCCAAGGTTGAGGAATAAGCTGATATTGATCATTTTGGCATAAGGTGGATAGGAATAAAGTACTTGTAAAGCTATCGATTGATGTTTTGTTTTTCAGAAAGTCAAGCTATTTTAGAAGAGTCATCCAGCTTTTTGACTGCTGGAGAAAGAGGTTTAAAAAAGAAAGTTTTCATGCTTCCTTCACATGGCATTGTCTTTTACAAAACAAAGCTCTCCAGTTAGTAAATGCTGTGTTTAAAGTCCAAGCAGAGAACAAAGTTTTGTTGCCATATTATATCTGTGAACTAATCTTGCTTCGAGGATTCTTGGCCCCTGCTTCCTAGTGATAGACCTCAAACCCATCAGCAAATCAAACCACCCCAAGACTTCTCTGACAGTCTTTGCAAGCTGCTGAGTAAAAGCTTTCATCTGCATGCTGATGCTGTGAAGCATGGTAGGCAATACCTAAAATGACACAAAAATTGTCTGTTTCCCCATTAAGTGCTAGCTCCTGTCATACTGGGGTTATAAACTGTGCATTTCACTGTATGTGGCATTTGCTTGGTGTTCTGAGGCTGGGGGTTATTTCCAGGTGCTTTCCTTTTGTCAGCAGGTTATGAACTTGTTCTTGGAGAATTTAGGGACTTTTTAACAAAAAGAATGTCATTTTCTTCTGCTAATGTTGCTTCTATCATTGTTCCAAAGGTGGCAAGAGACCATGCATTCTTAATCTTCAGTCTTCTCAGCTCTCCACAAGAAGTAGATGTGCTATTAATATCACACAGCTTCTTTAATTAGATAATTAGCAGTGGAATGACAATGCTAAGAAATCAGGAGTGGAAAAAATAATAGACTTGCCAGGCCTTAACAGTCCATCAGTTACTACTGTAATCTTTTAGTCTCATTCCTTTATGATCTAATATCCTCAGTGGTACTGTCATGTCTATAATTCTGTTCCTATCAATGAAGCTGCACAGCCTGCTAGATCTGTCCCAGGTAAGCAGTTTTCACTGTGCAGAACATAGATGCTTTGCCTACTCAATGATCCATGTCAGCTATTAAGTACTGACAATGGTCTTCTCTGAATAGCCTTTTACCAAACAGCTTATTTCAGTTAACTTGCATAGTGCAACTGTTATATTGTAGAGTGTGGGTTTTTTTGGTTGCTGGTTGGAGTTCTTGATTATTTTTTAGAAATGCTTTTCAGTATTCAGTATCAATTCAAGCAATAGTGGTATCTTTATGTAAGTGTATTTGTTCAAAGATATATCCTTACTCAGCATGGCTTTTTAAGAAACTGATGCATAAACTGTGACCTGCCATTAGCAGTTCCTCCTTCTACTTACAGAACATATTTATTCATCATCCAGTGTGTTTTGCAAGTTGGGAAAAGCTTTGAAGCTGCATTGTTTCAGAGTTTGTCAGTTTGGGGTGAGGGTTTTTTAGCTTTTTTCTTTATTTTCTAAAAAAAAAAACCCAACAGTAAAATGCAGTATATGCATTCTTTGACTTTTCCACGATCTACTGTTAGTAAGTTAATTAATTGCTCAGGCTCAAAGATAGAACTCTTTTCAAAAAGTCTTCTTTATCTGATAGAAGATTCACTGGGGCTGGGGAGAAGAAAATACATTGGGTTTGGCTTATAAAATGGTTTGTATAATTTAGAAGTAAGATTTAACACCCTTCCCCTCCAACCCCAACATTTCTGAGAGGAGACATGAGAGACAAAGGAGGGAAGCTGTAGTACTTGTACTATGCACAGTTTTGCAAAGACCAAGACTAATATTAAATTAACATTAAAGTGTTCCGTTACAACGAGCTACTTATAAAGTTGCTTGGCTAGTTTGCAGCTTCACAAACAAGCTAAACAAAAAGATCAAATAAATCCTGTTTGTTGTTTAGGAGCTATTAGGCTGAGCTGTCTGGCAATGGGAAGAGTTAATTCAATGTGTGTAGACAAGAGATCTGAGTATGTTTTTGTAGTAATGCATTCATCTTCAAACTAAGTCTGTAGACCACTTGAATGACACCATCTGCAACAGTAATTCACTGTTTCCTGAGGTGGTGTTGTCAGGAACATCCCCTCCAGCAAAAACCATCTGGGTTTGTCTTACTGGAGAAGTGCACTCCATGGCACCTTTCTAGAGGAAGGGCTGGACTCTCATCCTGTGTATCTGAGAACTGGGTCATCTCTGCTGGGATGCTTGCTGCATACCTTAGGGAAGATGCTGGATGGTGGCCAGAGCCTGAAGGAGGAGTCGGGGGAGAGGTCACTGAGGACCCAGAGCTCCATGTGGATTTCCACAGATAGCACTTATTACAGATGAAGGACCCTGCTGATCCTGGTGAGATGTATGGATAGTCCTGGACTCAAAAACATCCCCAAAGACAAGTGTGTTTACATTTGCTGTGTTCTCATCCAAGCTTATACGCTGTCTGGACCTCGGATAACAAGTGTCATTTGTTAAGGATTTGCTTTAGGCTGAGTGTGCATAGACTGAAAAATGTCTCTAAGACCTGTATGACAAAAGTGATAAGTAAAGGATCAGAAGCGAATTCTGACTTGCTTTGTCACCTAGAGACATACAAAAATCTTTATCTTACTGTTCTTGAAAGGGATGTCCTGTGTGGATCCCCTATTTCCCCTCTCTGTATTATGCTGTGTGTGCCCTTCTTCAGTGAGTGTTGAGCAGACAGGCTGGACTGGCATAGGTTGAGTTTCAACAGCTGATCTTTCTGTAACACAAAATGAGGAAGGATCCATCTTCAGCAGCTATGAGAATGCTTTTTTGTAGTGCTGACAAAATGGGATTCACTTGCAGGACCCCATCTCTGCAGGAATGTTTATGCTGGTTTGATTCTTCTCTAAAGCCAGTCCCACTTTCCATTTGTGTTGTGATGAACAGCGTAATAGCTGTATGCTGTTGGGGAAAGCTACAGTGGCTTAATGTGTATCTATAAGCTGGTGTGAACCAAGCCTCTTATGTGGTTGCATGTGGCAGTGGCAGAGCTGATCTAAATACAGCTTCTCTGGCTTTAGATTTTTTTTCATAAGTATGGGGAAAAATGAGGGAAAAATCTTGTAAGGGGGAAAAAATCCTTTTCCTTCTGCCTCTTTATTTCTGTCTCTTTCCCTACCAACTGTCTGAGAGAAAACCTGTAGCTTTCAGGTCTGTATATTTTAAAAAAACTATTGAATTTCACTTACATTTTTTGTAAACGTAAAATGAAAGAAGGAACTTAGGGTCTAAAGTAAATAGATTTTCTGGTTTTCCTTGAGGATTTTCATTTGTACAAAAAATGAAGCAAGTTTTCTGCACAGACTTCTTATCTCAACAGAACTTTTTATATCCAAAGAGCTACCTCTGGTTGTCTTCCTTATCATGGTCCCAAGTTGCCCCTCCCACTCAAGAGAAAAACCTAAGATGGGTTGGAGTGCTGGAAGTGTCCTTAGTGGTCAGATTGCATCTTTTAACCACCTCAGAAACACAAGTTCTGCTCTTCAAGAAGTAGGTTAGAGAAAAAATACTGGAAGGGAAAAAAAAAAAGGAAGGGGGCTATTTTGGAATGAAAAATACCTCTCGCCTCTATCAGCTCTTCTGTTGGGCCTCCAGAAATGCAAGCATTAATCTTGTCCCAGAGTTAGAATAACAAACTGCTACTTCCATTGAGGCTTTCTGCCTTCCTCTCAGTATCACATATGCTATATGACTAAATTCTGGGTTGTGTGAAATGCTCACCTATTACAAGTGGGTTGAATTAGCTGTGCAATACGTATTGCTTTAGACATAAATAATCTAGTGTTAGGACAGGCTAGATGGTCTCTTGAAGCTTTTCCAGCATTTTGATTCTGTTATAGACATGATGAGACAGTGACAGGTTTTGTTTTACCCAATGTGGGTGATAGGCTTTCCCTTTGAACAAAATGAAAGCTTGTTTTTGCCAGCAGTTATTTCTGCTCCAAACTTCCTTGCTCCTGATACTTTAACTTGTCCATGAATGACAAAAATCTTCTGCTACCTGCTGTAACTGACTGAGGGATGCTGTGCACAAAAAAAGAAAAAATCCAATGGGGAAGATGGTGGTGAAAGTAATGAGAAGGCAATGTATAGGTTTATCTGGAAGGATCTCTAATATAGATGAATTTCTCATATGCAATACTGGTGTGTTTGCAGCAGTATCTAGATAAAGACGCCATTTTTGCTCCCTTCTGACTACAGTGTGGTAGGAGCTTTTGTAACTGAGCTATTTGTTAGTAATTACAGCAGAAATTTGTCAGACTAACAGTTATATCTACAGGGGTAATAGCACAAGTAATAGAATAAAAGAGGCTTCAATAACAAGCTGGATAACAGAAAAAGTCTAAATCTTCCATCAGCTTTTTTACTCTGGTTAAGCAATTGTATCAGGAAAGTCAATGGCATCTTGTGCACACACCAAAGTAAAGGAACATCACTGTCTGTGTAGCCCAGCTAAAAAGTAATGTGATGGCTCATTTCTTGCTGCCAGTGGTATCTTCTTGTCAGCAGAGTTGTCATCATTAATCCTCTTCTTTCAGGCTGCAAAGCAGCTGTGAGAATAGCTGATTGGCCCCATTGTTGTTGTGGTACAGTATTGCTAGACTGAAGTTTTCAGATGCCAAAGACACTGCATATTGTTACAGTTCTGAAAATAAGATTGCACAAATGCATTCTGTGACATGCTAGCATATGCCCACTAGATACTGCTTGAGGATCTTGAAGTTGGTGCTGGAAATAAGTTGTTTCATGGTGGTGAGAATGTGAGTTTTGAGGTCCTTAGCCTCCTGTCTAGAACTATTTGAGGAAAATCACCCTTTTTATTTGCTGGGTTTGAAGGATTTCAAACTTGTAGTTGGTTATACTTGGAGGATTCCTTGGCACTGTTGTAAAAATGAGTTAGGCAGTGCCCGGAGTGTATTCAGGAGTTTAACTGCGCAGTATTTTAATTGACGATGTAAGTAGGAAAAAGAGAAAAGTTGGACTTTTAGGTTTAAAATGGGGGCAGAGTGTGTTAAGTTAGTGAGTTATCTGGAGCATAAAAGGGAACAAGCACAGAACCAAAGAAATAAGATTTGATCATTGCAGCAGAAAATAGGAGCAATACTACCTTATTTTTTATCTTAAAGAGGATGGCAGGATGTTGGTTTAATGTTTTCAGAAATAATGGAGTTCTTGATTGAAGATGTAGTAATGTCTGAGGAGTTAAATGCTAATCTCAAAGATACTTGTTAGGAAAGATGAGACTGCATGAGCAAATGTGATGAAGGCTATAAGAAATATTATACTTGCAAAATAGATTCATGAAGAAAGTACTGGTCCTGGCTACTTTTTGCTTACAGCATGTCACTAAACATATCTTTTGAGACTTTAATATATTTTGTCTTCTTCTGTGGTTGTGCAAGAATTGTAACAAGTTATAATTAATTAATATTCATTATTGTTTGAAAAAGATGGGTACACGGGAAAAGAAGCTATAGACTTGGAATTGGTAATATACTTATCTAATCAGCAGTGCAGCTACACTAACTTTTCTAAAACCTGATTTTTGTGGCAAAGCTTACGTACTTCACAGATTACTTTTCTCTACATCATATTGACAAGTCAAGAGAAAGAAGATAGTCAAGATACAACTTCAAGAATAAAAGAGTAGAGACATCTTGTCTACTTTAATGCTATTCCTTGAGTGTGGTGCTTGCTTACCAAGAACTTAAAGTAGACCAAACTGCAAATTTGCAACGTGTGCAACAACGTCTGTCTTAATAGGAAACTTAAGGGAGGTGTGTCGTGGTTTAAACCAAGTCCCCCAACTCCCAGAGAGTTACGAAGGAGAATCCAAAGAATGTAGCCCCCACGGATTGAGATAAGAACGGTTTAATAGCTAAGGCATAACACAGAATCCCCACTGCCATTACCACTACAAATAATAATGATACAGCAAACAACAAGTGAAGAGAATACAACACCCCACCAGCCACCGACCCATAACTCACTCCACCCTGCCCGGCTGAGCACCGCGTGCTCCCTCCTCCATTTTTCTCCAGAGCTCTACCCCTCCAGCTCTCTCCCTCCCAGTATGCATCCTGGGGCATCACGTGCTATGGTATGGAATACCTCATTGGCTAGCCTGGGTCAGGTGTCCTGTCTCTCCTTCCTCCTGGCCTCCCCTCCTCCACCTGGCTGGAAAAAAAACCTTGAACAAAAACACCCTCAAAACATGCTCAAACCATGACAAGGTGGTATACTGACAGGTAAGAAAATGCTAGTTTTGGCTGCAGTGTGCTTTTCAATTACTTGAACAAGAACATCTTGACATTTTTTTTTTCTAATTTTGATTTCATACCTGCTAATCTATGTGTGACATCTGTCAAAGCTCTGCCAATCAGTTGACATGGTTAGACATTGTTCTCTCTGAGAAACCTCTTTTTCCTTTGCCCATGAAAGCTTGAAAAGGAAAAAGACAAAAAGACCTCCATGAGTGCCTTTATGCAGCATTTAAACTTGTTTATTCAGAAATACAAGTTACCCCTTAAATTCCTTTCTTTGTTTTGGGATTTTTTGGGTTTTGTTTACTCCCTCAGGAGTAATGATGAGTACTTAGTGTTCTTGCAATTCTGTCAGTTTTTAAGGGACTTCACTATAGATTTGAGACTTTATCTGTAACCACATAGGCAGTGAAACTTGATCTTTCCAGTCTTTACTCTCTAGAGTTTTGGCAAGCTTACTTTAAGCATACTGCAAGCATTGCACATCCAGTGAACAAAAAAATCTCTACTTGGCCAGTTACTGTATAAACAATACAGTCCACTTGGCCATGAATAAATATTTCACAGAAAGATCTGTGTGAACAAAGATGTAAAACACCATTGTTTAAATAATTTCCCAGGAGATGTGGAATCATGAGCAGCTCTGTCACTCAAGATAGACTGAACTGGTTTTGTTCATGTCTTGATATTTGTTTTAGTAATGCTCTGTCCTTGTGAATATATTACTTTAGCATCCTGCAGGAAGCAGCTGAAATTGTGTTTAGAGAGGTACAGTCCAAGACTCTGTGATGGAGCACTTAAGGATTGGAGAGTTTTGTATTCTGAATAAGATGATCCTCATTTGCATGTGTATAGACTAATATCATGGTACACTTGGCTATTTCAGAGATTATCAGTGCTGGTTGTTGGGGCTTTTTTGTTTTGTTTTGATGGGTCCAGTTTTAGAATACTATATTCTGATAGCTGACTGGTTAAGTATATTTAAACTAATGGATATTTAGTATTAGTAATGAAATGCTTTAAAAAGGCAAACCTGCATCATTGCAGCACTTTCCCTTGTCTGTGATGGCCAAAGCCCTGCAGTTCTTCTGCTGCTAAAAAAAGTTTTTATTTAAGCAAGCGTTGCACTATTTAATGTAAGAATGGCAATGTGGTAGTGCATTGCTAGGCCCAGTCTGTAGCCATGGTAAGTGGTATGTAGGGTGTTGTCATCTGTCACCTCCCATAGGAAACCTTTTGTGATGAATTTTGAGGTGGTAGCAGAAAACCACACTGGGTTCAAGAACAGCTACGTTCTGTCTTCCTTTTGCTATGTTACGGTGTTGTCTTTGATGCAGAGACTGCAGAATGAAAAGCTGCTTTGGACACTTTCCAGAAAGTTATTGAAATCAGTCTTTGGTAGCTGTATTGGCTTTTACTATTCACCAAGGTCACTGCATGAGCAGGCAGTCCTGTTAGAAACAGGATTTGAGTATTTTAAAAGGTGTCTTTTTACAGTTTCAATAAATAAGCGTGAGTCTTATAAAAATATACTACAGGCGTAGAATTTACTCCTTTTGTCCTTATCTGCTTCCTTTTTTCTCTCCAGCCATGATCCTGCTGGTCAATTATCAATAGCACTTTTCCAACATTTGTCACATCAAAGCTCTGAAGAGAAGGAAGTTGCTGATTGCCCCCCAGTTTCTGGCACTGATAATTTGAAATACAACTGTGTGTCTTTTGGGTGGGGTTTGCATGCAAAGGAGGTGGTAGTCTTTGATAAAGGTGGGTGATATTTTTCTGGTGACGTATTGTTCTCACCAGAAACAAAATCAGCATGTCAAAAATCGGCTCCTCTCTGTCTAAAGCTTTGTGGTAGTTACATGTTACACTAAACTTTTTCAGCTCTTCAGTAAACGGGAATTTCTCGGTTAAAAAGGAGGTGCAGGTGCTCACGTGTTTTTACTCTGTCCACCACTGTACTCTCTCTCCACCTTAGTGTGAGGCCTGGATTCAGGTTTATCCTCTACGTGCACCAACCATGCATCTGAACAAGGTGAATGTTGAGAAAACAAGATACAAAATGATTTGGGGTGGATCTCTTAATTCTTCTCTTGGAGCATTTTACTTCATACTCACACTAATGCACATGTTCAGTAATCAAGCCTGGGTGGAGGCAGGAAGAAAGAGGTAGAATTAATACACTTGTGGCTGTGCTTGCTTCATATTTTCGGAGTTGGTCTTGAATGGCTAAAGCAATAATATCAGGATAGCTTGCTGAATCTCAGGTGCCTGTAGGAAACACAATACTTGCAGAATTCTTTAGGCTTTTCACTAGGATCAGGATCTCTCTCTAACTTACTTATACTATGCATGGATAATGGAGAAGGACAGTGCTTTATAGAAAATGGCTTGTAACTAAGCTTGGCTAGGATTTTCATTAAAAAATAGTATCATTGTGTAAATGCTTGGAGAAGGACTTGAGAACCTGCAGCCTATGGAGAACATAGGTTCTGCAGCTTAATTTCTTATGATCAAAGGACAAATATTTACTTTTTTCAGTTGCCTTTTTTGGGTTTTTTTATGTTATTATTGAATATTGCTAAGGTCATAATAGCTGGTCAGAGAAGCTTCAAAGCTGTATTTACCCCTCAGCAAGGCTAGACATCCAACCTTTATTGTAGGATTTCTGTGAACTATATCTCAGTGTGTGTGGTCTGTTTTATGCCTAGAAATCTACAGAGTCGACCCCTGCCTTCTCACAGTATCTTTTCATAAGGGAAAATTTTCCAGATGTACTTAACTGACCAGGTACCCAGGTGCCTTCAGCACAATAGATTTCCTGACCACTAAGGCAGCATAAAATTTGTAAGTGCAGCTGCTGCAGAAATGGACAGTGACAAAACACAAAACCTGTGCTTCAAGACAGAAGAATAAATAGCAGTATGATGATAATTATCTTCTGCAAGTATTGCATTGTGACAGTCATCAGAATCTTACTTACTCTATCTGCATTAACCTCTGTCAGTGAGGAGTTTCCTTCACACATCCCATCTTCCCCCATGCTACCCTGCCTGCAACCTTTTAGAGAAGTTCTCAGGATTACAGCTGCAATGTTAAGAATAATTAGAAGAAACATTGCTGTAAATTCCTGTGGAAAGAAATACATCAATTACCTTATAGTTGAGTTAACTTCTTCTGAATATAAATAATCGGATGAAGTGATAAACAGTTGGGTGAAGTAATTTTGCTTTATCTACCTCCAGATAGGACAAAAGTTAGCAAACTGAAATGATGAAGGAATTGAAAATCTGTTGCTCCAACACTGACTTTTTAATCATGGTTACATACTTTATCCTCTGCAAACTGCTGAGCACTCACTTCTTGTGTCTGACCTTCTCAGGCTGAGAAACTCTCTTAGAGAATGGCCAGGCTCTTAAACCAATGGTAGATTGTTGGTAGCATGAGTCAGGGCAGGATAAATTCCTAATGTATGTGTCTTTAGATGTCAGTTGACATTCTCTGTAGGTGTCCAAGGACTGTGAGATCAGCAGCTGAAATTCAAACCACTGTGCACTTTGGCACATTGGCCTCTTGGATTTAATAGGTGACACACTTTGTGTCTAAAATTTGGGATTGATTTGGGATTAGCGGTGGCTTGAAAAAAAACCAGCTTTAAGAGTTGTATAAGGGTTATCTAACTGAATATATATATTGCAAGCAAAAATAAGAAATCAGAAATCAAAGTTTTGGGTTTGAGTGAATCATAGGAATTATGGCAAAGTCAAGTGACTAAGCAAAGCTATTGGATTTGATGCTCTATCAAGATGTAAGAGTTTATTTGGTGTGTTTGTGACTCAGCACTTGAGGGTGAGTCATTCCTCATCCCTGGGACTTCAATGCCGTAGGTTTCCTGGCTGAAAAAGAAAAGAGGAGGTGGGAAGGGATTTAAACCTACAGAGAAAGTTTAAACTTTATGAATACAAAAGAGAGGGAGAAGTTTTACCCCCACTCGGACTATTTTTCTTGAAAGACTTTATTTTTAACTTTTGAATATGATATTTTCAGCAGAATACAGTGACTTTTCACAGGAACTTTATTTATAGTGGAGGCTCTTCATATTTTATTTTGCAGAAAATTAATTTGTGATTATATTGAGCTATGAAAAGAAACCTTTATAGCAATACAATTTGCTTTGTCTGTGGCTGTCTTTCACACTGATGAGTTTAAAATACTTTGTGCCAATATCTCATTTGTGAGAAGACAAAAATAGTGGAGGGGGATTTAAATCAATAGGTTCAAACAGGATAATAAAGGCCTGAGAATATACAAACATTTAATGAAATATCTACATCTAGTAGAAACTGCAAAACAGTAGGGGTTTGCCAGTAGTGACAATATTCTGAGAAGGTGAGGGGTTGATGGTGAAAGAGAGGTGAAAAGCGGTGAAATCCTCACCTCAACTCTGATGTGTCCATCATGTTCATCATATAATGTTCATCATATAATACAGCAGTAATGGAATAAGGTAGTATGAGTCCTAACCCCTGTATCCAGACAGAAAGGGGGTTCTGCGCCTTCAAGCACAAGTAAGAAGGTTAGTGTTATTTTTGTGAAACTTCAAAATTGTCTACTAGTAGAGAAGGGTTTAGGAGAGGTTTAGATTGGATATAAGGAAGAAATTCTTTACTGTTAGGGTGGTGAAGCACTGGAATGGGTTGCCCAGGGAGGTCATGAATGCTCCATCCCTGGTGGTGTTTAAGGCCAGGTTGGATGAAGCCTTGGGTGACGTGGTTTAGTGTGAGGTGTCCCTGCCCATGGCAGGGGGGTTGGAACTTGATGATCTTAAGGTCCTTTTCAACCCTAACTGTTCTATGATTATAAGGGTTTGTTTGGGGGGCTGACTGGTGTGTTAACCTGTTCTACAAGATCTGGGGATCAGGAGGGAAAATTCCTTCCCTGTTCTGTTTTCCAAGTCTGGCAGAGACTGTGGGGAAGCTGTAGTTTATGTTGTAATGTACAATATGGTTAGCTGCTTGGGGGCACCTGAGGTCCCAAGTAACAAGTTTTTTGTACTCCTGGGGGGCCAAGGCATTGGCAATGCTAAGGATTGTTTTTTCTTCTTCCTTTTTCAAATTCTAGTTGTATCTTTGGCCCTTTTATTGCAAGCCTCAAGTATGCTGCAAGGTTTGAACAAGTTCTTTGTGGCTGTTCTGAACAAGGATGTGCAAGGAGTAGGCATCAAAGCAATCTGCTGGACTGAGTGGCTGTTGCACTGTATTGCTTAAACAGAAGGTCTGGATGTCATGACCTATTCCCATCCATGTGTATGGTACTAGCTATAGATAGATATTATAAAGAAATTCCAGAAGCATCAGCAGTTCAAAAAAGTTGCAAAATCTGTAGGTTTTTTCTAAGTGCAGCTCCATAAACCATTTGCTGGATGTGAAGTACTATACCTGCAGTGTCACCATGCAGATTATATAATTTTATTTTTTTAATCACAGAACATGATAAATTCACTGAATGTGACAAAGAGACTGTCATATGTGCTCATTGCTTATTTTGATCTCCAGGCTTTGATTTTGGTTTTCAAATGCAAGCCTCTGTAGGATTTGTGAATCTGTGATGGGAATGTGGTTTGGTACATTAAGTAAAAACCACTCCAGTGTTCCCACTGTAAGCTGTGAAGGAAGCATTGACTACCTGGCAATGTTACATTAAGGAACAAAAAATGACATGATTAGGGGTAGACATGATCTGTGAAATATGTCTGGAGTATTTAATAAGTGAAGACAGTAATTTTTAAGGAATATGAAGTTTTTTCTCATACACTTTCAGAACTATGAGGAATTGCTGCTGGCATCTGATTTTTAAAAGTAATATAATATTTCTTATGGTTGTGCTTTTTCTGCATATAGTTGATGCTGTTCTGGATCATTAGGCAATTACGTTTAATTGGTGACTAAGCTAATGTAGAGCTAAGCTTAGAGTCTGAAGAGACAGATACAAGGCAAAGACCAGAAGACCTGATTCAAAACCTTTTACTTCAAGGAGCCCATAATTGTTTTTATAGAGATTATAAAGGAAGCTATCTTGGTAAAGCAGGAAGAAACAAAGGAAGATCCCAAGTTGATACTTTCTTTCATACTTTGTTACAGCACATGCGTCTGGTACCTCTTGGCATAAGAGCATCTGTGTTCTGCTCTGAGCTATTTCTACATCCTCAGAACATTCTGGTTTCATGCTTTCAAATGAGATCATGTAATATAGGCCTGGAGGTTCTCCTCCAAAGTGTTACCTAAAGATTGAGAGTTTAAGAGCTACTGAAAGTAACTCTTGTTTCTATACTTGTACTGAAAAATAAGTGATAATGTAATGATTTAGTAAGTTCCTTCACTGTTTTTCTCCTCAAAATTATGATAACAAAGCAGTTTAATTTTATACACCACAGGGTGTTGAGTATCTCCAGTATTTGACTAAAAGTAACCACAGAGTCAGAAACAGTTCTGTTTCTCATCATTTTTTATTTTTTTGAGAATTCCTGCTCTGGCCTTTTTTCCTCATTAGAACAAAACTGGACTGTTTGGATGATACCACACAACAAAATTGCACAGAAGTTGCCTATTTTCAGGTCAAGATTGGACTTCCAGCTGCTTTAGCTGGAAACTGATCCGATCCTACTACATCTTGGATGTCTTCCAGGTGGTAACTTTGACCTGTTTCACTGGAAATGCTCTAATCAGTTCTCATTACAGATTCAGAGTCTTTTAAAATCAGAACAAAGCTGAGAACTGCTAGCGAATCTGAGCCAATAAAGTACACAGTGTGCAAAGGATTAGACACAAGGACCCTAGGGAGCAGGAGTGTAGCCAGGGTTTAGACCAGAGCCAGCTTAGCTTAGAAGTTCTGTTGGTTTGACCTAGGCATTTTTCAGTTCTTCTTAGTTGCTTGCCTAGGAATTCCCACTCAAACTGAAAGAACTGTGGTATTATTTATTAGTGGAAGCTTCTCCATCAATTTCAATTGCTCTTCTGCATGGCTTTTTCACTAAGTGTTTCTGCTGAGTTGAAGCCCATGTGAGATGCAGCTGGTTTGTTTAATATAGTTTTATTCAGATTTTAGTGTGAGGAAAGATATTTCAGTATTAGGCACAAAGCATTAGGAAATGTGAATGAGATGCTGAATTTTGTTGTCAGTTAATGGGTTTGTTTTTCCAAAAGAGACACAATAACCTTTTTCAATTCTTTGGCCGTGTCTGTTTGCAAAATGATGACTGTTCTTCAGTAGAGTCTCTGTTGCTGTTTGGGAAAGAAATGTTAGGAAGAAAATGAAGCCTTATTTGTCACCTCAGCCCCTTACTTTCAAGCCAATACTTATTCTGTTATGAGTGTGAGCTTTCAGGTTTTCTCCACTTAATGGCTGAGGGAAGAGGAGGGGTGATATTTGATAAAAGTGTAATTTGAGGGGTTTTGTCTACCTCCTGGTTTCTTGTCTTCATCTCTCTGCTGCTGTTGTCCTTGTAAGACTAAGGTGGAAGACAAAAGATGCTATTTAGACTGAAGACCTTTTAGTTTGATACTCTTTTCTCTATCTAAGCAGGAGTAGATATTCTGGAAGAGAGTGGACTTTTTGTTAGGATTTTATTAATTTTTTTTTTTTTTAGGATGAAGAGTTTTTCCACCAGCAGAAGACAATACAGGTATTACTAGTCCCTTTCCACCATTCACCACATCAGAGTCCAGCTATGCACTTCTGCAGTGCCTGAATTGGTGGTGTTTGGAGGCTTGTAAGAATGAGCTGTGAATGAGCTTTCCTATGGCATTATTCATTTTTTTCCTAGAGGAGATCTCAGCGTTATTTTTTGTGTGGTGTCCTTTCTAACATTACTGCAGCAATAAATGAATATGAAAGACAAGTGTGTGTAATTTGTCTCTGTCCCATATGTAGTACATTAGGCCATCACTGTCTTCTAAGAAGTGTTGAATATGTGCGGTAAAGATGGAGGCTGTTGCCATCAAATGTAATATGGTCCAGTTATGTGAAGATCTTTGTCATTTTACTTTCTGTGTTCTTTGCTAGTAAGGAGATACTGAAAATGTTTTCTTTTCTCTTAAAATGATAATGTTTGTAGGTTGTTACTTTATATTGTATATGTAGCCTGGCAGTTATTGTTGCTTTCATTGTTATTAGCCATTAAAAGAAAGGATTAATGGAATTTACTCCTGACTTTGAAGATTACACTTTTTTGTGTCAGCAGTTAAACCATATAATGAAATAATCATGTTTTTCATTGACAACAACCCCCATATCATTTGTAGTAAGCATAACAAATTGCCTTTTTTTTCATGGAAATTGAATTCACTTGATTTTTCACATGTATTGGATTTAGTATGACATAGTACATATTGATAGATGACAATAAAGTGCAATGCTATTCACAAGTATTTCTATACATATTCCACAGTCTTTCTCTGACGGGGACACATTATATAGGTTTCATTAATCTTTGCTTAGGCCTTGAGACTTACAGTATAAAGCAGGAAAACCAAGACATGATGTTAAAGACTGACCGAATCAGAATCAACTTGCTTTCATTTGTTTTGCACAACTCCTTTTCTGATACCTCATTTCATTTTCAAAGGAACATAGAATCATAGAATAGTTAGGGTTGGAAAGGACCTCAAGATCATCTAGTTCCAACCCCATGCCATGGGCAGGGACACCTCACACTAAACCATATCACTCAAGGCTTCATCCAACCTGGCCTTGAACGCTGCCAGGGATGGAGCATTCACTACCTCCCTGGGCAACCCATTCCAGTACCACACCACCCTAACAGGAAAGAATTTCTTCCTTATATCCAATAAAAATTTCCCTTGTGTAAGTTTCAACCCGTTACCCCTTGTCCTATCACTACAGTCCCTAATGAAGAGTCCATCCCCAGCATCCTTATAGGCCCCCTTCAGGTACTGGAAGGCTGCTATGAGGTCTCCACGCAGCCTTCTCTTCTCCAGGCTGAACAGCCCCAACTTTCTCAGCTTGTCTTCATATGGGAGGTGCTCCAGTCCCCTGATCATCCTCGTGGCCCTCCTCTGGACTTGTTCTAACAGTTCCATGTCCTTTTTATGTTGAGGCCACCAGAACTGCACACAATACTGCAAGTGAGGTCTCACGAGGGCAGAGTAGAGGGCAGGATCACCTCCTTTGACCTGCTGGTCACCCTCCTTTTTATGCAGCCCAGAATATGGTTGGCTTTCTGGGCTGTAAGTGCACACTGCTGGCTCATGTTCATTTTCTCATTGACTAACACCCCCAAGTCCTTCTCCACAGGACTATCATGAATTTCCTTTTTTCCCAACCTGTAGCTGTGCCTGGGATTGCCCCAACTCAGGTGTAGGACCTTGCACTTGGCATGGTTAAACTTCATGAGGTTGGCATCAACCCACCTCACAAGTGTGTCAAGGTCCCTCTGAATGGCATTCCTTCCCTCTAGCATATCAACAGAACCACACAGCTTGGTGTCATTGGCAAACTTGCTGAGGGCACACTCAATTCCATTGTTCATGTCACTGACAAAGATATTAAACAAGACCGGTCCCAACACTGATCCCTGAGGGACACCACTCATTACTTGTCTCCAGTTGCACACTGAACCGTTGACTCTTTGAGTGCGACCATCCAGCCAGTTCTTTGTCCACCGAGTGGTCCACCTATCAGATTGATGACACTCCAATTTAGAGACAAGGATGTCATGTGGGACAGTGTCAAATGCTTTGCACAAGTCCAGGTAGATGACATCAACTGCTCCACCCCTGTCCATCACTTTTGTAGCCCCGTCATAGAAGGCCACCAAATTGGTCAGGCAGGATTTTCCCCTAGTGAAGCCATGTTGGCTGTCACCAAGTTGTCAATTTTCCTCAATAATAGTTGCAAGTTTTGCATTTAAATAGTTCCAAAGCCACTTATTTCCTTTCCATGGGAGCTTTCTAATAGTATCCACCTATTTCTGTGAATTTGTATAACTTTGGCTATTGAAATATAGGTATTGTTTTTTCATCGGTATTAGTGTTGGTGTGGAACTGGGAGATAACAATTTATTTGTAGGTGTTAAAATGGAAGGCTTGAAATTTTAAAGCATTTTAAGACTTGCCTTCAGTTAGTGCCAACTTAGTATTTGGTGCATTCTGCTTAGATATGGGCAGACTGTTCTCTTCCCTGTTTGCTTGTGTACAGATGGAAATTGGTTGCTCTCTTCTTACAGTCTGCATATCAAATTTGCAAGGTCAGAAGAGTAAGCAGGACACTGGGACTAAAGATCTTGCCTAGTTGCATTGGTGCCTTATCAGCAGAGAAATGTGGTGTCCCTGTGCCTCAGGGATGTAGGGCAGAAGCAGACTATTATCACCTGAGGTAATAGTGGATTCTGAAGGAAGCGGGACCTCACTTGTGTAAATGTTTAAGCAGAATTATCACTGCATGGGTATTTCTGGAATATTAAACAGTTGTACTGTGAAAGCTTTGTCTATGTAAAAGAACAGTTTCCTGAAACTCTTCAGTACTTCATACTATTCTAGTAAATATTGATAAATTTGCAATCAGCAGAAGTAGATCATCTTGAACCAAGGTTGGAGGGTGATGTTCAGTACCCTCAATAGAAACACATAATTTTTCTCATGTATTATTTGTTTAAAAATAAGAACCCCTAAAGCTCAATATTTGGAAAGTGTTTTGTCTATATGTATATATCAAACTAAATTAACCCCCTTTTTCAGATTATTAGCTTAGATTTTGTTCTGAGATTTTGATGCCTTTGTTTTGTTACCAATATCAGCTTGAAATCAAAGGTGGCCTATTTTCAGCTGGATAAGCTATGAAGAGAATTGCTCTTGCTCTATCACTTAAGTGGTGATTTGGATGCAGTGAGTGAAATGCACAGGAGGCAAGGGAGATATTCAACTCTAGCAAATGTTCAGAAAGAGCAATATGTGGTGCATTGACCCCAGCCAGCAGCAAAATACCCACTATACCTCTCAATCCCCTCTCAAACATGCATAATGATTTTTTGGTAAGAAAAATGCTGTAACAAATGTCTTGTATCCTACCCATATCCCTGAGCTTTTATTGCTGTGCACAGTGTTGTATTGCAGGTAACATTTCTTTTTACAGTGTGGGTCAGCTGTCCCAGCTGTGTCCCCTCCCTGCCCCTTGCCCATCCCCAGCCCACTGGTCACTGGTGTGTTACCAGCGCTGCTTTAGCCACAAAGCACTATACAGGCTGCTGTGAAGACATTTAGCTCCATTCCTGACAGTCTCCATAAAAACAAACAGATTTTAGGAAACACTTTTTTTTTTAGTTGCATGTATCTGTATTTGTATCTTAACAATATAAAACGTAAACATGAAAGACTAAGTGAAAAAGAAGAAATCTACTATGTCATCTCCAAATTCCATTTTGACTTTAATACAGCAGGTCATAAATGAATGAAATTATCAGTGACTGAACTATTTCCTAGAATGCATAGATTTTTGCATGATGGAAAGTGAACTTTTATTACAAGATTAAAAAATAGCTTGATTCTCAAGACAGTATGTGCCATGAGCTATTAATTTTTAGTTATTACTGACTGTAGCTCTGACAAAAGTATTACCTAAAGTACAGTACGATACCATCTGGGATCTCAGTTGCATGTAAGAAGTGCTCAGTGAGGTTTCTCCTACAGTGGCATTAAAATATATTATTCAGTAATTAAAAAATGAAAGAAAGGTCTGAAATCCAAAAATCTGTTCATGAAATTTTCGTGTTCATCATGAGAAAGCTTTTCATCTCTGTTTCAGGAGCAGCTGATTCTGTTTTGATACAGTTATAGAATTCAACTTGAATGAAGAATAGTGTATTTAGTTGGAAGTTTACTTGTTTTGCTCATTGTGGCTTGTCACGATTGTATGTACTGCTTGTAATAATGTACATTCTGCCAGAGCTCCAGTGCTAATTTCCATGGTCTCCTGGAGGAGCAGAGAAAGGTGGAAAGTACAAAGGAGATAAAGCATGTTCTCCATGTATGTGTCTTCTTTTGGCTATCCATTGCTAAGAACATAAGGCTGCTCAGATAGAGAGTGTTAGCCCATTAATAAGCACATGGGTGAGGAGCTTGCCAGCTTACACTTGCTGAAATGAGTTCTACCTCACAGCAAGTAATGCACTCTAAAAAGTGAGCCTTTGCAGACTCTGAAATGCTCTTGGTGCATATCAGTTGCTGCATAGAAACACACCTCAGAGGTGGTGTGCCATGGCAGTTGCTGGGATGCCACCTTGCTTTGTCCTAATTTATTCCTGATACCTGTTGCCCTTGTGAAAACAAGCTGCAACTGGTGGTTTCATGTGAATCCATGTTGGATTGTAGGCACACTCTTTAATGTCATGCCTTCACTATATCCCTATGACTGAAGTAAAATTGTTATTTAGACATTTGTAAACAGTTACAAGCAAAGCAAATGTAAGATGCAGTTCTCGTAAGATGTCCTCCTATTGTCTTGGTATTTCTTGTCTAAAATTCTTTCTTCTGAGTTTGAAGTGCCTGTGGTCATTATGGAGTGATTTCCCCTAAGTTCTGGATGCCTTTGATTAAAAACCTCTCCTTATCTGTCTTCTTTGTTGTTAGGACTTCTCTACAAATGGAAATGCCATAGATGGCTCTGTTTACAGCCAGATATCTTTACACCACAGTGGGGATTTCTTATTCTGAAGTGATGCTTGATTACCTAAAGGGCACAGGAATGATGTAAATAGCTCTGAGTGTTTGGGAAATTAAAGCTATTTCACTTTTGTTTCTGGTTAGCAGCTGATAAAAGACCCTTTCCCCAGTTTGTGCTGTTGAAGCAGAAGCTGCTAGTATATTCATGTTAAATATTGAACCAAATATTTATATGTACATTTTTATAAGCTCTTGACATCTTTTGCATTGTCAGTTCTCTATAGACAAGAGACACATAATGCAGTATTAAGGAAGATGGTGCAATTAGTTATAAGCCACTTTGTTTGGATACATCCTCCCTCTTTATGTCACAGTGAATGCCAGTGAAGGCAGAAGTGACTGAGGCATGAAGTGGTTGAATGGATTTTGGCTCAGCCATCTCTGCATGAGGGCCAGACTATATTTAAGCTCTGGATTTTCGTGAATAATAAACTTGATAAATGGAAAGGAACAATAAAATATATAAGTAGGTTGTACACTGAACTTTTATTTACTGCATACATATGTTCTCTGTGTATATATGCACATACATATGCACAAAACATGCACTGTATGTATATGATCTATAGGTATGTAGTGATGTTAAATATATGCATCCTTTGGATTCAAGTAGGATATTGAGTAGTTAAAGTCTCAAAGGATTTTTTTCTGGCTTCTTCAGCAGGAAACTAGAATTATCACATGTTTGATTTTGAACCTGTGAAGTAGGATCCATTAACTGTAGACTAGGAAGGCTAATTTAATGTAAAGTGACTGTTATTGATGGTTTGGGTACAAGTTCAGGATTTTGGAAAATAAGATTTTGCAAAATTTGCTAATGTTATAAGATTGAGAATCAGATACCCAGCCAGTCATTCAGAAATTACTGTGAGCTGAAATGTAGTTATAAGTTTGATGAAATCATATGAGTTAGTAAAAGCAATGTCAGTGCTAGACACACCCTGATATTTGCATCACATCTCAAGAATTCTGTTAGTTCATGCCTTATTTCAGGCACAAATTCCTTATGGCAGTGACAGTGTCTTCATCAAGTACCTCAGTGCTTTACAGGTATAATATATAGGTAAGGGGTTAATGGATTTATCAGTATTATTGTTGTTTTTTTCCTTTAGTTTTATAAAATTTTCTGTGGTAGCACACATGCAGCCACTCTGATCAGCTCATTTTAGACAACTGTAGGAGACATGACCCTGTATAATTCCTCTTGGGGTTCTTACTGTGATTTTGTTTTATTTTCCTTAACCTAAAAAGGTTTCTGTGGCTATGTATGTTATTTCTGCCTTTCATATGGGGAAATCATTAGCTTGATATGGAATAAACAACTGGCTGTTTGATGCTGAAAATGCAGATGGATGCAATAATGCCTTGCAGTCCTTCCCTGTGCCAGAAATAGCAGAAGGCATTTAGATTTCCCTCAACTGGCTTTTTCTTGGCAGAGAATTAGATGGCATGAGAAGCACAGAGAGATGCAGCCTGAGGTTCCTGGGGTGAGCTGTAGCTCTGTTTCATGGCCCAGCTGTGTCTGGATGGACCAGCAGAGGCAGAGCCAGTACTTTTCTTGTGCAGACCTTGGTAAATATTGATCTGCAATAGGCTGTGGATCAAAATGTTCAGGACCTCAAATGGACTGGCTGAAATGCTGTGAAGAATACAAGATGAAATGTTATAATAACCCATGGATATTTTTTCACCTAACTCCATTTAGTGAAGGCTGTTCTTGAATCTAGATACCAATGTCTAGATCCTGTAAAAAGGAGCTGAGCAAAGCAAGTGAAGGATTTTTGCTTATGTGTACTGTTGGGTAACATTCATTTGTGCAAAAGGGGTCTGAGTAAAACTTAAGTTTTACAACATACCCCATGTATATTGAACTTCAGATAAAGGGTGTACTTTGCATTTACATAGAGGGGGAAAAAAAAGAAAGAAACATGTATTTAAATACCAAGTCTTTATTGTGGAACAACATTTCTTTTTCCTGTGTAGAAAAAGTTCCTGTATTTCAACACTGTAGAAATGTTATGCTCCTTTTCACTCAAGCAGTCTATAACTTTCAGCATGAATGATTTCAGTAAAAGTGAATGCTGGTTTTAAGTGCATTTATGTAAAACATACCTCGAAGTAAAACCAAACACTTCCATCTACTGTATCTGAACATTAAACAGCAGGATCTAAGTTGAACTATAAAACAGCACGTCTGAGTGGGAACCCTTTAAGGAAGAGCTAACATAGGTGATGTACAGTGGGGCAATCAAGACTAATTCCCCCTGAATCAGCACCAGGTCATGCCCCTAGGATGGTGCCAATGATAACTGATAGTGAGGATGAATGGAGAGAAAATACAGAAATGCTTGTAACAGCACAGTAATGAAGTGTGTCTACACTTAGAAGAGTCGCCATAGGATTTCCAATCCAGTAAGCATTCAAAACTTAAGTTCATGGAATCATCTCCTGCAGCCCAGTCTCCTCATTACAGTGTAGCATGATGCTTGCTAAATGCTGATGCGCAGATGATGATACTGCCTGCCCACTGTTTATTGTGGCAGTATCATTATACCCTGGCAGTCCTTTATCCTTTATCTGTAGTCTGTATATCTTTAGTCTTTATCTGTATAGTCTAAGTACTTCAGGCTGAAACTGCCTTAGAGCAAAGAAGCTCAAAGAATGAGGTGGATCATAGGTCTGCAAGATAAACCACTGGGTTGCTTCAAGGTAGAATAGAGTTTTATTGTTTAAAATGAGAGTATTAATCAGTATTTTGAATAGAAATACTTTGTTTAGAAGGAAATGAAAAGGGGGGTTCTGTGAAAATCTTTGAAAAAAAGCAGTTGCTTGCTGTAATGGAAGCAGGGATGCATGTGCATTTCCAAAAGATGGAACCACTTCGCAGAGTTTGAAATCTTGAGCAGATGGACAATACTCCATGTTCTGAACACTTTCATAAGTTTCAAATTTGTTTTTGTTCCACAGTGAGTTAGAAAGGGCTTTCAGAAGTTCTGTGAATTCCATTGGCAAATTTAGTTTTTACTGTGGCTTTCTTTTGCATGACTGCAGAGGAAGTCTTTTCCTATAAACTTGACTGAAATCCGTACAACCATGAAAATTCCTACCATTGACAAGTGTGCATTTCCTAGCATGAACAGCAGACTTCACAGGTCATTGCTACTTTTCCAGCATTCCTAACAAACCAACTTGTGCTCACTTACAGTAAAGAGAAATTTGAATCCCTTTACCTGGGAAAAACTGACACCAGATCCTATGCAACCTGTTCTCTCAATAACAGGATAGCATTAGGAGTGAAAATGAACTGTCCCCTTTGCCCTGAAAAAATGTGAAGAGAAATATGACATAAGAAGCTCGGCTCATCTCTGCTTTCTCTTCTCCAGACACTGTTAATGGACTGCATCAAAAATCAGGTTGAGCCTGTGCCAACAGCTGTGCAATTTCATGACAGCATCCATATCGGAGTCCTGCCCATGCACTGTCTGTGAGCACCTTCTTGGTCTCCCTATGGATGCTGAGGAGATGTGATGGTTTAAGCCCAGCTGGTAACTCAGAATCATGCAGCTTCTTGCTCACTTTCCCCTCTTCTTTCTCCTGCAGCTCCCGGAGGGATGGGGAGGAGAATCGAAAGAATGTAACTCACATGGGTTAAGATAAGAACAGTCCAGTAACTAAGGTATAACACAAACCACTACTGCTACCACCAATAATAATAATGATAAGGGAAATAACAAGGGAAGAGAATACAACTGCTCACCACCAGGCAACTGATACCCAGCCCGACCCTGGCAGTGATCTAGCCCTTCTGGGTAACTCCCCCCAGTTTATATAGTGGGCATGACGTGCTGTGGTATGGAATACCCCTTTGGCTAGTTTGGGTCAGGTGTCCTGTCTTTGCTTCCTCCCAGCTTCCCCTCCTCCCTGCAGAGCATGAGACTCAGAAATTCCTAGGTCAGACTAAACATTGCTAAGGAGTAACTTAAACCATCGGTGTTATCAGTGGTGTTCCCAGGCTGAAAGTCAAAACCACAGCACTGCACCAGCTACTAAGAAGGAGAAAAATGACTGCTACTGCTGAACCCAGGAGATCAGCCTGTTTTTCATCCATTTCACTTCTTCCATGTCTGACCAAAATATTTTGAGTTCAGTGATCATAGGAGAAGACTCAATGTGGTTTGCTGGCCCAGATCTCCCTTCATGCTCAAATGACGGCAGTGGTTATAATGATGGACAGTTCCCTGACGTGGTACACAAGGGTGAGAGGTTACAGTGCAACCTCAGCTCCAACCTGTCTGCAATCCTTCCTGTGTGACAGGTGTGAAAAACCTGTTTCACATAACTATTTCTTAAAATGAATCAAAATTTATTATTTCATTTTTGAAGCTGAATAGAGACGTATAAAGATTTATTTCAAGAGCCACACTATATCTGAATTAATAACACCTTATTTTTAGTAAAACTCTACTTTTAGTTAAGTCAGTTTAGTGGAAAAATCACAAGGAAATAGTAGTCCAATTTGCTATAAATCTGTATTTTCAGCTAAGTTTCTTTAACTGCAAAGAGGGTTGCTATATAAGTCTCCCTTTGGCAAGGTCTATGCATCACCATGATGCATGTATAAACAGATTGTGAAGCGGCTGTGTTTTGTTAGATGAAGCCAGTAACTCACTAGGCACTCAGACCTACACTGAACTCTCTCTTTCAGGATGCAGGCTGTGTGCCACTGCTGTTCAGGTCAGGGAAGCAGAGGGCATTTGGTACCCCAATGAATGTATGCTGCAATGTAGAACAGAATCCTACATAAAAATAATAATGATCAAAAGCCCATAGCAATAATACATGCTAATTTGTGTAAGTGGCTGTGGCTTCTCTCTGCCTGTATTGCACTCTGGTGTATTTTCATCATGTTTGTTGTAAACTACCTGTACTGCTCAGCAGATGATCTGTCCTGAAAAAATGTTAAATTGCTTGCTATGGTTAATGGTTATAGCTCTTAAATGTTTGTTTCTGACAAGTCTGCAATATGTTGGGCTCTTGCAAAATATATATACACTTGCAAAAGAACGATTCAATTCCCATTCAAAAGCCTTTTTAATTTGTCAAGATTTCCATCTTAGGTCTAACTTTGCTTCAGGCTGGATCTCGTTAATAGGGGATAAAACAGGCAAGCATCTGGACAATCAGTTTCTATTGAAGTAATCTTCCCAAACTTAGGCACCTTTTAAAAAGGGTATTCTGCTGTTTTCACCCAGGAAAGATCTTTTCAGATGATATATTTGAATGAGGTGAGTGTAAAAAAAATCATAGTTTTCTCTATACTCTTATAACTTTAAAATGTTGTTTAATACTGTCCTGGTTTCAGCTGGGGTAGAGCTAGTTTTCTTTCTTACAAAGAAAAGGTGCACACTAATGCTTTGCAAAGGAAGAATGGGGCCTAGTCAAAGCTGTAGGTTTTGATATAGAAGGATTCCTCATACTTCAAAATGAGAATGCTATAGTACTCTGATTCACTTAAACTCCCTGTGTAAGTGAAATAATTATTTTTGGACTTCACAGGAAGATTTTTGGCATAGTTGGCACACATCATACTTAGCATACTTCCATTTTAAAAGAGTTACAATACTGTTGTAGCAGGTTTTTGTTTTTTAGAAGCAACCCTCCCACCTCTCTTTCTTTTGGCAGGACTGATTCTTCTTTTAGACTCTGAAATAATAACATAATGAAAACCCCTGTGGATTTGTTCTTAGTTCTTTATTTGTTATAAAAAAGCAATGTGTGCTCTAACTATTGTTTATTTCTCATACTTTTTCATAATTCAAAACTTCATCTCATTCTATGTCCCTCTCTCTTTTAGTTTGTTTGGTTCATTTGGTTTATTTTTCGTAACTCTCCCCCTCCCCCCCCCATAATTTAGATGTCTTTTTTTAGGGGTATATGCGTGGTGAAAAACTGTATGTATGTTTAATGTTACTCCTTTGCTGTGTTCCTCAGTTAACTGAGCTCCCAGATTAAGTTTACATACCTGATGCCATATGACCTTCTCTATTTTAAGGCAAGAGGCTAAAAACTAATGTTTATGATCAATTTCTTTATTCGTGTTACATGACATTTCCTCTTCTGTATGAAAAAATTAGTCCACAGTTTATGAAGTTTTTGGTTGCATCAGTGTGAAAAACTTGAAAACAAGGAGGGAGAGGTTATCATCTTACCTAGAGTGTGCTATATTATTAACATATCCTTTATTTAACAGACATCAGTTGTGATTATTTGGTGAGACTGAAAGTGAAGTTTACTGTGTGAGTCCCACTCTTTGCTGGTAAACTGCAGCTCACTGCATGGCTTCTTCTGGGTTATGACTCTATGATGTGAATTAAAGGACTTTTCTAAAAGAGAATGTTCAAATTCGTACACAACTTAAAATTTGCCTTGTGTAAATTGTCAACATTAGATTAAATTTACATCCATGGAGGATCTTCTCCTTATTTCTGTCAGATGTAGAGAATTAATAATGGCCATTTAAAAATTTGTGGTTTTCATCACAACATTTTATATCTTTGTCTTCAAATGTGGAGAATATTGCTAACTTTGTTTAAATACCATGCATCATCCGTGTGTACAGGTTTTTACCCTCTACCTGATAAAAAGACCTTTCTCTTGAACAGTCTCTAGAGCACATTCTGAACAGTACACAAATGTGACTTGACTCCCTTGAAGTCAAAAGCAATACTTTTAATTGACGTAAACGGAGCCAGATTGACAAATGTATGTAGAGGGATTGTTTCTCTCACCAGTTAACTGAAGCCCCTTCAGGGAGTGAGGGCTGGCCTCTGTTTCACCAATTTTCTGGCTGTGTAACTTTATTGATTTCCATTGCACAATCATGACACGTGAGATGGAGTGGAGAATTAGGCTCTAGGCATGGTGGATGCCCAGTGAGCTGTGTTGTGCTTTGCAGTGAGAAGTGTAAAAGGAAATAAGTGCTCCTTTCACAGACACCTCTGCAAGGTGTGCATTGTCATGACTGGCTGTATCTCCTTCTGTATGCCATGTACACATATCTGGTATTCACTTTCTAAAGGATACAGCGCAGGAGGGAATTGGGCACCTGGTGTGAAAATACAACCAAAGAGGGGCAGAGGGGTGGATCTAAATATGTGCTCAGGAAAACCAACTTAGGCTTGCTTCTATAGTCAGGAAAAAAGCAATATTCTTTAATTAAACTTCACTCAGCTAGGAACATATAATCTCACTGAGGGTGGTTTGTGCATCATACCTATGTCCACAGTCACATCCCAGAAATAATAAAGGAAAAATGTCTGCATTAACATACCAATCAAATAAAATTGTAAATTTTTGTCTTGGAGATTTGTAACTATGTTAAGTCACAATAGAATTGCTTGTTGAGAAGATCTCATCCTGGAAAAAAGCTATTTATTGTTCCATTGCCCATTTAATTTTCTAAATCATTTTTATAATCAATATATAGCATAATATACACAACTGTTTGACTAGAAAGATTTGGTTCTACTGATGACATTCAATGATGAATGATGGGAACATTCTCGGTATATCTTAAAATACATGGTAGCATGTAGCAGGAAATTCAACTTGAAAAATTCAGATTGGCTTGAATAGGAGAGTATCATCACATGGGATGCAGGTTATTTAATATCTTCTATAGAGAGGTGCTGGAATGCAGGCAAGGTTGCTAAGCTGAAAGAACAAGTGTCTTCTGCAGATGTGTGCCAGAATTAATATTAACTTTAGTTTTCCTGGTTTTTTTGCTCAGCAGGAACTGAAAATTAGCTTATTTATGGAGTCAGAGAACACTTGCAGGCCTAATCCAGACCTAACTTGCCCAGGGACAATAAACAAATCACAGGCCTATGAGATGCTTTCCCATGGTTGGCTGCAGCCATGGCAAACTACTACTGTAATTAATTATATGTCATGGGCTAAGGTGCCTCTTTCTCAGGGTGTAAAACCTCCACAGAGCTGGTGGAGCAAACAGAGGTCAGCTTAAATGGGCTTCCCAGGGTAGTGGTGGAATCACCATCCCTGGAAGTGTTAAAAAAACATATGGATGAGACTGGATGAGACTTTTAGTGATATGGTTTAGTGGTGGATTTGGGAGTGGTGGGGTAAAAGTTGGACTTGATGTTCTTAGAGATCTTTTCCAACCTAGCTGATTCTATGAAATGGAGAAGTGCACAACATGCTCTCCTCATTCCCCTAGGGAGGAGGGCTGTCCCTGCTCAAGTTGGGCTGGTCCCACTCAAGACTTCTTCTTGTCCTACAAAGCAGCAGCTAGACCTGACTTCCAAGTCACTACAATGCCAAAATATTGCTGAAGGAACCTAACTGGGTTTTATTATCGCTGAAGGAACCTAACTGGAACATTTATTTGGTCTGCAGCCTGTGCTGGCAGCATTGTATCACTGTTATTAAGCTGCAGCTGCTGTTGATCATTTTGTAATCATGTAATGATCCTGTAATATTGTGCAGCTGTAGAGTTCCAGTTACCAAGATCTTGATGCACGTTACAAGTAAGTCAGACTCTGGAAGGTCTAGTATTTGTCTCCAACTGTAAATTCTGTCAAACTTTGGAGGTAAGGAGTGATTTTTGGTGTAGGCATTGATTTGATTCAGACTGAGATTTTTCCTTGTTTATACCATAATGTACAGTTCCCTATAACATATTTATGATCTGTTTAGATGAATCTGCATCTTTTAAAAAATGAACTATTTGTAGGCATACAGAAAGTGAAGAATTAATTTCATTTGCCCTCTGTGGGCTGCAGTCCTAGCAGCAGATGTGCTAATATGCCTTCAGCCATTCCTCATGTTGGTATTTCTCTCTCTAGCATCCCTGTCTTCCCATGGGTACTGGCTGAATGGCAATGCTTCTACTAAAAGAAAATCCTGATTTATAGCAGCTAGGTACAATATCTTACGCCAGCACCTGAACATCCAAGTCTTCACAAGTGGGAGAGAATAGTTAGTTTCCTGAACTGAAGGTCCTGAGGTGAGTTCTGCCTGCTTATGCATGTAGTTCTGTGAAAGAAGCCAAAAGTAGGGACACAGATACTCCAAAGAAGAGCAAAATTGGTTTAAGCTGATTCAGCATGTACTGGATTTACCTGGGGGTGGAAAAATAGCCAAATTTACTTCATAGCAGCCTACACAGTGCTTTGTTTTAGACTGGTGACCAAAACAGTGTTGGTAACACACTGATGGTTTAGCTGTTGCCAAGCAGTCCTTGTACAGCTCTAAGGCTTTTGCTGTTTCTCACTTTGCCCCCTTACAGAGTAGGCTGGGGGTAGGCAAGAGGCTGGGAAGGGACGCATCCAGGACATCTGATCCCAATTGACCAAATGGATCCCGTTGCATATAGTGTCACCCTCGTAGCAATAAAAAGTGGAGGGATTTATTTTAAGGCTTGGGGCCTAGCGGGGCATCACTCTGCTGGGCAACCGCTTTCTTCTTTCTTTTTCATCATTTACTAAACTATCTTTATCTTGATCCACAAGTTTACCTGTGTTTTGCCCTTCTAGTTCTCCCCAGTCCTGTTCAGGGGGTGAGCGACTTGGTGGGAGCTTACCTGTCAGCTGGGGTCAATCTTTCACAAGTACTGTGACTTTTGAATGAGAGTGAACTAGTGAGGATTCATTATATTTAATGCTCAGTAGGCAGTATTACTGTATAAATCCCTTTCTACATTTTTCTTTCTCATAACTGTATTAGCTGGCTACTCAACTTATATTTTGACTGGTAAAATCAAGCTTAGGTAGCTCTTGGCCTCATACAGGTCTCAGTGAGGTCAAGTATTTATTGACAGCAGACCATCATATGTTCATTCAATTGACTGAGATTCTGCACATAGTCTCTGTGAAGGGGTTAAGGTATTCTCTCAAGAAAATGTCTTTATTGGTAGAGGAGAGGGTCATACTCATGCAATGAGTCAGTCCTCTTTTTGGTCCAGTAAATCACGAATCACATTTTTCGAAGTGGTACAGCTTCAACAGGAGTGTAAATTATCTCAAATCACACAGCCTGTGTGTGGTGAGGGTGTTCTTCCTGCGGGGGAAATCTATAGATTTCAGCCCCTCAGGCTGAAGAAGCTTTATTGCATAGTGCTTTCCTGAGCAAGTGATTTAGCCACGGAGCTACTGGGTAAAAGAAGTACTCCAGCCACTGAGAAGCAGAAATACTTGGCTGTAATGTTTGTAATGCCTAATTCTAGAAGTGTGTGGGAAGCATGCACTGTGCATGTCTCTTAGATTAAATCCTTCTAGGGAGCTGGGAAGAACATTTAGTCCTGTAAGGACACTTAACTGTGTTGCTCTAAACTCCATGGTCCATGTTCATGTTTCTCAGTGTCAGCTGAGAAGCATTAAAACCAGGAAGAAATGTGGGAACACAATTTATAAGATTCTTACAATACATGTCTATAAAGTGTGGGAGTAACTCACCTAATGAATTACTAATAACTTGATACTTACTTCACCTTAGGAAGTTAACACAAAAGTAAAGATCCAGCTCCTTAGTTCCAGATAACTGGCTTAGGAAACCGGAGAGGACTTAACAAGCAAGAGCAAGAAAATTGGTTTAAAGTTTGGGGTAAAAAATGAAAGAATAAACTGGGAACAGAACTTTGTGCAACGCATTTGTCTTAAATCGAATTAGAAAATGTGAAATGCACATTAGTTTTACACAGATATATATATATATATAACATGTGAGATTATTTTATTGGAAAATGTACATCTCAAATTCATGATTTTAAATTTTCCATTTTTATGAGATTTGCCTGTATTGGAGCACTTTTCTGTTTGGAATAAACAATTTTAGGGACAGGATTGCTTCCAGGGCTTTGTTCCGTACTAAGGGTTTGAAATTCTGGCATTGCCTAGGAAAAAGGAATGATTGCTATTAGTGATTTTATTTTTTAAGTCAACACTCTGTTTCTTGCCGCAGTCTATATATATTCACTTATTCCTTTACATCGTTTTATCTGTAACAAATACTGACTTGCTGTAGAATAAAAATAGACTTGCTATGCCTTTTTCAGCTTATTAAATTGGTATCTTGTATTAGTCATAACTTCAGTGTACAAGACAGAACTCTACAGTAGTCCTTGTTATCAAATATGCCATAGTGTGACATTTTTAAACTAGTGGCAGGAAAACTCAGAAAAATCTTCCAAATGCCAGGATAAATATGTGTGTATGAAATACTTCTGTGCATACTTGAATGTGGAGATTTAATCATATTTTACATAAGTAATTTCTTTTTAAAAGGCTTACAGGTGTGATTCAGACAAGGCCATTTTACACATGAGATTACTTTTAATTTTGCTTACTAAACAATTTGTTCATCTGGCTCATGTAAGCATGCCCAAAGCTTTTTTGTGTTGCTGTCACCAGGGATATATGCGTGTGTGTGCGGGAGAGAAGAAACATTTGTTCTTAAGATTGCATTCAGTAAAAATGGGTTTGATGGATTCAATTTTATCTTTTTTGTGTTGATGGTGGCTGAAAGAGTGAGATATCTTTCTTCCCTGACAAGCTTAGGAAAAGCAAAAGGATATTCAAATACCCATGGAGATTTTCCCTTTGAGAGTCTGCTGGTAAATATCAAATGCTGTTTACCAAGCAGGCTGTTCCATATCATCACAGGGTCAACAAGTACAAGAGCAGGCTTACTTTCTTACAGCATTGTAGGTAAAAGTATCTTACTATTTTTTCCCCCTCAACTCCTCTTTTTTGGCTTAACTTGCTGCTTTTGGCTTCTATCTCTTTTTTCCTCACTCCTTTCTATTTCCCACTTTCAGCAACTTAGATTGATATATTAGCTTTTACCTTGCATGCCTGTTGGCAGTTAGTACACAGTTTTCTCAGTTAGAAACCTTGCTACCCTATTTACGTGATACCTGGAACATACTGCTGTTATGACAATTTTAAAGTTCACTGAAATGGTTGCTTTTTACTTGTACTGAGCTGGAAGTGTATTATGCAAAAAATACCTTATACCCATCCTAAATATTTTTACTGTTTGTGGCAGTATTGCTGCTGTATCTTTCACAACTTTTCCCAAGTGCTTTTTGCAATAGAACTTTAAAAAAATATATTTCTGTTTCTTCCACCTCCATAAGGCAGGAATGAGCATAATGGTGTTAGAAACAGATGTTAGTGTTCTAACCAGTCGTCATACCAAACTAGTCATCTGAAGCTTTGAAGACACTTTTATATAACTTTTTTACTTTGACGAATCTGAAAAACACTTCAAGGGTGAAAGAGGATAATTTCAAAGGCAAGTCTAAAAAAGACTTAAAGGGTGAAAGAGGATAATTCCAAAGGCAGTATGGGCCAAGCAGGAATTAGTTTGTCCATGACTAATGAAAATAATCTTTTGTTTTAGAAAACTTAGGAATTTAAGTGTGAGTGCAAATGCATATGGATTGTTAAATTAGATGCTTTCTCTGCAGTGCATTGGTCTTCTTCATGTGAAAGCCCCAGGTAATAAAAGGAAGGATGAGTGTTTTAAGAACAGTGATTGAAAGACTTAGAGTCAAGCTGATGGAGCAAAATCCCTGTCTTAACACTCCCTAGGAACTGAAAGGGGAATAGTGGTGGAAGATAGAGTTTGTTGATTTGTATCTGGTGGAGAGGAGGAAACACAAGGAAAGGATTAGTGAACAGACTTGAAACATGATTGTATCACTCCAGATATAGTGGTATGTTGAAGAAGCATTTCTAATAGAAAGGATAGAAATTGTAGGACACTTATCTAAACATAGAAAGGAAACAATCTGGAAAAGAAAGGGAAAAGGAAGTGTGTGTCTCTTCTGGACCATGTGAGACACAAGATACTGCTGAGGTTTCCAGTTAGCTGAGAGACTTCCTTTCTTAACACAGTAAATGTGTTTCTGAGATCCCAAATAGCAAATTAATTGTTGATAAATTAAAAAAATTATAGGAGCTTTGGATGTCAGGCATGGCTGGTGGAAGCTGCTGGTGGGAATGGCAGCATGGTCTGCAGACTGATGGCCACCTGGCTGAGATGATTTGCGCTAACAGGCCGGAGCAGCCTAAATCAGCCCTTGCTAGCTGTAAGATTTCAGCCTCAAACTGTGAATGGTGCTTACTGGAGTGAAGGGAAAGCAACCAGCTGGCTGAACAGTTGCTTCCCCAGAGGGAAAGACTGAAATTTTATTACTTTAGTTATACTCTAGGAATTAATCCTTGTTATTCTGCTTGCTTATCTTGTTTTTTTTTTTTTTTTTTTTTTCCTTTTTAATGAAAATGTTAATGTGTTTTACTTAAATTTTTAGATGGGCAGGAGTGGTTGCTCTGAGTATAATTATTATAATTTCCCCAGATCGATTCACAAGTCTCCAAGGAAGTGTTTGTCTAGGAAGTCCCTTAAATTTGAACGCAGGTGTGCACTTATCAGTTGAATTGTGGCAGGCAGGTTACACTGAGAAGTGGCTTGGATGTTTGGCTAGCTGAAGCAGTGACATATCGATTCCTGTGAACAGGGAATATGAATGTTGCATCTATTCCATCAAATACAATGTTTCTGATGTTGCAGGAAGGAAAGGTAATCTGGATTTCAAAGGCATCTATATTTCGATGAGCACTTCTAAACATAGGATGAGCTGGGACTCTTATATGTGTATATTCTGGTTTAGGGTAAGTTAACAGTAGCTATACATGGAATGAAAGACTTTATTTATTAATTTCTTTATTTCTTTATATCCCTTCACTGACCAATCTGTTACTGACCCTTTCTGCCCTGAGAAAAGTGATTGCAAGATCCTTCAAGAGCAGGTATGTGAAGAACCATATACTTTCAAGATGTACAGCCCCATTCCCTTATATTTAAGCAAATCCTGTGTGACAAAGATGTCTTGTTACCCAGGAATTTAGAAGAGAGTTTATGCAGTGCTGAATTCAGAGAAGGTCCTTTCAGTAGTGTGAATTAGAAAACTGGTTGCTGAGGAACTTTGTGACACATTTTAGGTGATGATGTTTTGATGGTGGTTTTTACATACATAACTTCTCTTTTCTTAGCATAGAGTAACACCTCCAGTTCTGCTGTTATCTCAGTTTTATTATGCCAAAAAAACATAGGGATGGAGGGTTTTTTACTGCTTTTATGTTTACGTTTTTGTTTATGATTGCCCTCTTTAACTGCTAAGAACTTGATTTAAATCTATCATGTTTAAAGTTTTACCTCTTAATTTCATTTTACCTGTCCAATCCTAAAGTATCACTCATGTTGCTCTTACTGTTGCTCAGTCTTGAGGAACTCTCCTCATTTTCTTTTGGAAGGCTTTAGAAATTCTTCTGATTTGGCCGACAAAAGTAGTTTTTTTTTCTGAAAGATTCCTGAAGTTTTCAGCTTGGTTCTCTTAGGGTTGTGAATCGTTTAGCTGCAGCTACTACAAAACAGTCAAATCTTAGTTGTTATACATAGAACTCATTCATTTGGTCCCTGTCTCTGGCTCATCTGTTTTCAACAGCATTACATCTTCTCTTATATTCTTCAGGCACTGATATTAAGGCAGTTGCTGACTGTACAGAGAGTCGGAGGAAAGTTGGGATTCTGCAGAGGTAATGACAAAAATATTGCTTTCCTTAAAGATGATGGTGCCATCTGTAGCGGTGAAAAATGATGTCTTCCCCTTATTGTTTGACTGATCTTCCTTAGGCTTGTGGAGTTATTACTTCTTTCACAGCAGAGAGGATCGTACACAATGTAGAGATAAACACATACACATGGACACAGACTACTTTTGAGTATTACCAAGTTGGCTTTGTTGCATGCTTTCTTTCTATCCTGTCCCTTCCACTTACACTGTTGTGTCTGTTACTTGGAACCTTAACATTCAGTGCAATCTATACTTATGCTCCTCTCTGAAGGCTCTCTAGATAGAAAGTGACACCATTGTCTTCACTGCTGCAGAATCGCTTGATACGAGTGGCTCAATTCTCTGTTGGTGTTGAGGTCAAACATAATATGCTGCTCTGTAAATATGGTGTTGTGCAGCAAAAAAAATCTTGGGCCATTTCTAATTCCCTACAACAGCATCTCATTCTTCAGGATTTCTTGGTTGGAAATGATACACATCCATATTTTTATGATGTGCCATGGTATTTTCATGTTTCAGAAGCACCAGACATGATGTGTACATGTAGTACATGAGTAGAAATACACAAGTGGGAAAAGAAGATATACCCAGGAAATTCCAAATATGTGGGGACTCCTCCTGAAGTGGGACAATAAGCTTTAAGACTGTTGAATAAATCGGTAAAAAGTAAAGGTAACTCAATCCATAGCTTGAATTTTGTATTGGGTAGGTAGGGAAGGAAGGAATTACTACGTCAGTATTTGAAGAGGAAGCATGAAATGGCTTAACCCTCTCATTTGTTACAGAAAATGTAAGGTGGGTATTAGAGTGTTATTTTGTGTTAGTGTTTTGTTTTGGGTTTTTTTTTGTGCTTTTTTTTTGTTGTTCTTAATGGTTTTCATTGTATAAGAACACTACGCAAATTGTTATCTGAAAAACTCAAAGACTTAAACATTTGATATTCTGAATAAAGACAAATATATCAGGGGCATCTTAAGGCACTTATATAATTTCTGTTGCTTTTTTCATTGCTAGAGATGGGTGTATTATTCCTGCAGCCCACACTTTGAGCTACCTCCTTGTTGTCCTGAATAGCTTTTTATCAGGTTGCATACAAAGTAAGAAGCTCCTAAAAGGGAGTAAAAATGACATTTTGAGTAATTTGGGGGATCACTGGATGGAAAGTCAGTCTGATGTTTTACATCTGAGTAATGGATATAATTGAGTTTGTTATGTGTTCATTTTTTAGTCTTACAGTAGTGGGTTTTAAGCATTATTTGAATTAAAATTGCATGCAACAAAAATTGATATGGCATCAGGATTCCATAAATTAATATAACCTTTTTTCTTGTCTTTGGTTGGGTTCCTTCCCCCTCCTCTTTTTTTGCTCTCGAAACTTCTGATTTTGTCTCAGCTGTGATACAGTTTCCCCAAATGTTAACACTGGATTCAAATGCACTGTTAGAGCTATGGTTATAAATCCAGCCAATGCCCATACTATGCAGTGATTAACTAGTTCCTGCAACTGCATAGATCTCCACTGATAGCTATAGCCTGCAAGGTGAAGTGATTGTTCATAACTATTGAACAGATATCCCCATACATCACCGCATGAAGACATCAATCCTTTTCAAGGTTAAAAGGATATTTCTCTAAAGCAGGCACTGCTGGTGTTCACAAAGGCAGTAATACAAGCAGGTTTTCATTTTTGAACAGTGTTGTTGCTGTTGGGACTTCTTAAATTCAGGAGAAAAAGCATTTTAAGCATACTAGCCAGCAGAAAAATATATGTGGCATGCTTTTTTTGTAGGCTACATTGTCTTCTGGGCTCATTTGTTAATTTGCTGATTTCTGCAACAGCAGAAACCTATATTTGATGGGACATGCAAACATGGCTGCCACTTCCATCTACTTTCCTTATTTTGTGGTAATCTATTTCAAATGGAAGTGAAATATCTTTATGGCTGTATATATCCTTTAGGTTTTTTTCTTGACAATTATATTGCAGAATGCATAAATATAGTAAATGCTTTTCCAGTATCATAGATGCAAATTCAGGGAGTTTGTTTCCAGCTCTACTGGCAATGCAAGTGCCTAGCTGGGTGTGGATACAATCTCTGTTGAGGCCATTCTTTTCCTGTTACTGAGATTTAACACATGTGAAGCGTTCCTTATTGCATGAGTTACTGTCACATCCTTCCTTCCTTAGGAAGGAAAACTGACTTCATAAATGAGGCATGTACATCTAAATGTGTGTTCTATTTCCAGTGTTGCTCAATGTATTTTTGTGTCATTTTAGGCAAAAGCAGCATTATTTGTAATCTCTGTAAAGATGCAGTTTATATTTGTGCCTCAGAGCTATTCAAGAAGAACAAATCCATTAGTACCTGTAAGAAGTTCGAAAACTGCACTGACAATAATCGTAAAAATATAGACAAATAGCAAAAACTTTTCTGGATAAAACAAATTTTAAAGTTATGAGATTTTGTCCCTTCTTTTCTCTCTCTTGCTTTTGTTTTTGTAACTACCTGTTGTCTAGATTAATTCTGTAATTTCAAAATGGAACCTGATGTTACCATAATATCAAGGAGAAAATCCTGTAAACTCAAACTGAATAATTTTATTCTTGGTGTTACAATAATTTACTCCAAATCCCTTTAATCAGGGATTCTTTTTCTTTTTTTTTTTTTTTCCACATTCAAAGACTGTAATATTTCCTACCCAGGATTACATAATGCACACTCCTAAATGCACAAGGAGCTTTCCTAGAATGTACAAGAAAAGCCATTTATTATTTTGACTTAAAATCAATTTAAACACAGTCCCTTTGGAACATTAGTATTTATCAGACATTTTTATGTCCCCAGTGATCTTAATGGAGTATCAGAAACTCTTATAACTCTCTAGGTCTTTGTTCAGCTTCGTTTGCAGATTATTATTTTTTATACAGGAAAAATGCTATCCTTTTAAAATTATATTCCATAACTTATGAATTGGCCTTGATAGAGGAAGAGAGTACTCTTTCAAGGAGAATTTTAGTACAGGAAAGATATGGACTTGTTGGAGTGGGTTCAGAGAAGGGCTATAAAAATGATCACAGGGATGGAGTACCTCTCCTGTGAGAAAAGGCTGAAGGAGATGGAATTGTGTGTCTGGAGAAGAGAAAGATCCAGAGAGACCTTATTGTGATCTTTCAGTTCTTAAAAGTAAGAAAGATGGGGAAAGACTTTTTAGCTCTGTGTGTTGCAATAGGATGAGGGGTAATGATTTTAAAGTAAAAGGGGGGAGAGTCAGGCTGGATGTGAGGAGAAATTCTTTACAATGAGGGTAGTAAAATACTGGAACAGGATGCCCAGAGAGATATTAAGGCCAGGCTGGATGTGATTCTGGGCAACCTGATATAGTTTAAGACATCCCTGTTCATTGCAGGGAGGTTGAACTAGATGTCCTTTGAAGATACCTTCCTACCCAAATGATTCCATAACAACTTTATAGAAGCATATTTTCATAACTAACAGATCTAGGATCCAGCAAACTCAGCACTTGTTTGCAGAGATGTAGTTAATATGCTAAAAAGTACTTAATTTTATTTAATGTGTCCACTTAATAGCCATAAAGGAGCAAATTTGACTTGCTGTATAGCAAGTTTCTGGAAGCCAAGGTCAGATCATCTATCTAAAGTTCTCTTCCCACTTAACAGTCAATTTAAAATATCAGTATAAATAATTTTTGTGTAACATGTTCTGTGTACAACTGTTAGCTCTAAGATTGAAGAAACTTGCATGAATTTGTTTTCTTCTAACAAAATAACTGTGAGAATTTCATGAAAATAATAAATGGAAGAGCTGGCTGAGATTCAGAATGTCTTTCAAGAAAATCTCAAAAGCAATCAAGCCTGTCCATATCTGTCTTTCACAATGTGATTTCCTAAAAGCATGTTATATTCTTGCTAGTGGCTCTCAGCCATCCTGATGCTCCAGAGCATATTCTCAGTTGGTGACGCAACTCCCATCTGGAATTTTGAAGGCTTCAGCTCTGCACTCTGGGTTACTGCTCATCATTGTTATCTTCACCATAATGATTCAGCAGTTTTTCCCAAGGAAAAACGTGCCAAGATGCACGTTTCTGCTTTGGTATCATAGAGTTCAAGTATCATACCTACATTTAATAACTATTTGTTACTATTATAAAATTGTATTGTCACTAGTATAGCAGCACATAACCTGAATATTTTCCACAATAATTAATCTGTTGACTCAACCAAGAAGCTTTTTATGAAATGCTACTGTGGTTTCTTTTCTAACATGTTAAATTCTGGAAGTTTCAATCTTATAATTTAGCATTTGTCTCTTTAGTTGTTTTTATCTCAGCTTTGTTCCTATTGTGAAGCCCTTAAGCATGCTTGTTGCAGTGCACTGTGAGAGGCTGTTCTAACTTTTGACCTACACATATGGTTGTAGGCTCATTTGAAAGTCTGTTGGTTATTAGGTGTGTTGGGATGCTAATAGGTTAAAACATAATTCACTATTGACCTGATTTTGCATTCTGAGGAAAAGAGATGTTTGTGAATCAGGTGGCCTGCATAGAGATTATTTTAGATACTGGTGTTTGCTTATTTTTTAATCTGTTCTGTACATTCTGTACATTCTGAAATCCAAAAGGTTGAACCAGGTTAGGAAGAGATGTAGCAAAATATATAATTTATTTCAGTGCAACTTACAGCATAGCGTTGATTAAAAAAAACCCAACCTCAGAGCATAGAAAGTTCATTACGAGGATCTTGTGGGAGGGGTATGCCCGGGGGCTTAAAACACTGGATTTTTGTCATTATCTCTTCCTCCTTGTAAGCTCTCTAATACTTCCCAATCCCTGTCACTGAGTGACCTTTGCTTAGGGAGTTGCATGACAGCCTTTGACAGAGCCTTACAGTTAGAACACAGTAATGACAGCTGAAAAATCACCCATATAACAGACAAAATGAGAAAAGGTTAAGAAGAAGCTGCATATTACCCTATTCTTCCTCTTCTTTTGTATAGGGGACACATCTGATTTTTCAAAGTGTGAAAGAGGTTCCTAACTTCAGTGAATTACAGTGGTAAATAGGCATTTAATTTACTATTTTAAGATTCTTCTTTAAGACTTCAAGCATTTTAACTTTGTTACTGTGTCTTAACTTTTAGAAGGCTTTAGAAATGCTTTTTCATACATTTTATGTGCTTATTCAAGTAAAATATTTCACAACAAATTAAATAGTCTCAGTGTAGGTACCTAACAAAGAATAGATCTTGCTATATAGAACCATCAAAATAGGTGCAATAGTAAGTATATGTTGGCTGTAGTTGATGGTACATGACAACCTGTATTGAGTTTGCTTAACATGTTAATGTTTGAAACCACAAAACTGAAAACATACTGTAGTTAAGACTTTGACCCATGAGTGAAAACACTTTTTCTTAAAAAATAAAAAAAAATATATTTTTAACTTTTCCTTCAGTTTAATGATAGTGACTTAAAGGAAGAGAAGTATGAGACAATCATGACTTTGAAAATTAGCATGAAGTTATTTAGATGAATGTAATATATTTGAAGTGAGATTTAACTCATTAAAACATTAAATTAGGGAAAACTAATCTACATCAAAATGCACATGGAACATTCTCAGGAATGGGTTCTGCTGAGATTGAGGTATGGTATATGAGCTCTCTTAGGTGGGAGATATCGTATCCAATTCCTGCCTCAACATCAATTCAGGCAAGTAGTATCCTGCATGTTCTCATCCCATGTGGGCCCAAGAGAATAAGTTATCATTTAATGTTATCTATCTGAGAAGATCTAGCCATCTAGGTTTCTTCTATAACAACATCTGGCAACTCTTGAATAAGTATCTCTATGTAAGAGGATTAATAATCCTCTGGGATTATAATATTCCCCTATTGACTAGGAAAATATACTAAATGACTGACTGATTGACACCCTTGATTTGATTGCTTAAAAGCAGGGGAAAACAATTTTACTCTTAGAACAAGTATGAGATGCATAAATTAAAATAGCCACTGAAGCTACACTATTTTAAATGAGACTCTGGGGTATTACAATTCCAAAACAAAAAGAGAAGTTAGGGTTGGTTGTTTCCCAATGGTGTCTTATAAAAACAAGGTTATTAGAGTATGAAATCTATTTTCTATGAGTAACTGTTGTACTACTGGGAAAATACACACTTTTAGATTTTTGTAATAAGGGCTTTTGCCATTTTAGCTAAATAGGCATCTAGTCAGCATTCACAGAAAATACCAATATAGGAAATTAAAGAATGTTTAGAAAACAGATTTGAGACTAAAGCAATAAAGTAATAATTTTGTAATTCCCCTTCCTGGAACCTGCTACAGGTGCATGAGGACACTCAGATACATCTCCAGAATTCAAAATGGACTGGATATTGGTGAAAAGCAGTCAATATCCATCCCTCCCCTGCAAACTTGATTTACGTATGAAGACTTCATTAAACATGACACTTTATTCCTCTCCAACTTTTTAATTTAAAGGAAAGTATCTTGGAGGTGTGTGGCAGAAGTTAGCCAGTAGAAACTGACATGCAGACTTTGGAAAATATCTGGGAAAGTGCTAAATGAATTATGGCCATGAATGCAGATGTGTTTGAAACAAATTAGGTAGGTTGATACTTTTTTTTTTTTTCCATTAGCAAATTATCACTGTTTTAACTGAAGTTTTATACGTGTATTCTTATACCAAATTTTCATTCACATGAATAAAATTGCATGGAACAGGGAACAACTTGATTGCAGGGACTTCTTTACTATACATACGATAATTTGTGTTGGAAGGGATGGAAGAGGATCAAGTTATATGAGACTGCTTGCTGCACTGTCCAGCTGAATGCTGACTATCTCCAAGGATGGAAATGACACTACCACTCTGGGCTCCTATTCAGTGCTTGAGCACTCTCACAGTTAAACATCTCTTACCTGAAACCTGTTTGGAATTTTCCGTGTTGCAACTTGTGTGTTTTGCATCTTGTCACTGCCTGCACCTGAGAGGAGTCTGGCTCTGTCTTCACCTATACTTTCCATGAGGGTGTGACTGAAGAGGGAAGTTAGATATATACACATACCTCATATGTGGTAAGATACACTCATACCAGTGTCTTTTTCAGATTGAACAACTCCAGCTCTGACAACCCCTTCTTGCAAGTAGTATGCTCCAGCCTCGTAATTGTTGACTCTCCTCTGTACAGTCCTCTGCTGATGAACATGCTACAGTATGCCAATTACTTTCTTGACTGCGAAACCTAAAAGTGGATACAGAGCTCCAGACGCAGTCTCACAGCTGCTGAATTGAGGGGAATTTCGTTGACCTGCTGGCTATATTCTTGCTGAGGCAGTTAGATATGTGTTTGGCCTTCTGCTGCAAAACCATGCTATATGGCCATGCTCAACTTACTGTTCACCAAGATACCTAGGTCCTTTTCTGCAAAGCTGCTCCCAAGCAGACATCTTCAGCCTGTTCTGTTGCTTCCAGATGCAGCATTTCGCATTTGTTGTTGAACTTCATGGAGGATCATTTTTTCAGCATGTGGGGATATCCAGGGTCTCTGAAAGGCAGCCCTGCCTTCCAGTATGTCAGCTGCTCCCCTCCACTCAGTATCATTCATGAACTTTCTGAGAGTACTTTCTTGCTCTTGAATGAGGTGATTTATTGAGAACTACAGTCAGTTTTGGTAACATTCTGAGGAAGTGAAAGTCTAGACAGCTCATATTTGCATTAGGTGTGACAGATTTTAATCTTTGCTTTAAGGCTTCAATCTGGAAAGAATGACACTGGTTTCAGAGGAGTCGTATGATTAAAGCATGAGTTACATGATGTGATTAGGCTAAGATTCATGTGAAAGGATTATAGAGATACGCAATAGAAATGTTACTGCTGGTATAAAGAAAGAATTAAATGGGAACATTTGAGTGTGAAAGCACCAGAGGAAGTGGTGAAAGGAGAGATAAAAGAATTACATATGTTGATAGCATTTAGATTAGTATTTTAATAAAATCATAGCACATATGCAAACATTTTCTCAGTAACATTCAGTTTAGGAAAACAAAAGTCTAGACCAAAAGATAGGCTATAGGTGGCAAAGAAAATACAAGCGTTTAATGAGCCATAGAGGTGGCAGAGGATTAAAACTTTATAGTCATCATGAAGTCATAAACTGTATAAAAGTTATGTCCAAAAGCCAGCATATTGCCAGCCTGTGAGGAACCCAGAAGGCATAATAAGAATTCAGTGACTGTTGGTATTCCTTAATCTCCATGTTCAACACAAGTCATCTTGCACAAACTACTTGGGTACGTGCATCTTCATTCTTGTGAGCATTTAATTATGAAAGAATGAGTGTGTGAGCAAAATAGTTCTTAAAATTAAAACATCTCATCCTGTAAGGCCTTCCATTGAATGTTGATATGTTACTTTACACATTTCAATTCACTGCACACTTAAAGATAAAGCAAAACCTAACATAATAGTAGCACCCGGAAAACTTTACATGCATTTTTGTCTCTTTGAAAGTGGAACCGGAGGTGGAAGAAAGGTATCCATATGACAGGTAGTAGTTGCCTCTGCTGGTGCAATGCCAAAAGAAACAGATATGTAATAATGACATGAAATTCAGAATGTCATGTGGGTTTTAATAAATAAGTTCTTTTGCTATTCACCTTCACATACTAAGCAGGGAAAGTTCAATAGTTCAGTACTAAGCAGGGAAAGAAGTGATTCACCAAGCTTCTTCCCTCAGTTTTTGGTTGTTTGCTGGCTACTGCTCCATTTACCTTCCCACTGTTTTACTTAGCGCTCCATTAATCTCCCAGCTGCTCTGCTTCTGCTGTCCTTAAGATACGCAACAGGAAAGAAAGGAACAAACCCTAGGAATCCACAGAATGAGCTTCCTGGCAATGGAAAAGAACAGAAGGCTGTGGCAACCAGAATAGAAGGTCTTGTGGAAACAATTAGCAAATCCTGGCTGATCTCTTCAGAAACAGGCAAGGTATTCTGGCACTTATGGGAGTGCTTGTTTATTTTGTTCACCAACAAGCACATTTTGCCACCCTGACCATGTGTTTTGCCTTACTCCATAAATACTGCAACTGAGAGAAGGGGTGCTTGTTCAGTGAAGTACTATGCAAGAAAATAAGACAACAAAATTTGTCTGTATAGTTTTGAGTACTCCTGGTGGTTTCCAAGATAGCCAAAATCAGTTGCAAAACTAACAAAACTCAAAGTTTGCATTTGGTTCACAAAAGCTGCATATTCTACGTTGTTTGGCAGCTTTGTTACTTGCCTGTCTAAAGTAAGGAACATGACAGACCAATTTTCTGAAATCTTTGATATGAAGGGCATCATCTAAACAAAAACTCCTCCTGTGATTCCAGGACAAGCAGATGCAACATATTTTAAGAAGGTTTCTGCACCTGGTTAACTGTTACTGTGCTGACAAAAGATTGGGAGTAAAAGCTGCTCCCATGCATTTCTGCTGCTGCTTATCTTTTCTATTCTTGCCCTATAATGACTAACAGAGATAAACAAGCCTTGATAGATATTCTTTCTTAATAGTGCAGATGAAAGTTGATGAATGTGATTGTAGAATAAAGCACCCCTGTGGAAAACTTGCACCCACAACCTATTTAGAAAGATCCTCCACTTTTGCTAATGTGCAATGCTGACTGCTGCTGTATATCAAGGAGTAATGCCCTTTATCTTAAAATACTTTCTGCATCCCTTGATGGCTACTTTGAAGATACATTCAAATATTTGATGAGCACTTAAATTCATAACACTTGATTTTTAGGTATGGATAAAAAGGGTAATCTTGAAAACTGTTGTAAGTCAGAACTTCTAATTTGAAAACCCCTTGCTTCATAAGTGTCCTTTAACCTTTTATTGTTGAAAGAAAAATTCTGTCAACTTTGGCCAAAATTGTAAATGTGTTCCAACAAAAAGCTGTGTAAAAGAAAGCAGTTATAAAGTATATAGATTCAGTTATAAAGTATATTGATCCATCTGGTTCTACACAGTAAAATTATAATGAAACAACAGTGGATCCTTAGCTATTCTTCTGGTCTGATCGGTAAGAATCATGACCAAATGGAGAGTTCTCAGGGAGAAAGAGGAGGGCTTGAATTAGATTATGTGTGACTGATACAATAGCTAATAGGTGATAAACTCTGTTACGGTACAATGAGAGGAGGAAAATAAGCCTATCTCAAGAACAAGGAAACCTTACCTAATAACTGTGTTTATTGCTTTTGCAAGAAAATTTACTTCCTTGCATTAAGTCCAGAACTTAATGGTTGTGACATTTCTTTGATAGTTTTCCTTCAGACTATCTGGTAAACAAAGTTAAGAGTTCAAGTTAGTGCATCCTAATCAAGTGTCAAGTTAAGAGTATCTGAATCATACGCTTACATTGCTCAAAATATATTTTGGTGGATTTTCTGACTAGGAATCCACATTAAGCAATTGATATGAGGTGAGTCAGTTTTTCTTTATAGTGAGAATTCTCAAAAAAATACTTATGGCTCTTTCAACCTGAATTATATGATTCTAAAAATAACTTTTAGAAAAGATTTTATTAGGAGGAAAAAATTAATAGCTAACTTTATAATAGCTAAGAAAACCAAAAAGGTTTATAAATAACTTCCCTTCTCTCCTCTCCTATTTCCTGACCTACCTGTGAGGTTTGATGTCTTTTTTGTTGCACAAAGTCTGTGTGTTCCTCTGATGTGCAGTCCACCAGAGTGGAGGAAAAACCTGGTTTTGTTTCTTTCCTGTTCCTCTCAGAAAGGTCATAAGTCCCTTCACAATGCTGGGGCTTTTTTCATCTTTAATCTTGTTCTCTGACTCTTCCCACCTCAAACTCTGAGTGCCTCATCCTAATCTAAAAAGCTTTTATCCATCAGCATATTCTCTAGAGCAGAAGTAATCTGCTCCCCTTTTCAGACTATTCTCTGTGATCTTATTGGTCCCACTTTGAGTGAATATTGGTTTCAAGCTGAGAAACAAAACAGATGCTATCCATTGTATTGATTCCTTGACAGTGTTTCTATATTCTAGAAACAGATGTCTTAATTAAATTTTACACTTTTTCCATATGTAAGAAGCCTTAATTGGCTTTTGAAGCATTTGTTAGAATGCAGAAGATGCAGCTCATTATATATCATAAGTGCATTAAAAGATCTTTAAATGTCACAGGAGATGTAGAAGGAAGCCTTGATATTAACAGTAGTATTTCAATACAGATGGCCTTACTCCTAGATATACATGATATGCATTGGGCTGTTTCATCGTATCTCTTCTACCTTATGAACATGTAAGGTTTTCTTTCTATCTGCCTTCAGAATATTCTGCCTATCTCAGCTGGTGGGTGAACATGGTTTTGATTGCAAGGGATGGGGCAACAGGGAAAAGCATGCATTTGCAAACTGTCCTTTCATTTTAATGATTTTTGTGGCTGCTCCTGACTGGACAGAGGAATCCAGATGATCCCAGTAGGGTTTTATGGACTTGGATCAAATTTCTGCATCTGATATATGCTATAAACTCACAACTTAGTTTTAACTATAGATGCATAAACAAGTATTTGTAATACTGATGCACATATAATAACAATTAGGTTGTTTGAAATGAGATTTAACATAGCTGAGAGATTCAACCTTGTATTACAAACAGCTTTTAAAGGGTCTAGGGTAATGGTGCTTGTAAAAGCTTCTAGACAATAATGGACACACTGGGCAAGAACATAACTAACTGTGGGAAAGTAATGTAATTCCATCTCCTGCTTAGCTGTTGAATTTGCTTAAATGGATAATTTTTGCCGAAGGCTTTAACTGTTGGGAACTGAAATCAAGTGGATTCTGGAGAATCCTGCGCCACCTCGTTTAAAGTCAGTGACAAGTAATCTCATAAAGTTAAAAAAAGCAGAGATTGTTATAAAAGCAGCCTCAGATGAAATATTATTTGCTAGGTTTGATATTTTGATTGCTTTTGACTAATCAGCTCTTGAATAACCATATCATAGTTCTGTTAGGAGTCCTCTTAGCTGACACCGGTTTTCATACCATAATTGATAGGCTCCTGTGTCAGAAACCACTAAGCAGCCAAATAAACAATATGTCCTTCTGTCTGTTCAGGAGTAGTGTAATGTTCAGAAATATTGATCCCCTGTGCCAGCTAAAGCCATAATGAGGATAATACCTAATGAACCAAAAGCTGCTTCATGTCTCATCTGTTACCCAAAGAATTGTAAGGTAGTACCATATTGACCTTGTTGTGACATGCTAAAAATTACTGCTGCTGGTGATGCTTAGTATTTTCAAATGGTTGCAGTTCATGGGAAAGAGAAAAAAGAAAATATCTAGCTAGTCCACAACTGGTTTACTTTTTATTGTTTTCCTCCCCCTCCTGACTTAAGTGTGAATCCTCAGAAATAGGGCATCAAAATAATGTTAACAAAGGATGACAAAAGCATATATATAATTGACCAACATTTTGCTCTTATGAAGAATTTTTCAGCTTTTGGTTTGTTACCTCTTCTCTTCCCCCTTGCCCCATTCTGCTTAATTTCAGAATTAGGTGAATGCTTCACTTATGGCAATGTTCTATGCTTAGTACAGAAGTAACGTAATGATGGTCATCTGAATTCACTGTTTACTCTTAAAAAACTCTTTCACTGAAGGAAATCTTTTTTTTCATTGAAATTCTGTTCAGTTATGGAGAGTTTATGCCATGCTAATTATGCATTGAAAAAAAATCGAGCTGGAGATGTTAATATAGAATGACTGATTGAAAGTGAAAAAGAGCAAAAGACTCTTCATTAAATAAGTACATTTAAAACATAAAATATATAATCATCTGGATTTTTGATGTGCCAAAAGAACATCTAATGAAACTAGTAAAATGCAATTTGGTGTATTGTTTTTAAACATCAAGTAGCTTTAAGAAAATAAGTCTATGAATAAGATGGGAATAGACATTATTCTCAACTCATTGCATTGATTGTATTAGCATTATTTTGAGTTTTGTGTTAATACTGGCTGGTGGAAAGAATCTTTAATTATTCACTAGTAAAGAAAAGAATTGGCTTCGAGGACCAGCATTTATATTGTTCATCTGCCAACCAGCACTCATCCAGCTGCTGACTGGGCACAGTTCTTGTGAGGGTTATTTCCAGTGGAAAGCTGCTCTGTGGCTGTTGTGAGATATTTTGAACAGATGACAGTGCAGCCATGTGGGTATAATCTGAGCTATGCTGCACTTGGTTCCTAAGGTAAGGGGAGTCCCTGGCCTATTATATTTAGTAGTGTATCAATAACCTTTGTGTGGTACAAGATTTTCTCTATAAGCCTTTTAAAAACTTCTTGGAATTAATTGGTAGAATAAAAATCTGTCTTTACATCTCTTTTATTTAAATGCTTAATGGATTGCGTGCAGAAAGATAGTGTAACACTACTAAGTTTTCAGATTTTAAAAGCTTTGTTACTTTGAACTATATTTTTTGTTTTGGAACTTGACTTAGGTTGAAGCTAATTTTATAAAAATATCCTTATCTGATTCTTCAAGATTTTTGATTCTTGGCTGTCATTAATCCTTTTACCCCTATCCCCATGTATCCCCATCTCTATCAAAACCACCTCCAGTGCCAACACACATTAACACTTATGTGCTAGGCCCGACAAACTGATTTCTGGTAAGACTAAAACCAGAGAGATGGAAAGCATAAATCAAAATTAGAGCTCAACTACAAAGCTGCTCATGAAGTTTGTTCTTTTTTTAGCTTAGTATTTGCACTGAAACAGGAGCTGTTACCATTTTTACAGGTGGCTGATTTCTCCCATAAACTGCATCTTTTGAACTGGCCAAGGTCATAAACCGTCACTAAAATGAAAGTCCAGAAAACTGCTTCTGGTGTTACACAGCTAGGAACAGTTTTTCTTGTCAATATCGTTAATAAAATATTGCTCAGCCAAGGTGGCACATCTTCAAATTTGAAATAACTGATCAGTAATTCTGAGAATATACTTCATTTCCTCTGCATTTTGCTTGACTTGCAAGTAAAGATTATTATGCTATAAGTACTGGACTGACATCTAATAAATGGAACATGCTAAAATCTTCCTACCTTGTTGGCTTTTTATTAGGTCTTTCAAATCTGCTTATTCCTTTAGCATATTTTCATTGTTGGGTTTTCAGCTGGATATGTTTGTGTGGAGCTAAGTTACTAGAACTAGTTCTGAGTGACATAAATGTACTCTCTGGAGTCTAGTCTCAAATAGAAGAGAATAGCATGGATGTGGCCATTATTGATGTCAGAATTTTATCTGGGTTGTTTAATGCATTCATACACACAAGTGCATAATTAGCCCTAAGTTTTAGATTTAATTTTTTTTTTCTTTAGTGAATGATGAAACTTTGGGTATAATTTGCACATGTGATTTTGTAGTGGGATCTCCGAAGAATCCAGTTGTGCAATACCAAATGTAGTAAAACAGAGAACGATTGTGTGGCTACAGCCTGCTTCAAGCCCAGTTTGAGAAAAGTTGTGTTTTGCATGTAAACCTTGGAATAAAAGCTTTTTCAGTAGCTTCTTGAAAAGATCCTCAAGATTGTCATCTGTACATGTACATCTGTTATTTTCTCTCTATTTTTTTTTTTTTCCCAGAAAGAACACATGCATCAAACTGATTCTTGCATATTAATCTTTTGGGCAGTCTGTTGTGCACTTTATATTTTACTGTGAAAATCTGAAGCAAGTAACTTAGACTTGCATAAACAGAATGTGTATTGGAACAGGACTATTATGTTATTGCTTGAAATAAAACATAAACCTTGAAGCTACAAGTCTGTGAGGTTTAATCTTGTATATATACTGTATCCATGCTTTGTTCTATTTACATTTACCAAGAAGGCTTTCTGTTGCAGTAATTACTGTTATAGTTGCTGAGATCAAGCAGTAGGACAAGAAGCAGTGGTTTTAAAGTAAAAGAGGGGAGATTCAGGCTGAATGTGAGGAAGAAATTCTTTACAACGAGGGTGGTAAAACACTGGCACAGGTTGCCCAGAGAGGTGATGGATGCCTCATCTCTGAAGACATTCAAGGCCAGGCTGGATGTGGTTTTGAGCAGCCTGATCTAGTTGAATATGTCCCTGCTCATTGCAGGGAGTTGGACCAGATGGCTTTTGAAGGTCTCTTTCAATCCAAACTGTTCTATGGTTGTATGACCTGCACAATTATGTGAATATACTGTCAGGTAAAATGTTATTCAGTCAGTGAAATGAAGTCCATCACTTTTGAATAGGAGTTTTATTTGTGGCTTCTGGTTACAATTAATGGGATGTTCTGTCTAGTTATTCTTCTGAATTAACGCATGTCTAAAAATCAATATTTACCTCAGCTTAACCAGAAAGACACTTCTAGAAAACTTTCTAGGAAGCTGAGCTCCTTCATGATAACTTTCCTCTGTTAATCTCAGTAATTCCATACCGGTTATTCTGTTATAATTTGGCACAGAAACATGTAATCGCAGTAGCAAGTGAGTACTCTGCAGCACTGATGGAGAAACATGTCTTGATATGCCCAAGGCTATTCTATCATTTGGCTGCTCCCATGGAAACTGTGTAGATTCTAATAGGACAGAGCAGAACCAAGTGGAAGAAATTACATTAAATGAAATGATATGGAATACCCTTAAGGCTTTACCAGTGCTTGAGAGGGACAGGCCTCAAAGGTGTTCTGGAGGGTAGTAGTCATAGTATTTTCTATTCTGTATTAAAATTTCATTTAAATATCATGTTATTCATATGTAATGCAAATTTCTATAGATCTTCTGACAAATCTTCAGGAATGTAGAAAATGATAACTTAAAATATGATTTCTTCTTGAGTTGGTGTTACCTAGTGAGAACTGTGTATTAATGGTATAGGTAACACAGGAGTTGGAAGTCATCTTTTCAGAGAATAAAACCACCTTCTCTGTTGACAAAAAAACATTTTCAAGAGATGTCATGAGAGAAGAACTGTGAAGTCTGGGATTTTTTTCTTTCCTGCCTTCCCTCCTTCACCCCTCACTTTTCTGAACTTACTTTGCTTTAAAGATGAATGATGTGTTTAGTTCAGTCTGAGTGAGAGGAAGCCAGCTCTGATAACTTACTATAATGTGGCACACTGCCCCCTGCCCCATGACCCTGTAAACTGGGTTTTTAATTCAGTGACAGTTGTACATTTTTAATAATTCCGAGAACCAGGTCTTCACATTTAGAGTTCTAAATTTAAATACAATTTTTGTCCCAATTGCTAGATAAAAGACAATCCACTTTTCATGGGATTTAGACTATTTGATTTTCACAGTTCTAAATACAGACACAAGCAGCTGAATATAGACACCTGAAACATCCTGTTTCTTTTCATAGCAATAAGGCATAAAACATTAGAATTTCAGAAGGCCTTGTTTTCAGTCAAGAAAACTGTATTTGAAATACTTCAAAGCATTTCAGAGTCTTTTGAAAACCTGCTGAAAATAAGGTGCTGGTCCTTGTATCTTACTTAATTTCCAATGTGAGGAGTTATGTTGCTCTTTTGCTATGTTATTCTTTACAGAACTATTATTTACCTCAAGCACAGCAGTGAATTTTCTGTGTATTGTTAAATGCTTTCTTTCTGTAGACCATCATCCAACAGTGCTTTAGTCTTGGCATTATATTTTGGCTTCTGTTGACAGTATTACAGAGCGGGCATTTCTCAGGATGAAAGGTGCTGAGTAGGTAGTATTTCTTTAATCATAGTGGTTTCACTTGATGTTAATTCTAATGATACCCAAACAGCTAACTTTTTATTACCATAAGGTATGTCTACATTTCTTTTTTTTAATTGCAGTGGTGTTGGTTTTCATTGGTCCACATATACATAATTTTTTTTGGTTGTTGAAATTCTCCCATCATTCACAAAATCTGTTTCAAAACCTTTTTTTTCAGCCAAGGAAAAAAGGTGAAAGTGTATATGTGCATGAAGGGAAAGGAAACTTGTCTCAAAATCAGTAGCAGTTCGTTATTCCTTGAATTTTGAACTTTGACATTGGCAGTGTCACTAAAACTAGGAAAAATATCCCTATTAAACACATACCTTACTCACACTGAAACCTGTACTCAGACTAATTTTTTCCTGTCAGCAGGTGAGCTACTAGTGCAGGGAAATTGCAGAGGAACGTTCAGCCAGGCACAAGATAAGGATGATAGTACGATAGAGGGAACGGAGATAAGAATATCCCAATGTTGCTTCCTCATGTCCTCAGAAATCACTTGTAAAACTGGGATCTCAGATCTTGGGAGCTGTGGTGATAAAGAAAGGGAAAGGAGGCAGTGACATCTAAGAAGCAACAGGATTTAGTGAAAACTGGGGCAATGCATGAGGACAGGAGCAGCATGGAGACTGTGAAAGCTGATGTGGTTGGGAGTAGGAGAGTTTTCTGGTGAAGAAGGTGGCTAGGATCTGTGATCTCAGCCTCGCTGTTTAGTCTCTGGGGTGGTAGTTGGCTGTAGGCACAGGAAAGAGTGGTGGGAGAAATAAGCTGCCTGGAAAAAGTAGTAAACATTTTCTCAGTTTTGAGATAAAAGGATTTTAAACTTCTGGATGAGAGGAGGAAAGTAAAGACTTGGCTTTGCTTCCTAGGAGGTTTGATAGATCAGGCTACCCCTTATCAGCAATAACAGTATTTTGACCTGTCTACTGAGGAAAGAGCCTTTTCAACAAAACTGGTCTGCCACTTGAGCATTTTCTCTGCAGATCAATAGCAGTTCTGAAATTCCACAGATTATGAAAACTGGTGAGGTTTGAACATAAAATCCAAAACGTAAATTTAAAATATTTTAAAAGGCTGTTATGATTTACTTCCTTCTACATACTCTTACACTGCTTTAAATCTCACTTTAATGTTCTGGAATTCAAAATGTATTTGTCAGCATTACTTGTTTCTTTTTCTTGTGTGTCCAACATACATTTTAGAAATACGTTGTTTAGAAATATGGAGAATTCGCAAGTACAAAACCCCTTATTTTATTTAATAAATAAATTATTAAAATGAAGTTGTTAGCAACTGGGAGCAATGCCTGAGCATAAGTGTAGCAGAACAGGAGAGGGAAAGTATTTGCTACAGTAAGTTATTAGAAGGTGAAAACTCTGCTTATCTGTTTGCCAGTCCAAAGGTAATAAAAGAAAAATCACAGCAATATTATTGCTTGGTGAAGCTCATGTGATATGACCTCTAACTATACAAATGGATGTCTGAATGTAAAATTCAGCTGTTTGAGAAATAGTGTCATTATCCTATACATACTCCTTTGTGTGCAAAGACAGTAATTTTATAGAAAATTGTGTATTTAATTGGCAAAAAAGAGATGCATATACATCTCTATTCCCAAATCCTAATTCCAACTGTTACTTCATTCCTGAAAAGTGCTTTTCTTCTACTGGTTTTATGGAGGCTTGTTTATTCAAGCCAACTGCATACAAAACTTACTTTCGTACGATTCCTGTTTTGGTGAAAATAGTATCTAAAAGTTTAGAAATAGCTTTTTGTAATTTTATAAAAAAGCCAAGTCCAAAGTAAGTAGCTAATTAATTATGTGGGTGAAATTGTGTGTATGAGTTAACTCTGATTGTGCAATGTATTCGGTCCCTTCCCTAGTCATCAAAAGGCAGTTTCACACAATTGTTGTGGTAAGAACACTTTTAAAGGTGGCTGTGCTCTCAAAGCACAGAGTGATGGTAACTGTTAATAAGAAGAGGACTTAACATTTGAGTATTTCTCTCCTGTGAAACTAAACACAGAAACAAAATGTATTTCTTTCTCTTTAAAGGAGATTCATTATCTAGATAACTGATAGGTAACGTAGTGAAGATATTTAAGATGAAATTCATTCAGCTGCAAGAATTCTGTTCTTGATACTAGCGAGAGTGTGTACAGAATTTGTTACAAATATTAACATAGGTTTACTTTCTCATTTACATGTGTTATTATGTAAAGATGTATTTTTTTCCTATTAGAATGAGACTAAGGAACAACAGGATTGAACAATATCTAGGGAAATGTTTGAGGACATGAGCAGCATAGGGAATCTAGGAGAATAGATGTGGCTGGGAGCAGGAGAGATTCAGTTTCTGTAATGCGGTAGTTTGTGGAATTCTACAAGCAAGCAAGAGTTGCAGGATTGGGTCTGTATTTTAGCTCTGTTTGTACAGTGTAATGTGGTAGAGCTGTTTGAAAGATGGCCAAACAGATGCATGAAACCGCATTAAGATAAAATATTTTGACAGATTTTTGAAAAATTTCTGTCACTCCAATTTGGGAGCTGTAGAAATACGACCACTGTGGTGCAGAATCTAATGATAAAAAACTGCAAGGATACGAGAGCAGGCTTTTCATCTTTGAAATTGCCCTGCACAAATAGATTGTGTTATTCTGTTTTGTACTTGGTAATGACATGAATAGCCACCTTTTAGTAGGTTAGACTGATGTCAGAACACCTATTTACAGAAATGATTCCGCTGCAGTGTGAAAATTCAAGCCCTGTGTATATATAGTCAAGGATTTGCTGATGATTCTGGTGAACTGTGCTTTCCTGCAGCCTGCATGCCTTATCTGTCTTCTGTTCTAAAGATGGGAAGCTGGTGTTCCACTACTTCTTGTGGGTACATTTAGAAGGTATCAGTTTTATATGACACTTGGTCAGGTGCTCTATGCCACTTAATAAGAGGAGAGAAACAGATTTGCATAAGGCACTGTGGTGCTGTGCTGGGTTACAAAGTGCTTAAAAAGATTTTTGTCCTAATTTGGGATTTTCAGTTATGCAGTTATAAAAAACAGTGTGCATTTTCCTACGGAAAAGGTTAGTGAGATGAAGATATGAGTTACATGCCTGCTTTTGAACTTCGTGCTCTGCATCAGAGGAACAATTCATTACCATGTAAAAATTGCTCTCTTACTGCTGCTGAGACCAACATTAACATGTGGGAAACTTTCATAGAGTTGTAAAGTTTCAAAGTTTTTGTTGTTTGTTCTTCTCCATGTTATCCCACTGAGTTCTGACACATGGGTATGATGTGTTGTTTTTGTAGAAAGCTCTGCAATGCTTAGTGAGAGAATGCTTTGTGTGTGTTGGCTCAAGGTAGCCATGAAAAGCACACATCAAAAGACATGCCTAATTTTCTCCTGATACTACTTGGCAGAAGAAATGCAGAAAAATGAGTGTAACAGACCCTTGAATGACTGCTATGGTGTTGCTCTGTTGTAGCCTTTCATCTTCTCAGAGATGTTCTCTTGCATTTGCTACACCTAAGCTGTTTCTTCAGTTTCATGCTTGTCAGCAAATAACGTAGGGTGAAGATACATGTGAGGAAAACATGAGCGAGTGGCACTGCTATAGAGCTGCTGAACAAAGTGTGGTATCATTCACTTGGATGTGTATGCACTGCCTTCCCATTTACTTTAAGATATGACCCTCTTATTGCAGAGCTTTAGTTGTTCTACATATCCATCAGACCATCATGGTTGTAGTATATGTATAGAAGTGTTACTATTCTGACTTTGCAGATATATGTAGTCCCACTTTCAAGAATGATTGTGTTGTCGTAGGGCATGTATGAAGTCTGTGGCTGAACAGGGAGATGAAGATATAGCTGTCTGCATCCCACCTGGGCAATGAGCCTTTGTACCTCAGCCATTTAGTACATAAGCTGAATAGCTGGAATATTCCTAATAACTGTAGTGTATTCATGGTGCTTCTGGTTGCTTTCTAAGGATTTTGCAGGCAGGAAAGAATAGGTCAATGGAAAAAGTAACAAAATTGAATAATGTGTACATGACTCACTCTGCCAGCCACCTCAGCTATGGTCAGACCCAAAACACTCAACCTATGTATAACAGACTTTCACAAGATGTTTACAAGGCCTTTCTGCTCTTGTTTTGCTTCTGAGTTTTGTACCATGGGCATGTTGTGACATACCCACTACTGTTTATTGTGCTGCAGGACTTCTGTTATTTTGTACTATCACTGTTTAGCAGAAAGCTGTCTGTGAGACAGCACAAGGTATCAGCTGTCAGTCTTCATAATTCTTCCCAAAAGCATACATTTGCTGTTGAACTAGAAAACTCAAATAAACCATGCCAGTCAGCATTAGTTCCTAGCTTCTTAGTTCAGCTGAAAGCTTGCACAGAGCAGGGTGCTCTCTTTCCAACACCTAGGGCTAAGATGTACAATTATCCCTGCCTTGTTGCCCCCACCTCTTCTTTATCACTACAGTCTGCATTCTGGCTTTATGAAGAGATCTTTGAGACTTCTTGACAAAGATCACTAGTTTCTAGTTATACTGCATGAAATGCCTAGAACTGAGTATGGACCCATCATGGAGCTGGTGCATATGTCTGGAAGTGTGTGGGGTTAGGCTTCTCCTCAGGACACAGGGACACATACCTTCTGTATGGGTCAAAAGGTACAGTCAATGTGGTTGCTTGCCCTTGCAACAGGTTGTCTCTGCCTTAACTGAGAGATTTAGCTAGGAAGATGAGGGTCAAGTTGGTTCAGAGACTTGACAAATATGACAGGGAAATCTCTCCATCCAGAATGGCTGTCAGATAAAGTGAGAGATCAAACAGCTGACAGGGAGGAAACTATGTGGAGCACAGAAAGGGAAGCCCCAAAGAAACAATGCTGTATCCAGACTCTCCCTGTGGCTTCAATTTCCCGGTAATTGTTTTCAAGACTGGAGCTCTTGGACTCTGGAGGAAGCTGACTTGGAAGGTGTGTGTGTATGCATTGTCTGATTTATCTCTGTGCTGAGTACAACAAATGGTCACTTTGGTCATCTCCAAACCTGCTGAACTTAACTGCCTTCCAGCAAATTTTGTCTGTTATCAAATTTATCTACTGAGTGACAAATATGTGAGACACTGGTAGAGTGGCAACTGTTTATATATGGTATGACTTTCTTTGGATGAGAAGCACATACAAAGCAGATTTGGTTTCACTGCCGATATTGACCTCTATTATTTGCAATGTCAGATGAGAGCTGAAAGGAGGTATTTTTGCATGAAAAGCAGAGGATGCCTTGGTGCAGGAATGGACTGCATCTGTCCTGTCCAAAGTCTGGTTTCTTTCTTCAGTGCAGGGTGATGATTTTTACACAAGTATTCCAGACGGGACTCTGCCAAGGAACATCAGAAAGCCTCTAAAGTTCAGACACTGGATGAGTAGCTGGTGGATGTACAGAAACCTTAGCTTGAAAGAAGCTGATGGGAAAACTGTATGAACCCCTATACAATAGGTACAGGCAAGAGGAGTACTGAGGAATGTACTGAGCAGGAGGAGTGTACTCAATACACTTTCAGGATCGTGGTTTTTTAGGAATTTCTCATTTCTACAGTGGTATACTTATTTATGTGTTGTCTTTTCTTTCCTCAAGTCCTGTAAAGACTTTCTCTGGGTCTTGAAGCTGTTTTGAATCTATCTTCCAAGGCTTCTCCACTATAAGAATGCAAAACTGAAGTGTTTAAAGTGAGGCCTCATTGTAAGAGCCATTTGTTATTTTCTATGTCTCATTCTGACTATTATTATTCTAGCCCTCTAGGAAGCTCTTCCCCTCCCAAATTAAGTACATGCAATATTAAATTGAAACAAAGTTAAATTAATTTTCTTAGTAGTTTAAGACTACATCCTTTTTTTCACCCTTCAGTGTTCTCTGTTGGTGTTTTTTTTTCAGAAATTGGAACAGCATGAAAAGTAAAGTGGGAAGAAAATATGCTTGGAGGGGTGTGCCTTGTCAGGGCAGAATGAGAGGAACTGCTGTAGGTGAATATAAGTCTTGATTACTTTCTGACAGTGGCATTTGCTCACTTAGATGTTTGGACACACCTCGAATAGGGTTCTACCCATAAGCAGTGCATCATTCGTACCAATGCCTGTAGCTGTAGTTTGTTGACTGCACTCTCAATAGCTATAACTAATTATGCACATAAATTACATAGGAGTAATAGAAACAATGTCATGTTAATGTAAGAAAGGACATGTTAACCAGTCATCTATTATTTTTTTTTAATAAGTAGAGCTGTAGAATTTGATGATAAATTGACAATCAAGAGCTATAATAGCATGTGCCTGTGAGCAGCAGCTTGATCAAAACAGCAGGTAAAGCTGTATTGGAATGATTCAGATAGTTCAATGCCATATGACTTTGAAACAGGAAGAGAAGACAAGCTCATATCTGGAAGTGATACATGAAGGATTTTTGAAAATGATAATGTTTAGTCATGGCTCAGGTGTGAAAAGGAGGAAGAGAGATGTCCAGTAGAAGGAGGAAGATGTATAAAGAAGTGTTGAAGAAATATAGGCTAAGATAGCCAATACTTTGTAAGGAATAGTGTCATGGGTTCAGCCGTAGCAGTCATTTCTAGTCCTTCTTGGTAGCTGGTGCAGTGCTGTGTTTTGACTTCTGGGCTGGGAACAGTTGCTTGATAGTGAGCATGTTTTGAGGGTTCAGGGCCTTTTCTGAGCACGTGCTCCAGACAGGTGGAGGAGGGGAGGCCAGGAGGAAGGAGAGACGGGACACCTGACCCAGGCTGGCCAATGAGGTATTCCATACCATAGCACGTGATGCCCAGGATGCATACTGGGAGAGAGAGCAGGAGGGGTAGAGCTCTGGAGGAAAATGGAGGAGGGAGCACGCGGTACTCGGCTGAGCAGGGTGGGGTGAGATATGGGTCGGTGGCTGGTGGGGTGTTTTATTCTTTTCGCTTGTTACTGGCTTTATCATTATTATTTGTAGTAGTAATGGCAGTAGTGATTTGTGTTGTGCCTTAGCAATTAAACCGTTCCTATCTCAACCCATGGGGGCTACATTCTTTGGATTCTCCTTCCTAACTCTCTGGGAGTTGGGGGAGCAAGGGGGGGGAGTGAGTGAGAGTACTGTGAGGTTTTGGTTTAAACCACGACAAATAGTCAGGGATGTATGATGCCTCAACTTCTGGGCACTATATGACAAACATATTTTCTGACTAGGGCACTTACCTGTTAATCTTATCCTGAAACAGCTGAGCCCAAAGTCAAGAAATCTTTCTTACGTGGGCATGTAGACAGAATTCTGTTACTTATTCTGAGTCTTGTCTGTCATTGCTTTTCCTAGCTGCATTCTTGCTAACCTGAAAAGCATGTAAAGTAAGGACTTTGAGCAATTGCTTTAGAGTTTCCCAATGACCTTGGGTTTATAAAGCCCTGCTTCTGAGCGTTCCAATAAGTGACTGTCATAAACTCTCCCTATTTAGTTCCTAAACTACAGCAGAAACAAGTAAGTAGGCTCCAACCTATCTGATGTAATGAAAATTTACAGTGTGCAGAGATGTGGCTGAACTCTGTGTTGCCTCATCTGTTATTCAATTTTAATGTATCTATATGAATAAGGAGATTGGGGTTTGGCATTGTATTGATTTTGAAGTAGTGAAAACTAATATCAGCATGAAGGTGACATACAGGTAGTAACACTGGAATTTTCTCATCTCACAGTTGTAAATCCACACAGTTTGTATATGCATTCAGACTGGTGAACAACTTATTTGTGCACTCACCTTCTGAGCACTCTGAAAATGACAATGTACATTTGGAATCTGTAAGTTTTCCTTGATCTGTATTCCATCATATTTTCAGCATATTGTTGTGTACTTAAAACATGAAATTCTAAATTAAAAAATGGTGGCATGCACTTAAATCAAGTAATTATGGCCTTGCTCTGGCTGAAAGTCATCTAGCATAGGTACTGTGGAACCAAGTAATACACGAAGGCAACAACCTAATATGTTTAATACTTCAGCACAGACTATTTTGATTGTTAGCTTCTTGGGAGATTGGTTAATTGCTTGTTTATCTTCTATGTAATTTGTTACTAAATAAGCTTTTAAAAGCATAATTCTGGAAAGCAGCCAGTCTGAATCTGATCCATGTTGACAGCATAAAGCCTACTTCAGTTATGCATTAATGCCTAGCCTTGTTTGCCATGCTTTAATGGAACTGTGTAAAATTGCTTGGATTAAATCCAAATGGGAACAAACATTACCAAGAGTAGTTGAGTCTTTTTCTGGAGTTTCTGACAGATTATAATGGGAAAGAGCTGGGAAACTGGAGCTTGGCCTTGGTTTTACCCACACTGACTAATTAGCAGAATTAACATAATTACTCTGCATGCATGTAATGATACTAAAAAGAGCTCTGTGAATCTGCAAAACCTTATACCCCTTCCTGTTTCAAGGCTGTTGTTGATTAATGCTCCTTCTAACCAAGCAGTCTGGCCTGTATCCAAGGAGTTAAAATGGTGGTGGTGAGGCTGTGGCTTGACCATATAGTGAACTAATAGGTTTTTAAGGCACCTCTGATCACACCAAAAAAACCCATGACTGTATTCTGTGAAGTGCTAAAAAACTGATAACTTACTGTGGTGTTTCACATTTGTTAAACATACTTAGGTAAGCTAACTGTGCACTGGAAGCTTTACAATGGGTCTGCTATCATTTTTCCATGCTGCTCTGACTTTATGATGTGTCAGGTATCATCAATTTTTCTATAGATGACAAAAGAAAGCATGAAAATTCCATGAACCCTAATATGAGGGGTTGGAACTAAATGATCTTGAGGTCTTTTCTAACCCTAAATATTCTATGATTCTACGAGTTGATGCAACCTTACCACAAAGGATACAAGGACACTTTTATTAATTGTGTTAAAGTTTTCAGTATATTGTTTGAAGTCTTGTTTTATAGTATATTCTTTTTTAAACACATGAAATAGAAGCTGCTATGTAATCAGAAGAACATATGTTTCTTTAACTAGGTCTCAATCATTCTAAACTCCAAAAGCTCAATAATTCTTGCAATTTGTTTTTCTATTTTGTAGCTGATGGATAGATAAGAGTGCTTTTTTCCAGCTAGTGCTGGCACAATTCCCCAGCCCCAGGTAATTACAATGATGCTTTTAAAGTACAATGGCTTAAAAGTATGCAGCTGAATATTTTCTCTTTTTACTTCGAAGTATGCAATTTTCTACATTTTTTTTTCCATAGATTTTTCTCTGTCTCTGTAATCACTTTAAAAGCTGTATACTAGAAAGGCAAACTGATAATGTGTTTTGGGTTCTTTTTCATGGTTTTATTTTTATATTTTGGACAGGAATTGTAGAGTCATAGACTGCTTAAGGTTGGAAAGGACCTTAGGATCATCTAGTTCCAACCCCCCTGCCATGGGCAGGGACACCTTGCACTAAACCATATAACCCAAGGCTCTGTCCAGCCTGGCCTTGAACACTGCCAGGGATGGAGCATTTACCCCTTCTTTGGGCAACCCATTCCAGTGCCTCACCACCCTAACAGGAAAGAATTTCTTCCTTATATCCAATCTGTACCTCCCCTGTTTAAGTTTGAACCCATAACCCCTTGTCCTAACGCTATAGTCCCTATTGAAGAGTCCTCCCCAGCATCCCTGTAGGCCCCCTTCAGATACTGGAAGGCTGCTATGAGGTCTCCATGCAGCCTTCTCTTCTCCAGGCTGAACAGCCCCAACTTTGTCAGCCTGTCTTTACTTTCCCAGTAAACAAACAAACAAACAAACCAAACCGAAAAACAAAACAGGAAAAGAAATAAGGAAAGCCAAAAGCAGACAAAATAAATTCCTTGCAGTTTCCATGATTACATACTGTCTCATAAGATGGTGAAGTTTGGCAGGCAGGGGAAAAGACAAAACAACAATAATAATCTTAAAGCGTCTTGAGCAACTTATAGAATCATAGAATCATTGAATAGTTAGGTTTGGAAAGGACCTTAAGATCATCTAGTTCCAACCCCCCTGCCATGGGCAGGGACACCTCACACTAAACCATGTCACCCAAGGCTCTGTCCAACCTGGCCTTGAACACTGCCTCTCCTTTGCTTGTCCTGAGCAAAGACATCTCAGTTAGCTGGCAACCTGGAGAGTTTGGTGAATTTTCTAGAAGATGCAGCTAGGTGTGTGGAGTGAAACTGTGTTTGCTTTCTGTGGAAGCTTGGCTACTGCTCGTTTCTCACCTCCTCCTTTAGTTCTCTGTCCTCAAGTTGCGGGCAGTGTAAGGAAAAGGGGCAGGTGCAGAGACTGGTGCTGACTGGTAGCTGGCGTATTCTTTCTAAAGCCCTTATCAACTAGATAAAACTCTTGCAGCTCTGTGTCTAACCCCTGCTGTTTTCTGCCTTTTTTATTTTCTCTAAAGTTAGTAAACATAAAGATAAGCATAAAGATAAACATAAGAAGCTTTACTTTCCAAATTATTCTAATTTCTTCCGGCTTTACACGATGACAAGTTCCTCTCCATTTGAGTCTACTTGCATCAGCTGAAAATACAAATTATTGTCAAGTATCTTCGATGTAAGCATCCTATTAGTGGGATGAGGGAGGAAGTGTGGTACACAGAGCGTTCTTTGAGCAACGTTTAGTGTAAATCAGCTGCTAGTCTCATTTGGTATCTTTCTGTCAATATGGTCGGTTCAGTGGCCCCAGAAGGCACAGTGCAAAGAACCAAGTGATCCCTTTGTTGCAAAAGGTGAATATGTACAGAATAAGGCTATCACACACTGGTACAGTCATATAGAATGCAGCGTACATTGACACATATTAAAGCTATTTATTACTCTGTTGAGATAGTGGCTTGAGATCTTAGTTGGCTATTCCTAGGAAGCAAATAAACATTGCAGGTACTTTGTCTTGTTGAGTTGATGTTGTCCAGTTTAGAACTGCAATTTTTTCACTGTATTTATTAAATTAATATTTCCTTTATTAGCTAGGATCTGTAATGCATGCCTGGGATGAAGAAACTAGGGGATAGGCAAAACCATTCCCAGATGTGTCAGGTTGTTTGAAGATATTTTGAAATTATCTGTTTAGGTGGAGATTCAAGTTACCAATGTGGTTACCAGTGATCTGTGAAATTGTGCGGTATTTGGTGTTTGTCGTTATCACTTTCCTGTTTTTTTATGACATCTTACAATATTCTGTTCTAGTCTGCAGTATCACTTCTGGGATCTGTCTTCAAGAAGTTTTTGAATTGCAGGCATAGGATATCTGTCTAATCTCGAAAGTATCATAAATAGGCCCTACTAAGAAATACCAATCTTTAATAAAAAGAATCGGTTGGCTGTTTACATAATGTCCCTTGCATAAAACCCCTTTATATGCGTAACTCTTTCACAGAAAGAGTTTGGGTTTAGCCATGTAACAAGCAGACAAACAGAATTTAATGGTTGCATGCCTTGTAAGCTACCTGCATTTTACTTCTGTTGTCAAAATCTAATTTTCTAAGTGTTGCTTTTGGTAAGCCTCTGATGGGCTAGACTTTTTCAAGCATTTTCATTGCAATACCAGTTTACTTTCAGTTGAGGTAATTGATAAGTCTAAATTCTCCTAGGTTAATCAAGTTTCCCCCTTTATTAGCATAAAGAGATGTGGGACAAAATTGCTGCTGAAATTGAGGCGGAAGAATGAGGTTAGTGGATTTTAGGATATTAGAGACAACAACTGATTTAAGTGAACCTGCTGTGTCTTGTATACTGCCTAAGAAATGTTTGACTTGGTTTTTCCCTGTGCAGTTGAGAATAAGATCTGAAGAACATTTTCAGGGACAATATAAAAATTATAAATAAGTTTGTGCATCCCAAAGCAGGGATGCTTTTTACTAGTTTTACTAGGTTGTGTTTCAACTTATGTAGTGGAAAACATTGTCACTTACAAATAGCAAAGCAGTGGAACATGTTTTTAACTTTAAGCTAGTCCTGTCAGATTAAGTGGTCAGCTCAAGAAATTGAGATTTTGTAGGTGCTTAGGTGCTCTTCAGTTCCAAGACTGGTATGAAAACTGAGTCTTGTTAATCATTGACAGTGTACACAAAAAATATGAGAAGCACTGTAAAAATGTTGAAAACCCCACTATATAGTCAATCTATGACCTTGAAGGGTTTAGCAGCTAGGGAGCAGAGCCATGTGATGCCTTTTGAAAAGGCTCAGGAAAGGAAATACCTAATTTTATTAGCTAAAATTGATGCTGATAATTCTAATGCAATTAAAGTGAGTTGAATTGTTTCAATAATGCTAAATCCAGGCTAAAGCCCCCCTGCCCCCAGCACCCTATGCTCTCTGCTTCTGTGCATTCCTCAGATGCTTAACTCTCTTAGCAGCTACGCCTGCGTTAATGTGGTGAGCAGCTTCAGCTGGATTTAGTTCTGAGGAATGATAGTGAGGGACATGCTTCAGAGTGTTTGCTGGTGGACCTGAACAGGGAATTTATTGTGGAAGCATAGCCAGGAACACACACCTTCAACCTTTGGGCAGTTGATACCGAGAAGTTTCACAAAGTTGTCCATGTCTTTTCCTTGTACTGAGATTGGAAGAACTGCTACTTCTCTTCCTAAAATAAGAGTGAACATGGAACTGTTTACTACATTCAAGTAACTCTGAATCAGAATTAGAACTGTGTGATACTTAGGGCTTTAATTTAGATATAAAAATGTGTTTTCCTGCCCCAGGTTTGCTTAACATTACTCAGGTTTCCCATTAAAAAAGCAGCACAGCACGGAGCTAAAGAGCTACTTGGGGAGAGAAGCTCAAGTGCATAAATGGGCTTATGCAAATAGTGTTTTTCAAAAGAACCAAATTTGTTTGCCACTGTCTGAGAGGAGATCTGCATTACTTGACTCATTCAAATGTGAAGAGAAAAACATTAAAAAAAAAAGATGTGGGATGTGAGAAAAATCTAAAAACCTAAACATCTCTGTTATGGTAATCTTTACCAAATTATTTTGATATAAGGCCTCCTTTCACACAGACTTCAATACTTACATTATAAGAAATGCTGCAATCTCCAGTTCTCTTGGGAATTATTTTTATTCTAAACAAAATGCATATATTCTGAACCACCAATTTGTCAAATTTCTAAATCTGATTAGCACAAAGCTAATTAAAGCTGGTCTCTTTTGGGTTTTTCTGCTTATTTCATGAAAAAGAAAATAAATGAAATGAGAGTCTGGGCATAAAAGCTTTACCCTTTTACTGTATTTAAATTTCATTAAATTATGTAAAGCCATTTAAAAACCTGGCAATGAATGTGCTGAATCATTTTGTGTGTGCACAGTTTCCTGCAGACTCTTAGCAGTGTGAGGACTGTTGATACACAATAATTTATTTTGTTGTCTTTATGACCAGGGTATATCAAGCTAAAATGACATATGCTAAAAGGCTGCCGTTTATTTTTGTACAAATATATTTTCTTCTTTGGAAAACAAACCCCACATTTCTGTTTGGTAAGCAGTGAAAAGTTCAGCACCAGCAAATAAATGTAGTCATATGCTGACCTTTATTTTCCTTTAGATTTGTTACTTCTTTTCTGTTCATTTTCTTTGACTTCTTTAGGCCTAACTCATCTCACATCTTCCTGTGTATTAGAGGATTACAATTCTAGTTTGTATTGCAACCATATTTTTCCTTGCTGTAAAATCTACTGGTCAGTGCAAGAAGGGATAGAGCAAAGATCAGGTGGGTGTTCAATCATCCTCAGGAAAGCAGGGCTCCATCGCATGTGATGGTTACTTGGGGAGACAAAAACTATCTCTCCGAATGTCCTCCTGTCATGGGTTCAGCAGTAGCAGTCATTTTTTCTCCTTCTTGGTAGCTGGTGCAGTGCTGTGTTGCTGTGTTTTGACTTTTGGGCTGGGAGTGTTTGCTGGTGGCACTTACGTTTTGAGTTACTGCTCAAATATTTGGTTTTGTCCAAGGCTTTTTCTGAGCTCATGCTCTGCCAGGGAGGAGGGGAGGCCGGGAGGAGGGAGAGATAGGGCGCCTGGCCTGGGCTAGCCGGGGAGGTATTCCATACCACAGCACGTCATGCTCAGGGAGGTAACTGGAAGTTGGCCGGAAGGGGGGGTGGGTTAGCTCTCTTCCGTGTTGGGCTCATTTCGGCGGGTGGTATCGTATTCTCTCTCCTTGTTTATTTCCTCTATCATTGATTTATTAGTGGTAGCAGTAGTGATTTGTGTTATACCTTAATTGCTGGATTGGTTTTTATCTCAATCCGTGGGAGTTGTATTCCTCCGGCTCTCCTCCCCATCACTCCGGGAGTGGGGAAGTGGGGGGGGAAAAAAAAGGGGTGTGTGGTACTGTGGGAGACTGAGGTGGGGTTTTAAACCACGACACCTCCCCTTCCTTCTTCTTTCCCCAGCAATGTATGCTGAACATGATGCTGTATGCTTTGGAATATCTCTTGGATCAGTTGGGATCAGCTGTCCCAGCCGTGTCTCCTAACAACTTCTTCCTAACCAGCCTACTTAGTGGTGAGGTGGTGTGAGGAGCAGAAAAGGCCTTGCCTGTCTGTAATCACTGCTCAGCAAAAACTAAAACATCTCTGTGTTATCAACACTGCTTCCAGAACAAATCCAAACCATTGCCCTATACTAGCTACTGTGAGGAATATTAACTCTACCCCAGCCAATACCAGCACATTGTGTTGTCAGTGTTGGGTATCCTTAAGAAGAAAAACATGTCTTGTATTTAACAGCATTTTGAACTAATACACCTGAAGTGTTGTTAATATGCTCTCATACATGTCAGATTTTGTAAGTTCTTCCCTGTTTTGGGAGATATTTTAAATAACAGACACTCAAACTTCAGTGTTTAAATACTGAGTGATTTTGTCAAAAGTAGCAGTAAAGGTCTTCTAAAATCTAATCCATACATACCAGTTATGAACGCAACTGAAAGCTGAGTTACTCAATGAAGCTTTAGAAATATTATACTTAAACCAGGGGTTGAAGTGTAAAATCTGAGGAAAGTCTGTTGATTATCCCATGCTTATTATAGGTGAAAGGAAATTCACGCTGGTGAAAAAATAATGAATTTTATTGATCTAAATACATAATTCACCTGCAAATATTCACCTTTTTTTTTATACACTTCCATGCAGATGGAATCCATCCAGAATAATTCCATGCAAATGGTTATTTTGCATGTATTATCTGTAGTTTCCACGTGTCATAAAAATAAATAGAGATATGAACATAAGGACCTAAGTTTTGAGGATGAGGCAGGGTTTGAATCACCACAGAATGTTAGAAGAGGTATGATCCGCAGTATGCCTACGATTCTGATCCTTGTGTGAATGTTTTTTCTGCTTTCTGATTCCTGGGACAAAACTCATGCAATTATTATTACTGTGCATCAACTGTTAGAAAAAACCCACGGTATGTTCAAATAAAGAAAGAGCTTTGGTTTGTCAACTCCTCTGTTTCTTGAGGTTTTGATGTCCTGATGCCAGCTTATTATATATTGGATCAAGCCAACAATTAGCAGCGTGTATTTTGACATGACTTGTTTTGTGTAACTAAGCATGAAAATTGTGGTGTTCAGAGTTTGTATGTGGGATAGATTTAAATGTCTGTATGCACCACTGTGTGGATCTGTAACAGTTGAAGAATCTTAGAATGCAACTCAAATGTTATAGATAAGACAGTAAAAAACAATCTTATTGTCATTTAAATCAATATTTTATCAGAAAGGTGAAAACATAGCTGGGTTGCTTTACTTTCCTTTATATTGGTTTTACCTGTTTTATTTTGGAAATATTCTCTTCTAGTGACATTCATGATAAGCTAATGAATTTAATGTCTGTGTATAATAAAAATGTAGTTTTGTTTGAAGTTATTGGGGGAGCTAGTTGAAACTGCTGATGGTGATGGTGATGGCAGTTACCATGTGAAAGAGAATGCACTGGTGCAATGAGAGAAGCAGAAGTTGAATATGGAATCCTCTGTGGAAGAAAATGGTTCCTTTGGAGAACAGCTCACAAAACAAAATGGCTTAAATTATGGTAATAATCAAAAGACAAATGGAATAATTATTATTCCCTAAAAGCACTGCTTTGTGTCAGATCTTTTGTTACTGACCTTGCATACAGTCTGTAAACTGTTCTCCTGGGTCTTCCTGTGTGTTCTTGGAGGTGAATTGCTGTTAACATAAGAAATGTGTGGAGCATAAGTAGTCTGTGACAGAAAAAGAAAGAAAATCACAGGAAAAACTCTTAAGAATAGTTGCAGTCATATGTCTATTTTTTTTTTCCACTGGGGGTTATGGAAAAAAATGTCCAAGTGAACCAAGTAAATAATGAGTAAAGAAATCAAACAGCTTTCATGACCTTGATGCTCTGTCATTACAGGGTGTTATGTGTTGGCAGTGCTTCCTGAGAGCTATGCCTGGTCATGTCTGCCTGACAACATGTATGGATCCTCAATGTCTGCTCTGGAGGGTTTACGGAAAAGCAGTATGGCTTCTTGCCTGCTTGGTTTTCTTCTGGAGAAAACCCAAGGCATACAGCATGTTTTGTGGATGCTCCATTCTTGGAAGTGTTCAAAACCAGGTTGAATGGGACTTAGAGCAACCTGGTTTAATGGAAGGTGTTCCTACTCATGGCAGGGGGTTGGAACTAGATGATTTTTAAGGCTCCTTCCAGCCCAAACCATTCTATGATTCTATGATCCTTAGTTTTCTTTATGTTGGCTGAAGTATCTAGCCGGAGACAAGGACTGCATGGGAAGCTGTGCTACACCATCCCATAACATATGTCCCATAATATGTCTGTTTGTAATTCAGACATGGGTGTCAGGGTTAGGGCTGGAGTCTTAGACTCAGGTTTGGAATCTGAGTCAGCAAGTATTTTATTTTTTTGTTCTCCTTTCTCTTGTGCTAGAAGATGCAATCTACTGATACCTCGTTTGCTACCTTGTATTCTCAAAAGTGTAGTTTGTGCTTTATACACAGACCTGTGTATTCTAGAGGTAACACAAGGATGAATTCAGGAAAGTTTTTCACAAATAAAGGTGGATTTTTTTCCTTTAAGGGCTCCACAGCTAATATTTGAGGCACTTTTTTGTGCCATACGTTTCTTTACTGTAGTGCTTAAGATTTTAGTAATACTTAACAATGGGAAGAATTTTTTGTCAGCTGTATCTGCTTATAAAGATTTGCTCTGGTGGGGTGGGTAATAACTGGGGGTGCTGAGAATTCAAACAAGCAAACAATGATGGTGTCCTAAAACATGATAGAAATAAGATGAAGTCCGCTTCCAGAAACAGAATACTTGGTATTTGTGTTCCTTTTATTATTCAGTCCCAGCATTTGAATAAAGATGTTATTCAGTAGTTTTGATTTTAGGAAAATAACAAAACCAGCTCTGAAATGCTCTGTGACTTGTGGTAACAAACTCAAATATAACAGGTCCTCCTCTAGGGTAAATTCTGTCATATCAGAGCTTGCATTTTTATCACATCGATTTAATTTGAAATACTTGATGTCTGAATTCTTAACTTTGTCTTGTGGACTTTGATTTGGTTTCTTGTCGAGAAGGCAGCATTAAAATCAATGTAAACTCAGGCTTGACATGTAAGAAATTATCCTTGACACTGTAACAGCAACAACAGTTATAAAAATCTATGCAATAAATGTATAATGAAATAACACTATTCTTTTTCACAGAATAAAAGCAGGATTCTAGCACAGCTACAAATTTATAGTTTCTGGTGACAGCAAGAGTATGCTTTATGTTACTGCAAAGGTGTTTACATTATGTGTCATGTTTTCTAAGTTAAGCATTTACTGGAAAACAGAAAAGAATCATGCAGATAAACTAGAAATTTGCCTAACTGACCTCAGACTTCATTTGATATATTCTACTTGTGTGCTGGTGAAAGCTTCTGTGTAATGTTTGTCCACAGAGTGACAGATGACTGTTAGCTGGAGCCTTAGGCAGTGAAAATTATAAGATTCCTTTAGATTGGATCATTACAGATGCTGTTTTTATTTGAGAGTGAGTACTTTGTGTATTCGGTTAGTCAGGAGATTTGAAGAGTCAGGGACCCTTTAAACTTGCTGGTATATCCTAGTGTGGTACTACAGCAGTGTTTGAGGCAAATAGAAACCTGGGATTACTGTTACAGGTAGTGAGTAGAGGACAGCTGTAATGGTTAAAGATGAACACAGTAGAAACTTGCATGGCATGAAGGTTGAAAGGGCAAATAACTTGTTATACTCCTATTAACATAAACCTCTTGCAATTAAAATATTAATTTATGTGCACTTGGTGTGTTATTAAAAAAGTGTTTTTCCACCCATCTGAGCTTTAGAATACCTCTCTAGCATGGGCATCACTGTGAGCATGTAATGAGTTGCTCTGTGTGCAGCTCTGAAAGTAAATGTTTATTAGAGAGGAAAGGGTAAGGGAGGTGGAGAGAGGGTTAGGGCTAAAGTGCAAAACAAGAGGAGGGTAAATTATTGTGTTGAGTGAGTCAGTCACTAAAATGCAGCCTATTAAATGGGGGGAAAAAATAAAAAATCTAACATTTTTACCAGTCAAGAAACAAAAGAAACTGGCTCGGAATATTTATGGTCCAAACAAAACAAAGAATATGGGAGACATTTCAGGTGATGTCATGTTTTTCTTAGATATCCAGTTCAGTTTTGTCTACTCAGGAGGTTATAGGTTTTTTTCATGTTCAAGTTGTCTTGGCCATGCAGTCTCACTGTGACAAATCTTAACTTTTAATATTAAGGTTTTCTGAACTACCTCTGTCTGTGAAATCAGCTTAACAATCTTAAATGAATGAAATGGCTCAGAAATCAGTTACTTATGTACTTGATGTAGGTCAATGCACAGAGATTGAGGCACAGGTGGTTTGACTGACTTGAACAAGATTAACAGCCAGTGGGTTACACAGAAAGATAATTCAAGATTTCCAGTTTCATGGATGCATTGTTTAAATTGGTCATGGGATTACTAAGAACTCATGCGTTCATGATAGATGGTTTTATTTTCTTATTGCTGCACTTACTCAGAAGGACAGTTTTCTATGCAGAACTATAAATCTTTGCCTGAAATGCAAAATGAATACTTTCAGCAGCTGACCTTCACTGTGTTTTTGAGGTAGAGAAAGCACTATTCTGTAAAACCTTTATACTTAAGAGGCCTGGATCCTTATAACAAAGTGTCACTGTGAGTTAAAAACATTGGATTTTGCATATTGATACTTCATCCCATGTCATGCTCTGAGTTCTGTTCCTATGGTTACCCTGAAGGGAGTGCTTGTGTAGCATCCAGCTCAGAGCAAGGTGAACCCTGAGAAGAGGCAAAAAGAAAATCACAGTGTTGAAAAGAGCCAGGCTGTAACAAACGTAATGGCTTTAGGTTCCTAATGCTTGGAGATCTTCCAATAGCACTGTTTCTTGGTGGTACTAAAGCAATTAATAGGTGGTGTGATAATAATAAAGATTAAGATGCCTCTCAGGACAGAGGAGATTTTATTTAAGAACTATAATTCAGGACACAAGAAACAGTTTTCACCCATTACTCACTGTAAAACTTTAGTATTTTTACTTACCAGATTGATGCCAGTGTAAGTAAAATGAGAATTTAATTGCAAAGCAGAAATAGGGCTTCCTAGCCCCCTATTTCATTCCTAGGACAAAATTTATAAAACTAAATTATCAAAGGCAATGAGTTAAGCTGATGAAAATGCAAAATAGATGGATTAATATTAAGGCAAATGGCCAGTGGCCTTTTCTTGCTGACAGCTGGGTGCTGGTATGAAAAGGCATCAGAGGAAGAGATCGAGTCCACCAAGATAGTGATGACTTCGCTGTTCTGAGAATACAGCTGATGTAGCTGAGCTTGACTTAATGAAACATGAGAACAGTCTCACCTTAAAGAAACTCAGACACCTCCCACACACATTAAGTGAAGAAATCCTCCCCCAGCTCAGAAGCAGTGGAAGCATACATGGTAGAGGACAGGAGTTTGATAGCCCCTCTCACAGGAAAATCCAGGCTTCCTCTTTGCCTTAACCCATGTTCTAAAAATAATCCTAAAATATCTGCAGCACCGTGGAGGCATGGCCCTACTGCAAACTTGCTCCCAGGACAGGTCCCTTGGCAGCCTGCTCTTTCCCTATGCCACTGCTTTTCAGCCCCACTGCACCTGCAGGTCTAACCTTTTCCATCATCTCTACCTTAACAGTAACCACAGATTTTCTTCAGGAGGTTTGGGGAGAAGAGTTTTTGCAGCTCACACTAGGTCTTGGCAGGCCCTTGCTGGGTTTGCTGCACTGGAGAACCCAGCTTTCTCTTCTGTTTTAACCTTATCCCTTATATTGCCACTAACTCCCCAGCAGGCATCAAAACATTCTCCTGAAGCAAAATTTCTGCCAGGCCATATTTACCAATGTTTTTCTTAACAATCTAAATATATTTCACTTTTTAAACAGTTTTATTTCCACAATTCTATCTTCTGATTGTAATTGTCAGCCTTAAATAAAATGACATATGCAGAGTTACTTTTATTGTTGAAGTCACCAGGATAGTCTTTTAAAACATTCAGCTAATTGTTATCTTGAATTCATTTTTAGAGCCTATTTTTTAATCACTGATAATATTTTTTTGACCTACAGTGAAAAACCTTTTATATATATATATATATATATATGTATATATATATATATACACATATATATATTTTTTTCTTACTAAAAAGAAAACAACTCTGGCAAGGTAATAACAAGGTATGATGTAGATAAAAATAAATTTCAAGTTAAGTAAGTTGGTTGTAACATTGAACATCAGTATTGTGTGGTAGGAAACTGAAGTTTTCATTATTTCAAATGCAGCAGTATTATCTTCATGGCTTTTGAATCTGGAACTAAATTTAGCTAGTATCAAAGTACTTTACCTCCTCCTCCCCTCCTGCCTATGACAAATATAATAGAATCATAATTTCTACATCCAACATGAAAAGACTCAATTTTTTACAGTTCTGCATTTCCATTACAATTTCTTTATCTGCCCAGTCCTGTTATTTTAACTTTGCTTCTGAATTTTCCTGTGTATGATTTGAGTTTTTGATATAACAAAGATTTCTTAGACTATGTATGCTGTAATACTTAATACTTTCTAAAGACCTGGGAGGAGGGGAAGGGAGTGGGAATGGATTAAATTGTTTGGTTTTTGGTTTAGGTTTTTTTTTTTTTTTTTTTTTTTTTTTTTTTTAAGGAAGTAGCCAAAATTCCACTTGTAGTGACTTTAACTCATTTTTAGTAAATATTTTAATATAGAATTAATTCATTATCAGAGACCTATAAACATGTGAGAGAGTTATCATTATCCTTACGTGACATCTGAAACTGTCTGAAGTACCACCATGGGAGATAAAAGAGCTGATTCTGAAATTAATGTAAACCCAATGGTAAACCTTTGGGAATGTTACAGACTTCATCATAATGTAGCTCTAATGCATAATTGTTGCAAACATTTATGCTGAATTTAATCATGTTCCCAGTGGCTCAGGGTAAGGGATGGTTTCTGAGTACTCACTGCACAACTATACGTCTCATAGTAAAGACATCTTGAGCAGATCCTGGGCTTTTAAGATGCAGATTAAGGTGAATCCCACCCTGTGTGGAAGTCTCCAGTGAATGTAGTCATGGACATGGTTAGGGTATGTTTAGTATGAAAAATGGAAGAGATTCCTCTAAAATTCATGGTTTCCTTCACGTCAGTGTTTACCATTTCCCAGGGGTTTGTGTCTGGGTCCACGAAGGTATGTGGTAGCTCTGTATTGTTTCAATTATAGCTACTTGTAGGCTGTCAGCAAAATGTACACACAAATGTGCAACTGCACTAAAGGTAGCTTTTAAATCCCTAATGATCTTTATGCCAGTAAATTATGGAAGTTGATTTCTAAATCAAAAATTATATGTAAAAGAAAAATAAACCACTCAGGTTTTCATTCTTACTGACAGTTAATCTTATAGTGCTTTCAAATTTCATGTTTTCATTGTTTTCATATTATGGATACAATCTCGTATTCAAATACATGTCAAAAATCTAAGCCCAGAAAAGAAAGTGAAAATACAATTTCTGAGAGGTGGGATAATGTATTTTTTCTCATTTAATTCTCAGAGCGTTGGCTTTTGTTATTATTTTTGTATGTTGGCATTCTAATATGTTTCAAACAAGTGAAATTTCACACATAAACTCACATGAGTTACATTAAAAAAAATAATCACAGGACCATGATATTAGTGATTTGAGGATTGTGTGGAACTGTCCTTATCTCTAAGTACTGGTAAAGTAGGATTCGTGAGTTCTTTCCCACTTAGAGTTTGTAGGTTCTTTTTCATTTGAGTGAAATGTGAACAGAAGTAAGGTGCTTCTCAGTTGCTAATGGTAGTCATGGGAAATGGGCATGAATGTCAACAAAAACTTGCCCCAAACTCAAAGTCATACAAAATTTGTATGTAGCTGACAGGCAGATATAGGCAGAATTCCTATATTATCCATTGTTACAGGCTCAACTTGGAATTTTAATTGCTAATTAACACAAATTTTTCATCACTGGTTCAGAGTATAAGGGACAGAAAATAACCAATCAAGCACCTTGGGAAAGAACCCTTCCCCATCACTCTAGTTCAGTTTCATTCCAACACCTCTCCTCTCCCATCATGTCCTCACCTCCTCTTTTGCTGTGTATAACAGTGCCTCGTGGTCCCTTTCGTGAGGCAGTGCAGGAGGCTGAGTACCTTGTGTAACACCTGTCTGTTGCTCCTCTGCCATTCTCACCAGTTTTGCTCTGCCCTGGAGAGCATTGCCCATGGTTGCAGTCCCTCAGAGGTGGGAAAAAATATATCTGATTTGATGTCTCGTATCTGACAGCATTGTTCACTATCCTCCACTTCTTTATTCTCCATTGATAAGTTTTTAGAAAAAAAAAATAAAACTAAAACCCTCCAAAACAGAGGCCCCCACCATGCTGAGACAACAGTTAAAGATAAGGTTACTGCAGCATTTGGTCTGATTTTGATAGCCAGCAAAATACTCTGCTGGATGCTTACCTTTCTTTCTAGCTGTGCTAGGGATATAGATGTAATATTCACCAGAGGTAATATTTGCACTGAAGGTGTGCATGTGAATAGCTAATCCTTCTATTCTGTCTTCAACAGAAGCTCAGTTGTTGAAAAGCTGGTTATTCAGGTACAGGCAGCAATGGATGAGATTACTACCTGTTGCTGAGAGACAGGATAGAAAGCACATATGGTGAAATCACCACTCTTTCCCTGCAGAACCAAGGGCAAACATTATACACTACAGAAACCTTAGCATTTCTATATAAAAATGGGGGAGAGAAAAAAAATCCCACCAAGCTAATCAAATCATATTTCTTATCACTCCCTAAGGTGACGTTGATCACAAGCAAGTCTAGCAGCTAATTATACTTGTATTATGAATGTGTGAATGTAGCTCTTTAAATATAAGATGACAAGAAGTGATAATGACAGGAACCTTTACTAGGTTTGATAGAGAGCTCATTAGCATTAATAAAAGACTTTCCACTGACTAATGGAAGCTTGTTTAATGTTTAGTGGGTGCTAAAGTTTTTGAAGTCTAGAGAATGAATAGCGTTTTATTTAGTTTATTGCAAAAAGATAAATATTTTGTATGCATGTTTTTAACAAGTTGTCTCTAAGATAAAGAGAGGAAATAATAGAAATACCCTGAGCCCAGTGTCAGGGCATAGTTTTGTGATGAGCTGATCTTCATCTACAAAATATTCTTCTTCTGTCAGAGGTTTACTCTGTTGCTGTGGTTCATTATCTTTTCAGCTGTGCAGATACATCAGTGTGTGGACTCCACCAGTAAACAGGAACATTGATACAAACCTGGTTTAAAGAAAATCTAAGATCTCTCTCCAGAGCAAACCTGTGTGATACATCCTGAGTTTGTTGCATACTCTGGGGATATCTAATTGATGCTGTATAATGAAGAGTTCTATTTAATTTGTTGGAGCTTAAGTGAAAACGTGGGCCTATGGTGAGGGTGAGAATCTTGTAGAATTAGTAGAATGATTTAAATACTTGACTGAATATCACTGTGTAAATTTTTATAAAGGAAATTCTTAATTCTAAAAATATTAAAGCTAAACCCACCACATTAGTGCAGGAAATTAAAATTTTGGTGTCTTTGTGGCAGCAGAAGCATTAATGAGAAAGATGATTTATTAGAATATTCATTGTATCATCACACTTCAATATGGGTGTTGGAAAGTATGTTTTCTTGAGCCTTCTCTTTGGTAGAGATCCCTGGGTAGAGTAGGCTAAATTAATTCTTCTGCCCTGGTGGGAATGGAAAAAGTAAAGCCCATGTGAAAACAAGCCTAGAAAAACACTGGCATGATAAAATATACTAATGCTTATTCTGTGGAAAAAAAAGTACCCAAACTCCAGTGCAATCTATACATGCCTGAGATGGGCTTTATGTTAGCTAACTTGAAGACTGCCAGCAACCTGCTTAAGCTAGTTTAGGTGAAGTTTTACTGTGTGTAAACCTGCTTGAGAACTTGGGAAAACCAGCATAATCAGTATATGCTGAAGTAGCTCTATGCCGCTCTGCCTGACCTCCTTCAAACCCAGAGTCTTCTTGCACTGTGTGCTCTGGAGATCAGATAAGGTACATTTTAGTACTCATCCTTCCCTTTCAGGATTCTGAACTGTTGTATTTTTATTTTCAGTTTCCAGAAATTGCAGTGGAACATCTGTCTCAGCTGCCTGACTGCCAAAGCTGGCTATCATTTTAGAACAATGGTGGCATAAATATAGGTGGTTTTCTGTAAACTGTTCACGAGCTTACTGAAAGAGTGAAAAGGTGTGGGCACACTGAACTAGCCTGAGACATCCTAGCCAGGGATCAAAATGTAATATGGAGAAACAAAAAAAATCTAACTATAGTCAAGTTAGAAAACTCATGAACATATCCCTGTGGAAACTTCCAGTTATCTCTTGCTTTTGTTTAAGCCCTTTTCAGTCCTCCTGTGATCAGATCCCAGGAAGAGTTCTGTGACACCAGATGGCTATGTTTTGGTATAGCTCCATTGATCAGAACACAGTACTAGTCCTTTGACCTGGTTTTGATTTACTGGACTTGTTTGCTTTAAACGATGCCAATTGATACAAGTATTCTTAAAAGCAAAAATAAACTTGAGCTACGGAAAAAGTATGTAAGGAGTGTCTGACATTTTGAAGTGAAAGTCTTAAGAGTAAACACACTTAGATTTTCCATTTTAGGATGTTGAATGAAATTTTTATATTATTTTATGGCTCCGATGTTTGGTCTAACAAGTGTAAGAATGAAAACACCAAAAAGATGTATTATGATGCCTTATGATGTATGATGATACATTCAAATATCCTATCCTAAAAAATAAAATGTTACAACACATTATTACATCAGAAACTGGCAGAAATCTCTTGCACCTTGACACCTTAATGACTTGAGTAAAAGAAGTCGGCACTAGCACCATCTGAATGCCAACCCATGCATCTGTAATCTGGATTTTGACAATACCAAAAAGGATTCTGTATCTACAGCTGTACTTTTAACTTATTCCCTAGGAAGGTTGCCAGGCACTGGAGTTCATCATTCTGAACTAGGACCTGGACATAAATAGTTGAAAACGTCAAGGCCCACACTGGGACAGCAGTTAGTGTGTAGGTTTGGGTCAAATGCCTGCTTACATATTAGCATCAAAGTAAGTTAATATCTTGATTCAGCAAAACATTGCTTTTTCTGAGCTGTCAAATTACTTGCACTGCCTAATTAATAAATTCATGTCGACTTCCCACAGCCACTCTGCATTCCCATGAATGATTGCATCTTCACTGATTGTCTTTGCTCTGGACTTCACATTTTAACCTTCTTTACATCTAGTGGTTTTTAATGTTTAGTTTATAGATTAGTTTGGAAAACCTGTTGTATCAAGTCAAAACAATTTCAGTAAGAGTGAAGATTATTGTCTTTTTCATTAAATTACTAATAATCATTCCTAGTTTTAATTAGTTCAAGGTATGAGGAATGCAAGGAGAAGGAAGACAAAGTTACTAGGAAGCGTTTAGGCTATCAATAGCTTTTAACAAAATGCACCTTGCAAAACATCTGTGCTCACTGAGGTCAGCACAAAGCCATTAATTAGCATCAGATGATGACAAAGTGTTTCATTGGCTTTGACTCTCCTGATTTTGAAAGAAAACTAGAACATTTGGCTATTATAAATGTAATTAGCATGAGAGTTTCAGATTTTTATTTTTGCATGTATTGTTCTTGCTGTTGAATAGATTAAACTACTTTTTTTTTTTTACATTTAGCTGAACTTTTCTGTTACAGTTTGTGCATAAATACTTTGAAGCAGCTATTTTATTTTTTTTTCCTCCTCTTGTTCCTAAAATGCAAGAGGCTGTTGGGTTTTAGATCTGTTTTGCATTTAGCAAGTGTTGGATTTTTCTAACACATAAAATCAAAACTATTTTCCTTACAGAAATGTGACCTCACTACAGCTGAAGAATACATAACTGTAGAGCAGGGTAGGAAGAATCATTTTATCAGCTTTTCATGAGTTACAAGTTTTTAGACAAAGGTAAGAAAGGAATAAGATTTTATATATTTGTAGAAATATTTTTGAATATGCAGATATAGTCTATTTTGGAAAACACATATTATTATGTCCTTTCTTGTACAAGTCTGGGCTGGATACAAAAGCACCTAATTTATTTTATGGCAGGTCATTGTTAGTGGGTAAAGACTTTGACAAGTTTATACCATGATTAAGACCTAAATAATTTTCTCAAAATAGAATTAAGTACTGTGGATATGCAGAGTTGCTCATACACGCTTGCCTACTTGCTGCATTCATAGGTAGTATGTTCTTAGATTCCATTTGAAATAGATTGTAAAATGATTAATTAGGGAACAAAAATTTTTCACCTCCAAATTGCACAAACCAAAGATGCAGCACTGAAAGAAGTTGAAGACTGCTTTTTCAAATGTTTTTTCAAAAGTCATGTTGGGTGGGTTTGTTGGTTTATCTTTTTGTGGTTTTAGTTTCTCTCCGAGACCAGTACAACAGAAATGACTGAACTCTGTCCTTGCCTGCACTGACTAGAGGGGATGTCCTGCTCTGGTAATGTATCACAACTGAAATGAATGTAGGAAGCACATAATGTACTTTATTTAGAATGGATTCTGCAGAACACTACCATTCATTGCAGATATACCATCGATTTAGCTACATAGGCTAAGCGCTTGTTAAAGACAGTGTCATTAATACTGTGTCCAAGGGATGCTTTGAAGGAATTTACACTTACTATTGCAGAGGTATAAGATGTGACTGCTATGTTTCTAGCAATCAAGTCTTTCCATAATGATAATTAACAGCTTTTAAAAAAAATAAATATACATATTCAAGTAGCATAGCTGTCATTTAGGTGTACTTCAAAAGGTTAGTGAGGGATGTAGCTAGTTTTACCTGGCTGTAATGCACTTTTCATCATGGAAAACAAACCTCCGCAGAGCAAGATGGTATTGTGACCTGATAACTCTTAGGTGGATTAGAACTGACTATGATCATCAGGACTTGTTTCAGAAGGCACGTGTTTATGTCCCAAGAAAATTCCCATGAAGTATTCACTTAAACATTTTTTAAAGATGCCTATAAATATCATGATGCCAATATATGGAGATGTAGCTAAAATAGCTGGAAGTTCACTGATCAATTTCTAAGCAAATATAGGAAGTATTTTCTAATATTTCTTTAAAAATAGAAAAGTCAAATTAAACTGCAACAAGCCAAAGCTGGTGATATCTGTTAGGTCCTACTTGTGCAGAACACAAGGACGCTCTCATCTAGTACTCTTAATAGCTTTACAGATGTTCTCATGGCCTTCCAACCTTCTGGTTTCCATGACCTGAAGAGCTGTCAGAAGGCAGAATACATAGCTGGACTTCTCCATGGCATTACATATCTTTAAAAAAATAAAAAAGTTTGCATCCTTCAGTCACAGCATTTGAAATAACTGCCATTCAGAAAACAAATCTGGAGGTAATCTGCTGAGTGTAAGTTACAATGGACAGTGGGAGAACTAATAGGGGGTTTTTGGTGGCTTCATTTGTATTGTCTGTGAAGAAATAAGTGGCTTACATTACTTGTATGTTGAAAAATGGAAGAATAACAGCTGTGTGTTTTTCTGCCTTTTGAATATTACATTATGTAATTTGTTTTCCATCTTCCCACTTTAAAATCCTTCCTATGAAGGCTTTTAATTTTAGCTTATTGATGTTTTATTGTATTCCAGATTTTACATCAGACTATGGGGATTTTTTTTCCTTTTTTTTTCCCTCTTTTGTGTTCTGCTATTTTCTTTCACTGTGTTTTCCTGATTTTTGTTTTCTCTATCTACTGAACAGAGTAGCTCAATTAGAGCTATATTTAACGACACTTTTCACCAGCTCTGTCGTCATTCCTGGAAATAAGGTGGCATTTATATAATCAAGTATGCTTTAGCCACTGCTTTCCGGTACTTGCAAGGTAAAATGAAAATTCTATTTGTGATTCATCAGTGTAATTATAGCATTTACCAGAGTACATGTGGGCAGGTAAGTACACACACAAGTTAGATAATTGGGTCAATAGTGAACAATTTATGCTTAACAGGACTTGATTTAATAAAGGTTGTTTAATGGAAAATGAGATGCCATTTGCTGGAGAATTTTCCATAGAACTTAGAGATTCAAAACCATTTTGCCTATATTAAAAACCAAAAAAAGGGTATGTATGCTCTCTATGTTGGACATATAAATGTCACTTTTTATGATCAAGTCAGGTGTTTTAACATCTCCCTAAGTGATGAGTACTGGCAACTATTTAGGACTCCATTTTGGATATTCAAAACTGGATCTGGTAATTTGTAAGTTTTTGATTATTTAACTTTGAATAGTACATATTTTATCTTTCCACTTTTTCCTTTGATGTAAACTGACTGTCGAGGTGAAGAATGAGTAAGAAATAGTAGAAATACACATATTTATTTATTTACTTAGTACCCAAAAGAAAGATATTCTGCTCTCTGTTTGACAGCAACTAGGATAGCAAACCTGGTATTTCAGGGAACTGACACAGACTGACAAGATAGAGTACCCATGTCTCTCTTGCTCTCTTCTGCAGTGTCCTGTCTTAGGCAGCTAGTGACTTTATATGTGTCTAGAGCTGTCCTTGACACCATTAAAATACCCAGAGCAAGGCTGCAGAAAAAATGGCTATGCATTTCCAGAATAACTTGCAGGATTTCTTCAAGCTTTGCTCTGCAATGTTTCCAATGTGGAAATCAGTTTGGTTTTAGGTTTTTTGGTTTTGTTTTTTTGTTTTTTTTTTTTAGTTCCAACCTTTCAGACTAAGTCAGAACACACTGACAAAAAAGAGAGAAAAAGGGATAGAGAGACTCACACTGAACAGTGAGGAACCTCCACTCAGGTCTCTTCTTGGTATAACTCAAATCACAATTTTCTTCTTGTGCCACTCTAATGTAAAACATCACAAAGTAGTTCTCTGAACTATCATGAAATGAAGGACCACTTCACTGCTTCTCAGCTCAAGGTAATGATCACTTCCTCAGAGTTAATATAGTTCAGCTTATTTAAACAGGGTCTTTTGTTATCTGTGGACCACTTGTAATCCTTGCATAATGTTTCAAGGCAAGCTGTTATCTGCTTAACAGGAATTAAAAATCAGAATTGCTTGTTAATACTATTCAAATAATTGGTGCAAATCACAACCTCTATTTCCAGCCTTTAAAATGGAAATTGTACTGACGGAACCTAAACCACAAAACATTTGTGCTCCAAATTTAGATGTGACTATTTTCAGATCTGGTGTACTTTCTGTAAATGTCATAGGGAGACAAATTTTCTGAACAGAACCTTTAACATGTGGACTATTGTGCATATGCTAGACACCAAGCTCCACTGCACTCTGTGTGTCAGTGTACAAATTTGCATGTTTTACACATCATGAAGTGAATGTAAGAGATCACATATGAAATTACACTCTTCTCCCAGCGATAGGCCCAAAATTACTGAAATCAGGAAGATTTCATCAGGAAATGATGGATTGGCTCTTAGGGCATTGTAGTTCTGCTCTTTCCTTCATACAAGATTAAAAACATTTGGGCCATTGATCTGATATATGTGCAACTTTTCCCAGACAAAAAGCAAAAATAAAAGAGAAAACCTTATTAGCGTTTGTGACAAGTTAATTCTTTAAGTGAAGGATTTTACACTACATAGTTATTAACACCAGCTTCCTTTTTCCAGACTTTAAAGTCTGCAATGCTACATCACCTAGTAAATAAAAAAAGATATGTGAGATATTTAAGATTCCAAAAATTACTTACTACATGTCAATGATTCAATTTTTTTTTTGAGTGTGCTTCAAAAAAATGGATCAACTTAAGGAAGGTTTTGGGAAGAGGATAATCAATTTGCTCTACAGATGTTCACTGGGGGGCGTTCTCTCAGGTGTGAGTGATGAGGGAAACACAAAGGTAGTACAACCTCATTATCCATTTTTCAGGTATGAATGACCATTGCAAGGATCTGTGAACAAGGTGCAACGTTCATGCACATAAAAAACTTGCTTATTTCCCCAAAGAGTTCATAGCCTGAATAAAATGTAGGCAAAAGTGATTTATGGGGAGATTCAATTAGGTGTCTTTAAAATTACACAAAACAGTCTGCAGTGAACTTGGTTGAACTGTGTGTCCTGAATTCTAGCCCAATGACTTAAAAACTAAATAATCTTTTCTAACTGCTACTCTGACTCCTAGAGCATTTTACTCCCCAGAATTCCTATTAAATTAATTTTCTAAAATCACACAATTGGCAGCATAGAGGATATTAATATTTTGACTATACATAGCAAAGGAATAATTCTATTGTGAGTTTTCAATAGTGTCAACATGATTTTTATAAACATATCTTGAGATTTTGCTTATATATATATATAAAATACATGCTATATATATATATATGATGTTAATATATATTTATTTACATATTACTTAGTATATGTATATATTAACATCTATCTAGGCAGCCTGACTGAAGTGTTTTCTGTATTAGGAAACACTTCAGTCAGGTGTATAACAAATAACAATATCTTGACTCCTCACCACTCACTCTTTTTTGATGGCCCAGATGGGAAAACAATAGAGGGTGGAAAGGCAGCTTAGTAAAAGTGTGTGTGTATGTGAGAGAGATGATGGGATGTCCATTTGAAATCTTCATTACCTGTCTTATCTGAGGTGCTGAACTAGCAATGCAGCAGAGTTAGAAAGTCACTTATTTATATACTTTGTGAGTCACATCTGTGATAAGTTTGACTTGCTGTTGTGGTTTTAAATAGGCACATCTGTTTGTAAATGCACGAAAGAGGCATACAATTCAAAACAGGGTTTCCCTTTCAATTCATTCCTTTTTGCTTTATTGCTGAGTGTGAGTAGAGCAATTTGATTTTGGTCTTCCAATCATATCTACTTTGATAGTCCAAAATGTCAAATGATATATGAACAGCTACATAACATTGTTATTGTGTATTTTCCATGACTATTAACATAAATGAAAAGCAATATGATGTAAACCATTCTCTGTATCTACAGGCTTTCACATATCTGAGAATGCTATATTTAAACGTTCTGTGATGAACCAATTTCGTTTTCAAAATATGCAAATTATAGCAGCAGGCTCTTTTAACATTTTAAATGGTCTTTGTCTAATGAGTCATTTTTCACTTATTAAATTCAGAAATAAAATTGCATATAGCTATTCTTGTTCGTCTAAATGAGAAGAGGAACAATATTTCTTTTATTGCCTGTCAGTTCTGAATTACTTTAAGTGTACTGTGGGTGGACTGTGCTCCTATACTTTCTCTCCAGCATAGCACCCAGAAATCAATCTTGGTTTAAATCTCACCCTTTTCATTAGGGTGGGTCTAACTTGTGTTTAAAAAGAGTAATGCAACTATAACCTATGATTTTTCTTCAAGCAAAGTGATATTTTGTTCCAATTAGTGCCTCAGTTCTATTTAAAGTGGAACATGTCACCTTGTTTCCAAGCTGGTGCTTGCAAATTTTTGCTAACTAGTAATAGTTCACTGTTAATGCACCAGACTGTGAGGTCACCCAAGAGGATTTCCCTTCTTCTCTATGTTCTTCTGTTTTTTTATAAAAATAAACTGTAGAGATGGACTTTGACCTCCAAAAAGACAATGTTTCTTAAGTGAAAAGAAATAAATCTAAATTTTAAACATACTGTATGTCCACAGTATTCAGACAACTATTTTCACTGGAGGCAAATTTAGCTCCAGTTGTTATTTATTAGTAGAGCTTCTTATGAGCTATACTCTAGAAAAAAAATACAATGTCTAGAATATGGCTCCTAAAAGCATGCACCTGTGTTTGCTGCCTTCAGGTGTACTACTGTTGACATTGGGAGGTGAGTGAAGCTTGCATGAGCTCTTTTAGAAGCTGGTTCATAAACTGTTATATCTATTTTCTTAGTCCTGTGTAGACTTGTAGTATGTGGACTTGTTTAATTTTTTTTTTTAATACTGACTGTAAAGAACAGTAATAGAACCTGTATAAGATGGGCTGAGCAATGTGATATTAGGGATTACTACACCTGTTTACCTAATGAAATAAAAATGGTAATGCTTTGCATTCTTTGAGATGTACTGGCATTGTCACACAAGATCTTTCTTGTACTTGAAATAGAATACTTCTTGAAAGATCTTAGTAGGAATACTTCTCTAATACCTGGTGTAAAGTGTATTGTTTAGAGGTCATATGAAGAAATGTTCAAATGTTATTTTATGTTCTTATTTCAAAGTAATGCCTAGCTGAAACTGCAGTGTATAGAAGTTACTATAATGGGATACGAAATATAGACAATCCTGAGGATTATTTTGGGGATAAATAATCCTTTATTGCTCAGGTTCTAAGGTCTGGCTGGAGCTCATGTAGGTGTATGCCTTGGATGGTTTCAAATGAGATAATTTGGTACTAATAGTGCTGTGGAGTATTATTGTCTGTGTCACTAAATACTGAGCCATGTACATTCTCAAGAGTAGCCTTGTTGTGTGGCTGTTGACAGAAAAAACACAAAATGTTTGCTTTTTTTTTGAATTTCTGTATGTCGTCAACACTTTATACAATCAGCATTCAGCAAGCTGATGCAACCTGCTGAATTTTAATGGTCAGTGATACTGACATGCCCAGGGGCATGGTTAATAAGCCTACAGGCATCCTTACACTGGAATATGAGTGTGGCTGTGTCATAACCATCTGAGCACCTAGAGCTGCTAGTGTGGGTTGCACACTTAAAAGCCTCTCTTTGGCTTTCAACACATATTGTTGTGTTTTTTTTGTGTGTGTACATGTGTGTTTGAGTTTGGTTTGGTTTGGTTTTTTTTCCTGACTAATTGACTTTATGAGTGGTGTTACCTTGTGTCTAAATAGTGAAAACAGGAACATAGTATAGAAATACTTGATCTCATTTTCCTGATCTTATCAATGGCAGTGTGGCAAATAGTTCAGATCAATATACTCTTCAGACTGTATTTCTGAATATTGGGGCAGATGTCATAAGCTTGTAGTTTGGTGCTTTTCTGTATTGAGGTTATGTACAACATTATAATTTTTTTAGACAGTTCCTGCTGATTAAGCTGGTTTAAAGGTGTGTGTAGTATTACACTAGAGCATTTTGTGTGGATGCATTTAAGGACATATTTGGTGTGAGGGTATTTTGCTGAATCAATCCCCAAAAGCCCCAGCACCTTGCAGAGTTAAGTGCCTGGCAAAGTGAGACCCCACAGCAATCCTGGGAAGATAATCCACTTCAGAGTGAGATCACATCTAGTATCATTCCTCTCTCTTGATTCATCTCCAGCCAAAAAGCTCCTCTTGACCATAATATCGGCACCTGTCATCATGTCAGTTTAGCTGTCACTACAAAGCAACAACAAAAAAGACATTTTTTCCAAAGCTGAAAAACTACTGAGTTTTAGCATTTTTTTGTGTAATTCAGATGTCTCTTTCTTAAAAACATGAATAAACAAGAGCCTTTAAACCAACCTTCATATACTCTCTGATATTAATCTTAGAATCACAGGATGGTTTGGGTTGGACAGGACCTCAAGATCATCTAGTTCCAACCCCCCTGCCATGGGCAAGGACACCTCACACTAAACCATGCCACCCAAAGCTCTGTCAAACCTGGCCTTGAACACTGCCAGGGATGGAGCACTCACAACCTCCTTGGGCAACCCATTCCAGTACCTCACCCCCCTCACAGTAAAGAACTTCTTCTATATATCAGATCTAAACTTCCCCTGTTCAAGTTTGAACGGGTTATCCGTTTTCCTACCACTACAGTTCCTAATGAAGAGTCCCTTCCCAGCATCCTTATAGGCCCCTTTCAGATACTGGAAGGCTGCTATGAGGTCTCCACATATGAGGTCTCTCTTCTCCAGGCTGAACAGCCCCAACTTTCTCAGCCTGTCTTCATACGGGAGGTGCTTCAGTCCCCTGATTATCCTCGTGGCCCTCCTCTGAACTTGTTCCAACAGTTCCATGTCCTTTTTGTGTTGAGGGAATCAGCACTGAACACTTCAAGTGGGGTCCCACAGATACAGAGTAGAGGGGCAGGATCACCTCCTTGGACCTGCTGGTCATGCTCCTTTTGATGCAGCCCAGGATATGGTTTGCTTTCTAGGCTGCAAGCGCATACTGAAGCTGGGTCATGTTTATTTTCTCTACCAACATCCCCATGTCCTTCTCCACAGGGATGCTCTGAATCTCTTCTCTGCCCAGTCTGTAGCTGTGAAAAGTATGGTATTTTCCACAGCTCTTAGGATTGCCACAGAAAAATGTGCTGGTTTTAATAATTTCTAAAGACAAACTTAAAGATTATTGATACTGTACCCTCTCTCTCTCCAAGCTATGCAGCTGAGGCAAAACAATAAACAACCTCAGCCCCAAAGGAGTTTGTTTCAGAAAAAACAAACCCAACCCATAAATTGCTAGAATTGGTGCTTTAATCAGAATAGATCTTGCAACTTTTATCCTCAAGATATTAAAATTGCATCAATTTAGAACATACTCACTATAAATCTAGCAAACTGTTGTCTCTGAAATAGGTTTAGCAGACAGTTAAGTTTTAGAGTAAGGAGAATTAAGCTGATTTTACTGGGTTTTCTAGATACAGTAAGTATAAAAACCATAATAAAATCTAATAAAAAATTGGGGTTTTTTTTGTTTTAATTGCAAAACAGTAAGTATATCACTAAATTTTTGTAGATTAAATTCTGAGAAGTTGGTTATAAAATAATCTACAGGTATTTTTATGCAAAATAATCTGTTGAACCTGTTCAGGACATAGCTTGATGAAACAATACAGATAGAACTGAATTTCTCAGGAATTCAGCCTCTAGTGGAAGTAAGACAGAATTCAAAATTAGAAAATTGCTGCTGACGGATGCCTTCTTGTTTTAGCTCAGCATTGAGATCCTATTCTCTTTTATTGACTTTGGGAAGTTGCAGCAGTGGAACAATAATTCTTATTTTAGTTAGAAATTTGTGTATTATGTGTTCAGTTTGTGTTCCTCATGTAGTGTTAGCTGACAATCACCTCTATAAGTGATAATAGATTTTATTAAAAAAAAAGTTATTTAACTTTTTAAAATGTGAAAATAATAATGTGGGAAATCTGATGGTATCCTGAATACTGTCTAAGAGTGTATTATAGGCAGTCCAATGACAACCAGTGAGGTCTTTCCCATTGTTACCTAATTACATACGGTGGTCTTACTAGCTGATTAAGAAATAATTCTTTGGTGATAGAATTTATGGATTTTCTGGTTTTATTTTGTAAACAGCCAAGTAAAAAATCCAGGGCAACACTTTTTTGTTAACCTAAGTATGAAATATCTGAATTAGGAATCCTGAAAATTAGTACTTGTAGAAATGGGATGCCACCACCAATTAAGTTCATTATATGAACTTTAATACTAGAAATACTGTTTTGGAAGAGATAAAGAATTTTATTCTTATTACAGCTACTATTATTGTTAATTGTTTTTGCGATAAACACCGCATAAATAATACGTATACTGCACATATTAGAATGTGTAGAGGTGCATTATTTTCAGAGTGAAGAATGACAAAATAAAAAAGAGCATTTTAAGTTGTCTTAAAAATTAGGAGTTTATCATATGCATGTTTTTGTTCTGTTTGTTTGTTACCAGTTTACTCAGAGGCATTTTGTTGCCTTTTTTCTATTTCAGTAGGCAACTACTTGTATACCTAGAGGGTCATTGGCTGGGGAATTTTTTTTCTCCAAACTATGTGACTGATTAAAGCCAGTGAAGTCCTTTGGTCACATTTTGTCCAGGTAAATTTTGTTGCCATTTCAATTAGGCATGCAAACCTTGGAGAAAAAGAGACATCTTCAGATAAGATTCTGGAATGAGCAGAACAAACTATCCTCAAGTTGTATGTTTAAATGTTATTAAGGGTTTGACATGTACTGGTGTGACATGTATTGGTGTTCTTATTGTCCAAAAAATATTAAGGAGACGGTATAATTTTCTTCAGCTGACACCTTCCTAAGCAGAGTTTGAGATGTTCATCCTTCATCTCTGGATGAATAGTAACTTTAACTTTTTAAACATAGCTGTGCTCTTCCACTATTTTCAATGGATCTGAAGCTATGGCCTTCTCTCAATAGTTATGATAAGCACTGTTCTTCAGTTTCTTCCAAGAGCAAAGTTATAACTATGCTGAAGAAACATAGGATAAAGATTCTGGCCTTCCTGTCTTCGCAGATTGCCTCTCTTGTCCATTCAGGAGTGGTAGTGCCCTGAAAGATATATACAGAGAGGAAGTTGGATGCAGAATTTGCTGTCTGTGGTAAGGCAGAGGCTGTAGAAATTAATGAGAGTTGATATTCTCATATAGTTACTTAGCTCCTAGTAGGCTGAGTCTCAGAGGAAGGCATACAGTAGCATGCAGTAGAATGATTACAAGGCAGTGGTACTGTCGGGCTTTTTGTGTTTTCATTGCCTGGATTTTGTGACTTTGTACAAGCGTCTTGTGTATGCAGTAAATTTAAATTTTACTTCCTTTTATTTCTGTTTCTGGGAGAGTGAGCTCATTCTGTGTCACTGCGTTTAGATAGAAGGAATGCAGTGAAGCTTTGCTGAAGATCAGTTGAATTCGGGAAACACTCAGGCCAAAGGATGACCTAGTAGAGTTCTGTTACATGCACGCTATTCAAATTCTTGACAGTCTTGCAGATTGCAGAGGTTTTAATTGTAGGTTCTGCTCCTGTGAGTGATTTTGGCATGCCAGACAAGTGACAAAATTAAAAACGGATGCTGTAGTATCTAAAATCATACAGCAATTAGCCAGCTGCAATCAGGAACTTTGGCATATGTCCAAATAATGCTATGCATACCAAGTCTCAATGTTTTATTTATACACAGAAAGCGGTAGCCTTGTTAAGAAATACAATATTTAATTACTTGTGCAACCTTAGTAAAATTTCAAGCTGACTTTCAAAGATGCATACAATTTTGTATTGGGGAAGGATATGTCTGTCTGGAAAGCCTGCAGTCTTAAGGTTGTGATTAGATACCTAATCTATTCCTAATTGTATAGTGTTTTCTATTAATGGTGAATTCTTGCAAGAAAACAAGGATAAAGCATGTTTTGATACATTGTTTTATTTGTTTAGCTTAGATCAGGTGCACCAAAAAGTTTGTTTTCTTTCCCTGAAATAAAGAAATGGTAAATAAAGCAATATATTATTACAGTGGGTATGCAATTCTGTTAGGTTCCTGGTTTTATGTGAACATGAGATATTGACATCTAGGAGCTATGTAAGTAATGGTAAAAATGGTTAGAAACTGTAGCATATAAATGGTACATTGATCATTACATTTTGTTACCCCAGCAGCACAGTTCCTAATTCTGTTGTATCAGACCAACAACTATTACAATTCAGTTTCCTTTGTACCTTTATTTTAGAAGGAAGTGGGATACACTATGTCACTGGGCAGAATCTGAAATTCCACAGAAATTCTTTCTGAAGTCAAAAGCTAGGTGGATATTCTGCAAAAGTATTGCTATATGTTTGCTCATTTTTTATATTTAAGTGTTTACTCTTGATAGTCATTAGAGACAGGAAAAGGTGGGCAAGATGGAGCTTGTTCTAGCCAAGCATAGCTTGTCTGACATAGTGATACTCTGTTCTAGTTCGTGTGCTGAAGATGCACTCAAGAGGACTATCATGGTTCGTTTTTGACATTACATAAAATATTGTTTGTCTGCTCTTGGTATTATAGTTGATGTAAAATTTTGAAAAAGTTTAGCTATTTCTTTATCCCTGAAATGAATGCAACCTCCTAGCCTTGCTAGAGACATGTTGAGACATGGACAAAGAATCTCCAGGTCATAAAACATTTAAATACAATCAGAATAGCTCCTGAACATCTGTTTTCAGAGGTCACAAAGATTTAGAAACACAAGGCAAAATGAAAGGAAACAGAGAAAGATATTATGCTTAAGAGAAAAGTAAGGATAATTGGTTTAACATCTGATGAAATAATATTTGTAAAGTTTTCTATATTCTCGAAACTAGATGCAAATAATCAAAGACAAGTTCTACTTAAGGACTGGAGACCCAGCCCTATCATCAGTTTATTAAATCCATTCAGGATATTTTTGCTATGACTTTTCTACTTCAGGTACTTAAAAGGTAATTGTATCTTGGAAAGGTTGGGAGCTATTGTATATTTTATATTAATACTACAAATAAAATAATCCTGCCTTAAAATAATAAACAGTAGTACATGAAAAAGTTTCATGAGAAATTTTTTAAAACAACAAATTGTTCTTTGGATTACTTTCAATAAATAGTGAGGAGTTTGATTTAAGTCTGTGATCTGAGTTTACCCTTGATGAAAATGAACTACAGCAGGGAACAATCTGTTCCAGAATGCATTTTTACCTTCATTTTGTCAGAGGGTGACGTAGCTCTGTGGCTGCAGAGGACAGCAACTGCATTGAGAATAGGAATTAAATTGGTTATTAAACAGAAGTTAACCCCATGGGGGCAGAATTATCAAGGATGCAGATATGTCAGTAATGAGTAGTCCTATCACATAACTTGGAAATCATGGAGGCTGACACTTTGCAAAGACCTAAAATTATCATTCAAGAAAAATGTACATTAAAAAAGGTTGTTCTAAAAATCTTCCTTGTGTATTTGAACAGAATGTTACCATCAGTTTTGCTTATTTTAAAACCTCATCTGTGACTGAATTTCAAGGCTGCATATAGCAATTATTGACATCTCCGCCTAACTTGTATTATGTCCACACTGAGACTAAAGTAAAGCTTAGGTATCAGGCCATGATCTGTGGAAAATAAATAGTCTTTGTAGACATGGATTATATTATCCAAAGATAATAATTCAGTTTTAGCCTGATTTGGTAGCCTGAACTAGCAAATTTCAAGTAAAACAATAATGAAGAAGAGCTCATTTTGCCAAAGATGTGATATTGTTATGACAGAATGTCAGGCTGTTTGTTCATTCTTGATTAAAATGTTTGGGAAAAAAAATGACAGCAAAACTGGAAACCATCTGTAACCAACCAGCTACTAAGAAACTGAAAATTTTGTTTGAAACTTGAGGCACTTTTAAACCATGTTTCTTCAAATCCATTCTCTGTTGTGGTGTCGTCCTCCCCCCACCCACCACAACCCCATTATATCTGCTTTTTCTTAGGAAAATACAGAGAAAATTTGAAACATCAGGAGAGGCAGTTGTAACGTTTTAGCCATTGTTAAAAACAAGTTACTGGAAATGTCAACAGAGACCTGATTCCTATATGCTATTCAGCTCATTAAGATTGCAGGCCCTTCAGATATTTCTCTGAATTAAACCTTGAAACCTTTTGAGATTCACTGGTTATTATCTATTATGGGCTTGGAAACAGCAAACTGTTAAGCAAAAAAGCCTTAAATTATGTGGAACTGGGAGGCAAAAGAGGGCTTGTCAGCCCTCGGTGATAAACTCTGGACTGGGATGCTAGGTCAGGCAAACTGACTCAGACTTCCAAATGGTGAGAGATTATCAGGGTTTGGTCCCACTCTTTGGCTTCTCTCTCCATTCAGGTGAACTCTTCAGATATTTTATGTAGAAGTTATGCTCTGTCCCTGCTCTGAGTTTGTTGCTGGAATTCTAGCGGGGATGAAGTCAGATTAAAAAAGGTAATTTGTGTGTAGAAATGTAAATACATCCAATATAAGTACATCAAATGATCTTTTTCACTGGCTGATGAAAAAAAGATATTTTCCTCCCTTTTCCTGCAGAAATACGAAGAGCCTCAGGAATGAGGAATGGTAAGCTAATTTCACAATAAAGACTAGATTTCATGTACAGGCATTTAAAAGTCTGTTTTACATTGATACTTTTCATGTAACCGAGGGAAGATACAGACTTTTCTTTATCCATATGGCGTGCTCGATCTTACTGCCCTCTGCTGCAATCTTGTTTACTACAGGAGTGTTAGAGACACTCCACTAGTGCTCCCCTTTCCTTTTCCTCTCTTAAGGCTCCTTTGACACTGCCAGCAATTGTCATTGCATGCTCTGTCTGGCAAAGTGAGGTGGGCTGCTGCTGTCAAGGGGGATGTGATGGAGAAGCCGGTGGCTTCAGCCAGTCCTGCCAAATCCCTGCTGTGCCACTGACTGACTGGGGGCCTGGGCTATGGTGGTAACCTCTTTCTCCTGGCTTGGTCCCCTCAGGAGCTGGCAGCCAGGAGCATCCTTTGGGCTTTGGTCCAGCTGCTGTATCGCCAGATGGCCAGTGCTGTGCTAGTCTAGCCGATGATTTGGTGCCAACAATAAGAGAATTCACTCCCTGGAGCTACAGTTGTAGCATTTTGCAGGAATCTGTATTAAGATGTCAGACTGCAACAATCTACCTATGAGTTGTATTTTCCTAACTTAATGAATGTAAAGCTGTCATTTTGGAAAGCATTGTGGGCCATTCTGGAATAGACAGAGCTGCTTTATTAAAATGCTTTTCTTGCCTGGTGTGCAAATCTCCAGCTATGCCCTACCTAGCTATTTAATATTCACTTGTTGATGGTAATCAGCAACTTGGGGCTGCTTTAAGCAACAGTTTTCCAATTAACTAGGTGCAAATGCACTTTATCAAATGCATTTGTACTAAACTTTTGAGACAATATATTCATAGGTTGTTACTTGTTCATTTCTGAAACATGTGATTGTATTTCAGAATTGTTTTTTATACTATACCTCTTCACATAGATAAAATACAATGTTGTAGTTCCTCGATTTGTCATCAATAAGATCTCACAACACGGTTCTGATGCATCAGTGTTATACATCATTATTAATTAATGAAAAAAATAAAGCAAATTTCAGACCAAAGAAAAAAAATTAACTGCTCTTAATAGAGAAATAGAAAACTTTCAGTCATGTCAAGGCAAGTTATGTAATTAATACATGCTCTTTGGAAGTTCATGTTTTCAATATAGATTTGCAGGCATGTGGTTTTGACTTTCTGGATTATAATATCTGTAAACAGAGTGAGGGTAGTGTTTTTACTCTGAATGATGGGTTTTATGCATAGAAACTAAAGAAAAATTACTCAATTGGTCATGTCATGCATTAAGTCATACAAAACACATCTGTCCTTGGCTTTTTTTTTTTTTGAATATGTAGTTAGATTTTCTTTTCTACTGAAGTTTATGCTGGATTGATAGGAAAAGAGGCCTGTTTTAGGGCATAAAATGTAGCAATATAACTTTCACCTTTCTGCTACAGCAGAGAAAGGGGAAAATATATTTCCTAGTTTGCCACAATGCACTTGACCCAAATATTTTCAGACAACCTGACAGAAATGACCATTTTACAATCTAATACATATTTCAGGGGCAGAGATAGTCTATATTTATTCTGTGAATATTTTTGTCAGGTTCTGGCCTTAAAGATAAAATATTATTATGCCCAGTAGTGCCAATTATAAGATAGGGAATTTTGCAGTACCACAAGAAGGACAACAATATTCAGGAAGTGGAACAAAAAGGTTATCTCAAATGCATACCAAAAATAGTTGCAAATCTTGTTTTCCAGTTGCAGTATGCATTTAAAATAACCCATTAAATCTAGTTAAGACTGCACATGACTATAGCATTTTTTCATTGTCCTGATTCAGTACAGCTGTCAATAAACCATCAACAAAATTTTGCTGCCTGAAAAAAATTGTTTTTAACAGAACGTTGTAATTTATTCTGTCATGAAAAACAAATATGTTTTTGTTCTTATACATTATTCTGGTTGAGACTTTTGCGAAGGCTTTAATTCCAATATATTTTAGCTACGCAGTAGGTAGGGTACCTCAGATTTCAAGCAAGGTGGTTGGAGTTTTCATTTAGATTCCAGTGTTTTCCCTCTAGGCCTCCAAGGGTTTCCCTCAGCTGCCATCCCTAGGTAAAAGACACATGGTAAAATAGCAACAGAATATCTAATGCACAAGCTTAATATGAAATTTCCTGTTTGACTATAAGTCAAAAAGAAAAAAAAATACATTGGTTCTGTTTTCTACTTTTAGAGGTGGGACCATTAAAGTTTGCAATCTGATGTTAAAACTTGTTTATTTTAAACTAGAAATTCAAGCATGTGTTTTAAATATTTCTGCTTTTTTTGGCATGTTACAAACAGGTGTTTGGACAGAGAGGGTCAAACCAGCTGATGCCCCAACAGAACTGGATGTTTTAATTAAAAAACTAAGAAGCTGTTTTAAATGGAGAATCAGAATTCTCCATTTCTTTGGTAGCTTTAGCAGGGTGGTACCCTGCTACTACAACGTGTTCTAAGTCAAAGCTGGGTCTCACTTCACGTAAAGGAGAGTATGTGCGAAGGGTATGTGTCAGTGCAAACATTCTCCTGAACAGATCCTAAAGCTCAGCTCTAGCAGTTCAAAATTATTTCTCATCTTTTGTGTGTGAGAGCAACCTATCCAAGCTGTAGTCCAGGGTTCATATGAGAGCATCAAAGAAATAATAACTGTGTATTACACCTAAAGTTTTCTCTGTTTGGTTAATGATGTTTTTAATGTTTAGAGATAGAATTAATGTAAGAATTATGTGTTTTTAAGAGGAGGGAATCTGCAAATATAGTTAAAGATTTTGTAAAACTTGGAGAAAATTCTTGGAATATACAACTTTGATGCACTTCCTCCATTAAGTTTTTATTATTTTCTCATAAAAATTTGAGTATCTAGGATTGATAAGAAAGAAGATACAACTAAAACCAATGTTATTTTCACTTTGGTATAGATCAATTTTTTCTTATCTCTTGAAACTTTTTAAGGGTTTGGAGGAAGGGCAAGGGTGGATATGTTCTGGGAGTAATTTTTAGGGGAAATTCCTAAAGATACCTAAAACCAAATCTGAGGTTAATAATAATGCATAGCTTTCTGTTGCACTTGGAAATGCGGGATTGTTTTTTTTTGAAAAGTTAATTGCTGACTGTTATACCAACATCATTATGGAATAACTTCTCAGGGGGAAATAATAAAGGACAGACAAAAAGGTCTTGGAAGGAGAGAGACTATGGGGCAGATTTCGTCAATGAGTGATGAAAATTTCAGTTCTTTGGTGCTCCCTCAATTTTTAAACAGGTAAAAAAAATGATGAAAATATCGTATGGCAGAGTTCATGTAGAGGTAGTCCTGATGTCCCTCTTGCTACAGGTTTGTACTTTTGACTTTCACAGAATCACAGAATCCCGAGGGTTGGAAGGGACCTCAAAAGATCATCTAGTCCAACCCCCCTGCAAGAGCAGGGTAACCTAGAGTACATCACACAGGAACTTGTCCAGGTGGGGCTTGAATATCTCCAATGTAGGAGACTCCACAACCTCCCTGGGCAACCTGTTCCAGTGCTCTGTCACTCTTACAGTAAAGAAGTTCTTCCTGATGTTAACGTGGAACCTCCTATGCTCCAGTTTACACCCATTGCCCCTTGTACTATCACTGGATATCACTGAAAAAAGCCTAGGTCCATCATCCTGACACCCACCCTTTACATATTTGTAAACACTGATGAGGTCACCCCTCAGTCTCCTCTTCTCCAAGCTAAAGAGACCCAGCTTCCTCAGCCTCTCCTCATAAGGGAGGTGTTCCACTCCCTTCATCATCTTTGTGGCTTTGGTTTTAAAGAGAGAGTGAGGAGAAAAAATTATGATGGAGCTACAGTAACTTTCCATTTTTTTAGGATCAAAATATAGCGTTAAATGTCAAATTGAATAACAAAAGAGAACTGTTTTCTAGATTAGTCTTTTTGCTCTATGCAGGCTAATAATATGCACTGCATTTTAAAGGCTTATCTTGAATTGTGAAGGCAGAAAATATCTGTCTTTTAAAGATTCACTTAGATATAAAATAGAGGCATGTATAATAAATTGTGTAAGCCAACAGTAACTCATTTGGATGAAATGCTGCATTAGTTTTTTTGAGAGTTTGTCACTATAATTTCTAAGGTGAAACAGAAAGATGTAAAAAGGTACATTTCCTGTATTTTGATATCTTTAGGGTAATATACAGTAAATTGAGGCATGCAGAAGAATTCTTATTTAAAAACAGAACAGGCCTTAAAAGAGGTCTTAAAAAGGAAAAGCCTCAGCAAAGCATGGTTGCAAACTGCCAGATCTGTCTGCAAGAAAGAAGATGTTATTCAGGTGAATTGCCATGCAGTGCTGTCCAGGCAGTAATACGAAGTTAGGAATGCAGCGATATTTTATAATCAGACTGTGTTTAAGGACACTGTATATGTTGCTTATCTGAATTAGCATTAGCTATTGAAATAAAAGCTAAAATATTCCTCTAACCATGTAATATTGCATAGATATCATTTTGTGGTTTGTTTTTTTTTCCTTTTCTTTTTTACTTTTACCATAATATAAAGAATCTGCTTACTGATTTTTATGGAGGCTTTAGTATAACTTTATTTGGTATAGGCATGTGGATCCTTTTTTCTTTTTTTTTTCTGCTTGACTGTCAACAGGATGTTATCTGAATAGAATTCATATTAAGTGTCACCTAGGAGATATATAAAAGGAGCTTTCATACACTGTCACTGTTTAGATATTTCAGGAGATAAGGAAGAACCTTTTTGAGCTGTCAGCTATTAAAGGGAGTAAAAATGGCAATTTTCTATTAAAGCCATGCACAGTATTTTAAGCAGTTGTAAGATGCAGGATCAGCCCCAGGGCAAGGCTATAGATATGTATGCAAAACCCCATTTTAACCTTCAGTTTATCCATTTACTAAGGTAGTAGTTTACAGCACCCAAACACCTATTTGCAAGATTTATTAGCTCTCTGAAAAAAATTTGCTACAGTAATATCATGAAGGAATTTTTCACCTTTTTTTAGACAGTCTGTTAATATGCAACGCATATTCCTCACCTCTGTTTTGAGATTCTTTTCAATTTAAGGGTGATATTACTTTTTAAAGCAATCTAATATTACTCAAATTTTGCCTCAGTACAAGTACAATCGAATAAGAGTTGCATATAATTAACAGTTCAGTCTGGGAGAAACACCTTTCAGTGACATTTTTCAGTGACTTTTTCTGCACATAACGTAACGCAAAACACACTGCAAAATTTTGCACGTGCTTGGCACATTACCAGAACCAGAATTGTTCTACAATTCTCTTGAACTTTAGTTCAAAAGCCAAACATTTTTTTTTAGAATAAGGTAATGATCCCTCTTAGTAATATTTCTTGCATTGTGTATATTATGATACTTCTTTACTTCTTTCTTTGTGTTATACATTATGATTTAGATATAAATTACATGTATACATCATATAATAATATAAAATGAAGAGGCTAGAAACAGAATGGTAATGCTAACTTAAGTAAAATTGTTGTCCTTATAGTTCTCGTTTATTAAAGATATTTGATTAAGTATAAAATGGGATTGCAAAATATGCTTACTCTACATAAATATCCCCATAACTGATATGGTACGAAACGTTTACTTGTCTGTCTTGTGGTTAGCTGTGCACCTCAAAACTTTCCTTACCTTTGCTGCTTAATTTCCTTCTGTGTCTTAGGCTGTCTTTCTAGGATAATATTCATTACCTTATATTGATGGTGCTGATGAAAATTGACTTTACAGTGATGATGTCTGAATGACAGGCATTAAAAGCACAGATCTTGTCAATTAGAATTGCTTGGATTACTGACAAAATATTGGATTCTACTGATGGATGAAGTGAAAGACATTGAAATTCAATATCATTATTTGCAAGGAAGATTTATTGGTGACATTTAGACCTTTGAAAGTATGTTCGCAACACAGTGAAATGATTATTCAAGCTATAAGTGTTAAATAAACGTGGAATGGCAATGACTTCTTGCTGTTATATTTGCCATAGAAGTACTTAGGGACATAATATGCACACAGGGTACATGCGCTAAAACCACAGTGCAAATCTGGGATTGGGAAGTCCATATCCTAAACTGGCTGTGGTGGGTTGACCTTTGCCTGCTGTCAGGTGCCCACCCAGCCTCTCTCTCACTCCCCCTCCTCAGCGGCACAGAAGAAAGTAAGATGGAAAAGTCCTTGGGTTGAGATAAAGACAGGAAGATCACTTACCAGATACTGTCATGGGCAAAACAGGCTTGACTTGGGGAAAATTAATGTATTGACCTTTAAAACAGAATTGTACCAGATATAAATTAAGACAACAGTTCCAGCCCCTTGCCCTGTTTCCCAGGCTGAACTTCATTTCTTCATTGCCACCCTCCCTAAGTTGTGCAGGTGGATGGGGAATGGAGGTTGTGGTCAGTCCATAACAGCTGTTCTCTGACACTCCACATGCTTTTCCACTGCTCCAGGATGGGATCCCTTCCAGGGAATACAGTCCTTTGTGGACTGCTCCAGTGTGGGTCCTTCCCTACCTGCAAGCAGTCTTTCAGAATAAATCAGCACCACAGGCCACAGTCTGTTATCAACAGGCAGATAAACTTGTCAGTTCATGGTGTACCTTGCTTATTGATCTCTGATTTAAGCTAATGACTAAATAAGAAATATAGTAGGAAAGGCTATGAAAAAGAGTGACAAATGGAGCCATGTTAATACACTGACAGGAACAACCACTCTATCTGTACTCTTCTATGTGTTTTATGAAGCTGATAACTAAGCCAAATTTTACTTTCCGAGTGGTATTCTTGCTACCTTGTTGGTGTGTTAATGATTTCTTGTCTCGGAGCATAATGGCGTGCTCTTTGGAAGTTGTGAATTTGAAGTATGGACATACTGCAATATTTTTATAGTTTCATATCCACAAATACCAAGCATTTGTCTACCAAGACCAAAGTGCTAATAGCTAAAAATTGGTCTCCAGCTGGTGGTCAGAGAGTCTTATTTGCTTCTTAGCCCAAGTGAGCAAGACAGTTGATAAGACTGACATTTAGGTTTAATCCAGTGTTGGTGCCTTACTTTTATTTTTCCTCTTTGGGGTCATCTGCAAAACAGAATGCACTAGAGCTCCTGCAACCAGCCTATGAGTTCTGTGATACTTCAAAAGTATTAGGGCTTATTCTTTTGTTCAATGTGTACAAAAAATTATCAACATTTTTGAAGCATTTATCAGAAGAATGAAAATATGATAATCTTTAAATTATCTGTAAAGCAGTATTTCTAATACAAGCAAACCTGGAATCATGTTTTATTTTGAAATGCATTTAACAGGACTGTTTTTTTTTTTTTTTTTTATGCAGCCATCCCCATCCCTTCATCAGAGAACTGCGAACTGTATCTTTCTCTTGGTCAATTTGGGAAGTTTTTTTCACAATGCAATTTGTTTGCATTTTTGTATTCTCTTGAAGTCTTTGGAATCTCAAGGTAAAGGAGATAAAAAAGATTGCAGATAGATTTAATTAGGTACCTGATAGAGGTATATTTTTTAGCCAAAGTAATTTAAGAAGTCACTGATATCAAGTAGGTAGCCAGACAGAAAGGATTGTAATCACAAGTAGTTAATCATGAGATTAAAGCTGATAGAGGTTACTAGACATTTCCAATCCCTTTGTTATTAGAATTTCACTTGCTGGGTACCTTACTGTAAGCAGTCATGTAAAATAAAAAATTCATCTTTTATTTGAATAGGGAATCAGAAATAGTAATGGTTCTATACAGAAGAATAATCAAATGTGGCTTTTGCATCCTGTAAGAAACCCTTAGAGCTATCAGGCAATCATAAGCATTTATTGCATTAAAAATTTGACAGAGTAAAGGAATAGTCAGGAGACTTTATAGCAACAGAGGTTTCAAAGACTGCAGGTCACCTTCATTAATAGAGCTTCATGGAGCTCCTGTGTAGATTCCCTTCCTGAAAACTTTCCACTTCAGAAAGTATGAGACCTTGCACTGTGTGCCCGTTTTATTCATGAACACTTCAGCTTTCTCCACAGGTACTGGCATTTCTTTACATGATTTAGGGAGATGGTAACTGTTGCCTAACTGAAATCTTACATCCTTTATTATATTGTATTAATACTTCTAATTGAGTGGTTCTGTGATTCTGTGACTTATGTTCCTTATCTCGAAAAAAAATGAAACAATCTTATTTTCTTATCTTACAAATCAGATTAAGAACTAAATACAAAATCACACTTACTGAAGCCATGCATAAGAACAAATATATAAAGCATAGTTTTATATTTAAACCAGGGACAAATCGCATTCCTCAGGGTTGGAACTGGGACTGGTGCTATTCAAAATATTTGTTGGTGACAGAGTGAGATTGAGCACAGCCTCAGCAAGCTTGCCAACACCACCAAGCTGCATGGTGTGGTTGATATACTAGAGAAAAGGGGTGCCATTCAGTGGGACCTTGACATGCTTGAGAGATGGGCCCATGCAGATCTCATGCAGTTCAACAAGGCCAGGGCAAGAACCCACACCAGGATTGGGGCAATCACAAGCATTAATAAAAGCTAGGTGGAGAATGGATTGAGAGCAGCCCTGAGGATGAAGTACTGTTGGGGGTGTTGGTTGATAAGAAGCTCAACATGACCCAGTGATATGCGTTTGCAGCCCAGAAAGCCAACTATATGCTGGGCTGCATCAAAAGGAGCATGACCAGCAGGTCAAGGCAGTTGATCCTGCCCCTCTACTTCAGTCTCATGGAGTACTATGTTCAGCTCTGGGGCCCCAAAAATAAGAAGGAGATGAACCTATTGGAGCAAGTCCAGAGAAGGGCCACAAAGGTGATCAGAGGGCTGGAACATCTCTCCTGTGAAAAAAGTCTGAGAGAGTTGGGCTTGTTTCCTTTCCTGGAAAAGAGAAGGGTCCAGGAAGACCTTAGAGCAGCTTCCAGTGCCGAAAGAAAGCCTGCAAGAAATTTGTTGAATAGCTTTTCACAAAGGTGTGCAGTGATAGGAGAAGGTGGAATGGCTTTAATCTGAAAGAGAGTAAATTTAGGTCAGATATAAGAAAGAAAATCATTGTTAGGGTGGTGAGACACTGGCACATGTTGCCCAGAGAAGCTGTGGCTGCCCCATCCTTGGCAGTATTCAAAGCCAGGTTGGACAGGGCTTGGAGCAACGTGGTCTAGTGGAAGGTGTCTCTGCCCATGGCAGGGGTTTGGAACTGGATGATCTTTAAGGTCCCTTCCAACCCAAACCATTCTGTGATTGTATTAATTTCATTGCTACTCATATAATGAATAACCCTGAGACTGCATTTTCCTTGCAGGGACTAGGACAGACCATGGGATTAGGTTTCAAAATGTTCTGTTAATTTTTTTTTAATTTTTCATATTAATAGTATTTTTAGTTCTTTGTACTGGCTGAATGATAAAAGCTGTGAGCCAGGTAAGCCTGCTGCTATTACCATATTATTTTTTAGATATTGATTGAAGGTGATATGCATATGGGAAATTCAAATTGTGTTATTCCTTGTGTGAAGGAAATGTCATTAATGCAATAACTTTGTCAATATTTTTTACTGAGAAAGCATATTATATTTAAACATATAAGATCTATAGGAAAAGGAGGTTAAGATGCTGAGATCAGGTATAGTTTTAATTTTCTATCATCAAGGACCATGCAGGTCACAGGGCAATGTTCTAATTTATCTGATTTGTATAGCAGGTGACATAAAGATTTTTTAGGAAATATGATTGTGGCAAGAGGAATAAAATTTACTAGTGGTATAAAAATTACTGTCCTTGTATGGAAACCTTTTCCTTTTGACACTGCAATGTGTGGACTTATTTTGTATGCAGCCACAATAGATTGGTGCATTAATAAACAAGAGGATTTAAGGTCTTAAGGAACATGAAAACACTCCTACTAATACTGATATTTGGTAAGCATATTAGGAGGGTGGCACAAGATTGGTAAGGTGTTTAGGGATGGTGAGCTAGAAATGGAAATATTAATCACAGGGGAAATTAGGTATGGAAAAAAAGCATTTAATTGGTGTCAAAGTTATTTATAAAGTATTATGATTTGAAGCCTCATTACTATAGGAAATTAATGTCTTCATGATTTCAGATTTAAGTATCTTTCTAGGAGTAAAAGAAACTCTAAATAAAACAATCGAACAATTAAAATTATGTTGTATATTTAGAGGCAAAATAGGCATTAAAATGCATGTATTTGAAACTTTTACCTAAAAGTCTTGTTTTTTGATACGATTTCCATTTGTCTGAGAAATTTTAAAAACCTTGGCATAACAGTGGTGGTATTTGAAAGCTGTGTAAGAGACATAAGATGAGCACAGCTTGTTTTAGGTTTGCTGAGGTCGTAGAGCTCAAATGAAGATATTTTAAACTCAGCAACTTTTATTTCTCTAGAGCCACAGATCTAAGCACTTTTACTTCTGAGACATTAGCAGCTTGGGCAAAACTGGCATTTTATATTTTAAATACACTGGTTTATAATACAAATTGGCTGTAACATGGATCAGTGGTTACTGCAATTGAACTTGCACTTATCAATAAATGTGCTTTGCCTAAATATAATTTGGTATCTATCACATTTGTTTCTAACAATCTATAGTCACTAATTATAAAAATTCTTTGTCTGGAAGTATAGCACCTCTTGAGATTTTGAACTTGCAGGCAGAAAATTTCTTGGCAGCCATCATAGAACTGTGCAAAATAATAGCTGGAATGTGATTCTGACAAAGCAGAAAATAAGATAAATGCTCAATTTGCAATCTATTAATGGAGAATAAATAGTAGAAAAATATTTGTCAGCTTGATCAGTGTTAAGATGAAGAGGGATTTCTTTATCATTTCAGATTAAAAAGACATAAATATATGTAACATGGCCAAACAGGGATGATTTAAAATTCCATTTGTGCATATAAATCTGTTTTTCAACTCTCTCTTGAAACTAAGATAGCCAATTTGGATGTCCTTTTTTCCATACAATCTTAAAATTTAACTCTTCTTGCAGTAATCATCCCTCTTAGCTGAGGCCTGTACTTTTTGTTTTGAAAGCCTTGGATCTGCTTTTCTTGTGATAGGTTCTACATGTATGTACATTTCGTACATAACTGCTTTAATTTGTCAAGACATTATCTAATTACATCTTTTCTCTGCTGTCTTGGTCTGTGTGACACTGTTTGCACAACTTGGCTTAAGGGGTGATGGCAGCAAAATGTACCAGAACTGGATTTTTTTTGCCAGGTTGGTGGCAAAATATCAGAAGAGGAGAAAACCTGGGGATACAGTTCAGCACGTCTTTCTTGTACTAGGGAACCCAGAAATGGTCACAACATCCAGGTGTGGCCTCAGCAGTGCTGAGGAGAGGAGAAGGATCACCTCCTTCAGCCTGCTGGCAGCACTGCTCTTAGTGCAGCCCAGGATACCACTATCTTTGCTGCAAAAGCACATTGCTGGCTCATATTAAACTTGGTGTCCACCAGGGCACCCAGGTTGTTTTCTTTAAAGCTGCTTTCCATCTGGACCGCCCCCAGCATACAGTGGTGCATGGGATTGATCTTCCCCAAGTGCAGGACTTTGCACTTCCTCTTGTTGAACATTATGAGGCTCCTGTCATCCCGTTTCTCCAGCCTGTTGGGAAATTGCTGAGGGTACACTGCCCAATCATCCAGACCATTAATGAAGATATTTAAAAGGACTAGAGCCAGTATTAACCCCTGTGGTACTCTCCAGTTACTGAGCTCCGACAAGACTTAATGCCACTGACTGCCACCCTCTGGGCCTGTCCATTTAGCTAGTTTTCAATCCACTTCACTGCTCATCTACACCATATATTAGCAGCTTGTTTATGAGGATCCTATTGGAGACAGTGTCAAAGGCCTTTCTGATGTCCAAGTAGATGATATCCACCACTTTCTCCTCATCTACCAGGCCATTCATTTCATCTTAGAAGTTAATCAAATTCCTCAAGCGTGACTTCCCCTTGGTGAAGTCATGCTGACTACTCCTGTATCCAGGCAGGCACACAATGGTGTTACTTACTACCCCTTGTATCTGCCATAGGTACAGTGCATTTATATTTCTTTGCTTCAAGGCATAGATAATCATCCTCAAAACATGCACTTTGTAAGCATGCTAGTCAGATTTGGTAGCCAATGTTGGATATGAAATGTAGGTGTATGTGTGTCTTGAAATGAGGTGATAGGTGCAGCTTCACTGGGGTGGAAATATAGAAACAAAAGGAAGCTGAACACTGTACATGTATGACAATTTTGTTTTTTAAAGTTCAACAATGGAAATGTTTTCAGTTAAATATAATCTGGAGTTTCTCTGAGAATATAAATCTTAGGCAAACTGCATCTTTAACAGAAGGTGCAAGCTGCAAGAATCTAAGCAATAAGAAATAATGTTGTGAGAGGGAATATAGATATTACCCTGAAACTTTCCTCCATACATATAAAACCTCTTGTTGATTCAGAAGTTTCTTATCTGAAACTGAAATTCAGAGAGCACCACAACAGCAACCAGAGACTTTATTTGATAAGTTTAGAGATGTCTGTTGTAAAGAAAAGTGCTATTGGCAGGAATGCCACTATGCGGGATCAATTTAGCATGAAGCAGAACGAAAGGCAGTGAAGCAACAATTTTAATATATCCCCCTGGATCTGCAAGAAGTCACCAAAGGGAACTGAATGACACTGTCATGGAAATGCTATTATCAACTGAATGATAGCTCTATGTTCATTCTGACCTTACAAATCCTGTGTGGTGGAAACACCTGAACCAAATATAAATGCTTGTTAATAACATGTGACTAATCTTTTTAGGTGCTCCTTTTTTTCAGTCCCCACCCCTCCCCCAAGTTAACTGAAAACATGTTTGAAAAACACTATGCAAAAACTCTGAAAATGACCTTGTTTGTGCCCATGATGGTAGACAATAGATAGGCTTTGAACTGTTTAATTTATGTATTTTTTTTGTGGGAAAAGGGGAGACATTTTGACTTAAATCAGTTTAATCTTACTTTTACAAGACAATTAAACCCCTGTTGCTTTAAGATCATCTGCCAAAACTATGATTTTGTATAGTGAAAATTTGTGTTATGCAATCTGACAGGTGCTGAGAGCTAAAAATATCTCAGTAAGACACTTCTTTGGAAGCTGTACCACTTGGGTACTATTCCTAGTGCCATTGAAGCTTTTACAGAACGGATTAGCTTTCGCAGCAAGAAATTGAGCTCATCTTCCCTTTAGCAAATGGTCAAGCTACTCTCCTGGGCAATGAAAAGTGTGAGCTTTAAATTCTTTATCCCTCAGGCTGAGCAGTAAATAGGATCTTGGTCTCCCATAACCACATGTAGAGCTATAAATTTTGATCCATGAATTGCTACTTAATTTGGCAAAACAATTCTAAAAGGCACTTTGTTTTTTCTCTAGCCTGAACCTTGTGATGTATCTGGGGTAAAATAATGAGTCATTTCAATCTGACTATACTTTTGACAAATTCACTGTCCTGCCCCTTCCTTTTTTTTTTTGAGGGAGCAACTGGTGTTTTTTGCCAACCTCTGGTATCAATATTTTTCTGTACTAATGCTAGGCAAAAAATGACATACCAATTTTTTTTTTTAAGGGATTGGCAGAAGTCCAGATTTGTGAATAGTACAGTTAGTGAGTCATGAACAAAGCAATTTCTGTGGTTCTTTGCCAAACACCTGTATCTCCTGTGGAACTGTATGTGATGGAAAGGCCACTGACGTTATTCTACTCCATTAAAATAAGATGAGGAGTAAAAGACTGTATAATTGGGTATTAGTCTTCATACAACACTTGATGTAATAAGCCAGCATAGAAGCTCTATTTATGGCAAAATTACTAAACTTCTCAATGTCATGGTACTGAATGTGAGGAGACCTGTAGGCTATGAAGAGATCAGCCTCAGTCATTCCGTTGCCCATCATGGGCTGTATCTCTCTTCATTGTTCTTTACAAACAATATGTGCATCTTCAGAAATTTAGTTAAATGTTTTGAGCGGATGTTTTGAGACTGGTTAAAACCAGAAATAATTAGTGTTTGATTTAGTTGAATGTCCATCTGTTCTAAAAAAAAAAAAAAGAAAAATTTCTAAGGAAAAGTTTCTACTTTCCATATTTATGGAGATCAGACGCAGAGCTCCTGTCATACTGATGAAAAATCAGCTTCAATATTTTTCCTAGCTCACCTCTGAAGGTTAAACAGCAGAGGTTTAGATTGGATATAAGGAAGAAATTCCTGTGAGGGTGGTGAGGTACTGGAATGGGTTGCCCAGGGAGGTTGTGACAGCTCCATCCCTGGCAGTGTTCAAGGCCAGGTTGGATGAAGCCTTGGGTGGTATGGTTTAGTGTGAGGTGTCCCTGCCCATGGCAGCGGGTTTGGAACTAGATGATCTTAAGGTCCTTTCCAACCCTAACTATTCTGTGATTCTATGTGTTTCTGTTTCTTTCTCTGTCATTGATCTTTCCTCATCCAATAAAGAGATCCAATTAGAAAAGCTATCACATTGATACAGTATGGGCAGACATAGATTTGCAATGACAACAAAAGTGTAAAAGAGGTACCACTATTTTCAGCCTTCTTTAGAGGGAAAAATTGAAATCAGTGGATGCAATTTGTAAGGCTAAAAATGTAGCCCTCTGACAATAATTGGTATCATTGGGATTCTACAAGATAGGGGGATTATCTCCCACTTTAGTTATTGCAGGTATACTGCTGAGTACACTACTGAAAAACAGAAAAAAACTCATTATCATTAATTCACAGCTCTCAGCAATCACCCCTTATCTGGCTTTTGCTTAATGCTCTCCTTATTTATTTAACTGTGTGTTGGGTATGCAGCAATTGAATGACTGTAACAGATACTTAAAAGAAAGTGCAGGGCTGTAGTAGAAATTTGACCTTGCTCTGCCCCATGATGGAAAATTCTAGTCACATATACAGAACATTCCTGTAACTGGTGGATACAAGATGTGATTTACCAGACTTGAACAAAATTCCATACACTGTATTAATATCTTTGTTAGAATGCAGTGCTGGCTTTAGTGCTGATTACATCCTTTTGGAATACTAGGTAGGGGATGGTGTGTGGTGGTTTTGGTTGAAGTAGATGTCCTGTGACTACCAGTTTTATTTAACATCTATTTCCTGTGGTTTTAGATGAAAGCAGAAAGATGTCTTTTACAGAAATTTAATTACTATAAAGTAGTATTGCCTTCAGGAAACTATTTTTATTTTTACAGATCTTATTTTATGGAATATATTTAATGTATAAAGTTGTGTCATTACAAATAAAATATAAATTACAAGCTTGGTTGAGGGAGGAAGAAAAGGTAGTGGAGAGCTGTGAAAGATTTTTATCTGGCATTATTTTTGCAATCAACACTAAATTAGATGTACAGAAAGTGATTCCTGACTCATTAAATGTAAACTGCTGTAGAGGTTATTAAACCTTTTTTTCAAGCTGAACTGCTTAATTGAATAGTTATATGTCTTCACTGCAAAAGGATGCATTTCCTCTGAGAGAGCCAATTGAACATAGTTATTCAAGTATAAAATCCTACTGAAGAAAACATGGAGGTGAATTTTCATCTTGGTCTCACTTAAGACTGTTATATGTCTCATGCCCATTTTACCTTTACTATTCACAATGAAATAAAAATATGCCATTGGACCAATGAATGGGATTAAATAGGATTATTTCTATTATCCAAATGTAAGTACATGTTTTGGAACATGTGTTGAAAATGATGAATTTGGAAGCATCCAAAAGTTATTTAAGTACTTGCACAAGTGCATGATATTATCTAAATGAAAAAAAAAAACCCACCAAAACTTGTTATTCTCTTTATGCCAAAGAAATTAGAGAAAGTTAACTTGATTTTCCATAAAAGTAATTTACCAAAAAATCTACTGCAACTTAAAAGTCAATAAACTTTCAACTGCTGACAAAATTTGAACTATATTCCAACAATTAATGGTTTCCATGTCACTTACCAAAAAGGTGTTTCTTTAAGTTTTTGATTTAGGAGCTTGGTCTAAGATCAGATAACTTATTTTTCAGGGTTTCACCTTGGTGAAATGACTTATAAACCTCCTATGCTGGTTTTGGCTAGGTTAAAGTTAATTTTCAGTTGGTGGTGAGCAACTGTTTTAATTTCCATCATTTGTCTATCTTGGTTTTATTTATCTCTCTTTGTTACACTAATTTTCATTAAATCATTATTATTATTATTTATTATTATTATACTGATTTTATCTCAACTAATTATTTTTCTCACTTTTACTGTTTCAATTTATACTCTTTCCCATCCTGCTGGTTGGGTAGTGAGCAAGTAGCTGCCTGATGCTTAGCTGCTGGCTGGAGTTAAACAATGGCATATCCTTAAATAGAACCTGCTTAAGAAACAAAATAAATTAAAGCTACTAAGGATTGGATTCCTGTGTATAATACTTTTAACAACTTTTCTTGATTATCTATACTTGTTCTTATGAAAAGCTTGGATTTGTGGTATATAGTCTCCATGATGGTTTATAGGAATGGTACTGAGGTAAGGAAAAAGGGATGAATGAAGTAATTAATTTTATAATTTTCCTTTATTGAGCAAATTATGGCATAGCTCTCTGTTTTTGGAATGGCTCAGTAACAGTGAAAAAGCTGAGGATATGATATTTTCTGTGTGATTAGGGCTTGAATATAAAGGACAACTATTGTCTTGGTAGAGTTCAGACTGGCCTGAGATGTAGAAATTGATGCTTTCCTTGAAATGGTGTAGTATTGAGATGTTCTTGCTTTAAAATAGTTTCATATTGCTACTGCCCTTGAAACTCCCTTTTCTGTATTCTCCAAGTTTCTTTCCCTTGATTCATCTTTGACTTTGTGACCTTAATGGCAAAATCCATGCTTGCTCATTTGAAATATTATTTTCTGGGAAAAACGGATTGACTTCTGAAAGAGAGGTGATGAGAGGGAGCAAAGTGAAGATTCAAGGTTTTTACATTTAAATATTAATATGCTTTTGACTTGTATACACCTGTATTTGTTGATGTCTATCTCAGTTACTGACTTAACATATACAATATTGAATCTAAATAAATTAATACAAGCTGTTTCTGAAATACAAATAGCTCATGTCAATCTGTCCTAGGCTGAGATATTGTTTTATTTGCATTGCCCTTCCTTTGACCCACTTGATGCTTCTTGGCCACAATTCATCTGTGGCTAAGAAAGCCAGTTCATTTTACATATTTGATTTTTTTTTTTTTTCCAACTCGGTACTCCTCCTCAGTTCAGGGATTAAGGGTTCTTTTATTATTATTATTATTATACCATTCACATTATTGCTAAAATTATGCACATTTTGGTACTCTGTGGGTAATGCTAATGAGGAGTAAGGGGAAGCAAATGATGATGTTATTCCTGTTCTATAGCATGTGCTTCTCATTTATGCAGCTAAGATCACCATTGCTTCACATGCTCAGTAGACTATCCAGATATGGTAAAACTGATCTTGAAGTTTTCCTGTGTTATTCATAGCATCAAGTGGTTGGTGGTTCAGATTGTAATTTCCTATAATCAGGTTTCTGGTTCCTACAGATCAAAGAAATTTTTAATTATGAAATACAAGGTTATACATGGACTTATCTCTCAAAGGAATGTTAAACCTCATTAAATTATTTAAATTCCCTCAGAAGCTGTTAAACCTATGACCAGGATTAAGAAGTAGCTCTTCAATTACCAGCATATATCACATTTTTTATTGCTTTCTCCTGCTTTCCAAATTCAAGAACATCTCTCTCCCTTGCCTTTCTCTATTAAGTTTCTGAAATCCTAGAGCAGACTTTTACTTGTGCTGCCACTGCCCTCACCACTGCTGGTCCAAAGCTGTGTGATAATCCCCATATTTCCTTTGCAGCTTTAATTGTACAAGAGTGTTTTTTGTAAGCATTTAAGTGTGAATTTTGGACCCTTTTATTCAAGACAGACCTTCTTGTGAAAGAAGGTGGTTTGAGTATGAATACAACAGTTAGCTTGAAGGTCAGTTTGTTTTCTTTGCTATAGCACTGGTGTGGATTTCTGAACTTAACTAGGTGCCAATATCTAAGAAGGTATCATTCTCACTCACCATTCATGACTATCTGAGTGAAGCTAGTGGAAATACCAGCATTCACAATCAAAAAATCATCCTTTGGTACCTTGTTGTTCTTCCTTGATGACTTATGCTTATTCCCATTAATGCTTTCTCATTTCTTTCTCAGTCACTTACTGTTTCCTTCACAGACTATAGCTGACATCCACTGCTCCTTCAGTTCCTCTCCAGTTTCTCTTGGGCAACCCCAGCTTCAGCCTTGACATCTGCATGCAAGACTCTGCTCAGCTCTACTAAGCCGTAATGCACACAGGAAAGAGAATGTAAAGCTTTGAGAAAGGGATGGTCCTATTTAGCCCTATAGCTGTCCTAGAAGAGAAGAGTTCCCCGTGTTTGATTTCCAAAGGCAAAGTATGATCAAACACAGCATAGTTGTCATATATGTTATCATTAGAATATTTTGTGAAATCAGCTGATGTTCTCAATTGAAAAACATGTATCTGACAGACTGGATTATCAATAGTAAATACTATTAAATAGTAAATACTTTACCCCTGTAAAGTAATACTACAAAAAACTGCAGTCAGTTTTCCTGCAGTTGGAGAAGTCTAGCTGTGGTAGTTTAAGACAAACTGCTGTTCCGCTAACAGGCAGGGTATGCCACAAAACAACTACATAGTAGCTATATAACATGCACAGTTTATTAAACAAGCACAATAAAGTGAATAAGCACACTAACACAAACTGGGTATATATCTCTGTATATACAATAAATAAGTACAATAAAGAAAGTCATATATATGTATACATAAAGTACAGAGGAAGATTAGCATTACTGCATAGAGAAAACAGAGATTGAGAAGAAATACATCACCAATTACCACCAAATCATCATCCAGGCCTACACTTCAAGCTGGGAAGACACATTGCAGCCAATGCCAGGAGCCTCAGGTAATTGGGAAAATTCCTATATGGTCCATCCACTCATAGGTGAGGCTTCAGATTTGGCTGCAGGAGAGTCCTGCTTTTATACCCTTAGAAAAATAATTAGCTTTATATAGATCTGTTTACTTGTGGGGCCATACAGTTTCTCATGATCTCACTGTTGTCCATGCTGAGAATTTTGCTCAGGTACCCTGGCATAGCCAAGTATGAAGGTCATAGAACAGCTGCACACCTATGTTTTCCTACCTCTTTCTGGCAAATAGTCACAATGAACTTAAACACATATACTGTACTGAATACACTTTGACAAAAACATACTTTGTCATTTCTCTCAGTCATGAATCAACTCTCAGCTAGGTTCCCATACATTACAACTGCCCTCAACTAAAAGCTACCACCTCTTTGATGGGAATGTCCCAGTTTGCAGCTGCTCCAATTTAGAGCCTGCTGTGGTTGCACCCACCTCAGATCAGTTGGCAATGTTAGTATTAGGTGCTGGGGGTTGACTAAGGCACTGATGTGATCCCTTCTGCAGCTTCTGCAAGAGACTGGTGGTAATTTCGATAGGAGCCATGCATTTTCAACAGTGGCAGCAGGAGCCTGCAGAACTTACAGTACATAATTTATAATTAAAACCTATGAAAGCAGGATTCAGAGTACAGTAAGCATCTAAGCCACTACTGTCTTTCTTATCTTATACTTTTAGGATTATTATAGATTAATATCTATGACATGGTGAATAAAGTGTATCCCAAATTTGACTTCCCCATTATATGCTACTGGATGCCTTGGCTATTTTAATATTCTTTGGAAAAGCTTCTGAAGCTGGCACCATAGGCTATTAACTGAGGTCTCCTTCCAGTCCGTATGCACACACAAATATACACATTTTCATACATATGTATATGCGGATAAAGGCAGATGCAAATACTTGATTAGAATATAAATGACATTGTAACCTGATTGCAGAAGCAGACTAACAGGCAGAATACTTGTAACTCCTTTTGCAGAGTGAAGATTATGTAAAATTGCATTTCAGGGACTGATAGTGGAGTGATTAGCAGCAAAGTACAGTGCAGTCAGAGGTCATAGGGGTTGAGTCCCCTCCCAGAAATCACTCAGTCTTGAAAGAAGTCTAAATGAGTTGAGCACTAATGCTGCAAAATCTCTCTGCTGGCCACCTGTCTGAGAAAGGGTAACAACTGGCACTTGTCTGAGATTGGCTTGAAATGGAATTGAAAGACCAGTGTTCTTAAAAGAAGGGAGAAATAAATGTTGAATCAGAAACAAGGCAGAATGTGCCTGAAATTCTACTTCCTTTAAGATATGTTTTGGTTGTAGAAAAAGGAAGATGATGATAGTAGTAATTGATTAAAACAACAACCCACCAAACACACACACATCTTTAAAGCAAAGGAATTGAGAGGAGAGAAACCCTCACAGAAGAGTTTGGAGTCCTATGGGATCAAATGTAGCACCTACTTTGGTTTGGCTCTCAGCGAAATTTCTCATGGTTTCGCTACATGAGAAGCCAAAAGCCCAGGGCAAATACCTTGAAGTGCCTCTACTGAGGTCTCTTTAAAACTGGGAGGTTCGATGTAAAAATATGCACTGGAGGGAAATAAAGTATCCTATAACAGGATTTTGAAGTACCTATGAGATTTAGGGGGACAAATCTCATGGATCTTTAGTCTCTCATTTGCAGTCCTCTTGGCTTTAGGTCTAGGGACCTAAGACCAAACAGCTGAGTACTGGGTATTTGGGCTTCTCCTGTTTCTTAAAAATGTGATTAATGAAAACATGTATCCTCACACCTCCTTGTTGTTCCACTTCCTTGTCTCTGTTTGTGTAACTGCCAGCTAAGACTGGAGGCTCTTTACAGCACAGATCTTGTTACTCAGTCTGTCTGTAAACTGCTTACTCTGGTGCTTGGGCTACAGAACTATTTATGAACAGTAATAATATACCTGTCACACACTCCAGTAAGCGCTTGCCTTGTCTCCTGGCATGTTTTTTTTTTTTTTAATTTTTTTTTTTGGGTAGAATGTTATTTAAATTTGGGGTTGTTTTTTTTTGGCCAAAGGCTGCATTTCGAAATAGTCAAGTTTGATACAGTATTATTTTAATCCTTATGTATAACTATTAAATATCTCCTTATAGCTTCTGCGTCTCAGCATACGATGAGAATTATTTGTTTTCTGAGCCTTTTCCAGTTTGCAGTGGCTGGCAGAAAGCTGACCTCCATACACTGACTGTTCTTTTGGGTATTTGAATTTAATAACATCAAATTTCAAAGGGAACTTGTTCACTTCCTTTTCCTCTCCTACCTTCAGAATTGTGCTGCCAGTATTTTACCATAAATGCCTTCAGATATTTAAGGTGACATGCCTCACTTTCATCTAGTTACTTGAACCAAGTGACCCTTGGTTTAGTATGAGTGGGTACAAGTTAGGTAATTGGTGACCTGAGACAGCATGCACAGCATGAAATGCTTTTTTTAAGTATATGCACACACCATTCTTACCATACCTTTGTAAAACAGTTATGTCTGTAAAGGTTTATGAAAACATTAAAAACCGTCTGGAGGAAAAAGCATATGAAATTCTCTTTTCTCCTTCTCTCTTCTTTCTAGAGGACTGCATGAGTAGTGCTAGGTTGAAGCCCTTATGACGGTAAGAAAAAAGCCTTATGACAAAATATTTGGACCAATGTGTTCAACAAAATGCAGTTAATCCTTAAAGCATACTTTCTCTAACAAAAACAGAAAAGGGCATCTATTTGTACAGTTTCTTGCAGATCAGCACTCAGTAGTGTTGTACAGGTAATTAATGTGCCTTTTGGACAAATATTCCACACAAAGCCATGATCACATTGCTAGCTCCGGAGCTGAGCTGTGTATCAAGGTAGGAAAGGCTGTTATGGAGCTGGTGGACTGTTTCTCAGGTATTCCATTAGCAAGAAGTCCTCAGCAAGAGGTGTAAATATGTTTCTTGCAGACATGCCTGACTGAGTGCATGTACAAAAAAGCTCATTAGAGGTAGACACTGCAAATAACCAAAGTCTACATGAGAAGAAAGTGAGATGTCCAGGGGTAGAGACAGATAGAGACACCTCCCTGTAAGGGTGCTTCTAAAACATCCTGTTTAAGTATTTATGCTACCTAAATTTGAATTTATACTAAAGCAGAGACTGTTGTACACTGTTCTTTGCAGCCAATGGCTTTTTCTGTTTAAAGGGACTGATGACTGCAATTGTAGCAGTGTGGGTTTCTAAATATAAGCCTGTGGGAATGTTTGGTACATGAGGGGAGAAGCAGGAGAAAGCCTGGGGAGCTCAGTCCTCACTGAAATTACTGTCTGAACAAACCAGTTCAACATGGGCCTGGGTATACCTTCAGGCTGTAGTCAGATCTTCCAGTAGCTGCACTGCCTGATGATACAAAACTCTTAAGCATGAGTGGCTAGTCAAACTGTCCACAGGAGTACAGTCCTTTGTCAAGGAGAAAAATTGGATTCAAAGGCACAAATCAGGTTTAAACAAGACAAGATTAATAAAGGAGGATTATTAAAGAGAAAAAATCCATTTATAAAATGAAACAAAACCCCACCAGTTTGTACAAGAGCAGCAATAGCTTATGTAAGTCCTCATCTGTTGAAGTGAAAAAGGGCTATGCATTAGAACACGTTAGTAGCAGACAGGTAATTGTCTCCTTGCATAAACTAATGCATTTACAATAAGTAAAACTTGGAAGTTTTGTAGTTGGTTGTTTTTAAATTTCTCCTGTTTCAGTCAGTCAAAGAATAATGTGTATTTGAGTATACACTGAATATGGTGGAATGATGGTAAGTTGAAATTATTTTTATAAAAACAAGAGCTCAGATTCCCACTGTAAATTCTACCTCTGCCCTTAGGGCTGAGAATTTTGTTAGCTAGGCCTGCCCAGACACCTCCTACCTACCCATACGAATCCCAACGACAGGGCCACAAAGGGAAAACAGTATGTAACCAGTTCCAACAGATACCATACTTTAAGTCTATTATGTAGTTTTAATCACGTTTTCTCTTAAAACTTTGTATTGTTCATAAATATTTACATGCAAAGTAACTTATGCTGCTACTAACTGTATTTCTATAATGAAAAATAACAAGTGAAAGTATTTTTTAATCTGATATAATTGCTAATTTGATCTTGCACCTAATTTTTAGGTGTCAATGCTAATTTTATTTAGAAAAACCTAGCTGGTAACAAGATAAAGGTATTTTGGGCAGCTCAGAACACTTCCTAGAAATGTTTGTAAACATGCCTTCAGGAGGTAAGCAGCCTTCTTAGAAATGACATCAGAGTTCTGATGAATTAACATTGTCTCTTGTTCTGACAGAAAGACTCTTGTAAACGTTACTCAGAAGAATGATAAACATAATAGAAGTAGGTCAGCTTGACAAATAAATAGCCTGACTTACCCCCAGGCCTTGATTTGCTGGCATTTTGAGATTCTGGGCCAGCTTTATACCAAATCTGCTCATCCCATATCATATTTAATCCATACCCTTTTTTGTAACTTGTCAAAGATTTATTTGATATACTGTACGTATAAAAGCTAATACTCCAGAACTGAATTTTTTTAGTAGCTAGTTTAACTTGATTCACTGTGACATTCCCGTGTGTAATGACATCTTAGCTACCAGTTTCACAACATTAATTATGATATTGCTCCGTACTGTGACAACAGGGCTAAATTAAAACTTGTTTTAAAATGTATAAACTGACATTTCTCAGGGTCATTTATTTCATGAAGTAATAGTTATTGCAGACATCGATGAAATATGACTCTAACTTCTGTATTTTGCTAAAAATCTTTTTGGAGCAATAGCTGTTGGATAAACAGAAATAAAATTGATGTTGTGGTGGCCTTTTTCTTTTTTCTGTCCACTCCAAACCAATGTTTCAAGAATATCCAGAGTTGTGAAAAGGTCTTTTATCTTTCATTGAAGAATTCTACTGACTATGACCTACATCATCCACTTAAGCACATGGCTATAAAGTGTGTTCTGAAAGTCTTTCTACTGGAATTTAAGCAGGCACAGGCTTAGGAATTTAATCTAAATTGTTTAGGATTAACAAAAAAAAAAGTCATGATGATTTTATCCAGTGAATAATGGATTTCCTTAATCTGATTTGAAAACTGGATGTAACAGCAGTACTTGCTGTTGTATTTTTACAGAAAATGGACTGTAAGAAAAGGTGCTCTGATTGTGTGATTTCACCTTTGCTATGTTGGTTTCACAGTTTACCATTATTTTGGGCACACATTTGCTTGAGAGAAACAGCTTCCTGCTCCCTATATGTTTCAGCAGTGCAGGTATCTAACAGCTCTTAACTGCTTTTTGGTTTTTTTTTTGCAATAGGACATGTATTTGGTTTGTTAGCAGATGGTCTTTTTTCTCTACAGTGCTAATCAAACTTTGATACATTTGGATTTGCACAAGGGAAAAGCTGACAAGGCTGACTGAGTGCATCTGCTTAGCTGTTTCTTGCAGTTCCTGAGAAATGACTCAATATTCACTCAAGACTGAAATGCTGCAACTGCAGAGTCAATATGGTGGCAAAAACGTCAGCTTCTGCAATCAACTACAGCACAGTGGCTGCTCATGCATCTCAAAATAACACTCAGGTTGACAGTACCAACTCCTTTTCATTGATGAATAGCAACATTACTGTTTAGCAGCATCTGAGGAACATTTTGCCTATGAAAAACCGTGTAACCAAAGGATTATATTTGAGTCTCAGGCAGTCTCAGGCCTTGTTCTTCAAACCTTGTTTTGATACGCATGGAAGTTCTGCATGTAAGCTTTCAGAACTGGGAGTCAAATCCAGTTCTTGGTACTGAAGTTGATTCAGCAAGAATGGACAGGAAGGCTGCTCCAGTAGTCTTTCAGGTGAATAAATGCTGGGGGTTTTGTGTGGGGAAAAAGGTATCTTTTAGCTTTCTTCTAGGACCTCCTTGGTGCCTGTGTTAGTAATATCACAGATATGACATACATCTGGCTAGACTCTTCACTGCATCCTGATATTGCGCATTCTAGTTACTTATACTGAGGAAAACCAACCTTTTATCTGTTCTTTTTTTTTCCTTTCTGCCTTATGCATCAACATGTGAGAGTCAATGAATTCCAAGTATTTATAGTAAGTGTACAGAAAAGTGTTAGGCAGCTCTAGCTTTTCGTTTGTGGAAACAGAAATTCAGACTTGTCCATGGTAAAATGGCACAAATGATCTCTTCAGTAGCCATGTTCTTACCTAGCACTACTTGATATAAATGCGCATCCTTCCACAGGGTAAGGTCAACAGTGTGATAGGGAAGTAAAGTTCAGTTAAGCATTGAAAAATCATTTGAGAACACTATGCTGAAAACTGCTCCCTTAGTCCCTGCAGGGCATCCATCATTTGGGGCTTCTTTGACATCTCTTTTCTGACTGTTCCAGAAAAGAGGCTTGTAGGAGGACATACGTTAATAAATACTACATATTCTTTTGTTAACCAAAGACTGTCATGATTTACAAGAGCGTTTATGGCTCATTTTCATTTCTATATTCTGTGCTACAAGTGAGTAGCTCTGTTTACAAAGTTGTTTATACCAGGGGATGTTTTAATACTGTAATGATTAGAGAGATCATATGAGGAATCTGAATAGAACCCACAAAACATGAAGAGAGTGAAGGAGAAGATAAGACAGCATCTGAGTGTACAATGGATGTAAAGGGTCTCTCCAGTGAAAAGAACTCAAAGTCATTTGTGTGCTTTGGAATAGGCACATCCCATATAAATATTTTTCTGTGTTCAAACTGGTCTCTCTAAATTTGCAGTTGTAAAAGAAATTTATACAGGCAACAAACCTAAAGTTTTACCTGGAGTTTCTAGAGTATGAGAGAAGGCAAGGAAAACTGACTTTTGAGACAATTTTTGCTTTTCTTGCTTAGCTAGTTTTTTAGAGCAAGATGTGAGCAACATGTCATTACTCTGGGTCACGGTTATAAATATGTCAATATTGGCAGGGTTTGCCCACAGCCATTGGGAGCTTAACAGCTTTCTTGGATTAGTATCACAAATGAGTTGTACCCTAATGTTTCCCTTTTTCCTAGGGAATAATACATATCCAATATAGTAACCGTATGGTTAGTTGTTTGTTTGTTTTGTTAATTAATTTAGTGCAGCGTTCATAACTCCACCCATTATTTGGATTATTTTATTCATCACAGTTCTGATTTTACTCCAGTAGTATTAGAGGTGCGTATTCTTGGAATGGTATATATATGACACTTTAGCAAGGTGGCTACGTTTATACTGATCAGTGAAAATAAAGCACAGTAAATGTTTAGTGATGCATTTTCTTTTGAAACAAAGAAATTCAAAATGCAGTATAATCTTTTGTAAATAAGTAAAATCAGTTCTGCTTTGTGGTTAAGTAACGTTGAGCTTGGTAGCTTTTTTTTGGATGAAGTGAGGAAGAAGAAGAGGCAGAAACAACCACCTAAAGGCCACTACCACATTATTGTGTGCACGTGGGAGGAATTTTCTAGAAGAATTATGTCATGTATAAGTAGCTTTATGAATAAACATGTGATGTAATGAATATGTATGTTTGATGACTATACAACCACAGTTTGTTTGGTTCTCAAGCAAGACACACTCAGAGGAGTTCCCCGAGTCTCCTGGGGCTGCAAAAAAGAATAACTCTTTGTCAACTTAAACTTTGTTGGCAAGTACTTAGAGTTTTTCTATGAATCACTTTCCCTTTCAATATCAAGTCCTCCTAACATCCTAAAATTCATTTAATGTCCTTTGTTTGGTAGAGACTGATTTGGTGGCAACTTAAGTAGTAACGTATTCCTCGTTTCTTAGTATATGCACATTTGAATAACATATTTTTATCTGACTGGTGCAGTTTATCTAATACTCGAATATTTATTTTTTACTTGAAATGGTACAGAGAAAATCGGTTAAATGGAGAAACTATTACTGTTTCAGGCAATATAGTGTCTTGGTTGAGCATTGGTACCATTACTTAAGTTTGTATTTTTTGGAAGATGTATTTTTTTTAATCCTCATCACTATTCAGAGATTCAGGAGCTCTGTATCTGCAAGGGAGCACAATCCTTTCTGTACATCATATATGTAATGTTTCTCTTTTATCACTTATGACACATCACTCTGTGTCTCATATAATGAATGTCAAGATAAAACACAACTTCTCTTACAGTGATTGTATACATTGCTTGATCTAAAGCTACATGATTTAAGTTATAGCATAGCCCAATAGTGTCAGTGGAAAAATAAAAACAAGTAATGTTTTGTTAGAAGAAAATATGAAAAATGAATTTTAGGGACAGAGGTGAAGCAGCTGTGTTATCTAGAAGCTGTGCAAGCCAGCATTCCCTTGCTGCTTGAGTTCAAACACTTCATCATCTGGCCAAATAACACCAATGATGACACATTATTTTCCATGATATACTGTTTTTTTAATATAAGCCATAATATCTCTGTTGGGTTGTCATATAGGAGCTAATTTTATGATGCATATATATATATATATATATATATATCTTGCTCCTTAGAAATGTCCACACCAATCCATATTTTCACAGTAAACTGGAAAATTCACAGGTCAAAAAACAAAGTTTGAGCAACGTGGACTTTTCTAGTTGAAGTAGAGCAGATAATGGCAAGTTCTGTCACATCGCTGTAGAATTGTGCTGTACAATGAGAGTTCCTTAGATGATGTAAAACTGATGTCTCTACTTTCTCAGAGCATTATTTATGGATAACAGCATCATGTGTAAATCGTTCTTTTTCCAGATGCAGTTTGTTGTAGAGATTTTCCTTAGTGCAAACTAAATTCATGTTCAGAGATGCACTGTAAGTTGTCTAAACAGTTACTGTCCAATCTCACAGGTGACTGCACACCAGGGCCTGGGAAATTATGTAGGTTTTTTTTGTCTTTTGAACACAAAAGTGCAGAATGAACTAAGTGCAAAATATACAGGGTAGATATTCTTAGCACAATAAGCAGTAAGTTTGACTAAATTCTCAAAGAAAGATGTCCAGCATCTAAGGGATGTGGTCTTTAAATAGCAAAGGAGAGATGGGATAGGAAGGAAGATCATCCTGGCTTTTCTTTTATAGCAGCTTAATATAGATGTTCTGTAATGCATAAGCTTACACAGCCAACACTGGGTGTAAGTGATGACTACTCTGGCTGCGAGTTAGAGTTTTCTGTGGTGAACTTCAGATATGGACCACAGTTTTGCTTGTTCTGCTACAGGGATGGAAAACATAGCAGTGAGTATTCCTGTCGCAAATGTCTGTGGTCTATCATAAATTTTATAGCTTGTTTTTGGAGCCATAACAAGTAGAATGGTTGTACATGAATAACTCAGATGTAAATTTGCTATAAGAACTGTGTTTATAATGTCTCTCTGTTAAGAGAAGAAACACTTGGGAAGTACATTTTTGCACTTTATCTAATAATTTTGCTAGGACTTCTGGAATGTAAGATTAAATCTGTGACATGCTACTTGGTCATGTTTTAGTAGCTGAAGATCTACTTAGCTCACAATTAATATGTAAGTTGGAAAGGAATAAACTCAAAGTCACATATACAGTCACAGATTTTTCTCACAATTCCAGCTGATGTCTAAATCTGAAGTGAAGCTACCTTTTCTCACCCACTAGGAAAATTTGGGGCAATAACAGAATTCATGTATGTGTACATCAAGCAGTTCAGTGCTAAAATTCTGCTACAGAGTCTACTTGAATAGTAGGAACGTACACAAGTCCATGGGACCTGATGAAATCCATCCGTGGGTCCTGAAGGAGCTGGCGAATGAAGTTGCTAAAACACTGGCCATCATATTTGAAAAATCATGGCAGTCAGGTGAAGTTCCTGACTGGAAAAAGGGAAAAATAACCCCCATTTTCAAGAAGGGGAAAATGGATGACCCGGGGAATTACAGACCAGTCAGTCTCACCTCTGTGCCTGTCAAAATCTTGGAGTAGATTCTCTTGGAAGGCATGCTAGGGCACATGAAAAACAACAAGGTGCTTGGTGACATCCAGCATGGCTTCACTAGGGGAAAATCCTGCCTGACCAATTTGGTGGCCTTCTATGACGGGGCTACAAAAGTGATGGACAGGGGTGGAGCAGTTGATGTCATCTACCTGGACTTGTGCAAAGCATTCGACACTGTCCCACATGACATCCTTGTCTCTAAATTGGACAGACATCAATTTGATAGGTGGACCACTCAGTGGATAAAGAACTGGCTGGATGGCTGCACGCAAAGAGTTGTGGTCAATGACTCAGTGTCCAGCTGGAGATCAGTAATGAGTGGTGTCCCTCAGGGATCGGTGCTGGGACCGGTCTTGTTTAATATCTTTGTCAGTGACATGAACAATGGAATTGAGTGTGCCCTCAGCAAGTTTGCTGATGACACCAAGCTGTGTGGTTCTGTTGATACACTAGAGGGAAGGAATGCCATCCAGAGGGACCTTGACACACTTGTGAGGTGGGCTGATGCCAACCTCATGAGGTTTAACCATGCCAAGTGCAAGGTCCTACACCTGGATCAGAGCAATCCCAGGCGCAGCTACAGGTTGGGCAAAAAGGAAATTCGGTGCAGCCCTGCAGAGAAGGACTTGGGGGCATTGGTCGATGAGAAAATGAACATGAGCCAGCTTCAGTGTGCGCTTGCAGCCCAAAAAGCCCACCGTATCCTGGGCTGCATCAAAAGAAGCATGACCAGCAGGTAAAAGGAGGTGATCCTGCCCCTCTACTCTGCTCTTGTTTAACCCCACCTAGAGTACTGTGTGCAGTTCTGGTGTCCTCAACATCAAAAGGACATGGAACTGTTGAAACAAGTCTAGAGGACGGCCACGAGGATGATCAGGGGACTGGAGCACCTCCCATATGAAGACAGGCTGAGAAAGTTGGGTCTGTTCAGCCTGGAGAAGAGAAGGCTGTGTGGAGACCTCATAGCAGCTTTCCAGTATTTGAAGGGGGCCTACAGGGATTCTGGTGAGGGACTATTCATTAGGAACTGTAGTGATAGGACAAGGGGTAATGGGTTGAAACTTAAACAGCAGAGGTTTAGATTGGATATAAGGAAGAAATTCTTTCCTGTTAGGGTGGTGAGGTACTGGAATGGGTTGCCCAGGGAGGTAGTGAATGCTCCATCCTTGGCAGTGTTCAAGGCCAGGTTGGATGAAGCCTTGAGTGATATGGTTTAGTGTGAGGTGTCCCTGCCCATGGCAGGGGGGTTGGAACTAGATGATCTTTAGGTCCTTTCCAACCCTAACTATTCTATGATTCTATAATAGAATTAATTTTCTTCCTAAGTGGTTCTCAGTTCTGGCTTGTTCTTAGTTGCTGGCGAGGGTTAAACCACAGTCCTTTAGAGGACACTCTTAAGATAAGGACAAGTGAGCCTTAAAAGAACACCTACTCATAACTTTTCAAAATGCACTGGCCTAATAAGCCGAAGACACATGCTCTTTCTTGGGAGCAGTGACTTTATGCTGTGTTTTATGAAGAAATTATGAGACCATATTAGCTAGAATCCAGTTATCTATAGAATAATAATTTTCTGAATGCAAGTGGGCTCCAACAGTTTTAAAGGTAATGGAAATAACCTATATAACTTCAATTTTGCTAAAGAATCATGCAATGACCGTAAAAACAAGAATTAGCCTTAAAGATTGCCCTTGTACCTCTGTAAGGAAATCATGCTGCTTTCATCAGATGAGGGGAACTGATACAAAGCCTCATGTAGGAAAATGTTAAAGCAAGTACCTATATGTAAGCAGCTTTCTGAGCTTATCTTTCAAGAGCTTGGACTGTAATTGACTGAAAATCTATAGCATTGTTGACTGCTGAAGCATATTTCCTGATCACGTTCATATACGATAATCACAGGACTTTCTTATCTTATTAAAAAGTCTGTTGTCTCCATATCTGCAACTAATTAACAAAACCTGACTAATCCTGAGGCATTTGGAACCAGGAATGAAGTGGGTATCAAGATCAACAAATAAATAAAACATTTACGAAGTGTAATTCAGCAGCATGTGCCACTGTATCTGCAGCACCTCTGGTATTTGAATAGAACCACCTTAGTTCAGAATTTTTGAGATTGTGTAACAAAAGTCAAGGAGAATAAAAACGAGATGTCTTGTCAGTTCTGTACCAAATATGTTTTCAGGCCAGCATGGAGGAAAAAAATCCTTTTGATTGAAACATCAACCTATCAAGTAAACTATGACTTTGAGAGTCAGAAAAACATTGCCTTATCTGGGCTGTGGCAGCTGCATATATGTTTTATTGTTTCTGATGTTAAACTAGAAGCTATGTCGAAGGATTAAAATGGTCTTACGTGAAATGATCAAGGACATTCTGTTCAATGAGCTTTTTTTTTGCTCATGAGCTTACAAAAAGGAAAATAATGTAAATTATCTGTACTACAGTGTAAGTGAATTTATAATAAAACATTTTACAACTTTGAGGAACATGCTACAACTAAAACCACAAGGAATATATTTATGATCATGAATATGCAATCAGCAGCTGAAATGGGACTTCAGGACTACTGTTGTGAATGTTTAAAAGCATTGGTGTCACGTAAAAATATATGTATCTTTCTACACTAATCTTTCTTTCCAGTATTCAGCTTTGAAGTGCTGGGGGCTGGGGGAAAGTAGCAATTACGTATACCTGGCAACAGAGTCTGCTATTGCTCAGAGGCATACCATGAGGGAAGTGCGGATCTGAAAAACAACAACTAGGAACTCACTAGCAATAAAGATCAGCTCCCTAAAACACTTAATTTTACTCCCTTTGACATAAGTGACTGGGGAGGTGGGATGGCTTTCCCCTGTTAACTAGAGGTTGTTGAGACTTAGAAACTTCACAGCTTTTAAAGCAGTGAAGCTGCAATGCAAACCAAAGTTCTCATCTAGATTTATGCTCACAAGTCCACAATAAGAATATTTCTATTTAACAAGGAGAACCCAAAGCTCAGGTTAGTTGTATCCCACTTTTAATCTCTTACCCTGATTTTATTTAGTCTGTATTTTGAGGTATTAAGCAATTAATCACATTTCAATGCCTCAATCTGGACATCAATAAAATAATGTGCTGTTCTGGACCATGTGGGAAAACCCCAGAATAAGTGACCTCCCTATGTGCTCTGTCATAAATGCAAGGGTGAAAAACAGTTCTTCTCTGCATTGTCTCACCTTGGGATTTCCACGTTTACCTGAAGTGCCTTTCTTTACTGTCTCCATACCTCTATGCAACAGCAGCGTAAAAGTCATGTAGATGAAGGCCTCAAACAATTTGTGATATTGATTCATATCTGAAACAGGAAAAGCAATCCTGTCATCACATGGTTAAAGACTGATAAGTTAGTACAGGATGGATTTTTCAGTCAGTCAAATATAGGCGAAAGCACAGCTGGGGGGTGTGGTAGCTTAGTTTGGGAGAGGAATCCAAGAGCATTTGTAAACTCCAGACTTGGAGGGTGGTTCAATCACGGTAAACTTCACAAGGCCTGAAGTGCTCCAACATGCACTTCTCTATCTACTGGCAAAACTTTCACCTTGTCCTTCAAACAGATGTCTTCAGTCCGTGACTTGATCTGACCTTGGCACCAATAGTGCTGTGTGAGGAGGAATAGTTTGGAGCTATATTTGAATACTGAAGAATCTGAAGTCCCTGCCATCTGGGCTATTTCCCTCAGGATAATATGTAACCCTGCTTGTACTTTCCAAGGCCATTCTCCATTTTAAGTCCATTTTGCATATACACCTTTCTCATACAGTTTCTCATTCTCACTAAGTAAGTTGCAGGAGCAACTTATTTTAGATTGAATAATTTGATTACCTCTTGCAGCTGTCACAGGCCATTTGAAACACAACTTCTAAAAGGAGCAATAATAGGATAATTCTTATGGCAGCTTTCTTTGTGGTTCTACCCCCTTGTCCTGTGACTTGAGTTTGTGCGTTGTCCACTTGGCTGCATGTGTGCGTGGCTTTCAGTATTCATACATGTTACTTCAGTGAATTGTGCCTGTTTTTCAAATATATGAAATGTTTATGTATATATATTTTGTGCTGAAATAATTCTTCATTTTCTTCAATGATTTTAGCAGAATGACAGGAAAATGCTTCTAGCTTTCAATTCAAGAGAATATTTGATGAGTGCTGTGTATATTCTTCAGTGCTGGCATGAGCACAAATGAAAGCAAGTAGTTTCATGAAATAGAAACATGGAAGAAAAAGGCAAAGGTGCAACTGGTTCTACGTTCAGTTAACTGCTGTGTGCTTTGCTACTGATACTGATAAAATACTGTCCCACTAATGTACGTGAAAATACAGACATTCTGGGGGCTGAGCTTGAACCCATTCAGGTGAGTTACTTGGAATGATGTTTCTATTCTCAAACCTTACATCTATGTTTATCTTATCTTTTTGTTCACCAAATATTTGGCTTGTGTTCCTGTGTATTTCTTGATAATATTTCCATATGAGTATCTCTCTGATTATGAAATAATTTAGATTATAGCATTTATATTCCTATAGCTCCAGATTCCTTGCACAGTTCTTAGAAAAAGTCTTGTCTTGGTTACGCAACTTTTACATAGTAATGACACTGTATTTTAAATGTTCTCATTAAAGTGATCTTATTGAAGAGATTTCAGGTTTTCTGTGTCTTGCTTCTAAAAAGCAATGGGGAATATATTTTTTTTAATAAAGGATTCTTAAATTGAACTAAAAGAAATGTCTTAAAGAGTCTGTGAACTTTAGTTGTATTTGTGCTACTGTATTGTCTATATTTTCATGTTCAAAAATTTTCCCATTTTCTTCACTCCTTTTTTCTATCACAATGGTACGTTTTCAATCAAAGTGTTACAATTTGTATTTTGTAAATCACTGTGTATCTTTTACATTTAGTTAATTTTGTTTTGCTTCTAAAAAGGGTTTTATTTTAAAATCTCATCTCTTGCCTTTTTAATTCCTGTCACCTTTTTCCTGTGAGGAAAGAACTTGCAATATTAGGCTGTGAAACAGTTCCATGGAATTAACTCCATAAACAACAATTTATCCATGACTTAATCTACCGAGGGTGTTTATCTTGAATTAAATTTTTGAGGAACAATTAACACTTCATTTTATAAAATATCATTTCTCCTATTCTGAATCTGAACTGTTACTTAAAAGTACCTACATCTTAATATATAGGAAACTCCTGTCTCACTTTGGGTATGGCAGAGTTTACTAAATGTAGCAGGGGAGTCACAGAGTCTGTGTCCCAGTTCATTATGAAGAGGAAGCTTCACAGTGTAAGGTATTTTTTTGTCCTTATTTTAGTGGCTGTTCTCCTCCAAGCTCCTACTGTGTTGTTCTGAGCTAAATGCAAAGTAGTAGCCAGTGCATTTTCCTGCTTTACAAACCAAGGACAAGGGCTTAAAATGCAGGCTCTTGCCTATCTGGGGACAGCAGCAATGATTGCCTTTGTAACAGTGTTTTGATTAGAGCTCCTAGAAGCTTTTTGGGTTTGATTTGATTTACTGCTTTTTCTTTATTTCTCTATGTAAAAGTTCTGCAAGATGAATGAAAAGGCCCTTAGAAAACACATTCTCTGTAAGGGGTACTGCTTGTGAGTTCACTGCTAGCTGAAGCTACATACAGTTGAGCTAAGCTAATGACTTTTTGCTGCCAAAAGGAGCAATTACCCTCACTCCCCAGTGATTAATCCTTGACAGCTTTTCTCTGAACCAGTTCAGTTTGCTGTCCCAGTAGAACATAGTTTCCTTTTACTTTGGCCAAATGAATTTTCTGTCCCTTTAGTTAATTGAATCAAGTTGGTAATAGGCAGTATGTTCACTGAGTGCCTGAAATGTCGCAAGAAAAGTGGCAGCAGCACATGATCCAGGGAAGGGCACGTGTCAGGTAGTGGGGGAAATTGTAGCATGGAAAGCTGTCTGGGAAGCCATTGGTTTATAGTAGGAGCATATTGAGTCCTGCATGTAGCACAGAGCTGGCTGCAAGCTCTTTTCCTTACTCAACCTCCTCTGTACTGGTAGAGCATAAGAAAATCAATTGTATTAAGTTATTTTGAGATCTTAGGGCTGATTCTGAAAAACCTAACTGCTTCTTTCAGCTCTTTTCACAGGTGGGTCCAACCTTGCTTTTTACACCTTCCTTCTCACAAAAAAACACCTTTCTTTTAATCTCTTCCATGGATTAGAGCTTTGGCCTTGGAGTGTGATAAGGGTCACAGTTTGCATATCCCTTGGGTTGCAGAAGCAGCATTAAGTATTTTTGGGGTTTAGAGCTGGAATTCACAGTGGCTATTTTGTTTCATTCTCATTCAGTCCTATTTTGTGTTTTTCTTTCCTGTTTTCCAATGCATATTATTGGGCTTTACTGTCATGACTTCTTTTCACATCAGTGGGAATTACAAAACTCAACCTGAATCCCTGAAAGTGCCTATAGAAATTACTTTTCTTATTGCATCCTATATGAAATCTAGTGAAATTACCTTTTAAAGAATTCTTTGACCTAGGGACTGGCTCCTGTCAAAAAAAATAACATTGTCTTCTTTTCCTTCTCTGCTCACCTTATTTCTTGCAGATATTTGAGTGAAACCAGGACTGAAAAAAACAGATAAATTTGACCTCTCGAGGTCAGTCATTTTGTGTCATATTGGCTTCAGTGCACTTGACTTAACAAGGAAAGAATATAAAATCAAAACAAGAAATCTAGTATTATCTATATATCCTATTACATTTTTCATCATAGCAAAAACTGTCTTGACTAACAGTAGTTGATGTGAAGATACACTGCTGCCTGTGTTTCTACTCTTTGTTGTTATTTTCTGCTTCCTCAGTGGTATACAAACTTTGTGATAGAAATTGCACAAAATATAATTTGCCAAAATAAAAGCTTTATAAGTGGAATCCTTTATTTTCCTCAGAATCAGAAGGTCACAGAACAACTCTTAGCCTCATTCATACATTAAATAGAAAGGATCTAAGTAAAGAAGTTGTCTATTGTTCATTTTATTGTGCACAGTACTCATATCCCTTCTAAAGATAACCAAAGATGTCTGCCTTTGTACTGCAAAATATCAGAGAAAGAATATCATTAAAACAGAGTTTGTATAATTGCGAACCATATGATTTAGAAACAGAAAAGCTGTTTGGACTACACCAAGATCTTGCCAAGATTGAATTTTCCAGTTGGATTTTTTTCCTTAGGGAACATGCTATAAACAGTTCTAAAATTTATACTGTGCTGCTATAAAGCACATATTCTATCAATTTATCCATTTTGTTCTCTAATCAAATTACTTTTAATTACCTAAGATGTAGGAAATGTATTTGATTCTCTAACTTATGTTCCTGTAACTGTAAGCAAGCGATCATTACACCTTAAGAACAAGCACTTATCTTAATGTTCTTTGTTGATTTAGATCTTCCTTTTTATTTATTTTTGTTTGCCTCTAGGTGAGAATCTTTATGCATGGGAATGAATATGTAAGGACTTTGCTCACTGCTAGAATATTAACTGCCCAATCTGGATTTTCCTGGCTGGTGCATCCTTGATGATGTATGAAAACAGGAGCTTTCACCAGCCAGGCTAGAATCCTGTTTCAAGTAATATTGAACTCAAGTTCAACAACATTTGCAGGTTTGCTGGGTGATGAAGGAAGGAAAAGTAGCAGTTTAACACCAGAAGACCTTCCTCTACCAGTAATAATGTGTTACTCCTTTCCTGACTGTCTTGATGTTGTCATCTGTCGTGGTTTAAACCCAAATCACACAGCTCGTTCACTCACTCCTCCCCATTCCCCCCCAACTCCCGGAGAGCTAGGAAGGAGAATCCAAAGAATGTAGCCCCCATGGGTTGAGATAAGAACGGTTTAATAACTAAGGTATAGCGCAAATCACTACTGCTACTACTACTACAAATAATAATGATAAAGGAAATAACAAGTGAAGAGAATACAACACCTTACCAGCCATCGACCCATAACTCACCCCACCCTGCCTGACCGAGCACCAACCGATACCTACTACATTCCCCCCTCCCCAGAGCTCTCGCCTTTCCGGGTAACTCCCTGTTACATTCTGGGCATGACATGCTATGGTATGGAATTTCTCTTTGGCTAGCCTGGGTCAGGTGTCCTGTCTCTCCTTCCTGGAAGAGCATGAGGCTCAGAAACTCCTTGGACAAACCAAACATTTGAGCAGTAACTCAAAACATACTTGCTATCAGCAACCGTTCCCAGCCCAAAAGTCAAAACACAGCACTGCACCAGCTACCAAGAAGGAGAAAAAATGACTGCTACTGCTGAACCCAGGACATCATCTTAGGCAGTATTTATTGCTAGCTATTAAAAGGCCCTTCTTCTCTTTCATTCTGGTGTGCAATGTCTTTTAGACAACAATCTACACCTGCATTGCCTTCCTCTAGCTTCCTCATGTCTAGTTCAAAATGTGTATAAATTACTGTCAATGATACTTCTCCTTTCATTGTACAAATAAGTTTGCTTTGACTTTCATTTCCCAGTGACATTTCATTTGACTCTCTCAGTACATTTCTGACATTCTAACTTTTATGGTTCCCTTCATATTATTACCTCTATTCTCTCATGTTTACATTAGTGTTGTATCTAACACCAACTAAACGCATGTAATTAATGTGGTAGTTTCACACCTGTCCAATAATTAGTTCTCCTTAGAAATAAGAAATGTACTGGACTCTATCTTCATAAATTGATATAAATTGATGGAAGTTTTTCATTCAGTTTCTGAGACTGATATCTCAACCACTCTGAAATACTTTTTTTTTTCCTTTAATCAAAACAAACATTAATGCCTTTCTCTTTCTTAGCGCATTCTCTTACCTCCTGTCTTCTTTTTCAGAAAAAGAAAGAGTTTTGTAGGCTACTGATGTAATTTCTTCCTATATATCTAGGAGCTATATAGATCTGAAAAAAATAGTCATATTTGGCCTAGTATGAACTCTGGGGCTTAAGGGATATTGTGAGAATGTCCCAGGTTCACAGACATCCTTAAGGCTGCTGAGTACATCAGAGAAGATACAGTTTATGTTACCTGTGATGGAGGGAGGCAATAGCAGTACCACAGACTAGAATCTCTGATTTTTTTTCAGTCATTATTCATGTGTCTTAGTGCTGGCAAAGCTTCTCTTGCTGGTAGTGTAATGGCACTGTGGGTGCTGTGAGCTATAATAGTTTTAGTAGTAGCCAGTCTGACTAATTTTATAAACACATGAAGGAAAGAATGCACATAGATGAAGGTCTAATGATGAATTATATGGGCAATAGTTCAATTTGATTGCTAAAGTAAATTAAATTAGATATACTATTCCGGTCTATGTTATGTTTGCCATAGAAATAAAAATAAATTTTTCTTAACTGTCTCTAGTTATCCCATAAATAAGACACTAGAGTTAAAATAGAAGGGAGAAGGGGAAAGGGGAAAATATTGTTTACAAATATTTGAACAGCTGTTCTGCAAGCAGAGAATTCTGTGGTTTCCCACCATACTTCTATATTCTCTTGCAGCATGAATGCTTGAATGCCTTATCCTAACAATACAATCATCAATATGATTTTCCTGTTGATCAGCTTACAGCTCAGCTTACTGATACTGGAGACTGTTTTGATAGGATGACATATCTCAGACAGGACATATTTGATAATATTTGAAAAGCTAGGTTTAGTCAGGTAGCATCAGCTCTTTACAAACCGAGATTTAAGAAAAGTAAGACAGTTGTTTTGCTTCACTGTTTAGCTGGATATTGAATAGTGAATACTGTCTATATGCCAAATAGGTCATTCAGACATTTTAGTAAATTCAATTTTACTTTATTTGCTAGAAAAAGGCATGATAATCCTCAGAGAGGCAAAATTATCATGGATATTATTTGCAATGTATATTATTTGCAGTGTACTGTCTGTCCAATTCAATTAGTTTTTACTTTTTACATTGGTACTTTAAACCAGTGAGTTGGACAATGCACACACTTAAGATAGTGTTTCCTGACAGGCCAAGCAAGAACAGAATCTGAAGTCAGAAACACAAACTCACAAACAGCATTGTGGTATTTAAGTGGCTCAGAAAAACAAGTATGTATGTTCCGAATCTTACTCCTCTCCAGATGTCAGAAATTTATCTGCTCCCAGGTATGGACAATAAAAGGCTTTCCAAGGCAGATACACATTGACATTTGTTTTGAAAAAATGAAGCAGATCATCCTTCTTTCCATCAAGACAGAGGTAGGCAAAAAAACAGTTCTGCCAAGTAACGTGTTTTATCTAATGGTTTTCAGTAAGTGAAGAATAGAGAAGAATAGGAAAGGCTGTATAGTCCAGCAAGTAGGACCTTTATTTTGAGGGAGGGAGAGAGGAGAGTATTGGTGGTTCAGGACGGGTCTTCTAGTCCTGTTTTCACAATGACTGTTTTTTTAACCTCTGTACGGCACATGTCAGATCAGTCACCACATCCCACCCTGCCTGACTCTCATTGGTCACATCTTGTCCCTGTGGCCATCACTGCCCTGACCCCCTAGGTACTGCCTGGCAGCCCCCTCCCACAGCTCCCCAACAGGACTCTTCAAACATATGTCACCACAGGGGTTCAACTGCCAGGGCAGCTGGTGGGTGTCTGAGCAGAAATCCCACCAGGAAGGTAAAAGACCAGACAGGAGCAATGGTGGATAATGCAGAGAGCTTTGTTGGCTGAAAGACAAGCTGCAAAGTAGGGTTATTTCCTATGTCCTTCATTGGTCAGGGGAACTAGGCTTTCTCTGTATTCATTGCAAATAAGACATTTTTGTCATGATCCTGTTTGCACCATAGTTATCTTACTGGCTTCAGAAGGGTTCTGAGTAGAAATCAGGTCAGGAGACAAAAGCGTCTCAGTGAGTCCTGTTCTTGTAGTGTACAAGTTATGATTTAATTTGGACAACTGTTTGTTTCATATATAGGTGTTTTATAAGCATTGTTATGCACATAGTTATTTAGTGATGACAGCAGAATTTCCATGTCAGATTACGAAATTGTGAGTGAGATGGTGTCCTTCTACTCACCCTATATTCCAGAAATATATTAGTGTGTGTATTTGAAAATACATCTATGGTTTGCTGGGGTATGTACCATTTTGTGCACAACACATTTTTCTATGCACTGTCTCCTTGTCAGACACAGTGTCTATTTGTTTCGATTTGGCCAGTCACTTGCTCTACCCACATCACTGAACTCCCTCTAATTTCACTAGAGCTTCTAAAGCTTTTTTGGTGATGGGGTGACACTTAGGACTTGTAAGGTATATTTAAGTCCTTTGCTGAATCTAGAGCCTAACCCCTTTATTAGCTTGTACATGAGACTAACTCTCCTTAGTCTTTTTACATGATAGTACTACTGATAGCCCTGCTATACTGAGTTCTTCAAGGGTTTCAATAAACCAGAAATTTGGTTTATTTTTAAAAATCTGTGCTTTTTCCATGACAGAAAAGATTAACAGCGAGCAAGATGCTGTGAGCTGATACGTTCTTTGTTGTTAGAACTTTTCTTATGGCTTAATACTTCAAATAAAATCATCTGGGCTGTAAAGAGTGAAAAATAACACATAGGTCAGTGCATAGCTAGCAAACACATCTCAGAATAGGATTTTGTCAGTTCAATCAGCCTTATACTGATTCAAAGACTGAAATTGTCCAGCTCAAATATTTCTTCTGCTTCTGAAACACAAAAATAGTGAATGTTAAAATGTGCCTTTTTCTCATTCCTTTGACAGATAATTTTCTTCATCGCTGCAATGTCTCTGAATGGAAGCTTCAGTGCAAGTCAACATTCTTACCTGCTTGTCATCTGTCAAAAACCCCTCAAAACCTGATGCTTTCTAGCATAGTATTGATATTGGGGTTTAATGGATTAAATTTTCTTTTTCTTTTTGTCAGCTGGGCTAGCTTAGCTCACTTAAGAGTTGCTACACTTTGCCAACCTTTACTGGGGCAGTCTAAATTATCTTAGTATTTGACATGAGGTTATCTTTTTGTGATTAGTTAAACCACTGTTTCTGTAGTTCTCCATCCTTTTTCAGTGAATAATTTATCTGTCTTAGGTTCCTCTCTGGTGAAATTCATCCTTGACTTCTTTTTGTTGATACATTTAGATCAAACATACATAATGTGCTTCTACTAGCATGTGGTAAAGATTTCTATAGACTAGCAAATATTTTCATCTTTGTATGTCCAAAATGTAAGCAAAAGAAGTCTTTCTTATTCCCATACAAATCTGCATAGACTTACACGAATAAATGATTTTTAAGTTTTGGTAAACAAGAAAAATAAGGAAATATCAGTGAGATTGCCCAAGGAAAAAAGAGAAGCCCAGAAAGTATCTTATCACAAGTATGTATCCAGAAACACAGAAACTTCCAGACCCTGCAAATGAAATATTGAAAATGTGTGAGAAACTCTTTAGCCATCTCTTTGCCTTCACACTTCCCTGTTATCTGTCAGTGCTGCTTTACTTGTTCTAGAGCCTGTCAGGTTCTAACACCCTAGTTTCAGTGGTACATCTGGAGATCAAAATACTTTAGTCAGCACTTTCCTAACGTTTTTGGGTTTCACAGCTGACCTTCTCTGTTTATCAAACTAGATTTTGTTTCTGCCAAACTCACTCTGTCTGATGCAGCAAGCAGAATAGCGTCAATAACTAACCAGCCTGAGTTGGTCTTCTGTTCTGATTGCACTTACAGCTGATAGATAAGCCAAAACCTTATACCTGGGACCATCAATTTCTTTGACAAAAGGAAGAGGGCTTGGCTGCAGAAGCGTGTAAAATCTCTTGCTGGAGTGGCTGCATGAAATTTACTCTTTATTGCTGAATTTCAGAGCTACAGAAGACCTGGTCAGTAATACAATAAAGCTACACAATGCCATCTCCTTGTTCTGTTAACATTACCCTCATTTACACACCAAAACCTCCTATTTAACCTCAACTACAGCCATACACTGGGGCCTGCTTTTCTGTTGGTTTTGTAGTATTATGCTCAGTCTGATCTCATTTTCTAGCCCTCCTTCATATTACATCTATACTGTAGATCTCTACAATTGTACTGTATAACTGTAACTTACTGTTCATTTCAAAACCTAGCTTTGTATTTGGGGTGTTCTGCAGTGCATTTTGTTCAGCTGAGCCCATCTGATCAGGTATCCATTCTGCCCAGTTTTAGCCTCGCCAGCTATAGAGTTTTCAGCATTAGTGTTATGATGAGCTTCAGCATCATTTGCAGAATTTATCTACTGTTTTCTTTTCATGTTTTCTCCAAAAAAACAATGAGTACAATTGAGTTTTTGTGGAAGTTTTAATTAAATAGTCTCATCTGGCTTTAGGTTTTTGTTTGTTTTTTTGCTTAAAAGGACCCGTGTGGTGTTTAGCACACAGGATGAATGGTGCTCACCATTCATGACCAGCTATTTAATTTTTCACTTATATCTTCTTCATTCAGTATTTGGCCTTATATTTTATTTATTTCAAATTATAAGGACATGCACTGAAGCTAGAATTATTAATTTCCTCATGGAATTTACTGCAGTACTCAATATAGTGCTTTACGCTTTTATCAGTGCTTCTGAGGCATTTATTTGAATACATTTCCAATAAGCTCCTCTGAGGTGCAATGTTATGAATATTCCAGTTTTACCAAGAAGATACATGAAAACTAAGGCAGCAGTTTCACAAGAAGCTAAGCTGATGCACTGTTTCTTGTTTTTGTTTTTTTTCTTTTTCTTTCTTTTCACATTAGGCCCTTTAATGAATCAGTTCATGTTCATAGCATATATGTTCTATAGAATTTTTTTTTCTTGCCCCCCACCAGGTAAACTCCTGCTAAATTGGTGTTGTGTAGGCTCATGGAGTGGTTTCAGGAAGAAAAGTAATGGTGGCAGTGGAGTTCTCTACCTGTCAAATAAGGTGGGCAATTAGATTTGTTGATGGCTTATCTCTTCCAGCCTCATGATAGGATTACATACAGCATGCAAGTAGCTGTATCAGCCATCCCTGAATTTAAAGGCCAGTTGTTTCCATAAGCTATTGCTATATCTTTTAATTATTAAGAGTGCATATAGGCATATGGTGCTCTCTAAACATCTTGGTACATCATGCAACCTCATGTAGTCTGCACATTGTTATGTACCTATCTGCATTTAATTTTTAATTATTTTTTTTTTAAATTTTCACATTTCAAACTTCTGAATGGTGTTTCTGAATTAGATTGGTTGGTTGGTTTTTTTTCTTCATAGGTCTTTGAAGCAGTTAAAGATAACAAGTTAAACATGAAAAAGTACACATGCTAAGAAGCACATGGGCTCTTCATTAGGATGCAGAACATATATTAAAGAACGACTTCAGCATTTTGGGTCTTGCCTACTTAATAACTAAGAGATCTGGTTTCAGCTACCTTATCCAAAAATCCCAAGAACAGAATCCCAGTCACAGCTGGTGATAGCTGCCCTTAGGTGGAAAAGAGTAACTTTGAAGTTTTGTCCTGTTTTAAGCACAGGACAGGTGCTTATTGATAAAAAAGAGAGAATTGTGCAGTGTTTTGATTAAGATACTGTCAAGACAGAAAATGCCAGTCAGAGGGTTTTGATAAGCCCCAAATTCTCAGCTCACCCTGTGATGTATTCTTGTTATAGCTTGGTCTTGTTTACCATCTGAAGATACTTATTTACTTATCACATGAGAGTAAAATTTTAGTTATTTTCTATAAGCAAGTTAGTGCTTTTTTTCCTGATAATCTATTTGTTAGAGCATGGAAGAATCTATTACTGTTTTTTTGGTTTCTGATCAAACCTAATGAAGGTGAAGAATGTACATGTATGCAGATAATGGCTTCTGTTCCCCAACCCCTTTGACAAACACAAAAGTGTCTTGAGTGTTTCTAGACTCTACATTTATTTATATCTTTTTCTACTGGATGGTGCTGGTGATGAAAGGGAGGGATGAAGCTGAATCTCCATCCTATAACAGCTTTGAGGACCGCAGTTTACCTCTGCTCCCATCAGAGGGGAAAACTAGTTTAAGTGTCTCTTGTGTGATAGTGAGCACAGTAACATGGCTAGTGATGTTTTCAAAACTCTCTAAGGAGCCATGCCATGCTGATGAAAGTGTCCAACTAGAACAGCCCAATCTTCTGTCTTCCAAAACATAGTAACTCTTCACAGTGAGCTCACAAAATCAGTCAACAGTATGCTTTGGCTGTGGATGATGCCTTGGAGATAGGTCAGCTGTGTAATTCTGTGAAGAGTGCATGGTTAATTGCCACTAGTGAAAAGTGAAATTGCCACTACTGGAAGATGAAGTCAGTTCAAGATATTTTCTCAGTACTACCCTGAATCTTCCCGGGGGATACTAGGATGGGATCTACTTTTCCAGAGGGAACAAAGTTACAGGAACTGCATATTAATTTTTCCAGTTTTTCCTTGTTTACTTTTACACTTTCTAACCCTTTCAAAGTAACAGGAGCTCTAAAGATGGAAGCTTTTTCTGTGCTCCTTACTTATTCTTACAATGTACTTATCTTGTGTTCTGAGTGAGATAGGGTCCTCTGGAGAAAAATAGCCTGTAATCATAATGAAGACTGTATGTGTTATTGTCCTTATGCTGCTGAAGTAGGTAGATGTTATCTTGAGTGTGTGGTTGATTTCCTCTCATTTTACTCATTGAAAAGGGACAGTTTCTAAGGGAGTTGCTAATCAGAAAATCTTTTTATGAAAGATCCTGGAAAACCCAATGGATTTCTATACACTGAAAGTAGCTATTTATTTCCTACATGAATAAAACTTAATGAAAGGGAAAATGTTTTAGATAGTATCTGCCATTTTTGTATAGTTGTAGGGTCTAGCTTTATATAAAAAATGCTTGCACTGCTTCAGAAAAGCTGGTGATAGCTGCCCTTAGGTGGAAAAGAGTAACTTTGTAGTTTTGTGCAAATGGCAAATAAATTTTTTTGGCAGCTTTTGTTTTTTTTTAGTGTTCAGCAGCCAAAAGCAAGACTTACAAAGCATTTAGCAAGCAACTCCGTTTAATCCACTGCACAAAAATTGCATAGACATGCCTGCTCCTCCCAACTCCCTCCCTTTCCTGCTGTAACCTTTTTTAGGTTAAGTTTCCAAGCGTAGTGTTTGGGAATATCAACAGAGTTGCCTGTATTGTGCTCAACAGAAGCAGACATGCTGAAGAAATTGCTTTTCCTCTATTAAGTGCAATTTGACTAAATAATGATGGAAATGAAGTGGAGATCGTTTGTTAACTCCCTATAACCCTACATCCTCCTTCGTCATGAAGGATACTATGAACCAGTGCTTTTTAAATGATGAGGATCTCAACAAAATATTATGTGATAGTCATGGGTAACAGGGTTCTAAGAAGACAATATCATATAGGAACACTATGGGTTATTAATTGTCAAAATTACATGAACTTGAACAAAATATTTATTTAGTACCCACTGAAAGCAGAAAATTCATCTTTTAGGTGTCAAATGACCTTTCAATTTTCTTTCGTCCTGAGTTGGCACCAGCTTCTTTCTCTGAACTTGTGGACAGACAGGGAAATCCTTGTTGAGGGCCACTGTGCAGGCATACCATGCTTCTCATACTTGAGTCTTGGGCTGCCAGGCCTTCTAGCCCATATTCATGCCAAAAAATGTGTTACAGATTTTACCGAGGGCTAGTACATTTTGGTGGGAACAGATCTCCAGGGTATCCTAGTTAAGAGCTGCCTACTGGTTGTACAGTTAGAGACTTAGCTGCAGAAAGAGAACAAGTGAATTATGTGCTTAAATAGAGAAAAAACAAAGACAAAATTTTTGCAAGCCTTTTAGTGGTTTGGTTTTATGGCTGTTTAAATTTGTATTGCCTTTCCTTATGGATTACAACTATTTCTGGTGAAATCAGTTTATATTCTCCTTAATATTCTCTAACATTCTCTGTGGTACATGTTTAGTAATAGTCTTTTTTAATATCTATGTTTTATTTCCAGCGTTAGTAATGCACCTGGTTTCATAGAGGAGGACTTTATGCTGTAAGTGATTGTTTCCATTAAAGGAGAACCTGGGAAATGATGTCTTTTTCCGTAATATGCTAATTTGACATAGTCTTTTTCTCTTTTAACTTAGGTTTTATTGTTCTGGGTTTTTTTTTTTCCATGTGTTTATAATAACATGCTCTCTAAAGATGAGCCTCAGACTTTTCCTCTTCACAATTTGTGTTAGCACTAGATATGGCTTTGATCATTTCCACAGGAGGTGAACAAGATCACTCTAGTGGTAGTTTACACAAAGTGATTCTGTTCTTTTAACCTTTTTTTTTTTTACATGCATGATGTATATATACATGTATTTGCTACTGTAAAACTTTCTGTTAAGTTTATCATTAGCTAAAAGTCATCAGAGTCAGCCTTGACTGAAAAGATGCGTGGTGACTGAAGATGACATTTAAGTCTTATTGTTTATAGTGTGTATGTAAATATATATACCAGATATACCCGCATGCAGTGTTGTTACCTGCTCCCTGCACCCCACTATCCTTGTATGTTCCTTTGGAGTTTGCGAAAACTTTCCAGGAGTATATTATTAATGCATATGTTGTTTACTCTTTTCTTATCTTCTTCATGGAAAGCGTTTTATTTGTAGTAGTTTCATTTTGATAGAAGTCCTTTAGAAAACAAATACCCTGCTGTTTCTGTCAGAGAGGACACATCAAAGAAAACACTTTGCATTTGAAAGAGGATGAAGTTTGCAAAAGTTCCTAGTTATTTTCAGATTTAATGCCAGTTTTGAATCTGCACTGGTAAAAGCTCAAAAATAAAAAAAAATATGTAGTGTTGTGGTATAAAACACTCTTTCACATGAAAAGTACAAAAAAAGTAAAAAAAAAAAAAGGATCATACTTTCAGTTATCAGCTTTTCCTTCTGGCTATTGAACGAATTTCATATTTCCATGTATTGGTTACTAAGTACCCCAGAGTGTACGCTTTTCAGAAAGTTGAGAAGTCATGAATAGTAGAAAATGCTGCAACTCACACATGTGGGACCTTGTCTAGGAAGCTTTACAAGCACTTTCAGGATGCTCAAATCAATCCTTAAAAGAAAGATTTCTGTAAAGGTTCATGTTGAGTAAATAAATCAACTCAAATAAATTACTTTGACTTGTGCAAAATGTAGAGTTAGGGCCTTTAAATTGACAGAGTTGGGGGAAAAAAATAAAGACAAGTAATGTAGAAGGCACGTGTTTTAGATAGAGTCTGATTAATATTTTTTTTGTCTTGTGTTCCATAACCGAACTTGGAGCCATCTATAAAATCGGCCTGATGATTGGAATTTTATTGGCTTCAGTTGGTATAGGGAGTCCACAGATGACAAAATTAGGCATACACTGCAATCTTATGCATGCACAGAAAAAGAAGCTGCATTTTTATTTATAAAACACTAAGGAATTTCTTGCATACATTAACGGCAGTGGGTAAAGAGGGTAAAAGCAAACCCACAATTTTTCTTGTGGTCAATCTGGCCATTTAAAATGGTGTATGTGTTGCTTTTCTGCTTTCTAGTTTATTGAGACTATGACAAAAGGGAGCTGCATGTTCTTGCACATGTATTGCATTGCTTGTATCCTTTTATTGCAAAGGACTTGATCTACTACCAGTAAATTTTATTCCAAGAAGTAATAACGACTTTCTTGCTGTGACAAATAGAAGACTTGCTTTCTGTTAGAAGACTGTCGTGATTGCTGATAATCTTCAGCCACTCCAGTTTTAGCAAAACTGCAAACACTGGGAACAGTATATACTTAAGTTTTGAACTGGTAAATTAATCTATTCTTTATAGCTTTCAGTGTTGACAATCATACTGTTGTTAAACTTTATTCCTTTATGTACCATCTTAGTTTCTTCTTTGTGTCTCTCTCCTTTTCTGTGTCTTTCTGTGACTGTGTCTCCTCCCCTATACAGACACCATTCCCCCCACGAGTTCAAGTGCAAGTTCTTGGTACTAATTGTTTGATGTAGCATGTAAAGACTTATCTATAAATTGTGAGTCAAATTTTTGTGTGATTCACTAAATGACCAGAAGTTCAAAATGCTCCTGTTCATTTACCTAGTCCCCACACGCAATGTCTGCCAAATGGACTGGATTAAATCCTTAGGTTTCCCTTTAATTTCCCACTATCACTGGGTATTCTCTATAGCCTATTCTGTGTATTTTTAGTTCTCAGCTCCAATTAAAAACTCTGTGTCTTCTGTCCTTTTTGTTTAGCTTGTAAGCCAGCAAAATATTACTGGATATGAAACTTTTTTGGAAAGTAATTTTTGCAATTATTCCAAAAGAAAGCACCACTAGCCTTATGCATCAAACTTAAGATAACTTTGTTAGCAATACAGGGTGGATCAGAAAAATGGTACTCAAACTTGTCACATTCATAAGTCATTCAACATATATGCATGCTGGAAGATAATGATCTAAAGAAGCACTTAATTCTACTTAACCTCCTTTGCTATATAGGATATGGGCTTTAGTTCTGCTGCCTTTAGCAGAGCATGTGCTCAGAATTAAACATATGTTTGATTTCCTTGTTCAGTAAAAATTGATTTTCAGTATGTGATTAAGTATAATGAGAGTTTTAATGAGAGGCAAAATACAGCCAGTTCAGTTGTAACTGGGCTGTATTTCACTACTGTCAGTGGTCATTCTAAGTTCAGAAACATCTTTTTGGTAGAGCTATGAATTATCAGCTTTTGCTTTCTAGCTATTTTCTGCTTCCTTTTAAACTAATTATCTGTGTTGGAGCATTAGCATTATTGTTAGTAAAGAAGTAGTATGTTGATCCAAAGACATGTTTCTTTACTTCTACTAAACAAAATTATGGTGTTAATTAGTTTTGGTGCTGTTTTACAGTGAGAAGACTTGTCTTTTTAGGAGCTGCATAGATTCTAGAGGGTAGTGGTGGAGTTTCCTTCATTATTTTTGTTTTTTTCTAGCTATTCTTGAGGAACGAAGGCTTGGATCTTCTCCACTGGAAACCTCTGGAGAAACATTCACTAAGGTATTAATGCAGTTGTATTACTTGGATATTAATTACACCCTGATATAGAAACACAAGATAAGTGTTATCAATAATAAAGCTTTTTAGAATTTCCTTCTTTGATTCTTTTCCCCCACACTTCCTCTAAGTCAATTTTTTCCTAATTGTACATTTCATAGTTTAGTTTTGTATTTTCCTCTCTATTTGTATGACTTATTCAGGCTTAAGTCTTCCCATTCTTCTTTGCTGCCACACTTGAAGGGGTCTCAGTTTGTTCTGTTTGTGTCAAGTTTTTAGTTTTTGTGGTTTTGTTTGTGTAATGAAATTAAAGGCTGCTGGAATCATGGAATCATAGAATAGTTAGGGTTGGAAAGGACCTTAAGATCATCTTGTTCTTATCGCCGTGCCATGGGCAGGGATACCTCGCATTAAACCATGCCACCCAAAGCTCTGTCCAACCTGGCCTTGAACACTGCCAGGGATGGAGCATTCCCAGCTTCTCCAGGCAACACATTCCAGTACCTCACCACCCTAACAGTAAAGAATTTCTTCCTTATATCCAATCTAAGAAAAAGTAAAGGGTGCTGGAGCTTAATCAAGAGTATTTTCTTTGCCACCTCCTCTGAATATGTATATAGCTTTGACAAGTAGGTGGGAAAACCTACTGAATGGCCATGGCATATAAAATGTAGCATAGAATGAATCATTTTCAGCAGCCTCGACAGAGTGGGAGATGTTCTGGTTCGAACTGGAACCATCCACCTACTTCTGTTCATTCCATCGGTGTTGCTCTCTTCTCTACTCTGAACTCTGAGAGTTACTTATCCACCCACATGATTAATCTACAGAAAAAGTTCTGAAAGGTTTGTCCTCGCTATATAATCTTTGATACTTTCTATCTATGTTGTGTCATCAGCTAATTTAGGTTTTTGGGGTTTGGTTGGGTTTTTTTGTTTTTTTTTTAATGAAGTAATTTAGGCTGAATCATATCAATACATGTTTTGACTCGATGTTTTCAAATCCTAAAAACTCAGATTCAAGTAAATCTCCCTTTTAAAATATAGAATTTATTTAATTTCATGGCAGAGATTATAATTAGGTTTTAAATAGCACATTTCATATTGCAGTTATTTGCCTTGTTACTATTTTTTTATTATAAAAAATGGTTTAATTCTTTTTAGAAACAAATACTTAGTGGTCTTTAATCTTCTTTCTCTAGAGTCTTTTTTCCCCATTGTGTAAAGGCAGTGAAATGAGGCATTATTAACAATTTCAAAACAGAAGTATATGCAAAGTACTCTTGAGAAACAAGTATAATATCTCCTTTATGTGACTTTTTTATTGTTTTTTTAACCCATAGATCTATCTCATTACATCTTTTCTGTTCTCAATTTTTAAAACAACTTTCCATAAAGAAATTATTGCAACCTATAACATGTTCACTCACTCTTGCTTGTCACAAATCTCGTAGTCATAGTCTTCACAGCTGACAGCTGCCAGGAGTAACGTGTTACACATCTGTACTGAACTTGGAGGCTGTGTCTGGGCTGCGGTCCATCCACATAATATATCCATTTCCAGGGCCAGCTGATTCTACCTAGAGCTGTGTCATCGCAGCAGGCAGTTCAATGTGTTGAAAACCCAATGCCCTCCTCCTCAAAAGAAGTAAAATAAGCCTGATCTAATAGTGACAGAGGAAGCTGATGGCTGTACTGTTCATATTCCTTATTAAGCAAATAAGGTGCTTCTGGATGAACACAGAGCAGTTACTGAAGTGCAGACAGTCCTCAACACTGAGGCACGGGAACAGGTCAGTGAGAGGTGTCCCATGGCAGGGGAGTTGGAACTAGATGATCTCAAGGTCCTTTCCAGCCTTAACTATTCTATGATTCTCCAGGATGTGATGAAGTTAAAACCCTTTGGCATAATTTAGCTACTGGTGATCTATGTAGGCTTCTTGCAAAAGTCCCCTTGAACATTAGCTTTCCCAGGTGCCTGGGCTGAAGGAGATATTTTACTCAGGTGGATACAGATCTTACAGAGCACTCATACTCTTTCAGCCCTTTCATACAGTGCAAAAGGATGAGAGTATGGACAAGTATATGCTCCCTGCTTTCTAATTCACTGAATATTCAGAGAGAAAGTGTACCTACATGAGTTTCCCCCGGGCATCTAAATAAGCAGTTTGAGAATGAAAGTTGTGACTGCTGAACACATCTGGAAGACAAGTGCATGAATTGTAAAACCAGCCCTACAACTAAATTTAATCTGTCCTACATAAGTGCCAAAGTCTTCCCATGCTAGTGCTTTCATAATTCAGGACTGTAATTCACCTGGGAGTTGCCAGTGCTCTGTCAATGTTTAATTGCTCTAATTACTTAATTACCTGCTCTGGTGAAGTGGTAAAGCCTTGACATTTCACATTTTCCCTAGGAATATGTATCTGTGGGATATATAAACCTCTGTATTTGGTAAAAAACAGAACAAAATAATTCAGTTAATCCAGTATTTCAGTGGCAACATCTACATTGTTACTGATTCCTTGTATTGGGCCACTGGATGGCCTAATATTTCCTCTTTAAAATATATTTTGAATTTGCTGGTGAAACAAGAAGGCTAAAAAGGATGTGTTGAGCCATATTTTTGCAGGCTAATCCAATTAAACTGGAAAGTCACTTTACAAGGAGTTCCTTTGAATGACAGGTGAGAAGTATGACCTCATCAAGCAAGAAAGCTGTGTCAGACTATTAATTCAATGTTCAGGGATTACAGCAGTCACTGGTGAGTGACACTTTAGGAATAAATGTAATAGATGATGCAATTAAATTTTTATATTTAAAAATGGCAAAAAAGGTATTTTTTCTGCAATAAGTATGCTTTTGTTTGCATGTTATGGATTTTCATTGCAGAAGCAGGGTGAATAAGTTTCACTTAGATTAAGCTTTTCTGCAGTGAATGTTTTTGTGGTAAAGAAAAATGGAAGAGATGAAGTACCTAAATGTTATTTACTGTTAATAATTATTTCTTAAAGATATATTTTTCTTTTACTTCTCTGAGAGTGGACAAGAAAATGATCAATGTTTGCTTAAATGTTTTTCATAGCTGGGGGAATGCTATTGTTAAGATACTACAGAAAAATGTTTTATGAGACAGATGTTCCTTAAGCATTTGAAATTAAAAACACTCTTGAAAAGCTACATAAAATTATGTGTTAGATTTGACTGTAGAAACAATAAGATGGGTAGAAGACATTGCAGTACTAGTAGTAGCAGTAATGTGATGCCTGTGCATTTACTGTGGTGGGAACAAGTATTGCTAATTTTCTGTTTTCTTTCACTGGCAGCAAAGGAAGAAGCACATTTTATTTAATCAATAAAAATTTACTTGGATGATAGCAGCAGGGTGGGGTGGGGGAGGGAGGAGGGTGTCTTGCAAAGCTACTGTACAAGCTCTGTTCAGTTCCTTGGAGAATTTCAAGAGTTGTACTTGTAATTTCTAGCATTTATGAAACCAAGTCAATAAGCTCCTGGAGATCTAGGTCCCTTTCTCCCTCCTCCCCTTTCTGTAAATAGGCAGTGTGCCTGTTGTAATGGTAATTACGTAATTTTGCCTCATGTTAGCACCATCTCTCATTTTTGCCTCAAGTCTCTCCCTGTCAGAGAGAGACCAGTGTACAATAATAAAGCTACAGGAGCAGTAAGAAAACTTCTTATTGTGAGAGCTTGGGGCAGAAAAATCTGCTGATTATATGGACAAGAGGAATCAAATGCAAAGAGAGTAGGCAATGCCAGACAAGAAGCTGCAAAACATGAAGTCCTTCAGCCTTCACTGATACTGTTACAATTTAGGTCTAAGGAGAATATCTCTTGATGTCAGTCTTAATTTTCCAATTCTTATTAAGCAAGTGTACTTTCTTGATAAAGCTCTGCAGCAGGATGGGTAAATGTGCACCTGAATCTTATCTAGGCCACTGTGAGTTTTGCTGAGGCGTTCTAAGAAAGTCACTTGTCCAGCCTGTGCAATTTATTAGGGTGTTATGTATTGATATGTAAAATATCTTCTAAGTATAATATTTACAGATTTAAAGTCTACATTAATTTGCAGATATTGCTATTTCCTCAATGTATTATATTTTAAAGAGCATTTCTTTTTTAAATTAAACTATTGCAAATTCTACAGGCTATATATGTTCCTAATGTAAAGCTGGGATTTGTGAGGCACAAAGAGGATAAAGAGTTACTTTTGCTGTTATTACTTCTAGGCAGCTGAACCTCAAAATGCTTTTGAGCTCTCACATCTGACTACAGCTTAATCAGGGCAGGTCTTGCTGGACAACAGTTCTCATCTTCTCTGCACTTTTGTGTGGGGAAATGGCTCATGTGCTTCCTTCCCAGCTTCTATATCCTACTTAGGGTAGAGGCTGTGGGTTTGTGACACAGTAAAGTCAATGAGACTCCTTGTGACTTCTGAAGGAGTTGGTCTTACCTTACTGCTCTCCTAATACAGCCATTGTGCAAATAGAGATTCTTGACTGATCCCATAATAAGTCAGTTCAGGGCATTACATCAGTATAAAAATATTCATGCTTTCTTGCATGGTTATTTCCTGGTTTAACTTCTCAAATTCACTTATCCTTGGAATCCGTTATAAACTGTATCCTGCTAAGAAAAATATGTAGAGAAAAGCACTGAGCTCAATTTTTACATTCATTTTATAGCAAGATCTGTGAAGGAAAATAATAAGAATAATAAACTAAGAAGATATTGAGTAAGTGTAAGAATATCTTTTTAAATAACCTGGAGTGAAATTGTAGATTAGAAAAAATGCTATTGAGAGTGTAATAGGCCATGTAAAAGCTTATAAAGCATTTTCCGAACAAAGTTATTTGTTAATAAGGCACTTGTTCCTTTGAGCAGACTTAATTTCACTGTCTGGAAAAGGCTCATGAGAATCCAAAGGTTTTTGTTCTTTGTGATGATGTATTGCAGTAGGTAAACTGAGTAATGCAAACACACATATCTGCACCTGCTGAATTAATTACTCTAATTGCAGCATTGTGTTCTTTGCATCCTTCCTGTCTGACAGGTGTGGGAGAGAGGAGGAGGAGATGGCCTGTCATAGGTGAGTTTCTGCAAAAGAAAAGCCTGAGAGAAAAGAAGTAAGCTTCCTACACAACCTGATCCTTTTTCTCAGCGCTCCTACTCCCACACCTCCTAGTGTGTTCTTATTTGGAGCTGTCTGCTTATTTCTGTTAGCTGTCTGATTCCTTAGGGGGCCCTGTTAGAGTGCATGGATCACGCAAGGACAAAATTTAGTAGCACTCTAAAAATAGGGTGAGTCTTCTCTCATATGTGGTATACTGGGTAAAGTCAAATTACTGCATAACAGCATACTTTTTTTTTAATAATTAGAAATACTTTATTCTGAGTGTAGTAACACTATTCCATGGGAGGATGTAAGCAAAATCTACAGATATATTTATTTTTCTTTTCAAGGAAGAAAGATAAAGTACTTGATCTCTACTTAATATCATAGTTTAATAGCCTCCATTCTTTTTCTTGCCCCAGCTTTGTCATAATCTGTGCTTTACATTAAAAATGTGTTTTCTTTCAATATTTTGCACTAATAAACTAGCCAACCAAAAAATGTTACTTGATAATAGGGTTTACTTTTTTAAAAAGGTCAGTATTTAAAAATGCTGTGATTTATGAAGTTGTGTGAATTACTGTTGGTGGGTGTACTTTTTTCTCTTGTGCCAAGTACAGTAATAATTCATTTCATTGTTGTTTAAATGTCCGTTTTATACTTCTCTATATGACATTTATATGTAAACTGGCAGAATTCAATGCAAAGTCTTGGATATGTTTGCAATTGAAGAGTTTACCAAATTATGAAGAGTGTCAACCTTCAGTTGCATGTACTCAGCAAGGCCACCCTAGCAAATGGGTCAAATGAAAATACTGACTTGGGGTACCTCTTATATGTGCCTTCTCTCTCTGCTGTACAGATTCTGAATGTGAGTACTGCAAATGGTCTCTAGTATTTTAAAAAAAAGAAAACAAACTGAAGCCTCGAACCAGAAGTATGGTCTTTTAACAACTCCTTTTAACTTTCATGATTTAAAATATTTGAATTAATGCTACGAGCCTAGCTTGTTGATGAAAAAAATATTATATTTAGAAGGTGGCGTTTAATGAGGCACCTGAGCATAGTCCACACTGGCCTTTGCAGCTAACAGTACTGCCATTTACATTGTGCTTGTGGCTTTTATATCAGTGCTGATTTTATTCTGTACGTATTTGAAGCTAAGTAGACTAGAAGGAAATGATTTAAATAAACAGGCTTTGTTTTCCTGATTTCCCTTGACATGTGTAGTTATTGAGATTTTTGTGGGTTGGTGTTTTTTGTTTGGTTGGTTCTTTGGGTGGTTTTTTTTTTTCTTTTTTTTTGAGAAAGGGCAATAATTTTGTTAGGTTTTATCAAAATTAGTTACTTTCTAAATTGCTTTGACTGTGAAAAACAAACAAAAAAGGTGAATTTTCATTAAAATGCAAACAAATCTGTGAGAAATCAAATGCTTTGGAATAAAGCTTAATAGTTATGGCTCCATCTTGCAAATGAACGATGGGACTTAAACTCTTCTATTCATGATTGGCACTGAAGCTGCATTCTGAGCCACTGCGTAGATTTCTGGGCTTTTGGAAAAAAAGCTCTCCTTCCTTTTGGTCCTGCAGGTAAAAGCAGTTGCTGCTGCCAAACACGGAGCTGTTGAGCAGCTACCAATGTGTGTGCAGATAGGAAATTTTGCAGTACTGTTGCACAGTGTGTGAATTCGTCATGGCAGTGGCTGTAGAGCAAAGGCTGATATGTGTGTCCCTCTGGCAGTATGGTAACACTTCCAGGAAGAGACACTGGTGGCTCTTTGAGTGGTCTTTTATCAGGAAACAAAGCAGCTTTGGAGGATCTCTTAGACACATGGGTCAAGATGGAACATAGTTTTCTCAGATTTATGCAGGTAAACTCATCTTAGGCTTCATTTTATCTGCTTTGTCTGCTGTTCTTGAGCCCTGATGTGGTGATTTATGATTTGTAGCTAGAGATCAGTTCCTGATTAGAAAGCAAGAAAGAGCTGTTATAAAGCAGAAGGGTTTTCTTGGTATATTTAAAAGAATTTAACACCACCTTTCTCTGTGCCCGATACTCGATCAAACTAATGAAATCGGTTTGTTTGCAGTTTATGATAATGTTTAGAAGGATTTAATTTGCTTGTCTCCTATTTGTTTTGAAGTTATATTGTCACCACTGGATACTTATTGCATTTGTTTCAGTTATGGAACATAATATTTAGTGAAGAACATGTGGTGAAGATCTTTATGAATTATTACACTCTTCTATCCTACATTTTTAATTATTTGTTTGTTTTGAGAAGTCATTGTTCATTTTCCTTACAAAGAAAATTATAGCAGATCCTTGCTTTCCTTTAGGTAGATGCCTTTTTCTTTTCCATTTTAATGAATCTCTGCTTAATTTCTTTAGCTGATCCAAATGAAAGGTCTTAAGATGGTATTAAAAGCAGGAGGTGTGAGAGGGAATTAGCTGCTAGAATACAAGTCACTGGAACTGAAGATGCCTTGCAGTCATTTCCTTTTTTGTCCCTTTGGGAAAGAAATGTATTTCAAACAAAATATTGTTTACCTTGAATGGTCTTAGCTTTTAGGATTTAGTGAATATTGAAAACAGCAGTGTGTGGAGGTCAGATACATGCTAGAAGGATAAGAATACTTGCATTTTGCCATGGGAAGTGGAATTATGTCTCAGTTCTGTGAATAACGAGCTATTTATTATGCTCAGATCAGAGCAGTAGGTAACAAACTTGAAACCTTTGCAGCTAGGAGACTGTTTCTATCTTTCCAGACATTATTTTTCTGAAGAAATGGTTCTCACCATTGTGTCGTGTTGTGGTTTACTGTGGAGTGCTTCAGTCATTTAATATTATATCTTGTTGCATTAAATCTAAGGTAATCCTTTTCCTTCTTTTTGCTATTCCATAAATAGAGTATTGTTCTGTATCTAAAATGTGGAATCCTACCTCTGCTATTTCCTGCAAAAAGCCAAGAAAAATATCTTGCCTTGTAATATTATCATCTTACCTAAACTGGCCATTTCAGACGTCTGAGTTGCTGAATGTAGTAACTTCTTGTTTTCTTTTTAGCATTGTGTTTTCAGGGTAAGGTCACTGTTCTGTGATGGATTATATCAGATAATAATGCTATGACCAAAGTATATGGAAAATTAAAAGGAAGCATTTGGCATAAACATGAGCCATAAAAATTATTTAAAATTTATGCAACGTGTGTCAACATTATTTTTTATAATCGCCCTTTAAAGAATTATCTTTATATTCTTATTTTTGTATCGTAAAATTTTGGATCTTTCATCTCTAAGTTGTAGATGAGAAGAAACAGCATATCTCAGATACATTTCAAAGCAACACTGTCAATGGGCAAGGGAATTTTAAGAAGTCTGAAGTACTTTGTTGGTTTACATCAGTCAGAAGCAAAGGCTTGAGGTTTGTGGAATGTGTGTATTTTTAATGAAAATTATGTCTCATTATTTTTAATTCTGAAAGCTATCTAGTTAATAGTAATGAAGATGTCCTTTTTTCCTATATGTATTTACAGTGGCTAGCACGTTCTGAATAAATGCTTGTAGAAGCTGCTAAAGGGGCTGCTTGTACAAGCGGAAAACAATTTCCATTTTCCTATGTCTTTTGTGCTACTGAAAGGCTGGCCTTGTGTTTGACAAGTTTTTAGTTAATTTTACTAGTAATGCACATTCAATAATAATGCATTTAGTGCATGTTTTTATTAGTAATTTGCCTCCAGGCGACTCCAACCTAAGCAACTAACATCAGTTTTTAGGATTAAATCCTAGTGTGTGCTCATCCACACAGTTGTCTAAAGCTGTGCTAATAGACTATTATCTTCTAGAAACTTTTTAATGGAGGCACTAGTAGCTCTATCTGAAGCGAGTAAAAGAAAGGACAAATGAGTCAATTTTTTTCTGACAGTTCTTTTGACCAACTCAAGAGACAGGGAGATTTATTAGTCAATAAAAATCTAGGTCTGGCAAGTCGGGAATATTCCCACTGCTTCTGATTCACACCCAGTTTATGTTATTCAATTAAAAGTTCTTTTAATCACTGATTTTTTTGAACAGAGATTTCACTCAAAACTCTTAATTGTGTTGGGTTTTTTTTTAAGTCAGTTACATTTTCCAGTGTTATGTAACTTTCTGTGAATAAGTGAAAGTTTAAATTTCTCTGTGTAAGTTCTTTGCCTTTTTTTCTTTTTAGAGGTTTGTTTGTACTCCAGTAACCTCATTCTTTCCATCCAACTCTGTCTTTGTTTGACAAATGCAGGAATGATGTCCGCAGAATGAAGAAAAATGGAAAGTTAGTTGGATTTTGACAAGAATGGACTGACCAAAATGATTTACTTTCTTTTGACATTTATGTGTCAAATTTTGAAAAGTATTTGACTGCTGCCAAAGCTAGACTGGTATTAAAAACTTTATATTAACTTGCACTTTCAGAAAGAAGTTCAAGTGAACTTTTAGCTTGTCTGAACAGTGCTTTCTTTCTAGGTCTTATGTTAATGAATTATTTTACTATATTTTTACAAGTGGTTGTAATTCTTCATTCAAAACCAGTTTTATGTTAAGTCTAAGATGTTTCCCTACTTGAGGTCTATTATCACGGGATGTTTTGAACTTTTCCTTTTCCATTTCTTTCCTAGGGATTTTTTTTTGTTGGCAAGTAGGAGTAAAAAATAATTAAATACTGTTTTTAATTTCAAAGTTTGATTAATTTGCTCTAATGTGAACAATTCCATTTAAGCTCTGCTTCTGGAACCTATGAATGAAAAAATAAAGGGGCTCTTTAGCTCTTCCAGACTCAGTTCATAAATGCATTGGAAGTTTATGTTCTGAGGTGTGTCTAACCATCTTTTCTGCTTCCACTTTTAAAGTGTTCAGGAAGCAAGCACTGCTTTGGATTCCTTACAGAAACACAGAGATGGATGTCTCACTATCTAAAATCTTTCAGCTGCATATTTCTCTATATTCCTTCCTGCTGTTTTTAGCTGTAGTTTCATGTATAATTCTAAAAAAAAAGATCAATTAGACACATCATGGTCTAAATTGTATTTTCTTTAGCTGAGCTAATGTAAAAAGGTAGATTTGTAAATAGGTAAATGGTTGAACAATCTTTTGAAATGTCTACTCTGTGTTTTATCATAATCTCAGTACACATACACAAACAATTTTTAAACAAATTCAGACGGAAAAAAAAATACCCCACTAACATTTCTAACATCTTTATTGTAAAGCTGAAGTCTCCTGATATCTTAAAATAGATGTAAGTCTGTCCAGGATCCAGAAAGATCAATAGATTGGAGATTGATTTGGAGTCATACAGGTAATGGTGGTATAGCCTTCCACAGTAAATGAAATACCACTGCATTTGGGAAATGCTGTAGCACAGGAAAAGATTATAGGTTGTAATTTAGGCAATGGGAGTTCTTTGTCTGTGAAAATTAGATTAAATTAGAAACAGGTTCCATAAAATGTGAGATATCTAGTAATGTATCAAAATAAAATATTCTGCAGAATAGCCTCACAATTTTTTGATGCTTTTGCTTCTTGGATTTGGTTTGGTTTTGTTGTTGGCTTGTTTTGTTTGTTTGTGTGGTTTTGTTGTTTTGTTTGTTTGTGTTTTTTAATATATAGACATTTACTTTGCTGCCTTAAATAGGAATGCACCAATCTGTAATAATCCTCAATGTACTCAACAAAAATATATTAGAATTTGTAGTGCTAGAAGACTGTCTTACAGGGACTGTCAGTCACTTTTTGTCTGTGATGCTTTACCACTTGCTGAAAGACAGCCATGAACAGACAGACACGGAGTTTCCTACTCCACAAACAAATTCAAATTTCAGCTTCCAAGTTTACGCCTTATGCTACACTCTGTCCCTATACACAGTCCCTTTTTCAACACTGTTCTTGTGGGGCAGACTCGCTAACTTTCCCAGAATGGCATGATCTGTGTATTTGGACAGCTGCTCCTTTAACTGCTATGAAGCTGACCACTGAGCTTCTGGCTTTCTGTGCATCTGTTATTGGCCAAAAAGGTCAAACTAAGCACGTGGAGAACCTTACTTAATGTACTTTGATAACTGACATTAACTCCTTCCAGTACAGATGATCAAATACATGCATATGCACACCCCCCCCCCCCCAGTTATTCCTGATTTTAGTTAACATTTTTATGAGGGATAGGTCATTGAATTTTCATTAATTAGTTGAAGAGCATCTGTTTTGAATGCTGCTTTTTGCTTGGCAAAAGGAGGAAAATGTGCAGGGAGGGACATTCATGAATGAAATACATAAATGGTGCATCAAGATACCAAACCAGTTATTTTTTTTCAAGTTTACTCTTTGAGTTTACCTGAGATATAGGAAAATGTCTGATTACAGACTTACTGGCTGTACAAGGTATTTATTGGATGGATATATAAGTAAAAGAAAACTGTTTTCATGAAAATGAATGGATTTATGGTTCTTGATTTTTCTTGTGTAAGTAGAATACCCTTTTGTCTGGTAGCTTAATGTTGCTGGTGTTGGTCAAGCCATCCATAACCACAGTGGCTGAACTGAAAGAACATGGATGGGGGAGTTCCTGGTGAACAAGAACCTTCCCTGGACTGTTCCTTTTTACTTTGCTTTCTGCTGTTGCTATCCTCTTTCTTTATGTATTTAAAAAAATTTGAGAAGGTGCAACATCAAGATGACTTGCTCCATTTTGTACTGGGGAGTAATGTGTGATAAGAAGCAAATTCCTGAAGTCTCAAACAGTTTGTGCCATTTTCTGTGATGAACAGTTGCAATGTGCAGTAGGGAGTACAGGACACAGGATTTCTTGAGTAGTTTACTTGTGTTCCAGTGCTATGATATCTGGATTCAGGTAATTGTTTTATCCTTATAGGAGAAGAGAAGAGGTTGGATTGAGAAGCCATGCCCTGCAAGTAATTTGTTCCAAAAGTACAGGAAAATGACCATAAATGTAGGAAATAATATTACCCCTATTGGCTTCTTGCGAGAGGTTTTCTGTCTGGTTGGTTTGGTTTGGGCTTCTTTTTTTAAGGAACTGATCTGTTCTTGATCTGAAGAACACTGTAAGAATGGATTTCACAAGTCATAATTTGTGTACACAGACTACCTTCACTTTAAATCCCTTATTTAATCTTTTATCTAACTCTGTTTTAGAAATCTTTCTATGTAGATGTAAGGATTTGAGCCTTAACAAAACTATGCTTATCTGTTTTGTTTGTTTCTTTTTTTCCCCCTTTTTTAATAGTATTGAAAATAATTTCTTTTGTGTTACTGATTGATTCTTATATGAAAAGTTTAGGTATTCAGAAAAGTCATAGAAACTGTTGCCTTAAATTAGTTTTATTTTATTTTGTTTCATTTTCCCAAGGATTGATTTTTATTGAGAAATAATCCTTCTGTTTTTCCTCCATATATCAGGACTTACTTCTAATCTTAGAATCCAAAGCTTCTAAGATTGCTTTAGATTTATTTTTTAATTTTCTTTTGCAGATTGGCACAGATTTCTACCATCCGATGCAGTATTACTTAAACTGTAGTTTTAACATTAAACATCTGAGAAGGATGAGATGTTCAGAGTAATATTTATTACTAAAAAAAAGAAAAAGTTAGTGTTGCTATTTTCATTCTGTGAAATGATTCCTTTGTCCTTATTTGCAGATTGTTATCACCAAATAAGGCGGAGGGAACAAAAAAAAAGCTGCAGTAGGCAAAAAGGTAGTTAACTGACATTTTTGCAATATTCATTGTGTACTGTATTAATCTGGGAATGAGCCTTATTAAAATCACAGGATTCTAATGCAAACAAATTAAAAAGGGACCTCTGAATAAAATCCATATTTGTAATCCTAGAAACTGTAAGAGCAGACTTGACCATAGATTTTCTGTTGTTTTAGTCTCATCAGTCCTCTTATTCCTTTGTATTTCATTACTTGTTCTGTCGCAGCTAAAACAATAACACCTTTCTGCATCTCATCTAGGATATGTGCTAACTTACTTGTCCAAACTACAGATTTTGTCCTGTTCTGCTACTTTTCTGTTGTTTGTTGTTTTTTTGGGGTTGGTTTTGTGTTTGTTTTTCTTCTCTCCTCTCCCATGAAATACATTTATTCATCCCTGACTACTGAGTAGCAACCCAGAGCTGCAGGCTACATCACATAACCCTTTTACAACTTCTGAACAGAGCTGCTGTCTGGGTAGTAGTGTTTGAGTGTAATTAGGGGTGAGGAGAATCCTTCATATTAAGCAAAATGATATACTGTTTATCCAGCTTTCTTAAGAACCACATGAATACTACTAAACTGCAGTTAATGTGGTGCTATATGGTTTTGGGATCTTTTCCTTTAACATAACCATTTCCAGTTATGGGATGCATCAGGTCTGCTTGCAAGGAATTTACTGAGAATATTTTTAAATTTTTGGGTTTTTTTTTTTTTTGACAGGAGAGTTTAGATACAGAGTCCCATTGATGTAAAATGCTTGTCAATCGGAGAATTGGGTAAATGCTGAATTGCCCTAACTTCAAACATGAGGAAGCCTATTCAGAAAAACACTCAAGAAAAGATTTTTGAATCTTTTATTCAGCTTAATCTTAGTCAGTGCATTTTGTAAAACAATCTCAGAAGTTTCTTAACTTCTTCAGCAACTTGCTAAATAATCTCAAAGTTTTCTTGGATTCTGGAATCACTGCAAAAAATGCATTTTTTCCTCTTGAAATTCAAGTTAATATATCTCCTTTCTAACCGTTATGAAAGAACAAGATAGAGCAGACAAGCAAATATATTAATTTTTAATGTCCCTCTTCGTGCTCTGTTTCCTGAGTCAGTTCATAAATTAGCTGCATTTTTTGCATGGCCATAAAGCTAAGAAAGAATTAAAGATTAAATTATATGCTGATAGGATAGTACACTAAATAATCTTTGAGTAACAAGGCCTTACAAAGAAATATTTTTTAAGCATTGTCTCTTCCATTCTGCCTCTATTCTTGTTACAATCATGTTGGTGCTTTAAATTTTCTGTAACTATATAGACTCTAAGTCTAGAAGAGATTATAAAGATTATCTAATCAATAACATGATTGACATGCTTTGCTTAATTTGGAAGAAGGAAGGCATGACCAACTTGCCTAGCAAAAGCCAGTGGCCAATGTTAACCAGTATCTGCTGACTGCTTTTTAGGTATTTCTCTCCTAAGAGGCAAGGAGGAGAAAAAAAAAATCATATAGCTGAAAAAATCCTGTTTTATGTATTTGAAAAATGCTCTGTTGGGGGGTCTTGTTGCAGGGGCATAATTAGGTCAAACACACTCTTTGATTTCTTTTTAAAAAATCTGAATGTTTGACTTCCTTTCAAGATAGTTTGTGGTTGGTAACCTGTTCTATAATTTTTTGCGAGGATTTCCTTGGCTGTATCCAGTCATATGTCAAAGAAAGCTAAATGTGCTTCCCCTAAAAACCTGGGATCAATAAGTGGTTTCAGTGCTGATTAGGTGTATCTACCAGTCTAATAAATAAGTTTATGAAATTTAGATTGCAGAAAATATGTGAGTGCTAATGATGGGGAAGGTATCTTATTCACTTTGGCTGCAAACAAATGATAGAAGACTTTTGTATTTTTCATGCTTTCTTAGAGGACTGTTACCTGAATTTTGGAAAATAGCTTTCACCCTCTCTGGCTCTTGTCAGCTCTTTCCTTGGCTCACACCTATCATCTGATGTAGGGGCTGCTTCCTCTCTCGCCTCAAATCATTCTGCTTTGAAACTCTAATGAAATATTGTTATACTTGGTTTTGTACCATGAGGAAAATGAGTGTGAACCTGTGAAGTTGCTATCCTTGGATGTTGTCCAATAACTTCCTCAAAATAGGTCTAGCCCTTACAGAATGGATTTTTCTCACCTTGTCACACATACTTTTACTGTTGTGTTACTTGGATTAAACCGATTATATTTCTATATGGGTACAGCATGCAGCTTTCAGATTTGCTTGTTGTCTTTCAAATCCCTAAATTAAAATCCATCCTATTCAGCTTTTAAATGTTTGTCACTGTACAAAAGGAAGTTTTCTCTAGCTAGCAATAGTTAGATACCTGGTTAATGTGCTTTGTGTATTTACGCATTCTTACGATCTAATCCCAAAGCAACAGTAGGCTCTCTACTGATAAGCAGGGTAAAATCCTCATATATATTCTACTCCACTAGCCTTCCTAATAATTTTAAACCAATTGCTCTGAAGACTTCTGGGTGTAATTCCTATAAAATAAGTCATTCCCATCCCCCTTCAGCCTGTTTAAAAAGTGTGCTTGTGATTTTTCTTTTGCAAACTTGGTCATTGCTGACTTGTCCATTCTGTATCCAGCTTTCACTGTGGGAGGATAGCTGGAATGTTTCCAGTTTCCTTGTTCAACCACAGGGAATGAGTGTCAGAGTAATAAGAATGAACAAGCTGCTGGTCCCCAGAGACACTGTAGCACCATAGCACCATCTGTGAAGAAATGTTATGGAAGAGGCTAGCTTTTGCATTTTTAAGTTCTGCTTTGGTTAGATAGTTGAGAAGAAAACTGGCAATATTTGTAAAGCTAGGAAGATCAAAGATAGTCAGTAGGCCTTTGGAAATACTTTAGAAGCAAAGGTAAAATTTTGGGTTAGTTTCACATCAGAGAAAGTACACAAAGAATTCTGGAAATACTTTTGTTCATATAAACATAGCTTTACCACTGACTAACATGATCAGGAGATGTTTTTACTCACATTTTTAGTTATCACTTTTAAATCTATGTCTATCTACCTCTCATCTACCTATCTATCTAGTAACAAATGGTGTACTAAGACACTGATGTTTTTCATTGGCCCAGTATTTCTAGCAAGTTTAAAAAAAAGAACTTGAAGACATTTCAATGTAAAACTAGGGTATTTTTGAGTAGGCTTCTGAGAGGAAGACACATTAGTCGTGTAGATGTCCAAATTTCCACTTTAAATGCCTACATTGTTGGGATGCTTGTTCCTTCCAAAACTTTATAAACTTGACTCCACTTTGTTTCTAGCCAAATGCAGTTGTTGGCTTCACTTCTAAGTGGATTTCTACTAAAAAGCTAGAGTGTTAAATTTAAATTAAATTACAAAAAAAGTAAAAAAGTTAAAGATGCAAGTCTGACAACTAGCAAATCTATTTCAAATTTGCTACACAGATGTTTTCAAACTTTAAAGAAGCAATAAACACTTATTCATCAGAGTTCCTAATATGTGAAAGTTTTCACACCATTCATTAATTTCCTGTCTAAATCATGCTTATTAGCCTTTTGTACACAGTCTTGTAATAAGATGTTTAGCCCCTCTAATTTTTAGCATTACATATCCTTAATTTGCTTCATTTTATGATAAAAAGTACTAATATGAAGTGATGCTTTTTTGGACAAAACCAGTCCGGAAATAAGGGCTTAGATTAAAATAACTTCATAAAATGCTGTGAGCTGCATCTTATATTCTGCATTACTTGTGCTCAACAGCCTTTTGAAAAAGGGATTATTGGAAAATTATAGTTCCATACAGAAAGTATGAAGTTTATAAACTGCCATTAGATGCTGTAAATGTAGTTTTGGGGTGGTTTTTTATGATTTATGGCAAATATACCAAAAGTTTCATTGTGAAAACTTCAGTGGTTTACATAGGAAAAAATTGGTTACCCAAAGCATCTCAGCATTAACTGATGTATGTCATTAGCATGGGTGGTGGTTGTGTGTAATGTCTTTCTCTTCCTGTTTTCTTGAATTAACTAAATAATGTAAGAAATACTAAATACAAACACGATTGTCTCATTAAAATATGATTTTTACAGTTACAAACAATGTAATAATTTTTAAACCCTGTATCATGAATGTTAAAATAATGCAGAGGCCTGTAGTCACAGGGAGAGCATTATCCATTTGAAAGGAACATTTAATATAAAGAGATTTACAATTTTGAAGTGGGAAGGTCTAAGAAACTTTAATAGAAATTTTCTCTAAATGTATTTTAAGGTCTTACATTTCATGACAGCAAAAACTTAGTAGGAAGGAAGAAGAATTGGTAATTTGAGAGAGGTGCAAGTTAACCAGGAAATTGATATTTTGGTTAACATATTAATTTGAATAAAAAAATATAGTAGCTCAGAGGAGGGCTTTCTTTCATCCAAGAACCAAATCTGAATCTATCTCTAGTATTGTCAGAAAGAAACATTTTTAGTAGATTTTTGCTATAGCAATACTTCCTCTTCCATTCACAGAAGAATTATTTATTTGGTTTTTGGGTTTTTTTACACTTCATTTTCAGCCACCACAAAGTCCTCAGCATTTCTTTTAAGAGGCAACTGCACAGGAAAGCGAGATGATAAAAATAGTGTAGGAAAGTAAAGCCCATCATATGCTCTCTTGCAAGTTTTTAAATAGGTCTTCCTTGTCAGAATGGCTATTTTCAAGTTGGCCCATTGAGAATTAGCTTTAGATTTGAGTTTGTATTATATAAACTAGGAAATTACTGCTTAGTTTATCTGATATCAATGATTTGTTTGTCTATTATAGTTACACACTCTTTAGATGAAAGAATGAACCAATAGAAACTTATGCTACAGGCTATGAAATTTACTGGAAAATCGTTCTTCCATCAAAATGTTCTTAATGGCAGGCTTCTTCTGCCTGAAAGTTGGAGTTCCTTGTTTTGACCTGTTTTCCTCAAGTATTTTTCAATATTTGAGGTCTAGAGAAGCTAATTGTCAAGTCTATTTAAAATATTCTCTACTTATTGGCAGGAAACCAGTGTTGAACCAATGGCTGCAATCTGGAATGCTCTTCTGTTTTACTTGGTGGTTTGAATTGCTTTGGGTTTTTTGTAATACTACAATAAATATTTAATTTTTGTCTGCCAGCTTAGCAGAAAAGGTAGTGAATATGTGAAATCTACTACCTGATTCACACTCTGAAGTTACTCAAATAATGATAACAACTATTTACCCTCTTGTCTTGCAATGCAGCTCAAATCCATGGTCAAGATGTGCTGATGTTACACTTTCTAGGGAACTTTAAGAACTGGAAAGTCATGAGTAACTAATGACTTTGAGAAGATTGAAGAACTGCAGATATTGCTGGAAATTCTTCCAACAGAAGCTCTTACTAGGATATTTAGAATGACATGCAATATATCATTTTTAATAAAAGAACATTTTGGCCTGGCTGTCTGAGGAAAGAAATTCTGAAAAGAAACATGCTGATGAAATGGAAGTCAACCACTCATCTATGATCTGAAGGTCTACATAACTTTCAATCCCAGAACATTTAGTCTGAGTTCCAATTAACAAATCTACCCTTTATTTAATTTCCAGTGTCCATAAAGATGAACAAAGTTTGATATGCTTTCTCCAGATGAAAACTTCAAAGTAAAATTGTCACCATAGATTAATTATTTTTGTGATAGACTGTTCTGCAGAAGGTGACTATTGTAAATATTCTGTGTTAAATTACAAGACTGACAGATAAAACATCTTGCTTTATAGGAACCTTGTGCTAGTGATAAAAAGCATTTTGGCAAGGCTGTTGAGCTTCTTGTGATGTGGTTTTGGAGAAGGTGGCAGGGTTTGCCTCTAGGGGTGATGACAACAGCAGTGACTGTCCTTCACATTTCTGTCACTCAGCAAAAGTGGACCGCTGATCACAGCAGCTGAGTCATGAGGACTTGGTGAATGCAGAGCACTGCATTACGATGAAGCGTCTAGCACCCCAATATATGAGATGTCTCAATGGTCTTAAAGGCCAATGCTGGAGTTGTTCCTCAGACCACTGGGCCATACTTCACCTCTAACATGTTCCTGCAGAAAAGAATCTCTGAATATGCTTTTTCTCTGTTTACAGCAGCCACCCACTGTATGTAGCTTGGGACACTGGTATGAAGAGAAGGGGTGCACTAATGCAGGAGAAGGTTATACAAAATCTTTGGCTTCTAATCAACTTTCACTTTTATACCTAGAACATTGCCTATGGCTCCTGACTATATTCAGGATGACAAAACTGAAAGCAAAGCTGGTTTATTTAGCCCTCAGGGCTTTTGTGCCCCAATGCTACTTACAAATCAGTCACGATTTGGCTCATAAATTGTTCAGTGCTTTGCACTTTCAGGGGAATGATTAAGGACACTCTGTCGACGAATAAGCTATTTGTACTCCCCAGTCATCAGCAAAACATTGTTAATAGATGCTGTAGTGTTTGGCTTTGACTTGCCCTTTTCAAAGTTCATATAATCTTCCATCTGAATCATAGAGAGCAGATGCACTGAGGTCTGATCTCCCTGCTATGTGCCAAAACTGAAAAGATGTTAAACGTAAGGCAACAGCATAGACATACCTGACACTGCTGAGTGCAGGCCAGGTCATTTAGATTTGCTTCTCAGAGATTATCTTTTTGTACATGACATTGTGAGGATGAGGTATTATATGACTATATTTTTAAGAACAAAATACCTCAAGCCGTGAGTGTTCATGTGCCTCCTCTGCACACTCTATCAAATGCTTTTTGTCAAACTGATAAATATCAGATATTGATTTGTGTTGTTTTCTTGGCACTCCTTTTGAATTTGTCAAGTTTAATGGATCTTTTCCATGATGTTTCATTTATCATGGAATCCATAGTCATTTTCAGGTGAAATGACAGCTCTTATGATTGAATAGCAACTTCAGCATTAGTCTGGATAAAATTTGCCTTCTATTGATTAAAGTCAGGTGTCTCTATAATTATGGGAGCGTGATCTATCACCCTTCCTTTTTAAATGATGTGTCAATAGTAATCTCAAAGAACAGTTTGCTCATCCTGTGTATAAGGGAAGGTTTGATAACTAAATACTGGGGATTGAATTTACATGGTTTGATATTGGTGTATGTGACCACTTACATCTTGGATGCTGCTACCTCTTGGCACAAGGTTGATAAATACTTTGAAGGAAATTACGTGAAAGAATTTTGTAGTTTTACTCAATGAAAGTCCTTCAGGAGGAAAAGACTGCATTTGGCACTGCTTTGCATGCAGATAACAGCCTCCATGGTTAGACTGAATAAGCAGGAGGAACTCCTTCATGCACTGAAAAGTAAACACCAGATACTTTCAGCTTATAATTTTCAATATCAGGGGTGAAATATTTCTCTACATATTCACATTTTTAAAGGAAGGTCTGTTTTTCTGACAGTTATCAGTGCAGTACTCTTAATGAACTCCAATTTCAAGACAAGTATCTTAAGTGTACTTATCTAGTCTAATTCCAAATATAACCAGAATAATAGTATTTTAAATTGTATTCACTTGCAAGAAGTGATCTTCTTCTTGTAAGAAAATGTTATTTATTTTAGGAGTGCATACTTCCCCATCAACCCTGTTTTGTTTCTTTTTAAAATGTAAGGAATATTTAGCATAACTTAGTATGTTTGAATTTGGAGGGTCTCTATGTGTGAAATTTTTCTTATTACAGGGAGAGCTAATCACTGTTCCTTACTCTGAAATAAATACCTGATGTAAACAATGGGGTTATATAATTTTTCAGTAAAATTTTATTTTAAATTTTTCATATGCTTTGATAACTCTGAAACCATCAACATTATTGCAGCTCTGTTAATGTAACAGAGTGTAATGATAAATGGATAAATGGTTATGAGGAGCTGATTAACTTTCAGGGTTGTTTGCTATCTTTTTTATGTTGCTCTATATTCTAGTTAGTCATCACTACAATGCACTTATGTTTCTTGTTTGAAGTCTTTAGCTGGTAATTGAGTGGTTTTGTTTTGTTAGTTGGTTGGTTCGAAGCACGGAGGATTTTGACTGGTTTTAGATTCTCTTTTTCAGGGGTTTAAAAAGCTGTGTTAGGATTTGCTCAAGGATACCCTGGCTCTGGCAAATTTTATCTTTGCTAAAATGTGGCTTCTCTCCTTTAGTCTTACTCAAGTTTTGGTAGTGAGGTGTGTCATTTCACCGTCAGAGAATGTTATGGCAGAGGGAATACAATGTTAAATCTTTTAAAGTTCTTACAAAGTCGACTTCTTTCCTCTTTGTGCCTTTCCACCATATTACTTGCTTGCCTTCCCAAGTACCCTCTTTCTCTCCACTCTCTTGCTGTCCTGCTGTTCTGTCTACTTGATGCAAGAGAGCTGAGAGCAAGAAGTGGCTGTTACAATTGAAACCAATCATTTCACTTTGTGATTCTGGTCTCTATATGGCTGTGTTTCAGTGGTACAGAAACTATCATTCTAAAGCAGGCAAGAGCATTTAGATTCATGTCTGATGCATTTAAGTTTTAATTAGAGAAAGGAAGATTGTTCTGCCCTATGATTAACTTATATGCTATTATCATAAAACTAACAGACTTAAAATTTGACACGTTTTCCATTCATATAAAAGCTTCTGAAAAATATGCATGATTGTAATGAAGGAAAAAAACAAACAAACAGAAAGATGTAACTGTATGTACTTTCAGTATTTTATTATGCTGTCAGTAAGACAGTTGTTAAATCATCTAACAATCTCAAATGGAGCATTTCACTTACTGCCAGAAATATATTTAATAGAATATGTCAGTCAATTTAATAAAAAACTGTTTCACAGAGGAACAAAGGTCCTTGTGAGAAAGGCTGAAAATAAGTGCAGTCAGGCACCAACGATATCCTTGCAGATGCACAGGTCTTGACAAGATACCCTCAGAAAAGCTTGCTCAGGTAGGTGTTACCCTAAAACAACACACTTTTTTGATTGCTGTATGATTGAAAACGCCCTTTTGAAACAGCCATTTTATAGTCACCTTGTGGGCACACAGAACTATCATCTGATTCTTTGTGCAGCTAGTGGAAAAGTCTATTTCCAGTAAACCATTTTCTGTTGAAAGGTCTGTTGCAGGAACTTGCCCTGGCTTCACAATAGCAATGACAATTGAGCATCAGAGACAGGAAGGTTTTTTGATACACATTGACTAGTTCAATGCTTTCTTCCTACTACGTGAAATGTCAACAGCAGAATGATTTATGATGCCCCATAAATAAGAGTCAGTATTGCTAAAATTATTTGTTTTTATTTTGAAAATAAATAAATCTTGTGGATAAGGAACATACCTTGTCTAGAAAGTTAAAAGAAACACACAGCTCAGGAACTACTTTGTTTACATGAGTTTCATTTACAGTCAGGCTTCCTCTTCAGCCTTTGCATGCCTTTTGCACTGACACTCCAACCGTGACTGGGTCCAAAGTTGTTGATATATAGGCTCATTAACCTTGGCTAACATACTGATAAATCTGGCTTAAGATCTGAGATAGTAATGAAGCTTGAATTGAGGTATTGCTTGGTGCAGCAGTAAAGACCATGTCTTCCCATCTTACATGAAGGTACAAGGTCCATAGAGGAATAAGAATGATATAGCTAATCCTCTAGTGAGAAAGAAGAAAGAAAATGGAATAAGGAGAGACAAACAATGGAAATTCATGGGGAAAATCTTAATAGCTCATCTCTGTAAGTATTTTTCCTCGTCTCTGAGGAAACCTATTGATTCCTGTCTTTTTGTTAAAATTTCCCAATATATGAAGCATTTTTCTGTAAGGCTAAGACTGCTTGCTATCAGTGTGTAATTAGCTCTTTTGCAGGCTCTACCTGTGTTGCGCTCTCAGCTTACTTGCATGTTTTAAATATGTTATAAAATAAACACTTGATTTCCTGCTCTCTCAAGTAGTCTAAGATTCACTTCTGTTTGGGGTGGGGGAGGTATGGGGGTAGAAGTTGGCTGTGTATCTGTATGTATGACTGCATATACAGTGATTTACAGAAACAGTAGATTTAGAGGTCCTGTAGCTATTTTTGGATGTTCAGGGCAGGAAAGAATGTGACTTATACAAGTTTTGGGGCTTTTTTTTCACCAGCCACACCATTTTTTATAGCTACATCCTGGGATCAAAAAACTTGTATATTTTACTGCAGTGATCTTACAGAGGCTTCAGAATATTTTTAAACTTGGGTTTATAATTTCCTTTCCAGTACATTTCTTGCAGTATATTTCTGCATGACAAACTGGCTGTTTTCAGCTTGTTAGTAGCAAAAAACACCCCAAAAAATCTTTAGATTTTTTTTTCCTATGTTTTTGCTTTGGAGCTGAATATGATCTAAACATAAAATTTGTCAATTGCAGCCTAAGCATCAATGACTTCTTAAAGAAAATAGTGATGTTGTTACAAATAGCAGCACAGAAACAGTCAGAAGTGCTCACATTCTCAGTATCTTTTTGAACCAAAACCAAGATCACTTCCAATAAGGCATGAATGCTGTGGGGGCCATAATGCCAGACTCAATGGAAAAGGTTCAAAAGTCAGTAGCTAGAAGTATTGGAAAAGAAGGAAACTCTTAAGGGATGCCAAAATATGCATGTTCAGCTAAGAGGTTTATCTTCTCTGAAGAGGGTAAAAAGTTTCTTTAAAATTTTCATCTAAGTAATAAAGCAATAGAGGGATTTGTTTTTCTGAGAAAATCCAGTCTTAACTATTAGTAAGTGTAAGATTGGCAGAGAAACAATTCTCCATTTAGTTCCACTCTTTATCTGAGCAAGTGTGGAAAGGAACAATTTAGGGACACAGGCAATGATGAATGGATTTACTATAGAATTCCTAGCAACTTTTTACCAGTGAATTGGACACAACTAACTTTTATTTCTATATTTTTTTACGCTAACAGTTAAAAAAAATCAAGTCAGAATGTTATTTCTAATATTTCACATTTCAACAAATATTCAGCATATTTGTATGAATATTTCCTAGTTCATTCAAAAGAATATGCTGCTTCAGCAGGAAACACAAAATGCTAAACATATTTATATTAATTAGAAAAGATTTAACTGAGCAGTTTAGCTTTCAAATGTCTTCATTGACACTTTGAGAGAGGATGGTGGATTACTAAAAATCTCCAGTCTTGCTATCACTGCCTGGAGCACCTTCCGTATGAAGACAGGCTGAGAAAGTTGGGTCTGTTCAGCCTGGAGAAGAGAAGGCTGTGTGGAGACCTCATAGCAGCCTTCCAGTATCTGAAGGGGGCCTATAGGGATTCTGGTGAGGGACTATTCATTAGGGACTGTAGTGATAGGACAAGGGGTAACGGGTTGAAACTTAAACAGCAGAGGTTTAGACTGGATATAAGGAAGAAATTCTTTCCTGTGAGGGTGGTGAGGTACTGGAATGGGTTGCCCAGGGAGGTAGTGAATGCTCCATCCCTGGCAGTGTTCAAGGCCAGTCTGGATGAAGCCCTGGGTGATATGATCTTGTGTGATGTGTCCCTGCCCATGGCAGGGGGGTTGGAACTAGATGATCTTAGGGTCCTTTCCAACCCTAATTATTCTATGATTCTATGATCCTGTGAATGATAGCTCTGGGGTAATTTAGATTAATGGAGATAGGGCTGAATCTTGAACATAGAATGAGGACACATAAAGAAGGTAGAGTCACAAAAGGTAGGAATATACACTTTGGATATCTAAAAATTTCTGTCTAAAAGTAGTCTAAGCAAGCTGCCCAGGCTTGCTCTACAGCAAATGAGGAAATAGAAGTGCACTGATGCCAGTTCTATACAACATCTTTTAGACACAGAATTACCCCTGCAGATGCCCATCTCTAACTACTGGGAAAGGGATCTTTGCCTAGATAGCTTAGTTTTTTCATCCGAAGGGTGTTAAATATACTCTCATCATGCACTTGTGGCCAGCCTTTCCATGCTGATAGTTATTTTCATGTAGTATTATGCAAAGATGCAATTTGTAATATACAATATGAACTATTTCAAAAGAGTAAAGTGTTTGCCCTATTCAGTTTTTGTGATGCCTTGGAATTTTCTGGAAAAAGAAGGACTGATGGAATAAGGAGCATTTTGTGATGGATAGAGAATTGTGTGAGACAAGTAGTCTCCTACAGAGAAGTACTGAGAAGTGACAATGGAGTTGATGAAGACTTTGTGGTCCTTTTCAAACTGGCAACCTGTCACTTGTGAGATCCTCCAGAGATCAATATTGGGCCCAAAGCTGTTCAGTATCTTCATAAATACTCTTTTTGCTGAAGTTAGCAAACTGAGTGTGGAAGTGGACACTTTGAAAGGGAGAGCCACCTTACAGAAAGATAGGCTGGGAGAGTGGGCTAGCAAAAGCCTAATGAAGTTCAACAGGGACACCTGAGGCACATGGGTAAGCACAATCCAGGGTGGGATCCACCTAGCTGAGGAACAGCTCTGTGGAAAGGTACCTGGGTGTCCTAGTAGACAGCAAGCTCGATATGAGCAGTGTGCAGCTGCATCAAAGACAGCCAAAAGGGTGTTGAATTACATCAACAAGGGCATTGCCAGCTGAGATAAAGATGTCATTATCCCATTCAACTCAGCACTTTTCAGGCCACACCTGACATACTGTGTTCAGGTTTTGTCTCCACTGCACAAAAACAATGTGGACAGGCTGAAGAACGTCTAGAGAACGGCTACAAAGGTAATCAAAATACTGGGAAGCCTGCTGTATCAGGAAAGGCTGAGAGAACTGGGATTGTTCAGCCTTGAGAAAAGATGAATTAGGGAGGCTTTATCAGAAAGTTCCAGTATGTAAAGGGTAGCTACAAAGAAGACAGTGAGTCCGTTTTTACAAGGAGTCACATGGAAAAGACAAAGGATAATGAATACAACTTACTCCTGGTGAGATTCCAGTTGGACACAAATGGAAAATTTTTCACAATGAGAACAATCAGTCAGCCGTTGGAATAATCTACCCAGGAAAGTGGTCGGTTCCGTAGCGTTGGACGCTTTCAAGATTCAGCTGGACAGAGTGCTGGGCCATCTTGTCTAAACCATGCTTTTTCCAAGCACGGTTGAACAAGATCATCCTTGGGGTCCCTTCCAACCTGCTATTCTAACATTCTGTGATTTATTTGGTCAGTGTATATATTGGGACAAGTATTATCAAGATACAGGGTAAAAATACCTGTTGGTACACTGGGAAAATTGTGTTATTATAACTATTTTGTTCTAGTGGTATCTTGGAAAATTTGTCATTTGTGAAAACTATTGTGCTGCATTTTTTACAAATCTAGATTAAAAATTGGTCATGTATCGAAGTATAGTTTAAGAGTAATAGGAGAGTGTGTGATATCTGAAGAGGGCTGTTGTGGTTTAAACCAAGTCCGCACAGCTCGTTCACTCACTCCCCCCTTTGCTCCCCTGACTCACAGAGAGTTAGGAAGGAGAATCCAAAGAATGTAGCCCCCACGGGTTGAGATAAGAACGGTTTAATAACTAAGGCATAACACAAATCACTTCTGCCACTACTACTACAAATAATAATGGTAAAGCAAATAACAAGTGAAGAGAATACAACACCTCACCAGCCACCGACCCATAACTCACCCCACCCTGTCCAACCGAGCACGGACCGATACCTCCTCCATCCCCCCAGAGCTCCAGCCCTTCCAGGTTTCTCCTGGTTACATCCTGGGTATGATGTGCTATGGTATGGAATACCTCTTTGGTTAGCCTGGGTCAGGTGTCCTGTCTCTCCTTCCTCCCGGCCTCCCCTTCTCCCTGGCAGAGCATGAGGCTCAGAAAAGGCCTTGGACAAACCAAATATTTGAGCAGTAACTCAAAACATACTTGCTATCAGCAACTGTTCCCAGCCCGAAAGTCAAAACACAGCACTGCACCAGCTACCAAGAAGGAGAAAAAAGGATTGCTACTGCTGAACCCATGACAGGGGCCTACAGGGATGCTGGTGAGGGACTATTCATTAGGGACTGTAGTGATAGGACAAGGGGTAACAGGTTGAAACTTAAACAGCAGAGGTTTAGATTGGATATAAGGAAGAAGTTCTTTACTGTTAGGATGGTGAGGTACTGGAATAGGTTGCCCAGGAAGATTGTGAATGCTCCATCCCTGGCAGTGTTCAAGGCCAGGTTGCATGAAGCCCTGGGTGATATGATCTAGTGTGATGTGTCCCTGCCCATGGCAGCAGGTTTGGAACTAGATGATCTTAGGGTCCTTTCCAACCCTAACTATTCTATGTTTCTATGATTTTGGTCCTATGGGAGGGTTAGGCTTGGAAACCATAGCCCTAAGAAAGTATAGTACATGGTCATTGTTGTGTCTGATAGGATATAGAAATAAGAAGTAATATTGCTATTTAAGTAATATGCTATTTAAGTAACGTTTTATTTAAGTAACCCACCAAACATGTTCCAAGATGTTAGTCATTTTATTACCATTTACTTACTTTTGCTTACTGTGCAGAGGTCTCCCTTGCTTTTTTCCCATTATTAACACGTAATATACAAACTGATCTCTGTTCATGTCTAATATGTTAAACCGGTGGTATATTACTTCAGCACATCCAAAAGATACACAAATATGTATATTAGACCTGAGTCAGAGGTCTGTCTACAACTTTCTCAACTCTTGACAAATTTTGTAGCAGGAGCCAGTGACAAATTTATTCCACCTTTTATCAAGTTTCATGGAACCAGGCAATTGTCTGCCATTTGATGGCATTATGAATAGAAAAAAGAAATTCAGCTGTGGATTTGTGGTAGAGCAATTAATTTCTTTCAGAATAAGAACAAAAAAAAAATGTGTGTCCATTGTTGCTTTGTGTCAGTGGGAAAAAGCAAGTGCTATTGCTACCATGATTGTCCCTCTAGGATGCCAGGCAATTTATGAAGAACAAATGATGGGGGAAGAAAATCAACTGTATTATTGTGTTGCAAAGCTCACTGTAGATTTTGTGATATGTAAGGCTTTTAACTTGCAACTAAGGCTTTAAAGTGGTTTTTTTTTGTTAGAAAACTGTGATGTCTAATCGAAACCCTGAAAGTTTATTAATGTTTTTTTGGTAGGTAGCCATTTTACTAATGAGTGTACACCTCCAGAAAGCTCTGAGATGCCCAGCAGCAAAGGACAAAGCTGCTGATTAGCTCTGGAGGATGCCATGTAAGAAATCTGATATATGAATGTTTTCATACATGGAAAATTAGGAAAAATATAAATGATGCTTTTGTGTTAACTTGTAGCCTGTTACCCAAAATATGATTTAAGAATAGTGTGGTCTGTGTGCACCCAAAGAAACGAAAGCATTTGTAGGCAGATGGATAGTGATTGCTTTCTCCTCAAATGGTGGTGTTTCTGTTCACACAGGTGGAAACTTAAAAAGGGTAAGGACACAGAGAATAATTAAGCCCACGAGAGCCATTACCTGAGTTGTTGTAGTATCCTTATCTAGAGTGTTACAGTGGAACTTGCCTTCATTTGGTTGTTGAAGTACTAAGCACCAATGTATGCATGTCATCTTTCTTTCCTTGCGCTTGCTGTCAAGCCTCAAGAAAGTTTTGAGACCTTATGGTGAGTAGGAGAAAAAGGTTCATGGAGGTTATTTGTGGTTCACCACCTGTGTGATTAGAATGAAAATACATTTGATGTGCCATTATAGGCGGGTCTGAAAGACCAGTATGCTATACATGTTGAGTTCTGCGCTCTGTAATACCCAGTAGAATAAGACAAATTGCCAGAGTGAGTTCTTGCTCATTTACAAGATCACAATGGCTAGTAAGGAAACATTTCTGCTCTGCTTCTGTGAGGAAAAGAATGCTATGCACTACAGACTTTCCTTACTAAAGGTGTTTTGGGGGCTAAAACAAGCCAACCCAGCTGCAGGAGATTAGGTGGTCTTTGTGAGGTTTTCTCCTAGTAATTAATCTATTAGGATGATAATCTGTTCAACTGCTTTCCAACTAAATTTTAAAGCTGAAACCTCAGTCCAGCAATTTGATTTAGCAATGAGCTTCCCTAATGTTATTTACCTATAGGTGTAAGGGACAGAAAAACAGAAAGAAAGGAAACAATACAGCTTTTGGGCTGTATTTTAGCCACTGGTCACTGACTCAAAGCTTTTGGAAGAAGCTGGAAGCAGTCCACTTTGTTCTAAACTTAGCCCATGCTTCTAAGCACAGAAGCAGAAGAAACAGAAGAGGCTGGATCATTCAAAAAATCCATCAACCCATGCTAGTCTCTGGATCAGTATAGGAGAACCACAGAGCTTTTGTGGGAGGAAAACTATAGAAGCAATCAGTTTTCAGAATTTGAGACTTGAGCAAAGGCCAACAATTAGAATGTTAACTATTACCAGAATATAGAACTGTAGCATAGTTTGGGTTGGAAGGGATTTTTAAAGGTCTTCTAGTCTAACCTCCTCTGCAATGAGCAGGTATGTCTTCATCTAGATCAGGTTGCTCAGAATCCTGTCCAGCCTGACCTTAAACGCTCCCAGAGATGGGCAACCTGTTCCTGTGTTTCATCAGCCTTAACTGTAAAAAAATTCTTCCTTACATCCAGTCTGGATAGGCACTCTGTCGATTTGAAACCAATACCCCTTGTCCTATTGCTACAGGCCCTGAAAAAAAAAGTTGTCCCTATCTTTCTTATAAGCCCCCTTTAAGTACTGAAAGTCTACAATAATGTTTCTTCAGAGCTTTCTCTGCTCCAGGCTGAACAATCAGACCTCTCTCAGTCTTGCTTCATAGGAGAGGTGCTCCAGCCCTTTTATTTTTTAGTGGCCCCCACTCTCGACCTGCTTCAACAGGTCCATGTCCTCTGCTGGGGACTGCAAAGATGAATGCAGTACTCCAAATAGAATCTCAGCAGAGCAAAGTAGGTGGTGAGAATCACTTCCCTCAACCTGCTAGTCATGCTGGTTTTGATGCAGCTCAGGTTGGTTTTCTGGACTGTGTGCCCACATTGCCAAATCATGTGCAGCTTTTCAACTACCAGTACTTCCAAGTCCTTCTCTGCAGGACTGCTCTCAGTGCCTTCATCCTCCAGTTTGTATTGGTACTGGGGGCTGCTGCAACCCTGGTTTCCTTATTAACAAATTTGCTTCCTTATTAATAAATTGAAAGCGCATTTATGTCTGCTAAATGTATGCCAAGGGTACTGTGCTAATGTCCATTATGTGATCTTTTTCTTCTTTTTATTTCTTCCTCCAAAAGGTCCATCAGCAATTTGAATTTATGGGATTCTAAATTTGTACTATTTAAATTCACTTGAAAGAAGTGTTTTATTCAGCAAATCTCTTAATTTGCCTCTTATTATAAGGTAGAATTTAGCTGAGGCTAAAAAAAACAGTCTGCACTTGATGCATGCATTGTATTTAGCTAAAAGTAGCAGGCAAAGATGTTTAAAGTTTGTGTTTTCTATGGATTTTCTAATTATATCCATTCAAATTTTCTGTATCATGAATACTGAGGATGCTTGGTTCCAGCTTTCCTTCAAAACAGGTTGTAGGCACCCTAGAATCTAAAAAGTCATAAATGCTATTGCCTTTCAAAGGGATAATCAGCTTAAGTACAAGTTGTTACTAATGTCTTTCTGAATCATTAACGCAGTGCTCTTGAATCCACAAATTCAGATCTCTGCGCTATGATTGATCATGAAGTGTACATATGATGGTATACTATAGCATGGACTAAGTTATTTTTCTTACGTTGCAATTCAGTTGCACAGTTTGGTTGTACCAGTGAAAGTGGATGGCCATTCTAAATATTAGTCTGCCAGCTTAGCTCATTAATATGTTTTTCCTTCATATAATATGCACAACTCTTTGTGCATGAAACTAGGGAAACATTTACTTAAATAGCCCTATTCTTCAAATGACTGTAAATATTAATGTTCCCCATTTCTAAGACCTTAAAAAATACAAAGGGTTTAACTTGGCCTTTGTGTCTGCCGTATGCAACAAGTTTCAATAGCTTCATTAACCTATGGAAGATGTTTATAAATTCTCATGTAATTGCTTTGCTCCCTTGCCCCTCATTTGAGTGTACTCTTAATGAGGATTAGCTCACTACTTTATGCTCTGAATGTTATCTGTTCTAAGTTCTATTGCCCAGGATGGAAAATAGGAAAAGAATACTTTTGATAGTTCAGACAGTACCCTACCCGACATTTACTCAAGACTGCTAAAGCTTCTTCTGTACTACTGGTAAATATAACCCTGTCTGACCTTGCTGAGCTCTCAGGATTTTTTTTTCTTCTTCCCCCCACCCTAACTTTACAAAAAGGTAATTGTGCTATTTTTGTCCTCCACAACAGCTTTTTTCCAAGATCCAAGTGCTGTGTTGTGTTCCCTGGTGAAGTTTTATTCACACTCGGCTCTCTGTGGTGGTGTTGATGTATTTAGATGTGTGTGTGTGTGTATGCATATATATATATATTCTGACTTTAATCTCTACTTGTTTAATGTCATTGCTTTCTCTTCTTTTAGTAGTAGTAGTTTGGAAAACATGTCATGTCTGTCATGCCAGACAACTTACTTTTCCATAATCTACCCTGTCTCTTTGACCCTGGCTGTGCAGCAGCTTTTTCATTGACTAATTTGAGGTCTTTTAGTAGCCTATACCTAAGCTTTATGGTTTAGTTGTTTTAATCTTAGACTCCAATAATAGTCATATCTCTTGCCAAGGGTGTGATTATTTAATTTTTCCTCTTTGAAATTGGGTGATTGGGTCATCAGCCTTGCATTGGTCATAGACTTATTTTTGTTCAGTGATCTTCTGTTTCATATACTTTACTGAAAAGCATCTATGTATTACATTTTGTGTGAAGTTCAGTATTCCTAATTACTGAAAGTATCCAAGTACAGTTTAAGCCTCTGTAATTGTCCTTTACCATACTTGGCAATTTAGACTCTTACAGGACTTTTCATAAGTTTTTGCTTCTTTTGAGGGGTACTTCCTTGACTGAGGATGCAACAGCAGTTGCAGTTGAACAGAACTGCTTTATGTTAAGCTTTAGTGTCTTTTGTAATAATGAATCTGTACATATTGCAAATATAAGGCAGCCCAGTTACATAGTTCTGATCTACTAAATCTATTGGCATGGTTGTTTTCTGTCTGAATCAACCATCTTTCATTTTTTTGTGGTCAGACTGACAATGCAGTGGAAAATACATTCTAGGTATTTACCAAGTGATTTATAAGCAGTCAGTAAATGCCGGTAGGGCCTGACTGAAGTATATGTTTGCCAAACTTGTTCCCAAAGAAATTTAAAAAGTTACAGAAAATAGTAAGTAGAGAGAAGTAGGAAGCTTAGAGGAAATAAATATAATTGGGTAGGAGAAATAACAAACATGTGTTGCTTGACTTAACATTACATTACTTTTCAAATGATTATGGAGAACCCTCTGTTTTATAAGCTATTAATGAAACGTCAGTTTGCATTCTCCATAGCTTATCGAGCTTCACAAAAAAATTAGAACGCCGCATAGACTTTGTAATGTAGTTTCCTTTAACATTTACACTAACTCCTGGAAAGTGCCCTTGTAAATTACTCTGTAATTATAGTTTGAAGGAGCTGAAATATCAAACTGAGGTTAATGTTCTGTTAAGCTGTTAGCTGCATGTAAGAGTTAAGAATCTAAGTGTTGTGAGTCTGGGATTTTGTTTTGGGTTTTGTTTGTTTAAGTTCTCTGTTTCAGTGCTTAGTGATGAAAATAGCTAAAAACATATAAAAAAGTTGGCAAAAATTGAACATTAACTTAAGGAGTCTTCAAAATGCTGTTGCTGATTAATTAGATTTGCCAGCAAAGCATCCTGGTATTATTCTTTGCCCTAGCTAAAAGCACCAATAAAATCTGAATACTGACAATTTCCAAGATGTTATATTTGAATTGCAATCATAAGGCCTCTGTTCTCTGATCTTTTAATGTAGAGAGTTTCCTTCTGCTGTCATGTCTGTTTGATCCTTTGCTCACCTACCTTGGACCCTGCTAACCTCTGGGATCCAATTAGCATCTTGTAGTAGGTGTTTTCTATATGTCAGGAGTACCTTGAAGAGATAGCTCATTAAAGTTGCTTTAATATGATGCTGCATATAGAGAACAGGGAGCACCATCCATCAGCCCAAGGGCATTTTCTAGCCCAAAATGTTTGACTCAGCTTGCTTCTGCTGCTTTTCCATGTCCTTCCAATAAGTCTCAGGGGCAGGCTGGCAAGATAACTTCCAGCTTTCCCCGTGTACCTGTGGTTCCTCTTGACAATATAATGTATGAATTTATTTTCTTGTGAGTAGGTGTCTTCACCTGCCGATGGTGATTATTATTGCTAGCACTATTCACCAGGATGCATCCTAGCCTTTCCCTATGTCATCTGGGCCCTCAGGCAAGAGGATAACTGGGAGGTGGCTGTTGTCATGTTCTGACAGCAGAGAAGACCTGCTGTCTATGAGCAAAAGCTTCAGATGCAAGGATAGTGAAGTTGGATCAGCACACACGCCATTTTAGGATGCACTAAATTTACAGTGCATACAGATTGAATGATCGTATTTATGCAGTTTAATGTCTGTTTGTAGCAGAAACCTGTGCTTTGTAGCTGCTACAGCAAGGAGGTAGGGGTCCCAGTGCTGCATACTAGTAGCAAAGCTACTTTTACAGAGTTCTTGGTATGTCTGTTGCAAGGGTGACACTTGCTGAAGTATAGAGTGATTACAGTGAAATGTAAAATAAGTAAAAGGGCACAGAGTGAAGGTGTATCGTATTTGTACTCTGAAAGATGGTACAGCGTCTTTGGCTGTTGTAACAATCACTGTTGTAAACTGCAGGCTGTCTTAGTTGGACTTGATGCATAGGTATGGCTTTGCACCAAGTTTTCTGTGTGAATCATAAGATGGATAAACATCTTCCTGTTTTTTCTCTGTTTCTCACCCAGCCGCCTTTACTGCAGCCCTGTCTTTTACTTCAGATGTTAGTGCTGTTCACCCACTGGGAGTCTTTATACTCTAGGATTACACAGACTTATACTAAATCAGGTGTTATTTTATATCATGTCAGTATTTGAAACTACTTTTTAGCAGTTGAAATTACTATCCCAGTTATGTGTGAGCTTAGAGGAGGACACCCATAGAGATGATACTTTGTAGAGAATTAATTTCATCATAATTTAAAGGACTTTCATTTAGATGTCTGCACTGAAACTATTTAGGTTTCTTTTACAGTGAGTGGAGGGAAATGAGCACTTCAAAATTAATTTGCTGTTTTAGATGAACAATTTTGAAGATGTTCTATGTCTTTTCTATTTGGTATAGAAAAATCTAGTAGTAGAATTGGTTAGTCAAGGACATAGATGTCTCTGAGATGTATGATTTTTATATACTTTTCCTGTCCCTAGCTGATCTCTGTTCTCTTACATTTTATGTTTATGAGAGTCAAGTCACACTGGAAAAATAATGTACCTTTGAATTCTCTACTGTATGTTCGTATTCCCCAGTTAAATTGTTAATTAAACATTGCATGTCACACATGTTTATTTATTGTGCTGCTGCATACTTTTACATAAACAGAATTAGTTATCCAACTTAGTTTACTTTACCTGCATATGTTTGCATCCTATATTTTTATTTTATTAAAAATACTTAATCTAGCCAGTTTAAATTTCTCATTGGACATGAATAAATCATTAACATGGTTTTCCAGTCTTTAACTGCCAGTTACACAAGTGCAGCTACAGAGAAAACTTTGATTAAGAAAGGTGAAGTCAACAGCTATGTTACTGGTTCTCCACCTCACATACCCCATCCCCCACCACATTATTTCAGCCAATTTGCTTTCTGGCGTTATTTATAATTAAACCTGAACTAATTAACTAAATTAATAAAATTATTTATGAAGTTAACTACTATCAGCATGCCTAAAAAAGGAAAAAATCTGGCTATTTTTGAACTGCAAGTTTCTCTGCTTGTTGTCTTCAGTGGCTCATCAAGATCTTGCCGTGCTTGTCAAACTTATTCAAATACACAATGTCACTGATTAAGCATGAGAAGAACAAGAAGTTCACCTATTTGTCACATGTCTGTTTCTAAGAAGTTTCAATAGTTATCCAAAGAACAGAAACTCATGGTAATGGTAGATTTGACTTATTGAGGAAAGACGGCGTGACAGATCAGAGCCAACCTGAATGGCAAAGCCTCACTGAGAGCTTTGTTTTTCTTTCAGAAGGTGGAGGAGGTACAGAATGTGACTATTTTAGGTGATATTCTCATTCCATACGCAGAACGCATAGAGAAGTGACCTATTAATGTGTTGTGTTTGTGAAATGGTAATGCTAACAACCCCATAGAAAATAATAGAGTAGCAAAGTTAATGAACTTGGGAAAAATCAGTCTTTTGGAAATGGCAGACAGGGTCTTTTTGGAAAATCGACTGAGTAAGAAAGCTTTCTTTTCATGGCTTCTATAAATACGGTAAAAAAAATTGAATATGTTAAAAAAAAAGAGTAGCAAGATATCCTAATGCAGGAGAGATATGTATCACATGTAGAGGTACAAGTTTTTTGTTGGTTTGAATTGGGTTTGTTCTGATTTTGTGGGTTGCTTTTTGTTGTGTTTTTTTAGCGGTTTGTTGGGTTTTTCTGTTTGATACTTGGTTTTGTTTCTGTTGGTTTTGTTTTAGTTTTTGTTTGCTTCCTCCCTCCCCCCCAGGGTTGTATTTGAGGGGCAGATATATGGCTAAAGACAGTAATAAACAGATAATATAGGAAAGCAAAGCAGTACATAAAATGCCTAATTGACAAGGAAGATTAAAAGATTCTATACATTTCTGGAAAATTGGAAGAAACAAAAAAAAGTATGCATTGCTCTTCAAACTGGAAGAGTGAATAACATTAAAGGCAAAATTTTTGGCAGAATGGAATTAGATTTCTAGTGCATTACTTTTTAATATGGGCAGAAAAGAGTACGTTTAAGATTCTTTAAAGAAAGAATAAGTTTAAGAGTCTTTCATTAACTTGGATGTTTTAAATTGCAGATTCTGAAGTATTTTTTTTCTCAAGGGCTTAAAAAAAGTGAAAGGTGCTTTTTGAATCATTAATTACTTTTGATAAATGATGGAGGACAGATTAGATCCTAGGGGCCTGAAGAAGAGTAAAGAGTATGTGGAAAATATAGTTTAAGGGTGATAAAAAATGAGCACAATAAGCAGTTCTAAGGAAGAAAAAAATCTAAATGAATTATGAATCAATTTATAGGACCTAGAGGGTAATTAAATAATAAGAAAGTAACCAGATAAATTTGACAAGAACAAATTGAGTCAAACAAATCTGTTTACTTTCTTCAGTGGAAAATCATCATTTGGATGGTGAAGAAAGGAAGGGAGAGCAGTCTGAGATATGTTAGTAAGAATGCTGATGGCACTCTACTTGACATAAGCAAACAAACTAGTGACACAATGACCAGCTGAATCTGCTACACAGTATATGTGAAACTGGGTGATCTGCTGCCCTCCACCCCACTCTCTGTGATTTTCTCTCAAATGTAAGCACATTCCTTGGTGCAGTTCTATCTAATGTGTTCAAGTTCAATTTTGCTGATAGAATAAATAATACACTTAAAACACCTCTGGATTTAACTACAATATTAAAATTAATATTTTCAATATTATAGGAAAATACCACAATAAGCTTTGAGAAATTATGAACTAGCTAATAACTATTAATGTGTTGGAGGATCCCAGAGCTTTCAGCAGATGACTAGCCACATATCTAGAACAAGAAAAACTTCCAATAAACTTCTTTTTCTTGCAGGAGGGAAATCACAGGTCTTAAAATGAAATGAAGTAGCAGGAGTTTTGCTTGTAACACGTAGGAGTTAGTTGTTATTCTCTGATATGGAGAAACCTTAAACATGAATAACATGTGAAGTTTTAGGCATCATCCTTGAAAGATTGTACAGGCAAAGTGAAAGATTTCCAGAAGAAAATAAATTCAACGTGTTTGTGAAACATAGAAAACCATTAAATAATTCAGCCCTGGTAAGTTTAAAAAGAGAATAATATGACATCTCTTGCAAGATGCACAAATCCCTAAGGAAAAGGGGAGAATTTCTTACCCACACCCCAGTGGTACCAGAAGAAAGTAAGAATAATTTGTATGTGTTGTTAACAAATGAAGAAACCATTCGTGCTGAGGCTCATAAAATACTGGAATAGCTTACCAAGAAAGAATGTGGAAACTCCTTCATTTCATGCTAAATGGGGTCAAAAAATTTAATATTTGACAGGGAAGATCCACATCAGCTTCATTCCTTGCTGGAGGGCACATTTGTGGATCTTAAGCCCTCTTCTTACTGTGTTTTTTCTTATTCACTGCTCTAAATGTTATTCCCCTCTTTCAGGATAATCTGTGTTTAGTTAAAACTACTCACAGAACTTTTGTGATGAGAAAAGCATGTTCAATATTTCAGAATGGCAGAATGACATGTGTGGGATGACTGCAGGTATACTGCCATTGCAGTCAACATTTATTCAGGAAAATAACTCATGTTATCAAAGACACCATGGACATTCGGTAAGAAGTTAACAACCATTTCATTTTACATAAATATTAAAGACAGATAAATATCAATGGACTAGACAATGGAAAAAATATTCATTAGATTTTGAATTTACCTTTTCCCTCCATTATTATTTCCATGCAAAGGACTAGCATGAAAACTCAGTAAAATTGTTTAATCTATTGAGTATTTCCTCCTGAATTTAGGGCAATAACTAGACAGAAAGAAGTAGAACTTGAGTTTATTAAACAGTATTACTACTATGTTTTACATAATTTGGTTTGGATTTACATTTCTGCTATAGCAGTCTTTCAAGAAAATGAAAATTTCAGAGGCATTAACTAACTGTACTAGTCAGCTGCAAGTAAATCTTGATATATTGGACTATAGCATTAATCTTTTTCTTTTTCCCTTGATATCAAAACAAAACATCTTTGTGAAGATTTTGATGATATTTCTGAGAGCTACCAGTTTAAAAAAAAGGCAGGGAAATAAAAGACAATTACACAGGGAATAAAAAAGTGTACATAAGTGCATAATAAAACTTCAAATACATCTACAATACCAGAAATAAATTGAAGAGCTGCCTTTTCTGTCAATCTGGTGATTTTATACACAAGTTATTGTTCTAGGCAGCAATTGCAAATGCTAATATTAATATTTTCTCTTACAGGAAGAAGCTGTAATGTATTGGCCAGCTTTCATAATAATGATACAGGCTATGACTGCTTGCATATTTGGATTTTATATTACTTTACCATCTGGACTTCTAAATAATGTTTTTGTTTCTACAGAGATAGAGAATAATAAAACTTTTTTTGAAGGTGATTTCCTCTTAACCAGTATTTTTCCGAATGCTCTTTCCAAATGAATTCAGTTGGTACCATTTCACCCTGAGGCTGCCAAATTCACCTGGAAATGTCTGCATCTTAGGGTCAGTTGTAATCATCAATAAGAACTTGGTGCGGTTCATTTATCTTCTACTTCCCTTTGACTCACCAGCTTCAGGAGAAAATAAAGTAAAAATAAAGAAGAAAAACATTCTCTCTTTTGCAATTTTCAGAAGCAGTACCCTCTCCAAATTATCCCAGGAGCCTACTATTTGGGCCATCAGTCAAGTGGCACTTCAATGGTAACATGTCTTTTGGGAACACTTTTTTGCAAATGGGATTAAGGACATTTTCCTCTTTAAAACTGTATACTTAGTGAGCCAGAGTATATACTGCAGTTTCAGAAAAGTCTGAAGAACCCATGTATGCAGTCCTATGGTTGCAATTTGCCCACCAGTGGGTTGGTGTAAAGAGCTTACTAATGTAACTACACTCCTGTGCAAAATAGCTAATGGAAGCCATTTTTCAATCGTGCCATAAATGTTGTCTTCAGAAATGTCAGGCTCTGTACTGTTACAGAAATGGAGAGAACTCAATGGCATGTAAAACTCACTTTTACTAAATGTTGTGAGGAAGTGGATCCCATCTAGCAACTTTTTGCTGTGCTATGCAGCATTCTCCTCTCACAGTGCCTCAACAGATTGTCAAGGTGTTTTCAAATGAACACAGAGTTGTGGGATTCGTATCCTTGAACAATGCATGTGTAAGGAAGTTTCTTCTACAGAGTTGTTGCATTTCCAAAGGTACAAATACCTTTGGAAATTACAAATTTTCTGCTTTCTTTATTTTTTTTCTTTTTCAATATTTATTAGGTGATTCTAGACATAAAAACTTCACAAAAAAAAAACCCAACTGGGTTTTAGCCTTGAGATATGCAAGATGCACCACATTCTCAGTCTGTCTGTTCTGGGGAAGTCATATTGTTACTATTCTTATTCAAGTGGAGCATTGACTACTAATCTGTTTCATCTCTTTAGTGATATTTTTTTTATTGAACTCGCTTCATAGAAGTAGTTTAGGAAGATGAATTCTTGTCTCCCAAACCCAATTATAAGATCTCAGTACTTTGAAATTTTCTTTCACTTTGCATAATTCTGTTACTGTTGTCTGTATGTCCTTTTCAGACTTCATTTCTCTATAACTGCAGTATTTATCAATATACTCAATCCTGTAAAATCTTCTTCATCAATAGCTGTTCTGTGTATTTCCCTACAGTGCTATCTTTACACTTTTAATTTTCTTTTATTTTTTATTGGTTGCCAGGTTCTGGTGTTAATTTTGGGTCCTGGTTCTAACCCCCAAAACAGCTAGTGACTCAGTCAATGCATATGAGAGAATGGACTTTGATTCTGAAGCTATAACGTAATTAGCCTTTTGAGGGATATATGTTAATGGCATTTTTCAGGAAGCTAATCTGATTCCCAGGTGTTCTCACAGCAGTTTGTGATGAAAGTTTTCTTTAGTCCCATCACCACCTTCCACTGTAATGGTAATTATCTAACAACTGAGGAGTTTATGTAAATTTAAGCTCAAAAAGACACCTCCCCCTCTTCCACCTCTCCAAATCCATGAAAGACTTGGTATTATTTGCAATCAGATTTCTGAGAAATTGACTGAGAACTGAGCAATTGCAATTGGAGGCGCAAAGTTATCTGTGGTAAAACAGTCCCTTTCAGATCCTTACCACCAGGCTTTCACTTAGCACCTATTCATCACTTAACAGAGGTTTTGGCTAAAGTGAAATGCAGATGAGTTTATTATTGAATAGATTTGTCATTAGATAGGTTCAGACCACTTGCTGTAAAGCTGTTAAATATATTGCTTTCGGGCCTTTGCTTGGAGACATTTTCAACATATCTTTCAGTTTTATGTAAATTGTTGAAACCAACCACAGAAAGTGATGGGGGGGGATGATGACAAATCAAAGCCCCCAAAACCCCAACCCAAAGCCTACAAAATTTTGCACAGAGGAATGTTAACTACCCTGTAAACAACTGTTTGAAGGAGCTTTTCATTGAAGGGTAATAACTGTACGAGAAGTTATTGACAAAAACTAACTTCTAGAGAAACTTTATGAAAGTCTCTGGAGTCTCTTTAAATTCTCTAAATTTTCATATTTGAGAGTTTCTTGCTCTTTCTGGTGCTGCCACAACCAAGCACTCTCCATTCCTAGCAACTTCAACATTTCTATTTCAAACCTCTCTGCAGAATCAGATGAAATTGCCTGTTTCCCATGTATTTGGCTGATACACAGTGCAGCAAAAACTTGGTAGGTATAGCATAGCAAAAGTAGAATGGAAACTTCCAGGAGAGCTTAGTGTTCTCTGAATTTATTAATTCAACAACCATAAAAGGAGCTGCAGACAGTCCCATAGCTATTGGATGTATGATGCCCTAAGAGACTAAAAGTTTGCTTTGCTATACTTTTGGCAGTGTTCTTCCATCACCAGAGAGCGTGTGGAGAGTAATACATGAAATCCCACCCTGTGGGAGCAGAGAGCTACCAAGAGCTGGCGCAAAATCATGTAGCAGCTGCCAACAGCTGTCTTTTTCTCTCTGTGAAAGAAAAATACCATGTGTACCAGGGAATATAAATCAGCCTAAAAATATTTCAAATGCTGGAAGGTGGCAGCACACCTAGCATTAGGACTTCCTTTCTCCTACTATTGGCTAAAGACTCACTTTCTAGGAAAGCAGGAAGAGAGCTCCATAAATGAGAAAGAAACTTGTATCTGTCAGCTTGTCTGTGTTGCAGGAGTTAATGGCAATGTAGATCTCAGGTGCTGACTTCTTGAACAACACTGTTGCTTTTGTGCCTCATACTTCTGTACTCATTCTCCTCCTCAGAAAGGCACAAGTAGAGAAGGTTAAAAATGGTAGTAATAAAATGTATTGATTTAAGAAACCCCATGAAAGATCAGAACAGCAAAGCATCAGTAAAACAGAGATACCTAAACAACAGAAGGAAGGCTGTGGGTACAAGTCATAAGAGAAGGAAAAGACAAAAGTAATGGTGAAGCCAGAAAAGATAGGAAGACTGATATTATAAAAAAAAAAACAAAAAACTCCACCAAAAAACCCCACCAAAACCAAGTGGGTAGTGTTAAGAATTAATCAATGGAAGCATGATAAAGTATAATGTAAAGCTAGTCTTGGAAGGCAGACACAGGGACTGTGAGAATGAAGACCTTGGGCCCACTGTACAAGAGGATCTGGTTCAAGACCATCTTAAAAACCTGAACGTACACAAGTCCATGAGACTTGATGAAATCCATCCGTGGGTCCTAAAGGAGCTGGCAAATGAAGTTGCTAAACCACTGGCCATCATATTTGAAAAATCATGGCAGTCAGGTGAAGTTCCTAAAAACTGGAAAAAGGGAAATATAACCCCCGTTTTCAAGAAGCGGAAAATGGAAGACGGGGGAATTACAGACCAGTCAGTCTCACCTCTGTGCCTGGCAAAATCTGGGAGCAGGTTCTCTTGGAATGTATGCTAGGGCACATGAAAAAAAAACAAGGTGCTTGGGGACAGCCAGCATGGCTTCACTAAGGGGAAATCCTGCCTGACCAATTTGGTGGCCTTCTATGACGGGGCTACGGAACTGATGGAGAGGGGTAGAGCAGATGATGCAAACTACCTGGACTTGTGCAAAGCATTTGACGCTGTTCCACACAACTTCCTTGTCTCTAAATTGGAGAGACATCAATTTGATAGGTGTATCACTCAGTGGGTAAAGATGGCAGCACACAAAGAGTTGTGGTCAATGGCTCAATGTCTGGCTGGAGGCCAGTAATGAGTGGTGTCCCTCAGGGATCTGTGTTGGGAGCAGTCTTGTTCAACATCTTTGTCAGTGACATGGACAGTGGGATTGAGTTCACCCTCAGCAAGTTTGCCGATGACACCAACCTCTGTGGTTTGGTTGATACGCTGGAGGGAAGGAATGCCATCCAGAGGGACCTTGACACACTTGTGAGGTGGGCTGATGCCAACCTTATGAAGTTTAACCATGACAAGTGCAAGGTCCTACACCTGAATCAGAGCAGTCTCAGGCACAGCTACAGGTTGGGCAGAGAAGACATTCAGAGCAGCCCTGCAGAGAAGGACTTGGGGGTGTTGGTCGATGAGAAAATGAACATGAGCCGGCTGCAGTGTGCACTTGCAGCTCAGAAAGCCAACCGTATCCTGGGCTGCATCAAAAGGAGCGTGACCAGAAGGTCAAAGGAGGTGATCCTGCCCCTCTACTCTGCTCTTGTCAGACCTCACTTATTGTGTGTAGTTCTGGTGTCCTCAACATAAAAAGGACATGGTATTGTTTAGAACAAGTCCAGAGGTGGGCCACGAGGATGATCAGGGGACTGGAGCGCCTCCCATATGAAGACAGGCTGAGAAAGCTGGGGCTGTTCAGCCTGGAGAAGAGAAGGCTGCGTGGAGACCTCATAGCAGCCTTCCAGTATCTGAAGGGGGCCTATAGGGATGCTGGGGAGGGACTATTCATTAGAGACTGTAGTGATAGGACAGGGGGTAATGGGTTAAAACTTAAGCAGGGGAAGTTTAGATTGGATATAAGGAAGAAATTCTTTCCTGTGAGGGTGGTGAGGCACTGGAATGGGTTGCCCAGGGAAGTTGTGAATGCTCCATCCCTGGCAGTGTTCAAGACCAGGTTGGATGAAGCCTTGAGTGACATGGTTTAGTGTGAGGTGTTCCTGCCCATGGCAGGGGGGTTGGATCTGGGTGATCTTAAGGTCCTTTCCAACCCTAAAAATTCTATGATTCTGTATTTGTAGCAATGAGTAACAACCGAGAACAGCTATAACTACACAGCCCAACATAGGTACTTCTCAGGCTCTGGAAGCATTATAGCACATCAGCATGTACCTGGGCTAATTAATATAACTGGCATTATACTGAGGTGGCTCCAATGCTTCCAGGCCTGGAGCTGGCTCACTGGCAGACAATGTGTCTGCACAGTGCTTTGAGTTGTGTCAGATGGAGCAGAGGCCTAAGTTGCCCAACCCAATCTAATACAAACAATAAGGTATGGAAATTGCCTTTCTGCAGAGCTTTGGGTGGTATGGAGGAGTAAAAATAGAAATAGGAAGAAAAGGAAAGGGAAGAAAAAGAAAAGATTGCTAGGTGCGACTGGGTCACTGGAGTAAGAAGCAACCAAACAACATGGTGCGTCCCACAGATTAACTCCAATTGGCATCTTTCTGTCTTTCTTTTGGTTCATGGTAATCTTTTGAAGCTGCCGACTTGTGAAGGGCTTTGCAGTAAATGAAAATTGCATTACAAAGCGGATGGAAACTATTTAGCCTGAAAGAGCTCACAGTGTCAGTGCTCTTCCTTCTTCTTGATATAAACAACTTTTGCTATTTTCAAGCTGAATATTGCTCTCATTGCTGTTAAAAAGAACTATGGGTATGGTGTATGATATTTTTTAAATCCTTTTACTATTGAGAGTTACTATGGCTTACTTACTCTTTTAGAGAGAAGTACAGACAAAGAGAAACAGTGTTTGTTCAAGTTCAGAGCAGAAGTCTGCCATAGAGATTTCATTCCAAACACCCATGGTCTTAGTTTGCTGTCATTTCAGAGGGCGGTCCTCTCAGCAATTCCCAACCTAGTAATAAAAAATCCCAGGTAACACCAGATTTTGTGTCACAAACTCGACACCCTGCATAGCACAGGTATTCTGTGACATTCTCCTGCACTGGGATGAGTGCTATTTAGGAATGAAGTATGGTCCAAGATAATGCCACAGAGAACTGAAATTCTTGTGGCAGAACAAACTAAGTTAGCAACATAGTTTTGGTGCTGAATTAAATATTATAGTGAGTGAAACTGCTGGACTGTCATGCTTTGTAATATTTAACCCAGAAAGCTTTGTTTTTAACATTTCTTCAATCAATCTTAGAGAAATAAAAGACAAAATGAAATGTTGGCCTGCTACAGAAATTTAAGTAATAGCTTGATTCAGTGTTTCTTTCAGTCTTGTTCTGAAGAGCTTATCTTCTGAACTGCAATTAAAAAATATTTTTTCCCCTAAAGCCTCAATCAGCTGATAAAAGCTGAGATTTCTATCTTTTGTTTTTATTATGATATTTGTTTTTCACTTTTAATTCATAGATAGTTTATTTTTCCAATGATAGGTATCTCCAGAAGTTTCCATAAATCACTGCAAGGAGTCCTCTTTAAAAATTATCAGTGTCTCAATATTGTATGTGAAAAATTCAGTATTATCATTGTAATAATCCAATGGCTGATTAAAAGTAAATAGGATTTAGTCTGTAAATGTGGAGAAAATGAAGTAGAATGTTCATGAACAAAATGGAAAAATTCCATTTATTTCAAGATGATTAGTTATTAGAAAATGTAAATTACAATATGTATGTACATGTATATGGCATTGAGATAATGCTGGTTTGGTTACAGAATCAAAAGACAAAACTTGAGGCAAATAAAATGTATAGCTGTAATCTTTGTGTTGGTTTTTAATCCATTTCCTGTATACTAACTGAAATGGGGATGCAGAGGAAATTGTATGTGATTTTGTATCTGAAGATTGCATGTCAGTGCATAAAATACCTGGGGAAGTATGAGGAATTCTGAAAAGAATGAATATGTTTTAAGCCCAATTCTGTAGTATTTGTCTGAAGTCATAAAAGCTTATCATGAGACCAATTTCAGCTAAATCTTTTCTTTTACTGGTTCTGGATTTTGTGAGACAGAATAACAAACCATTACAGCCAGGAAAAATAATATAAAAAGTCTTTTCAGTGGAAGATTTAATGTATTTCTCCAGTGTTTTCATCAGTGTTCTTAACATTAATCTGACCCTGACTTCTAGTTTTGTCCCATTGTTTCACTTTAGAGAGCAGTGCCTTATCTATAATGTTGAAAACAACTATCTACAGCAATGTGTGTATGGGGTAGTATTGTAATAGCTTTTATTTGATAGGGTTGGAAGCATTTCAGTTATTTAGTCTCCTTGTATATATTTTTTTCCTCTTCAGCTTTTGTCGTATTTACAAAGCAAAAATGTTAGAATGAAAATCATTTGAATCAATGCCATCCTCGCACATTTGGTTCCTTATACATTTATTCTCATTATGAGGCGCATAGTCAGAGGTTCAACAATTTGACAAATGTAATGTAAAATTACTTGTTGGAAATAACACCCTGAATGTAATCCTTGTAACATTTTACCTGCACACATCTGCCATCTACATTTTTATCATATAAGTATGTAGTTTAGCTTCATTTCAAGCACTATCCTTAAGGAAAAACATTGCTGAAGAGGTATATTCCCCTGTGTCTGAAAAAGCAAATTCAGCTTTCCTCTTTCAACCTTGAAAAACTGCATTAAACATATTGGAGATGTAAAAAATCTGCCACAAAGCAAAGGAAGGCAGAGTTTGGCCCACAGAAAATTGGACAGGAAGAAAGAAAATTTTCAAGCAGTACAAGAAGAATGATGAACACTAGACTTGAAGGCAGTTTGTAATCCCCTTAAATTTGCATTACAGAAGATGGAGTTATAAACTAGAGGGCAATTAACATGTTTTTCTTAATGAGGAGCTATTGAAACAAAGAATTTCCACCTAAACCAGGTAGAATTTAAGGATTTAAACTGTGCTCTAAAAGGCTCACTGCCTGAGAGATTACTTCAAACTCACAGTGTTTTCCTAGGAAGATCCTCCCTCTGCTTCTGCTGTACACATGCAGATATGTTCTGCTTAGAAGATCACCTAGGCTATGTCTGTCAAAATTGCCTGAGATCTGGCCTGTATAGAAGACTTAGAGCTGATATAACACAATAAGTTCTAAGTTACTATAAAGAAAAAAAAAAGTGTTTTGTGGCACATGATACTAACTGCTTTTTAGGTCATTTTCCCAGCAAGTGAGAGTCTTGTGTGTCTTCCTCTGCTTTTGGGTGTTTGGATCCAATATTTCAAATCTCAAGACATTGAAAAATCTTTTTTATCTTGCCCATTTTTGCAAAGGAACTTCCCTGTTGTGATTTGTTGTGTGTCTGTGTCTTGCTGAGAAGAGAAATCCTTGTTTATCACTGGCTTTGCTCCATGCATCCAGAAGGCTTGGGGTAAAAAGGTAAATTAAAATTAGCTTGTCTATATGTCTTACTTAGAGCAGTGATGATGCATCAGTTCTTGAGCCATAGAAGAGATGAAGAAAAGATTTGTCTAATTTGTTTTCTTTACAAATCTGCCTATCTGCTGTCTCAATATAGTTTATAGTGTTCTTAAACTGCAGTCTGTGGGCACATTGAAGATCATGTATGATTGATATAAATGTCTGTCCATCTGTCTGTCTATCTACCTATATGAAGTAACAGTACCAAGACAGGGTTTCCAATTAAATGGTAATAATACCAAAGAGTCTCAGTCACTGTCTGGGATATTAAAAAGTTTGAAATATGTCTATAGGATTTCATAGATTAAAGAATTTCAGATGTCCTCATGAATTTGATGCCTAAGCCTATGGGAAATTAATGTCAGCCATCCTATCAGACAAGGAAAGGCATCCCAATAGAATTGATAGTGAAGGATTGTGTCCCTTGAGTGTCTGTCAGTCTGTGTTCTTGCTCACACACTGCCTTCTGGCTGTCTTCCAAATATAGCATATTACTGAAGTACGCCACTGTGTTGGGTATTTTCCCAGTCTTCTCCATCCCTAAAAATGATTATTTTTTTTCTTGAAATCTCATTTTTTAGACTTTTCCTACCCTTTATATGCTCCTAAATGCCCTTCCTTCATGGACTGCTGACTTATCTCCCCCACTGGTGCACCTAGCTCATGACTAAAGCAAATGCTGTAGCTTTCCTCAACTATTGTGTGACTTAATCTGGGCTTTTTGTACTCTCAATACATGTGGAAGGTAGAATTCCTTCCCTCTTCCAACAGGAAAAACATTCCTTCCTGCCACAAATGACATGAAAGGGAAAGGAAAGGGAAATGATGAATGAGTTATATGTGCAAGCACTCACCAAGAATCTACAGTAGGGAATCAATGATATGCCTGCAGCATCTATAGTATCTCTGATCCAGGCATACAAATAAGAGATAGTTCGATCTTGGTGACGTCCATCATGTTAGATTTATATGTGTAACCAAGTAAGGGTTTTGGCACCGATGGTGACTGACAGTCTGTTTACCTACAGTTATAAATTTAAGGCTCAGTTTGTGAACCTTTTATGTCGCTGCTAAAATATGATAATTTAATAGGATTCAATAAAAGATAGAGAGGTACAGTTATTTTGCTGATCCACTCTGCCAGCAAGACTGATTATAGTACACTGGATCCACACCAGGAGTGTAAAAATGACTGAGTTTCTCTCTGGCAAAGATGATTCCATATGTTTTACAGACAGTAAAGTTCAGGGAGAAGATTATGTCAAGATTTATGCCTGCTGTTATTTAAGTTAATGATGGAAATCTATCTAGGGAGAATGTATGCATGAGACCCAGTTGAATTAACAGTTTTAAGAGCAGGATGAAAGCCTAGCAGGTTGCATATGTTTCTAGACTTTTCTTCTACTGCTTACAGTCAAAAGCAAAGTGACATTTCCTTTTTGTCTGCCTAATCATAATTTTACTGAAGAAAAGAAGATTTTTGAGGTTATGGGATTATGAAGAATTCCTTTTGCTTTAAGATTTTAAAGGTTAAGAGCCTAGTTGCTACAAGTGGGAATGCGAAAGTCAGCTGAAGATGTCAATTTACTGGGAAAATCTGGTTAAAAATGGAGCTACAAAGTCAGTGTACTTTTATAATGATATTAAATTAATTATATTAGTGCAGCCCATTGCACATTCCATTTATACATCAAAACCTTGGCAGGTGGAAGAGTTCTTAATCTGATGGTTTAATATTTTTATTACTTATTTATTTTTTGGTATCAGTTTACATTCAACAGTGCATCTGTTCTGGGACTCTGTGCAGATGCTTGCCTGCTGTCTCTTTGCCAAACTGGAAGTGATCCCACCACAACAATGAAATGCTGGGAGAGAAAATAACCAGGAAAAACTTCTGTTCTCCTAGTCATGGGCAGGTACAAAGACAATCACTGAGCTAGCCTGAGGTCTTGTCAAATGCAAAATAACATTAAATATCTTGGGAGGAAGGAGAAGAATTAAATTATGATCTCTTAGTATATCTAAGCAACACATGTTTTCTTATTTGAAATCACAAGGGCAATAAATAAATACCAAGTGAGTAAACATCTGTGACAATTTCAGAATAACAGAATCTACCAGAAATATAATAGTGGTGGAAATAGAGTTGCATGCAAGTATTGTTTCAAAAAGTCCCATGTTAAACTTTGTGTGGTAACTGATTTAGTTAGTAAAGATATAGCACTGAAAGCTACAATGAAAATCAGGAACTCTCTGTATTAGACACTTGTGTTTCTGTCTTTAGAAGTTGCACTGGTTACCAGATATCAATAGTGAGGCTGACAGCATATCTCTTTACAAGTTTGGAGACATCTATGGTAACACATTTATTCCAGAGTATTGTTGATATAAACCAATGAGATAGACAAAAGAAGCAGTAATATTTTCATTCAATGAGTAGAGAAGAGGGATATGCATATTGTCCAGCTGTGGACATTTCAGTGTAGTCTCCTAGCCTACATTAGGCTCTCTTCAGTTAATGGAGAAGGAAAGGGGTATGTTCTCAATCACCATCTGAAACAGACTATTTCTGTGCAGGTTCAGCAAACGGATTAAGTGGATTTCACAAACCATATGTTATGTCCAACCCAAGGCTAATTACTAAAATTAGAATTCTTTGGTAAAAGTAGATACATTCTAAGAGCTTCCAACTGAGAAAACTAGGTTTCTTTATTCAAGAACCTATTGCTTTTTCTCATGAAGTTATTAAAAAAATTATTCAAATCCAAACAAACTCCAAACAAGCCAGCATCACTGAAATGATGCATATTTCTGAAAATGTAGAGATGACAACACTAATTTTTGTCTGAATATGTTGAATAGAAGTATTAGGTTTTGAGTGAAGGCATAAAGGTTGCTAGATTGTTCTTAGTTTAAAGATGTTTATATTAAATAATAAAAAGAAACAAATGCTCCAGCATTTCCAAAACATTTCTGAAAACTTTTCAGCTGCCTTCAGAAACATGGTATAGGTAAATTTTCATTCGAGCTGAATTTTAAAATTTTGGAATTTTACTGTGATAAGACTTAAAAAAAATAAACTTTATCTTGATTTGCTCTGTTCTCATGTTCGGATCTTTTCTGCTAATGCTATCTTCATTAACTTTCCATTTAATTAGAAAAGTAAATTTCTCAAAAAATTATTAGTACATCTACGTTTTGTGCCCCTATTAAAGCTAGTACTACATAACATCCTGCTCCCTTTGGTCACACAGCTGGTTGATTCTTGCTGTCACAAGTGTATGTATTTCAAGATAAATTGATAATATTAGCTTGAAGCAGGGAGGGGGAGACCTAGGATCACTGGAATAAATATGGGAAGATAAAGAAAATGAAGAGGAGAAAGAGGGTCTGAGAAGAAGCAGCTGTAAAAGAAGGATAGGGAAAGAAAACCTTGAAAAGTTGGTCAGAAAATTACTTTCTTGAGAGAAATGGAAACTTGCAGGTGCTGAGGACAGGAAAGCTGTAAGAAACCCTCAGAGTGAAGTGCTTTCTTACAGTGGTACTACGTGTACATTGACTTACTGAAGGCTTCTCTAGTAGCAGTAAGATTAGGGAACAAAGCTCATGTCCTTCAGCTTCTGGTTAGGAAACATGTATGACAAAGAAGAAGGGCTAGGCTGCTCAGGCCTTCCCTTCTCAGCATGGTTTTGGCAGTTAGGAAGGTAGGAAGGTAGCTGTGTTACCTTGCTTTTTCTGCCATGATCCCATTCCATTGTTTACTACTTATTTTTTTCCCATATGTTTTCTATTTTATGTCTTTTTACACTTTTTAAAAATTAATTATTTACTTTTCAGTCATCTGACTTATTTCCTTTAGAATCATAGAGTAGTTAGGGTTGTAAAGGACCTTAAGATCATCTAGTTTCAACCCACCTGCCATGGGCAGGGACACTTCACACTAAACCATATCACCCAAGGCCTCGTCCAACCTGGCCTTGAACACTGCCAGGGATGAAGCATTTACAACTTCCCTGGGCAACCCATTCCAGTACCTCACCACCCTCACAGTAAAGAATTTCCTCCTTATACCCAATCTAAACTTCCTCTTCTCCAGGCTGAACAACCCCAGCTTTCTCAGCCTGTCTTCATACAGGAGGTGCTCCAGTCCCCTGATCATTCTCGTAGCCCTCCTCTAGACTTGTTCTAACAATACCATGTCCTTTTTATGTTGAGGACACCAGAACTACACACAATACTCCAGGGGAGGTCTCACGAGAGCAGAGCAGAGTAGAGAGGCAGGATCACTTCCTTTGACCTTCTGGTCACGCTCCTCTTGATGCAGCCCAGGATACGGTTGGCTTTCTGGGCTGCAAGTGCACACTGCAGCCGGCTCATGTTCATTTTCTCATTGACCAACACCCCCAAGTCCTTGTCCGCAGGGCTGCTCTGAATCTCTTCTCTGCCCAACCTGTAGCTGTGCCTGAGAGTGCTCTGACTCAGGTGTAGGACCTTGCACTTGTCATGGTTAAACTTCATGAGGCTGGCATCAGCCCACCTCACAAGCTTGTCAAGGTCCCTCTGGATGGCATTCCTTCCCTCCAGCGTATCAACTGAACCACACATGTTGGTGTCATTGGCAAACATGCTGAGGGTGCACTCAATCCCACTGTCCATGTCACTGACAAAGATGTTGAACAAGACCGGTCCCAACATCAGTCCCTGAGGGACACCACTCGTTACTGATCTGCAGCCGGACATTGAACCATTGACCACAACTCTTTGTGTTCGGCCATCCAGCCAGTTCTTTATCCACCGAATGGTCCACCTATCAAATTGATGTCTCTCCAATTTAGAGACAAGGAAGTTGTGTGGAACAGTGTCAAATGCTTTGCACAAGTCCAGGTAGTTTGCATCAGCTGCTCTACCCCTCTCCATCAGTTCCGTAGCCCCGTCATAGAAGGCCACCAAATTGGTCAGGCAGGATTTCCCCTTAGTGAAGCCATGCTGGCTGTCCCCAAGCACCTTGTTGTTTTTCATGTGCCCTAGCATGCCTTCCAGGAGAACCTGCTCCCACATTTTGCCAGGCACGGAGGTGAGACTCACTCTGCAGTTTGATTTCCCTTTTCCATCCAACACAAAACTGTTAGTTGCAGTAGAAGCACCTGTTGATCAATATTTTTTTCTGTAGTTTGACTTAGAGTAATGACCACAGGCAAGGCAGTACTAACACTTCTGTGCAGAAGTGTGAACCCACTTGGAATGGCAATAGTGACGTGTATAGTACCTAGTCTGGGAGAGAAGGAGGTGGGTTTCTGCTGTTTTTTTCTCATTTTTCATGAATATGCCAAATATCCTCTGTGCTTTTTGCCACTTAATTGTATATTGCATTACCTTCAGGACTCCCAGGTTGAGAAACGTTTCAGGAAACTGTCCCTGAGGGAGCTAAATAATTCATCTCTTAAAGTTTGTAACTGAAGATTGATTTACATATCTAGGTGACCATTTATTCTGCAGATCTCTGAATATGATGAAAAATATATTGAAAGCTGTAGAGATTAGGTGTGGCCTTTCTTGGTATAGCTCTGCTCAGTGTTATTTCCTGCTTACGTAACGAAAGAGAAAATGCTATCCTAAGGATTTTCACGACTAGGGTGTTGTAGTTCAGTATATACATATGTAGCTTTCCAGTCCTTGAGGAGAGTTATCTGGGCAGTCAAGAAGACCAGCTGCTAGTGAAAATTTAGTTTCCGACAGTTGTTTTTCAGAAAGGAACTCTTTCTATACAGTGTAGAGAGCTTTTAGAACTGCGACTAGAAAACCTGACTCTACTTTAAAAATTTGGCATCTGTCATTTTAAAGGTTGTGATGTGACAGCCTGCTGACTGCCAGAAACCAAAAGGTTTATGTTTTAAGTTGTTCAATCACAGATGCAGTTCAGGACAAGAGATAAAGAGAAAAATGGAACTAAATTGGGCAGAACCAAGGAGAATGAAGAGCAGGATAGCAGAGTCTCTTGGCCCTAGGCAATATGCAGTTTATGAATGGTGACAGATGAAGTTTTATTCCTATTCTGAATTCAGTGTATGTGTTAAATAAATTAGCTATCTCATCAATATCCTCTTGACTTAATTTACTTTGTACAGCAAGAGCATTCCTGATTCTTTCTCTTTTTAGCTGTTAGCACAGTGCTCTGACAGGGAACCACTTGCTGGCAGAGTGGCAGAGAGGAGGCATGCAGGGGAGCACCTCCAGGACTTCAGAAAAATGTTGACCTCTGGACAACAATTAAAGGACATTCAACATATGTTTTCTGCTGTTTTGATGTTTCTGCTTCTTAAATGGAAAGTTTGACCTATAACTGAAATAATGGTAAGTAATTTCCCTCTGACCTTGGCTGCTGCTTTTTTGCCTTATTGAGGCCTGCTAGTGAAATTTCTGATGCGTTTTTTTATGGCATAATGGAAAATGTGAGCTTTAACCTGGGATTGATTACTCATTCAAAGAGGTTGAAAGAAGCAGTTTTAACTCAGTATCTGTGATCACTGTGTTTTCATCTACCAGAAAGAAAGAAAGTAAAATATATATATCTTTTTTTTTTTATAGTGATCTGAGCCCTAAGAATTCTCTAAAAAATTTTTGTGAGTACCTGGGAGTTTCAAGATGCAAGAACAGAAAATACAGCTACTTAGGTGTATTGCAAAACAAATGGCATGTCTAGCGGGAGCCACAACCAATTATGCTTTGGTGCTGCAGTATCCGCCTGTGGTCCTTTCTATAAAAAATCCTCAGTATAATAAATAAAAATTTGAGGACAAACAGTATTCCTTAAAACAAAACAAAACTTAATCAGATCATGAAATCACAGAATCATAAAATGGTTTGGGTTGGAAGGAACCTAAAATTTCTAACCCCCTGCCATGGGCAGGGACACCTTCCAGTAAACTAGGTAGCTCCAAGCTCCATCCAGTCTGACCTTGAACACTGGCAGGGATGGGGCATCCACAGCTTTTCTGGGCAATCTGTGCCAGTGTCTTGAAAGCCATATGGCAAATGAATTCTTCCTAAAAGGTAATCTAAATCTAACCTCTTTCAGATTAAAATCATTCCTGTCACTACATGTCCTTGTAAAAAATCCCTCTCCAGATTTCTTTCAGGCTCCCTTTAGGTAGTAGAAGGCTGCTATTGATGGGTAGAATAAACTGATAAAAATTTTGCTGTCAGGAATAGAATCACAAGCACTTTGGTTTAGTACAATTTTTGGACTAATATAATATTTAAAATTTCCCGAGAAAGCCCTAAAAAGGAGCTTTTCTGATAATGGTCCTTATTCACTAGAAAAATAGTTGTTTGAGATTAATGAAATAACACACTACTTTATAAATATGCATAATCATAACAATCTTACTGAAAGGAAAAAAAAAAGGAAAACAAAACCTATAGCAGAAACAGAAAAGCATTATTTTGAGGAAGCAAAATCCCCCAGGATCTTAAGTATGATTGTAGTAAAATAGTCCAGGGTCACTGGAGGTGAGTGTAAGGAAGAGGTAAACCAGTCCAGTGAAGGCACTAATAAGTGGAAGAAATGTTCATTTTAATGAATAGTTTTATATGACATCTATGTGAAACTGGCAATATTTAATACATAAAAGGCACAGATGGAGGATTAAATGTTCAATAATAGGTCTGATATAATAAGTCTTACTAAAATTAAAATGACAGAATGATTTGTCAGCTGCCTCCCCAGCAAGCTTCTGTTTGTAGTATGAATTAGAGCACCAATGGGACAGAAAAGTACCAAGGCTGCTCTTTATCTTTCTAAAGACATGGTTCAGCAGGTAGCAGTTTCTTGCAATAAAGACTAGAAATTTGACCTGATCAAAAGTAATGATAGTTCTCAGTAGTCAGTTGTACAAAAATGAGGCAAATAACAAATATTATATCAGCTGGGGCAGCATTTTGAAAAGAACAATTTTCATACAACTTGCATTTACACAGAGTATGTAGAAAAAAAAGAGTGGACTGTCTACTGTAAAGTAAGTGTGTAAGGTTGCACAGTGGCCCATGAGGATATTTTCCCAAGCCCCACAGACTCTGCAGTACTTACATTGGTCTCTTCCCACTGTGGCAGTACTAAAACCTTTCTTATGCTTCTTGTGAATTATGTCACAAGCTGCCTCCACATGTTCCTCCCTTCCTACCAAGTTGTCCTCCTGTTACTGTAGAACTATTTTTTTCCTGAATATATTTTTTTGAACTCTAGCTGCAGTTATCTAAGGCATTTTCATCTCCCAAATGCCCATCTATTTCTGTTAAAATGACTTTGTTTTAGATGTGCTCCTGCTGGTATTTCCAGTCTGAGCATGATTATAATCCTGACAATGTGTTACAGAATACCTTTGATTTTGTAGGATTCACCTTTTGTTGAGAAATTTAGCAAGACATTTCTTACCTTCTCATTTTGTATTAGAGCTGCTTCCCACCTTGCATCAAATCCATTCATACCATCTGCTGCAGTTCAAATTGAAATATGAGAGCTTCAATCCACTCTACTGAGTATTTTTTTACCACATCAAACTCCCCTGAATAAAGCCTTGTCCAAACCATCTCTTGTCCTTTAATTTCCACCTTGATTATTGGTCCTTCAGATGTTGCTTTAGCTGCTGAGTGTCTGAATAGCCTAAGCAGCTGCAAACATGTTTCTGCTTTGAACAGTAGTGGAAAGATTAGGTCTGAGGACAGAAAGTTGATAGAAATAACATCCTACATTGCTGTAACAAAATCTGACTGTCTGTTAGTGTCCTGTCATTAGATTATGCTTGTGCTTATAATCATAAAGTTACATCATAAGTTTATTCATAGGAAGTTACATCATAAATTTATTTATTACATGAATTAAGAATTAAAAGCTAAATCAAAGTTGATTGAGCTGGGCTGTTTGGCAAACACAAGAGAGATGTTGGTAGGAAGAACTGCAGAATGATTCAAATATCCTTTCTTTCCTGATGTTATTTCTTTCAGTGATGAAAATGATCCATTAGATCCATAATGGATTCAACAATATCCTGTCATCCTTTACGCTTTTCCTCAGGAATTCTGGCTCTGCAGTTGCTGCTGCTTTTTCACAGATATCAACAAAACATTAGAAATAACATCACAACCCGATGTGGTCTGCTAGGATTCCCCTGCAGGCTTCCCTTTCCAACAGTTTATCATAGGAGCATCATTATACAAATGGTATCTATCAGTTTGTCACTGGTTTCTGCTTCTTGCAAAATTGGTAGCTGTCTTCATAGAACCTCTCCAGCCTATCACAGCTTCACCAGTCAGCTTGATCTTTGCGTTTCTACTCCTGACATCACTGAACAGCAGTATCTCAATGTTTGGTTCGTATGTTCACTTTATCAAGATGATTTCCTGTGCTCTGGGGCTTTCATCTGTCTTTTTTTTCTTGGGATTATCCAGCCACATTTTGCCTTTCTGTACTATTCTTTTGGTTTCTAACATCTAATGTCTAATTCAGCCTTCTCTTTCATCCAAATTCTACTTTGTTGTTCCTTGTAATATGCCTAAATATAATCCATTTTGTGATGTTTCAGTGATTCCTGAAGTCTCTTCAGCCTAACCCTTTAACTTGCAGCATGGCAAGGTTTTGATACCCAGAGGTGCTATAGGAGTGGCTCCTCTGAGAAGCTGCCAGAAGCTTCCCCTGTGTGTGACAGAGTCAATGCCAGACAGCTCCAAGACATACTCACCATTGGCCAAGGCCAAGCCCATCAGTGATGGTTCCACAGAACCTGAAACATTTTTTTCCTGCATGTGCCTAGACATACTGAATGAAAATGAAATCACAGGTTACATTACTACATGAGAGGAAATTAAATACCTATTTCTACAAGACAGTTTTGTGTTCTGACTTTCCTGCCTTCTGACACTTATGTAACAGCAAACCTTATCTTCCTCAGGACGCCATGTGGTGTCTGAATGCAGCATCAGGTGACACAAACCCTGTATGGTTCACAACACTGTCCTTCCCCCCTCCATCCTTTCTTTGGAGCTCTCTTGCAAAAACAAAAGAGCTCTGCAGAATGGGGAACACATGCTCTGCCCTGTGTGCAGATTGGAAGCCCAGCCCAGACTCAGCATGATTCAGCCCTGGCACTTGAAGTGAAACCTTTATTATTGCTTCAAGCTTAGTAGCTCAGAATCAATCATGCAATATTCTGCCTACCTTTTTGCACAAGCAGTCTTTTCATTTTTTTTGTAACTCCACAGAACTGTCTTTTCCTGCAGTGCATCATACAGCAGCAAGACCTGTATGAGAGGATTCCAGTTAGTTGTATATTCTACTGCTGAGTTACCAGAAATCCTGATTCCTCCATGATTTGTACCACAAGAAGTTATTTATATGACATAGGTTTGAAAAGTAACTAAGTCAGCACTGGCACCCTCAAGAACATTTTCATTGCAAGTATTTGAGCTGGCCTTCAAACAGCTTGCTTACTGATTGTAAGCTTTACTAAACTAGCGAAGAACAGCCATCAGATTCAACTTACCATTCTTTATAGTCTTCTGATTACTCATTCAGTTACTTCTGTCATCTCTTGACCTGAGGGAAGTAGGGATTCGTCCAGTGAAAAATAATGGATTTTAACAGAAAAGATTCTACTTATCAATGAGGTTTTTTGCCTCCCAGGCAGTGGTATTGTTTCTGAGTTTGAACAATATAGATTTGAATGAACAACAAATGATGGATTACTTTCAAATTTTGTACTTTTTTTTTTTTTTTGCCTGCAAGCACATGCCATTGGCTACCCATTTTATGCTAAGCATAAAGCATCAATCATTTATCTAAACACAAGATATCAGAATGTATAAAGCTAGTGTTATATCTTATGGGGGCACTCATGTTTAAACCTAGGGTTTTTTTATTTAGCTTGTCCTACCAAGTATAAGTGTAAAATAAATTGCTGAATCCCTATTTAAAATGCAAATTAGTTTAATGGGTATATGTATATAATCATTATTATCATGTATAATAATCATTATATCATTTATATATCATATATCATTATATCATGTCTATAATCATTATAATCATGTATATATGATAGCATGCATATATATGTATATATATGCATGTTTATATACATGTATATGTGTGTATATATGTGTATGTGTATACATATATGTCTATGTATGTAGGTTACTTTTTCTTTATTAATGACTTACATTGCAAATAATTTAAAAAAATCCAAGAAAGATAAGCCTAGACTAGCTAATGTGTTTTATATGTACCCCCTGAGAGAAATCATAGGTCTTTCTGGCTTAACTCTGCTTATGACCAGCATAGGGTCTCTTAGCAGAGATCTTCTAAAGTTATGTGTAGTTGTGGGATTTTAGATGGACTGTGTGCTTAATTTTGAAAGGTAGCTGAACCTCAAGGCCTTAGATTCAAATTCACTGGGGGCTTGGACTGTAAAGGAGTTTGTAATATTGCAATATGTGTAATTATGTAATGCTTTATACCTTCACATAATAATTGAGTTTGATTTGCAGAAAACTTGTGAAAAGTCTAAGTTAGTTGGGGAAGTCTGAGATTAAACTAGAGAAACGTGCAGGGTTATTTGTGAAAACATGGTGTCAGACCGAGAGTAGAATTTATCTGAATGTTTATGTTTCTTGTGATTCTATACAATGTATGATGTGATTGTGATAACTAAGACCTAGAGACCTGAATCCTGATTTTTTTTTTTTCCACTGGATACATCTTGTTATTTTTTATCCTTAACAGTTTCTGCAATGGTAAGAGTAACATGTACATATGAGCATCCTTTTTGCCCCTTTATTGAGAGGGTGGACAAGCTGGCTTCCTAGAGAGGTGTGCAATGCCTGAGCTTGTCAGTGTTTGAGGCATTGGACAGTGTCCTTAATAACATGCTTTAACTTGGTGAGTCCTAAAGCAGCCAGACATTTGAAATAGATGATCGTTGTAGGTCCCCTCCAATTGAAATAGTCTAGTGCATGCTAGTCTATGTATAATCAAGCAAATACATCACTGTTCTGAACTGAGATAGAATAGTGAGGCTCAGAGACACAGATTAAAACTGAGGAGCACTTAGTGGGAGTTTGAGCAATCTAGCACTCTATTACAGAAATTCAGTAATTATACATATACCAGGATGATGTCTTAATTTCTCCAGATACCTATATTTTGTAGGCATTTTAAAGACAGTGGTGAAAAAATAAATTTATTTTAATAGCTTTTGTAGGTAATACTGTTCAGGATAATTTCTGGTGCAAGCATCAAAATTTCAGAAGGTATATGTCTGGTTCAGAGAAGAAGATCCTGTGAACAGTGGTTTCTGCTTTTGTAATTCTCTATCCTTTTCTTCCTGTGGTTGGTAATTTCAGTTTGTGCAGTCCAAAAGTACAGTACAACATTTCAGCTGTTTATTATTTTTCTTTCATTTTTATTAGAGTAAGCTCAGCTTTTTACTTTTTATTTCTGCAGCATAAAAGTTTATGGTTGGATTATTCTCCCAGCTTTTAATTCTGCATGTACTGAAGCTGCTTAGAAGTAAAAACAAATAGAGAAATCAATTTTTATGGTACTGATGCAAAATGCATGTGTCATGTTTGATAAATGTGTCACTCCACACAAGGAAACAAGATTCATTCAAAGGTTGCCAAATGTGTTATATGAAGTCTGGACCATTGAATTATTTGAGATCTTTGCCAAGCTTTTCGATTAAGATTTATGCACCCAGTGCAAAATTCATTTTATATCAGTAAGGATACTTAAGCAGTGATAAAATAGTCCCATGAATGCTTTACTAGGTGGTCGATTCAATTTTCTAAATGACAGATTACAGATATGATGTGAAAGAGTATTTAAAGTAGATTTTCCCAGATTTAACTAATTTCTTGTAGTTTTCTTAGGATTTCTGCAATTTATTATGTTGTCCTACAGAGAAATAATTACATATTTACTTAAATGCTAAAACTGAAGAGTTTATTTTCCCCTTTTTCTGTTCATTTTTCTCATGTACATAGTACATGAAAGAAACAGCTGAACTGTAAACTCTCAGAGTCCCTTCAAACTGGTTTGTGTAAATCCCACTTAAAGCTGGAGATTCTTTCAGTATCCTGGCATTAGGGAAGAGTTTCACATTTTGTTTTGTGTAAAACATCCTCTGATCACTCTTTAGCCACCATTAATAATACTGCAACTTATGATTTCATTGGTATTTTACTTTGTAGAACTGATTACTTAAATCACTTAGGAATTATGTAAAACATTGAAAAATAGTAAGTTTTATGAACATCTTAAAACATTTTATACATAGCCTGAGCTTTTTCTTCTGACCTAATGTATTTGAGACGATATACAAATTAATTTTAATATGGTTGGCTATGAAAGGCTGTTTTGATATGTGCAAAGGCTGAATTATAAAACTCCTGTACATATGTTTTTACTGTGTTTTCTGAATTCACAGCCTCCAGTTTGGCAGTTACATGTAATTTTTATTCTAAAAAAAAAAGTCTTTGGATTTATGTAGTTTTGTTTTTTCTGAGTGTTGTTTCCAGAATTTATATCTATGAATTCAGCTTATATTGCAGATGCAACACATTTTGCTTTGCCAATTCCAGGAAAAGCAAGGTACTGACATCACTCTGGGAGCAGAATTATCCTACTGCTGAGTAATTGAGACCTTAGCCTTTAGCTGCAAAGAGGAAACTGCATGGCTACTATAGCTATTTGGGCAAATCACCCTGTTTCTGGACAAAGCAAGCAAGGAGACCAGAGTAGCTAATAAGCTTTGAAGCAGCACAAGATACTGAATTGTTGCGTGTTACTGTGCAAGTATTACCATATTACTATAAAATAGTTAGAATATTGCACTCTTTGAGCTCTAAATAAGCTTCCTGTAAATGTCATTCTCTTTCTTCCACCTGAATAGTTAACAAGCGAGATGGGTTGTTTGGTGGGAGATCAGCTGTAGCACCATTACACATGGGGTTTTTTTTACAGTCATTTTGTTGGTTATTTACATGACCAGAGTATTTACCTCTTATTTTTCTGCTACATTATCTTTATTTTCTTTCAAGATGAAGAAATATTAAAATGAAACTCTGAGCCTTAACTGTGTCTATGTTGATATTAAATAGTTAATTATATTTTTCAGCAACATCACTTGTATTATTCTTCTCATGACAATCCAGTAAGACTCAGTCTTTTATCTTTTGGGGTTTTTAGCTTCTTATGTAGACCCAGAGAAATAAATTCCATTAATCACATGCTTAAAGCAAAACAATCATGAATGTGCTCACAGAGACTGGATATAAATGAGGATACCAAATAGCATGCTGTGAGGAAAATTAATATTTTTTAAAAGGCCATAGATGATGGTATTTAAAATGAAGCATATAAAAAAGAACCTCTCCTTTCTATCTTCTTCTCCACCTTCAACAAAATTGAAGCAGATTCTTTGCAAAAGAGGTATCATATACAAAGAGATGTATTTAATTTTATAAATATAATTATCAATATTTTTTTCTAACACCTAGACTTATTTTTTGTTTGGCATTCCTGCAATGCATATTCAGACCATAAGAATGTCTCTTTTTCTCATGTTACTTGTATTTTAAAAGTTTTCTGTAATGAGAGGAAAAATCATATGTAAGAATTAAAAACAAAAACAGTAAGAGTATCTGCAACCATTCCCCTAGATATATGTAATTTGCAATATACCTTGTGTGGATAAAGCATATATAGCAGATCCATGACTGAGCACAACTGAGCCAGCAAATTATTTATGAATGACAGACGCTGGTAGGAACTGATATTTTTGTAATGAATTATAAACTTTTGGTTTATGCTACTCTGGTTTTGCTTCATAGTTCCAGGCACCATAAGTGTTGTATAAAATCAGATAAATATGGACAGGTGGTGTTATATCAAGTTTCCAAAGCAGATATTTATGATATATGTAACAAATAATTTTCTTAAAATTAATAAGGATCTATTTGATAAGTTAGTCAATATTTTCACAGCTCTGTGATCACATAAATGTTGTAAAATGCTCAGCATTGTTATGCAACTAATCAGCTCATAAATATTTGCTAAATATATGCAAATGGCAATAGAATGTGCATATGCACAACTCTAGACACAGTAGTTGTATAAACAGTCATGTATATTTAATTTAAAATATATTTGCTTTCCAGTTAAGTTTTAGCATCCACATTATAAAATATGCTTTTATACTTAGATGATATAAATATATATGTTCTTTAGGAAATGGAAGCCTATAACTTTGGTCTTTTTTACTGTACCTTGGAATTACAACCTGATGAAGAAAGGTAATTCCTTAAGATCTTTGATATTAGTAGAAAGCCTGTTCCATGATATACTGCCTTCCAGGCACTGTTTCAGGTCCACAAGCTAGGCACATTCTCCCAAAAAAATTAGTGTGTGTGTAACATATTATTCATGTCTTTCAAGTCAATCTTGTGCTATAGGATATAAATGTCTAAACTAAAATTTCTGTTGGCTGTAAATATCTATGCTCAAAACCAAATTTCAGAAAGTTTTCTCAGGTGGCATTTAGTGCTGGACACACGTAGTTTCCCACATGCCAAGTGCTGTTTCTGTAAGCACTTGCAGAGCAACACTAATCTTAGCAGTGATGCAGTTAAGCTGGTTTATGCCTTGGTCTAACTGTGGTTTTCTTCTAAGTAAGTTCTCCATGGGATAGTCTAATTGTGGTTTTCTTCTAAGTTCTCCATGGGATGCAAAACATGACCAACGTGCCACTGCCAGCTGGATCAGGCACAGTGATTGTAGTCACTTAAAGGAGAGGGAGATGGCAATATATTCCTATTGAATTACAGTTTACCACATAGTGTAGGAAGAAATGTATCATGGTCTTCACCTGGAAACTTTCAGCCCTGCTACCAAAGGAATATACAAAACAGCTTGGAGGTGGAGGTCATTTAAATTTAATGTATCTGGGGCTATTCAGATATCATGTTTGGTCACTCTGTTGTTCTTGTATCTGAAATGAAGAGGGTATTTGGAGAGGATTTTCCAGTTGCAGGTGAGGTATAGAAGAGGTTTTGGTACTGGTGACTAGTACTCTTTGGAACCTGTTTCTCTTCTTTGGGTACATAAAGGGGTTGAACTTGGAGAAAGGCTTGTGCATTTTGGTGGCTGAAACCAATCTTACTATGAGATATGAGTAGCAATTATCAGTGTGTTAATGATGGATAAAATGTACATAACTATGGCTGTCTGTGGGTGATCCAAGGCAGTAAGCTACCATTTGACAGATAACATTATATGCTTTATCATGACAAATCAGAGAACTAATTCCTTAAAAAGGAATTTCTTGAAAGAGACTGTAAATATCGTATGGAAGATATGATATCAAAAAAAATCTATTATTAGGGGGAATGTTAAATTGAAATAAAATGTTTTCTAACATTGAGTAAATTGTGCCCCAACAAACATAACATGATATTACATGTGTTCCTAGAAAAAGCCAGAGGGCAAACATTGGGAACACTGCATTATACAATGTCCCTTTGACATAGAGCCATTAAACTATAGTTATTCAAAAAGTTTGTTTGTTTGTTTATTACAATTAGTTATACTGGCTCCAAGTTTATACTTTTTTTTCTGCATTTATGTTCTTGTTATATATCTGGGAGAGATACTTATGAAGCCTGAAGGCTTGGAAAAAGATTGTCACTGAAAGGAAGATGGTGAGAATGGCCAATTTTTTAGTCTTTAGAAAAGCATGGGAAGCTGTCACACTTGACATGAGCATCAAGAAACACTGAACCTTTCTTCACAGAGTAGGAATTATTTCTTCAGAATGTTACTGTGAGGTGGGATGGCTGGATTTCTTTTCTGTTGTGTCAACAGTTTTTGTAATCAACTATTTTTTGTTTTCTTATAACAGACAGGAAAAACATGGAACACAATTCAGTATAACCTGTGTCTGTATGTAAATTGCACAATTCATTACTATTATATTGTTCTGTTGAACTCCCAAGAAGTCAACTTGGACAGTTATATAATTACACGTGTGATTTCAGAACAGGTATGCACTGTTGGCAGAAATCAAGAATGGCCATAAAAGGAAAGGTGGACAAGAAAAAAAACAGCAAAGTGCAGGAGTTCTGGAGGGTCAGAGCAGAAAGCAAGATGAATGATGAGGTATTGATGTGTGCTTTTGTTGAGAGTTTTAAAAGCCCTTCACATTGGTCTAATGCTACTTCAACTGGCAAAGATGGAGCAGCTTGCAAAATCCCAACACTTTTCTTCAATGTGCAGCAGGATTCGGCAAGAATTGCTGCTCTATAGCAAGGTATATGACCTGTAATCATCCTACAGCAGAGCCCTTGACTTGGTCATTGACAATAACAGGTGTCACTGTTGGTTTTGTTTGGCAGCAGTTTCAGAGATGGAAGCCTCCTGGCAAGTGAGCTCTCTTGTTTAGTTCTCAACATTGTCAGAGCAACAGACATTTCTGAAAGTAAGGTTCATTTGTGTTTCACAGATGAACTGTTAGAAGAAGACTGTGCTATAGAAATAGTTTATTAAAGCACCAAAGTAGAGTGTTCAGATTCTCTAAGAAAGCAGTCTGTGGATGATCATAGAACATTATCAGATTATATATATTTTGACTGGACTTTTGAATCAGGGTATTTGACTCAGCTTCTGCAAGCTTTTGTTTCTCTTTTTCTGAACAGAAGAGACTACTGCTGTTTCTCAAGCCAGGCTGCCAGGCTACACAGTTTAAACAAATTGTCTGCCTGGAATTAATTTTCCTTTATCTTCTCCCTAAGCAATTTAGCAAAAATCTAAGAATTCAAACTTTTTTTTTTTAATTTCTGTAAAAATTTCTATTTTCAGTGATGGAATCACATGATAAAAAGCACCATGTTCATGCTTATGGCTCAAGAGTTTAAATCTCTGGATTTTAGAACTTCTCTCTTTTTATTTTTCCTTGTAAATTTCTAAGTCTGTCTATTTTCGTGCAATATCTTGTCTGTGGGCAACAATTTACTCTTTCTAGAGAGCCTTTAACCAGTTTCTAGTTCATTGGCTATTCCTCAGGATATAATCCTGCTTTCATATTGTTGCAAAATAAATCAATAAAGGTAATTATAGATCTCAGTTATTTCCTGGCTATTTCTGGTCAGGTTTATTTGAAATCATCACTGTGGTCTACTCATTTTGGGAAAAATGGCAGATCCAGTCTTTTTTTGCATTTTATATTATTTCTGTAGTCCCCATATCTGAATGAACAAAAGCATCATGAATCTTTCTGTGAATAGCCGTTCTACTAGTGTGGGTGTATTCCTATGTAGGTAACGTTATTTTTCAGAGCTCTCCATCCCTTATGTAGTGACTATGAAAGTTTTGTAGGGGGTAGATTTGCATGAACTTCCTTTTTCCTTCCCTGTCTGCATCCTTCCGTCTTCCCTCCAATTCTTCCTTCCATATTAGCAAAGTGATTTCACTAGAATGAGCATACTAGAAACCTCTAGTCTTTGTCTTGTATCTATGACAGATATTTTCTAGACTTAGATGTGTGATTCCACCTTAAATGCCACTACTAAATGGTGATCTGCCCTTGCAACCAGAACTGCTTACCAAATGCAATGAAATATTTATGTTGTAATTCACTTCTCCCTGTCACAGCAGTAATGTTGTAAATTAGAGATTAAGACAGATGACTGGGAGGAGAAGGAAAACAGGAACAGCTATAACCAAAATAAAAGCAACAGGTGGTTTTTTTTCTTCAAAATCAAATTAATCTTTCACTTCTAAGAGTCAAAATACCTTTAATCTTCATTATTTTTGCCCTACTCTTAGTATTTGTAGTTGTGGCTGGGTATCAAGTCAGAAAGAGAAAACTAACGTGTAAATTGCTGCATCTGGTTCTGACAAACAAGCCAGAATCACAGGTAGCAGGGGTAGCTATGAAAATACACTGACTATGGGTTTGAAATTAAAGAGGTGAAGTTTAGATCAAATACAAGGAAGAAGTTCTTTACTGTGATGGTGATGAAGCACTAGAATGGGTTGCCCAAGGAAGCTGTGAATGCTCTGTCCCTGGCAGTGGTCAAGGCCAGGTTGGATGGAGTCTTGGTTGACATGGTCTGGTGTGAGGCATCCCTGCCCATGGCAGGGGGATTGGAACTAAATGATTTTAAGGTCCTTTCCAACCCTAACTATTCTATGATTCTATGACTACATGAAAGACAAATTCTACAAAAAGTCAAATTGGCTAGAACCTGTGAATTTCTGCTAATGCAGAGCCTTGTCATAGTGCCTGTAGATTTATTTTAGGTTTTGTTTGGCATTTCAGTAATCTTAAAAGAATGTATGTTCATTTGAACAACCGACCTGCTAGTTTTTCTTACAGGGAAAAAGCTATTACAGTAAAGCAGTGATTTTCTTCTATCAATCATTACTTGCAAGTAGCATATATCAAAATCATATTACTAACGTCTACCATTTGATTTGATCTTCAAGGAAGGGACATGAGGGAAGCTTTGTAGCATCCTTCCATGTGTATAATGTCATTACCTTTTGATGTCAAGCATGCCAAAAGCATAGATGCAAGGTATTAGACTGAATGACACTACAAAGAAGAATGTGATCAACCAGGTTTGATTTTCAGCCAACAAAGAGAAAAATCAGAGAATTATCAAAGGTACAAAAAGAGATACTAATCTCACATAGGTACTATATGTTCTCATAAAGAGCATCTACTATTCGGCTACTTTGACTGCCACACATTGCAATTAACTTTTAAATTAAGAGATTTGAATTCACCCTATGTCAGACTAAGTCTTCCTGGAGGTGAAGCATAAATATTGGAACCATATAATGAAAACATGAGATCAAAGTTAGTCTTTGAGGAGATAAAAGTTGAGCTTTGTGACTGGATCAGTAGGGAAAGTGACATCACGCATCAGAGGAAATATCTGTGAACAGTCAAAAAAAAAGATCTAGGTAAGAACACCCAGCACAGCAAAACACACTTAAACAGTGGATTACAACATGTTGTGAAAACATATGTAAAATGTTCTCAATATAAAATCAAGTTCAAGGAAGTTTCCACAATAAATAAAAAAATACAATTTTGCTGCTGAATATGAGCTATGTATTTCAGCTGTTGTTTTCTTTTGCTCAATAAAAATATTGCTTGCATATGTTTACCTTAGTAGAACAATGGTATTTCTGTTCTCTCTTGGTTTTACTTTCCTATTCTTCTATTTTCTCCTGTTCCACTCTACTGTTTATCCTTTTCTATATTCTTCTCTCACCCTTTTCTTTATTACAGTATTTGATTTCCAGCTGCCAAAGCTTTCGCACTTACACTTTTTTTATCACATTAAAATAATAAGCAACAAAATATTTGTGCTAAAGTAGACACTGAATATTATCATTAAGTTTCAGAAAATGTGCCCTGAATTAGCTGAGTGGTCCATTCTTCTATATTTGAATAAGACTGCTTAGTCACTAGAACTTCAAAAGCTGATGGGACAAGTCCTTGAGCAACCTGATTCAATTTTGAAATTAGCCCTACTTTGAGAAGGAGAGTGAATATCTAGGTGAACCTCCAACTTAAAATATTATATGAACCCATTGTTTTGTTGTTATGGATTGGCTAAAAAAGTCAGAAGGATAACATTGGTTGCATTGTCTGGAATTAGATTGAAATGGGAAGCTTTGCTCTGCCAGAGTCTGTGTAAATGGAAACTAATAGATAGGAAAACCTGGAGGAATTTTGTGGCTTTTTTGCTATATCTAACACAGCCATTGGCAATCGTGTTTTAGCTTACCTTGTAATCTTATTTTATATTTCTGAAAGTGGAGAATGGCCTTTTACATTCTAACAGATATTTACTGTATTTTCAATTCATTCAAAGAAGCTGCTTATTCCTTTGCTGTTATCTTAATTTAATGAACTACTAGTAATTTGCTTTTAAAAAAACAATACATAATATGGCAAAAGAGAGGGGAGAGGATAAAGTATGAATCAGAGCAAAGATCAGCACCAAAAAAAAACCCAACCAAAACAGCTCTGTCTTTACATATTACACTGGTATAATTAGCAAAGCTATCCTAGCAAAGAAATTGTTCATGAAGGATTTTTCTGTTCAGAAAAAGAGATGTTGAGATAAATCTTACTTCCAGTATTGAGACCCTAAAGGAATAAATTTATAGTAACATTCTGAAGTTGATTTAAGCTTCATGTGGATGGAGACAATTATTCCCTTACAGAAGTCATATGGAACTGGCAGATTTTTAAAAGAGCTTGTGCTATTGGCTACAACTTTAACATATTCTGGATTACTAGTGAAAGTGTACTATGACCATAATACTACAGCCTCTGTTGTGGGACTGAGCAATTCCTAATAAAACAACATAAAGTGATTCAGAACTTGGATTTTTTCAGATATTTAAATTGCTTTAATTTTCCATCTGTTCACCCATTAATAATTTTATAAGAATTTTTAGTAGGAAGTGCATTTTCATAGCAAAAGGGTGTGAAAGGTTGAGCACTGAAGTCACAGTGGAGAGATTTTTTTATCACCAAATAATACGTTGGGTTTTTTTAAAATAGTTTTAAAACATATAGTACATATATGTCTGTTTTACTGTAGGTTTTGGGAGCTGCTTGAGTAAATGATCAGGTTGCATTTAGTTCACAAAGAGTCACTTTTAGCAAATAGGTTGAGCAAGATATTTAGATTTGGGCATGAGTCTGTTACTGAGAGTTTGACACCACCATCTGATGTTACACTAACTCATTCTCCTTTAGATGCATAATTCTTTGGATAAATAAGTAAAATGTGATCCTTTCTTTCCTTAGTCACTATAGTAGAGTTTTGCTATGGATAAAACTTGTGTCTGGGTTTCTAAAGAAGGCTACAAACAGCATTCTCTTTTAGATAGAAACTTGCTGATAGTTCCTTGGTGCCTGTCCCATCATAGATGTGATGATGAAAAGCATGCACATATAGAAGAGGGGGACCTGACAGAAAGGGTATGTAAGGGAAGAAGTGCTGACCTGCAATGCTCTGTGCTTTCTTACACGCATGTGTAAGCAGAGGCATGTGGAATATGTGACAAAATAGTCAGAATTTATTGAACAACAACAAACACAGGCACACATCTCAGAGGAGAGAAAAGTGACAGCTTGAATGAAAGGTATGGAAGGGTTGATCTGGATATTTTGATTCATCCTAGATTTTATTCTACATTCTGCTTTTCTCTCATTTATTGAAAGTAGAGAAGATTGAATTTAAATAACCCTGTATTTGACTATGGCGTCCTTTATTTTTAACATGCCTATAAAAAGATGAAGTTGATATTCTTCAGATTTAAGATGACTCATTTTTACTGGATTGATGCCTGTAATTGTGGATACTATTGACATATGCTGAAAAAAACTCCAGTAGTTGGATAAATCATTCTTGGGACACAGGTCTCTTTGCCTTATCTGTAGACATGCAAGAAACTTAATTTCTGTTGGTCTATCAAAAGCAGTAAGAAATATTTTTTTAAAGACAATGAGCTAATAAAGTAGCTATGAATTCTGCAACTTGTCTTTATACTAGTGAATTGATAGGCAGATAGAATATTGCAGTTTTTAAAATGTTCTTGTTATTTTAAAACATGAAACTGGTGATTAGTCATTCAAATAAATTGCAATTAAATGGGAAGATTATGATTATATTATGCTAATGATAGAAGTGTGCATTAAATATTTGCAAGTTATTCAAGAGGATGTATTAGGCAATTAGAAAAAAAATATTAGTGTTTGTTCACTCTGAAGCTATCAAATGACTTGATTTGCATTAACAATTTTAAAGCTCTCTAGTCTCATTCATAATAAATTGCTGCTAAGTAGGAGATATTCCACCAAATGGATGTATAGGAAAGAAGAAAGGGCAGAATATCAGTATTTTAAGATTAAGTGTAACATAATTACTAAAGCAGTCTTTAGAAGCTGAGGAATTTTGACATTTATGGTAAGTTATTCATTAATGGTACAACATCATTTCATAGCTGTCATGCAGTTCTGTATGACCTCCTAGGAGGGCTGCTGGAGGGCAACAGTAAACACGAACTATTAATGTTTTCCATTTTATGTAGAAATGACTCACTTGTGATTCTTGTGGATGTGCTACAAATAATAAAGTTTGAAACAAAAAACATTTGTACATATATAAAAAAGAATTGATGGATTATTTTTAATATCAAAGACAAATTACTATGAGGTAGTGAAATTCTATATAAGGGCTACAAAACAAGAAAAAAAGTAGGAAAAAAATAGTATGCATGCTGAAAAAAGTGTTTTATTCTTTTGAGGTAAACAGCAGTAAAGAGCAAAGCAAATAATGCCAATATAGATTTGTCTTGAATGTTATTCAGAGTTAGAATATGACAAAGCAAGAATAGCATATGCTTTTTTAAAAATTTCAGAAGGAAAGCACTGGTACTCTTCATATGTTCCAAAATTCCCATAGGCTACATCTAATGTAATTATTTGTCATTCTGCTGAAACTATTTTGAAATTGGCTACCTTTTAATTATTAATGCTTCACAGATATGAAGAAATAGCAAAATATTTGATTTTCAGAATATAAGATGTAACACACATACAGTGAGAAAATTCCCAGCAGACTTTCTTTAGTCCACAAACTTCCGTATCAGTTTAAAATACAGTTTATTACTAGCATACACCCCTTGCTTTTGTGTGTGTAAAAGCTCTAATGAATTATGGTATCTGTGAGGAAAGTGCTAAGCTGTTGGAATGTGTGTGAAAGGAGTGAGCCTATATTTGAAAAACTTCCTAGTTAAGTTTAAATGTGATGTGGAATGTGTATTTTTTCCCCTCATTCTAAAACTATACAAAGTGTATTTCAGAACTTGTTCCTTTTTGACTTCTTTGCTGGTTGTCACTTTTCAGTAATGTTATGATGCATAGAGTTAGTGGAATAAGAGCATATGATCTAGATTAAAACTTACAAGAATTGTATAGGATGAATTCTGAGCAAGTGAAATGACAATGTTAATTTACTTTTTTTTTTAAGTTAAAAAACCTGTTAACACACTGGAACTGAAATATATATTGGTTTTAGGAATACAGGATGAGTTACAAAGTTAGTATTGCAATTAAACACAAGGATTTTGTAGTTAGTAGCCTGAAAGTCTTGGACGTGCAGACCAGAAAATAGCATAGAATTGAGTTTATAGTATCATAGTGCTACAGTTTTCCATAGCAACTTGGTGCAGATTAAATTCTTTACTGTACTGGGTTAGAACTAATCTGAATTTGATATATTTAATGAGCCAAATTAGGCCTAACTGTTTGCTTGGGAACAATATTTAAAATCATTAACTCATTAATTTATATCTTGGGGTATTTTTGCTCTTCAAATAGAGCTAAATAGGAAACACTTTCCATTAATTATATTGAGGGGAAGTAAAGTAATTTAAAAGTCTTTATAGGACATGGGAGATACAGAATGGATTCCCTGTAATACCAGAATAAGATCATATGTAAGGACACGATCTGTTACTCTCTCATTAAATTTTTCTTTAATAAGCCATTAGCTTCCTATTAGACTTGTACACTGTACATATTAATCTAAGAAAAGTTTTATATTTGGGATTTTTCCATCTCACGTGGATCCCCATGACCCTAGCCTAATACGTTAACATTTTCTTCAAATAACCTAAATATATATAAAAAAATGTTTAAATATAAGAAAGTAAACAACATACTGTAAAATATTCAGGGATAGATATCTCAAATTACTCTCAGTAAACCTAGCCCAAATGTTTGTTTTGCTGATTTTATTTACAAGCTCTATTGTAGACCTGAAATCTTTGTGATACAAGACGATAAGAACCTAGAAAATCCTGCAGCCAACCTGTAATCCTGCATGTGATTATTTCCAATTAGATATATATTAGGTGTAACCTGCACTTTGAAAGATACAAAAAAAAAATTAGTGAAAGTAGGTGAAATATCAGAATTCAGATCCTAATGTGTAAAACTGACTAATGATACTTGACCCATGTTAAACATTTAAAGTGAGGTAGTAAGGTGTTCATTCCTGGAACACCACATATCTGCAGCTGGCTTCTCCAAAAAGTATAATTTATTTGTATCAACAATTCCAGTCTACAGTAACTCCTAATGGAAATTAAGAAAAGCTTTGTCAAGGAGCATATTTCAGGGTTCATTTTCTCATTTACAGAACAAAGTACGTAACTGACAGGAGTGGTGTAAACTTCTTTTCTGGATTCTACAATTCATTGTTAGTGCTTTCTCTTACACTGCACACTATACATTAATAGACTGTCAGAGAAAGTAGTTACAATAAAGTTTCATGCAATACAGAATATCTGAAAAGGACAGCAGTTTAATTTTAATCTTGGCATCATATGAACAAATATATATCTACAACTTCTAAGCAATACTACAGACAGATGTTGTAAGAGGATTCCTGAGACTTCTCTTGTGCTGAGAGCTGTGATTCACCTCTGTGATTGCAAAGCAGCTGACATAATGGCAAGAGGAACTGTAAACTGAAGAACCATAGAATCTTGATAGATTGTTTGCATATCTTTCTGCAGCACTCTTCAGTCATGTACACAACCAGTGTTTATTAGATGTGACACTTTATCTTTCATGGTGGGCAGAATTTAGTAACTTCTAAATTCATTCACAGTATTGATAACTTAGAGCATTTGAGTGAAGCTGGAAGATACGGCTGCATTTCAGTTCAGTTGCATTGTATTTTGTGACATAAAAGATTTATTAAGGCCGGTATTATAAATAATGTAGTATTTGAAAATGAAATACACCATGCAGTCACAAGGATAAAGTGACTTGCTTTTATTGTAAACCTTTTAGTGGCCAAAAAGACTTGCCCAGACTAAGTCAATAAAATATCTATGAGTTAGACACCCCACAGTGTTGTGGATTGTCAGTGAAAGCGGCTGAGTGTCAATGAGATTTGTGTTTCTGAACCCTTGATAATGTCTTGGAAATTTTAATTTGAGACCCATGTCCGAACTTGTTACTGATATTGTCCTTATTATATCTCTTATCTGTGTTTATGAAGTAATGACTAAGCCTTGTGAAGAATTTGAGTATGTAATTAGTTCATAGTGTGTGTTGCTCTGAAATGTAAAATGATGCAATAAAAAGCTGTCTGTATCTTGTTCGGTGTTTAATATCACTGCTTGTCCCAGATAACTGCTTTTTCCCCAGGCAAAGAGCCCATCACCTCTTTCCCCATCTGTTGTTAATGGACTTGTGTGGAAAACATAGGCCCTTAAAATGTGATTTCTTTGTTTTGTGTGTGCTATTACTTGCCTACCACACATTACTTCAGATTTGTCTTTCAGATAAAAGAATACTGAAGCCTCTTGTAGTTTGGCAAACAGCCTCAGAGACTGCACACCTATTATTGTGCTTGTTATTGTTATTAAAGCATGGCAGGTTTTTGGTTGAGTGATTTAGAGGCTTTTTAATGCTTCAAGACTTCTAATAGCACATTTGAGAGAGTCTTTCTGCAGGATTTGGCTGATTGACATTTCTACAGAGCTCCCATAAAATTATACTGTGGCTTTATGGAATACTTCATGGTTCGTACACTGAATCAATATTGTCTGTATCTGATATTAAATATTGTATCATCAAAATTAAGAATACATTTGAGGTTTTAGCTTTTTCTGTCTTTATATGAAAAAGTTAATTTGGTAGGGGAAAAAATATATTCTATATATATTTAAGGTTAAGAGTTTCTCACTGAAAGAAGGCTTAAATTCCTTTTGTTGCTCTCAAATTGGTCTTCTGGGACAGCTATGGATTGTCATTTTAAATTCACTAGGCTGTATTATGTGCATCCTCCAATGTCAATCTACTGAACTGCTTTCTCTTCTACAGTGCTAAAATGAGACATTCTCCAGGATAAGCTGTTAAAGGGTATGCTGCTCTGTGCCATGGGTGAAGGGTGGAAATCTCCATTCCAAGCATTTAATCCATCTGATTTAGCTGTGGAAGAGAATCTGGCATAATTTCTTTTTTAGATTGTCTTTTATCTTGGTATATTCAATATGCTGGATTGATTTCAGGTACCAAGAATTAATTTGGCTTAGTACTGCTATCAGCTATCCAGGAGCTGAAGACAGGGATCACCTGTAGGATTTTGGGTCTGTTTTCCTTACTATGCTGCCCTTTGCTTAGCTCGTGTTGCCTCTATGTGCAGCACCTCCTGGAAAGCTGGATGTGTGATTAGTATAGAACATGGAAAATACATATCATTCTGTATTGTTTGCAGATCACTAAAAAAAAAAGGTCACTTTCAAACATGATTTTATTTGATTAATGCTGATGTTATATCAATACTTTAGGGTTTAGCACTTTGAAACAAGGTGCTCTTGTGTGTAAATTCAGATTCAGGCAACTGAATAATTTTCTCCACGCACTACTTGGACTAAACTACCATGGACTGAAGCACATATGAATTGTAAACTTAAAAGAAAGATCAATTTTGTATTTTGATAAGACAGAAACAACAGTTGCATTTTGGTGCATGCCTATGGAGTCATATTAATGGCATGACCTACAGTAAGGACTGTATAACCCAAAATAATAGCTGCAGAGCAGTCCTTATGATAGCTTTTATAACGAAAAAGCTGCACTTTTCTCACATTTTGAAAGTTTGTTAACCAAACTTTCTGGCCCATTTGATGCTATCTTCTTTTTGCCTATTTATATTGATTAGCAGTCTTAGAATAAAAGGATATTTTGCATCATGCAGAACTTGCAGCAGTGTATCTATTTTCTTCACATTATATCCTTTCCTCTTTCCTATATACTTCTTCCCTAATTGATTACCCTCATCTTCCATTTTCCCCTGATCTGAATACTTCATAACCATTAATGTCTAACAGGTTTGCAGAGCTACCATCACATCACTGTTTAAGCTCTGAAATTTTCAGGTTCCTCAGGATCTTTTATGATTTGTAAATATCAAATTCCAGTTATGATTCAGTAATTCATAGAGTCATAGAAGGGTTTCGGTTGGAAGGGACCACAAAGACCATATAGTTCCAACCCCCCTGCCATGGGCAGGGACACTTTTCACTTGATGAGTTTGCTCAAAACCCCATCCTGCCTGTCCTTGAAGACTACCAGGGATGAGGCATCCATAGTTTCTTTGAACAGCCTGTTCCAGTATCTCACCACCCTCGTAGTGAAGATTTTTTTCCTAATGTCTAATCTAAATCTGTCTGTCAGTTTCAAACTATTCTCCCTTGTCCTATCATTACATGCCCATTAAAAAGTGCCTCTCCATGCTAACTACTAGCATACAGATAAAAAAGCAGGTATGGGTGCCAGAATCAGGTGAATTCACACCCTTGTTGCACTAGAACAGAACGGAAAAAGTAGCATATTTGTGATGTAATTAGATCAGCTTTGAGCTAAATGCTAGGCCTTTTATATTCGAATCCTTTTGTCCTCTGTGTGCACTATACAACAAATCATTACTCTAACAATGGTATTCTGGAATCCAGTTTGAATCTTGCTATCTATACCACAGTTGCTAATTTTCTACATTAGTCTTTTCCTATGTTTTTCTGCTGAGAGTCTTTTGAAGTCCATGTAGATTTAAGTATTCTACTCATTCCTCTGATCTCTTATTGTCATTTCCTTGCAGCTAATTAGATTTATCTTGTATTAAAATCCTTTCTGAAATCCCAGCTGAAAATTTGAGCATTTTGTGTATATCTGAGTGTCATTTTATTAGAATATATTTTAGATCTAGTGCTGGACAACCCCCCAAAAATCCTATTTCTTATTTCCTTTTCTTAGAATGGTGCTAATTCCTCTTTGTTGTGTTATGAGAAAAAACCCATACAAAAAAGACCACTAAGGTTTTGGAGAAATGTCTGCTCTCAGGAAAGCAATGCACAATTCTGTCATTACATGGAATGCACCACAAGTGTACTGCCAGCTGCTACTGGCTCAGTGTATATGACACAGTATCCTGGGGATATTTCTCTGAAAAAAAAGTAAATTTTGTTGTTTATTTGCTTTTGTAGTCACTGATGGCTGGTTTTGGTTGCAGAGCATAAGCAGCCTATAGCTAGCCTAGGAAAGACTCCTGCTGCATATTGAGAACCCAAAATGATGCACGAAAAGGTGAAAAGATGTTAGACGTCAGGAAGTGCAGGGAAGTCAGGACTGTGTGGGAAAAGTTTTTCATCCTATAAACACCTGCATGTTCCTGCAAATTCCAGTCCGAGCTTATAAGTGTATTAGGTGTCTATATGCTTCACATCATCCCTTGCTCACTTGATGAGATTAGCGCTTTTCCTGCTTGCTAAAGCCAACTTCTTAAAGAGTAAATATTTGGGAGATCTATGGTTGACCTCAGGGACAGATTAATTGACTGTATAGAAAGACTGAGCAAAGTGTTGCAGGCACAAAAGTGTGCTGTTTAGATTCGTTATAAAGGAAGATCTCGGCTTGCCCTAGAAAGCAGTGGGAGATAGCTTGCAGGACACTTTTTATGGGTTTGCTTGATGACAGCCTCTTTCTATCTGTGTGGCTATTCTGTGTCCTGGCTGTGAAAGACCTTGAGGGAGCTTCTACCTTTCAATGAAAGATCGCTTGTGTAGTTACTCTTAAATGAGGCAGGCATCCAAATCAGGTGATGGTTTCTTCTTTTCTCAGTGCTGAGGATTTTAAAAAATGGTATTCAAATGAACTTACTGAATATCTTCTTTCTCAGCCTCAGGGGCAGAACTGAGCGATCACAGCTTTTGAATTGCAAGATTAAATAATCTATTTTCTCATTTAGTCCTTAATTTGATACCAAAGCAAACTAATAAGGTACGCTCCTTGTTAAAAAATATTTCTTTTGTTCAGAAATAAAGCTTTCACATCATACTTTCTGTGCAGCCTAATGGTATTTTCTTGCATTTAAATACTGATTCTGGAAAAACTTAATACATATCTGATTTTATTGTCTGACTGCAAAAGAATTGAAACTGTTGAGCAGTGGAAGGATCACTTTATTTTCTGAAGTCCCTGCTTGAATTATTTCTAGGATTTTTTTTCAGTGTAAAATCTCCCATCTCTAACTGATGTATGATTTATTTTCTGTAAATGTCTCATTTTTTTTAAATCTCTTCACTGCAGACTTCCTGTAAATTTTGTGCAATCGTTTTAAAGTTCTTATCCTTATTTTCAAGGCGTCGAATGGCGGTGGTATTTGACTAATTTTCTCTTCTGCATTTTCTAAGCTGCTAATTACAGTCTGAATCATAAGGTTACTTTTTTTTTCTTATACTGTAATTTGGTGAGTCGTGAGTCATGAAGTTTTTGTAGTTCTAACATTTTAAAGATATTGCAGGATCCTTCCCTGCTGCCCACTTGGTGTTCTTATTTGAAAAGAAGATTGAAGAAGAAAATATTTGCTGTTACTTTTAACTCATTAGTTAGTTGTACATGTTCATTGCTTCAGACTTTTTTTTTTAATTGTAATGTGCTTTTTGTTAGTGAGTTCCCTAAGGTACTATATAAAATATAAAATGTGTAGAGTAATAACATGTATGTAGCGATACAGAGAAAATGGTATTTAAAATAACTTTTTTTTTTTATTTTATTTTACAAATAGTCAGGTAGAGTACTCTGAAGTAAAAAACAAAACAAACAAAAAAAATTACTTTATTTTCTGTCATTACCATAATTTTACCAGTATGTTTGTGTATCAGAATCGCAGGACGGTTTGAGTTGGAAGGGACCTCAAAGACCATATAATTCCAACTCCCTTGCCATGGGCAGTGACTCCTTCTACTAGAACTAGGTTGCACAGAGCCCCATCCAACCTGGCCTTGAACAGTTCTATGGAGGGGTCATCCACCACTTCTCTGGGGAACCTGCTCTAGTGTCTCACCACCATCACAATAAAGAACTTCTTCCTAATATCTGCTCTAAATCTCCTTTCTGTCAGCTTAAAGCCATCCCCCCTTTTCCTGCCACTACATGCCCTTGTAAAATATCCCTCTCCAGATTTCTTGTAGCCACCCTTTAAGCACTAGAAGTTGCTCGAAATTCTTCCCGGGGCTTCTCTTCTCCAGGCTGAACCACCCCAAATCTCTCAGCCTGTCTTTGTAGGAAAGGTGCTCCTGTACCCTGATCATCTTCACGGACCTCCTTTGGACTTGCTGCACATCCTTCTTGTGCTGGAGGCCCCAGAGCTGGATGCAGTACTAAAGGTAGGGTCTCACCAGAGCAGCATAGAGGGGGAAAATCACCTCCCATGACCAGTTGTCATGCTTCTTTTGATGCAGCCCAGAAATCACAATGCAAAAGCTGAGTGTATGTGGAAGACATGGGTTTCTCATAACCCATGTAGCTTTCTCTATTAGACTGAAAAAATTGTTTCAGTTGTCATATTGAAACTAAGCAAATAGTTGTCTTTAAAAAATATTATCTTTTATTGGAATATTCAGTATTTGAGGTCCTGTTATAAATTCTTACTCAGAAAAATATTGGGATATAATTGCCCTTGTAAGAGAATCATTCTTATAAAAATGGTGCAGTTTTGAGAAGCAATCAGCACAGTAAGTTGAACTTCATATATTCTTTTTTCCACTGAAAGAGAAAATAAGTTTAAATGCTGCCATTGGATAAAGGGTCCAACCTATTTATGTGGAAGACAGTTGATTAGAAATGCACACAAGCCTAAATAAAACCTCACAAATAACCAGTTTTTACAAATCATTGTTTAAACTATTCTTCCCTTACAAGACTGAATTAAAAATATTTGATTATAAATATTTGGGTAAAGAGTTGTCTTCTGGTGTTTTCCACTTTTTACGAAATTAAAGGGTTTTTACTTGTCATCTGAGAATGTCCTCAAGGATTGGTTATGGGAATGGGATATTTCAAAATAATCATAATTGTGTGAGACTCATGAGAACTGGCAACAGTGGAACATAAAAACCAACAGGACATATACATTGCTTGCTTGCCATAATCGTCTTCTTTGCCCTTTTCCCACTATTCTGGGCCTTCCAATAGCTGTGTATTTAACTTGCCTAACATTTTCTTCTACGAAAGATGTTTCTCTTCCTCTTGAGCAGCTTTGAGCTTTCCACTGTTAGCAGCAGACCTCTGCAATTTGATGGAGTGAGATCCCATAAGACACAATGCACACTTGACAACTGTAAAATATTGAGAATGCCAGGTACTTTTTTTGACATTACTGAGTGTTAAGACTTCACTTTGTTCATCCCATGTAAGACACAAATAAACACATTAAAGTTTACATGCTTCCCTAAACAGGCTACCAAAAAAGAACTTGTTTAATCAGGGGGTTAAACAGTGGAGGCTGATTTGTATTACGTGGCACATGTAAGTAGAGGTTGATATAAAGTAGTGAATCCAAATTTCCTTCTTATAATTAATGTCTGGGATACTGTGTGCAGCCTTTTACCTAAGTAATCTTTGGAAACTGTTATCTAAAGGGTGGCAAATATAACTCTAATTTGGGAACTCCTGACCTGTACGCGTAATGTCTATACCAGGAAAACTGCTAGAAGCTCTAGATGGTTAATGAATAACTTGGTAAATGTAAGCTCTTTGAAAAATTACTTTTGAAAAGTGAGGTTCTTCTTTACAGCTTTACAGGCTTTGTTAGTTCTTTCAGAAAGTCAATAGTTGTGGCTAGGTGTCATGGGTTCAGCCTTAGCAGTAATTTTTCTCCTTCTTATAGCTGGTGCAGTGCTGTGTTTTGACTTCTGGGCTGGGAACAGTTGCTTGATAGCGAGCATGTTTTGAGGGTGTTTTTGTTCAGGGCCTTTTCTGAGCACATGCTCCAGACAGGTGGAGGAGGGGAGGCCGGGAGGAAGGAGAGACAGGACACCTGACCCAGGCTAGTCAATCAGGTATTCCATACCATAGCACGTGATGCCCAGGATGCAACTGGGGGAGAGAGCTGGAGGGGTGGAGCTCTGGAGAAAAATGGAGGAGGCAGCACGCGGTGCTCGGCCAGGCAGGGTGGAGTGAGTTATGGGTCGGTGGCTGGTGGGGTGTTGTATTCTTTTCACTTGTTGTTGGCTTTATCATTATTATCTGTAGTAGTAATGGCAGTAGTGATTTGTGTTATGCCTTAGCTATTAAATCGTTCTTATCTCAATCCGTGGGGGCTACATTCTTTGGATTTTCCTTCCTAACTCTCCGGGAGTTGGGGGATTTGGTTTAAACCACAACACTAGGGGTGATCTGATTGATATAGTCTTGAATTTCCAAAAAGCCTTGATGAAATCCATCACCTCAAGCTTGTAAAACAACTTATTGGTCATGATATAAGAGGGAATGAATGATTTGGAAAAGAAATACATTAAAAAATGGGTTATGAGCAAATAGTGGGGTTTTTGTTTGGGTTATTTTTTTTTGCATTGGAGGAAATTCACTGGCAATGGGAGGGCTACGTGTTAGGATATGTGTTCACAGATCACCTGGAAAAGGAGGTTAGCCATGAGATTACTTGATCTGATAAAGGCTAAAGGTTTTTCAGGGTAGGTAGGATGACATCTGAAATCAAAGTATTGCAGAAGGACATTAAGAAACAGCATGAATAGACCATAAAATGGAAGATTAAATTTAGTGTAGGCTTATATAAAGTAAAGCACACTCAGAGAAAGAATCCTGACTTTGGAAAGAAAGACTCTGCTGGTCACTGTCACTAAGGGGTGATACCTGAAAAGCATGTTAAGAAGTGAATGTTCCCACATCAATTGTTTACTCTCTCATCACCTTCCCTAAAGGTGTCTGAGAGATGAAACACTTTATGTGGGCTCAAAGTAGTGACAGTACAAATACTCGCAATGAGAGATCATTGTGAGTTATTAAATAGACATGCTGCAATGTGTTTTTGAAATTTGAACCAAAACTGATTGAAGGACAGGAAGAAACAATAGGGTAAAGCATTACATAGTTTTGCTCTGCTCTTACTCTTCCCTTGATACCTGTTTAGAGCTACTATCAAAGGCAGAAAAGGCTAGGTAAATCTCTCTGTCTGATCCACAAGAGTTGTTCTTTTGATATAATTTTGACTTCTGGAAGATACTTAGAATACTTCAATAGGATAATTTGAGACAGCTTTACCCTGTGTTACCTTTTTGGCTTAGATTGAACAGAATATAACTTCAGTGCCATACTTTCCCATGTTTACTATACTAAAATACTTTTACAGATCTAGGTGGCTGGTACGGAATTTTATGTGTCAAATCTATACCATGTGGGATGCCCCAGTCTTGGAAAATTCTTGTGGCCAAGTCTTTGTTCCAAACAGCACCAACATTACATGAGGAGACAGATGCATGATTTGTTTATAAGCATCTTGTGTTAGAATTCCTTTCCTTCCTCCCCCCAACTTCCAGAAGAAAAAAAAAAAAGGAAAAAAGAAAAAAAAAGTCTTGTTTGGTTTTTGAGGGAGAATGGGATTCCCAGTTAAGCCTTCTTTGTAAGAGGAGCTGTTTTCTATTGTAATTCTGGAATATCTTTTACACTTAAGAAAGTAGAAACAAGTAAATTATTTTTCATTTTGTGTGTTTAAGCTTTAAAGCTAGAAACTAGATCTCCTTTTTCATACCACTTGAGCTTGAGATGATTATTATTCAAGTCTAATGGGCATCTTTCAGATCAATTGCACATTTTCTCTCTTTATAAATTATTTCACAAGGAGAATGAGATCCAGCTTGAAACAGAATTTCTTATAACCACATAATAATTTATCAGTCTTATTGACGCATTTTGCAAAACAACAGTATTGTACACAGCTTCTGTATGAGCAAATAGAATTACTGTGAACATGTTTTTTCTTAAGGTTCTTGTCACATACTCTCCCTTCAGTCAATCACTGTTGGCTCACTAATCAATCTACTTGTCAAAAACATTCTTCTTTGGAAGAGGAGACTGAGAAGTTTGACAAAACACATTTAGTTGGTGATGTTGATTAATGCTTTCCAGTTAGTAGCATGTTGTTGAGCTCTATAAGTTAAGAATTTTGATGAAAGTTGGCTTTTCATGAATTACACATAAGAAAGGCTTATCATTGTAATGAAGCATTTTCAATGAAGCAAATTCACTGAAACAAGCTGCCCAAGGAAGTGGAAAATGCTCCGTCCCTGGCAGTGTTCAAGGCCAGGCTGGACAGAGCCTTGGGCAACATGGTCTAGAGTGAGGTATCCCTGCCTATGGCAGAGGGGTTGGATCTAGATGATCTTACAGTCCTTCTCAAGCCAAACAATTCTATGACTATGAATTTACTTTTCCTCTCTAAGATTTCTTGTGACTTTCTGCTTCAGATGAGTCTATGAGTCCATTTTTTATTTTTTTTTTCTTTTCTGTTAAAGTGTAAATGGAACACTTTGAGGACCATAAATCTCTTTGTCAAAAAAGAAAATGAAATAAAGAAGGAATGTGTCAAAGCTTAATTCTGAAGGTGTCTGAGCATTCCTGAACTTCATCAGTCAAAGAACTGTAAAGAGAAAACTAAAGTTCAAGGGCTTTTTTGGTATTTTTGCATATCCCAAATGTTTGTCACTTTTCTTGAGCAATTTGGAAATGTGAAAAACTGACATATAGGCAGTGGTCCACGAGAGTTTCCTTAATGATTATTTCATTGAATGTAGGAGTTTTTCTTGCCTTCGAATCATTCCCTTCAGTGTGCTCTTTAACATTCTTGATAGAAACGACACCATCAGAGTTAAGAAAAATAATTCCTTTCTAGAAATGTCTCACCTACAAAAAAAACCCAAAACTTTCAGGATGTTTTCAATACACATTTAAACAGACATTGTCTTGGATGTGCTTTATAAAGCATTTAGGTGTTGGCAACCTTTTAGATGTTTTGCAGCAAGAGCCAAGGACAATGTATTTATGGCTCTTCTTGACAAATGTGATAGCTTAGCTTAAATGCTACTCAGTAACTGGGAAATCCTGAATGCTGCTTCTCTGAATTTTCCCTTCTTAGACTTCATAGGAATTAAGAAAATTATATTTGGGGAAAGGATCATGACTGAAAACTTGGGAAAACACAGGCACAGAGTGTATGCAATAAAAAAATTTCACAAAGTCAAAAAAGTAATATCATTCTCCATTTCTAATGAGAAGTATTCCAGAGGTACCCATCAGTTTCTTGACTAGCTACACCTTCCACATCCAACATCACTACTTGCAGTTAAATGAGTCAGAATAATCCAAATAATGCAGGGCTACATCCAATGCTAACAGTTACTTCTGTCATGTCATTCAAAGACACTACTTTCTAACAATTTGACTTAGTAGGGTGTTATTTTGGTAATTTTGTAATTTTGTTTTGGTTTTCTTTGTTTCCTCCTCTCCCCCATCCCTTTGACTTTTCCAAAGTCCCAATTTTTTTGTACTTATGATGACTCCAAGTGGATTACGTAGGTAGGTTATACTTTAAGGCATGTGAAAGTTTTATTTTCTTTTTAACCAAGCAGAGTAGGTAAATATGCTTCTCTCCTTGAATTTCTGGAAATTTTAAGTTATGCTTGTTGAACATTGTGCTAAATTACCAATATACACATAACAGGGTTTTTTTGCAAACAAAGTTTAAGGATTTTCTGCACGTACACTTACCAGAAATTTGTTTGCAAAATTGTGTTGCTTTTGTTCACATACAATAGATACCTTAGTCTTTCATGCCTTGGGTCTCAGTATACAACTATTTACCTAACAAGGAGATAATTTCAAGACTAAAACAAAAAACATCTGTGAGAAGCACTTGCCATACTGAAAGCATAACCATGGCCTAAAAACCATAGAAAGAAGAAAAATAAATTAGTGACACTGCTAACAATCTGGACCCCAAACAGAACAGTTCATAGTAATAAGCCTAGTCTAGCAGATTTTATTCCATGAACAAGACTGTCATTCAGGGTGCAAATTCCTATACACATGAATGCAAGTGTTACTTACTAAAAGTGTAATTTAATATATATTAAATTATATGTCAATATATAAATATTAACATGTAATAAATATATGTAAATATTAATATCACTAACAATTTTGTAGAAAAAGTTTTAAGGTTGTTGACAATTAAGCTTGGCCAGACGTCCACTCAGCCATTCTGTCATCCCCTCTCATCAACAGGAAAGAGGGAGAAACTGAGGTGAAATAGCAGGCATGTCAAAAAGATAACAAAGTGATGACCTACCAATTAACTGCCACTAGACAAAACAGAGCCAACTTGGGGAAAATGTTTTTAATTTATTGCCAATTAAAATAGATTCAGATGGTAAGAAACAGAGGCAAAAATTAAAACACTTTCCCTCTATTCCTGCTTCTTCCCAGGCTCAAACTCATTCCTGACTCTTCTGCTATCTTCTTCTTGATGAACCCTGCAGGGGGAGATGGGAAATGTGGGCATTATGGTAAGACTTTGGCAGTTCCATTCCTGTCTGCTGCCACTTCCTTCTCACTCTGTTCCCCTACATTGGCATGGGATTCTCCATGGGCTGCTCTGTGGATATCTGCTCCACTGTGGGTCCTCTCCACCAGCTGCTGGGAAATGCTTTCTTCACAGGCTGCAGGCAAATACCTGCTCTAGTGTCTTAAATATGTTCTCTCAGAGGTGCTGTTAGCTTCAGCAATGGGCTTGACTGTCCTGAAGTGGGCTTGTTGTGGAGCTGGTAATGTCTGGCACAGAGCAACCCCTGCTGCCAATGGTAAATCAGCTCCTATGAATTTCAAAATTTTAATATGACTACTCAAATAAAAGAATTCTGGATGAGAATTTTAATTGGATTATATTGATAAAATTAGACAACAATACACTTATTTTATTTACAGGTCACCAAAACAATGGCTTCTGTATGGCTTCATCTATGACCATTACTATGAGCTCTGCTTTAGAACAGAAAACAAATAATAGCTTATCTAACTGAAATTACTGCAGAAACTTAATTAAGCAGAATGTAATTACCTGAATTATAATTTAAAAAGAAAATGGGGGCTACCACTCCTAACTAAGCTTCCATTTTGACAGCCTCATTTTTCTAATGGATCCAGTTTTTAAGGTATTTTATTCATAAAAGGAAAAAGGGGACAATGGGAAAAAAAAAATACAACTGTGTTCCAGTGTTTCCTTAGTTTCACTGAATCACCCTTATAATGATTTTCCATCTAAGAATTAATGAAGCCAGTTACTGCTTTATTTCCAAATGGAACAGTAGAGTTAAGAAACCACATCTGTGGTAATGTCTAAAACTATTACGGTAATCAGACGTTCCTCCTGTTAAATAAGTGTGGTACATTCAATTTAAACCACCACTGATGTATCTTAAAAAATGGTTTTGGTTTCAGTGTTCTGGGTCCCCAGAAAACCTGCAGGTGATTTAGCGTTTCTCATGAAGAAGAATTTGGTGTGTTAATATTTTTAACTACTGTGTGCTTTTTGGTTTGTTTTCTTCTTTTGTTGTTATTATTTTGTTATAATAGTTGCTTTGGGTTTTTTGTTTATTTGTTTGGTTTGGTTTTTACTTGCTTTACCAGTTTGGGATTTTTTCTTTTATGTAGAAATGAAAGACCATTCTTACCTGTACCTCTTTTAGAAGTAAATTAAACATACTGTAATGAACAATAGACTCATTTAATAGTTAGTGTTGGAAAGGACCTTAAGATCATCTAGTTCCAACCCCCCTGGCATGAGCAGGGACACCTCACACTAAACCATGTCACCCAAGGCTTTGTCCAACCTGGCCTTGAACACTGCCAGGGATGGTGCATTCACAACTTCCCTGAGCAGCCCATTCCAGTACCTCACCACTCTAACAGTAAAGAGTTTCTTCCTTATATCCAATGTAAACCTCCCCTGTTTAAGCTTGAATCCGTTACCCCTTGTCCTGTCACTACAGTCCCTAATGAATAGTCCCTCACCAGCATCCTTATGATGTGATTACTACCCATGCACTTTGTCACCCTAATATTTGTATTTGTTTTCAGTCACAGACTGTCATGTATTTTGATTCCCTAAACAAGATCTCTTGTGGTAACATGCTGACCTTCACTCTAGCTTTAGGAACAAATATTATTAGAAGTAGAAAAATAAGAGTAATTTTCCACTTTCAATCTATACCTTTTCAATAGCTTAGGATTTGTAGAAATGAAAATAGACAGTACTTGAGGCTGAACTTTGATTCTGCAGAGTGGAAACAGCAAATCTGAGGACAGAACAAGCTTCTTTCTGCTCACTAGATATGTAAGTAAGTATACCATGACGCTGAAGATATTGTTCAGCAGTTAAACCAGTTGAGATATTGTTTTCCTGTTGTGCCTGTCATCTAGGCTGCTAACTTGGAGGCTGCTGTCATCTAGGCTGCTAACTGCTTTCTTGGAGGAACTGGACAGAAACATTTTCTTACTTCATATTTAGTGCATACAGTAATTGTCATGAGATAGATTAAGCCCAACTTTTTAGAGGTAAAAATCCAATTTACTGCCATTGGTTGAATTATCTTCAGTTCCCTGGAATTCTGTAATACTCTTCAAGTCTCTTTAATGTGCAGGGTAAAATGAAAAGGAATTAAGAGCAAGTGATACATGTAATTAAGGCCCCATTGTGAGTAAATCTCCCATTACAGAATTAAAATACTAATGTAGGTGTCCAAGCCTGAAAATTAGATTATTAAGCTTTCCATTTATTTTCTTTTAACTTAGCTACAAAAATGGGTTTGTTCTGGTTTTTGTTTGTTTGTTTACTGTTGTTTTTGTTGTTGCTGTAACTTTCTTTCTAAATGAATTATTTCCCAATTTATCTTAAGGGAACATCATTCTTTATTTTTATACCCTGAAACCAACAAATTCATGTAATTTCCTTTGGAATGCTACATATTACTCTAGTGAAGTAATCCTAGTGGGGTCCATTTCAGTAAAGTGTTTTCTGTGACTTTATTGTGTTCTGTATAGATACCTAGTATTGAAGTAAGGAACGATCCTGGAGGAATTAAATGGACTTCTGATGATATTAGTAATGTTATTAATATTTACGCATTTGAATAAGAAAGTAGTCTTTCAAGGTGCTTTCTGAGTTGGCACACTGTTAGAAACTGTGAGATCTGTCCGTGAGGCTGTTTTGTGATGACAGCTAGAAAGATAACATTTATGATATTCCTCATGTGGACACCTTGACATCACCAGATCCCATGTAACAAGTTATAAATCAGGCATAACCTGCAGGCTCTTTATATCAAAACGTGTTAGAGACAAAGCTAGTTATGCTTTAGCTTTTTCCAGCAGGTCCTCTGCTGCTGAACAGAGCCAGATAAAACTTTCGAAGAATTCGGAGATCAAGAATGAGTAAGCAGCATGAGCTAAAATGTCTGAGTTTCATTTGAAATAGAGTAAAAAAAGGAAACCCAAGTACAGATTAGGGAAGAGACTAGTTGAGGTCTAGTTAAGAAATAAGTGGAGACATCTGGAAAGCTTTGACCTAGGTATTGTGGAATTGTCTCATTTTGAAAGAGTGTTGACACTGGTAAAACATACGGAGTAGCTCAGAGGAACAGATTGCAACATCTGAAAATCAGCTGTGATGACGATAACCCTGAAAGCATCAGTGTTCATGAGTTTGGACTTGAGAGTTTACTCTTCAGAGCCACTGGCTTTTAATCCTTTTAGGCTGTAGCAGTCTCCATGATATCCCTGACGTAGGCAGAATTTCTTACATCTGAGGACAGCTTGTCATGATACCTATGAGAAATTTAAGAAAAGTATTAACTTAGAAATAATGAATACTCTCATTTTGCAGTCTGGTAAGCTTTATTTTATGTCTAAACATGCAAATTACAGAAAGAAGGCCCAGAGAAACACAGTCACACTAATTCTGAAATGTGTCAGATATTTAAAGTGTATTCTTCAGTTCCTGCCAGGTGGTCTTTGCACAACGTGTGCACTGAATAACTTAGCAGCTATCCCTGCAGAACTTAATATATAGTTATAATATTGATGATTATTTTTTAATCTGTTATGTAATTTCTCTGTAGACCCAGACTCAATAAAAGAAATGCATGCATTTAATTAGTACTCCAAAAATATGTATCAGATACTTTTATGATGTACTAAACCAATAATGTGAAAGAATGTATTTTCCTGAGAGTACCTATATAATTCTTTGTCTGGACATGTTCTTTGTGTGGGGTTTTATCCTTTCATTTAAACTGAATTCTCAGATAACTCAGGAGCAGTATAAAAATATATAATCAGTAATAAAAATGGTTGTCCAAAAGTTCATGCATGTTATCATGCAGTTTTCTTAGGGTATCTTAATATGCAAGATGAGATTAGTAGCTCCATTTGCACTTGCATTCTTAATTGTTGAGGTTAATATTGTCCCAAATGTAGATTTAGTCCCTTTCATGCTTTTAAGTATGGGAAGAAATAATTTTCCCATAGCTTAAAAATGATTCTTGGGAATAGAATGTAGCTTGTAGGTCAAAGAAAATTTTAGATAGGTAGACCGCCCATTATCTTTCTTTCTCTCTTTTTATAAAATATTTACTCCTCTAAAAATATTTAACAGAAATTATTTCATAGTGACAAACTTGCAAGCTCTGAATATGTACATTTTGAATCCTTCTTTTGCACTAGAATTCAGCTACACCTGTGATCATGTGCCAATACAGATTACTGGCTGAATAAATGTCTCACAGTATTTTCCCAACTGAATTTGAAGAAAAAGTGACCTCCAAGGTCAAGGGTTTAAAAGACTAAGAAACCAACAGTCTGCCCAAAGAACAGATTTTCCAGAGAATGCCACAGCCTTTTATTTACTAATAGATAAGTCCAGATACTTTAAATAGTTTAATGAGGCCGAAGGGTTTAGGTAACATAACTTTAGTATTACCAGTTGTCCTGGGTTCAGCAGTAGCAGTCATTTGAACCCAGGACACCAATACACTGTAACTACAGGTTTCTCCAGAAAAGCTACATTGCATATGAAAAGAACAACAGGTACATTATAATTCCCTGAAGAAATTATAGTAATAGGAGCGGAAAGATTCACCATGAATCAATCCAGTTGTTAAACCAAAATCTCTCTTCTGAATGCATACAAAATGGGCACTTCCATATTCCAAATGGTCTTTTAAGTTCTTATTAATTATTAAGGTTATAAGAAAGCTACAGCTATGATTTAAAAATTGATTAAGTTTTTCATCCTTCCATCCATACCTGAAGGTATTTGGAGAGGGATTCAGATATTTCATGTATTGTTTCCACCTCATAGTCTCAGCACTTTATTAAACTCATTCAAGCTGAATTTCTTCATCCATGCAAATCTCCCAAAGTAGTTTATTTGCGTGCATACTTTTTCTTCTGTCGCTGATCAACACGCTGCAAGAGTTATGTTATTGCATTTGGGAACTAGAGGTGTGGAAGAGGTATGGGAGTTGCCCAAAGTTTCACAGAAAGGCTGTGTTGGACGAGGGTACAGAATTAGTTTTTTCAGCTTTCTTTTCTTTGTTTACTCTGTCCATGCCCTTCACTGCTGCACCTTTCGAATTTAGAAATATGTATGAGTAAAACTTCCGCTTGCTTCCTTCTCCCTTCTCCCCCACCCTTTTTGCATATGTTTTTATCTACGTGTAAAATCAGAAGTAGTACATTTTAGAGCATTTTTATAAAGGTTTCTCTTGAAGAAATCTTGTCCAGAAGATAATTGCACAATAAGGATCTTATATATTTTACCACGTAATGGAAAATTATTTTTTATCACGTATGGTGATAAATATTTGGAATGGGTGCTGTGTGTTACTTTCTGAACCAAGCTGGGGTGGAGTGTAAAGTCTTAGCAGTACAGTATTTATTATCTACATATGAGGGAGACATGGAGCTTTATCCTTTGTCAGGCAATTACTGCTCTTATGTTAAGCAGAGCTGTGTGAAAATCATAGAATCAAAGAATAGTTAGGGTTGGAAAGGACCTAAAGATCATCTAGTTCCAAGCCCCCTGCCATGGGCAGGAACACCTCACACTAAACCATATCACCCAAGGCTTCATCCAGCCTGGTCTTGAACACTGCCAGGGATGGAGCATTCACTACCTCCCTGGGCAACCCATTCCAGTACCTCACCACCCTCACAGTAAAGAATTTCTTCCTTATATCCAGTCTAAACCTCTGCTGTTTAAGTTTCAACCCGTTACCCACCCAGGTGTAGGACCTTGCACTTGGCATGGTTAAACTTCATGAGGTTGGCATCAGCCCACCTCACAAGTGTGTCAAGGTCCCTCTGGGTGGCATTCCTTCCCTCCAGCATATCAACGGAACCACACAGCTTGGTGTCATCGGCAAACTTGCTGAGGGTGCACACTCAATTCCATTGTCCATGTCAGCGACAAAAATATTAAACAAGACCGGTCCCAACACCGATCCCTGAGGAACAAGGATGTCATGTGGGACAGTGTCGAACGCTTTGCACAAGTCCAGGTAGATGACGTCAACTGCTCCACCCCTGTCCATCAGTTCTGTAGCCCCGTCATAGAAGTCCACCAAATTGGTCAGGTAGGATTTCCCCCTAGTGAAGCCATGCTGGCTGTCACCAAGCACCTTGCTCTTTTTCATGTGCCCTAGCATGCCTTCCAAGAGAATCTGCTCCCAGAGTTTGCCAGGCACAGAGGTGAGACTGACTGGTCTGTAATTCCCCGGGTCATCCATTTTCCCCTTCTTGAAAATGGGGGTTATATTTCCCTTTTTCCAGTCGTCGGGAACTTCACCTGACTGCCATGATTTTTCAAATATGACGGCCAGTGGCTTTGCAACTTCATTTGCCAGCTCCTTCAGGACTCGCGGATGGATTTCATCAGGTCCCATGGACTTGTGTACGTTCAGGTTCTTAAGATGGTCTCGAACCAGATCCTCTCATACAGTGGGCCCAAGGTCTAGGTTTTCACAGTCCCTGCGTCCACCTTCCAGGACTTGGGTGCTGTGGTCAGAGCCTTTGCCAGTGAAGACCGAGGCAAAGAAGCCATTCAGAACCTCAGCCTTCTCCAAGTCCTGTGTAGCCAGTTCTCCCGAAAGCTTCTGGAGGGGGCCTACATTGTCCTTAGTCTGTTTTTTAGCTGCTACATACCTATAAAATCCCTTCCTATTATCTTTAACATCCCTTGCCAAGTTTAGCTCCAATTGGGCCTTAGCTTTCCTAACTTGGTCCCTGACTACCCTGACAACATCCCTGTATTCATCCCAGGCCACCTGTCCTTGCTTCCACCTTTTATAAGCCTCTTTTTTCCTGCGAATATTTCGCAGCAGCTCCTTATCCAACCGAGGAGGTCTCCTGGCCCTCCTGCTGCACTTCCTTCTAGTAGGGATGCAACACTTCTGAGCTTGTAGCAGGTGATCCTTGAATATTAACCAAGAGTCTTGGGCCCCCTTACTCTCTAGGGCTATATCCCATGGAACCTTGCTAAGCAGGTTCCTGAAGAGGCCAAACTGAATACTTACAAAGAAATTATCTACTTATTTTTATTATAGAATTCCATTATGAGAATGGAAAAGCTGGTTCAGAATAGCTTACATTTAGATGTCACCTTGAATATGTATCTTACTGCATGGCTGAAACAACCACTGTAAAGTTCTTCCTCTTCACACTTCCCAGTTTATTTCCTATTTGCTATATTTGGATGGAGTTGCAAGCTAGACGTGTTTGGTTTACAGGGGTGGCTCCTGTGAGAAGCTTGCCAGAAGCTTTCCCCATGTCTGACAGAACCAAAGCCAGCTGTCTCCAGGATAGACGTGCCACCAGCCAAGACAGAGTGATGGTGGTAACACCTCTGGGATAACAGATTTAACAAGGGAAAAAACAGCTGTGCAGTAGCAAATGGGAGACAAGAGTGAGAATATGAGAGAGAAATAGTCCTGCAGACACCAAAGTCAGTGAAGAAAGACAGGAGGAAGTGCTTCAGGCTCTTAAACAGAGATTCTTCTTGCAGCCTATTGTGAAATAGTAGTGAGGTAGGCTGTTCATTGGAGTTCCATGGTGGAGTGGTATCTTCCTGCAGCCTATGGAAGACCCCATGTTACAGCAGGTAGATGTGCCTGAAAAAGGCTGTGATCCTGTGGAGAGCCCATACTGGACCAGGTTTGTTGTCAGGACTTGTGACACTGCAGGGGACTCACACTGGAGCAGTCTGCTCCTGAAGAACTGCACCCTGTGGGAAGGACTCATGTTTGACAGTTTCATGGAGAACCATCTCCTGTGGAGGGACTCTGCACTGGAGAAGAGGAAGGTAACAAGGAGGAACAGCAGAGACAACTTGTGATGAGCTGACCACACCCCCATTCCTGGTTCTCCTGCACCACACAGGTGAAGGATGTACAGAAAATCTGGAGTGAACTTGATTCAGGAGGAAGTGAAGGGTGGGGGGGAGATGTTTTGAGATTTGGGGTTATTTTTCATTATCCTGCTCTGATTTGGTTGGTAATAATTTTCTTGATTTGTGTCTGTTTTGCCCATGATGATAATTGAAGAGTGATCATCCTGTCCTTATCTTGACTGATAAGGCTTCTGTTGTATTCTTCTCCCCCTGTCCAGTTGAGGAGAAAGAGTGATAGTGTGGCTTGGTGTGTACCTGGCATCCCACCAAGGTCAACCCCCCACAATGAGGATGCCCCTTTTCCTCATTTAGCTGGATAATGCATCATCCAGGTGGTGATTATACATCCTTATCTTCCCACTTGCTGAGAGAGGCAGAAACTTCTGGCTTTTTGCTTGCTGTTTCTGTGTGAAGCCATTGAGCTTTGGCACAACATTTCCTTTTTAAACTTGACATTTCCTTGTCCTCTAGGGAAATGCTGTTGGGCTGACCCGGTTCAGCCAATGTACCCTTACTGCTGGCTCAGAGCATCCCATGCAGAGTCTTTTACATGATTATTTGGTGAACTGTTAATTCCCCTTGCACTACTAGGTCTACTTCAGGATTGTTGTATTGATTTATAAAGCCTTCAGTTTGTTAGGCCATGTTATCTCCCTGATGAATCTCTTTACAGTGTAGCATTGATTATCTGACACTTGGTATTTCAAGTTTTCTCAGAAGTGAGTTGTATTCTCTAGAAACTTTTCTTAAAACAAGCTAGATGGAGTTTGGTTCAGCCTTTCACATATTCACTACAAAAGAAATTTCTTCCACAGCAGTAGATGTGTACACGTTTTTCACTGTTTTGTCAAGAACAAAACCTTACAGACAAAGCTAGAGTTATATATGAAGGTGACATACTGGCCAAAATTGAGAACCTTATCTTAAATTTTTATGTAAACTTACATAATTCATTAAAGTAGATATGCTTATTTTGTTCTCATTGTTTTAGCTTGCAATCTAAGGAATAAATAAATGTTCAGTTATAAAGAAATGGGCATTTCAGATATGCAAGTAAGGGTAGTCAGACTGAAATATCCTTTAGAAACCTTCCCAAACTGGCATGTGTTATGGACCCAGAAATGTGGGCAAATATCCAAGTAACAATGACTATAAAAATAGACACACACAAGTATCTGTGTAAGCAGAAACAAGGAGTGATGAGGGTTTGTTGAGGGGTCACCATAATTTTAAAATTATATGAAGGTGACAGAAGGACTAAGAAAGCAGCACACAAAACCAGTTTTTCTGAGTATTTTAAGTCCTTGCTGGTCACATCAAAGAATAAATAGATTTATGAGTGATAATCTTTGTTCAACATCAGATTTAGAACTGGACATGGAGGCGAATTAACTTGTAAAATACATTGGGTCATAATTCAGGATGAAATATTTGAATTTATAAAATAAACGTAAAAGAAAATATCGCCAAAATTCAGTTCTATTATACATGAGAAAAGCTGAGGTTTATGCTGCTGCAGTTTAGCCTTCATTGACATTCCATTGTACAAACTATTATGGGGCTTTGCCAACTGCAGACATCATGATTATTTACAGAAATGGTAATAGTGGCTAAGAATTCACTGTTGGGAATTAGGATGTTGCTACAAGATAACAATACTGAATAGGAAGTTTATAATTTCTGTTGGCTAGGAACCCTTTGAGTGTAATGCATCTTTTCCACATATACCTAACAGGAGCCACAGATAAACGTAAATAGACTGATAGAATAATAGAATGGCTTGGGTTGGAAGAGACCTTCGAAAAACATTTAGTTCAGTGACTCCCACCATGGGCAGGGAATCTTCCACTAGATCAGGTTCCTCAAAGCCCTCTCCAGCATGACCTTGAACAATTCCAATAACGGGCATTACAACATCTCTAAACAACCTAAGATACAAGATGTAGAATGAAGAGAGACAAGAAGTGGTTCCATGTGGCTATTGCAAGTGCCAGTTGCTGTATTTGAGAAAAAAATCTTGCATAGGGAAAATTGTTTCAAGCTATTTAGAACTGCTTTTACAAAAGAAAATAGGATTCTTAGCATTTTTGGTGCTAGGATAGCCTATGCTTATTCTCTCTCTGTGTGCTCTTATCTTTAGCATGTTAGCACCATCTTATTTGAAATTAATTTGATCCTAGAAAGAAGGCAGCTAAATTAAATGAAATTATTTAAAATATTATATAATTGAAGAGAGATAATTAGGGTTTCATGGTGAGATACTTATCATAACAGATACCCATCATTATACATGCTCTTATATTTTAGGAGTACAATTTTTTTTTAGAAGTCACCTACTAAATATTTTGCTGCAATTTTATGTGCTAACATCTTTCTTGCATATAAGCTAATACAGGCAATTTTACTGAGTTCTTATGAAAGCTCTTGCTGAGTGTGTGCAATCAACATAATTTTATTTCCTATGCCAGTGTTTTCAACTTCTGAAGTTCAAAGAAAGCTTTCGGTGTCTTAGCAGCAGTGTGTATGTATTTGGAAAAATGGAGCTGAATTTTCAATGTATACCTTAAGAAGTGCAATTATGAGCTTGATATACACTGCTGAAGTTCTATGAAGGCTCCTAATGCTGGATGTTGTGTTCTGTGTGTTCTGTGTATCCTTGGAGAGTTTTGAGACTGATAAAAGTCAGAATAGAGAAAGGGAGTGATAAGAGAACTAATGAACAGGTAATTGTTAGCACAGCATTTTGAGATGATTCAGGAGGTGAGCTGTGAAAGGAAAGTTCAGTCAGGAGAATAAAATCTAGTACATATATCTACAGTTCGCAAAACAAGTTATTTTAAAGTATGATAAAAAAATTAAGTAAAATGGAATGATGCATCCTGGTTTTGCTTACTACAATGTAGAATGACTATGAGGACTCACAGCATCTTACAAAATTAAAGCTAGGAGCTAGGATTTCACAGATTGTTTGTTCTCTCTGAGACAGATAAATTAATGTACAAGAAGACACTATAGATTTGAGAGATAATAATTTGTAGCCTTTTATCTTTAATCTGAATGAACCTGATTGATTGCAAACGTTTGCCTTTATAAACAGCAGCACAGATGTATGGTGAAAGGGCATTCTTGACCAACAGCACCAGCGATGTTGGCAAAATCTGAAGAAATTGTGCTTGCTAATGTACTAATTCTGCAGAGGCAGCAAAGAGCACAAAGCACTCCATGTTTCTGTGAGCTCAACAATATGATACAAGAAAGGCTTACTCAGTTTAAATAACACTGCAGTGGGTTAATTAAAAATAGATATGCAATATTCAGCCAATTCCTTCCATCTCATTCTCCTCTAAATTCAAAATAATGTTGAAATAATCAATTCTTCATACAAATGTGTTGATTAAATGGCTTAATACTGCTGCTGGAAGCTAACAGATATGAATAAGGAGTTCGGGAAAAATAAGGTGCTAATGATGAAGACTTTCATTAATGACTTTAGTGATATTTCTGCTTAGATTTCTGTGGACAAATAAGATATCTTTATGCTGTGAGTTTTAAAGAATATGAAAAGTAAAGGGAGACTTCAGGTACCTCCATTTTTGGAATGTCACTTGAATCTTAGTTTTCAAAAATAAGAAATGGGCATTTCAGAAAACTATGACTATGTTATATTAACTCTATCCCATTAACTCTATCCCAGCCAAAACCAAGACCATCCCAAGTAAAAATATAAGAAGAAATTAGCTTTTCCTTCTCCCCTCCATAATCATTACTAAATTTTAAAATGTATGATAAACTCTGATTAGAATATCTATTCAGTGGATGTGGTACCTGAATGTGCAAGGTTGTAAGTAAGCCTGCTCAGGTTTGTATGCAAGAATGACATTTGGCCTAGTGTGTTCAAACCTGTTGAAGGGAATCAGAGACAGAACTTTATACCAGGTTAGCATCCCCTCAGGAGGAAAATCTCTGATATGCCACAGTGATTGATAAAACACTGCTCTGAGATGCCTACAAATCAATGTCATTGATTCTTAATGGGAAAGGACATTAAAATATCCAGGAAAATGAGTACTCAGACAAAATATTCTAAATTATGTGTACGTTACTTATATTACACATGTATAAAAGGTGGTCTTCACGGTAAGAGGATAGCTTAATGGAGAAGCAGCTTTCTCATAGCCTAAAATCTAATAGCATCATTGGTTATCAAGGGTATCTGTCACCCCAGCAGCCCTACCATAACTTTTCTCCAGAATTGTTCTTAACCTCTAAAAATATAGCTGTTTTTATTACCTGTTTTGCAGACAAAGCAGAGCAAAATGTGTGTGCTTTTAATGGAGTAGGCTAAAACTTCGTAGTTTATGGCAATCTGGAGTGTTTGCTTCATCTGAGAAAGGTGTGAGCTGAATATTATCTGCCTTTTTGCACTGCACTCAATTCACTACTTGAAAGGCAGGACTTGGCAGTCTGATCTTTCCTACTATATTATGATTATTTTCCTCAGAACAAAATCAGGCTGCCAGTTCTAGAGAGACTCTTCTCACAGCAGGTAATGTCAAAAGAGGTACTGAAAAGTGACAGGGATAGCAGGTATGCCAGATCACCCACATCATCATCAGCGGGTTTTCAGCTTTTGTCGCATTGTCCTTTTTTTGACCTCTGATGTCAAAGGAGGTGGCTGGTGTCCCTGCCTCACTAATCATCTCTGACATGTGTCTGGCACTGGCAAATTTACTCAAAAGGATGTGCCTGCTGCGTTCTAGATTGGCCTTCACTCATGGGAAGTGAATAAGTGCTCTATATTTCAAACCAAGCCTCCAAAAATGTAATGAGTGCTTCATGTACTGCTCACTGTTTCACACAGGAGTACTTTTTTCTTCAGACCTGCCTACTCAAAGTACTACAGTAAGTCATAATTTCTTCTGGCTGTCCTTGCAACTGATACTTTTGTAAAGATCTTTTGATCTTTTGTCAAGAGAAACAAAACAGATGAGTTTGTTCAGAAAGCAGAATCATTTTGGAGTATCCTAAACATAAAATTTTAATTTTTCCTTCCAATAAAAATGTTTGAATCATAGAATCAATTAGGTTGGAAAAGACCATTAAGAACATCAAGTCCAACCTCTACCTCGGGACTGCCAAGTCCACCACTAAACCATGTCACAGGGCCTCATCTACATGCTTTCTGAATACTTACAGGGATGGTGACTCCACCACTGCCCTGGGCAGTCTTTTCCAATGTCTGATGACCCTTTTGGTAAAGAAATTTTTCCTAATATCCAGTCTAAACCTCCCCTGGCACAGCCTGAGGCCATTACCTCTTGTCCTGTCACTTGTTACTTGGGGAGAAGAGACCAGCCACCTCCTCTCTCCATCCTCCTTTCAGGCAGCTGTAGAGTGCGATAAGGTCCCCCCAAGCCTTCTCATCTCTAGATTAAAGAACCCCAGCTCCCTCAGCTGCTTCTCATAAGACTTTTGCTTTAGGGCCTTCACCAGCTTCATTGCACTTTTCTGCTCTTTATTGCCTTGGCACTTGAAAGGCTGATATGGAATCTGTATCCCTTTGAAATCAAAATATTTCCCATAAATTTTATCAGTGAGAATTTGTTGCTGAGTTTTTTCCTTCAAATACACTCCTTTTCTAAGTTGTTTGATTTTGAATGACACTTCCAAGGAGAGGACCAAGGCAAAGGATTTGTATACATGATTCTTTCTTCGTGTTTGTGGTGAATTAGACAGTCCTCTTCAGCTGAAGTTCAGAATTAAGAGAAGTGTGATTTTTATGGATTGTCTAGTGAATTTAGGCAGAAGTATTTCTGTGTTTGTGCCCTGTGGGAAAAGCTTTTAATAAGCCCTAATAAATTAGTAATTATATACATGAATCCTCACTCTTGCTTACTAAGACTACACAGAGCTGTTTCTTAATTCCCTTTCTACTAGCAAATCACAGAAAGGATTGGAACTGGTGATGAGGTTTCTTTATTCTCCATGACATAATCACCAAATGCCTTGATTAGTGTCTTTTCATTTTATCAATGAACACTTCTCTGAATTTCAATTAGGTGTTTCCACTGAGAAATCTGTGAGAAAAACAGATGAAGTGTTTCAGTAATTATGGTAGTCAAGTGAAACAATGTTTTCCAGGTTGAGTGTCAAACACAGAAATATTTACTTTAAAAGCATGAGCTTGCAAGGAAATTTATGTTCAAAAGACTGTTCAGCATCTGCTTGGTTACAAAAGAAAGGGACACTTCCATTCTTGTCTGCTGTCTCAGAAGCAAAAAGTGACAGCTTTTCTTTTTTTTTTTTTTCAGGTGTCTACATGGTTTGGAAGAGTCAGCTAATTTGGAATCTTTTCATGGTGCAGACTTTTTAAAATGTACTTCCTCCTTTCCAACTAAAATTATGCAGGCTGAATCATTGTCACTGAGCATCTTAGAACAGCAAAAGTTACTAGTGCCACCTGCAGTATTGATTAAAAGAAAAAAGTGCTCTTTTGTGTGATATCAAAGAAGGATTTAGTGGGGATAAGTTTAAGTGGCAATATTACGTTTTGTATTAATTAAAACACAAATGGCATGTAAACATGTTTGTTAGAATACAAAATATTTTACTAACAGGTTTTGGGTAAAATAACCTAAAATAATCACAGTGATATGAAGACTAAGGGGTGGGCAGGGTTTCAACATAGCAAATCATTGTGTTTCATTGTCACTTCTAATGCCTCATAATGAATGATGTCTTCTTGCTAATTTTTGGTGTGTATGATTCTCAAGATTTTGAGTTAAACAGATCCATGGTAGCTTGACTGTTGAGTGTGGCTTACTGTCTTTTTCAGAGGATAAACAGAGGAGAAAAAAGTGTACGTGTGTGATGCAGAGATATTCAAGCTCATGCCTAGGAAACTGGCTGGAATAGAGAAAAGCCATGCTTGTTCACTGCTCTGCCTAAGCTGAATCACCCTTCAGAAGGAGTGGTGCTGTTTCCGGTAGAGTGCTGTGCTGTGGAGAAACATACTCCATATTTTCATCAGTCTAAATTTCTAGACAGTCAAATGGCTGAACAACCTCCTACCACTGAGGTTGCTTAACCCCTACTTTAAACTGAAATGAAGTCATTTTCCCTCAAACTAGGTCTTACCTACAGAAGTCAATCAAAGGCATCTATTGCATCTGGTGTCTCACTAGGTTTGAGAGTCAATAAGCAGCTGGTTAGAAGGTTCTATGCTGACCTAATTTAGACATTTTCTGTTGTCATTTGGTCAAAAACTCTTAAGATAGTAGATATTGAATGAGTCTTTCTCAACTGTCTGGTTGAAACTGTTTTCCTTTATATATATGAGTATATATATATGATATATTCATGTATATATATATGATAGCAACAATCATTCCCTAGGGTACTAAAAGCTACAAAAATTACTGCAGAGGTTTATGTTTAAGAGATTTATTTGGGAAATAAATATCATTTATTTGTTATACTTGTGAATCGAGTTCAGTGGGAATTCCCTCTGCAGAAATGCCTGATAATTTTGTTGCTGTAGTACTCTCCTGGGATAGAAAATTGCTGAGAAGCAGGTAAAATGCACTCAGAATGATCACTGCTAAGTTGAACATTCTGTTGCCTGGTCAATTGAGTGAATATCTGCATTTCTGTGATTTTATGGTATGCTATTAATAACTTTTTTTTTTGGGGGGGGAGGAATACATGTAAATGTCTAAATAAAGTAAGAATTTGTTTACCTTATTCATTGTAGTATTTTATGAAGCAGGTTATGATATTAACTTTTTTTTTGTTTGAAAAACAATAAATGCACTTTGTTAAAACCTTCCCATCCATAGTCTAATCCAGTATGTTGCTTGTTTAAATACCTGCTATGGTAAAACTCTGCTGCTTTCTCCAGAGAGTTTGAAAATGAGTAGAAACTCTAATCTAAACAAAAATAGTCACTGGAAATAAATGATATGTAGTCATCATCTAATTAAACTGGGTAGCATGAAGCCTAATAGTCCTAGACTAATTTAAGTTCCAAGTGGATGGGAGCATGGAGACATATGTTTAATAGGGGGTAGATAAATTCTTGTTATTAATTGCTGAAATGTCTTTCATGGTTAAACACTGTAAAGAGACCATGTGTACTATGATTTTTCCATCTTTCACCTCTTTTAGAGACTGGTAACTCTTAAAAAACAGTTTACCTATTCTGCATGAATCTAGATCATGAACAGAGAGAATTTAGCCTAATTGCATTAGATATTCTCCATCATTTCTCTCAATAGGTACTCCCCTCATCAGTATGTTGGGTTTTATTCCTGAGCATAGTGAAAGATCACAGGAGATCTTCTAAGAATATTGGATAAAGAAATGACAAGTATCCATTTAAAGAAATGTTAATCTGAGAAATGAGAAAAGAACCAGCAGAGATGTTATAACCAAAATCCAGGAGCATATCCAGCTGAATGCAGCTGACAGATAAATATTAATGAAAGACAGAGTCTGAGACTAAAACAGCTCATTAGAGACTTTAAGTAGTTTTTAAGGATAGAATGAAAAGATCAAATCCAAGGGGGGGGGGGGGGGGGGGGGGGGGGGGAATGCCTGCAAAGAACTGTAAAGTTCAGTGCAAAGAAATAGAACTTAACATTTGTTTTAACAGGGATTGAAGGACATTAAATCTCTGGAACCTGCATAATATCAATTTTCAAGATTTTACATGCATAAAGGAGCAGATTCTATGTAATCATTTGTTGAGAGCGAGCAGATGCTGGATCTCAAATATGATTTATTGGCCTCAACCACCTTGAATGAATTTACCACATACCTGCTCACAGGTGCAAATTGTATATGAACTCAGCTCATTTGTGACCTCAACATACCAGTTTTGCTCGTTTTAGTTTCAAATGCCATCTGTCTCCAGATGTGACCTATGAAATAACCTAAGTTGTAAGACAGAAATACCAAGAAAAGAAAAATAAAGGAAAAGAAAGAAAAAGGGAAAAATAAAAAGAAAAAAAAAAAAGAAATATGAGGATTCTACAGACAGCAAAAAAGTCTGTTGAGATAATATGAGGGCAAAATAAATTTGGCAAGTTTTAATTAAAAGATTAAAGTATTATATATAGATATAAAATTTTAGGGTCTCAGAAGAAATTGAAGATCTGAAAGTCTTAGATTTTAGTGTATTATAGTGGAATTTCCCTAAACAAAGTACATACAGAAAATCAACAATAACTTATTTATAGCAGAATTCAATAGAGTAGACATGTACAATAAGCATGAATTTCATAAACAATGAAACAGTAAAACAGCCTCTTAGAAATACCTCTAACATCTAATATGGGAAACCTGATATGAGCAAATGTATATGAATGCAAGCATATGTACTTGAGTACTTAGTACCATGCAGTTAATAAATGCTTGTGTATTTCTTAAGGGTTTGTTCCACCCAGAACTTTTCTTTCAGCCTCACTAACAATTACCGATATAACACAAACAATAATCTTCCTTCCTACCTTCCTCTGTCTCTGATATTTTTCTGTTTTCTGATGTTGCTCTGCTGGAGAATGAATAATGTTTAGGGGATGGATTTGATTCAGTGGTTTAGAACCTGCTGCAATGAAGATGTCATTACATGATTTAATTTAAAAATTGTTCCTTTTTCTTTTTACCTTTAGGCATAACTTTCAATCCTGTAGTTTGAACCAGTGTCCAGGACCTAAAGCTTTTTTTTTTAACAGCACAGATTTTTGTTGAATTAGAGAATTTGTTGAAATAGAGAATCTCTTCTATTATTTCTTTCTATATTGTTTTAATACAATTTTTGAAGGCTGTTCCTTGGTGTAGGGGGCTCCATGTATATTTACTTATTTACATTTAATTTGGCAAAAGAGACTGCTTACTCTCTAGACTACTGGGATAGTGATATTGTCCATTGCTTTAGGTGGCATATAAAAGTCCACCACTATTCTGACGTACTAACTGCTTCTTCATAAGCTCCATGCAGCAGAATGACTTTATGAAAGAGCATAAAAAGGCTCTATTAGCATTACCTTTCCTGCACACACCTTGTTGCATTCAACCCTTCTTCCCTACTTTCTCTCAAGCAATTTGAAATGAAAGATCTGTTGTTGGTAAGGCATACCAAAACATTCCATTAGTAGACTTGTAATCTTTTCAGAAGCAAAAATTACTTAGGTAAACTAAAGGCTAGAGGCAAAAAATTGCGGCTGAATGTGAGCTTTTGGGAAAATGAGTGGTGCAATACTCTTCATTCAGAAGAGCTGCTGTATAATTTGAGTTCCCTGAACAGCAGGCTAATGGTTGCTCAGCACTCTTTCTGGTTCCAGTCAAAAAAATTAATGGTGTACCTATGCAATGAAAATATACATAAAATTTTGGAGCAGTGGGGTATGAATATGTATTTTGCAGGAAACATTTATTTGGAAAACATCTATCCAGAACAGAACTTATCTGAAATAATAAGAAATATCTGAGCTTTTAAGAGCTTTACCCTTTCTTTCTTACCTCTTTCCCTTTATTAGAGAAATGTAGAAGTATGGCAACTTGTAGTATAGTAAGGCTAAAATGTTACAACAGTATTTTCCTTTGGACTACTTCTATCCCCATCAAGCTGTAGTAAAGCTGTATAAATCTAGTATAGCACTAGGTTTAGTGCAATTTATTTATTTATTTATCTGGTATTATATTGTGCTTTTGCAAACTCAAATGTCTTGAAACTCCAGGAGCAGAAATATTTGCATGTGTTTGGTGTGTTGGTGTTATTTGGACCATGACAATGCTCTCCTTTCTTACTTGCTTTGAGTTACATTCACAGCAGAGCAGCAAGATACACCCTGAACTGTGATTGCTCTCCAACCGAAGGCACAAAGGTTTCTTTTTTTCCCCCAAATAATATTCCAGAATTAGTTTTGATGTTGTGACAGTATATCTAATTAGAAGTTCTAGACTGAACTCAACTGACTTTGTACTGAGAGCAAAAATGGTATTAAGGGATACACTTTTTTTTTTTTCTTTGAAAATAGACTGCTGTCTTCAGGACACAAAATATATTGTTTCATCATTGGGCCTTGTGGATTATACTGTACTCAGTAGCAGTGGAATTTATTGGTATTAAATCATGAAAACAGGAAAAAGCTTTTGTTCCTTAAAGGAAATAGAAAACTATTTAATAAATAGCAAAGTGATTCCTCAGCTGAATTCAAAATATTGAGCTCATGTAAAATATTATCACATGAAAAAAAAAATTAATGCTGCATAAACGATTTTGTACAAAACCATTCTGCATTGTACTGAATCATCAATAAGAATGCTTTGTTTTCAGTAGATGGGGATATTGTGGATAACGATAATTTATGTAAAAATTTAATACTATTTCAATATAACAAAAGAAAATAAATGGATAGATTTTAGTAAGACTGTGATTCAGGTGGCAATTCTGCTGCAAAGAGGCAGAAGGGAAAAAAGACAAACATCCTCCCTTTTCAGTAGACAGTCTGGTAGAGAGTGATGCTCATTTGTATGAAGTATTTTTGTTATAATCACATATTTTATGCTAACACGGTAGATATGTCTCTCTGGGAATTCAATACAAACAGGAGCAAAAGAGACAGTCCCTAGACTGAGGACATATTATGTTTTAGGGATGACAGAATTTCTTTGGAAGTGTTACACTTCAGCTGGATGACTATTAAGTCTGCTTGGGAACTTCCCGAGCAGTGTCCCTTTTATTGTGGGGTATCCCAGGCACCACACCAAACAGTGATCCAGAGGTCCTGAACCCCTGTAATTGGAAGAAGGAAACTTGGTGAGATCCAAGTTTAGGTGACTTTGTTAATTTCTCTTTGCGTGTGTTGGATTGCAAATATGAATACAGTCTGATTTGATTTCCTGGGGAAAGAAATTGCATTTTTATATGAAGTCACTAAGCATAGGAGTGAGTGAAAAGAAAATATTATGCTATTATGAACTCCAATTATGATTTAAGCAAGGAAGCACTAAGTTACTTGTGATAAACAGTAGACAATACTCTCATATCAATATCAACACTGACCTGCAGATGGAGAGAAAGTGGCATGGCAGGTGTTTCCCCAATGTCCAAAATTAATAAACCATTAAAAAAAAGTGGAAAGTGAATAAGAGCTGTTAGGTCGATGGTTTATTGATTTTAGAACTGAATGAAATTGTAGGCCTGAAATACTTTACTCAAGCTATTTCTTTTGCTTCCTGTTTACTGAGTGAATGAGTTCTTCTGTTTCTGTAAGACCCCAACCTGCATTACTAAGGAATTATTTAATCATTTATTTACTGCTGTCTCTGAGTTTATATTACATTACAATTTTGCAATTCTTTATTATTTGTTATAATTTTCATCTACACATTAATTAGCAAATTCCATGTTGTTTAACTTCTCAGAACTATTGACTTTGGTGAGACTTTGCAGGTACCACACAAAGCTTCTCATCTGAAGAGTATGGTGAAAGGATTACAATGTAATTAATTAGGAAGAGTGAAGAATTGCACCCATACAGTAAAGGAAAGCCTATACAATAGATTGTTTTCACAGTAGCTACAATGCTTGTCATCTGCAACTGATGTCAATAAAAAGCATCTTTTTTCATGCCAAATATCAGTAGTGCACTTGCATTCAGCTGATGAGCTACATATTTGTCCACAGCTTGAATGGCACCTCTCTATTGACAGAAAAGAATTTTCTGATTTAAATACTAACTACTATAAGAATTTTAAGTAGAAGTTGTATATAGTAATTCTACTTGTATATTCTGCAGTGAAGAAATACATGTGATTGCTAAGGATAGAGTTGTGTTCTCCCACACAGCAGTGTTTAATGTGTACTTAAATTTATGCAAGACAATTTCATAATATTTCCATAAGATGGCCCTAGTTTTATAATGTTGAGACTTAAAAGCATGAAATTTGAGGCACCTGGGTTCTGCTTTCTTGGCTTCTGACATGAGCAGTGATTATCTGCCTGTCTCTGAGCCTTGCATTCTCATCTACATGATGGCAATTGAGATATCTTTTTACTTCAGTGGATGTTGTGATCTGCTTTGATATCCATAGTCAGTGGACCTAATCTTATTGAAAGCTATTGTACTCCTCAGATAGATATTCTTACAGCCATCTATTCTTGTACACATGGCTTAGCATCATTAAGATCATGAAATGTGTTTTTAAGAACAACAAAAATTCTATAAGCAGCTTAGCTTTGTAACGAGAACTGAGCAAGAACAAAACGCTACTCAGCAAATACTGATCTGAACAATATTTTGTTCCATGCAGAAATGAGGCCCTATGGAAAGAAAAGGAAGTAGCATCTAATTTCTAGAGAGTTTGTGATTAGTTGTGCCAGAAATTAGATATTTTATACCGAAGTCTAAATAAAAGCAGGGCTTATGGTTCTGGTAGTCTCTCCTAGCACAAATGAGAGCTGTTCAGCAAGTGAATAATGGATAGGATCAAATAACCCATGCATATTCCGCAGGTGACAACTTAAAATTCTCATTTTTAAACCAAATGGTTGCTATTTCAATTACTAGTGGCTATCTACCTGAAGAGCTACTATTATAGCATTTGGGTTACATTAAGTGTCATTACAGGAAATTGAACTATAAGGAATAACGACTCATCTAAACACATAGGTGACATCTTGTTCAAGATATGCCTACAGTTGAAATTTGTTATCAAAATCATAGGTTTGTAATATAGAAGCACACAACTTTTTAGTATTAAGGTAGAGAGAATTCAGTTCCTGCATGCTCTGATAGCAGAAGAATCTGCACGTGGTAAAGTTGTCCTAACTGCTAATTAAAAATGTATGTTAATATAGTTATATAAATGACAAAATACAAGCAAGCAGACATAGACAGTAACAGCAGGATACGTTAATGTAGCCAGTGTCTTTTATGCCAGTAGATCAAACTGTAGAAATAGTATGTTTTCTTTTTTAGCTACCTTATACCAGTTTGCATCACATCAAGGATAATTTTAAAAGATGATCATTGTCTCTAATTCTGTATGCATAAGCATTTGGACATGGTATTTCTGTAATCCATGAGAGGGGGAAAACTATTTCTAAGATTTATTCATATGTACAACCTGGGTGTGCTTAGCATTTATAACACTTATGATTTACCAGAATGACAATATTTTGCAATCCTGAGAAACTTTATGCAAGCAGAGATGGGGCAAAAGGGAGACTAGTATGAAGATATAGTTCTAAATGAATTAAGTTGAAAAATTTGAATGCCCCTCATAATACTATATATTTTTTAAAGTTTTAGAGTCTTATTTCTAATGACACATTAAGGACTCACTTTTTTCTAGCTTTCAGATTTATTTTGAAATGCATTTTTAAAGGATACTCAACCTTAACTTTTATTGTTTGGGCACAGATTTATGCCCCATGAAATACTTGGCTGTGTAATTTTGGCTTCTTTATATCTGGTTTATTTGTTGAATGTGTCTGAATGCAGTCCTCTTTGTTCATAGCTTGCTCCTGTCTCATTGTAGGCATGCACAAGGAGCTGTATGTTTCAAAGGCTGCCGCTGACAGGAAGGACACAGGAATTTCAGCCTGAAGCAAAAAATGCTAGATTAAAAAGTGTGGATAAAATAACTCACAATATTCAGCATTTCCTTGGAGGAATTTAGAAACTAGTAGGGAGGAAGATTAGAGAGCTCAGGAAGAATTACAAGTCTAAAAAAAGATGTAAGAGGATGGACAATACACCTCAGGAAGAATGTGGCTATATTATATATTCTAGGAAGACAAACTTACATGGTACTTCACTTAGATATGACCCATGCCCTAATCAGGTGTAAAGTTTATTTGCTTGTATTCCAAACCAGCTGAAAGCTCAGCTTCAGTACTGGGTTAAATCGACTGTTGCTGTTTCCCAGCTTGAACTAGCTCTGATATGTCCTAAGGCACCAGTTTTATTAGAAGCTTTTTTGGGATAGCACATTAAGAGTGAACAATGTTCTTGTTTAGAGCCAGTTATAATGAAAAGCTTGATCTATTTCCATTTCTTAAACTATGATTGTTAAAATATTTTATAGAGCATTTTGCTAATACTGCTTATGTTGGTCTTGCTGATGGAGAGCTTTCATTGCCTAGTCCTGAAGTATTTATTTGAGAAGAATTAGTATGGCTTCTGACAAGATTTTAAGAATATAGAGAAAGAAAATGGAGGCAAGGACAGCATTTCTTTCTCTATTGGGCAAGCAATGCTGTTTCTGTGGGATGGTTTCTTCGGGAACTACTCTGATAAGGATGCAAAACCGCTATGCTGGTTGTCATTAACACCACGTAAAATCTTCAAGTGCTCATTTTAGACTGGCAGACAGTCAGTGAGGTTTCTGGCATAAATATCTGTCTGTGATACAGGTCTTTTGGATGAAATGCAACAAGTGGCTTCATGTCCCTCTACATCTCCCAGCAAAATGAGGAAAGTACTACCGTATATCACCTGAGGGTATTTAGATATCCATTTATTAGTGTATTTGTCCTAGAAGTTATTATAAAAATGTGTATAGGGAACATTTAGGCTAGCAGATAGCCTAGTTACAGTAAAGCTGCCAAGCAACAGTCATTGTGCTTATCATTTTTAGCTATATTAGCCCAGGAATCTGGGAAAGGTCCCTGGAAGTGGCATGAAGCCACCTGGCAGCAGCTCACATGCTTTGACTCAATTCTGCTGACAAGTTCCCAGTTGTCTGACAAAGCAAAGGGGCTTTTTGATAAAATGTGAATTTTGCATTTCCTACTGAAATGTTGGACAGCAGCCAGGGGTGCAGCCATCCCCAGAGGTCCTGGGAGCCCACTGCAAAGAGCCCACATATGGAGCCTTCATGGCAGCCTGTGAATCACATTTATCTGTACCAACATGATAAAAAAATGTTTATCCTCAAAGGCATCCTATTAGCTGCTTGGGAGGGTAAGAGATCATAGAATCATAGAATAGTTAGGGTTGGAAAGGACTTTAAGATCATCTAGTTCCAACCCCCCTGCCATGGGCAGGGACACCTCACACTAAACCATATCACCCAAGGCTTCGTCCAACCTGGCCTTGAACACTGCCAGGGATGAAGCATCCACAACCTCCCTGGGCAACCTATTCCAGTACCTCACCACCCTAACAGTAAAGAATTTCTTCCTTATATCCAATCAAAATTTCCCCTGTTTAAATTTCAACCCGTTACCCCTTGTCCTGTCATTACAGTCCCTAATGAAGAGTCCCTCAGCAGCATTCCTATATGCCCCCTTCAGATACTGGAAGATTGCTATCAGGTCTCCACGCAACCTTCTCTTCTCCAGGCTGAACAGCCCCAACTTTCTCAGCCTGTCTTCATATGGGAGGTGCTCCAGTCCCCTGATCATCCTCGTGGAGCTCCTCTGGACTTGTTCTAACAGTTCCATGTCCTTTTTATGTTGAAGACACCAGAACTGCACACAGTACTGCAAGTGAGGTCTCACAAGAGCAGAGTAAAGGGGTAGGATCACCTTTTTTGACCTGCTGGTCATGCTCCTTTTGATACAGCCCAGGATACGTCTTTTCAGTAAGGCTGAGGAAGTCCTTGTGTAGTTAGTGAGTGTGAGCGATGTGAGAGGTTTCTGTCTCTCTCTACTGTTTTGTAGGGATGCACTGAAAAATGTGTTTCACATAAGGACCACCAGTCTTCCTCTTACTGTGAACATCTTAATTTTGGCTCCAGGACCAAATAGGTTGTTGATATCAGATTAGCAAAGGCAAGAGAAATCTAAACAAAATATCTATACAAGAGAGCTTTTTCTTCCTCTAAAAAATTCTGAGAACAGTGATGGGATTTGCTTTCCAGGCAGGCACTTTGTACGGACTATAAATCTGAAACTATAAATCAAATGAGACCAAAACTAATAAAGAAATTAAAGCACACACACATTCAATAATAAATTGTATTTAAAAAAAAAGGCCTTCACGTTTTAAATACAAGAATTTTACAACTACTGAATTCACAGGTGGTCTTATTGTATTTCCCTAAGTAGCTTGACTGTTCTATGTATAAGCTAGTATACAATTTCAGTATTAGAAAGTTATAAAGTGACCTAAAGAAAAGTAAATAATAACTTTTATCACCACTGTGGCTTAAAAGATACCTTACATACTGTCATTGTGAAATACTCATAACTATCTTCTTTTCTCAGTCATGGATGAAGCTGGGTAATATGATGCAGGACACTGGAATGAGTGGAGGAATTTCTGTCTTGAACATAAAGTCCAAGTCTGGTCTTCAGATGAAGCTGTTGGATTGAAGTTTGTTATCCTTTAATGCAAGACTAAAAGTTCAGTAAATAGCTCAGGATTACAAAAGAATCAGAATATGAAAGGAGACATTAAAAAATATAATAAATAAATTATATCCTTCCACTTTGGTTTATTTTTTAAAAGTTTCTTAAAAATATTTAAGCTGTGTTATGTTTTTTTTTTTTTTTTTAACCAACTCTTGCACAAATCTTGACTTTATGGGGCACTACATATAATTCCCTTTACCACAAAATCACAATGTTCTTTAGGCTGGTCACCCTGTCAACAGCTCCTTTGTTACTGGATATATATGACAAGCAGGTCTTATTTCCCATATAGTTATTCAACAGAAGGGTACTACTCATGCTTTAAAAAAAAAAATAATTTTTCATTCTTTGTTACTAATATTTGTAAGTTTTTTCCTATGAAGACTAGAAACAACTGTTTTCCAACTTATGAGTGCAACCGATGCCTTTTCCATGTAATAACTGTATTTCATAAAAAAAAAATAAATTATCCATTTGGCCTATGCCAAAATCAGCACTCAAAAATATAAATATTTATGCTACTATAGCCCTACCTTCTTTCAGAGTGTAACCATTACATGGCCAGAGTGTTAGTACATACGTAGGAGAAACATTGTCTTGTGGTGTGACTGTGACTCCAAGCACAATGTGAATTAAAAAAAAAAAATGTGTCTTTTAATTTCAAAAGGACTCTATGGCTGCTTTATAAATTTCTGTTACATTGATTTTTCAGCAAAACAAGTTAGCATTTTACAAGGTAGCATTTTTTTTTCATAGGACAGCTTGCCTTCATATTCTATACTGAGAAAAAATATAGAAGTATTTAATTTCAGAAGGGTTTGGTTTTTTTTAATTAAACTGTTTAGCTTGTTGGAACTACAGTTCAATGAATTTTACTTTAGCATTAGCAATTACTATTCAGAGATTATAAAGCATGAATGAAAGATGATCCCATTTTTTTTATGGACCTGTTCACTGGCCGGATTGCATTTCCATGATCCACTGTCTCCTTGACTGAGTATGTTGCTTGTTTTGGAGATCTGTTCTGGACAGGGAAAATAGTTCATGGCTGTTGTTAAACAATACATGCATTTTAATTCTGATCTGAATGCTCCTGAACAGTTCAATAAGATGAAAACACAGGTCACAAACAAACAATTTGAAAAGATTGACATATTTTGCCTCAGTACAAAAATCCAACCCAAAATATCTTAATTTCTGTTATCCTTTCTTTTATATTCTTTTTAGTTACTGTGTTATCATTCTCACCCTTTCCTTACTGTGTTAACCACCAACTTACCTTAAAATAAATCTTCCTCTTTTCAACTGCATAACACAGCAAGCATTCTTTTTTCCCCTTTCTCTAAACTGGAACTTTTGAAGAGTCTGATCTTACCATTCAACCAGAAAGAGGAGGAGAGATCAAAGAACTCCATCTATCATCTTCAGGTACACTACTTCTACAATTATATGTAGGTGCTGATATCTCTAAAGACATGTCTCTGAAAGTATTACTGAGTATTTAGTTTATTAGCATTTCTGTAGTGCTGCAGCAAAATCTAAACAGTTAAACCACAGAAGTGAGATAAAAATAAGATTCAGTGTTCTGGAAAATGTAATAACTGTTTGTGCTAGCTGGTTAAGAAAAAAAAATCATTATTTTTATCAGCCTGAAAACACTTGTATGTTCAAGAGCAAATTGGAGCAAGTGATAGGGCATTCATACAAAATCTTCCAATACTAAGAAAAAATTTTCTGGCCTTTTAGAGCAGAGATATTTTGACAAGATTTGAAATATAAAGATGAAATAGGCTTACAAAACATATCTTTGAAGCTGCTTGCAAATTTTGTAAGGAGAAATTCTCCCTTTGCTTTAATGAAACATGTAAAGTTTCAAGATCTGTCTGATTATTGTAATTGTCATAATAGGAAATTCTGCATTCAAACAAGTGATGACATTACAGATTTCTTCACACTTATGGCTGTTTTCAGAAAAAGAAAAGGAATTCTAAAGTTTTTAATAAGTTAGTCATTGTTTCTATACTGGTCAGCCATGCATTCAATGTTTACTTGGTGTATGGTGGGTATACCAATCACATAACCATTTAGTATATCATTAAAGCAGCAGTAGCTAAACCCTTCTGTCGTGGTTTAAACCAAGTCCCCAAAACTCCCGGAGAGTTAGGAAGGAGAATCCAAAGAATGTAGCGCCCACGGATTGAGATAAGAACGGTTTAATTGCTAAGGCATAACACAGAACCCCTACTGCCATTTACTACTACAAATGATAATGATACAGCAAACAGCAAGTGAAAAGAATACAACGCCCCACCAGCCACCAACCCATAAACTCACTCCACCCTGCCTGGCCGAGCACCATGTGCTCCCTCCTCCATTTTCCTCCAGAGCTCTCTCTCTCTAGCTTTCTCTGTCCCAGTATGCATCCTGGGCATCACGTGCTATGGTATGGAATACCTCATTGACTAGCCTGGGTCAGGTGTCCTGTCTCTCCTTCCTCCCGGACTCCCCTCCTCCACCTGGCTGGAAAAAACCTTGAACAAAAACACCCTCAAAACATGCTCAAACCATGACACCTTCAGATAAATTTACCTTAAGTTTGCAGACATAACTCTTTACATCACAATAAGATTAATGCAGAATACAATAAATTAATAAATCAATATGGTATTGCAGTGCCAAATATAGGAAACAGGTAAAGGTATTCTTTGCAAAAAAACTATGCTAGAAACTGAGATTGTAAGAGAGCCTTCTAAAAATACTGATAAAAACCAGCACTGAATTACAGAAAACCCTTTCACAGTTCCAGAATCAGCTGCATAAAAGAAGGACCCTTATGAAATGTCCTGGAAGAGAGGAAGGATGAGAAATTTGCCTCCCATAATACTAGCAAGATAAGATACTAGGCAGAGATACTGAAGATGACATCTTTGACAAAGAATATCAATGTTCCCCTCTCGTCTTTGTCTCTACATTCAGCCAGCAGCACTATGAGAGTAGTTGTCGTGGTTTAAAACCAAGTCCACACAGCTCATTCACTCACTCCCCCCGCCTTGCTCCCCTGACTCCCGGAGAGTTAGGAAGGAGAATCCAAAGAATGTAGCCCCCACGGGTTGAGATAAGAACGGTTTAATAACTAAGGCATAACACAAATCACTACTGCTACTGCTACTACTAATAATAATGATAAAGCCAATAACAAGTGAAGAGAATACAACACCCCACCAGCCACCGACCCATAACTCACCCCCACCCTGCCCGGCCGAGCACCGACCGATACCTCCTCCATCCCCCCAGAGCTCCAGCCCTTCCGGGTTTCTCCCGGTTACATCCTGGGTATGACGTGCTATGGTATGGAATACCTCATTGGCTAGCCTGGGTCAGGTGTCCTGTCTCTCCTTCCTCCCGGCCTCCCCTCCTCCCTGGCAGAGCATGAGCTCAGAAAAAGGCCTTGAACAAACCAAACACCCGAGCAGTAACTCAAAGCATACTTGCTATCAGCAACCATTCCCAACCCAAAAGTCAAAACACAGCACTGCACCAGCTACCAAGAAGGAGAAAAATGACTGCTACTGCTCAAACCAGAACAGTAGTAGAAAACTGTGAAACCTATGGAGCACCATAGCTGGTTTTACTAGATTCTTTGATGTCCTGGAGCAAATAGGTATTGAATAAGGCAAAGAGGAGGTAATGTAATTTTTCAAATATATGACAAAAGCTCCTTTAAAGGAGAAAAAGAAAGGAGGCAGCATGAAAATATTCTTTGACTACCTAAAATAAGGATGTTTTCACAAGTTTGCTGAGATACAAAGTAGGTATCAAGTGAAGAAAAGCCCATATAAAAGTGACTTGGTTACAGCCATAAGATGCAGATTTCTTCTGATTAACATAATCTATGAATAGTTGTGGAATAAGTTTGTGCATTTTTAAGCCAGGGAAAAGCTACTGAATTCAGGTCAACTAAAAGGTGAGATCCATACTAAAGTTACATATCTGACTGAAACAGGCTATTAGTTAGGTTATCTTCCTGTCTGTTGCTGCTGTATCTACATTCAATATTGCCTGTGCATCTGTCCACACAGTTGAGTAGTCTAAATTGTGATTGCAAAGGTGGATTGAACTACAGAATGAAGATTCTGGGAAACATTTATATGAATTTGGTAATTTGAAAGGTTTCAAAAGTAGATACTTCACACATATTTCTGGACGAATTAGCTCTTTTGTTTCCTTTTCTTTGAACTATAAGGTGTTAATTGCCCTCACTGATCATAGTCTTGGTAGCATAGAAAATTAACTTAATTTGATACCTCTAATCCCTTACCTCCTCAATACTTTTTCTGCTTGTAATCTGTCTATTCTGAGTGGAGTGGGACACATGAGGCCTAAGAGACAGGATAGAAATGGTCATCCTTGTTGTAGGTAGGAGTACAGACTCACTTCTAATCACTGAATTTCAGAAGATTTTAAGCCATGAGCTTGAGGGAGCTTTGGGGAGTTAATGGTGTAAATAATACCCCATGAATGATGACACAAACTTGGTCACAGAGGTGCAGAGAAATAACCTCAGCAGCTAAGGGTTTGATTTTGTTCTCCACAGTGGGAAAGGCTGTATGATTGTGCTGTCCACAGTGGTCAGCAAGATAGTGGGGAAGGTGTAAAAGAGAGGAGGGAATTCTGGTTTTGGAAGCCTGATATTAAGGGGATGCTTTCTTAGTCAGATCATGTTCTATTCATATTGGACAATTTATGTCTAGAGGGAAAAGCAGAGCATTATTGTAGAACTTGGTGATTTTTCTCAGAAATAAACATGCAAGAGGACAGAATGTGACCAGGGTAGGGGTTCTACATAGAGCCAAAAAGCAAAATGGGGAGGGAGGTGGAGTGTGGTAGGCTGTGAGATCATCTTCCAAAGACTATGGATGAACATTTTGAGAACAGGAGGGAATGGAGAACGTGAAGCCACACGCACAAATGACTGGAGAATTTTGCATGCGGGTATTTGCATACGTAAATTTGTGACGTAACAATATTGTGATATCAATGGTAAAACTTGCATTTAGTGTTACAGTCAATCATCAGTTTATTACCCATATGTGTGCATAGTGCATACTGGATTTTGTACCTTTAACATGCTTAAGCACAACTGCACTAGTCTTAAAATATATAGTTCATCTTTATTTTTTGTTTTCTACTCATGAACAAGAAAAAATGACAGACTTTTATACACAGCACCAAAAAGCAGGCATGCTGTCAATTCTTTACTTGGACAACAATGATAAATGCTCTCTACTTCATATGAAATCAGGAGATCACTTGCCTTTAAGCCATCCAATCTAAGGGTATTAATTATGTATCACATCTCATGAACCTTCTAAATTTAGATAGCCTTGCAGGGACTAGTGTGATTTATTAATATACTGACAAATAATTAGCTGAGAAATGTTTCATGTATATTTTATCTGTAGCCTGAAACTTCAACCTCTGCCACTTGGGAACATGAAAAATCTAAGGGTCTGTCTATCACTTCACTAGTTATATAAAAGACTCACTTTTTTTTTTTTTTTGCCATTTTGTGTAGCCAAAATACAACATGCTGATGTTCTTCAAAAGTGGTGTTTCAGCACCCCTATGATGGTGATGTAAGTAGTGTTCTATGAGAGTGAAGGGTGCTTCTGAATCAGTGCAATTAAAGACTGTTAATGAATAGAAGAAAGGCTCTAATAAGCACCTGGTTATGGTTCTTGGCAACTAATGCACTCAAACCAATGCTGGTTGAACTGCTGTTATGGGAACAAGAGAAGCTGTTTTCAGTACTATAGCCTAAAGTCTTGTGACTGCTCTTACTGTAACAGCTATTAAAAGGCTTGCAACTCAGCTTCATTAGCAAATAGATTTGAGCAAAGATTATGGGGTCCAGAAATTGGAGATAGGATTGTCAAAGTAATTTCTGTAGTGCAGAAGGAATCGTGGAGTAGAAATACTTAACCAGTCTGTAAGCTATTTATTATAGGCATCAGCATCTACAAAACATCATATGTACCAACTCTGCATAAAAAATTAATCTTTTAAATTCCAGTATTAGAAGAATTTGAACAGTGCAAAGTTGTTTACCACAAACTGGAAAATGTGGAGCTGTCATTGTTTTTGTGACCTGCAGAAATGTATTCCAGTTAAAATTGTAATACCTTCCTTTCAACTGGTATTTCTCATAGATTGTTCTTTCTACAATCTATCTGTACTTATCTTACCTGTGTTCCTCCACAGCGCATATGCAGACTGAGGTTTTTCAAGCTCATAACTTGAGATTGAAGTATTAACTGCATCTCAGGGGTGTATTTACTTTAAACTGTATAATAACATAACTCTTGGCAGACTCCTGCAGATTCAGGAAAGACTGTCAGCATAACCTTGGGAAAAAGCCAAATGTCAAGGGACCAGTATGAAGTATTACTCTAAGTGGTTAGCAAAACGGCAGAGGACAGGGGAAAGATATTCACTGACAGTTATTCTCTGTCCATTGCTTAAGCCATAATACATCCTCCAATCTAAAATCCTTTAGTGCTCATCCTCTCAGTATTTGCTAGCCACCTTCCTCCACTGTGGTTCTTCAAGCCACAAATTTGCTATAGTTGACTGCAGCAGTTCTGAATACAGATGCAAGGTTTCAAAGCACTGTTTCCCATTTGTATTGAAACAAAATAGTTAGCAACCCCTTGAAGCGAAGTGCTGTAAATAAAGTTTGTCCCTTCACTCTATGTCAGCTGCTGTTGGCCAGCCAATATCACTGTCAGTAAGTACTCAGACATTCAGAGAAGGATACATGGGAAAAAAATTAAAGGTATTTTTTTGTTTTCAAACCAAAGTCACAAGGCTTTGATCAACTTCCTCACAGAAACTATAGCAAAACAAAGTTCCACATACTCTGACCACTGAAAATTGCACCCAGGCTGTGGATAATGGTGCTGAGTAACAGAAATTACTTCCTAAAAAACAGCAAAAAGTGGTTTAGCTTAATTCTGAAGATTTTTAGCTGCAGAGAGATGTCACCTTGCTCTAGAACAGATGGGCATAGGCATCAGTTTAGAACATGACAGTGTTCTGTTTTCTTAAGAGTTCTTCAAACAAACAAATTCTAGACTGATGAAAACTCTCAGTTACATTTTGCTGTTAATGAAGTTTCCCTGTCCATTCACTACATCTAATGTTCAAAAAAAAAAAAAGATTGGTGTGGTGAACAAATCCCACTATAATGTTCAGTACACACTATAATGCTTGACTTGCTCATGAGGATGACTAGTGTTTGATTACTAATGGAAAGATCTTAATAAATTGTATCTTATTATAAGGACAGTGGAAGTTAATTTTCCTTCACTATTTCCTATATAAACTAAATCAACGGCATTTTTACAACCTCCTACATGGCAGAATAGACTACAACATTATGTGTTTAGTGATATGTGTATTAATAAGATTGTGTTAACCCAGTGAAGCTGTCAGCATTTTATAACCTTTTCTTTTTATAATGACTCTCCTGGAAACAAGCCCACATATGCTACAAATAAGGTCATAGGTATTAAAACATATTCCGTGAAAAAGAAAGTCCAGAATGCCTGGGTCTGTTTTACTGGTGAATGCTACTGCTAGGCAGACACTGGTGTCAAACTCTGCATGTTGCAATGCCCACTTAAGAACCCTGGGAGAATGTGTGTGTGTGTTTGTGTGTGTCTGTGTGTGTGCCTGCTTCCACATATCTGACAAAGCCTCCAAAGCTTTGGTTCCCAGCTAAAGGTGAACTGTCACTGTTGTCTCATTAGAAACATTGCTACTTGTTTTGTGTGGAATAGCTCTCATTGTCTTAGAGAGACAGAGTTAAATAGGTAGATTAAACCAGCTCATACCTATCATAAATTGTGGGGAAGCTTCCCCTCTCTCTTCAAGACAAATACCAACAAATTCTACTGTAAAAGGTTACAAACTTCACTTTAATTGGGCAAGACTCTTAAAAGCTAAACTCAATTCTTACTTTGCAATGTTCCCCAAACTTCTAAACAGAGACATATTTCTGAACACCTGCCACTTTGATGTGTCAGAGGCATCATTGTCTTGCTCCGCAAGTTTCAAATGTTAGTCATTATTCTGCCTTTTTCTCTTCTACTTTGCCTCAGCTGTTAAAGCTACTAAACCCTTCATCACTTGCCTTTATTGCCAAGTTACTATATCATCTGGAGACAATCACAAAATAACTTCCAATTAATTTAAGCAATCCTGTTAAGAATGTATAATTTCTGCCATAATAGTCCAAACTTGTGCTGAAATATGTGCTCTTCTGTTGAAATTCAACATAGTCTATGTTGCCTACTCCAAACTATTTATTAGGGTATACGCCCATTAGGGTACACTCCCAATTTTTTTAGCTTTTATGTATGCATTTCCTGGGAAAAGCTGCTTTTAATGCTTGAGCTGATAGTCTTACAGGTAAAACTCTTATCAATTGGTGTACTTTCAGTACTGCCATGTCTCAGGACTTGACAAATTTTATCTTGTTTTCTATTTTTTGTCTTTGACTCCTGCCTTATAATATACTGAGTCTTTTCTGTTGCATAAAATTGAAGATGGAATATTTTCTTTATCATTTTCTCACTTATTTTCGTTGTCTGTACAGATATCAACCTCCCATCTGATCAGCCCTTAATCTCAGGCCCACCAACCAAGAGATAATGGTGTTTAACTAGTAGCTTTTCTCTCTGCTGCTTTCCACAGGACTTTGTCAGAATCACCCCCAAAGCTACCTCCTTTAAATTTCTTCTTGAATTTCCTTTTCCTATAATGCACCCACAAATTTTACAGCACTGCTCCCCATTGCACTAATTACTTACTCATTATTTCCATGCAGTCCCCTGGCAGTCTGTATCCATCTGCCATATCCCAACTTACACTCAGCTTGTAAACTTCTTAAACTTCTTTGTGAAGTTCTAGATAAACACCATCTTGTTCTGTGTTTTTACAGTGTTGCTTACAATGGAATCCCAGTTTGTGACAGAAGCTGCAGGCAGGAATGTAATACAAATAAATTCTAATTAGCACTGGACAGGTAGTATACTCCTGCAAGAAGGCTGAAGCTGCATACGTAAAATGAAGTGTGGCATGCTGATTAACAAGCAACAATTAGGTTAGCAAAAATTCTGATTAAAAGGCTTTTAGAGGTCATTTCTGAAGTGTGATTCCACATAGTGCAAGATTGGTATTCCCATTTAGAAAAACATTTAGACTCACCATTTTTCTAGCTTGCTACAGCAAGTTCTTAATAATGGAGGACTAAGGACCTGGCACCTAACTTTGGTGCTGCTATTCCTGTATGGCATTGTCTGCATACTTCTCTTTCAAAACATATGTCTCATTTTCTCCTGAGCCTGTCCCTCTTCAGTACGTAGGACATGAATGCTGGCAGTTCTTTGGGTGTGATATAGGATTTTGTTGAGGAATGATTGCCATTTGTCCAAAATTCACACCTGCGTCTTATAGTTGGAAGAAATTTTTGGAAATTTATCATAAAATAATCTAACTGTGATAGAAAATGAGGATAGGAAAGGTATAAATAGCACGGCTAGTTTAAAGTGTTTTCCTGATTTTATGACACCTATATGTTTTTGTATATGGGCAGTGCAAAAATACAGCAGAGTGATACAGAAAGAGCTTTAAACAGTTTGGAGGATGAAAAAGGGTTTGAGAAGGATAATTATCTGCAAGAGCTCATTTGCTCTCTGACTGATTGTGAAACCACAAGTGTTAAGAAAAGACAGAATTAAGATAAACTGTTCAGCCTTTCAATTATATTGCATGGGGAAAAGAGAAACAACAAAATTTAAATCCAAAGTCAGCTTTGCAGAACAGACTTTAAAAACAATATGTCTATTTCATAAAGCAAGAAGAGACAGTGCCTGCCTGCCTTTCTTTTCCCTTACTGCCTTAGTGGGTTGACATATCATTATAATCCTAAATGATGATACAGGGCCTCTCTCCTTTCATGGTACCATGAAAAAAGAAGTTTAAAGGAAAGTGAAGGGGAAGTTCTGTAGAAACCTAACTAGTGTGTTTTCCTTTTACTTTTTTAAAAAATTCCTTTTTAAGTTAAAGGAAGAGCCACCGTGACCTACTCTAATTTTTTAATAGGCATAAGGCTTTTATGAATTAATATCTTTTTTAAGTCTGGGGCCTGACTTAACTAGAAGATATCTTTTTGAAATATTTCATAGAATCATAGAACAGTTAGGGTTGGAAAGGACCTTAAGATCATTCAGTTCTAACCCCCCCCCCCTTCCCGTCATGGGCAGAGACACCTCACACTAAACCACGTCACCCAAGGCTATTTCCAGCCTGGCCTTGAACACTGCCAAGGATGGAGCACTCACAACTTCCCTGGGCAACCCATTCCAGTGCCTCACCATCCTCACAGTAAAGAACTTCTTCCTTATATCCAATCAAAACTTCCCCTGTTTAAGTTTCAACCCGTTACCCGTTGTCCTATCACTATAGTCCCTAATGAAGAGTCCCTCCCCAGCATCCCTATAGGCCCCCTTCAGATACTGGAAGATTGCTATCAGGTCTCCATGCAACCTTCTTTTCTCCAGGCTGAACAGACCAAACTTTCTCAGAATGTCTTCATATGGGAGGTGCTCCAGTCCCCTGATCATCCTCGTGGCCCTCCTCTGGACTTGTTCCAACAGTTCCATGTCTTTTTTATGTTGAGGACACCAGAACTGCACACAATACTGCAAGTGAGGTCTCACAAGAGCAGAGTAAAGGGGCAGGATCACCTTTTTTGACCTTCTGGTCATGCTCCTTTTGATGCAGCCCAGGATGCAGTTGGCTTTCTGGTCTGTGAGCACACTCTGAAGCTGGCTCATGCTAACTTTCTCATCGACCAGCACATCCAAGTCCTTCGCAGAAATATGTCTCTGTTTAGAAGTCTGGGGAACATTGCAAAGTAAGAGGTGACCTTAGGTTTGAAAAGTAGTAAAACTGTATCAACAGTTTTAATCCTTTTACAGAGCCACTGCTTACCAACTTTCTCAATTCTGTATTTCCTACAATAAAGTTAAACTTTGCTATAACGTCATGAAAAATTTGATTTTAGCTACCTGATTGAAAAATGAAGACTGCTCTGTTATCAGTCCTTTCTGGCTTTGTGTCCTTAGAAACTTGTAAGTTTAACAGTAAGAATTTTATGGTGTTTTGGTTGCTAACAAACTTATAAACAAAGCAGAATAAGGAACTGATCCCTGTGGGATCTCTAAGGTACACACCTGGACGTTGAGGAGTCTTCACTCTGGAATTAATTATACTTTGAAATTTGCTGGTTATTCAGAGCTGAATGCGTGCAATGCATACTATGGTGATTTTCTAGTCTTCTGGCTTCCTAGTAATATATCATGCAGTACCCAGTCAAGCACATTACTGGAGTCTAATTGCATTACACCTAACCAAATTTTTAATTTCATCAGCTATTATCAAGTTAGCTGCACAAGTTTAATTTTAAAGTATTTCTTTTATGTCTTCATTTTGCTAAACTTAGGAAAGCAGAGTCTGGCTCAGATACAGTCAATCTTAGTGTATTCCTTCTACAATTAGAAATTGCTTAAAACATCAGATATTGGCCTTTCATACAAAATTGCATGGTTTGAGCTTTAGGCATCTGATATGCACCTGGCATCTCATTTTAGAGTGCAGAGGTACATGAGCAAATACAATGAGATCACACTGCTTTATAAAGCTAATTTACCATGTCAGTAGATAAAATCTAGCTGGCTTGTCACCTGTTCCCACATTCATCCTTAGTAAGAAGTTCTATTTCAGAGAATGGAACCATATCATGAGGACAGTGTCTTCTGTGCAGTACAATTCAGTACTTAAACTCACATAGACAAAAAGATTCCAGATAATGCCCTTGAGGCCTATTCCTATGTATGAGCTATGAATAGAAACAGCAAACAGCACAGCTGTTGAAAACTGAATCAGTTTTTTAAGCTCACCTATGATAAACCAAAATTATTACATTTTTTTTCAAACTCTGCTCCCCACATTTGCTTGCATATCTTTGAAATTACAAACACTTTTTCAGACTTGCTATCTCAGTCCATTTTACCAGACAACAACTTTCTGACTTGCAGACTATTTTATTATATTTCAATTTCCCATATCAGTCACTTCTTTAATATTAAAGTTTGTCTTAGTAGGAATGTTGGTACTCAAGATATTTTATTCTGTCCCGTATTTTTTCTCATCTAGAGTGCAGTATAAGGCAACTTTGTGATGAAATAATCATATTCCATCTCCTTCCCCACAATTCCTGTATTTATCATTATTTTTATTATCATCTGTCTTGGGTTTTTTTTTGGTTATTGCCTATTAAAAAAAAAAAAGCCAGAAATGGTCTTCTGCTCTGCAGTTTCTAACTTAAGCTACCATTTGGATTTACCTTTTATCCTAGCTGGTAGCATATCCATAATGTAAAATAATGACCTTCTTTCCTTCACTGCCTGCAGCTGCTTGATGTTACTCCAGTTACATCAAGTAACTCCACACTGAATAGGAGGGCTGAGAAATCAATCAGTGGAAATTGAGTGACACAGGTATGGTTGGATTTGGATGTTCTAAAAAAATCGGCAAGATTTTTCTACAGTTTTTGGCTTTTGATTTTTTTTTTAACTGAGAGAAGTGACAAGGTAAGCTGGTGAAAGATGCTGGCTTTATAATATGATGAATTACATCATGTATTTCAGCCACCCTATCTTTGATCAGATACAATTATATTCTCCTGTCATATCCTAATAAAATTACTGAGGTACCCTTCATGCTGACTAAACATTTCTCTCTCTCAACTAGAGCTGCGTGAAATATCAAAGAAAATACAGTTTGTTCTTAATTTATTTCCTACACTTGGTGCTATCATTTTCCCATGTCCTGGAATATTTTGAAGAGGAAGATGTTCTAACTACTTCCAGTCTGAATTTTGAAAGGCTAGCTAAGAGAAAAATCTTACATTCCCAAAGCCAGTTTTTGATATATATATTTCAACTTATTTTGATCTTAATGAAGATGTGATAATCATATGATTCTTAGTGAAAATATATATTTTACAACTGAGTGACAATGGCAATTTAAGGACTTGCCATCCTTTGGAATAACCCTTGTTTATTTTCATATGTAAATTGCCCTCTAACTTCTCAACCTGAAGAGCTATATATTCTAACTAAGAAATGCATTGGTGAGAAAACAATGTGGAGGAAATTAGCCTCATCTCACTTTGACTGACATAAAAGATGTCCTGGGTTCAGCAGTAGCAGTCATTTTTCTCCTTAGTAGCCGGTGCAGTGCTGTGGTTTTAACTTTCAACATGAGAACAGTGCTGATAACACCAATGTTTTTAGTTGTTGCTCAGTAATGTTTACTCTGACCAAGGACTTTCTGAGTCTCATGCTCTGCCAGGGAGGAGGAGAAGCCAGGATGAAGCAGACAGGACACCTGACCCAAACTAGCCAAAGAGGTATTCCATACCACAGCACATCGTGCCCAGTATATAAACCGGGAGCAGCTACCCAGAAGGGCTAGATCACTGCTCAGTTCAGGCTGGTTATCGGTTAGCAGGTGGTGAGCAGTTGTATTCTCTTCTCTTGTTATTTCCCTTATTATTATTATTATTGGTGGTAGCAGTAGTGATTTGTGTTATACCTTAGTTACTGGACTGTTCTTATCTCAACCCATGGGAATTACATTCTTTTGATTCTCGTACCCATGCCTCTGGGAGCGGGGGTAGGAGGAAGAGGGGGAATGAGTGAGTGGCTGCTTGGTTCTGAATTGCCAGCTTGGCTTAAACCACGACAAAAGATAATAAGAGCAAAAAATCAGTCAGGGAAATAATAGTGACCCTACTCTGAGCAGTCAAATAGAAAGGAAACAAGCTGTTTGCAGTTTTTGTCTTTCTCAAATACTGCAACTGAACTGTTCACTTAGCATTCTTTTTTGGGTGTGTGAATGTGTTATTCTAATTTTTAAAAATCAAAGTACCTGTTCATCTGAACTTTGTCTTCACATAGTAAATGTGTTTAACCATATGTAAGAATTAAGAGACAGGACGGTTAATTGTGTTAAAGAGTAGTAAACACACTACTACTTTCAGCAGTTTTCAAGATGATTGATTCCCTATTATTTGTATTCTTGCATCTTGGATCCCACTTCAAGAAGCTGCATCTCTTCAAGCTGACAAATAATCCACATGACTGCATTTATCCCTAAGCAGCAACTTAATGACATTTTATCCTACTGGCTACACTATGAAAAAAAAAAAAGAGAAAAATAAATGCTTATTTTTGTAAATGGCAGTAGAAACAAAAGGGAACATGACTTCAAAATATTTTTCCCTAAGTTGTGGAAAGTATTATATAAATCCTTTATGCATTAAAAAGTCATTTGTTTTATTCCTTAATGTATTTTTTCATGGAGCATTAGAAGAATAAATACAAGCTTCTCATTAATGGACAAATGTTTATAAAGATCACTTTGTGAGAGTAATGAATACTTAGAGTAATATTCTATATTAGCTATTTGCATCTATGGTGATACTGACCTCCATATCTAAAACTTTCAGCACATCAGAAATGTATGAACTGTTTCTTCAAGGGGAAAATAAACCATCTGTTATTTGTTTGTATTTCTGGTTGAGGTGAAAGCCACTTTGAGGATTAAGCATTAATACACAGAAGCATATTTTTCTTCTGATTTTGTCCTGTTCTCATCTTTATGATGTCAATTGGTCTGAGGAGAATGCAAGCTTAGAACTGTTAAATTTTCACAAGGGAGGTTTTCATAATGTCACAAGTTTCACTTTTTATCTTTAGGGCATGAGAGAATTCATGACTTTTCCTGATATTTTGAGGTAATGAAGTCTTGAACTGTGTGGTGTGTGCAATATCATTTGCAAAGTAAGTTTTAGGATTGCTAAATTAATTTAATTTCATACTATACAGGGGTAAGAAAACTGTTCTTCAAACAACACCAGTCTTCATGCACTTCTTTTGAGGTGCCCCCAGGTAGCGTATAGATAGATTATTTTCCAATGCACAGAGCTAGGCAGGAACACATTCACAACTGTATCCTCAGTAATATAATTTTGCCATTGTTAAGGAAAGATCATAGGTTTTGTATTGATCTGGGAGTGCAGGATCTCAGGATTTATGCAAGTCTGCCTTGTCCAGAGCTGATTTGAACATTTTTAGTAATAGCATAGTGGTCAAGTGACCACCTGGTCCCCTGGTTTAGTATAAGTTCTGTGAATCCAATGTTTTTAAAAGGCATAACAAACTTAGGCTTGTCACTGTGTATCAAACAACAGCTAACTGGGGCTGAGGCAGTGTGACCTGAAAGCTGTACTTGGGAACAAAATGGAGGAAGCAGGCTGTGATAAGTAAACATGTAAAAATTACCCAAATGGTCACCAAGATTGACCAGAAAAGGACCCCACTACCATCACCATGATCAAACTCCTCCCAGTGCAGACCTCAGGGTGTTGATATCTCCTTTTAACCCTTAATTATCTTTTTTTTTTTTTTCTTTTCAGGAAGAATGAAACTGCCTGCCTCAGGATACAGAATGAGTGTGACATTTGGGAAGAAAGCTTTGTATAGCTATTGAACGGTACCATTAGACAGGCTTTTAATTATTAATTAGATAATTTACTTGATTGGATGTTTAAAACATCAGCTGGACTGACAATGGATTCTTGTCTTCAGATATATATGGTGTGTCCCTTTTTGTATGTAACATGATTTTGGTGTAACATGATCTGTCAACCCAAAATTCTGTCAATACATGATTCTGGCAAAAATGCAGTCTGGTATGGCTTTTCTTCAATGTCATGTCTGACGCATGCAGTCATAAAGAATAACATCCAGAACCTTTAACATGAGCTCTACAAGCACTAAAATCCTTACAAGAAGAAAGCAGGAAAACAGATGCTTGTTTTGCTAATCTAGGAGAAATGTGGAGGATATTTTTATTGTTTTTTAAAATCCACATGAGTCAGACCAGTGCAGAAGGGAAACTCTTAGAAGGTTTGCAGAGGGCTTGATTAGCTTTCCTTTGAGGAGTCAGGACCAGTAGGTCTGAGAATGATAATGCTTTTAGAAAAAATAAAGTAAAATAAAAATTATACAGTTGTCAACCCTTTCTGAGATACAATGCAACACTACTGGTATGCCAACTCTGCCTGCCCTTGAATAACACTGCTGATATTTTGCTTTTGTTTTCTTGGCCTTTAAAGATCAAAAGAGCTTGTACATCTATGATTATAACAACACCAACAATTATGCCAAATAACAGAAAAAGCTATATGTTTGCTGCAGGGGAAAAAAAGAAAAATTACGCATTTTATAAAAATAATTATTGTAATTTTGCATAATGAAAAAGAGATGCTGTCTAAGAATTCAAATGTCTCAGTCTCCTCTTCAGCATCTGCACGGTGTAATATGTACAAGGTTGTAGCAAGTAATTTAAAAGAATAACAGTAGAATTTGTTTCATTTCAGAGTCCTGGACCATATTTAGATTTTAACTCATTCTTTGGGAACCTAAAATTCACATTGCTGACAGAATGTGCAGCTAAAGTAATCTCATTTATTGCTGATTGCTGTTTATGACTGATAAGCCCTATTGGCATTTGATGCAGGATTAATGTTAATTAAGGTTCAGCTTGTATGTTTTCAATGTAGCTAATTAAAATGAGAAATTGATTAATTATTGGGCTCAGTGCACAGTAACTTAGCTTTCTGGAGAACTCTAGTGCAGTGGACCTTGGGACTGCTCCTGCTTCCACGTATATCAGGGACAAGACTCCATCAGGCCCTTCTGAATATAAGTGACTAAGCCCCAGTACTCTGAGCTGTCCTCACTCAGTCACAAGTTGATATGTGTGACCTCATCTCAGCTGTTTGGAATTACTTCAAGTATTTTTCTCTAAAGGAGATAAAGCTGTATTTTACTGTGTGGAGAAAAGTTTGTACCAAGGCAGAAGATGTCTGCCATAATGATGTACAACTTCAGGAATAGTAATTTTTCCTCACTGTTGCTCTGCTATATCGTCAATGTAATTAGAAGAGGTTTAGATTGATGCTCCATTACAAATCTATTTATTATTTTATTACTTCATTGCAGATAACTTTTAGATTAATGATGTTGACTTTATCTCTAAGCATTAGCTGATGCATTATTTGTGTCCACATTAAATGTAGAAAGATGCTTAATGTATGTGATTATTTCCATCTGAAGTTGTTGGTCATGTTCAAATGACAAATGCACTAAACATTAATGAATGTTTTTGACCAGTGCTGTGACACAACAAATTATTTTTACAGTCTTAATACAGGAAGAAGTCTTCTTCTAACAGTATTGTCATAAGCAAAATTGTGAAGAAAGTTGGTCAGCTATAAGGCAATTGGATATTAGTCTCCAATGAGAGACTAATTTACATCCTAATGTGAGTGCCATAGCTCAGTATTGAAATAAAATGACTGTATTTAATCTGTTGATTAAATACACCTGTTTTGGGTAAAATGTCACCTGACACAACACTATAATCATTATTTCCCATTGGGATTGCAAAAGTTGTCAGAATCTTTTTCTGTTTTACCTCTTTTCTGTATCATTAGGGCTGCATTCAATACCTTTCCTTGAACACTTACTGGTTGTTGCTTGGAGAAAGTGGTATGATGCCATGGTCTGTATTATTTTCATCTGTAGTCAATAAGGATATGGTAAGAGAGCACTTCTGAATGAGGAGCATCAGAAAAATGTCCTCCAAGGCACAGTGGAGGTAGCGGTCTGAAAATGTGGGATATACAACTTTCATCACAGACATTGGTTTCTATTAACATAGAATTATCAGCTTCAAATAATTTATATTTGAGAATGTGTTTATTGTTTCCATTTGTGTTTAATGCCATTTGATGTAGAGATTCAGAAAGCAGATGAACATGATTTAGAAGGAGCAGTGTCTTTCAGTGGATACAGAATTAATAATAAGTAACAAAAACAATTAAAGGTATAAAAAGATAATGGGAAAGAAGGAAAATCTAATGGCTCTCTATTAATACCTTCTGTCATGATAAATGAAGAGTTCATTGAACAGATCTTTAGGTAAAAACCTCAGCATTTCTTGTATTATACGAATATGGTATTAAGTTCCTTAGCATTTGGCTCTATTTTTTATATTAATCTTATTAGAATGCTGTTATCTGGCACCTATTATACCTTTTGTACTTTTGACAAATTCTGATTAACAGTTTCTTGGGATATTGCAAATGTTTAGGAATTGTGTATTCATCATTGTAAGCATTCTGAAATTTCTGTATTACAAATTCAAATGCAAAATATTCAAACACAAAATTCAGATACAGTTTTGAAAAATAAAACCCAGAAAGTTCTTGCTGCTCAAAGGGTAATGGAGGCACTTTTGATCTCCTTACAACTGCTCTATTCTTGATATTTGGCTTAAAATTGACTGCCTGCCAAAGAACTTTATTTCTGCTTCTAACACAGGCTAATTATGCTGCATCAAGATAAGAGTTCTGACACATTTTTACTGTTAAATTTCCAGACTTTCATTTTGTCAACTTTTGAGGAGACTGATTTTCATCAAGTTCTGATGATATACCTGTTGTTGGCACTGTTGGAAGGCCCTGTCCATATGTAAGCAAAAGATTTTGTGTTTTAGAACCTTTAAAAGCAGCTATCCACAGAGATCCTAAATGGCTACATTTTTTTTCCTGAATATGACATAAATATTTGCTTTCAAAACACATTCCTGCAGATGAAAAGTGGGCATATGTAATTCTTTTCATAGTGTTTTATAATTTATTCATGTGCAATACAGAGAAATCTCTAGGCTCAGGTGTCTTTCAAGAGTTTCCCAGTTAGAAACTCCACCATCAATATAGGTAGAAATTATTCCCCTGAACTGTATTTCCCCTGTTCAGTCTGTCCTATTGTGTGAATCAAATAATTATTTTTTTTATTAAACACATGGCTCATCCTGTATCAGTAAGTACATATTGGCAGTATTGGACTAAAGGTTTATTTAAGCACATTGTGACTGGAGTATCCAAGTAGTGCTGACAGAAAGCCAAGTTCAAGAAACTCACTAAAGCAGACGTGCAGTGAGGATGCCAAACCTGGCATAGCAGAAAGACATGCAGGGTGATGCTTTTATCATTGTCAAAGTCTACCACTCCCTGACTAGCAGCCTTTTTGGACCAATTAAGGAAGAAAAATTTAGATGGTGAGAGGTAGAGTAATTTAGTAAAGTATGAATGCATTTTTTCCAAAATGACATCCAAATTGATTCAGTACTTTAAACATTATTTCTAACTTTGTTCTGCTTCTTCATTCTCCACAGTCAACAGGAAAACTAGACTCAGAATAACGACAGTGACTTAGTCAAAGCTGGATTCCCTATTTAGCTCACCAAATTATGGCTAAATTCATACTTATCAAATGTCAGTTGCTTACTCAATTAGGTTCTACAGTTCTGCATTGACTTTGTATCAATGCACCCATTTTCCCCCCTGTCCTAAGTGAATTGTCCCTTTTTAATTCAATTAGTTTTGCTCACTGATTCAACAGGTCACAAGATTAATGCATTAACGTTTTTATGGAAAGATGCCAATCACACCTAAACTATGCTTAAAGAGCCACTTGAATTGAAAGCAAGCTTAATAAATTTAAATGTTAGTAGTACATTTTTAATGGATATAAATCCATGTTTTTTTCTGTGCTTCTGGGCCTACTTAACTGGGCAATAGTTTGGTTTACTAATCTGTACTACAAGGGAAAAAATACCTCCATAGTTCAACAGTTCTCTGTCTTGGATCACTTCCACATGTAATTTTTATCTCTATGTCACTAATTGCAAAGTCTGAGACAATTCATTTTCTGTTTCTTTTTCAGATGCAGGACATTTTCTTTACTGTTATTTCTTTTATTACTGCTAGTGGATTTAACACTGGGTTTCAGTGGTTGGTATATACAAGTGTCACTGTCCTGTTCACTTGTCATAGAAGAGCGAATTCCTAATTGTGAAGCTGAGAAAAGAAGGATAAACAAGAATTTATTTTTGGGTATTTTCTAACATCTGTCTGTCACAGACAAGGCTTCCTACCTTCTACAAGTCCAACTTGCTATTGAATGTGTCACTTAAATGTCTTTTTGTTTGCAAGTAGCAAGAATTCTCCCCAGTGCATGTGTATAATCCTTGCAGCTGTGTATGTCCTCTCTGAGGCTATTCTCTGTGGTGCGGTTACTGCTACTGGTGCTGCTGTTGCAGAGGCCAGGTAAGGAATGGTTAGAAGAGCAATGTGCTCTTCTCAGAAAGTCAGAAAGTGTCAGAATGTTCCAGGCTGAGTTTACATAGGTATTACCATCTTTTTAATTTGGAAATTTTGGTTGAAAAATAACCTTTATTCTCCCTAAACTAGGATAAGACAAGCCTCTTTATTTTGTTCTTTTATTTATGTTTTCCTTCTTTTAAGCTTTTTCTGTGGCTAATGTAGGACAAAAAGAGATAGAACAAAAATCAAAGTCCAAAACACGCTGAGGGGATGAGCAAGTAGGAAAGCCTGACATTAGCATTGCATGGGAAATGCCATTGTTGCTAGTGAAAGAACAACAGAGTTCAGAAGCACAGACGCTTGGTGCTGGGCATTTACCATACATGCGTCTTTGGTCAAGTGCTATTATAGTTCTTACCATGCTATACAGTCTCAACTAAAAGTCAAAAATCAGAAATCATTCAAAGCTCAAGGGCACTGAGATGGCTTTTTACTTTGCCATGGCTTCATGATATAAATGGTCTGTGGTCACACTTCTGCTCATAGAAGTCCTTGTTTAAACAGAAATTTTGGAGTTAATTTTTTTCCTTTAAACTTAAAAGTGCTGATGTGACATTACTAATCGCCTCATTTGAATCTCTCCTTTAAACTAAAAACCTTCCCCAAAACCCCAAAATAAGCAACAAAACCTTGAGCTTTTGTGTGAGCTGTACTACATCCAGGTTACATTGAGAACCACATTTTAAACAGTCGTAATATGCTTGTAGAAATGTTTTAATTAAAATTTTATTCAATTCAAATGTATTAATTCTGGAAAGATTATCACTGCAGTCATTCACATAAGTATCTGAAAATGCTGGGTTGCTGTTTTGTTTTGTTTTGTATTTTTCTATAAGCGAGATGCTTCAGCAATGAGATTTAAGGAGTAAATATAATGAATAAACTTTATTTGGTTAAAATAAGGACAAACTGAGACAGTTTAATCTTGATTTTTTCTTAACTTAGCCTAACATCTTTCTCAAATTTTTGCCTGATGTCTGCATAGACATAAAGTAAAATCAATGTTCAATTGCATTACTTTCGATTTTTCTAGGTTGCTACATTTAGGAGAATTTGTTTCCATGAGAACTGATTGCTGAGGAAATAATTCAGCTTACCTCTTGCTGGAGTGATCAGTGAAATCCAGATTTTACTGCAGGTAAAATGTCCTGCACTGACTGTGTAGAAGGATTACATTAAACTAGGCAAGTTTAGGAATATATCAAGAAGACTTTTATTTCCTTTCATAACTGGTAAAGATTGCCTTACGCCTTAATCAACATATTAAGACATCACAGTACAGGGCAGACGTGGTAGCCTAATCTCTGACTAACGTAGGTCGCCTATTTTTGTCTGCCTAAAGTAACTATAAGTTGGAGGTGCATTTTCATGTGTTTACTTTAAACTACACTACTTTTAGTTAGCTGGCTGGACCTTAACATAGTTATTCGAAACTCTGGATGAACCTCCAGTTTTATGAAAATTGTCTGCATGAAAAACATGGGAAAAAATGAATGTCAATGTGTTTTATTAATCAATTGGATTTTTTTTTTGTTTCACTTGACTTTTTACTGCTCATGAGCTTGTGATATTTTATCTTGCAGATCAGCAGGAAAATGTTTTAAACTAAAGTAGATGTTGACAAATGCACCTCCTAAGCGTTTTGCTTTATGACCTTTTGCTGGTAGTCTTCTCTGATGATGTAAAAATATCCTGAGAATGCCCAAGCAAAGACAACTGTTATAAAGGGCCTATTGGGCAGTGGGTCCTTCAGGCCTTGGGTTTTACTGTTATAGGATATACTCTACATAGTTGCTATGCAGTTTCTATATGACTTCTATAGATCTGTTTCCTTCAGTAGCCATTTCCTTTAGAATTGAAGCACAAAGTACGTATTTTTCTCAGACTCTTTTGTTACCAGAGTATAAGCTACAGGACAAAAACAGTTAATGACTGTGCAGACTCTTATAAAAATGTATATTTGAAAGCAAAATGAATAATGCATGTGGTTATAATGTGACCTGTAAAACTGCAAACACTTCAAACGTCTGTACACATCATGTAACATTCCAATTTCATTTGTAGAAACATGTTAGAAAAGTATATATGTATATGATTTCAGACATTATAATGATAGCAATTTAAAGATCAGCAAAAACCTCCTAGCATACTAGTATAACATTGACAAATAATTATTGTTTGAAATGTATATTAATCATGAGTAATTATGAGTACACTGTGGATTACTTTAAGCCTGAATTGTTGTTGATTATATAGTCTAATTTGTATCTGGTTCTAATGGTCCTCATCATGTTCTGATCCTTGGAAGTAATTGATTGTGATAATTACAAAAATCATAATGAAATCCTAGTGAATAGGGCACAAATGGAAAACAAATGCACTACAGGTATCTCTACGTTGCAGAATCGTCTCTCCTTGTACAGACCCTTTTTTGCCTTTAGAATGGTTTGATTTATTTTATCAAAAGTGCACTGCCATTTACTCTTGATGTCTGACATACAAGTCATCCATATGATGGGTCAACAAGTGCATATTACTGGACTGACTATAGCTTACAGATCCCCTCCCGAAGGGGAAATAAGGAAGGCTCTAGAGTGAACCCAACCTATTTTCTATAATGTGTAGACATCTGTAGTGTCCATCTGCTTCTGACATCTGTGTGACAGGATGGATTGTTTATAACTCCTAAAACAAGCATTATAGTAGTCAAGATAGAATATGTCTTTTTCATATAACTTTACTTTTTTGAACATAGTGAATTAAATCTGCTAATCAACAGCCCACTGACTTCAGTAGATACATTCAATTTTTCTCCTTTGGTTTAAATGATGAATATTAGCACAATTAATGTCTATAATCAATAGTAATCTATGCTTTCTACTATCTAATAATCTGGGTGAGAGTAAAACATGATGTGGTGTTTCACATAACACCAGCTTTATAAAGACATGTGACATCCAAATGAATAATTTTTAATAGCTTGTAGGAATAAAAAAGGGGTAGCAGCGAGCATATAATTAAAAATATTAATTTTCTCCCTAAATTTCTAAAATTTCTGTGACGAGCAATGTAATATAAAAATTGTAGCCTTTATCTCTAAATTTTGTCAACAAAAGTCAACAAAGCATTGCATTACAACTCATTACATGGCTAGTTTATTTACCATCAGTCTTATATTTATCTTTAATTTGCCTAACTTACTACTTTTGAAATACTGTTCTACCTAAATTTTAAATAAAGGCAATTAGATACAGCCTACATGGCTTCACAACAGGTCCTTTCTGCTGCCAGGGACCACCGCTGGCTCAAATTATCACAATTTTAAAGAATTTAGTAGTTTTAAGTCCCTTGTGATCTAATTTATATGTTTATTTATATTTAAGGTAACTTTTCTTTGCCCTGCTTCATCTTCTTAAATATTTAGTGAAATTTATAGAACAGATTTTTCTCTGCTGTATTAATTATCAAGTAACTGGTCTTTCTCTTTTCATCTGCAGGTTGCGCTGGCCTTCACCTTGAATGCAGTGCTGATGAATTAAGGTTAAAGGTTTCCCTCCTAAAATCCAGGGCTGTCATCTTTCCTTTTGCCCTGCTCTGGCCTCTTAGGATCTTGGGCTGACTGGTCACTACACCAAAGTTGCCCCCAGCTTTCACACTAACAATTAACTGTTCCTTTTTGTAAATCTGAGACACAGCAAACCACCTTCTCTCTTCCATCACCTGTGTTGGCTCCTCAGGCATCTATGTCAGGAAGCTGTCATCAGTGGACTTTAGAAATCTCCCAGTTTTTTGTGCCCTACTGTGTTGTCCTTCCAGCGGATCAGGATGGATAAAGCCCTAGATCACTGGTTATTTGGAGAGCATTGCATAAAGACTGATACTAGATACAGGTTATTTTAATGCTTTGAATTTTTAAAGTTCTATCATACAAATAAACTTAAAAACTCTGTCATACAAAATTGAAGTTCTGTCATGCAAATAAACTGTATGCAGGTTTTATATGAGTTCACGGAAAACTGATTGCACTAAACTGGCTGTATATAATTTTACTGAAATGCTAAGGATTACAAATTTGTTTATATGTTATTAACACTATGATAATTACATTTCTTTAGTACATTGTAGTTATTTGATATTTTTATTAGGAATCTGGAAAGGTATGAAGATAAAATGGCACATATCAAGTGGATTGAAAGTGTTTAGATAATATATCCCAAAAGAGAATGAGGAAAGAACCATTAGCTAGTTGCATCAATGGGAATGTTTTTTGTCTTATGTTATTTTTCTTCCACATCACCGATCAAATCTTCACTAATAAATGTGAAAGTGCTGCAAAATTTAAGGAAATGTTTATTAATATAGAGGATGCAGCACTAGTACAATATTATTTGCTTATTATCCAGTTATGAGAATGTTATTTTTTACCATGATGAGGTGTATGATCATACATCAATAATAAAGAAGTTATTTGTTATGTGGTTCTTGCCTGCTGGATGAATTGATGAGAAGTTATTTTAAAAAACTGTAAGAACAATTGTAAAATATAGTGCCTTAGAATTATTATGTAAAATTAAAAAGTGGTATAGATGGAAAAATTAATCTGGATTAGAATAGCTGAGCATGACTGATGTGCAGTTGGAAATGCAAGGAAAGTAAGCCCTGCTGGCTGTACAAAAGAGAAATATTTGCTATGTCTATATTAACAAGGGCTTGGTTTGAAATGACTGGACCTAGGAAGTAAAACACGTAATGGGAATCCTGTCCAAACTATTTCTTGCTTATTTTCACCTGATGATTTTATGTGGAAAAACATTCAGTCTGGGCTTCTGATTGCAGTCTCCAGCTTTTTCATTTTTGTTTCCCTATGGCGCCAACCAAAGCAGTTTCAGCACTAAAATTTTGATCTGCCTCCAGTTCTCATTGGAAAATTTAAATTAAATAAATCATTTAAACATTTCAGTAGCTGTTATTGCACTATCATAGTCTACTTATACATTTCAGCTTGTCAAAGAATGATGTGCATTTATGGGTGTTTTAATGGAAATATATATAAAAAATTCCAGGGTGATGTAAAACATATTGCAAATGAGTTCAAAATTAAAGGCACTTCATGCCCTTTATTGGATTCCTAGTTTTGCTTGTTTTCAAGCTAATCGCTGATAATATGCGATGGGAATGCAGATATGGAGCTGGTTTGAGCTGTCATGCATAGAGATTTCACATTGCATATAAATATATACATATTGTATTTACATTTCATCTAGATAAATGCAATGCAAAGAGAACAGAGTATCCAAAGGGGATATTGTGCGTGGATATTGCAGTACATTTCAAGTAAAGATCTTAGGCCACCTTTTTCTGGTACAATTGTGAAGATTTGCAAAGGACAGGTACTATGAACTGTTTTTAAAATCAACTGAGACTCCCTCTGGCATTCTGGACTCTGGACTGATGTGCATTTGTTGATGCGACTTTTATGCTCCAAAATCCTCTAGATGACAGAACAATTTTGGCAAATCTGAAATGAGGACCAAGTACCTGAAATATACAACTATTTAAAATAAACTTTGAGTAAAACTAACTTCATAATCTGGCTTTATGTTGGGATGAATTGAGATTAGGGACCCATACCTTGTCTTCTCAGGTTTATGCTAATATTCCACAGTTAGAGAAGGTTAATCAGTGAAAACATACACTGTGTCTTATGTAAGACTGAAGAACTGTGTGTGATTAGAATTTTCTACAGGAAATTCAGTTTTATAAATTAAATATCCCCAAGTTCCTCAGAGGTGGGTGGTGGGAATTAAGTGTATGGTAAATGATAAAACAATTTCTCTTTTAGGAGATTAGATGAAACTGTTAATGACTCACTCTATGACTGTGTCCAGGATGGCATTTTTTGATTATTTCCATTCCCAACAATTCAACCATGGACATTTTCAGAAAAAAAACAAAACAACCCAAGCCCAAAAAACAGTTAAGAAAGATTTTTCAAAAATACTTTAGACTCCTTTAAGTTTCATCCATATATGACAAATAAAACAGAATACTTCCTCTGTATGTATTTATCATGATCACAGAATCATAGAATCATTGAATAGTTAGGGTTGGAAAGGACCTCAAGATCATCTAGTTCCAACCCACCTGCCATGGGCAGGGACACCTCACATTAAATCATGTCACCCAAGGCTCTGTCCAACCTGACCTTGAACACTGCCAGGGATGGAGCATTCACAACTTCCTTGGGCAACCCATTCCAGTGCCTCACCACCCTAACAGGAAAGAATTTCTTCTTTATATCCAATCTAAATCTCTGCTGTTTAAGTTTCAACCTGTTACCCCTTGTCCTATCATTACAGTCCCTAATGAATAGTCCCTCCCCAGCATCCCTGTAGGCCCCCTTCAGATACTGAAGTGCTGCTATGAGATCTCCACACAGCCTTCTCTTCTCCAGGCTGAACTGCCCCAACTTTCTCAGCCTGTCTTCATGTGGGAGGTGCTCCAGTCCCCTGATCATCCTCGTGACCCTTCTCTGGACTTGTTCCAACAGTTCCATGTCCTTTTTGTGTTGAGGACACCAGAACTGTACACAATGCTCCAGGGCAAGTCTCACGAGAGCTTCAACTGGTGTTTTGCTCATGGGCTCCAGAGGAATCTCTGCTCTGGCACCTGCAGAACATGGAGCACATCCTCCCCCTCATTTTTCTCTGGCCTGGGAGTCTGCAGGGCTGTTTCTCTCGCCTTTTCTCTCCCTCCTCTCTCTCACAGCTACTAAGCAGCATTTTTTACCTTTTCTTCAATACATTTCCCAGAGCATCACCATTTTGGTCTTAGCTTTGGCCAGCAGCGATCCATTGGAGATAGCTGGAATCGATTGGAATCTGCTGTGTCCAGCATAAGGCAGATCCTGCAGCTACAAAACTCTGCCCTGCCGCATACACCCAGCAGAGTAAGTGCGGCCAATGTAGCTTAGATATCAGTTCTTTGAATAGCTGTATGTGCTCCATGCAACTTGGTTGGAAAAATGTTTGCTTTCTTCTTCTGTGATTTTTTAAAATTGAGTCGCCTTCTCAGGTTTTCCCTTTAAAGACCTATGAAAATGTAACTAAAAACATCCAAATACACCAATAGCAAAATTCAGCATGAAATTGAAAAAAAAAAAAACCCTTCAGCATGAAGTTTAAAAAATAATGAAAATTGGGTATTTTAATAAATCTATCAATTTTAGTAGTTTAATTTGCCGTGAAAATTTCTAACCTACTAACTGGAATCTTATTACTATATTTAGAGCATATTTAGACAAAGGTAAAATTGCTCTCTTAATGTACTTTTATAGGTATTACTTGTAACCTGATATAGTGACAGGAACAACACAGCCTCATTGCCCATTAAACACCACTGACCTGAGTCACTGGGAAAGAAGAGAAGTGCACAAGAAGGCAAGCAGTAACACATAACTTAGATGTCTTTTTCCCCTGACTGTGAATGGCCTTCAGGTATCTCCAGAGCATATCTAGAGCATCCTTGAAGTTAAACATCTCCCTTTTGAAAATTTAAAGGTCAAAAAAAGTTTGCATATTAAACTATGGGGCATTCTGCCTACTGTTAATGGGTACTTAACGAAGTGGAATCTCTGGAATAATAACCTATCAATAAATAACCTCATGCTTCCTAGAGCATTGCCTTCTGAAAGTGTAAGACCTGAGTTGGGGCAGCTGCTGCTTTATCAGCACTCAGGTTTGTGTTTGTTTGTTTTCCTGAGATGTTACTTATTTTTCAAACTGAACACAGGCTTTTTTTTTTTTTTTATTCTGTAGGTGTGCACTCTCACCAGTAGGTTATCATTGAAAAGTTTGGCACTAAAATTTAAGAGTTCTTGCTGTACGTAACATCTTCTCCAGGGTTCCTAAATCTCATAACAAAATAGGCCTGAGGAAGCAACTGAGACTTCAGGAAGACAGTGCTTCCCTCTTACAAGCAGTATATTTGACTATGCGGGGTGTTAGTTTAAGCCTAAGGCTAAATAGAGAAAGGATAAAAGACTATAGACATCTATTTACAGCCCTGAAGAAAAGAAACGGGGGGAGGGTAGATTGCTAAATGTAGATACACTTCAGATGCTTTAATTCCCATGCTTATGAAAACTATTTCAACAGAGTACTCTTGCATCTTTATGAGATAACTGAGTTTTATAGTGAAGGGAAATTCTATCATCTCATCTATCTTGCCATTAGTGAATCATTTAATGCAGTACCATATTGAAAAATATAGGTTAAAATGAAGAAGACTGGCATTTTTTAAAACTAATAAAGTACAGGAAAAAATAGCTGAAGGAGAGGAATTGTGTCAAAAAAAAAAAAGAGAATACTAGTGACATTCTTGAAGTTTAGGTCTTAACAGAGACCTTATTCAGTATTTTTGGTACCTTGATGGAGAAAAAATAAAGGGAGTAGAAAGATGATGAATGTTTTTTTTTTACAAAAAAAAAAAAAAAAAAGTTGTGAGACACTGTCAGTAAAGAGAAGGATCAAAATATGTTACTGGAAGGATGACCTTTCATATATAACCCCAACCTGTATGCTTCAAAATCTGCAATAACAGAACAGGACTTGAAGTCAGTAGTATAAAAGTATGGCTAAATGCTTTAGCTAAGAAAATTATCAAAAATCTGAAGTGAAGGATGCTTTAGTCAGTGATAAAATTACAAAGCATCACCAGTGAGCTGTAGCTACTAAAAGGTGATGGCAGTTCTCAGATACATCAAGATACACTCTCATGTGTGGAGAGTAATTGTTATGCACTGATGATTCATCATCCAAAATACGAAGTATAGTTCTCTTCACTCATAGTCAAGGTGAATTTTTATTTAAAAAAAAAAACAAAAAACCCCTCTGTTAAAATAATATAGGGAAGAATGTACTTTTTCTAAGAAAGGGCACTAAAAGACTTTTATTCAGCAAAATGAAGGTAAAGGAGCACATGATTGTTCTCTTCACATTTGTTGGGGCACAAGAACTGTTCAAACAAAATGATAGTTCTAGCATAACTGCAAATGGTTGTTAAACTGGAGAGGAATACATTTTTGTAAAAAAAGCAGAAAAGACTTTGGCACTGGTAAGATTGAGATTTTTGGAACAGTAGCTAATAAAAGAGGCATAAGATACTTAACTTTTTTTTTTAATATGGAATTTGATAAATTTGTTGATTCATTTAAAGAATGTGTTAGAAGGGGATGACTGAGGAAGTCCTGAGTTCCTACCTGGAATAAGATACATTAGTGGTAGATATCACAGAAATATTTAAGATGGACTGACCACTTATCTATCATTCTTCCTACCTAGCAGCTTTGAGGAATTTTGTGAATTGACCGGCTGCAATAATTTATTTTTCCAGGTGATACCTGACGATTGATGCTGATCACCAAGGCACATCTAATATAGCTCTGCTGGGATTTTTAAAAGGTTTACCTGCTCTTTGATGCAATATATATTCTGCTTTGGTCACATAAGTTTCCTTGAAACATAAGCAGCAGTAGAAAACTACCCAAAGCAGACCATGAAGCTATCTACTTTGGTTATATTTAAGTATTTATGAGTTTGCATAATTGCACTGGAATTTATTTCTCTTCAGGAACTTGAGGACTTACAGAGCTATAAAAGATATAATACAGCCAGAAATATTGTTATTGCTTTCTACTGGAGTAAATGTATGCATTTTGTTATTTGCTTTCTTTTCTCATAGCAAGTGCTGTAAATGAGGAATAAATACTGAAAGGCTGCACACCACTACATCTCTCTCACAAAGGAAAGTAATTTTGAAAATAGCTCTATCCTTTGGACAAGAAAGTGAAGAATCGTTCAGGATAACAACGTGCTTTGGCTATTCAACAGTTTGGTAAAAAAGGAATCTGTCACAAGGGTTTCCCCTTAAAAATTTGGTTGCACTCTTTTGTGATAGATAAAACATCAGTTTTGTTCCATTAAATGTAATGAAAAATGTTACTTCACTGTCTGTATTATGTGTAAATAAATTGGGAAAGATTATATATTTTATCTGAAATATGTAGGCATGTATTAAAATTGTAAATCTTGAAATCAGAAAATTTCACCAATTGAAGTTCAAATGTATTTTCAGTAACCTACCAGTGTCTTTTATACTGTTTAGTGTCTTCCTCGGAAAAAGATTTCACTAAGTAGGATTTGATACCAATTTAATAATATGGTAAGCACATGTTAAATACATATACTGATTCAGCTGACAAAAGGAAATTCTGATGTTTCACATTAGAATTTATAGGAGACCAAAACAAAACAAAGCAAAAATAAATAAAGAGAAATTATAAGAAAACATCTTGTGTAGATAACGCATGGAAGTAAAAAAGAGAAGTATGTCCTTAACAACAGTTCATACACACAGAAAATATTTTGTTATACTTCTTGTTATTTTATGCTAACATTCGTTGGGGTTGGAGACCAGATAACCATTTTTCTTCCAGTTATCAAAGCTATTCTTAAAGTACATAGAACAATCTTAATAAAAGTTATAGTGAACTAACAAAAAAACCTTAGAGATGAAAAAGATTCAGTTCAACAAGGATTAAGGCAAAGTACTATGCCTAAAAGGCTAATTACAAAATAACCAGAAATTTTGTGCAAAGCAAATGAACAGGTTTTTTCACGTGTGGTTCTCACTGTTCAGCACTGAACAGCAAACAGTTATGTTTATTCATAACTGGTTTTATACTCATTGGTGTATTTACTGCTGCCCCAGAACAAAGAAGAGATGGGAGACTACTGCAGCTTGGTATGGGTACAGCTGTCAAAGCCAGCACTGAAACCTGAAACTGTTGCCTAAGCCTCCACATGTTTCTTAAATTCAGGCATAAGAAAGCCTAAGAAAGAGGCAGTAATAGTTAAGAGTAATGGTGGGGAAAATTTAAGTTACCTGATACTTATTTTTTATGCATCATTTGCCCCTCTGAAGGCTTCATAACTTAGGTAATGCTTTGTGATCTCATTGTTTCATCCTGTTCTAATAGCAATTGAAAAGGAAGCTATTTTCAGCTTTGAGGAAAAATTCAGCTACGGATAAGAATGTTTGAAAGCACAGAAGCAAATTGGAAAAAGGCTGCAACCTAACAGACTTGAAGAAAAAGATAAAATATGTGGTTTTTACATTTTCTGAATAAAAAAATCTTTCATTTAGAATGCTTAGTTTTTCTGTGAGGAATACCTGGAGAGAGATTAATGAAAGAAGAAACAGTGGGAAACTAAAAAAACCCCAAAAAGTAGGTATACAAATCTCAAAAATGAACATGAAGCCACATAAAGACCTGTAATGTACATGATTCACATGACGAAGATGACCTGAACATGTGTAAGAACTGAAAAAAAACTGTTTAGATTTAGTGCACCTGAATTTGGCATTGTGAGTTGGGCTTTTGTGTCTCAGAAAGTATGGTTATCCTAGGATCTACAGGCATTTTTCCTGTCAAAACCTCTATGCAATGTATCAAATGAAATCTTTCTGCTAAACATCACTGCCGTCTACCAAGAAGACACAGAATAATTTTCCTGAGTGTTGTTGGCCTAGTAAACCCTGGATTTATGGGAATGATTGATGTGTGGTCTAATGGGACAGAATGTCACAAATATTAGATTTTGGTTTGTTTCTTTCTCTGAGATGATCATTAGCTTGACACCTGCTACTGTCCAGTGCCCTTTAGCCTGTACTCTGCATGCACCTTTCTGACTTGTTATCTATTTCATGAGGTCACTGAGAGGCATGGTAAACTTCTGGAATGAATTTGAGATGGTTGCTCCTCTACAGCGGTAAAATAATAGCTTGTGTGAAAAATAAAAACCAAAAACCACAACCCCACAACATTTTAACAGTTCCTTTAGGTTGAGAAAGCACATTTTGTGGAGAGGTTTTAGATAGCTCTGGCAACCTATTACTGCATATAAGGCAGCAGGACATTGCCAACCGTGGATGAAAACTCTATGAGGTAAACAGAAATTTTTAATTTCATGCATCATTTGTAACTTTTTTCACAAGCTAATTGCACAAACCCAGAAGGTTGTTAATAAAAGCTAATGAGAGAGCCTAAGCGCCCTCCTTTACATTTCTTCAAAATTTTCTAGTATGGGATTCTAACTTCTATGCTAGTTAGTCAGAATAAGTCTCAACTTTTGGCCTAAAGTTCTTTTGTCTGACAAACCCACTGGTGAGACAACGCACATTTATCATACCAAATAATATTTATTTTCTTCTCTCACTTTCCTCTTCCTTTTCTTTTTTATTTTAATTTCTAACCGAAATAAAAATTTAATTCTGATGTTCAGTTTCTGGTGTACAAATGGGCTGGAAATAGCTATATATGCCTTTTGAAAGCTGAAGCATAAAATTTTCAGTGTTAAGAAAAGCAATTGGTTTAGTGTCCATACTCATAAAGTGTTCCCTAATAAGCATTCAAAATCACTAGCAAAATCCTGTCTGTTTCATACTGGGTAGATACTACCCTGTTTATTTTACACAAAAAAAAATAAGAATTTTATCGTTCAGAGACCCTCTATCTTCTTTGATATAAGGAACATACAAAATTAAAACTTCTTAGACTATTTTATTCTATGTTAAGTATTTTCAGAACTACCAATAAATAGACAAACCTTTTGCAGTAACTTGTAGTGAATGTTTCTTTTAAGGACACAAACTGTAAAGAGGATATCTTCTGATTGCAGTTAGACATATAATTGAAGACCCTGGTGGGCAAAATTTTATACACCTGAAAAAAAAGCAGAGTGGTTGCAGTCTAATCTCCTCTTAAAATGCTTTAAAATGGTAATGAGCAATTTTGTTTTCAAAGGAGAAAAATGAGGAAAACAATCAAAATGTGTTCTGAGAATTCAGAACACATGGGGGCGTATTTTCAAAACAGAAACTGTCAGTTGAGTAACAAATCCTATTATTGCTTAATAGGATTTTGGGGCAGAATTGTCATAAAATGACTGAACACTTACTCCACAGTAATTTCAGCTTCAGCTGAGGAAAAAAAGTAGGCAAAATAAAATTATGTTTTCTTTTAGTGAAAGAGGCATATTCCGCAGAAGAGAGACAGTCAATTCAATCTTATTTCAGATTGAAAACCACTAAGGGATTCATCCCTTAACATATTTCCTTGGAAGCTAAAATTCTAAATTAGAAAGAGTTATTTTTAGCCTAACGGAGGACTTCTTAATTTTGCTTTGGGGAAAGAAAGTGGGACTTCTACATTCAGTGCGAAAAGAGGAAGGACAATAATGGTTTGTGGAGATGAACAGCAAAACACACTTTGCATTTTTCCCAGATCTGATTCATAAGTCATTGGAGTATGATTTAAACTTGCAATACCAAGCAGTCAGGAGAGTGTTTTATTCCCTTCTGTAGCATACTGCTGTGCTGAGTCTTCATCTTACCCAGGTTTAAAATATATCGTGGGAGCATTAATGTAATAAATTTAAGTGCTTTCAAAACTCTAAGAATTCTTTTTTTTATTTTCATGACCTTGTAACTTAAGCACAATACTGAATACAGTTTGTCAGTGTTGCCTAATTATATTTAGGGGGAGAGGGAGAACTTTCCTGATGGGTTATGTTGCCACTTGAGAGATGAACTCTGTAATCAGATGCTTGGTCTGTATAATCCTGCCTCACATGGGGAGCTGGTTTGGCATGCTGAAACCTGGAGAAACATTCTTTTCATCCTCAGTAGGATGAAACCTTCTAATACAGAGCAGCTTCAAGGAGACACAGCAAATCCCAAACCCCTCATCAGTGAATACAATGTATCATCAAAGAGCCTCTGTATTTTCCACTTTAAGGAATCTTTTTAAGTTATAATTTGAAATTTTTACTGTCTAGATAACTTTCTTTACAGAAGGCTGTAAATCAACTGTGCACAAAACAAGGATGAAGATTTCCAAATATGACAAGTCTGTTGCCTTTTTCTATGTTTTTGGACAGAATAAGTGCTCTACATTTTATTCATGTGTTTTTTTTCCAAACACAAAGGCATTGGTGCTGGACACCCAAATGTAGGCATTCAGTCTGACAAATTACCTGTGATAAAATTTACTAGGTATTTAATTATCTATCGGGCCTTCCAGTTTTCATATTTGCAACATTTTCTGTATGATTGTCATTGCTTCATTAAAACAAATTGCCTTTCCACCTGATGGTAGATAATAAATTTGCTGCTGTTTCAGGACAGGGACTGAAAAATAAAAAATCTCATTCTTAAAAATTTCTTGTTCTTTGAGGAACTCAACATTAGCTGTACCAAATACTTAAAAAGTAATAATTATCATAGAATCATAGAAACATAGAATAGTTAGGATTGGAAAGGACCTCAAGATCATCTAGTTCCAACCTACCTGCCATGGGCAGGCACACCTCACACTAAAACATATCACCCAAGGCTTCATCCAACCTGACCTTGAACACTGCCAGGGATGGAGCATTCACAACTTCCTTGGGCAACCCATTCCAGTGCCTCACCACCCTAACAGGAAAGAATTTCTTCCTTATATCCAGTCTAAACCTCTGCTGTTTAAGTTTCAACCCGTTACCCCTTGTCCTATCACTACAGTCCCTAATGAATAGTCCCTCCCCAGCATCCCTGTAGGCCCCCTTCAGATACTGGAAGGCTGCTATGAGGTCTCCACGCAGCCTTCTCTTCTCCAGGCTGAAAAGCCACAACTTTCTCAGCTTGTCTTCATATGGGAGGTACTCCAGTCCCCTGATCATCCTCGTGGCCCTCCTCTGGACTTGTTCTAACAGTTCCATGTCCTTTTTATGTTGAGGACACCAGAACTGCACACAATACTCCAAGTGAGGTCTGACGAGAGCAGAGGGGCAGGATCACCTCCTTCGACCTGCTGGTCATGCTCCTTTTTTATGCAGCCCAGGATACGGTTGGCTTTCTGGGCTGTAAGCACACACTGCTGGCTCATGTTCATTTTCTCATTGACTAACACCCCCAAGTCCTTCTCTGCAGGACTACCATGAATTTCCTTTTTGCCCAACCTGTAGGTGTGCCTGGGCTTGCTCCCACCCAGGTGTAGGACCTTGCACTTGGCATGGTTAAACTTCATGAGGTTGGCATCAGCCCACCTCACAAGTGTGTCAAGGTCCCTATGAATGGCATTCTTTCCCTCTAGCATATCAACAGAATCACACCGCTTGGTTTCATCAGCAAACCTGTTGAGGACACACTCAATTCCATTGTCCATGTGAGTGACAAAGATATTAAACAAGACCAGTCCCAACACCGATCCCTGAGGGACACCACTCGTTACTGATCTCCAGCCAGACATTGAACCATTGACCACAACTCTTTGAGTGCGACCATCCAGCCAGTTCTTTATCCACCGCGTGGTCCACCTGTCAAATTGATGACACTCCAATTTAGAGACAAGGATGTCATGTGGGACAGTGTCGAACGCTTTGCACAAGTCCAGGTAGATGACGTCAACTGCTCCACCCCTGTCCATCAGTTCTGTAGCCCCCTCATCGAAGGCCACCAAATTGGTCAGGCAGGATTTCCCCCTAGTAAAGCCATGCTGGCTGTCACCAAGCACCTTGCTCTTTTTCATGTGCCCTAGCATGCCTTCCAAGAGAATCTGCTCCAAGATTTTGCCAGGCACAGAGGTAAGACTGACTGGTCTGTAATTTCCCGTGTCATCCATTTTCCCCTTCTTGAAAATGGGGGTTATATTTCCCTTTTTCCAGTTGTCAGGAACTTCACCTGACTGCCAGGATTTTTCAAATATGATGGCCAGTGGCTTTGCAACTTCATTCGCCAGCTCCTTCAGGACCCCGGATGGATTTCATCAGGTCCCATGGACTTGTGTACATTCAGGTTCTTAAGATGGTCTCAAACCAGATCCTCTCGTACAGTGGGCCCAAGGTTTAAGTTTTCACAGTCCCTGCATTCGCCCTCCAAGACTCGGGTGCTGCGGTCAGAGCCTTTGCCAGTGAAGACCGAGGCAAAGAAGCCATTCAGAACCTCAGCCTTCTCCAAGTCCTGTGTAGCCAGTTCTCCCAAAAGCTTCCGAAGGGGGCCTACATTGTCCTTAGTCTGTTTTTTAGCCGCTACATACCTATAAAATCCCTTCCTATTATCTTTAACATCCCTTGCCAAGTTTAGCTCCATTTGGGCCTTAGCTTTCCTAACCTGGTCCCTAACTACCCGGACAACATCCCTGTATTCATCCCAGGCCACCTGTCCTTGCTTCCACCTTTTATAAGCCTCTTTTTTCCTGCGAATTTTTCTCAGCAGCTCCTTATCCATCCAAGGAGGTCTCCTGGCCCTTCTGCTGCACTTCCTTCTAGTAGGGATGCAACACTCCTGAGCTTGTAGCAGGTGATCCTTGAATATTAACCAAGAGTCTTGGGCCCCCTTACCCTCTAGGGCTATATCCCATGGAACCTTGTTAAGCAGGTTCCTGAAGAGGCCAAAGTCTGCTCTCTTGAAGTCCAGGGCAGTGAGCTTACTGCACGCTCTTCTCACTGTCCTGAGGACCTCAAATTCGACCATCTCGTGATCACTGCATCCAAGACTTCCCTGGAGAGTCACATTTCCAACGAGCCCTTCCCTGTTGGTGAGCACGAGGTCAAGCAGGGCACCCCTCCTCGTCGGCTCATTTATTGCTTACAGAAGGAAGTTGTCTTCCACACAATCGAGAAACCTCCTGGATTGCTTGTGCCAGGCAGTACGGTCGCCCCAACAGATGTCAGGGTGGTTGAAGTCCCCCATGAGAACAAGGGCCTGCAAGTGTGAGGCTTTTCCTATTTGTCTGTAGAGTTCTTCATCCACAGATTCCTCTTGATCAGGTGGTCTGTAACATATCCCCACAGTAATGTGTCCCATCACCAATTTCCCCTTAACCCTGACCCACAAACTTTCTGTTAACTGATCACCTGTCCCCAGAAAGAGTTCCATACTCTCCAGCCTATCCCTAACATAAAGGGAAACTCCCCCTCCTACCGGGCCTGTCTTTTCTAAAAAGCCTGTAACCTTCCATTCCAACACTCCAGTCAAAGGAGACATCCCACCATGTTTCGGTGATGCCTATTATATCATAGCCCTGTAGATGTGCCCACATCTCTAATTCCTCTTGTTTATTCCCCATGTTACGGGCATTTGTATAGAGGCATCTGATCCGAGCTCCAAATGAAGCCGGCTCAGTGGCTGGAGCGGCTAGAATATTACTACATTGCTCAGAGTATTTATTATAGGTGCTGGCAACTGACTGGGTGTGTTGGGGTGGAATGATGCTCCCCTCCCCCAACACAACTAGTTTAAAGCATCCTTGACAAGTCTGGCAAGCCTCCCAGCAAAGCCACTCTTCCCTTTCTTTATCAGAGCAGCTCCACCAGCCCCCAGTAGGCCTGGCCTACAAATGTGGGCCCATGTCCAAGACACCCAAACCCTTGACTATGACATCACCCTTTTAAACATTTATTAACCTGCCCAATCCTCCTTGCCTTTGGAAGGTCCTCCCCTGTATCTTAGAGAATTGTTGAAAAGACTATCTGAGCTCCAGAGCCCCTGACCACTTCTCCCAGAGCTCTGTAGTCCTTCTTTATACTCCTCAGGCTACTACTATCTATATCCCTAGCACCCACATGTATCACTAGAAGTGGGTAATAGTCTGTGGGACTTACTAGAGCAGGCAGCCTCTCCACAACATCCCTGATCCGTGCCCCAGGTAGGCAACACACTTCCCTTGCGACCGGGTCAGGCCGACAGATGAGCGCTTCTGTCCCTTTCAAGGCAGAGTCCCCTACTACTACAACCCGCCACTTTTTCCTGGCGGCACCAGTAGAGATCTTCTGTACCAGTGCACCAGCCGACTGTTTCTGATGCAAGTGCATTTCCTCATCAGCCCTCTGCAGGACAGCAAAGCGGTTCTGGGTGGGTACAGCAGATTTAGGAGGAAGCCCCTTGCTTTTAACTGCTCTCTTCCTCCTTTTGTTGTTTTTTTTTTTTTGTTACTAATTCCCAGCTTCCCGAGTTAATGGCCTCCTTCTTTCCTCCATGAGTTAGAGGGGAAGTCTGAGGCCCCTGTGCTGTTTGGGCTTGGAGCAAGCAGTCCTGCTGCCTCTCAGCTTCCCTGATATCTTGCAGCTTACTGACAGCCTCCCGTAGCTCAGCCACTTGCTGGAGGAGGACCTCCATCAGGGAGCAGCTAGCGCAGCCCTGCCCATTCTGCACCTTTCCCTCACAGACCAGTGCAGGCACTCTCTACACTCTGAGCTCTGCACCGCAGCCTCCCCTCTAATCTGCTCTGTCTGGGTGCCTACGCTGGCCACTACCGGGGCAACCAGGGCAGAGCTCCCAGACCAGACCCTGGTCGTACAGTGAGTGCTCACCATCCCGCTTGCCTGCCCGCGTGAACTGCCGTGCAAACTGCCTCGACCCGCTCTGTTTGCCCGCTCTGTTCGCAGCGCTCCCTGGGTAGGTTTTTAACCACTCACAGTTGGTGCCACTCCTCCTGTCTCTGCCCCTGGGGAGTCACCTCCTCGCGGGAGCTGAGCTCTTGGGCAAGTGCTGTTGAGGACTTGAGGCTCCCTCCTCAGTGGCTCTTGTCGCTCTGTGATGAGGCTTCTGGACGCTGATCTCCCCCGGCTCTGCTCGGGTGTTGCAGGCGTCCTTTCTCAAGCTACTCCCCTCAGGAAGTGACTAAGAATGGCCTAAAAGGAACCCACATCTCTCTGTGTTGCCCAGGCTATGCTGCAGTGGCTATTCACAGGCACGATCCCACTACCGACCGGCACAGGAGCTTTGACCTGCTCCATCTCCGACCTGGGCCGGTTCACCCCTCCTTAGTCAACCTGGTGTGTCCCAGCTCCCTGGGGCTCACCATATTATTAACTGGACGCCCGCTCAGCATAGCGCACTGCAGCCCAGAACTCCTGGGCTCAAGCAATCCGGCGGGCTCAGCCTTCCGAGTAGCTGGGACTACAGGTGCACGCCACCACGCCCGGCAGTTAATATAATGTAATATAATATAATATAATATAATATAATATAATAATATAATATAATGTAATATAATATATATTATATAATGTAATATAGTAAAATTTTTTGATGCATTTTCAGCAATTTTGTCCAAACCAGCTGGTTTTTGGCAGAGTTCTTTACCTATCAAAAGAGGAATATGCAGAACTGGGAAGCCATTTAAACTCTGAAAACCAGCAAACACAAAAATTTAAAAAAACCCACAACAACTTTGTGGGGTTTTTTACATTTTTTTTAAAATGTTTGCCAAGTGAAATTGGAAGTTAAATTTTCCAATGGTCTTGCCATGGGAGTAATGGGAACCAGAAAGATGACAAGTTGTCAGACAACACCTGAAGATTTCTGAAAGAAATTTTATGATCACAGTGGCCTGTCATCTCTGGGGTAACAACTTCACAAACTATGTTCTTCTCTTCTATTTCACTCTCAATTCTTTGGCCCCTATAAACATGTATTCATGGCAGAGAGAGAATTAAACAAAAATGATATGTGAATAAATTCAGAAGTAATTTGATAGATATTAAATAAAACATTTAATTGGATTGCTTTAGCCCCATAAACTTCTTGTTAGCAGATTTTATTTATGATACAAATGTGCATCTTTACCACTGAAAAGTTCCTATGCTTCTTAGACATATGCATAACTATAGGATGGCAGAATACAGGGCCTTTTTAATAGTAGTTACTTCTCAACCTGTAATCTGCATGACACAAAAACCTTTAGGCCAGACTCTCTCTCAGTTACCAGCTCACACTGGAAAGCAGCTTTTATGTCTTGCCAATTTTATTTTAGTTGATTACTTCTGTTTGTATATTTGAAATGATTTTATGACAAAATAGTTCCTGACGATGCTGAGTGTGTTTAAGTATTATTTTTTATAATATAATGTGGAAACATAAAAATAATTCCTTAGAGACTGAAGTCTATTTTTTCGTAAGTCTTTTCTTGCTTTGTGTGGGGCCACAAGTTTATCACTATTACTTCACCCATGAGTGAATTGCAAGCATTTGGAGAAATATATTTTAAATAGGAAAACAACAAAGTGAAATTTATTTTGGAACAAGCATCCTTCCCCTTAGAAGAATGTAATGTTTTTTTTACACTTATGTATAAGAAAAGAAGCTGTATTTATGGCCTGCTGGCTTTGGCACCTTGTCTTTAAATATTTGTTCTTATCAAATTCTCGCCATGTCATGATATCAAAAGAGGGCAAACATCTAGACAAAACTTTCATCTTCCAAGAAATCCAGGGAAGTCAGTGAAATGTCACATTGGCTTTAACCTTGTTTGTTTATGATATATATCTGGTATTTCTAGTGCATCCAGCAATAAAATAAGTAGACAAGTTCTTATCTACCAGTAGTAGTTCTAGGTAAGGCATTGAACTACTGCAGTTGAGCTGGGATTTTTCTACTCCTAGCACAAGTATCAAAATACCTCTATTCAAACACATTATCACCTATCTCTTTTTTTTTGGCATTGTACATCTCCTAAATTTAATTAGCCTTTTACATAATTTGAAAATACCAAAGTCTCAGTTTTATGTCATTTTCTATTATGGACAGTGATAAACTATGGCAAAAAAAGGTGCATTAGGAAAGATGAGTTAGGTCATACTGACCTCATCTTTTGCATCTAATTTCATACTTTATTGCAGCCTGGATTGTAGTTCCAGTGCTGGTTTTTGATTACAAGCTGTAAGTTAGAAGTGGGAGACATAGATTTTACCACCGGATTTTATAGTTGTTACTAAAGGCTAAAGTGTCTGTTGGAAAGGCCATCAAAGGTAAACAATAGAGAGCATTAAGGACAGGTTAAGTCGTGAATGTTGTAAATTCCAAACATTTTTCATCCACACCTACAGATAGCTACAAAACCTGCTTATGCAGACTCACACAGGAGCCCTTTGCACAACCGTATACTATAAAAAGAAAAATGGAGATGTCTGTGTTACATTCCTTTAAAAAGTGGTGTTGGTATCTCCAAGATATATAAATAAGGAGAAGAGATACTCATAAATACTAAAAATGCTAAAAGAATAAAGCAGAATATGGATCTCTATGCTTAATTTATGTCAGTTGGTATGTGCAGTTGGCCATATCTAGTTCAGGCACCTGGCATGACATGTTGCAGGTTTGTTGCTCCGTATGGGGAGAGGAAAATAAGTCTGGTGAGGTCAGAAAAAGGAATGGTATAATATTCGGATCCAGAAATTCAGAAACTCTCAGTCTACTGGCATAGAGGGAGTTTCTGTGAACGCAGCACTCAAGTCACAATGGAGAGGATAATACAGCAATGTAACTGACAACACAGTGAAACAGATAAAAACAGGTGTTTGTGCATAAATCGATATCATTCCATGATTTGGACACTAAATGTGGCTCTTCCACAATGGCGAGATGCTAATCTAAGGAGCTAAACTGAGTTACTTAGAACTGAGTTACTAAGTCTCTCTTTTGTTGATCACTTTGGATGTGTGCTGAAATCTATGCCTACGCAGAAGACAAAGTTCGTAATGCTTAATGTACTTTTATTGATATAGCTAGGACTGAAACAATGTGCTTGAGAATTCAAATCCTTACTTTAAATAAATATTAAAGAAGCTAATGCTACTGAGTTATAATAGCAAAAACATCTAATCATTTCTCAAATATAAGAATATCTTTTTGTCTAGATAAGTCATGGATAAAGAAATAAGTTATCATTAAGCCCATGTTTTCTTTTTGTTCACTCTGCTTATATCACAGTTTCTACTGTATTAGGACCAATGATGAGAAAAATATTTGAAAAAATAATCAATCCAATAACAAAAATAAAACTAAAAAAAAAAAAAAAAAAAAACACAACATTTTCTGATGGGTAGGCTTCTTTTTCTTAAACTTATGGTAGTTTGAGACAGGTACCAGACTGCAACATTTTCAGAAGGGAAAATTACATGAGAGTTAGGGGAATGCCACTGATTGTTTAACAACTTGTTTTTTTGTTACTTTTCAGTTATCCACTTGATATTTCTGTATGTCTGATTTTCCCATATATAAAATTCACAGAAGTCCTCATTGTTGTGAAGTGTATCAGAAGTTGTACAGAAACAGCCTATTCAGTTCCTATTTGTAATGACAAGATTTAATCTTCTTTCTAGTATTACCCTTACATTACTAGTACATGTATCATTTAGTTGCTCCTTCAGATGTGAAGTGGTTCCAAGGTGTGTGTTTGGGAAAAAAAAAGTTACATCAGTTGTTTCAGGCAATCAAATCAGTTACTTGGACTGGAAAGTTTGATTAAAGTTTCATTGGAACCATATTAGGAAGAAAAGTATCAAAATATACTGATCTGATTTGAAGTGGTGGAGTCACCATCCATAGAGGTATTTAAAAGATGTGTATATGTAGCACTTGGGGACATGGTTTAGTGGTGGATTTGGCAGTGCTACATTAATTGTTGGGCTTGGTGATCTTAAAGGCCTATTCCAAACTAAGCAATTCTATGATTCTACGATTCAGGGCTTTGTTATACACAGGTTTGGCACAGAAAACATTTCTGAGTGTAAAACAGATTCTCTCAATTTTTAAGACGAGCTCTAAGAAATCTCATGCTGTGTTCTAGATTAAAATCATCTTAACTCTATTAGGCTAAAGCTGTTTTCTGTCGTTGATATGGAAGAATAACAAAAAAACTGACTAGTAAATGGATTAAACTAAATAGGAAGAAGACACTTTTATTTTGAAATGAAATGTAGCCATATAGTTTTATTCAAGGACAACTATTACTCTTAACATTCACACCCTATTTTACCCAAATTAATGCTCTAGTTAAGAAAACTGCCAGGAAATTAGGGAAAATACTTTGGTATTATAAGCTATTTGCCATGGTATTGAAATGAATTTTAAATGAGTACATTAACGTTAATTTGAACTTTAGATGAACTTTTTTTTTATTCCTAAGTTTCCTGGATGTGTTTCCCCAGGCCTAGTTACTAATGGACACAGTGCCAGAAAGAAAAAAAACAGCAGAAACCCCTGAAGTACCAATGAGTTTTTAACGTTCATTCCTGGTGGCACTGATTGTCACAAAGGGGAAATTAATAAAGCTAGTGTATAGTCACATCTAATACCTTCTGATGTTATTTTTGCCTTTACTCATATGCCTCCTCTCTGACCCTTAACAAACTCTGACCCTTAACAAACACTTCCAATGTAAGAGCTTTTTCTCTACAACACTTACCATCTGGGACAGATTTGCTATATTTCTCTGCCTCATTAAACTACTCTCTTTTTTATAAATCTTATGAAAAAAAGGTTAATTTTTTTCCATAAACAGTTTAATTATTCTCTCTCATAAATTTTATTGTATTTTTGATGAAATGTGATGCATAAAATAAAAATTAAGTCTATTAGCAGGCAAAGCATAATAAAGAAGTGAAATGCAAGATTAACACCAAGTGTTCCCCAAGAATTTAATCTGCTTATTTTGATTTGACATTATTCCCAATAGGAACTTCAACAGAAAACACTCATCTGCTTCCTAAATGTGATACTTAGGTTTTGAATGTAGTATTGGATTCAAAAGTGTTCTTAGGTAAGGTGGTAATAGTAACATTAGAACTTCATATCTCTCTATGCATATTTTAAAATTCTTTCTATATATTAGAATTTCATTAAATTTCAGTTAGAATTTAACAAAGATTTCATGAAAAAAAAGTTTTAAAATCCTTTTACGTTATCTGGCAAAAGTTCTGTGGGTCTTAAATCTTGCGTTTGTTCAGCTGGTATTTCCCTAGTCCTGAGAATAAACTCAGTCTCTGAATTAGTCAGAAAACAGAGATTTTTCTATTTTAGGGCTGTCTTTTTTATATCTGTTTTTTATCATCTTCTTCTACAGGGAATTGAAAGTGAGCAAGCAATTGATGTAATTTCTAGTGAAGTGTATTGGCAGGGTTATGTCTGGTTTTAACAACAATTTAAAGCATGATTAGCAGCTGTATGCTAATTATTCAGGAAGCCTTTTATTTCCTGAAAACACTACTTCTTAGTTCAGATTGTGTGGTGTCTTTGTTTCGTCTCTGGTAAGGAAGTTTTCTGCATATATTCTGTTCACACCTAATATCACAGAAAAGGTTTTCCAGAAAATTCTCCAGATGTGTTCTGTTGAGCTGTCTTCTTTAAGTATCAATCAGGTATAAGTAACACTTGCCTTCTTACCAATGATTTCTGTTTCCAAAACAAAATTACTTTTCAGAGTATATTATAGGAACTTGTGCAATTGTTATTACTTTTTTTTAATGTAAAATGTTTCAAATTGGTGCATATGGATATTCTCCATTCAGATGCTGAATTCTGTTCAGAAAAGACTATATGAAGGAAAAACAGTCTGCAAAAAAATGTGATGAGTCAATCCTGCAGCAGTCCAGAGACTCACAGCATTTCAGGTTTAGGAGAACTAGGGGATTTATTGGGTAGTTTTACAAATACTTAACCTGGACAATTTCAGAGAAGATGTCATGAAAGAAGGTAGCACCCTTGCTGCCTTCAGGTTGGAATTTGTATTCTGAATGCAGACACCCTGCTGAAGTCACAGGGAGTTATGTGTGAACAAAAGGGACCCCTTCTGTGTGACTAGGTGGGAGACTGAGAGCCACACTGAAAAGGCAATGTAAGCCTTTATCCTCTCATTTTGAAAAGTTTTGTATGAGCACTAAGAAAATGCAAATGACTCCAGTTTGTCATACAATCAGTCATTACAGCACACAAAATATAGTCACAAGAAATAGCAAGTGTTTGAGTGTAAAGTCTGTTTATGTGAATTACACAGTGAATAATGCACTGCTTTTTAGTAATTAATTGAATCTGTCAGAAAAGTAAAGGCTATGAATAGAAATATAAAAAAATACAAAACAAAAGAATATATAATGCTGTGTTGTGCTATTTTTTGGAAATGAATATCAATAGCTACAGTAATAATGTTTAGGTTTGAATCACACTGGTCAGATTGTAATTTTTCCTTATTAGTAATCCATAAGTGTCAGAATCAGTACTATGCATGTGTGGATTTTTTTTTACTTTATTTTAGAATATAATGCTCCCGGATGTCACTAGTGGCACTAAGCTGCTCTGAACATGGGAATGTGGAAGTTGACATTGGTGAAGGTGGCCATGCCTTTTCCATCTTGAGCAAAGTCCAATAGGTCTTTCTTTCCAATGCCTGTTTGCCCATGCCTCTGCAAACAAAATGAAAATGCATGCATTTTAATATGCTGGCTTTTTTAATTCTGATAGATAAAATTAAGACTTCTGAAGAACCACATTTGGAGCTCTTCACTGACGACTTCAAGCTCTCCTCTCTCCCTACAGAGGTCATTTTGGACCAATTTTAAGGACACTGTTAATAATTTCATTCTCAGATTTTGTCTCAGAGAAGTTGGGAAGAGCTGGCAAAGACCAGCTCTAGTAAGCCTTATATATTGTTGAATATGACCACTGAGGAGCATTGTCATCTGCAACAGATGAGATAATCTTAGAAAGCCCCATATTGCAGGGTGCTAACTGAAGTAATAAAGAACAGAATATATCCATCAAGCTGTGTTTATAAGTAAATGGGAGGTAATTAAATTAACAATAAGGCATAATGCCTGTTAAACAACTTGTTCTTTTTATGCTTGTTGTAGATGGTTCTCTTAGAGTCATTGTCTTAAGCAAAGATCATTGCTTACATACATGTTGCTCTGAAAGACAATAAAATTAAAGTTGTGATGTTAAAAATTCTAGTTACTGAGCAATGTGTAATTACCTGAAAAAGACACCCATCTCCCAGTTGTTGTTGATTCAGGTTAGCTAGGTAGACCAAAATAGTGCCAGCCTACTTAAAATACTATTTTAGTAGTAGACAACATTAAGTAGGTAACAATATTCCGGATTTTGTTAAGATATCTTCTGAAGTTGTTATTCATCTAATACTTATCAAATGAAGGTGGGTAATCACACCGCTAATATAGATCTTCAGAAACAAAGATTGCTTACAACCATTGCTTGTAAAAATAAAAAGTAATGCAACTTAGACCAGCTTAAATACATTTGAAACAGATTTTATTTAATGAGCTGGATAAAAAGTATCACAGGGAATTGATGGTCTCAGAGGAAATCCAGGTCAAACTGATATTTGCAGTCCTCTATATGTGAAACCTTCCCAGAAATAATGCCAACCAGGGTTTTGTGGTCATGGAAGAGGTCATAATTAAAGTTAATAAAGAGAAAAAATGGTTGACTGATTTATCAATAGATGGAAACAACAGCTGCAGTGGATAAGAAGCAAAATCAACCTTCCCAATATCAGCTTCCTGTAGGGGTAACTGGAAGGATGATGTGCAGTCTTGGCAAAGGGAAATTTTTCTCCAATACATGAATTTCTCAGCCTTCAGAGTGTCCTTCCAACCTGGCAGATATCAGTATGGCACACTTCAAAAGGCTTGTATATTAAACTTCCCAGCTTTTATAGCTAGTTAAAGGTAGCTTGTGAAATTGGAGATCCAACAACTGCTGTCTTTTTTTTTGTTTGTGGTGTTTAAGGAATTAGTCTTTTTTTCTTACACATTTAGTGATGGGTGGGGGAGCAACAGAAATATTACTATTATTGCCTAATGTTTCACAGAATTGCAAGGAATTCATATTCAGACAGGACCTCGGGAGGTTGCTAGTCCCAACTTTGGCTCACATCAGGGCCAGCTCAGAAGTCAGACATGGCGACTCAGGGCATTTACCCTGTTGGATCTGGAAAATCTCCAATGATGGAGACTGCACAGTCTCTCTGGGCAGCTTGTCCCACTACTGGGCTGTTCTCAGAGTCAGGAATTTTCTCCTCATATCCAGCCTGGATATTTCTTGTTCCAGTTTATGCCTGTTGTACCTCATCCTCCCACCATGTGCAGTGGGAGGATGAGACTGTCTGCCTGATATCTTCCCTACAGGCACTGGAGAGCTACTGTTAACATTCTCAAAGCTCACTCTATCCAGGTTGAACCAATCACAGTCCCTCAGTATCTCCTAACAGGGAAAATGACCAGCCTCCTCCATCGCATTGAACTTGTTCTAGTTTTCTGATTTCCTTATTGCACGAGAGGTCCCAAAACTAGATATGGTGTTGCAGATATAGTCTAATGGGTACTAAGTGGAGGGGAATAATCACTCCTGTTCATACAACCAAGGGAGATATTGGCTACTTTGCTCACTGAGGCTTCGTTCATTGACGATGAGGCCTCAGGACCTTTCTTTGAGGGCTGATCCCAGCCTGCTTGTCCCCTGCTTGTGCCATCACACGCCATTCTCTGTCCCAAGGTCAGCACTTGGCACATTTCCTTGCTTAATTTTAGAGGTTTCCTGTCTCACCATTTTCAAGCTTGTTCTGGTCCCTCTGGACACAACCCTGCTTTCAAGAGTATCAAACATTCCCCACTTATCTGTACACTGATGAAGGTGTTAATTAGGAGAAGTCCGAGTTCAGGCCCCTGCAGCTGTTCAGTTGTTACCGATATGCTGGTAGAGCATGACCCAGTAATCATGACCCTCTCCATCTGACTATCCAACCATTCTTTTTACCTGTCCTATGCTCATTAAGACTGTAACATCCTAACTTGGGTACACGTTAGCACGTTAGGATACATGTTAGGATACATATTAGGTGGGGGAGACAGTGTTGAAAATCTTGCTAAAGCTGAAGTAAATGGTATTTACTGCTCTTCTCCCACCCCAGTTCTCTGATTAGAGGAATATACTTTACATGGTACAGTTGTTTAGATTTATTTTTAATTGCAAATTTTCCTCAAATATATCCAGCAATTTGAAATATTCTGTTTCCATTAGATTCCCACCTGCAACCTAAAGAAGGTTTACTAAGAAATTCTTTAAGTACTTAATGCTCAGCCTTTTTAATGGGATAGCATGATGAAGTAGTGAAATGAATATTGAGGAATTTCAAGTGAGGGGAGAATGAAATGGATTTCTTCCCGATATTGCTCTTTCTGCTTCTCTAACATTTATTTTCCCCACAGTAAAAATAATAGCATATTTCTAAGTGTTTTGTAATTTTACTCCTACTTACCTTCTGCACAGCAGTAAAAAGAAGACCAATTATGTAACTTAAAAAGGGGAAAGCTAAAATAAAATGTAATTTGTAGAACAGTATGAACCCTTTCAAAATTTTTACCTGAAACTTCTGGAAAGCGAATATTCTCTAGATCATAATATAGTTTTCTCTATGATATGCAATTTCCCAAATCAGTATATACAAAATGGAAACTAGTGTGAGGTGTCCCTGCCCATGGCAGGGGGGCTGGAACTAGATGATCTTAAGGTCCTTTCCAACCCTAAGTATTCTGTGATTCTATGATTCTACGATTTCTCAAACAACTGATGTAACTTTTTTTTTTTTTTTTGCCCAAACACACACCTTGGAACAGCTTCACATCTGAAGCAGCAACCAAATGATCCATGTAGTAACAAGGTAACACTAGAAAGAAGATAAATGGAAAGCTTGTATCAGTCTCTGTTAAAATGCCATCAACAATGGCACTTAAAATGTTTTCATATACAGAAGTGTGATACCTTTTCTCATATGAAATGAATTGTTTTAGAATTAAATTGCATTATGAGATCCAGGCACTTTTCAGGGTTGGTGCTTACAGTGGTGAACATTTAGATTTTAACTTTAGGATTCGGGAGGTGTTTGAGTTAAGAAAATAAATCCCCATCCAAAAAAGGAAGACATGTTAGTTTCTTACTAGACTGTGAAGTGGTTAGAGGATGAACATGCCTCCTCCCAAGAGCATTTCTGTGTTGTCTCATGAATTATGTTTAGAAAAGTATAATGCACTGCAATTTGCATATATGACTGTGTATGTATGGCCAGTCTTTCAATGGCATTTAAAACCCTCAGAGAGAGATCTCTCAGATTTTAAAAAACAATATAAAGTTGTTGGATGTCAACCTACTGTGAAATCAGCATCACATGCACCTAATCTGTACAGATATTTTTACCTCCACCTTTTAAGTACCTAAATATCTTTGAAGATATGACTCCTACTTTTTTGTCCCTTTAGTAAGATGTATTTGGCTTAAAGCTGGGGTAACAAAGCGAAATTTTATGGCCTGTAATATTATAAAGGACAGGTTAGGTGATTATTCTGGCTTCAAAAACCCATCAGTCCTTGAATGAGGAAGCCAAAGTAACTCATGGTCTCTGGTTTCAGGCTTTCCTCTTTATTCCCACATTTTCTCTGTGTCCCTTATGCTAGAACAGGCTTTTTTTTTTTTTTTTTTTTTTTTTTTTCCATATAAATCACAGGACAAGAGCCATCAGAAATGGTAAATATCTGCTTAATCATCTCCCCACTCCTTGCCAAATAGAATACAGTTCAAAAATAGATAATATTTTAGATATGATAGCTGATAGCTGAATAACACTACATTTAGCCCAATGACTTATATTGTTTAGTAAGTAATTTCTAGCTTCTATCACAATCTATTTTAATCTTCAATATTATTCTTGCCCTGGAGCAATGCCCTCCAAACCTCCTTCACTAGACACTCTTAACCATAACAATTCCCATTCCATTAAACCAGCCCATTTAAATGGAGAAGTTAGTTCAGTTCTGGAGGATTATTACAGCAGACACATCCACAAAGATTTATAAATTCACTTTTTTTTTTTTTTTTATCTCCAGTGCCTCCTGGACTCTTAGCTCTTCAATTAATAATCTTTTCATTATAGAAGTTACACTTGAATAAAAAACAAAAGTGCAATTCTCCCACAAATAATTAGTCCACACTGTCTCGTTATATTTAGCTGTTACATTCTGAGACTATACAAAAATTTTGGAGCAGTGCGTCCTCATGTACCATCAACAGGAAAGGGGCTGAAAAGCAGTAACTACAGAAAAAGCCTTGTGGAAAATACTGTCCACCAAAAAACATTCCCCAAGTCTTCCATATTAGAAAGTAGAAGTCCAGAAAGGACAAAGAACCCAGAAACCCAATGTATTTATATGTGAATTTCTAAGAAATTACAAATGACTGTTAGATTTTTTTACAAATAAGAGAACTTTTACCAGCCCTGTTGCTAGAAAAGAACAATAGTAACAGACATCTTTCATTCAAATATCAAGAAGAAATACTTACGTAGAAGTCTTTCTCCTCTGGAATGAACTTGGAACAGGATTCATGAGAAAAAAGCTCATTTGATTTTAGAAAGATCCAGCAATGACCCACCAATACGATGTCCAGTAAATACTGTGTATATGTATACATACACACTGTACACACACAGGTCCACACATCACATTATAAATATATATACAAAATTCTGGAAACTTTGCGAGCATTCAGTATCAACAGAAAGGTCAAAGAGGTTAGAGTAGTCTGAGCCTTCTATCTTAGCTAACCTCTGCAGAGGCATCCACACAGCCCAGCGTACCTTTGTCACAGGTAGTCATGCCTAATCCTACCTGAGGAGCTCTGACCTCAGCAGACAGACTACCTAGAGGTGCCTCCCAAAACCAAATAGTACTTTCTGGGTCTGTGTATCCAGGGTAGACAAAAACAGAAAACTGCATCTGTCCTTCACCTTTGCAACAGGAAAAGGGGAAGTCCTCTGAGCCCCAGACAGACACTTTGATTGTACTGCTGCTACACAAACCTCCAGTCCAGAGGAAAAGAAGCAGCTAAAAATATGCTTTTCTGCACAGCAGACAGCTTCTCTTCCACTGATTTAGTACAGAAAATGTAATATTTTAATGTTTATTTCCTTTTATGTGATTAGCTTTTGTGTTAACGTTCAGCATCACTGATTGTAGACATCGTGTCTTTCAGTTCTTAATGGTTTATGCTGTAAAATGTTTGAACAGAAAACAATAGATCATTCTTTCTGTCACACTGAAGAATAAATTAACCTATTTTGCTGTACAACCTGCAACTCTAAGGATTAACTTGTCTCATTCACTTAATCAAAAATAACATTCTGACCCTTCCCAAGCAAACTGAATAAATTAAAAAAACTCCCAATTATGTAACATAAAAAGAAATAAACTAACAAGGTTTTTGGTTTGCTTTTTTTGGTTTTGTTTTGTTTTCCCAATATAATTTGTACTGTTCACATCCAGCTCAGTTCCTCTCCACTTGTTTATCACCCAAATCAAACCTCCTGTTGGTAACTCTCGATCAAAGTTTACAGCTTCCCACTCATGACTATTTAATTTATTTAAGACTGGGAGGGAACTAATCAATGCTGGTGGGCTGCAGTTTTGTTTTTAATAACTGAATTCAACCATGCTACACAGCACCAGCCATACCTATCTCCTCGCCATACCATTACAGATTAATTTTAGTTGCCTTGTCCATGCTGCATGTTCTTGCAAAATCATTTCAAGGGGCAGTGACCCACTACTTCTATTCACTAAAAAGCTTTAAGCTTTCAACTTAAATGGGGATAATATAATTAGCAGATGTATTAATGATGTTTCTTGCAATTTCTGGTGGGCTCCCTTGGTTTTACGTAAAGAAAAACAACATTTGGCATGCAGATGTTTCCTTACGAATTTCAGTTTTAGTGAATTTCAGGTCATAAGGAATAATGAATTCAGTTCATAAGTTCATGAATTCAGTTCATAAGTTCATAATGAATTTCAGTTCATAAGGAAAATGGAATAGCTCAGGGGGTTGCGAGAAATGACACAGATTTTCAGTGCCCCACCTTCTAAAGAAGTATTTGAAAGCAAGAGTGTCGCTAAATGATTTTTTCTTTTTTTTTCAATGAGGTCGTGTAGATAAGAATCTCTTAGCAAACAATAAATGGTGCAACAAACAAGAACTGTTGCCAAATAACTGTAAGAAAAAAAGAGATTAGCTGAAGAAAGGAGCTGTTTTTAAAATCCTTCTGGTGAGTTATGTTTACTTTTTCAGAGAAGTCTGAGCACTCTAATAAACACAACTAAAGCAGAGAGACTAGATATGTCTTTTCCTTTCCTAGAGACTATAGAAAAATAAGGTGGGAAAGCAGGCAGGAATGTGCATTTGACCTAAAACACATGTCCCTAAGGGTGGCATCTGACCTCTTCTGTTATTCCTGGGGCTAGAAAGAAGCCTGAAAATGCCATGTCATCTGGCATAAATAGAATGAAACCGTCCCTATGCTGTATGGGGTTTGAAGCTGACAGAGCTACTGTTCTGTTGTGACAGAAATAGATCTGTAGACTTTCAGAGCTGAAACTAATGCCATGGTTCCTTTTGGCTAAAAGTAATCCCAATAGGCTTCTCACAGATTTACCTTCATCTTTATGATGAAGGTGACCCCTCCTCAAGCAGAGACCAGAGTCTGATCTAAAGAAAGAGAATATAAAGTGGAAGTGTGCTGAAATGGGGATAGGAACAATGAAATCTGAAGATTTATCTTACAGAATACACTGACTTTTATCAGTCAATTTTATCAGTCAATTTTTGTAAAGTTTGCTGAAATTCTGAGGTTGCACAGGCCATATTACTCTTTATTAAGCAACATGGAAACATTGTGTCTGCATGCATGTTGCCTGTGTGCATGTGTGTGTGTACATAAGTTACTCAACATGTAAATGTATATCCAGAGATGCAAAGCAAAATAACAGATTGTAAACAGTTGGCTGGAAGTTCTTTGAAGTAAATGACTCTGGAAATTTCTCTAAATGCCAGCCTGAAATAATAACCTTCCTCTACTTTCTTTTTCGTATCCTATTTGTATCTTTTTATCAAGAAAAAAAAAGTATTCATTTCTACAAAGGGAATATAACATCCTCAAAATAATACACTGAATGCTGAATACCCACTGAAAACTCCAGGTTATGATGCTGCTGATCTTCACATATAGTAATTTGTATTCTGATCCTACAGATAGCTGTACTAGTGTGGACTCCTAACAAGATGAATCTGCTGCTAAACAAGCCCTGAAGGTGCAGCACCAGCCCAATTATACTTAGTGAATCACTTACACTTCTTGATCATTTTAGCCAATGTTCTCTCTCCTGGAGATTTAAATTCAGCTTCTACTTTGATCTTAGACACTGAATAACCTCTTCTTGCACCTGAGTACTTTAAAGTTGAGGGGGCACATTTAAATGCACAGGGTTTTTTTGGTGTGGCTTTTCTTGTTGTTTGTTTGTTTGGGGTTCTTGTCCCCAGACCTTGTCCCCAAATCTATGTGTTTTTAAAGTTTATTTTTTGGAACGAAGGATTTTCTGACCTATGTGCAGAAATTTTATATTCACACTTGAGAAGAAAAAAAAAAAATAAGCAGCCTAGGGAGAAACTTACTTTCACGTGATATGTTAGTCATTGCTTCATGTATTATTATCCTAGAGAGTATTTTCTAACTAAATAGTAGGGGGGAAACATAGATAATAATAGTCACCCATCCTTGTCCTGTCAAAAGCAATTTTATATTTCTTGGCATATGGTTGTTGTGTATAGGGTAGCATGCTTTGTTTTAAGGCCAAAATTTGTATAATTTAAGTTAGATGAATGTAAAATTCCATGCAACAAGTTTGGTTTTCCCCAAGCTAACTACTCTGAGGTCTAGAATGTATAATATTTCTTTATTAGAAATATAATAAATGTTTTATGTTATTTCTTTTGGTGTAAAATATGATTCTGTCATTAAGTTGATGAGAAACACCAGGTGTAGGTAGTTTTGGTCTATTATTTCATTGTGCCTGGTGATTATGACAGAATGAGGTATGTATGGGCCCTGGGAAGGGAATACTTTATTGGATTTAATTAATCCCTGTTTCTTTAAGTGCTTGTGACCGAGAACAGCATAGGTGGCTTGCAAACAATCAGCTAGAATAAAACCTTATATAATTTGTCGTTGCAAAAAGAACCTCAGCCCTGCCATAGGTAGTGAAACCCCACTGCTTGTGCAGAGCTGTTCCTCTGTCAAGATAACTGGCTGATAAAGTACTCAGAAAAACCACTACTTTTACTGACGTATGCTAAAATCTGGGCCTTCTAGGGCATAAGGACTTCAAGCTTAAGCAACACCTAGGCTTCATCAACCTAAACTGTTTCATGCAATTACGTGTGTGTGCACATTGCTTTCAAAATCCCAACAAGAGCCAGTTGTCTGGTTTGTTGGAGGTTTTATCCCTTTTTATTTTTCACTGTAGTTATAAGAGGAGATAGTACTGTATCCTTTTCTTCTAACAGTTAGACCACTTGCCTTGAAACTATAGCATTAGTTCTCTCCTCCACCTCATGGGATCAAATCTCACATTTGTCTTCTAGCCCGGAGAATACCTTAATCAACCTAATGGTAGGCTGTTCTGGGCAAGGAAAATGCTAAGCATATATTAAACTTTTATAACTCAGGGTCCCAGATCCCTACTCCCCAACTGCCCACACTTCTCAAACATTAATTTTCTTCTGAGCAAATGTTTTGGGTTTTTTAATTTTTTCTTTTCCTTTTTCCTGTGGAAAGTCTCGTGCTGTCCAAAACAAAACTCAACTGTCCATCTGAATATTGTTTGTTCCAGTGCCCACTCCCAGCAAGTGGGAAAGGCAAGACTGTATCTGACAAAATACTCTCACTCTCTGCTGTAGTCCTTCAGTGCAATCACAGCAAGCTTTATACACTCAATGTCCTCTGCTCATGCTCTACATACATCTGTAATTTCATACTGTTAATAGTATGACCCTTGTGAAGTGCAACACTGCCCTTACTCATTTCAGATACATACAACTGAATTTCTCATCCAGAACCTTGTAAACACACTTATGCACTCTCACAGAGGCAAACACACTCACATACACAGTATTTTTTTTGGAGCTGCAAAAACATTACATGTGGGATGGAGGAGCCCCAAAGCTGAGCACAATGTAGCATGGAATTAACTCGTCTTTTCTAGATGACACCCTTGAACATAAACCCTTGAACATAAACATAAACACAGTGTGAACATAAACCATTTGTAACTGCTTGGTCTGAGTGCTAGTGATGACGCCTGGAGAGGGTGCGCATAAGGGTTCCACGTATAAACTCATTTCCTCCTCACAAAATTGTTTCACTTCAAAATAGTTCAGTGGGAACCAGTGTTGAATGACTCGTAGGAAGACAAAATTAAGGGATACAGATGTGATGTGACAGAGCAGCTTTGGTGGATGCCTGACATCAAACCAGGGTCAACCCACCACACTTGCAGACAAACTCACTACTATGGAAGGCAACAGAGAGAAGGTAGGTGAATTAAGCTGATTGCGTAGTCTTGTGTGATACTGAGATGAGCGTGATTTAAAGAAAATGGTGAGTTTTGGAAGGACTACTGTACTAGTGTACTCTTGTCTGCAAATAGGCTTGTGTGAGAATGATTTGCTTATTGATTTTAGAGCAAAGAAGGATATGTTTGAATATATGGTAGAGAGACCACAACATTTAGTATTTAGTAAACAGACCATAAGTGTTTTTCATTGTTGCATTCAGACCAATTCTGGACATAAAACATGAAGGACTTTTTTGTTTGGCTGAGGCCAAGGTTTAAACAAAACAAAATTTCCTTCTCTCAGTCGCTATTATCAGCTTTGTGTAGGAGGGTATAAAGACCTCGCTATGTAGACCTCTGCTCTACTTGTTCTGTGCATAAACAGATCCATTCTAACTCCAAAGTCTATATTTTTTAGATTGTTCAATAATTCAGTAACAGAGAACTGTGTACTCATTTTTAGAAATGAGTGCCTAGAGGATGACTTTTACATTCTGAGCAACAAAATTTTACCGAATGATTTGGCTCATTGTAATCATATTGCTAGAAGTAAATAAATGTTGTCTAAAATGACAACTATTTTATTACAATTCTCATAGTAAAATAAGTATTTGTTAGATGTCTCAAAGGAAAATTATTAATAAAGTTACATTTACAATAAAAGGAGGTCTTTGGTCATGAATATGTCTGCTGCCTGGTTTCTGCCTGCTGCCCCATCATTGAAAATGTTCAAGTTCAATTTGGATGGGACTTTGAGCAACCTCATCTAGTACAAGATGTCCTGCCTATGGCAGTGGGGTTGGACTAGCTGGTCTTTAAATGTCTCTTCCAACCCAGATCATTCTGCGATCTGTGTTCTTATTTGCATTAGAGAGATTACTTTCAGAGAAATTGGAGTTAACTGCATTGCTTAAAATTTTTAAAACAGTGATGTTGAGTCTATTATTAAGAGAAATTAATAGAAATTAAGTGCTGGGAAAAAAAAATTGTATTAATTTAATGCAGTTTGGTGGCAATAAGTTAATTGAACAGAAAGGCTCACCCAGTTAACAGGTTCATTGTCAGGTCTTAATGCATTGTATAATCAGGCAAGAACTAGATGAAAGATGCTGAAAAAAACAAAGGGAAATACACAGAAAAAAATATTGCATAATTTCCTGGGATAAGCACACTAGTACAACTTCTATTCATATAGGCAGATGGAGGCTCCATATGGCTGTTACTAGTTTATTCTCCTGTTCTCAATGTGAGCATAGAAATGCTAGACTTCTGAGAAAGGGCAGAAAGTATTCATAGTTTCTGCTTTGTTAGTTCCTGAAAAAGAAGACTGGGATCCATAGAGACCCTGTTGGCAAAGGTTTCCTAGAAGCACTAAATCAGTATGTCGTCTCACAGCCTTTTTCTTTTCTTCATATTCTGAAACTCAGCACTTCCATTTTACAGGGATATTTTGGTATTGTGATATTTGTTTGCAGCCAATCTGGAATTAAACAATTCATATTTTGTGTATGCTAAAGCCTTTTTTCAATCCATTTTTTGTCACAATCTTTGTTATTAGAAGTTTCTTAGGTTTAAGATTTGTGATTTTTTTTTGTTGGTTTTTGTGGTTTTTTTTTTTTAATGCAATCAGCTATTTTGGATGCTTTCTGCATTGTATTCAGCTCCTGCTGTTTTGGACTTAGTGAAGGATTTTGATTTGTTTTCTAGGCCCAACACTAACCTTTTTATGTCATAATCAAAATAGCTGAAACTTGGTACATACTATATTGCAGAGATGCTTAGGTATGCTAGGTCTATTCCCTCAGCATATAGTGCACACATGAACAAATGAAAGATAATTTTGAAACAATCCATGCAAGATGCTACGTATCTATAATCTTAAGTAAGACACTGCAGGTGAACAGTTATACTTTCATAGGGATTTTAACTCAGCAAGCTAAACTGTCATCAACTTTTCATAACCACCACAGAAATCCATTAAGAATGTTTAGAGGCAGTTATGAAGTGAATGATTAATATCTGTGTACAGTTAATAGAGAACAAAAGTGAAGCTGGAAAAAATGTGGGTTTAAAGTGAAAACAGCAGGGTGAATAGTTAGTTGACTTTTATGTTTCAAGTTTTTTTGACTCGCTCTACTTAGACAAATGTATTTATGTCATAGTTAAGTGTAGGTCAGATTGAAGCAGTTTTGCTGTTGGTTTGTTTTTTTTTTAAAAAAAGTTAGTTAACCAGAATACTGGTTATAATTTGATGGTGAGATGATAGCAAGTCATTACAAAATAAAAAATTTAAAAGGGATGATGTCTAAAAGAAAAGGTAAATTTTCTTCTTTTGCCAAAGATATGTTCTATGATGAGACAGTATCAAGAAAAAACAAAACCTTCCAGAGCTAAAGTAGAAATAGACTTTAGGGTATTATTTTGCAATGGGAAACAGTTAAGCAAGGACTGTCTACTTTGTTTGTTTCCTTCCCATGCTGGGCATAAAACCAGATTTGCCCAGTGATCTTGTGTGTGCATGGGATCTGCTGCATTTTTAATTGATGAGTACAGACATTCCAAAACAGTATTTGGTATTTCCTGAATTCATATGTAATTAATTAGATGAGATAATTAACTTAACCAGTGGTGCTGTGCAATAACAGTGCACTGTGTAACACGTGGAACATGTGCTTAAGAAGGTAAATATGTGTATCTACACGTTAGGCCAAAGAACTTATTTTTTAATGAAAAAGAAAAGGGCATAAATAACTTAGGTTTCACCAAGATTAAAGGATACTTACAGTCTCTATCAAGATTTTTCAAGCACAAAGTAAGTGGAAGGTTAATTTGGTTGGAATTTAATTTACAGATTTAGAATGCTGGTTCTAACATAGATAATTTATGAACTTTACAGTGCTATTAAATTGATTAAAATTCTCATATAAAGGAAGCATGTTTATCTCCTATGGCTGTGGGTTTTCAGTGGAATACCATAATAGTGATGCATTTGTTCAAAAAAAGTGTTGATTTTTATACTTCTTTTTTAACTATATAAAATGATTCTCCACAGTAATATAAAATTTGCTTAAGCAGTCGAACTACATTGACTTTTCTTTCAAGCTGATAGAAACATGACAGGGAGGCAGCAGATAAAGTCCAAGACTGTTTACAACCAAAAGCTAGTAAAAATTTATATAAATCATATTATAAAACCGCAATTGCTATTTATAGTAGCAAAGGTTATCTACTCATAGAATCATAGAACAGCCTAGGTTGGAAGAAACCCTAAAAGTTCATTTGGCCCAACGTTTCATGGGAAAGGGGGCCAAGATGAGATTATCTATCACACTGTCCGATTGCAATTTGAAAACCTTTAGTGATGGAAACTCTACTACTGGGGAGGTTGCTCCAGTGAATGATTGTTCTTACTCTACCTGGGGAGGTTGCTCCAGTGAATGACTGTTCTTACTGTAAAAAATGTCTGTCTTGTGCTGAGATGAAACCTACCCTGGTGTAAATTGTGCCTGTTGCCCCTTCTGCTCTCCATGCGACTCCTTGTGAAGAAAGACCTTCTGTCCTCTCTATAGCCATGTTTTAAGTATTGGAATACTGTGATGAGGTCCCCACTAAGCCTTTTCTTTTCCAGAGAGAAATAGCCTAGTTCCTTCAGTCTTTCTTCACAGGGAAGGCCTCCGTTTGGACTCTCTATGATCTGTTCATGTCTTTCTTGAACTGGGGGGACAAGATGTGGACACATTACTTAGTGTGCATCCTGGCAAGTTTTGAGTACAGTGGAATGAGCATGACTATCTCTGCTAGAAATACCCCCTGCAGATACAGCTGAAGATCTGATTTACCTTTGTTGATACAGCATCACACTGCTGACTCATTTTCAGCTTGTTGTCCACGAGGACACTCAGCCTTGTTGCTCCCTAGCCACACAGATTATATTCTGTTCTGAGCTCTTTGGTTATTCTGTCCTGTGTGCAGATCTTTGAACTTGTCCTTGTTAAACTGCATCTTGTTCTTGCTAACCCCCTGTTCTAGCCTCTTCAAGTGCCTCTGTGAGATGGTGTGTCCACCTCTCCACTGATTATGATGTCATCAACAAATTTGGCGAGGGTGCTTTCAATACCATTATCTGGATAATTTCTGATGTTGAACAACATGGGGACAAGTACCAACCCCTGGGGATCCCACTTGTGAAAGGCTGCCAGCCTGACTAAACTCATCTACCACACTATGAGTGTGACCTGTTAGCTAATTTCCTACCCAGACCACCCATCCAATCTGTGTTTTGGCAGTTTGTCTAAGAGAAGGCTCTGGGAAATGGTGCCAAATGCTTTGCTGAAGTCCAGGCAAACAAAATCCACTGCTCTTCAAATTTTTTCAGATACCAAAGACAAAATGTTGCTGCTACAAGAATCAGCAGGACACTACATAGATTTTTATTAGCAAATAGTTCAAGTACAATAAATTTTGGAAAAAAAAAACCCAAAACCAAAGGTAATTTCAGAAGCTTCCAGCTGCATATATTCTTTCTCCTGAAGCACAGTTCTGTCTCTGAACTATTTAAATGAAGATGTTAAATTTAGCTTGCTAGATCATTTAGCTGAATTAAGAATTTAGAAGACATAGGATCTGCAGGTATGAATTTGATGATTTTTGACTTCTCGAATATTAGGTCTGACTTTAAACAAATGCATCAAGGTAGCACTCATGAAGCTCAAAAATGAGAAGCCAAGCAAAATTCTAGCTCATGCTCTTTCTGATCCTCCAACAAGCCTTGTTTTTCTGCGATGCCCACACAGTACTGCCTACTGCTAACCGCTTGGCAGGCAGCAGCTCACACATTCTGTGTGGAACATATTTTTGTGTTATTGATGTTCTTTCCTTCCTCTTTCTTGACCTTACCCATCTGCATGTTTTGCCTACCAGTTTTGTCATTAGCATAGACCCTGATCTTTTAAACGCTTAAGCACATGGGTAATTTCAATGTGTTATGTATACCTTTTTATAGGTTCTAGCTTGTGAGAACTCTATTTAAAAATAATCTTTACTACTGATATTGCTGCTTAGCTTACATGTTCAGAGCGCTTTGTAATCTTAAGACCAAAACTGTATTGTGAAAGGCATTTTAGGAATACAGCATAAAAGGCATGGTCTCATCTGCTGTCTATATTGATACTGGGTTATTAAGTAGATTATAATAAGATAGTTATTATAACATAATCTTTCAATGAAATAAATATTTACTCTTGCCTGCTTTTATTTAGTTTTTAGTTTATATGAATTGTGATGTAAGATTTTATGCATCTCTTTACCTGTCCTTTGATTTTTGGCAATTTCAGGAATGATACAGGTTCTGAGGTTTTGCTTTGAAATACAAAATACAAAATTAAAATGAGAATTGCCCAAATACCTTTTGCAATATGAGACAGTTTTTGTCTGCGTATTTCAATCTTGTGAAATATTGAACCAGATGCCAGAATTACAATCTGCATCTTAAAATTATTTGGTTTAGTTCTTTGTAGCTTATATTAGTTTGACAAATTACCATGACCCTCTTTTTCAGCTTGGAAAGATGGGATTCAAGTGGAGTGTCTCTACTTGTAAGAAATAATGAGAAAAAACAGAAAAAAAACCCCAAATACTTCTTTTGTGTAGGAACTAGAAATACACCTGCATTCTGTTCACCATAAAGAATATGTACTAGAAAGCATACTTAATCTCATTTTTGCACATATTTTTTCTTTGCCTATATTGAAGAATAATTTTGAATTATTGTCATATAATGTATTCACAATCACATGCATGTATATTGGCATCTGTTATTAGCGTTCCACAAAATTGCCTCCCTTCTTACAGTCACAAATATATTAATGGAATTAAGCTCTCAGTAAAATTTTTCACCTGGAATTATTTGGCTTTCATAATAGATCAATAAAACCTCTCCTTCAGATATTACTGAACAGTCTACACCTCCAGGAATCTCAATAAAGTCAAAGGTACAATTAAATAGGAAATCTAGGGTTTTTGAATTTTGATTTTAATGAAAATTATTACAGAAGTCTTATCTTCTTACTCAAACATAATAATCTCAACCCCAAACTTATTTTAGATCAAACACTGCATAATAAAAGCATGTTAGAATACATAATCTTTTTAGTCGATGAACTAATACAACTGTTGCTGAAAGTGTGATTTATTATATCAAAATAGTCTCACAAAGATGTTCCAAAACATTTCATTAACAATGAAAGAAATTGGAAAATCACTGCCAAACCAGAGCATATGCTCTCATGAATGTGTTCTATTTGCACCTACCTGTGGATGGAGGAAGACTTTAATTTGTAAACTACCTGGCAAATTAATTGAACTGTTATGTGCAGTCTTTGAATTCTGTCTTGTATCCTGTTTTTTAGAGGGGCTCCCTTTTAATCTGGAATGAAGTATAAAACCCCACCATTTTTTACAGTCAAAACTTGTTAAATAAAGTTGTACCTTTGGGATATAGTCTTTTTCAAAAATACCAGCTTGAAACCCTAAATTAAAGATCTACTTTATGAAATTCAAACCTATAAATATAGTCATGCAAATGATATTGCCCGTACCCATACAAAACAGCTTTCTGAATAATGTCAACTAAGTTTACATTATGTGTTAATATATGCGTTTGAAAAGTTTTACTGAGTAAAGTGCTTCTAAGTTTTTAACATATTTTCAGAATATATTGAGAGGTCACTCAGGTCACAGTGTCAATTAATGCATGTGCATGCTTTTATACTCAAAGGAGTGAGATTACTGTCCCTTTAATATTTTTTTGTCTTTCAGATGTGTTATTGCCATTTTTTGATAATGTTTATTATGGGATGATTGAGATCTCTGACAAAATATGTCAAGATGTGAAAATGGATACATGATCTCTTCCCAAAAAGCACCAAAGTAGTCTTTTCACTTTAATCTCTTATCAAATAAAAAGTATATGTTTCACATGACATATAATGATATATAATGTGCTCATATATAATGAGCACATCTCATTAGCTCCACAAGGTTCCTTATTATTTTTTGTTAGTTAAAAGAGAAGTTAAGTCATATAATGAGATAAGTTAAATAATACTGGGAAAAACAGAAGACTGTAAGCAGAGAAGATGAGTGAAATTGAAGAGAGGCAGGGGGGATTGGAAGCAACAGCAAGACAGCGCAAGGCAGCCAAACTCTTGGGCAAACTGGGAATTACACTTCAGTAAAATGAGTTTTGTTCTGTATTATGTTTATTCTGTCCTGTGTACTAAAGACATCAAATTGTCCTATATGTTATTCTGGTTTTTATTTATGATGAAAATAAGCTAAAAAGGGCAGCAAATGCTGATAATTTATAGTAAAATTGAGTTAAATTTTTTGTAGTGTAGACATTTTAATGGCCAGTATCCAGTCAAAAAAGCGTTGCTCTAGACAACATAAAAGAGGTTATTTCCATACACTTACACATGCATGCAAGTATGTATACCAAAAACCATGTCAGAAAACAGTCATTTTACCCTGTACCCAGGAAATTCTTTCTAACTAAAACCAAATCAAAACAAAACTCAAAATTCAAACAATTTTGTTTTATCGTGGGTAATCACTCTTCTAAAAAAAAACAAAACAAAGCTTTAGTTTTAAATATCACACATCTGACTCACCCATGCCTCTTCTTTAGTTTCCTTTCCTTCTCTCATCTGGGATTTCTGTCTAGTTCCTTCTGAAGCTTTCACCTGTATTATTTTGTAGTGGGACCAATATGGTCCAGAGATGCTTAAATTTTCTCAACACAGTCTCAGGGCCAAGAAAAATGGTGATTTCCACTGCGCAGATTTACCCCACTGAATCCAATAGAGAAGTTTGACCTCTTTCTTCTTTATGAGAAAGCTCTTATCAATCTATACCCTGTTTTCAAGCTACAGTTAAATGCTACAGCATGATGATAAGTCTGTATTTTTGTCATTTAATGTTTAAAAATATCTTTAAATTAGAAAAAAAAACAAAAAGCAGTTAAAAATATCCTGAGACCTTATAAGTGAATGACTGAGGCATTGATATCCAAAGTATACTCCTAAGGGGTCATATGAAAGCCTTTTTGATCCTCTTTAAAAACTTTAGTGCAAAAATTTCTAGCAAAATTGTGCATTATTAAGAATAAATAAAATTGAAATGTATTTTTAATGTTATCTGATTTTGATAAAGGTAAGTAAGGGGTAGAAATATAGATTTGTAGTATCAGTCTAGTTTCAGCTGAGGACCTTCACATTTCAGTAATAATCCTAGAAAAATATATTGTGTTTCTGTCAGGATGGATGATGCAGAAATTGAAAAATTCTGCGATTTAACAAATTTCAAAAGAAAAAAGGCCTAAACTTTACTGATCCAACTAACACTTCATTGACAATTCCTGTCAATCCTTCTTTTCTACAGCGTTACAAAATTAACAGGAAAAATGGATCTTCTTATGTGCATTTGTATTTTTAAAAAAGGCCTTGCTACTACTCCATGAAAGTTTGGTTGAAAGACTTAAGCTGACTGGCTTAGATTATAGCACTATTTGAGATGGAAAACACCATCTGAAATGCTAAAGAAACATTCTTAAAAAAGCCTAATGCACAGGGTTCATGTTAATAGAGAGATGTCTAATGAGGTATAGCAGGATGTCTAAGGAGATACAGACTGTATTTCTATCTTAATGGCTTGAAAAATGATAGATGTATATACAGAAGTGGTTGACAGTATTACAAATAGATTGAATCTGGAATTACTGAATGAAAAAAGAAAAGTTGAGGAAAATTAGCTTTAAAGATTTATTCAAGAGAATTAAATTTCTGCAAAGTAGTAATTTAATGAGAGTTGTCAGGGATGAGTAGAGTGAGGATGTGAAGCAGCATACAGTGAACTACAGTTTGTCAGTATGTTTATAGTTTGATACAGTGTCAGATTTCTGCTCTGGTTAACACAGTAGAGACTGATGTCATAAGCTAAGGAACATCAGTGTAAGTTTTGTATAATTACAGTATTCTGTATCAAAATACTGCTGTACACTTTTCAATACAAGTTTAGCACAAATAAACCAAAGGACATCATAAAACTTAGCTTACAGGTGTATGAATTTACTTAAAAAAGAAAATCACAAAGCAAAGAGGTCTATGTTATAAATTTATTTGGTAGAGGCAAACATTAAAAAAAAGGAGTTAAATGGCCTTCTGTTTGAAGGTGGGGTTTAGGTGTAAAACAGTTGATAGGAAAAAAATGCATTGATATAAATTAAAAAGAAATATAATTTATATCAAGGAAGAATTGAAATCTGAAATAATTGAGAAAAAGAATAGTATTTTATATTTTATACAGTACTTATTAATTTGGTGCAGGGTATAATTCTGCACTGAGAGTATATCTAGTTGTACAGAAAAGGATTTTCTTCCTGCAGCTCTGCCCAATTTTTTATCTGTGGTACTTAAGATAATAGAAAAGCCTTTTTCATTTCACGAAGAACTTATGCCTTCAAAGTTGATATGATATACAAATGAATACCAGGAATACTGTATATAGATGGCATGTCTCTTACTGAGCTCAAAAAAATAACTGAATTATAATTCTGTCTTATTCACTGTAGGACAGCCCACTGGAAAGTTCTGCATGTATTTCAGGGAGTTTGGATCAGATCCTTTAGCAATGTAGACATTGGGTTTAACTTCTGAGATCTTCAGTATATATGTTACTCAGTAAAACAGATACAATACCAGTATTAGTATGTTGATAGTTTTCATCAGTATTATTAATAAAATACTTTTATGTGATAAGTTAAATTATTTTTCCCTGTTCTAAGAAAGTAAAATACGTTAAAATAATAAATCAAAGATTCTTTAGAGATTCAAAAATCTGAAACGGTAAATACTCCTTCATTTGATGAAAAATAATTAAGAGTTTACTCCTGAACATGGCTATAAGTGATTAAGGATTATTCCTGAAAGTGTGAGGTATCATGTGACTTCCATAACATTGTTCAGACTATTCTTTGCAAGTGTGGATGGATATTCAGATACTGTAGCAGGCATAAGTACAATCTTATGAGAGCCATGGGAACTGTCTCCACTTCTGTATTACAATAATGTATCAACATTGTAGTTTAGTCTTTTTTTGTCTCTGTAGTACAAGGTATAGTAATACTTTAGGAATCACAAAAATTTCCAAGGAAATAGGCATATCTAGTGTATCTCCCCAGCCTAAAGGCTTTAAGACCATTATTCACTGAAATCTTTATTCCTACTATGGGTTTACAAAAAGCATGTTATTTTAAAATGGCAAGTATAAAGCAGAGGAAAAAAAAATCTTGCTGTTTGACCTGAGCATTCTGTAACCTCTCATCGCTCATCAGGGATGATAGGATTTTGAATGGCTTTAACTTCAAAAAACAGGCACTTATTTTGTTCCTGCATTTCTTGTAATTTTTCTCCTCAATATGATCTTGTTTCTTAGCTTGTTTAGCTTGTTTGTTGTGTGTATTTTTGTTGGTTTGGGTTTTGTTCGTTGTTTGGTTAGTTGGTTTGGGTTTTTTTTCCCTTAATGGATTCACTTTAACAATGTGTGAGTAAAATATTGTATATGTTTAGGTTATCATTACCAGCCACTAAAGATGCACATGTCAGTTGTACTAAAGGAATTTCCTGTTTTCAGTTGCTTTGTGGAACTAGAGTGGGTTACAAATGCTTGATTTTGTTGCTAGCAGAAAAAGCTTTAAAAATTTCTTTAAACCCATGTAATGATAGTTTTGTATGCAGACATGAGCCCCGTGTTCATCTTTCTAATGCACAGTGTGAAGTGCTAGCAGTTTCTTCAGTAGGAAAAAAACCTCTCTTTAATTGTAAACAACTTCACTAGGACATCAGATGCAAGTGCCACCTTCTGCAGTATCATTCTTTCTTTAAAATGAAAGCAGCTGCTAGCTGTATTACTCCACTTTTCCTCATAGACAAAACACTAATGTACTCTAAAGTATTGTTAAAGGCCAAAGCAAGTATGAGGTGAGTCACACCTGCTGTGCAAGCTGAGGTGAGAGGTGTGGGAAGACACAAACTTCTAAGCTAAGGAAAACAAAAAATGACCTGCAGCACAGAGAAAGGACAAATAAAGTATATCTTAACAAGCATTTTGTTCTCTTTAACAAGTCATAAGAAAAGAAGAAGCTGTCAGGGCAAAGAACTCAAAATAGGACATTATTTGTGTTGCTTCTACTGATTTGAAAGTGATTTCAGTATGACTTTGATCTCCATATGAACTCACTTCAGCGTGCAAAATAAATTTAAAGGACATGAAGGGGGAGGTTACCTATTCATGCTGTGGATTTTTCTCAGGTCAGTTTAGGTACTGAAATATGTGATAGTCTGGAAGTGTCTCCATACTGATGAACATATGGCTGAATTACCCCTGAGCAATACTCTAATACAAATTGGTTAACCTCAAATTCAAACAGAAACCATGTTCTTATCATTCTTATTATATGGCCTTGTAACTCCCTGACTTGTTTGGAATTAAGATGATTTATACCAACAATGGTAGCTGATTGTTGTTTTGCTATTAAAACCAGCCTATTTTTATAGTTGGGAGGTTTTGGGAGGAACAGAAATGTTTAAACAAACCTCCAAATCTATATGTCATTTAGCTTTTTATTCTGAGATACCCACTTAACTTGTTAAGTATTTCATATTTTTTATGGTTCTGTAGCTAAGACTTGAATCAAAATTCAGAGCTGTTCTTTTTTTTTTTCTGCCAGTGTAAAAATTAAGAACAAAATAAACAATATCGGGTATAAAAGGAACAAGTTAGGGTTATTTAATAAACAGAAGTAGCTGAAAAATGCATGCAGTGTTCTGTTTGACTATTCCAAATTGTACTGACTTTCATTTCTATTGTTTATTCAGATGAAAACTAATTGATTTTACAAAGAAATTGCAACTTCAGAAATTTAATTGGTGGGTTTCTAACTGTCTGGGCCACACAGGATTTAAAGATTGCCCATGATGATTTTCAAAGATTTGGTTTGATTTACCTTCTGACTTGCTTTTAGTTTCCTCTGACTGTATTTTACAATAATAGATGTTTGCATGAAGAAGGGCTGCTTCTGCAATCTAACACATGTAGCATCCATTACCTTGTAATAAAAGCAGATGGGTGATGGTTTGCACTGGGTTGCTGTGACCACAGGTTGTGACCCACTGGCATTCTCTGAGGTTGAAATGAGGGAAATATCTTGGCCTTCCCAGTTTCAAAGCTCGAATCTTAATTTTGAAACCTGAAAAGAACATGAGAATACAAGTAAACTAATTCTTTCTCCATTCAGAGCTGTGATTTATGCACACATAAATGAGTTCACGGAAGTGATTTCATCCCAAGAAAGCCAAAGCATGATCAATGATGCATGGCTGTTTTAACAATAGTAAACACCAGCAAGAAGTTCACCAATGTTTGATGATTTCCAAACATTTCAGATTCAGATCTTGCTTTTCTTTTTCAGCCTTAAAAATAACATAGTGGAGAATATGCTCAAAAAGGAAACATATTTTACTGTAGATGTGAAAGATTTACATATAAAAAAAATGAGTGTCCTAGAAAAGATGACCGTATGAAAGACATGATGAAAGTGGATAAAATCATTGGTAGCATAGAGGAGCTGGGCAAGGAATGATTATTCAAAGGTTTACCTGCTTAGGAACTAAGTGGCATCAAAATAAATTATTGGTGGGCTAAAAAAACCCACCAACTTTCTCACAGCAAATATTTGTGAAAATTCTTTTCAAATGTTTGCCTGGGTTCCAGAATTGATTGACTTGTACAGCTTTGGATTATTTTTTCTTCCCTGATTTTGTCAGAAAAATCTACCTCTAGATCAGGAAGTCCATCTAAAGTCCAGGTGCTAGGAGAATATCATTATATGTTTGACCTATTCATATACTTTTTCTTACTCTTGTTTTTATGTTCCTTCAGTGTTTTCTGCCTGAGAAAAAAAAAAAAGTCCAGAAATGCTTGGAGGGCTGTGTACGTGTGTGTCTAAGATGTGTGTGTGGAAAGAAAACAGAGGGACTGAGTGAAATTTTCTGGCTTTCTTTTTTTTTTTTTTTCTATTTTCTTTTAATGAAGAGTATTGTTTGGCTATTATCTTTAAATAAAGAATATGAAACCACATCTTGTAAATATGAGGCAAAGAAAGAAAACAGGACTTCTCTTCATAGAATTTTTTTCTAGTGTTTTGAAATACAAGATTGCGGAGGGTTTATGAAGACAAACGCTGTGACTCGGATTTTAAGTGCTAGAAAAATTAATGAACTGCAGCGTAATTTGCATTTATGCAAACTAAGGTAAAAAATGCCATGATTGCAATTGTGAGAACAAGGTTTGTTCTACCCAGAGAAGATATTCTACCTCAAACAGTGTGCTTCTCTTTCTGTACTAGTATGTGTCTGAACATTGAGGGGACAGTAGATGGGAGATGGGTACTTAATTACTGATCTGGGACAGAGGTTGAAGATTTGTCTTAAGGTTTGGTGTGATATGGAAAATGCTATGAGTAGTACCACTGGGGACAAAAAATATAACATGGATAGAGTCACAGAGGCTGGAGCTTACTAGTGACTGGAACAGAAAATACTTCATTGTGGGAAGTATCTAAGCCAGGCAGTTGCAATCCTGCCTTACCAAAGCTTTTGTGACTGGAAAAGTTATTGGAAAAATTTCGGTCTCTGAGTGGAATTTCAACCACATCACAATAGCTATAGTGGTGCATTCAACAGCTCTGAGGTTTGTGATTATGGCTTATATATGAGACAGCACTGGAAAGCACTGTTAGTAAGGAGTATTAAGTTATTGCCAAACATGTAACTTCCATGGCCAATGGCCATTAATTACTGTCATGCCCTTAGTATGAAGTATAAGTTGCAGCTAAACAATATATGATACGCTAGCTCAAGGATAGCGCCTGGATGGAGGATGGGACATGGACTGCAGATCTCAGTGGAGGCTGCAAAAAGATACATGGATTTTACTTCAGGAAATCACACATGATTCATGTAAGAAGAGATGAAACTGAATGTTTATCTTTTTGACAACATAACTTGAGAGAGATTGACTTCATAGAAGCCACAGAAGTGTGTGAAACTAGCTAGCTCAGGTCATATAGCAACATATTTGTACAGACACAAAGAACAGGATAAATTAACTCAGTCTAAGATGGAGGGTGATACTGCTATAACTTGCATTTATCCCTTATACTTTTCCATTTGCTTAGCATAGATGTACTGGAACTGTAACAAACTATTATATGACAGACTGTCGTAGCAGGTAGTTTCTGTCTGTTTCTTTTCTGTCTGAATGTACAGACATATTTCTGTCTGAATGTGAAGATGTATTTTTATATACAGTCAGGGAAACATGCCTTGCACAAAAAATGAGTATTTATCTTTCAGCTATACAGGAAAGTTTCTGCTAGCTCATCTGAATTACTTACTTGTTTCCTTTATTGCTACCTCTTCTGCAATACAGAATTTGGCAGTCCAGCAGTCATCAGTTAAGAGGATGGATTTTTTTTTCCTCTGTTCAAACAAAGTACTTAATTTTCATATAGGTTTGTATTTTCAAAGGTTGTTAATAAAAATTTCAAACATATTAGAATACATATTAAGAAATAAATGGAAGCAGCCTTAAATTTTAGGCTGTTCACAGCCTCATCTTCCCACTTAATTTCCCAGTAAAACTAGGAAGTAACAGATGAAGTATGTCAATGAAACAGTATGGGCATTTCCTGAAAGCACATAAAAAACCCCCTAAGCTTAACTCCCATACCTTTTGCAAGCCATCCAGACCTCTGGGATTCTCTCTTCAGATATTTCAATCTTCACGTGATATTTCAATCTTCACGTGATGTAGAGGTTTAGTAGGTCCTCAAATTGTTTTCTGTAAGTAAGACTCATTAACCCTGCCACCCCTAGAATGTTTTCAATTCTTGACTTCAATTTTGCCCGGAAAGAAATATACTGCATTTTAATTCTAATGCTGAATATTCACCTTCTTCTGACTCGTGGTCACTGAATCCATTCAATGGTGTTGCCTTTTGTATTGGGAAGAGGAGAGAAACTCGATGAGATTTCTTTGAGTCGTGAAACAAGGCCATCGTAGGAAAATCAAGAAAGCTGTTATCTGTTGCAGACAAATACAGTTCCATTGAACTGATGAATCTGAGGCCGGTATAAATAAACAAAATATCATTTGTGTTGAAAAGCGTTTGTGTGAGCAGAAGAATGAAAGAGCCGTCTCCAAATTATCAAAAATCTATGTCTGTTATTAGTAATATCTGTCTCCATTGTTTTGAAAATTGTCGTGGTTTAAATATAGAAAAACACAAGCTAAAGCTACTGGCTTGTAAAAGAGAACTGTAAATTGATTACAAGTCCTCAGTTTTGTGTTTATATCTATTGTTGTGGGTATTTTAGTGGATATCACAAATAGCAGAAACAGCAGCATGTGCCTTGATAAGCAGCCCTGAGGCGTGGGCACTGGGGGATGTTGAGGGTATACAGCCTCCTGCAAACTAAAGCTGTGTAACTACTTAGTGCTCAGCATAGTCTGTGACAGGCCAGAGTAATTTGATTCCTCTGATTCACCCTGGATATCTTGAAAATAAATCTGGCTCCTGTTCTTTTAAAACTAGATGAGCTGTAGAGAACATCAGTGGAAATAGAAACCAGCATGAGGCAAGCTTATATTAAATAGCTTTATAGAAGAATGCACGACATGCTACTAAAACCAACTGGTAGTGTCTTTCTTTATATCTGCTTCAAAATGATCAGTATCAGGATGGTACTTTTTTGTAGATTGTAAAGAATGAAGATGTGCCATATCTTTTATAGCTAAAGGATACACATTTTTAAGTATAAGAATTAATGATCCACATTAAACATTGTAACCAAAAAGCGCACTTTAGAGTGATGCAGTGTTAGAATAAAAATACCACTATCAACACTGAATTATTACCATATTCTGGCTAGCAGTGTACATGCTGCAATTTTCTGTAGAATGAGTACTAAATCCATAGAGTGCTTAGCTTACTGATTACTCTCTCTTTACTGTATATTGAAAGACTATTTTTTTAATATTGGTATTAGAAAAGCCTAAGAGCTTCAACTTTTCAAGTGTTCTTTGTCTTGATGGACTCAAACCTCCATTCATTTTCAGTGTAATTTAATTGCTAGGTATTAGATACTGTATCTGTCTGCTCATGTGTCAGCAGCAGCAAATTAGGCATTTAAGCATCTAACTATGAATATTTTCCCCTGCAGTTCACTGCATGTGCTAGAGTCACTTTTTCTTTTGTCAGAAAAGGATTAATTCTAGAGGTCTGACTGAGATCCAGCTGAAAGTTTTTCTCTTAAGTGGTAGCTTTTAAAGACAGCATAGGCAATTACATTAAAATCAGCAGAAAGAAAAAATACAAAAAAATGGGATATGGAGACTGAAAAAAAACAAGCTGGATTTATTTCCTGTGTTACCTAGAAGTGAATGTGGAATTTTTTTTAACATTAACTTGCCAAAACAGCTTTGGACATAAAACATTTTTCACTGCACAGTTCTACTGATAGATTTGGGTACAGGGCTCAGCTCCAGATTTTTGTCCACTCACCCAGAGGAGCCTGTTGACATTTGTGATGTTGTGGTTCCAGCGCCTTGGCAGAAAAATCATGGATTCAGTGACCTCAGACCTCCCTTGTCCTTCACCTTCCCGTGTGTCTCCTTGCAGGATATACTTCACAGAAGTAGTGCAATGTCTTGGCCCTTGGTGTTAATGTCGTTACACTACTGATCCCTTCAGAAGGTTGTCATGCCAGTGGGTGCCTGTGGTTTCAAAGTGGTGCAGGGAGATATAACTTGGGTGTCTCTTTTTCTGTGTGAGCGAAGATTTTCTTTTTGTTAGAAGTACCACTTGCAGAAGAATGCATTTGGCACAGAAGGACTGATGAAGCTTTTGCTTTCCCTGCAGGAAAGAAAGGGATTTTGAAGACATCACATACTGCTCAAGCAGAATGTGCTGGCCCAGACTTCACTAAATGACCTCTCTTGTTAGATGTATTGCTCACAATGTGACTTACTAATTTAGCAAGCCTGAAAGAGTGAGAAGAGTGCAGTGGAAAAAATATGGAGCAGATTATCACATGAAAATCATTGCTGGCTCCTCTAGAAACTCACTCTGTCCTCACTTTACTGTAACCAGCTTATCCTGTTTGCAACACCTGTCACTGCCCTATCACTTACTTTTAGTAGGAGAAAACTCTAAAATGCACGTAGTTTCAAATAAATAACTGTAGTGTGTGTATATATATAAAATTAAGGTTTCATGCATGCATACACATGCACACGCATGCATATATAAATCTACATGTATGTCTATATAAATGTCCATATAGAAAGAGCCTATAGAGGGTTATTAATTATACATATATATAACATATGTGTCATAAAAGAACATATAGATTTCCATATATGTATAGAACTATTGATATATGCATTATGTACATTATGTATATTAATATTTCTACTACCATTATAATTCTAGTCATGTAGTTTACAAAATATCTCCCTGAGTTTTCACACTGCTTTCATCTTGTTACCTGGTGAGCTCCTGCTTTTGATGTTGGCATACTTCGTATATTTCAACTTGGTGTTTGAAATTAAAGGTAATGTTGCTGCACATGCTGAAGCCATTTGCATTACCCTTTAAAAACAATTATATTGTTTCTAAAATTTTTATTCACTGAACATTTTTTTTCCATTTACCAGTAGAGAAAAATCTTTGTTGACCTTACACTGAGCAAGGCCACGGTTATCTCCTGTAAAGCCATGAACTCCTAATTTGAATTTGTAATGTTTTATGCAGAGACACTTTAAAAGAGAAATTATCTTTTTCTGCATGTTGTATAGTAACTCTAATGAAGCTAAATTGCACAGGGAAACATATTGGGCTGTAGGAAATAAGCAGTGATGCTGGGGTTTGCATAACCAAAGCAGAACGAACCCCTGGAGAGGTGCAGCCTGCACTGGCAGCATGCTAAACAGTGCAATGATGGATGATAGATGATTACCCGTGGGAGAAAGCAGAGAATGAAAGACATCTACATACACAGGCATAAAGCTGTACCATGTGGCAGCACCTGAGAAGGCAAAGTGGAAGATGTGTCTTGTCCTATTGCTTCCTCCTCCTCTCACTCCCACTCCAGTGTACCTTGCTAGTGTGGGAAAACTAAGCAGAGTGGGAATGAAATGGTCTCTGTATGTTCTGGCCATCTTTGGGAAAAGAAGTGATGATTTACCTAGGATTTATTTTATTTTTTAGAACTTACACACTGATGTGGATTATTAAATTAAGGCTTAGTTTTATGGATAGAAGTTCAGTCTAAGTTTTTGGAGATTAAATACATGCAAGACAAGGGAAAAAATAACAGTGAACTAGGTATCTATGTACTTGCATACAGAATTGAACCCTGGATGGTTGATATTTTTTTAAACGTTACTGTTTCTACCTTTGTCATGAGATTAATAGTGGGAATTGGGAGAAGAAAGAGGAAAAATATGATGAGTGTGATTATATTCTCTGGTCATCTTGACTAAATGAGTATGGTTAGACACATTAGAGATTTTCTGTAACATTAAGGCAAGCTCTTTATGTATATCAAAAAATGGATAAATCCTTCCACAGAGCAGAATGAGAACCATAAAAGTAAACTTCTTCACTTTGTTCTTTATTCATCTCAGATTCTCAAAATATCCACTCTGGACACGCCAGTAGTTATTTGTACACAATCTAAAATTGAATGTTAAATGTCTCAAGAAGATATCTTTTATTTAAAAGCTGAATACGACTTTTTCTGTTAAATAATCATAGAATCACAGAAGGGAAAGAACCTTAAGATCAGTTTAAGATCAGCCATGGGCAGGGACTTCTCACTCTAGACCATGTCACCCAAGGCTCTGTTCAACCTGGCCTTGAACACTGCCAGGAATGGATCATATATGTGTTATTGCATTGGAAGTTAAGGAAGAAAATTTTACTATTTATTTTAAGAGACTGCCAAATATTGCTTGCTTGATATTTTTATTCCACTGCATTAAAAGAAACTGTAGTGTACAGTGAAGGTTTATGTTTGACCAAGTACTAATCTGCTAATTCATTATATATGTGAAGGCAAAACTGCAGCCCTGGCAACTGGGAGAGCTCCCTTAATAATTTCTTGGAGTGGCTTAAGCTGAAGAGTTGCACCTCAAGTGCTGATGCAGCACCACATCACAGGTCTCCATGTGCTGGTCTGCTGAGCTGTCTAGCTGAACCCAGAAAGAAGTGTAATGATTTATGCATTCCCTTATTCACAAGTCAGTACTGAAGAGACAATTCTCACCTGCTTAAGTCATCTTTAACTGTGTAAGTCACAACCTATCTCCATTAATATATTCAGAAGATCGTAAGATTTAAAAAAATCTGAGCCCTGTCATTCTCTTGTTTTTTCAGTTGAAGAATGATGTTAAAATCTTTGGCATTCCCAGGACTACAGGTTTTAAAAATGGCTTGCTTGCATATGAAAGTCCCAAGCACCACCTCTAACAGACATATCCTGATCACCAGTGTTAAAGAGAGAAATTAGTCTAGGGTGTATTTAATAATGAATAGTTGTGAGTAAATTTCTAGGTCAGCATAAAAGCTGGCAATATTTGCCCCTGAAGGATGACTTTAAAATCCTTTTTGCACAAGAATAGGGTCCTACTTGTCTACAAAAGAGATATGTACTTTGTGGTGGTAAGCTTTGAAGTATTTTATGTCTACTTATTTCCCTCAAGGGAATGTAAGTCTTCCTCTTCCTTTCCCTCAAATATCTATTAAAACCACACCAAAACACTTAAGAAAGGTATTGAAAATAAGAGAACAAAGCTATTCTTCATAGATCCTGATAATGCTCAGTTGGTCCTCAAGGACTTGTGTCTTTTCTGGTTTTGGGACTAAGGAGAAAATGATTCCTGAATGATGAGCTAGTTCCCACCCAATGTATGTCAAAATATTCACTGGACCCTTACACCTTGAAAATACCCAAATACGTGTGTCTGGGTAGACAGGAAGAAAATGCAGTGCAGTACAGAGAACTGACTGCAGCTTCATGTCAGGTCTCCAGGTAATCACGTTAGCACCCCAAAGTATTTTCTAAATTTTAAACATATATAAAAACATAGACTCAGGAACCACCATACACAGATGCAGCTGTCCTGCTAAAGCCAGATCCAACAACAGAAATTATAGCTCAGCCATTCAATGAACACAGCAGTAGGCAAATGTTAGCATGAAATACAGTCAAAGTAATTTCAATTAAGAATAATTAAATCATACTTGGTTTTAAAATAGGATGCCAAGAGTGAGGAGCAATATGCAAAACAACTCTACAGGTGATAAATGCAGATCTGGCCTGCTGCTCACCTAGATTTTTCAGATTTCTTCTAGGCAATAATAGTGTCAATGGAACCATGGATATGAGCAGAACAGCAGTTAGTGGGAGGATATAATGTAAAACAGGAAGGAAGAAGTAACTTGTTCAGGCTGACTGAAACAGAATGAACCCAACCTTTTCAATGACCCAACGTTTTCTCAGCATCTATTTCCTCCTGTCTTGGGAGGAGGAGAAGAAAAGAGAAACAGTTGTCAGCCAGAATGAAGATATCACACAAGGGAACAGAAAAACTTCCCAACTACTGCTGTTCTCAACTTATGGCAGAAAGTATATTCATCAGCTCAGAGATAATCAGAGCTTCAAAAATAATTTAGAGAGCTGTATGTTACTGAAATGCATAGCTTGGCAGAGGTCTAGTAAATCTGGAATGTTTTCCAGCAAAATGATTGTACTTTCCCAAAGAACTAGGTGAGCAATTAATTTAGTAGAGAACCCCCAATTTTCAGTGACATTCTCAGTAATAATTCTCTGCATACCTGTCCAGGAGTTGTTACAGACATATATACAATATATGTCCTCATCAAAAAGAAAAAAAAACAACAAAACAAAACCACACACTTTACTTTCAGTAGTGTTTCTTAAATGCACAAAAGTATGTAAGGATTTTTTAAAATGTAAAGCAGAAGTAGTATTAATAAAAATACAATGTACACACAGACTCAGGCCAGATATTTCTTATTGATCAATTACTTTAATAGTACATGTATGATCAAGTAAAGTTAAGTAAGGTTTTCTATTATATCTTCATAATTTCATTGCAAATTGGTTATTTCTACTTAGCTGGAATACTATAAAGTAGAATCAAACTTGTTTAGAACTTGGAAGTGTTGTTCTCAACCTTATTTCTGCCGAGCAGGGGTAAGTGACAAGACCAGAGCTTTATTTATTAGCAAAACACCCATTCATTTGTTATACTCACTGACTATCTCATTACCATTAAATCACATAAACTCAGTTTAACCAGATGAGTCAGAGTGAAGGTGAGCCAATAGGATGTGTAACAAACTTGTCTCATTTCATGTTGTTCTCTCATAGACAGATGCAGAGAATGGCATTTTCTGGGAAATAAATTTGCACCCAAGTTTTAAAATAATGTACACAGAAATAGAAAACCTGATGGATAGTGTTGAATCAAAGTACATCATAAGGGCATGGCAAAGCAACCTGAAGTTCTGTTCTGCATGCATTAATTTAGGCAGATTTCATGATAGTCTTGTTCTTCCAAAGGTGTGACAAATGTCAAAATTAAGCCCAGTTTACAATTTGTTTATGTGAGAAAAGGAAACTGTGAGGTGAAAAAAAATATATACTTGATGGCTGATGATTTTTTAATGCCATTCCAAATAGGAGGTTGACAGACTGTAATAGCTGAGATACCAGTGATTGGTAGCATAAACCAAGGCTGAAGAAGGAGTAGTTTTTCAAGACTACTGTGAATCAGGTGTTTCAATAGTTCTGAAAATAGGATCAAAATGTTATGTGTTGTTTGGGTTTTTTTTCAGGCCAAAACTACGTTAGGCATTCTGTAGGCAGATTTTTTGTGTGCCATTCATGGTAACTTGCTCACTCATACTACACAGTGCTTTAATATTCATTTTAAACATGCACACAGAAGGATTTTCAAGTATTTTTGCTGTCGACCATTGTGAACAGCACAAAGAGCTTGCAAAAGAAGCAGCATAGTAACAGCATAAAGCCAATTTTTGAAGGTGACTGTCATTGTGCTATTGTTGACACTGATTTGCAGATAGAGAAAGATGAGGAAGTACTCTTAAAATCTGGCCACTTAATACCAGTCTGAAACCAAGTGAAGCAGCACTAAGGAAACTAAACTCTATCATTCTTATAAACTCACTTTCCGCTGGAGCAGTATTTCCTTGCAGATCCTCATGAAAATCTTTCTTCCTGCGGACTGCATGGATCAAGCTGAATGTTAGATAAACGATAAATCAAATTACTCAGGGTTATATGTGTTGCTCACCCAGCTGATCAAATTGTTCCTTATTCATTTCAGCTGCTATTAATACCCACAGCATGACTTGAGAATTAGTTGCCTATTTAGTGCTGTTGTTCTGAGGAACAGTTGAAAACTGATGCAAATAAATTACTTGGTTATTGTCATCTGACACAATGTGAATAATTCGTCAGTGGCAAGTGCCTTTCCTCTTGGGAGAGAAAAGGTTAAGCAGAGACAAAATTGAAAAGCAAATAAGTGAACATCAGCATCATTATTCCTGGAACAGAACATGAATATCTTTCTCTTCTTCCTCTCTCAGAGGTTCTTGTTTACTCTTTGTTAACCTTTCCAGATAATCAAACTTTGTTGTCTTGCTTGCTAAAGGAGTAACAAAATGTGAAGAACTAAAAAGAGCTACTAAAAGTCTGGGGAAATAAGTGATAAAATATGTTCATATTTTAGGTTATAGTAATTGTTGTCATTAAATATACAGTATAGTCAAAATAATTTATATTCCATCAAGATTTTTTTTTCCTCTGGGATGAAGACAAAGAAAAAAAGGTGAATTGATTAAAACATAAATTTTCAAAGTTAAATCTCTTTTTGGAAGGCTTTTGCTTTTCTTTTTTTTTTCCCCTCTTTTTTTTTTCCTTCATTCTACACAGAACTTTGCTACTTCCAATAGTTGGCCTAGTATAAAATCAGTATGAAATGGATTTTTCCATCTTCATAGAACCCGTTTAAAAGGCAGAGTGTCTGTCCTTTTGAAGCAATGGGATGTAACAGAATATGCTGTGAAAGGATGTGACAAACCCCTTAAAGATGAATGTACAATACTTTGTATTTTGCCAAGATATTTTTCTACACCAACATATTTTATCTAGTTGACCTCAATATGTGAGTTTTAACCTTACTACAATGAATGGAGCTTCTGAAGGTGACCTAGTTGTTTTTAAGTATTAAAATTAAATAATATAGCTTTTTCCTTATATGTGTACTTTTAATAAATACTTTTCACTTGCCTTTTACCATGCAGTTAATATGGTTTCATGATTTAAGGCTGAATATGTAACACAATGGGGTTTACATTCTGTAACTCTGCCAAATCCAAGTAACAGCTCTGTTTCAACTTGTTCCAACAAGAAACATTTGTGTTAATATACAATATGCAAACCAAGCTGAAATATTTCCTTTCAGAAAAACTGATGTCTCCATTAACTACACTTTGCTTTTCTGTATTATTCAAGTATTTTAATCCTGCATGATGGTCCCACTGTTGTAGCTACTGTACAAATGCAGGACAAAAAACCCATGACTGAAAGTCTGAACTTGAATTTTATCACAAGAAATAGACTTACAGGATTATTGGTGATCATAAAGAGCAAAGTAAACTGCAAGGTGGTGAATATGAGAGGTAGTCATTGCTGCACATTTTCAGCTTTACTATTGTTCCTTAGGTAGGCTTCATGAAATGGGAGGTTTGTAGAAAGATATTGTGGTGCTATTTTCCAAATGCTAAGTGTCAGCATAAGGAAGAGTGACCAAAAACAAACACACAAAAGAAGGGTAAGGATGACTGTCACCATGGAGTAGTCAGAAATCAAACTGCTATTTCTCATTTACTGTAGGAAGAGTTTAAAATGGAAGTGGAATTGAAGACAAGTTGTACAAGTTTGATATTACAGTAAAAGGGGGAAAAGTAACAAAAAGATTCAGAGATATGAATCATCTGGTCAAAGAGACGAATCAGGGATCTCATCTGCTAGACAAAATTCTTAATGGTTAGCAGTACAAAACCCCCAATCTTATTCAGAGAAAGCTTTTTACATTAAATTGAACATAAAATTGCATCTGAGAGAGAATTTTAGTTGTATGAATGGGAAGCAGAATATGTTTTTGACATCCTTTGCTGAATGATTCTGAAAATATATTGTTCAGTGTTGCTAAATTTCTTACTCTTTTTCAGGTGTTTTAGATGGCCTTACTTATAGCTACATTTGAGAATAGGCAGTTGCCATAAATCATTGCAAAGCATTCTCAGACCTCTAGCAAAAAGAATAGAACTAAACAGAAGTTTCACTTGGGTTTCAGGCTTACAAAAGCAGAATATTTGTTGCTTTATCAACCAAGATTCATTTTACAAAATAAGTTTCTACCTTTTTTAACACTGCTGCTAAAAGCTAGATTTACCAACAGACTGCACAGTGATTGGAGATATTCTTACATGATGGGGTTTTTTTCAGAGTAAAAACATAACTCTCCATTTCTATCACATGAATGGTGCAATAACTGTAGTGGACTTTTGTACGTCTTAGAGATAACAGTGTCTTTTAAATAATGCTACTAATAATAAAAGACCCCACCAAACAGATCTTAGTAAAAAAATCAGGGATCAGGAGAAGAAGACCTGCATCAGTTTTTTCACCAACATTTTGGAAAAAAAATCTTGTAGAAATTAGGGAAGAAAATGACCTGAGAGACAATCAGTCTGAAGCTTGACTGAGCAGGAAACAGACAAATTGTTGAGCTTAGAGCAGTAAACAAGCAGGGTTGTAGGCCATGTGAGAAGGGAATTTGATGAAGGTGGAATGAGTAAAGACATGTACAAATAGAAATGGGAAAATGATTGCTTAGCCTGACAAGAAAAGTCCAGTCATATTGAAGCAGGAAGTCTTCATATTTTCTATGTTGAATTCTAGTTCAGAGATTCAAACAGTGAAAGTCAGGTTGTGTGTACTAGGAAGAAGACCAGAGATGATAAAGATTACATTTTCTTTCATTTAGACTTTGCTGTTCCAGACAAGTGAATTCTTGACATGTTTGGTGGACCAAAACAGCTAGCAACCCAAACACCTACTGAGAGACTTGGAGGCGTCCAGGTGGAACGGGTGGATATATTCCACATATTCGCCAAAAATCTGCCTGTACTACAAATAATATAGGAGTTTAAATAGTAGATGCTATTAGTCAAACAGTAAGTTATTGAGCCCTGCCCCCAGTGGAAAGAAATTTGCTTTGCAAATTTTGGTAGAGGTCAAAAACATTGGCAAGAGGAAATATGCAAAAATCATAGAATCATAGAATAGTTAAGGCTGGAAACTAACTCAAGATTATCTAGTTCCACCCCACCTGCCATGGGCAGGGACTTCGCACACTGAACCATGTCATCCAACAAATAAGACATTTAGGAAAGGCTGAAGAGGAGCTACACTTAAAATTTAGTTATAAAAATCAGAGAAATCAGGACACAGAATTATTTTTTCCTGATTTATCCTTGCTAGTCATCTACTGTTGCCAGCTGGTGAAACATCAAGTAGTAAGCAATAGCATTTCACACTATCCTAGGATTGATGTGGTGGTCATTTGCACCATTTGTCACACAAATGTTATTGGACAGAGAAAGCACTTCCAAGAGCAATGTTGAAATGGTGGTGAAAATCAGATAAACATTTCCTGTGGCAAAAATCAAGGAAATCAAAGATACTGCTGCAGACAAAACAGAAGAAGGAAACAGAGGAATTAAAGGTAATGCTTCTGCTGAGTCCTGAAAGACTCTCTACTGTAACCCTATTCCTGTCATTTATATTGAGTCAAAAAGATGAAATCTAGACTAAGGCTACCACAGACTGGTGTATTTTTAAGACATAAGTTATTCAGAGCACATACATTATTATGTGATATCGGGGGGGTTGGAACTAGATGATCTTAAGGTCCTTTCCAACCCTAACTATTCTATGATTCTATGATTCTATGATTCTATGATGCAGAGAAGTGTGCACCTTGTGTTGTTACCTGCTTTGGACACCAGCACAGTGATGGATCAGCTTTAACTGCTAGTAAACATGCCTTCTAGTGAGACCATTTACCATATTCATAGCTTTCAAGCCTTGGTGATTTCTTTTATACTATATCTCCCTGTACTGTGAAGTTACTCAACCTAACTTAAAAAACTGATAGGCTAACCATGCTAATGCAGAGCTCAGCTTGAGGGAATTATCAAGTCTTCTCAGCAAGGTAAATTAATACACATTTGTGCAGCTGCAAGAGCTCTGTGCATCTGCTGTTAGACTGCTTCTGGTACATGAACTAGACAATTTAAACTAAGGGATGGATATGCTACAATGCCACCTGAAGTATGCATACAGCCTACTTCCAAAGCAGCAATGATATCTGAAGTTCAGTGCAATAACCATGAAATCTCTAAAGCTCTCTGACTGGAATAATTGTCCTTAGAAATTTCTTCTGCTATTCCAGAAGAAAGGCAGTATGCACTAAAATCAACATTACAGCATAGGTCCCCAAAGCCACTGCCTTATTTAAAAGGCAGAATAAAAGGTAGCTCTCTGTGATATCACCACATACTAAGCATTTGTGTATCTGGTTGTTTTAAATGGCAGTCAATGTAAAAGAAGATGCTTCTAGAGATCTTTTCCCTGCTGTTCTGGTCTGTTCCAATTAAGCATGTTTGATTTTTAGATTTGGGAGATTATCTTTGGTATAAGGCTACTAGTTGCAAGTGTTTGCAAATAGAGAGGCTAAGGGCTGGTGTGTTTTTTTGTCTTTTTACGTGGCATATTAACTCTCATTTTCCAGATATAGAGATTTTTACCTAAATCCTATAAACACCTCTAATGTACCCAAATAGTTTCCCGGAGGCCAAATACCTTTCTTTTTAGGTAACCTGAAAGCAGAAGAAAGTATAGCTGCATTTTTTGCCTGTGCAGTTTAGACTGTTCTTGCAATATGAAGAATCTCCAAAGAAATAAGTATCATTAAATGTTATCACGTTACTGTCAGAAGGAGTTCAATTTGGGAAGGCTTCTTATTTGCCAGTGTAATTAGATAGAATTTCCAACAGTAGAAAAATGCTTAGCCTTAAGGAGCTAGGGATGTTATTTCTCTGAATGACTGCCTTATGGTTAGAAATTACCTCTGGAGAAAAAAGAACGCCTGTATTTTAGTACTCAATAGTCCAAGTAGAATATGGATTTCCATCCTATGCCTATTTAATGCAATTTTGAGGAAAGTTTGTACTTTGAAGATCTTTTATGATCCTTATAAGTGTTTTGTCAATATGTACTGACAAATAAGTCAATATTTGGAATATAAGGAAATATATATATATGTATTTGGAATTTAAGGAAGTACTTACCCCTTCTCTTGTTGGCAGGGAAACACGGATTACATTATCAATGTTGGTGAAGATAGTGTCTATTATTAACTAATATAATTTTATATGAATTTAAAATCACTTCATTTGTGTGCAACTCACAAGCACGCATATGCATGTGTGCATGCAAAGTGTTTGTATTCATTACTTCAGTTCTCCCAAAGTCAATATGGTTGTATTCCTCAAAGGGCATATAATGAGAAAACCATTCAGGCTAAGTAGTCTGACTGGCTAAAAAGATGAAGAACAGAAAGGCCCTTGAATTTTTTGGCAATGTAAAGTCCTCAATTTTGAGAAGTGTCTTATCTGGTGGCACAAAATATTTCAGGACTTCTTCAAATACTTTAATACTCAAATAATTTGAATACTTAGGATTGGCAGATATTGATACAAGTTAATATAAGAGGATTGACTTTATTTAAAAATTCAGAGTAGCTGAATTTTTACCAAAAGAAAAGTATTAGTGAGTGAAAACAACTTTGCCAAGAGGATAATAATTTTGCTTGATAGATTTTATGTAAGAGCCTGTGTAATATTGCAGCTTATAATGTCAGGACACCATTTCTACCTTCCTGGGTTTGGCAAGTGTTTCGCTGGACAACAAAACTAGAAGTTGCTCACAGTCAAGCATAAACATAAAACCTGTTGGATTTAAAGCATGCAGGTGGATTTTAATGTCATGATGCAACAGTAAGTCTAAGATCTGGTAATGTTTTGTTCTCTAAAGAACTTTTTAATTTCTAATTAAATTCTATTGTGAATTTCTAATTTGGCATACCAGTATTTGGAACCAAAATGGAAACGCATATTACCATGTGGAATAGGTTTTGAGTGGGGAAAATTACTCCTTTTTCAACTCATCACAGTACTGTTTGAGCCTGAATTAAATTTTTCCAAGAGATAAATAATATTCAAAATACTTGAGGCACTCAGGCTTATAGTACAATAGGAAATGTTTTCCTTAGATAGAGGTCATGATTCAGAACTAGATTAGAGCAATCTTTATTTGGGACAGGAAGAGAAGAGAAACATAAACTTTAATATTCATGGATTTAGGCTGAAAATGAAAAAAAAACCCAAATCAACACCCCCTGCCCACTCCCCTCCCCCTCCCCCCAAAAAACAACAACAACAAAAAAAACCCAAAACAAACAAACCAAAAAAAACCCACGAAAAAATATAATTAAGAAAATATTGTCTCTTACATCTTGAGCTTTCTGGATAGCTACTTGTGTTTTATTCAAGGCAAAAACTCTGATTGCTGCCTCAGGTCTTGAAATACCTGTTTCAGATCTCTCCTGTGACCTGTCTGTCACATTGCATGAACAATGAACACTTCCCACTAGCTCTGCATCTCTAATCAAAGGGCAATGAGTGGATAAAGACTAAATGGTCAGCAAATAACCAGGGATATTAGTAGTGACAGTTAGAGAAACCGAGGAAATTCCAGCGATTAGAGTAACATTTATGATTCCTAAGTACTTCCTTCTTGCACATTCTTTACTCTTAATTTCTTCAGTGTTGCTACTGGTACAATCTTCAAAACATTATGTTGCAATAGATATAAACATCTTTGAGAATATTTCTTAAAGCTAAGAAAAACTACAATTCCAGAAATTTGAGGACTTCTCAAAAATTCATTTGAAAACAGCCATCCAAACATGAATGTTGCTGTGGCTTTGAGAGCGAGATAACGAATAAACAATTTAAACAATTCATTATAAACACTAGACACTGCTGTGACAGAAGTGAACATTAATTTACAACTTTTCTGAGATGTTTTCTATTCTCAAATATTTACACTATTTTGTGTGACTTGGTAAATAATATTTTTTAAATAATTTTTTTTTCAAGTTTAAGTTGGTCTAAGTTGAAAATGTTCATTACTGGTAACTGAAAACTCACATTTTCAGTTTATAGGAAACCATAAAACCACCATTAATTTAGCTGCAGATGATGTTATTTATACTGACTACATTGGAACTTTGTAGGTCTAAACCAAATATTTCAAAAGCAATTTAGCTGAACTGATAGTTCAAATTTATATCTGAACATAACATGCTTCAACGAGTTCTAAAAATGATTTTTTAGGATAGCAAGTAAGACTCTTTAAACAATATTATAATGTAGTCTAGTTACATTCAGTATATCTCACTTACACAGATACCTATAAAACATATGTTCATATGTACACAAAATAACTCACCTCATTTTTTTTCCTTCCCTCCACCCCTTCTATTGGATTTTGTATTGCTATCCAGTGCTGCTTTGTTGTTTAATAAAATGGTCCAAACCAGTTTTAATATTCATTGCGTTGTTTCCTAAAGACTGAATTGAGTATTGTAAAGTGAATTTATTATTTTGACTATGCAATATATACATTTCTCAGCTTAAATAAGAGACGTTTGCTTAATATATTGACAGTAGTGAAAGATGTTTAAATAAACAAAGTGCCTAAACAGAGTGAAAGGCCCTGCTCACTTACATAGCTATCTTCAAAATTATATATCCATTCAGTGGAGACAGATTAAGATAATTGCTTCAAACAATGTGAGCTTTTATAACGGGTTTTTCTTCCCACTGCGCCATGAAGCTTTGAAGAGGGTTTCTACAGAGATATGAAGCTTTTTCTTATGAAAGGAGATGCTCAGACTTCAAACATTTTTCATATTAATGGAACAAAAAATAATTGTAGAAATGATAAGGTTCTTCAAAAGGCAAAAATCAAGACTGGAATATGTATATATAAGCATGAGAAACAAAATGTTCACCTCATCAGAATGCATAAATACCTCCATTAAGTATATCTTCAGTAGATTTGTTAGCAGAGCTTACTGTAGGCTTTACAGTATTACAGATTTTCCTTCAGGTAACACATAATTTCCAAGCTCTCTAGGGAAAAAAAAACAACCCTCTAATATTAACAGTCTTGAGTAGGCTATGTGCTGCCTACTAAAGATGGTTTTCCTTAGTAACTACAGTAAGTTCCTCCAGTTGTGTAGAAAGGTATTCAATTTTCCAGATAAAACTATGCTGATGAGTTTAAATATTTAAACTGTCTCCAGCCTACTTAGAAGCAATAAGTAAAGGATAAAAAGGCTAATGCTCTGCTCGAGTTTTGTCTTCTTTACTGCTGCAAGTGTAAGGACTGGTTCGGACCACAGCTCACCTTCTCCTGACCTGCTGCCCTCAGACCCAGCAAAGGCCTGTACTGAAGAACTAGGACCCATCATTGCTTAATGATAACTAAGAAATATGATTCCTGCCATTCAAAAATAATAATAATTTAAATGTCTGGCCACTGTTCTCCATTCATATCAGAGAGCAAGTGCTCTCTCAGTGATAGGAAGCCAAGATCTGACTCTGACTCAGCATAGGCTGTGTCCTCATTCAACTGGAAATTTACTCACCAGTAAGATAGGCACATCTGAATTATGCATATGTAAAGGACATATTTGTGATCATAAAACAAGATAGAACAGAGCTCACAAAAGAATAAAATTGATGTGACATCCCTTGATGTGTATCTTTGTTTCAAAGAAAACTAAAATTCACAACCTGTCTTCTCCATCCACCTACAGGATTTAACACTGGTAGGTGAATTGTTTTGTAGAATCAGATGCTATGGACAAATAAGTTGAGCCATACTGGGCACTTCAGTAAAATGATGTTTGGAGTAGATAATATGGGTGCTTAAGCAAAAATATGTCTTAGGAGAGAAAAAAAGATGGAATGATGGTAAAATGAAATAAGAGCAACACTCATCAGAACCAGGATTTTTCTTTAGGCAGGAATTTCCAATATTTCAAAATCTTTGTTCTAAACTGACTAAGAATTTTTAATAAATTTTTGGTGGATTTTTTTCTTCTTTAAATACGCATTATGGATAAAAAATTAAAAAGGCATTAAACTAAAAATGTTGATACCATTTTCAATTATTAAAGTCAAACAAATGCTTGATGAAGTAAAAAAGATAAATTTTTACTTTCCTTGTTGACCATTTGTTGCTAGTTCTAAAAAGCATGTTTTGGTTTTGACAAAGCTGCTTTTCTAGTTTATAAGTAACACTTGATTTGCTGGAAAAAAAAAATCAGTATGCCTTGCTGGAGGATTTTGGGTTTCAAGGAAGAATATTATAGAGTGAAAAAAAAGCCCACTAAAAAAAGGAGTCAAGAAAAAAGTGGGAACTTGATACAGGATGAGTGAGAAAGAAAAATGTGTGTGGGAACTACATTTATTGGCTCAGTTTGAAAGAGCTTGTTCACTTTGAAACTCAAGAGACTGACATGTTCAGCTGGCCATTGTGTTGCTGAAAACTGAAATTGTATAGCTGAAATACTCTTTTCAGATACAAACGCAAGACTGTGATAACCCTGTGCATGAAATATGTATTTCTTTCTATACTTATTTGTCTATAGAAATATAGACTCATGTAAGCCTTTGTTGGCTATAGATATATTAAATCTGATTCAATCAGAGAAGAGCTGTGAAGAAAGTTTGTGATGTATAATGCTGACAAATCAGACAACCCACAGAACTGTGACTACTCTGTATGCATTTTTTAAAAATATCCATGATGCAATAGTGAACTTGGGAAAGCTGAAGCAATTGTTTTGTTCTGGAGGAAAACTATGTAGATGTAAGTGTTATGATATATTAAAATTGTAAAAAACAATATTCAGAGTCTACTGTAACTCTATTGTCTTGACCTTTGTTCACATAGTGTAATCTACATCTTGTTAACCTGTAGCTCATCCCTCTTTCCTTCCTCAACCTTACTGAAAGACTGTCATCAGTTTGTATGCCAAGGAAGACAAGTGGGCCAAGAAGGATAAAAGTCAAGTCTGAAATTCACAATCCCCTGTTAGTAGTGTTAGGCAGAGGACCAAGGTTATGGGAAGCTGGCTGAATAACTGAGGGATGAAAAGACTGTAGCAAAAGACCTGAGTTGTTTTGCAAGACATGAGTTATTGAGCCATTTCTTTTAAAAATGTAGCTCTGTCATTTTAGGAAGGCTTATTTTTGTTATTATTATTTCTAATTTTTTAATGGAAATTATTCAATGATAAGGAGGTTTAGCAGTCTTCATAGAAATAGCTCTACTGCTGTAAGAAGTGGAGGTAGAGTCTAGGTCTGGAAATCAATACAGATTTCCAGTGCAAGAAAAGGCAGGCTGGAGGTAGACTTGATATTATCAAATAGTCAAACTGTTCTACGTGTGATGGTTGTGTTCATGAGCACTGTATATTAGGAACAAATATCAAAGTATATAAGGAAAGCTAAGCACTACAGCTTCATGGTGAACAAAAATGTTAAGTGGGGTTTTATTATCTTGTTCTTACAATTTGTCAGTAATTTGACTTTTTCCATGTAAAGCAAAAGGAAATGCATAGGAACAGGAATAAGATTATTTCTTTAAAAACAGACAGCAGCATTATACTATATTCTACTAAATTTCCAGAGTAGCATATGACACTGTCTTTGTGTGATTCAATTAATTTATGCTCTTGGCTTCAATAAATTATTTGCTCCACCTGCATACCAAAAACAGTTGAGCTATTGATTTCTTTAATTCTTTCATCCCTCACAGTAAGTTGCCTTAAATATATTGAAAAGTGCTGACAGTTTCTAAAAAAATCACAAGTTGGCAAACATATAGGATTTCACAGATAGCTGGTTGTTTCTATAATGGAATATTTACAGAGTTTTGTCAATAAACTAATGACAAATGGAGCTCAAAATGCCTACAGGATATGCTTCTTTGCTTCAATATAGCTATTAGAATATTTTATTAGTATTTTACCTCTTTGATGCATTGACTGATTGTGACAACATTTTAATCAAATTGTTTTGTTTATATCCAAAACCTTTAAAAACACAAGTTGGAACACAAAATAAGAACGTCAAATGATTCCTCTTTTACATCAGTATCACTGCATTCTGAAAATCAATCAATTAAAAATAATTGTAGGGCGTTAATGTTCTTTGGATTAAAGATGCATAGAATACTAGGATTTGTTTCTTTTGAACATCATTGCAGCTAGTTTTAGACACAGACACAGAAACTTTTAGCATGTCCTTTTAGTAGCTAAATATTCCTACTTCCCCAAAGGAGTAGTCTGATATTTAGCACTAAGACAAATTACTTTTTAATGAATCAGAGAGAAAAACTGCTTCTGAATGTGAAGTTATTTAAAATTGCAATTAATAATAACATGCATATTCCTTAACAGACATAATTTTACAACATATGTATTGACAAATTAATCTTCATATTCACGTCTAAGAGAAAACAAGTTAACAGAAAGATGAAACTGTAATCATATGAGTAATTATTGGAAAATTGGAACACTTGATCTTGATTCCTGTGTCTTGTAACATCTCAGCATTGAAATTAACAGCTAAAGCCTATATGCTGTCAAATTAGCAGAACCGACTTAACATCTATATTTCCTAATACAATGACAATAATTGTACCTACTTTTTTAGAGCCTGCAATTACTGTTAAATCCTAATTAAGTGTTTAATAATTGCTTAAATAGAGGGAATTGATAAAATACTTAGATTTTCAGGAAACATCTTGGATATACATGGAAGGACACACTGGCAATCCCTTACCTGTATGTATTCATTACATTAAGCATATACAGCCAATTTAAACTCCTGGGCATAAGGAAAGCCCAGAATATCAGCCAACATACTTTTCAGAAGAGCTGTAATAGTATTCCATGGCAATTGTCTTCAGGCTATGTTAAGGTATATTTCTTACTAAGTATGAAAAAACTATCAAAAGTATTGATAGTGGTGTAATGAGAGCTGGCTCTTATCGTCTGTCGCCAAACAAACCAGAGAGAGTATGCTCTTTGTCATAGGCTATTTGGTAAGCTTTAACTTTCTCCAAAATTTCCTCAATTAAAGTGCATCCTACTCAGCTGACCTATAGCATACCTGCTCTACTGATTGATCTCCTTAATGGTTCTTGAAAATTTCAAGTAATTGAACAGTGTTTGCAGCTGTGTTGATCAATATCTGATAAATTCTGGTGTTTAGTTAAAATCAACCTATAGATGACTGAACAGCACAGAAGTCCCTAAGGCTCACTTATCTTTCAGAGGGAGTCTTCTTTGGGGTATAAGGGGTAATTGGGGAAGTAAGGGAAATCATATGAAGGAGTTTTGACCTGCAAACTTTAGGGCTGGTTCCAAAGAATGAGGTGCAGAACACACAGAGGAGATGCACCCAGTTCTGAAACTGTGATCCAAAAAATCCTTGCCACGTTGCTGATCATTGCAAGCAGTTTCCAAGTTCCCTGAGGAGAGCTGAACCACCCTGCTACTAGTAATCTGCAGCAGAGGTACCATGGGGAGATTTATATGGCCTCTCAAAATGATCAGGTCCTCACACCTGTGTATTTGCACTTGCTTCTTTTTACAAAATGTGCCCAAATAAAGTAAGGTATAGTCTCAAATGCAAGGGAGAAAAGAAGGCCTCTCCAGTTGAAGTTGTACAGCTGTCCTCTGGGTTGAATCTAAAAATACTCCTACAGAAGAGAAAATACTTATGAAGTTCTAAAAGCAGAGACCAGATGCCTCCTAGGTACAGTTTCACAGCTTCACACAAAAGAATAACATGTTGTCCTGTAGCTCTCTTGGGTGGGAAGTGGGAATTTGTGAATCCAGGTTAACCAGGAACTAGCTATGAGCTTCACTCCCCATACAGGTGCTATTGCCATGAGGTTTTTCTGCACAAGGTAAGTGGTTGTACCATAGTTAGCCTCCTTCTATAATCTTGTATTGAAAAGAAACAGTGGGCTTATGTGAGCTCTCCAAAAGGAATGTTTTAATCATCTACTATGAAGAAAGGATCACTAACTTTCCATAAGAAATAGAGGTCCTTCTGGATTTCTAACTTAGGTATCTAAGCTGAAGGGAGAGAGGAATTCAGACTCAACTCTAACATTATGCAGACCTGTGCTCAATACTGGGTTTTATGGCTTAGCCTTCTGAAGCCCCTAATTGAGGAATCATTTTAAACTTCATATCACAGCCCAAGGATCTGGCAAACAAACACTGGCAGAGAACCTGTAGACCCCCATGTCTTTTATTGCATATTTTCTCAACTCTGCTGGAAACTTTTAGAGGCAAACTATTGACTATAATGTATCAACATCACACCTTCCTGGGAAGGTTTTTATGTGCTAATTCACAATAAGGTTATGGAGTATTGGTTTTGTAATTTTAAAGACAGATTAAATTCCTTTCCCTTAGTTAATTACTTTGGATTCTACAAAGGACTGACAACTTGCTTTTAACACAGATATTTTCTTAAAAAGAAAACATGTTTTTTGTATCCTTAGTGATGTGGAACTTATCTGATAAAGAAAGGTCAGTATTTTATAAAACCATGACTGTTTAACAGTCCTTTAGGTAAACCACAAGAACAACAACATTTAAATCAAGCTATAGGTGACTGAGCACATGTTAAATGTCCATTCCTAATTCTTGAATTTTATAGTTTGTAGTGGCAAGTATCATCATTACTGTTTTAGAATCTTCCTCACAAAAAAGGTTAATCTCCTGCAAAAAAAAAAAAAAAAAAAAAAAAAGTTCTAGTAGTAAAGCTCAGTTTCTCTCCCTTTCCCATCACTCTTTCTGCTGTACAGAGAATGCAATGGAACAATCGTCCTTCTGGGCAGAGCAGCTTGTTCAAATTGGAAGTCTTGCACATCACTGAAAGTTCATAAATAGAACTTGAAATGGTGCAAAAGTTGAAGTACAGTTAAAAAATAAAAAGATCTATTTTCAAGTGAATAACTTTCTCCTAATATAAATTATATACCTTTGAAATACTGTGCAACAACTGTCTTTGATAAACTTCCTCTTTTGTTACCCATACAGAACAAAAGTAACTGCTGAATTAAACATTTCTGACAGATAAAGCACAGGTTTTACACATAAAAGCACCTTACTGAAGTTCATGGGGAAAAGGTCAGAGTCTGGGAGCTGGAAAGCTCTTCTGGCTTTCAGCTTGTATTTGACATTAGTTCAAGACTAAGAGCAAGAATCCTTGATAAAAATGTCATACAGTTTTGTGTCAGCACATTTCTCTGGGGTCATACACTTACAGACTTAGATGTATTTAATCAAGGTTAAGGTGCTTAAATGAGATGTCGGACTTTCATAATCTCATGGACCTAATTTGCCTATACAAAAGTACATTTCATGCTGAGGCATCACACCCTTAGTAGAACATTGATACACAATACTTCAGTATCATACTAAGTTTAAGCTGTTATCAATATAACTAACTAAGCAGTTGATCAATTTAACCTGTAGATTCCATCTAATACTGGCTACATGTTACAATCCTTATAATTTGAGCTTTTTTAACATAAAATGTGGCAATCCCATGCCTTTTTTCTCTCCCTTAATTGTGCTAAACTCAAAACCTTGTTTTGTGCAGACAGTTCCAGCTGGTTCGAAAAGAACCACTGCAGGGCAAAGCAGAGTCCTTCAGCCACTGCTCTTGGAAAACATATCTGAGAAAGGCCAAAAATACAAGAGGGTAATGAGAGAGGACTGGGGAGCAGGGAGGGAACACAACAAAACCCAAACAATAAATAACAACAAAACCCAAATCAAACAAACGGAAGAACCCACACCATCACAACAGAAACAAGCCAACAGTGTGAGAAACAGCCCTGCAGACACCAAGGCCAGAGAACAAGGAGGAGGAGGTGCTCCAGGTATTCTTCTGCAGTCCCTGGAAAAGACTGTGGTGAACTGGATTTTTACCTGCAGCCCATGGAGGACCCCACGTCAGGGTAGGTGAATGTACCCTGAAAGAAACTGCAGCCCATGGAGACTCCATGCTCGAGCTGGTTTGTCCTGAAGGACTGCAGCCCCAGAAAACTTGTGAGGAATGCAAATTCTGACTTTGGAAAGCTGAATTTACATTATCTTATGATTACCCTTGTTTAGACATCTTATTAATATATCAGACATGGATCTTTAAAGAATGTAATTTATTTAATTTAGCTGTTGTAATGTGATTAAAATGTGATTTTATTCTTATAATTGGTAGCATAGACTATGGGGTGTTTTTATCTCCAACAGCTATGAAACCATACTCTAGAAAATAAAAACCAACTCAGCATGACAGCTGGGAGACATCTGTCAGAAAAGGATCACAGTCCAAATGTGGGTTAATGGACTTTCCACTGAAAATGGGTTATTTTCCAGCTTCAGGAACACAGGCCATGTGGGGCTGATATAACTGCAAACCTTGCTCCATTACTATAGTTTTTATGTTTTCCCACAAAAAGGAGTAATGCTGCTCATGTTTTAAACCTACCCTGCTTTTAAGTACTCAAGAAACCTAAAATTTCCTTGGCATACAGGATATGATTCTGAGGTCATGTGCGTAGCCTATCAAACTCATGCAAGGGTGGATTTCAGGCTTGAATACATTTAATAACAAATTCTTCTCTAAGAAGCATTTGGATGACTATTGTTGATTTTAATGCATGTATCAGCAGGTCACATTTGGCCCATGGTCAAGGTTAATTTTAACTGTAACTTTTATTCTTGGATTGTCCTTTTTAAGGGCAGGGCACAGAAAGCTGTCTTTATTCCAAAGTAAATATATCTTTTTGATATTGGCCTATTCTTACTCAGTTCACTCAATTATAAAACTTTGAAAATGTCTTCAGTAGAGTTTATTGATTTCTCCTCATTAAAGAGAAAGAAAATTCTCCTTTATTCAAATTACTGAAAACAAATTCTGACTCATTAAGGTCAAAATCATTCATTTTTCAGCTTCTGTACAGCTAAGAAACAATATTTTTAAATGATCTGTTTGATATTTCTCTCAGATTTAGATGATAATGCATATCAGTTTTTGTAAATTTCCTATTTTGATTATACTTAGAAAATAATGACATTAGTTTTCTTGAAGATCCACTGTAAATGATAAATAATATTATAAACTGTTAATGCTTTTGAAATAACCAAAGTTGAGGCAAATAAATAAATCAGATATTGTTATGCTTAATAACTTACTATTTCTTCAACATTAGTCCTTTTAATTTTTTTTTTTGTAAAGCAGGTCTGATATTTTAAAAACTTCTATATCTCAGCAGGTGATTTTAAGTGTTCCCTGAATGTTCATAAATTAATATATGCTGGGTTTTTATCACCCCATTTCACTTTCAAAGGCTATGTGTAAAATTGCCTATGTATACGTTATACATAAACTCATTTTCCATTACCTTTTCTTGGTATATAAAAAGTAGTATAACAGAATTTTCACACAGTTTTATGCACTGGCTATATAACCTTTCTACCTTTTTTGTTCAGCCTTTTTTTCTTACCTGTGTAGTGACATTTTTAACCAGAAATTCAATGTTTTAATAATTATAAAATTGCTGTGAATATTAGTTTTTCTACTACTGATTTATCTCCCCTAAAGATTCTTTCAGTGAAATTTTTGGTATTATGCTCTGCATCATTCTTAAACTCTGCTTCTTCCACAGCTGAAGAGTAAATCTATTTTTTTAAAGCAGTCTGGTCAGAGTTCACGCTATTACATGTAACTGTAGAAACATTAAAATTCTCCTCAAATTTGCACAATGCCATTCAAACAAATGTATTATAAGTATTAAAATAGTCAAAAATCAAACAACACAAAAAAATCAAAAAAACTATACAAATGACTCAAAAAGTAATTCGCACTGCCAAACTCTTAACACGTACACTTAGCATAAAAGACAGCAGTTGTACAATAACACAGAAAGTATTAGAAAGATTGGATTGATTTTTATAAGACATACTAAAATCCTAATTCAATAAGGGGTAATCCAATATTTTAAACATCCCATTTTATGCTTACCCTATAGCTTCAATATGCATTTGTAGAACATCCTCCCCCACCCCAGAAGGGTAATTTTCCATTTGCTGTCATCACCCTGTGTGATGTACGGGTTATTCATCCAATAAATTGTTTACAAATAAAATATTGATATTTAAGAAGTCTTATCTAAAAGATGCGTGGTTTGAATTTTGGAAATAAACAACTCCTGCTGCTTTTGTTAAACAAAATCTGCACCTCTTAGAAAATTGAGGGTGGAGCAAATTACAGATTTTTTTTTTCTTGTCTCAAGCTCTTGTGGGAAGAAATATTGTTTGCTCTTGTATTCAGTCTCTACTAATTAATTTCTGCCATAGGTCTGGTTGCTGTCCTAGAATTTGTAATAATTTAAAATCAATGTGATTATCATCCTCTGAAATCTGACATTTCTTCATGATACTGTATCTGTACCATATACTTTTTTAAGCTTTTTTATCTAAAGAAAGCCCTATCATTCCTGGCCATGAAACAACCAATTAGGGGTTCGTCCATTCTTGATATTTCCCAATCACACAGTGTAAAAATATAAAAAAATCAACTTAACATGCTGAAAGAGAAGTAAATTAATGGATTTATGGCTAGTCATGCTTGGGAGTCTCTTTTGCTATAATTTTAAGGGCAACAAGATACATTAGAGAGCAGATATTAAGGGAGATAAAAGTAATGCTACATTAAATAAATTACTGTGCATTTTTTAAACTGTTTTAAGTTTTGAAATATTTTTATTATCATTCCCCAAGAAAGGTAGATGAGAAGGGACATAAGAAGGTAGATAAAAGTGGCTTTACTTATGGTATGGGTTAAAAGCAGTTAATTAGAAATCTTCTCAGTTGACTTCGGTAAGTTTATTTCTTGTTTAATTTATTCTTTTCTCAACGAGGATTGCATGAGCTTTTATCCCATGTACATGTAATATATGCTATCAAGCATGATATGGGACTGTTTCCTTATCACTTAGATGTTAATGCTCAGAAGAAGCTTCTGTTTCATGTAGGTTTATTTCTAAATGTAAGTACAAAGGGATGACTTTATCCAGAGAAAGATTATTGTCTTGATGAGAGAAAAACAGAAAGAAGAATTTAAAGATAATTCAGTTTGTCAGAGAAAATAGAAAATATTTGCTGTCTTTGTAAAATGAGAGAGTGCCCACTGAAGTTGCTCATTAGAAAAGTGAAAAAAGGGGGGGGGGGGGAGGTGAGGGGGGTGGGAGGGCAGAGGCTGGGTGGAAGGTGAAACTAGGTTTTGTTTTTATTCACTTATTAAGTAGATATCCACAGCAAACAATGAGTACTATTTGATCAAACTTGGCAAGCTTGCCTAAGAGAAATCCTGTCAACAGTTCCTCTGCAAAAATAACTACATTTACACTTCTACACCCTTCATTCAAGATTTTTTTAAGCAGTTTTCAGTCAGTGTCAGTGAATTAAATTTTTCAGAAATGTTGTAAGATACTGAAAGTTTTGTATCCCTGTTTTATGACTTGAGGTATAAAAGTTTAAAGACTTAATCCATAAAAGGTCTTCAGTGTCTAGTGTAACAGTTAAATGGGATTTTAGGGAGGCCAAATATAAAATACAAGTCTTAAACTCTTCCTTCATCTACAGTTTAACCCTGGTGATGCTTAAACTGTACTACCCTCACATGTAATTTCTTGGAGAGAAGGAAGATTTTTACAGTTAAAGTAATGAGCATTAAGATAGTTTAATAAATAAATGGAATATCAATATGAAACAATTTGAACAGGGATTGGAAACCAGAATTTCTTCCTGTTAGGTGAGTACCTAGTGAAAGAAAAACCTGAAAAGGAAAAGAAAAAGCAGCTGGAAAGAGGACTGGGCATAGGTGCACATATACCATATGCTAGTAAATTAAGAACTGTTTACACTTAAATGGCTATACTGCTTCCAATTCTTCAAACAGACTGGCTGTCACTGTAAAGTATGGCTTTGCACAGTATGGGGAAACCCACCACAGTACTTGTAAAAACATTATTAGAAATAGGAAGACAACAGTTTATGTCCAGACCAATGTTTGTTTGCATGCATTTTTTGTATTTCTATAATGCTAGTAAAGAGAACTACTCAAGTACAAATGAAAAATATCACAAATTTGTCTATGGGATGAAAACAAAAATAAATCAAGATATGTATTCTGAAAAGATCTGACATGAATGCAACATTGTACTGCAGCTATAGCATAGATTTTCTTCTAGCCACCATAAGTGTGTAAAAAATGACCATCGTTTCTTCAACAAAATTCTGTAAAAAAAAATCTTTATTTCGCAAATGAAAAGGAAATTCTAGGTTTGATTTAGTTGTCCTCTGGCCATCTTCCAAGCATTTACACTTCTTCCTATAAAACTGATGACTCAGTCTGGCTTCAGTGTTCCTGATTCTGTTAATAAAACCCAGGCTAGAATTTACAAAGGAATCACAAGTCATGAATTAAGAATAATGATGTACATCTTAGCTCCTTCTGCTTCCACTGACAAATGAAAACTCTTTATCAGAATAGCTTTGAAAGAATTAAGTGTTCATGTGTTTTAGCAGAATAAATGGACACATGAAGCACGTTTCCCTCCATACATAGTTAACATATCATATATAGTTGAACATATTTAACCAAACTGGTCCCTTTGCTTTTGCAAAGTCAGTGTCTCTTCTAAATTAGTAAGAACTTGAATAAAATTTCTGCAGAAATTACTTTTTTTTTTTCTGTCATATTTTATTCCAGGTCATACTTCTTCGTTATTATGCTTTGGTTTCTGGTTTTCCACTACACCATAAATCTGATTCTTAAGGTGATATTTTATTTTTTTTTGTCCACTAAAAATAAACATCCCTATACTACGCTTGTAGGAAATTGTTTACATTATAAAGGAGTAACTCCCATGGTAATTTATAGTTCTTGGGTGAATAATATCTTGTGCTCCTTGTTTTGCATGTTCAACATCATGTACATCAGGTTTTTAAGAAGAGGAGATGATGATACTGTTACGAACATAAAAGTTATACTGATCATTGCTGGTATAAAAAACATACTTCAAGTATTGTTAATTGTGAAAAGAATAAAGCAAATCCATTATTGACATGTTCATTTGGAGACTTCATATATAGACTTGCACTAGCTCTCCATCTTCATTTCTTACTTAAAATTTGCATTCTCTTTTCTCTTTTGCTGTTATCATTTTGACTTCCTTGCTCCTCTCACTCTTGCTTTGGCTCTCTCTCTCCACTTTTGTGTTTTTCACAAGTACTATCTTTTCCAGTTCCTTCTGGTGAACTGGAGGGTGGTGAGGCACTGGAACAAGTTGTCCAGAGAAACTGTGGATGCTCCATCTCTGGAAGTGTTCAAGACCAGGTTGGAAGGGACTCTGAGCAGTAGAAAAGTATCCCTGCCAGTGGTCTTTTCCAACCCAAACCATTGTATGATTATGCCTACTTTTTATCGACCCTGTTTGCCTATGGGGTAGCATAGGCAAACATGCAACTGATGAGCATATAGTGTAAGCAAACCCTGTTTGCTGTTAGAACTGTTTACCACACCAGGTTGTAATACTTAGTAAATTTTTGGAGATAAATTAATAGCTCATTTTTTTCAGGACATTAAAAATATACTAGAAGTATTTCAATCTAACCACAGTGGAACTTCATCCAGTCTATATTCACATATACAGGTGGTTATTAAACAAGTTACAGTTTTGGTGTAAGCTGCAAGACAGCTTTTGCTTAGTATAAACCTGAACAATCCTGCTATAGTAAATAGCTATTCTTGCAACAGTTCCTAAAACTTCATTTTACTCTTTCATGGCTTGCTTGTGATTCTGGCAGCAAAAAAAATATCCGCCTGCAATTTTTTATGTGCTCTGAGATGACCCTCCCCCTGAGAAGATTTGGATATTGGGAGTAAATTCTGCTCTCTGAAATGTTATTCTGTGCTGCTACCTTAAATTCCAGAGAGCAAGTAGTCATAATAACTCATTTTGGGGTTGCGCCTTCTCAATAATTAAAGAAACATGCCTAATTGACATTGTAACCAGCAGTGCCATAAATATTAATCCCAAGGAAAGGGGGGAACACAGGGACTTCAAACAACTTGCCTATGATCTCATAGCAATTGAAATAATAGATGCTAGAGTAGAAATGGTATTTTGGCTTAGGGGCGGCTGGCACCATTGTATCTCAGTCTAGAGGAGAATACTTATTATGTTGATCCCATGTTGTCAAGTCAAGTCTGAAAATAAGTTCTGAGCATTGCAGTGAAAAATGGAAGTCAGGTTAACAATACATTTAACTTGAATTAAATGGCTACATGCTTAATTGCAGCAAAACCTAAGTTCATGATTGATAATCATAGTAATAAAAAAGCTGCAGAATACATTGAATGACCATACCTGTCAATGTAAATGCCCCAGACAAAAAATATAAATGGATGCAAGTAAGTAGTGATGCTCCCCAAATGCATGTCAAATGACCACTGAGCTGAAACCCAGTAACTCCTGGTGACAGAAGTAGGACATTGCACAGTGTACATAAAAAGGCCATGGATCCTCTTCTGTGAAACCATCAACGCTTTTAAATCCTTTACCAGAAACGTTTTGTAGCAAGGAGTTCCACAAGTTCTCTATGCATGGTGCATAAATATTTTTTTAGTTTCTTTTGCATCTGCTGGTTTATTTGATGCCCTCTTGCTCATGGACTAGAAGAAGCAGTTAAAAAAAAATTTCTTTTTCCCTTCTCTGCATCAGTCATGGGTTTATTATCAGAGAACCAGACAGTCAGAGCATGAAATTAAACAGACATTAAACCCTAAACACTTCAAACTTCAGTAATACTTTCAGCTACTTACACCTTACATCAGATTTAGATAATTTGGATAATTTTATTTTCAGTCTCATCTAACGTAAAAATTTTACACGGTCTGTAAAAATTTTCAAGCCCAAATCAATAATTGAAAACATTGTTTTAAAATGGAAGTTTTAAAATGGGTTGCATTGTTTCTAACACAGAGCACAAAATACTGAGAAAGTAGTTTGCTTTTAGTCTATAAATATGTCTGACAAGTTTTCTGATAGTCCTTTAGAAGGTTGACATTCAAGTAAAATAGAGAAACCTAGAAATCATTTATACAAAAAGCAAAAATAATAGAAGACAGACATGATTTGATTAGAATGAAAACAGTGTAAGCAATCCTTAACTACCTACATTTTTAACCAGTCCTTTTTTAATGATGATTTGGGAAAAATATACTTAAGCAGATGGTGTTGTTAACTGAAGACGTAAATCTTCATAAAACTACTAATGAAGCCTGACATTCTCCTACAAGATTTAAACAATATTACATTGCTGTTTGTCCACTTCTGTGAAGGAAAATGCATTTAAGAATTTGCTGAACACCAAAAGCCACTTAATTGAAATTACCCAGAGAATGACTTATCATTTTGATTATTGAGCTCCTCAGGTTTGCTGTCATGTTGCAAAGAGCAGCAGTAGTTTTTTGTCTACAGCAACGGATATTGAAAACTCTATAGCTACTGTTTGGGTGTTTTTTACTCTGTCAGTTCCTGCAGTACTTTGGAGCTTTGCAAGAATTTACTCAGAGCACTTGTGACCATCATATTTCAGAAGCATTTACGAAATACCACAGCAAGAGACATAGTTAGAGGGAACTCTAAAGTACATAATGAGAAAGCTCATTTGGTGTTTGGTGGGAAAGATGACATTTTGACCAGTTCACAAGGGACATTGCCACACAGGATTGATATTTCACCTTGACTTCCACTGGCAATTAAGCAACTTTTGTCGTATAAGTCTCACTTAAGGCCAGATAGTGAGATGTTTATGTTTCATGGTAATGATAGGTAACAGTATGTAAGGTGAGAGGGCAAGACCTCTTTCTGTTATTGTAATGTCCCATGACTTGTTTTGACACCAATCAGAAGGCAGAAAAGGCACACCTGACCATGAATGCAGCTAATACTCCCCTTTATTTTTATCTCTACCTGTGGACTATACCATGGAGGTTAAGTAAATTTACTTTTTAATTTATTGTGTCACCTGCATAATTTTTTGACCTTTAATGCAATATTCATCTAGCCAATGTATTTCAAATGTACCGCTCTGTAACATTCTGTGCTTTTCTTTTTCCTATGGTTGTATTTCTTTCTATTAGCTAGTAAAATAGGATATTTTGATATAACAACACTGATTGTGGAATTTTTTTTCTGAGTTCAAATATTGTAATTTGTTGACAATCTGGGCAATAAAAGTGATAAATAAAAAAGTTCAGTAAAAGACGCCTCAATGATTGAAATATATTTCATACATTCACTGTTATTTAAATCCTCAATTTCTCAAAGTATTTTACAAAGTGCAGCAATCTTGTCTTGGTTGAAATTTAATTTTCTAGAATGCTGAGCTTTCAAAATATCCTTATATACCTAGAAAAATTAAAAGTGTTCAAACTAAAATCTGAATTACTGGTTTGAATCAAGAGGAGCGTGACCAGCAGGTCGAAGGAGGTGATCCTACCCCTCTACTCTGCTCTCATGAGACCTCACTTGGAGTATTGTGTGCAGTTCTGGTGTCCTCAACATAAAAAGGACATGGAACTGTTGGAACAAGTCCAGAGGAGGGCCATGAGGATGATCAGGGGACTGGAGCACCTCCCATATGAAGACAGGCTGAGAAAGTTTGGTCTGTTCAGCCTGGAGAAGAGAAGGCTGCATGGAGACCTCAGCAGCCTTCCAGTATCTGAAGGGGGCCTACAGGGATGCTGGGGATGGACTCTTCATTAGGGACTGAAGTGACAGGACAAGGGGTAACGGGTTGAAACTTAAACAGCAGAGGTTTAGACTGGATATAAGGAAGAAATTCTTTCCTGTTAGGGTGGTGAGGTACTGGAATGGGTTGCCCAGGGAGGTAGTGAATGCTCCATCCCTGGCAGTGTTCAAGACCAGGTTGGATGAAGCCTTGGGTGACATGGTTTAGTGTGAGGTGTCCCTGCCTATGGCAGGGGGCTTGGAACTAGATGATCTTGAGGTCCTTTCCAATCCTAACTATTCTATGATTCTATGAATCAGTTACACTGGATGCAAACCATAATTCCATGTAATGCTACATTGGGGCAGTCTTACTCAAGCTTCTGGAACATGAGCCTCAGAGTAATACTAAAACCAAGATCTAAATTAATTTAACTTTAATTATTCAATTTTAATGTAAAGAACAACATTTTTCTCTCTTTATTGTCTCTCCTGTCTTTAGACTGTCTTCTGTTTTAAGATCTTCTAAAATCTAACGTGGTTTATTATTATTTTTTCCTTTCATAAATTTTTAGTCTCATATTGATGTAAAGTTTTGGGGAATTTTTTATTTATCAGCCTGGAAAGCATCACTTTTATTGAATAGCTGTCTAGCTTATTTTGGCAAGAGTTTACCTATTTTCCAGCAAATCTAATATCCACCACATGAAACAATTCTACCTACAGAATTTGTATATATTATTGTATCCTCTTCAGTCTATGACTGTAGCTCATTTCATTTATCTCTAGATGTAATCCATCTTCCCATTTGTAACCAGCTTGACATGGTTCTCTAATTTTATCTGTTCCACATTATTTATTGTTAGAAATACCTATTTCTTCTGGTATCAGTGTATAATTGGGTTCATTTTCTCTTTGCTGACACTTGCTGGAAAAAAAGATTTGGTAATCTAATTCCATTATCTTCTATATTCAAGTTATTCTAAGAGTCAAAACTATCCTCTCAGTAATACTGTGGAAAGAAATGTGCCACCCTCGTTGCACTGCTGTGTTGTCTGCCCTGAGAGTATTCTCTTGGTTCCATTTCTGTGTTTCAATTGTTGAGATTTTTGTAAGAAAGACATACTAAATCAGTAGGTCAATAAACAAGAGTACAGTTTTATCCCAGGAATAACCTGAACTGCTTGATTTCTTTATTCCTTTGCTCCCAGCTAGTGTCCAGGATGGCGAAGGGCATTGTTCCTTTTGCATAATTCCTCCTGCCTTCATCATGTGAATAACTATGTGGTTGAAACATAAAATACTAAAAGAACTTGGATTTCACTACCACCGATTTTCTGGTCTTCATTTGTCCCTGAAGGTGTATGCCTAACTGCTGAGGTGGAGCCAAACCTCTTTAAAAGTTTCCAATGTGAATATTTTAAGTTTATCTCACTAAATCTCAATGTTCAGAACATGTTCTTCTTAGAGACTTAGATGATTCACTGACAGTCTTGTTCTTGGAGGGATTTTTTCCAGCCTGTTTGTCTTGCAGGTGCTGTTGACTTTGTATAATATTAAACTTTAGAATTTGGTTTTGAGACAATAGCACTCAATGTGTCTTGGTAATGCCAGAAACCTTTTGTACTGATGCACGGATAGACTCCACAACTAGTTAAAGTTGTAAAGCAGGTATGCTTTTATTCAGCGCTGAGGTGCATGTGGATAGCTCCTCCAAAGCATGCACACCTCAGGGTTGTTCTCCCTTTACATTTATTCTCTTAAGGTATACATAGACATGAGGTTGCTCAATGCGCCTATACATATTTATTATCTATCCCCACTTCGTATTATAATGAGCCGGAAGCTCCTTTGCACCTGCGCAGTGCCCCTTCTGGTCATGGGCAGGGGTCTCAGGATGAAGTAAACGAGTCTTCCTCTTGTGGGTAGGGGTCTTCAAGATTAAGTAAATGAGTCTTCCTCTTCTTAAACTTTACACCTTTTAACCTTCAGACATGGCCTTAGGGTTTGGTCTTTTCAGTAGGACCAAACACCTGTGCTTTTGTCATGGCCTTAAGATTTGGTTGGCACCCAGTCTGCCTCTCCTGCTTATCAGTAGAACCAATCATCTGCTTTTGTCCCTTGTCAGTAGAACTAGCATCTGCTTCTCCCCCTTCAGCAGTAATCAATGCCATGGCAAGATGGCAATGGCAGGTACTTAGGACAGACAATACTTTTGTTTAAGCAAAGGAATTCCTTTAACCCCCATGTACAATTTCTCTGTATTACCCCCCTGTACATTGGTTACCCCGTATCAGTACCATTCTGTACTTCTTGACATTGCTTTATAATGTTTGAGTGACTGCAATGAAATATGAACTCTATTGTGGCTAAAATTAAAAAATAAAAAATAATTAATATTTGAAATAAATCTTACTTTGTAATCATGTAAAGAGTGGTGGTCAGTGGCTAGATGTCCAAATGGAGATCAACGATGATTGGTGTTCCTCAGTGGTCCATATGGAACCTGTTTAATGTCTTCCTCAGTGACATAAACAGTGGGATTGAGTGGCAAAACTATAGAAAGTCAATGCCAATGAAGAGCTATGAGTAATAGTCTTCACTGTCTGAGAGAACCTGATTTGATTTCTGGATTTGTTCTTTTTCATTATCAGGCCACCAAGTAACTGCAGGATTCTAGCCAACATCCCATTTCACTAAAGTAAGCCTATGTCTTTGGATGTTGTCCAGCCTTTGCTGAAAGCACAGTGACTGCTTTATTTTTCCATATAGTTGATGCCCCTTCAGTATTTAACCTATACTTGGTAAAGTACATCTGAGTACCAAAAGTGTGAGAAGAGCTACTTAGGAATCAAACTACTCCCCTTCAAATACTTATGGGAAATTATGTTGGAAGAAGAGGTATAATTCCAGGGTGTGAACACTCAATAAAATTCACTCCAGGAAATCACAGTCTGACTCCAATGAGAACACAAAAAGTCAGGTATTGTCTCCATGATGAAAGTTAACGCACAAAGCTGTGAGGCTGTATCAGAAAACTGTTTTTGTACTCTAAAGATGAGCTATTTTTCCAAGCTTCACAAATTTTTATTTTTTGTGGGTAGAAAGGAACTAATACACAACTACAAGTAAGATCATACTGTCCTTAGCACCTTACCTCATTCCATCTCTGAGAGGCTGATGCTGCAATACCAGATCAAACATCCTTTGTAATTGTGGCTAGCTCCATCCTTCTTAGTGGATGTCAAACAAATGAGGAATAATTACTTCCGAGTTGTGGCATTTCACAACATGGACTCAAGTTGATGCAGAGACTCAAATCCTCGTTTATTATCACCAAGCCCTTTTTATTCCCTTGTTCGGTACTTTCCCTACTTGAACATAGATACAACGTTCAATCTCATTGGCCACTGTGAAACTGTCCAGGTAAACAGTCCAGTCACAATGCTGCAGACCCTCTCACAATCCGGTATCCTCTGGCCTCCAGCTGAGATTCCTGCCACAACTACATCCTGGCCCATCCTCCCAAGGCTTGCTTTGTCTACCTTACCTGTCCCTTAACATTCCAACTCATAGCCCCAGGGCTTGTCAAAGCACCAAGGCCTTGGAGCTCATTCCCAAACTCTTTTTCATGCAAATATTACCGCCTTCACTCCCTACACTGAGTACACAAAAGGTTTAAATACCTCATTGAAAAGCAGTTGCTCAAACTGAGCTGAAAAGGCATAGAAATATTTAAATGTCACCATTTAAATATGTAAAATGCACTTACACAGTGTTGTGATTTAAGCCACAACATAGGAGTCAACTTAGACAAAATCTTTGCAAAGTCTTGTAGCCCTACTGAGTAGTTTAACCTCTTTAAGGGTGAGCCATGTCCTTGAAGTGAACTAAGCCAGTGACTACAAATATGCAGTAGTCTGAAGTATTTCAGCTATACTATTCCAGTACTTGTTTTGCATGTTTTATATGCTATGCAATAAGCAGGAATCACTAAACTTAACTATGATTTCATTAGAGTCACACTTGCTTTTATCTAGTAGAAATTAGATTTTAAAAGTGTGAAAAATTGTGCAAATATCTCGGAATCTAATCTTCAGGTTAGATGATGGCAGAATGAAGTCTTACATTTGTCACTTGAATTTTTGTTGATACAAGCCACTTATAGTGCTGGGAATAAACCATGCTATTTAGTAGGAAATGTAATTTATGCTAATATGAAACAGTAGCATAGAGTTGCCTCTAGCACTGCATATAGATGTCTGAAGAACTGCTCTGATGTAGTAGTGAGGACATAAAGGTTGTATAAGGATAAGTATTTCCTCAAATTTACAGATATTTAATCAAATTTTATTTTTGTTATGACTTCAACACACTGTCCTTGAGAAATAATTGTTTAAAAGATAGTTGTACTTGCTAGTTATTTTTAGGAAACAACTTTAAAGAGCCTAGGAGAATCTATCATCTGATTATCTTTTCATTTGAAGAACAACAAACCAAAGTCACTGGTACAAACATTTGGCAGTGATATCTGCTAAGATCATTAGAAGCTTTAAAATCCCAATGAATTCTTGAGGGTTGGCAAGTTGCCAACATGACTTTCTGAACTCACTAGCCTAATGCAGCTTATGTAAAACAACATGCATACAGTAGACTAGATAATTCCAACTGTTTGACACAATTTACTTATACAGTATTTAACTATACTGTACAAGACACAGGTACTGTTTGGGATGCATTTAGTATATGCTGCAGGTCCTTCAGTACTAAACCACAACCTTCAAATAATGACAGATATGATGCAATCTGGGATGCAGCAGCTGCTAATGAGTATTAATACTGCATAGGGAAAACAACTGTTTTTTCTTGGCCTGTCAGGCTGGCTTTGATTAGAGAAACACAGCAGAAATATTCAATTAAATAGCTCTTTCAGAAAAATGGCCTGTGCACCTTTTTCTTCGAGTATTTCCAATGTGAAACTGGACCAATATAATTTTCTGCCAGACTTGCCAACTCCTGTTGAATTTTAGCTTTTGTCTTGCTTTCTTTAAATATTTTTCTTTCACAGGCTTTTTAGCAAACTGAATTAGTGTGCCATCACAATCATTGCTGAGTAAATAATGCAGCTGGACAAGGTCTACAGCAAAAGGTAAGGAGACTGTACTAGTAGCTATTGCAAGGACCTATGTATTTTCAGTCCCATTGGTCTTGTCAACACAGTGTGTACTTGTCTTCCAGTTTTGTGAATTTTTTTAAGCAGTGGATGAAATGCCTTGTTATATTTAAGAGGTAGCAGTGATAACATATAAATCTCAGCTTCTCTAATCAAACCTTAACTATATGACTGGATTGAATTTCCTATAAAGTGAGAAGCTGTTTTCTAAGGGTCTGAAACATGATTGACCTTAGGAGCCCAGCCTCTGAGCCCAGCCTCCTAATCAAAAGACAGCAGCTGCTATCAGGCACATTAAGCCATCCTTTACCAGCCCTGGCTCACCAGCGCATTTGGGAAAAGACTTGAAAGCATAAGTCCAGAGCAAAAATACTTCAGCAATTTCTGTTACCAGGGCTTGTGAGGCAAGGAAGAGCCTGTCAGCTCCTTAGAGGTTTTTTGCACATTTAATTCACAGCCCAGTGTCTTGGATGCAGGAAAGTTTTGGGTCAGAGACAAACCAAAACTCAGATCCTTCTTTTATTTCCATATAGGCTATATTTACCACATTTCTCCTCAAAGGTTAACTACAGATAAACACAAGGAGCTGCCATCTAGACTGTATGATCCCTCACTGTAGTTTGGTCCTCCTTTGAAAATGCCTTTATTAGGGGAAACACAGCAAGCAGGCAAAGAGTACGGATATTCCTCCTTCAACTTGGAGTGAAGCCCCTATAGGCTGGAGCTCCATTCAGTGGCAGTTTGGCACTGAACTTGCTTACTTAACTTGTAAACCAAAGACATGAGTTTATAAGACTGCGTGCTTTAAATAAGTTGTGAAAATAATTGACAGTTTTCCTTCCCACCCGTCATTCCTGGAATAAATAACCATTGTGGGCTGCAGTTAGAGAAATGAGCATAAGTGTGAGAGTGCATCACTATGTATTTGTAATGGGTAGCACATGTATTCTTGAACTGCTTTATTTCTTTTGTCAGTCTGATTTGTTGTGGGTTTTTTTCCTTAGTATTTACCTTGTCATAGCTGCCCTACTTTTAACTGTGATAATATTGCAATAATCTCTATAGAGAAGTAAGATTTTTACAAGACAATAGACAGCAACTGTCAAAATGGAAACAGCTTTCATTTGTGGAATTCTAAAAAAAGCCTTCTGCTGCTAGCATGGCTATTCATAACTGAGCCTGAGTTCTGTGTAATATGCATATATAACTTGTTTGTTTCTTAAATAATAACTTTATCAAAATCACATGAATTGTGGAAACATTTAGATATATTTTGCTCAGTGCTGCTGAACATGATAGGGTGAAGGATGCTGATTTTATCAATGACCAGCTGATGTACATTGTTATTCCTAGAGAAATTTGCTTATATGCCTAAAACTTTGAAAGTGCAAAGCAACAAAAGTGGTGGCAAAACCACCTCTTGTCCCTTGTGTATTTGTCTCATTAGATTTACTCTTTTGCTCCACCACAGCCTCTGTCTTCCTGCCAAATGTTTTCCCAATGCTGACTTCTCAGGCCAGGAAAAAGAAATCTAAGAAATTAACAAAGTGTTAATATCTGTACTGTGCAAATCCCCCCATATTCAACTTATATGGAACACACCCTCATTCAAAGCACTGCAAGACATATAGAGCATTGTGCATATGGGACAGGAAAACTGAGGTTTCTCACTTCTTTTGCTTCCCCTGTAATTTAAGAGTGCCAAATAGAGCTCAGTTTTTAGACACCAATTGTTAATACTTTTTTCTAGCCAATGTGGCATAAAACTGAGTAATGTTCTGTTTCATTTTTCAGTTACCAAACAGCTTGGTTACCTGTAGGAGGGAAAAGTAGTAACTTGGAGAGAATCCTTCAGACAGGAGTGTATCCTAAAGGGTCATAAAAATCAAAGACTTGGTGTCTTGCTGTGAAAAGGTACCCGACGTTTTTCTCTGAAAATTTTGTTCAATACAAAATTCAAATGTTTGTATTATGATAAAGAAAAAAAAAGGCAGCAGCTGTCCTTCCTTAAACCTTAAACACAGCTGTGGGTCATGAGCTTCATTTGTTGCTAAAATCAGAATCACTTTGAGCCTGAAGAGATATCTAGGATGCTCTTTCTCTCAAATGGTCTCTGTAGAGTCCTTAACAGTAGATCAATGTTTCTGAATTTTTATACAGGCTTTAAAGAGAGTATTGAAAGGAAATGCCCTGTTTCCTAGAGCTAGATGTGGCTTGTCACATTTCGAGAGATTTTACAAAGTAGTTTCCTTATTGGTTTGCCAGCATTATTACCTGAAGGATCTGTTTGGCGTAAGTTGATATACCTCATTCTTCCCTGTCTGTCCATATTACCAGATAAGGTTAATATCCCCAGACTATTTGTAAATATGAAAATAACTCCCAGTGCTAGAAAGATTTCTGGAGACACCAAGCTGAACAGATACAGGTCATTAGAAATTAAGGGAGTGCTGATAATAAATGAGGAGTGCTATGGAATAGGAAGGAGTGCTCTTTGTATAGTTTAAAACCATATTTGAAGGGCTTTCTTGGATGGAGGTCGAACCTCATTAGATACAGAAGTGCAAAATTGGATTTAAAGTGTAATCCTCATTTTGCTTCTGTCATGATAATTTCAGGCATGTAAACTGAACAAAGGGAACTAGGGAAAACATTTATTTTAGAATTTTTTAAGAATTCCAAAAGTTGTTATGCCCCTAATTCTTAGTTCACTCATGATCTCATCAACCTGACCAAGTCATCCATCTCCTCCTCCATACCCAACAAATAAACCTCATTCTTATATTTTCTTTGATGTTCTTTGAATGCTAACATTCAAAAATGTTAATCTAGTTGCTCCTTACATCTTTTCTTGTTGGTTTATGCAACTTATTTCTGTAAGATATTTCTGTAGGAAATCTGTAGGGTTTATCCTGACAGCTTCTGAAGCCACACATATGCCTTCAGGTTTAGTTAGCAACAGAATCACTGAGAAAATTATGCAGAGTTAAAGAAAACAAACAAGCAAAAACCCAAAACAAACAACCCCCCCCCACAACCCACAATTATGTTTTAATGCAAATTTAAAATAGGATTCTGGATCTTGAGTGCGCACAAAATTCAAAGATTCATGCTTACTGACAACACTGTGTAAATCTTACTTAAGTCTTATTGATTATTATATTACATTTTTGAAAGGAACCTGAATGAAATGATTGCTACAACATTCTGTCTATAATTTAAAGTAGTTGGGATTTTGTCTGGATTTGGGGTGCTTTTTGTTTCTTTGATTTGGTGGTTTAGTGTTTTGGTTTGGATTTTTGTGTGTGCATAGTTTTATTTTCTTTGCTTTTTTGTGATTGTTTTGGGTTTTGGTTTTGGTGGTTTTTTTTTTTTTTTTGAGGGGGGAAATATTTTTGTTCTTTTTCTGGGGTCCTTATGGCCTAAAATCTATCTAAATCCAGATATAGGCAGCTTTATATTTATGGACTAAAAGTATATCCAGACTTTTCTGAATGTCAGTCTTTTGAATATTTATATCCCTGGGTGTGAATGTAACTGCTTGGACTGATTGCTATGGCATTGAACTAGTAGAAGTACTTTTTCTTTGGCATTTTCCTTCCATTTCTTTTCTTTTTCATTCACCCCTCCTGGTGGAAATAGAAAAAAATGTAGAAAAATAAGATAATACACTTGTAAGTGTACCTGGTTTTGATGGAGTTTTGCATAGTTTAAACATTTAGATGAGGAGTGATCAGGATTCAAACCAGAAATCTAGATGAAATAAAACTTCATTGAAATATTATACTGCAAGATATAATATGGTAAAAATGTATACACTTTTATGAACATGTATTCTGCTTCATGATGTGGCACTTGCTACCAATCTACAGTGAGTTCCATAGGAAAAAGAAGTATCTTATTTCCTCACAAGACTTAGTATTAACAGAGCAGTACCTTAGTAAAGGAATAATATACTCAGTGCTTGTTGCTAAGGGAGCAAGAGAAAAGCTGATGTGCTCTGCTGTACTGCCATAACTGAGATCTTTATAAAGAATTGAATTTGATCATTAAGAGAAATTACCTTTGAGATCAGATCAGAGTAGTACAAGGTATTTAACTAGTGTTTTGAAAACAAACTGAAATGCCAGTTAATGCTTGTTCATATAGGAAGGTTGATGTTGTTGGTTTTGTTCTGCATGACAAATACAACTGCAGACAAATGACCTTGATATCCAGAGTTTAACTTGAGTGCTTTTCAGCAAACTAGCCTGCAATTACAGAAAAACAAAACAATGAAGCATGGAGCACAGCTCTTTGTTGACTTACAATGACTGATCTGAATAATCACTATCATGGTTTTATTTTTGCTGATTCGGTAAGATTTCTGAAAGTGCACCACACACACATGCACCCAAGAAAGTGTCTTAGCTACTTTTCAATTTGTTTGAGCCATTGTTTGTCAAGAGACCTGATCAAATCTAATGCAGAAATCTCAGTATAGTTAAAATAGAAAAATAGATACACACACACAAGGATGACTGAGACACAATTTTATCTAAGGTTTCAGGGAGCTTTTAGCAAAAAAAAAAAAAAAGGAATTATTCCACAAAGAAGGACATAGAGGTTCATTGTCATCTTCCTAGGCTCACATTTCCATTCTGCCTGAGCTGCACACAGAACTTCAAATCAAATCTCCTGAATTCCAAGAAGTGCTCTAATTTGTGTGTTTTGGGGATATTCTGCTTAAATATCTGTACTTGGTCCTAACAAACATCTAAGTGTCACATCTCCTGATCAAATGTATTCAGTGTAATGAATCAGCAGTACACCACTTTTGGGTCTTGCCTTGTCAGCTTCTCTAAATTTTGTTCTAGAAGTACATTAAAGAACAATTTATTCTCCTGTTACTACCTTGTTGACCTTTGTTAAGTGGGTTCACAAGCTACTTAAACACAGTAATAATTTTTTCAGCCTTAATTTACCCTCTAGGTAGATTAGTGAAACACTGCAAAGTTGAACACATTTTCACTGAACAACTTCTATTTATAATCAGTGCGGATGAACCTTGAACCAGGTTGTTGAAAAAGATAACAAACTTGTTATGTCTTGAGCCATCTTCACAATGGATATCCAAATACATTCCAAAATTACTGTGGATTAGCCTTTCAAGTTAACTAATTAAATTACACTAAGCCTTTGTCTGGTGATGCTTAATCAGAATTACAGGATTTCAGTTCAGTTTAGTCTAATATAATTTGAAGTGCATTGCACCAAATCAATTATTCCATTTAAATTTTGAATGAACATGTCCATTTGAGTAGCAGAAGGGTTCAGGTAATCTACTTTAAGCTAACACCTTTAGTTAACTTAATTAAGCTTTTGACCATGCCCATGTAGCTCAAATCAATTTCAGCATTTATACAAGCATAAGGAAATTTAGCCCTCATTCTTTTACTTTTTTCAGGACAATATTCTAGAATAACTAGAGAAAATGTAAAATTACTTTTTTTTTCTGAGAATACCTCCTCCCTCTGACTACTTGATTAAGTCAGAACAGAGTTATTGAACCCATTTCAACAAGTTAATATTACAGTAATGACATCTTAGGTGTTTGATCTTTAATTAAAGAAATATAATTCTTAAATAAGTGGCACTCACTCAACTTGGTACTCTAAAAAAAAAAAAGACAAGCTTTCTTAATAGTTTCTGTTCTCTTTGCAGAAAAATTAAGTGTATAATATATTCTCTTAGTAACTCTCTTTTAGCTAAAACCAGGTTTGAGCCACGGAAATTAAATAAACGTAATTTTTTGTTAATTATCAAACTTTTCACTGCTGATTCTGTACTGAAAAAAAAAAACCTAACAAATAAATGCTTCGGGAAAACATCTCAGCTTCCATCTGGACACAGCTCCTTCCCCCCTTCCCAGTTTCCAGTCCCCTCACTGTAGGTTACATTTGGTCCCTTCAGAAAAGTGATGGGTGTCGCAGGACATGGGGATAAGCATGTTGTGGTTCCTACTCTTCTGCTCCATTGTGGGTTCCTCCACTGGCTGATGTTTCAGCTGTGGTCATACCTCTTCCCGACTTCCCTTTTTGTCCCTACTCAGGTGTTACTTTTTTCCCCTGTCCTGCCTGGGAAAGCTAGCTTGCCTTTGATGTTTCTCCTGATCTACCATCCCTCCTGCATGTCTTTTCCCTGCTCCTGTACTTCCTACATTGTCCATCATCCCTCCTTTGTCATTGATTTCTTGGTGTTTACCATCATTACTTAAATGTCTTCACAGAGGCATCATGAACACAGTACGTTGCTTCAGTTTTGGTGTGCAGTGCATTTAAGATCTTTGTTGTAACAATGGCTGGAAGCAGCAGTTTCTGGCACATGGCAGCAGCTGCCCCCTCTACACAGGTTTCCCCTGTCCTCTTTCATTACCAAGACACTGACAGTTATATCCAGCCCAGTAATGGGCTCCTAAATTTCTTGTCTAGTTAGACTGACAATAAACTTGTCAAGATTTTCCTGTGAAAGACCTTTAGAGAGGCAAAAGGTGTACACTGTAAATAACAGTTTTCCTGTTACTATTCAGCACCCTTGTATGCCTGAGGTTATTCTGCTTCTGTCAGTGACCAGTTTAATAGTCCACTGACCATTTCTTATAGTCTTCACTCAAACAAAACTTTCTTGCCTGTTAGCAAGCTGATGTTTCCAAAGTAACACAGAAATTTCTTCTTATAAACAACGAAGGCCTCCCCATGTTTGAAGCATTTGCTTGCAAAACTGGTGTCTGCTGGGAGAACTTAACCTGTTAAGAGCAAGACATTCATCAATTTTACTGCAGAAATCAATCCAGAATTTATTTTTTACTTTTAACTTTCACTTGGACTTTGTCAGTCCCTCCCTAAACAAAACCAACAAACATTTCCTGAGAGAATGTGCATTGTCAACATTAGATTTTCACCATGAGCTGATAGTTGACTGGTAAACTAAATCAAGAAGAAAAATAAAAAATAAAGCCAGATCAGTTCCTATATACTTTCTTATGGGTTAAGAAGTCAAAACCAATAGAACTGCTAACAAAATCTGACCATGAATTTAAAGCAAGTCATAGGTAAAGTAAAAAGAAAGAAAAGATACATTGGGAAGAATGAAATTCAGAGGGTTTCAGGATAGTTTAAACTTCAGAATTGGAAATCGGATCCAGAATTAGCTTTTGCATCTGATCCTTAACTTAAATTACCTGAAATTACCATTTTCATATTAAAAGGTGAAGGACTAAAAAAATGAATTTTGACCCACTGGTCACAGAATATCTAGCTTCAGTCTTTGCATGTCACTACTTGGCAAATCTTCTAAGATGACAGGTCAGTAACTTACAGTGACTATTGTTTGATAAATACCATACAGGACATCGTAGGTCACTATTTTTTCCAAGTGAAACAATTCCAGGATCTCCAAATAGCCTTTCTACACTTATATATATACATACACATTTTGATGTTTTCTATGACAGTTCACATAGCTGTGTAATCATGAAATTTTTATTTCAAATTAAGGAACATGTGGTCTTAAGTATGTTTTTTACTTCACTGCATGCAAATACATTCAATATAATAAGAGCTAGACTACCTGCACTATGTATTCAGGTTTTACACAGCCTTTAAAGACCTTTATGAAACCAGCTTTACAAAGTTATCCTGCCCTTTCACCAGGTCACTCCACTAGTTTGTAGGACAGCAACCAAACATGTTTTTGTAACAAAAGCTTCCAACATATGAATGAAACTTTAAATATCATTATGTAGATCGTCACTTAGCAGCCACTCTATCTGAACACATGGTGAAATCAATTCAAATGAATATGTAAACATGTTTTCGAAGACAACAGCAACCTAAAGGAGAGTGCTACAATTTATTTATCTAGAACAGTTTTTGATATCTTAAAATAAGACAGGCATAAGATTATCAAGACAAATATTTTTCACTGATAATTGTAATTTTTAAATGTTTAAACACAAAGTTTAGATCCTTAAAAATATCTTCACAGCTTCAGAGGTTCCAGAATTTCCCAAGTGCCCAATTTTAATACCTAAAGGATGGTTACAAGCCAACATTTTCTAAACAGAGCATATTTCTATCTGACTAGATTTGAATGCTGCTGCTTAGTTTATACTGAGGTTCCAGTGACCTTCACAGTTTGATGATTTAGATGTGCTTCCTAGTTCAAAAGGCATGACCAGAACTACCTCTTTACCTCTCTAGCCAAAATTTGAGAGGATTCATGCTTTTCTTACAAAGTAGAATCAACCTGTAATCCACCTGGAGAGCCGACCTGGAATATATGACACTCAAGAGTTGTCCTCTCCTGCCCTTTCCTTCTCTGACCTACCTTTCCATCTCAATTGCCACCTTCTATGCCCTGCCTTTTTCTAGATTATGATTCTAAAATCAGTTGTGGTCCATTTTTGACTGACTGAAATCATAAAACTGCATTTTTCTGATGATGCTAGACTTTAAGTGTTGCGCTCCATCATCTTGCAGGAAAAAAAGATCTTGGTCTTGTTTAGAACACTTATGCTAGTTGTCTGCAACCAGCATAGGATCTGCTTGTCACAGGATATGCTAAAACCCACATTTATTATTGCCGAGTATAGCCAGACTAAAGTTTTATTTATGGCAGTAGGTAATTTCTCTAAGCACTGAATTACTTCTCTGTGTGGTGTTGGCAGCCAACAAGAAACCTCAGTCCTGTTTCAGTCTTGCACTTACCCTACACTACTGTGAAATCACACCTATTGTAGCACATTAAGGGCTTTGAAAGTTCAAACAGATGATCATAGAGTGAGGTAAAATGCTTATAGCTTTGATGAAATCTAGTATACATGTAGTAAGAGGTTGCATTTAAAGTATTAATTCTTACAGAATTAATAACAAAGTAAAAAAATCCCAAAACCCTCTTCTTATTTTTGCGGAGTATGAATAGCCAATAACTATTTTAAGGAATGGGATGGTTGTTTATATTTAGCTAACTTCTTACATAATGGAAAAAAATGTGAATCTTACTACTTTCACTGAGATCTCTTGTTATTCTTGAGTAGTAAGGACATTTATTGCAGACATTTATTTTGTTACTTGCTCTTGATGAAACATAAATTCCTTTTTTTTTAAAAAATGTTTGAATTACAAATTATGCCATTTGCAGTATGGATACCAGCTCTTACATTCTTTAAAGCCTCAGGACCACTATATATATTGACAAAAAAATAAGGAGTCTATTCTTCTTCCTTCTTGGCACTGCCTCATCCCCAGATCCTACAAGAGTGCCTGTAAGAAAAAAAGCAAGTACCAGCTTTTATATGTATTTCACAAAATGCACATTAAATCATGCAGAATTTTTATGTGTGTCACTAACAGTCAGAACAGACAATTTAGCTATCGTGAAAAATCTTTTGAAGTGTAACTAACATCTCTTTTCATCTCCATTATAATTTCAGTCTCATTTGGAACATGTCTAGTTAACAGGAATAAAGAGTATCCTTAAACCCATTTTGTCATATTCTTTTCACCTCTCCCTCAACCAAGAGTTCCTGTGTCAACTCAGAGCATTTTTGTTTCTATTCCACATGCTTTTTTTCCCTTACTACCCCACAGGTGCGAGTACAGCAACTCAGAAGAAATTGACTTTCCAGTCTGCATATGGAAAGACAATGCTAGACGAAGAAAATCTCTTGAATTAATTTTCTTCTTGACAGTGGTCTGTGTCTACCTGTGTCTAAAAGCAGTTTCCGTGTTCAAAAGGAAGCAAGACTTTCTGATGTCAGTGGCAAAGTCTGTGTATTTATGAACACACGCGTATTTGTATAGATGAACAGTAAACAGAAATCTTAGATTGAAAGAACAATTATGAATTTCTCAGCTATAAAAGAACATGATTTGTATGGCAAGTTAAGAAATGTACCTTTAAAATATATTGTACGATATATTGTAACAGTGAAAACATGGTTTTCCTACTAGTCCAGTATAATCAACATATGCAATTTCACTATTTCATTTGTTACAGTATATGTGTACTACAGTCCTCACTGTAGACAGAGGAGCTTCTAGGGATCTTGCTGCATAACCTCAAAATCACTGTGTGACATTAAGAAATCCCTTGATCAAATTATGAAGATGATGATAGGAAAGATTGCTAAGGCTGAAGGATTTCAGGATTCCGGAAAAATAGCAAGTAGTAATAGCAACTTGAGGGACTAAATCAAGAAGAACCCATTACTGTCAATTTCTTACCTATCTTAAGAAAGAAAATGCTTATATTTTAAAGTAAACTTTTCAGGTCACTTTTTATATTTATTTTGCTTTTTTCCAAAAATTCCAGGGGTCTTTTTTTATCAGATTGAAAAAAGGCAAATCTCTCATATACTGTATATCTATTGTAGCTGTAGCAAAGTGCTATTGCAGCTCACCCTAAGAGCAGAAACATGAAAGAGGAAAAAGTATGTATTGAAAAAAAAGCCCTCTACTGCCTGATATTGTGGACAGCTTATATTGTGTACCATGTGATTAAACTACAAGAAAATCTTTCTTTGGCATGTGCAACAATCTGACAAGATAATTCTCAAAGTCTTGCTGGGAAAAAAGAAACATAAGCATTTATATATATATGTGTGTATATATATATATATATAAATGCAAACCAGACTTATTTAAATTTTGCCTGTAATAATCAAGGCACAGAAATGCCACTGTAAGTTCATATTTGTTGCCAAAGGTCTGAAGAGAAATGTGATCAACAACAGCTGAAACATTTTCTTTCACTGTGTCTCTGTTAGATTTGTATTTGAACAGTTTGATAAATTCCTTTCCTGAAATGAGACTATGGTAAGATATGATGAAATCTTTGCAGCAAAAGGCTACCACTTTGCACCAAAATGAGCCTAATAATCTAAAACCCAAAAGAAATAAAATCCTTGAGACCGACTCCTGGCTTACTGTCAGTATGAACTAAGCCACTACATTAGTCATGGAAAGAAGAGGATACTTAGATGGCAAAAGTGCTACAGTAGTTCATGAACAGGAGAATTTAAAGGAGTTCTGGTGTGTTTCACCTCTCCTTGTACAATATAATGAAATTATTTTTGCAATTACTTCAATGCAGCTGGAAATAGGATACTGAATTTTTACTGACTAAAATCTGCATTGAAAATGCAGCGAAACTAAGCAATAAATTCAATGTATATTTGGGTAATTTAACTTTGAATGTGCATGGCAGACATTTTCTCTAGCTATTAGAAACCTGTGCCACACAGCACCAAGACAAGTTTTCTCATTCCTCTTTCCAGTCAACCAGTTTCTGTCTGCCTACAATTTAAGTAATTGACTTTTCAGATTTACCTGTTGAATCATGCTCTTTGGAAAGCTTTAAAATATGACTGATTCTTTCTATAATGTTTGCTAGTTAGTGGCTCTTTTTTCAGGTGGCCAATTTAAAGGGATTTGTTAATAGGATGATACTACTTCTGCTTTCCTAAAACCATTCAAGGATAAGCTGGTCATCTTTAATTGGGTCACAGTAAGTTCACATAATATTTCTAATTTTGAAGAAAAAGTTAGGATGCTTACAATGCATAAGCTGTGAAAATTAGGATAATGAGGTGAAGAAAATATATTTTTGGTAGTGCATCTTTTTATTGTTCATGTAAGCACTTCATTCATATCTTTTTACTTGTGTTGTTAAACCTGTTGGTAAGTTCAGAAATCTACTATAATTGCTACTGAAGAATTACTAGGCATTTTCTTGATGAGAATACCCATTCATTCTTCTTGAGAGCTCAATAATTTATATTAGTGCCTTAAAACAAGAACCTGCATAATCTCGTACCCTTCTGAAACTACCAAAACATTCACAAAGTTTTAAAAAATTTCTATGGATGTGTTTCTTTAACATGATAAACATCTTCTTCTGCCTTAATTTACTGTTGATTTTTCCTTAAGGTTGTAATGATTCAGCTGGCAAACACAGAATGGTCCCCTCAGTTTAAATTTATAGAGGTTCATTCAAACTGTGTCTAGAAACTGAAACTTGAAGCTGCTTTGTAACATCAGGGAAAAGATAGCTCTTAATACTCAGGGGAAAAAAGTTCTTATTATTTCTGTTATTTATCAATGTGTTTCAGGATAGATCTGCATGTATGGGTACTAATTAATGTGCAAGTGAAGCACAAGTTATGGTGCATGGAGTGATGTAAGCTAGGTGTGTTGATATTGCCTGGAGCTTAAGCTCCTAAGAACTTCTGAGACTAAATCTGCTATGCCATCATCTGTACATGCAAGATACTTTCCTAATCATAAGCACTTATGATCATAAATGTTTCAGCAAGTATTTTGAGAACATGAATATAAGCAGATTATATAGCTGTTTCTTGGATTCTAACAAATCTCATTTATATACTTTTACAATTCAGCATCCTGATTAACTACAAGTTAAATGAGTTGAAGTATAACCCCTACTGACAGTAAGTATCATCAGACTTGTTTCTCTCTGAACTATTAAACCACATGATAGAGAACTTCTGCTTTATTACATTTGAAAGAAAAACAGGTCCTGCCAGGAAATATATACTGGCTGTAAATTTTAGAGGTCTTCTGAAAGTGTTTTGATAAAAATAGATCAGAGCGCAGGCTGAGACAAAAATGTGCTCAGAAAGAAGTAACTGTGACTTCATCTTATATTAGAACATTTTTTGTTGTATTGCATTGTTTCTCTATGTTGGTGAAAATATTATCTCAGGCTGATTGTTCAAGGTTCTGACCTGCAGATATAAGGTATTTTGAGTGAGATTTTTCAGTGTAGACCAAAAACTGTTTTGAATCTTATCATCCAAGTGAATACCCTAGCCGTTACACTTAAAAGGCACACACTTAAAGCATTCAAAAGCTTCTATTTTATTTTGAAGCAAAAAAATGAAAATAAATCATAAGAAGAATGCAATTATTATCATATGCTGTGTTCTATTGACAGATCTTACAGCTTAAGGCAATGATCTTTATCAGCTTTATAGAGAATTATACTTGGTAGCTCATAAGACACTGGAAATTCAAGTGGTCACTTATTTTCAACTTGTAACAAAAAGAGACCCAAGGACATGTTATAAATACCATTTTATTATTCATGTCACCATTATTAGGCTGCCTCTAACAACATTCTAAGTGGTATTTACCCACAAACTAGTACTTGAACAGCTTGTATAGTATGTGCCTCCCTCAAAAATAAATCACTATCAAAACTTTCATTGCCCTAGACATGACTATACCATTAACAACGTCTGCCTGCATGACCTTTTTCAATACATTCAGAACTGTCTTATTATTCTTGACACCACCAGCATTTGACACCATGTGAAAGATTTCAAAATGAGTGTCTGCAGGTGTAATTGCTAAATGAAATCTTGTCTGACTTTTCATTACCTCCTGGAAAAGCTACATCCTCTTTTTGCAATGGCTATCCTTTAGAAATAGTAGAATATACTGCTGAAGGGTATTTTACAAACAGAAAGGCATATTCTGCAGGGTGTTTTTACATTATGGAACACCCTGATGATTTTGAAACTGTAACGTTATGTTAATATATCTGACAAAGTAAGACACTCTTGTGACCACATGAACATTAGTCACAAACCTAGATATGTCTTATCACCTCATTTTTCAAGATACTAAAGAATGCAGAGATCAGTTGCCACACAATGCTTGCCCCAAGGACAGTGAATTGTAGGTGTCAAGCAGAGAAGACTAATTAGTCACCTTTCACTACCTCAAGGTCAGAAGAGGTTTTTGTAGCTTGCATAAAGTGATCATCTACTCTTTCTCATGTCCCTCTGCATTTCCTCCTGCCTTGTAACATCAGTATAGGCAGCCATGAAGAAAAGACTGTGATTCTGAACTCCCACTTCTGCAAAGTGCTTTGGTCATCATCAAGTCTTTGTATAATAATTTATTTTCCCCACAGATTCAATTGATTACACAGCCATCTTGGCTGTATTTTGGCAAACGGATAGTCTGTTAATGAAGTCTGTTTATATTCACACACATTGTCATGTTTATGTTCTGGGTCTTTTTGATACATGTCAGCATTCTGCAACTTTGAATGCTAACGCCATCTTGTACTTCTATGTGTTTAATATGCATGTGTAGTAAATGACTGTCCATTCTCATTCAAGCTTTCATGAAATCTTTGAAACAGCTTAATGCTACATTAATTCTCAAAATAATGCTTTATCATTTCTAAAGCATTGTGTGATCTCTGTTCATTCATAGCTGGTTAAAATGTCATCCAGTGTAAGCTTTTTTCCAGGTAAAATTATTTTATTTGGTGCATCCTGTAACAGTCACATTTTTACCATTGCACAACTATTGTTAAAATAAAAATTTCACAATTTAATAATTAACCCCCCCACACTCTGCAGCTTTAATTAATGACACACAACTGCAACACAAAGACACATATTCTTTTCTAAATGAGTTCTTTTGCTTATGTACAACTCTTCAAGATTGGCTATGCGGTTTAAATAAGATGGTCCACAACCATATTACACTTTAAGTACGGTAAGCAGAATGAACATTTCAGATTTTCAAAAGAAAAGGGTCTTCCTCTTGTGCTGTATGAAAATAAAAGCAAAGTTGTGACAGATGCTCCAGAAAAAGTTCTGCTTATTCTGGAATATGTCCAACCTTATTAATGCAGTTCTCAAAAACCATCAAACTCATCATGGAGCAAACACTCCCTTTCATCTGTGAGGCACATAACAAAATAAACCCACTAGCTGGCGTCTTCATCATGGTTTTATTTATGTTGCTATTCTGTTCTCTCTTCAGTTAGTCAGTCATACAAATAGAATATTTGCTCCCATCCAAACTGCAGTGTCTGGTGTTAAAGAAGTTTAAAAGAAGACTCCAGTAAGTCTGTAATTAAGCACAGAGGAAAATATGAGTAACAGTTATGGGTCTGTGTTAAATCAAAAATAGAAAGGAAATTCAGTCTGAGATTAAGGATGAGAGACTTGCTTTGAAAACAAGAATTTGAATAGTTTTGTTTTTTTATAATGTACACTTACTCTTTGCTATTGCATTGTATACTGTGGTCATAGCAGAATTTTGGGAATATCATTCATTCAGTGTGCTCAAAACATGTAAATGTAGTGTACATTGTTTTGCTGATGGGCAGGGTATGCAGAAAAACTACTAAACACTAGCTGTATAACATGCATAGTTTATTAAACAAGCACACTAAAGCAAAAAAGCACACTAATGTGAATAAGGTCTATATATATAGTAAAAAGTACAATAAAGCAAATCAGATATATATATATATGTGAAGTACAGAGGAAAATTAACAACGCATCAAATCATTACTGCATAGAGAGAACAAAGATTGAGAAGAAATACATCACCAATTACTACCAAATCATCATCCAGGCCCACACTCCAAGATGGGAAGCCTCATCACAGCTGACACCAAGGAGTCTCGGGTATTTGGAAAAATTCCTACGTGGTGCGCCCACCCATAGGTGAGGCTTTGGGTTCGGCTACAGGAGGATCCTGTTTTTATACCTGTAGAAAAACAATTAGCTTTAAACCAGTTCTGTTTACTCATAGGGCCGTGTAGTATCTCATGGTCTCACTGTTGCCCATAGCAAGACCACTGGCCAGGCACCTTGGCGTGGTCAAGTATGAAGATCATAGAACAGCTGCACACCTATGTTTTCCAGCTTTTTTCCAATAGTCACAATGAACATAAACATATATACTCTACCGAAAATACTGAACAGACAAACACACACACACATACACACAAACATATTTTGTAACATTTCTCAGTCACTAGGGGAAATCAGCTCTTGGCTAGTTTCCCATCCATTACAGCTATAGATCAAGTAACAGCAAAACCCCTGAATTAATTGCATTTCTTTCCTTTTGCACCTTCAGTCATAAAATGCAAATGAATTTCATTCTTTCTCCTTTAAATATGGCCTTTTAAGTGTAATATTTTGTAAAGACAAAAATTTAACAAGCCCTAATTTACTCAGAACTGTGAAAAAGAGAAAAGATTTTACTCGAGACATAGCTTTTATTATAGCCAAACTCCTAACTGTTCTGTAAAATGAGTGTTGATCTGTTTGGATTTTGTTTGGTTGGATAAGGTTTTTCTGCACTCTTCACAAGCAGTTTGTAGCAGATCTGACTTGAAGAATTAACAGTTCAATGCCTATATTGATTAAATTTAAGCTGAGATTTTGCCTCTGGGAATTTAAATGAATCAGATCAAATAATTGAGTATACACTTCGAGCACTAAAGCTGTGTAACCAGCTAAAGGTTTTTATCTAAATTGTGTAATAAGCACTGGCTGTGAGACATTACTGACAATAAAGCTGGAAGCCAGGATTTCTAAACTCTGTAGCTGCTCAGCATTAAATCTGGGACTCCAGAAATCCTGGGAAGGTTGTCTGGCCAAGAGGAGACCTTAATTTTCACCCTTGGAGTCGGAAGAACCTGAAAACTTCAGTTTCAGTCTCTTTCAAGGACACATAGGAAGACTTTGAGCCCTTGTGACTTCCAAGTACCTCAGGGAGCTTTGAATATTGTAAGAGCCCTGTGGTCACCTAGCCAGAGAAAGATTGCTTGGCAGGACTTGCTTGGAGCTTGAGAATCTGTATATCTTCAAGCATCCTTGTGATCTGCTTGAGAATACACAGGGAAAAAAGCATTAATCTTTCAGGGCTTTTGTAGCAGCTGGTTTAACTGGGTGCCTGATGGGGAATCAGCTAGCTTTGAAACAAGCAGCATCACCCAATGAAAGTCTGTATCACGACATACTAGCACTTGGCCAGAAATTCATGTGATATGACCAAGTCCAGGTAGAAATTTCCTCCTTTTTAGACTTATGGAGATTTCATGCAAATAATAATTTAACATGCATTTATTTTTTTTTAACAGAATCTAAAAAGCATACTAATAAGAATTTTTTTTAAAAAAGCATTACATCAAACCAAAACCATATCCAGTATTCTGTCCCTCACAATCAACAAGAGTAGACTCTTAAAGGTAAAAAAGAAATACGGTATTTATCCTCCAGTTTTCCCAACTTCTCCACTTCATGTCACTAACAATTCTGTGGGCCTCCTATCCTACCTTTTTAAAGTAGCTTCTCTCCGAACCTGTAAAAACTACTTCATTTCTCTCAACAAACTTCCTATCTTTTGATCCATATTTTTTATTTTAATGATAGGTTTTATTTGAGAAGAGATGAACGGAACCATAGGCGACATTTAAGAATGTGCATTCCAACAACGTTGCCTATTTTGTTCTTTTTTTCCATTCCTGATGACAGCTAACACTCATTTTGTCTTTTTGCCTCTTGAAAATTCTGTCTGATATTATTGAAGAACCACCTAAAAAAACTTCACGAGGTCTTTCATTCATTATAATAGAGTTTGTTATTGTATGTCACTGGGTGATTTTTTTAAATTAATTACCTTGTATTATTGCATTTGAGTTAATCTGCCACTTTATCTTCCAGTTTCTTGAGGCTTCCTCCAAGTATTATAAGGTCCTTTTGCAAAACTTCACATTCAGCTTTGACTCTTCTGCAGAGTTTTGTATTCTCACACCATTGCTCCTAAAATTTTCAGATTTATTTGTGAAGATATTACATTAAAAGGGACATTAAAATGTTCCACAGAGAAATCCTTGTAGCTGAGAAGCTGACCATTTAGCCATGTTTTCTATTTTTTTACCATTGGAAAATCTTAGCTGGCATCTCTTGATGTCTTTGTTTATTTAGGAACTTTAGTGTGGAATATACGGAAAAGCCAAGAATAGTCTATTAACCAAACTGCCTTTTATTTTCTCAAAAGTCTATTGCTGCCTTGGAGAACTCTGATGGTATCAGTCAGGGCTTTCTTCTACAAAAGCGGTGTTGCTTCTTTGAAGCATGCAGTATTTATTCTCAGGTCACCTTTTCCTCTTTTTTTCTACAGCTTTGCCTAGCTCAGGCTGATCTACAGTTATCCAGATCACTATCCGGCTTTCTTTCATAAGCTGGCATTGCTACTGTCACCTTTTACTCCTCTAGCACCAATTTGTTTAAGCAGTACTTTACACTCAAGAATAAAAACAGTTCCAGAGAGGGAATGTCCTCACCTCCTCTGTGATGAAAACCAATACATAGAATTTATCTCTTTTTGATAAAACTTTAGTTTTTTTGCATATTCCATATGTATTGTCTGCATATGCTTTATATATATATGCCTTTTATATCAGCCCTGTCAGATTTTCATTAAACTATGAAGCAATTGAAACTAAATTAACACATTCCCTTTTCCACTACATCGTGTCTGACAGTAGTATGAAATCCAATGTGAATCCTATTAAAATTTTCATTTTATAACTCAGAATGTGAATATAGCTTGTGGTGATATTTTTCTTCAAATACAGCATTTCATTAAATGAAACAAGTGATATGTTGATTTGGCTCCTATCTACTGTGGAAATTAAACGTGATCAATAGGATTTTTTAAATTGAAATAATTTATTTTGTAAGGGTAAAGATAGCTTAGTGATAAATTTGGGTCCATATTTTTAAATTCATTTCAAAGAAAAGTTAAGGACTTTTGTATACTTATATATACTTAAGTATATATACTTTTTATATACTTAAGTATAAATTTTGTCAAAAATTATACAAATGGATGAGCAGACTAACCCTCAGAGCACTCTTGAAATGACCTTTGTATGACCTCAGAAATGTTATCACTTGTAATTTTTCCCTTTTGATATGGCAGGTGAGTTTCTGAATTTTTTGATAGTGAACTAATACAATTTATGAGGATTATTTAATTATTTTTAAAAATGCCATCATCTGACTGTTTCTGAGATTAATTAGAAAGTTTAGTGATTGTCTGGCAATTATTTAGATTCCAGAAAGCATGTTCCGATCACAGGGCCTTGTGCTAGACTGTACTTTAATATTATATGCTGTGGATAAAGGCAGCCCAGAGGGAAATGAAGAAAATACTTGGCACCCCAAATATCTCAGGTATGTGGTATCATATTATATCCTATACTACAAACAGCACAAGCAGTGTAGCTGAACTAAAACTAGAGTGGTTTCCATAAACCACTGAAAAACTACTTGAAGTTTTCCATATATAAGCTTTCAGGGGCAGTAGTTTAGCAAAGCATTCTACTGCACCTAGTTTAGAGGGAGGAAACGAGTGTTAAGCCCACTGTTTGTTTTGGGATATCTTTTTTTTTTTTTGCTCTTCTTTTGTTTTCTCTGTTTGAGCAGAAGTCTAGACTAATAATGTTCAAGTGCAAAATCTAGTTCCCTTAATGGGGGAATAAGCTTCAACTGAGCAGCACTGCTGCACTCGGAGCAATGTAAGCCCAGTCTCTTGAGGCTTAAGAACACTCAGCTGGCCCATGACATTTTGTCAGTATATGGTGGATTTGCATCCAGAAAGATTCAGGTTGGATATTAGCATAACTTTTAGTAACAATAGAGTTATTGAAGCATGAAAAGAAATCACCCAATGAGACTTTGTTATCTCCTTCACTAGAGAATTTCAGGACTGGCTACACAAACATCTCAGGAATGACAAAGATATAGTTCATCTTGCCTTGTGCCAAAGAACTCAGTGACCTCTTAATATCCCTCTCTGCTTTATTTCCTATGATTCTATGAAGATTTGAAAATAAATACAATAAAAGCTTTGAGATGCTCACAGACTGCAGTAAAGGAGCTATATAATGTTTTGAATAGATGACACCAATGCTGTCTTGCTGGGACTTTTGCCAGGTAAGTGATTTTGAACTACAGTTTTTTTGAACACTTATACAACCGAATCCCTCAATTTATTTCCAGTGAAGGTTTTATTCTTAAATCCATACAAACAAATTATGCATCTGAACAGAAGGGAACATATTATGATCGTTATGAATGTAAATACCTCTATAATGAATATTTCTCAGATTTTAGTCCATTTCCTTTTTAACCTTTGGAGACCACTTTCAATTCTGATGGCTGTGCAGGTCATCTGCACAGATGTAGTAACATATACATGCAGATCTTAGGGGTCATATGAGTCTTTTCTGACTTTCAAGCCTTTTAATATTGTCTGTGGAAAAAGGCATGTTTTCTGTGATGAAAGGCTCATTTTGATATAAATTTTAAAGATTAAATCCAATCAATACCGTTGATTACTGCAGTATAATTTATTTATGACAGTGTGTATAAAACTGAAAGTTACTTTAAAAAGTACCTGAAAACATAAATAATAGAATATGCATTCTGAAGTTAGGTATGCTATATGTGCAATTATTTGATATCTTAATAATATCCCTTGTTTGTATAACAACAATATAGTCACTAATTAATTTATGACAAAGCATTTTTTTATACTAAAAAGGGTTGCTTTTTTTTTCCACAAGAGTGAAGCAATAGCACCATCTAGAATAGGTATATTTTCAGTTATGTGTTAGTCTTTTCATATCTATTCTTTTCCTCTTTCTTTCCTAGTGAGTAAAAGATAGCCTTAGTGCATTTCTCAGCCTCCTAATCTGGGTAGGCTTTTATTAATTTAATTATTTGTATAATATAAAAATTTAACTTAAATTCATATTCTTCTATTTAAAATAAGGTCTGCATAAAGTATGTCAGTGAAATAATTGTCAAAAAGATAAAAAAATAATTAAGAGAATTTTTTTCCTCTACATCAGATTGAGAAATGACTGAACCATTCATACCAAAGTATGAAGATAGAATCAGATACTTGGCAGAAAAAGCCTACACAAATGGATAAAGCTTAGAAAACTATAAGAAACTGAGAATGGACCTTAAACTTGAAAATGCTGAAGAACTTGAAATAAGCCTTGATGCACCATCCAGGATTTGTGCTCATATCACTGCGCCAATATTAACATGTCACATGACAATAGTGTAGCTTGCAAAAAAAATCTGTCTCATATAATACTGTGATAATCCTGATAAAATTTACTCTAATAAGAAAGATGATAGCATAAAATTTAATCCATAAGCAAAGAACAGTTACTCTTGTGCAGGGCATCAAAAGCAAGTTTCACTGATCCTGTATCAGTGAACAGCCAGCTCACTGAATGGTTAAACTCATTCTCTGAGCAGAGAATGTATGATTGAACATCCCTCTCTGAGTATCTCTGCTGGTAATGTAAATTCAGAAACCAAATCCAGTAATGTTCTTAGTGTGGATGTTTATGCTTTGTATTTGGAGTTTCAGTCTCTGATTCTGCAGTTGGTCTTACCTGGCACCTGAGATAAAGAAGACTCATAGACTGTCCAACACAGTTTTTAGTTTTTGTGTTGCACCAATTAGTGTGACTAACGTATTTTAAGTCTTTGATACCTCATTGTCCTGAGTATGCAGTGAAATGCTTTTCTCTGCTTTTTTTCTGTCTTGAAAACATATTATTTCATATTTTGGGAGGGCTAGGATTTTTTTCAGTGCTGCTGTTTGACAGAAGAGGGTTGCTTGTTTTTTAATTATAACAATTTGTTGAAGTGAAACATACTGTGGTAATGAGATAGTTTAAAGAAAACATCTTTTGGGAAAAGGTTTTCATATCTAGCACTGATTTTCTGGGGAAAGCCATGGTCAACTTCTTATCAAAGACTTAGCATGCAGCACCCCTAAATTAAATCTGTAGTATGAACCAGGAAAAAATATATCTGAACCAAGATTTCACAGATTCCAAATGCAGGTTTTCTGTTCAGCTCTTTAAAAGTGTGAAGTGTGAGAAGACAAGATCAAAGAGATGAACCTTGTAGCTGGGAACAAAGGGGAGTACTTTTCTGTCCTTTGCTCGGCAGTGGTGATAAAGGCTTACCTCAGTTTTTTAAACTTTATCTGATGCTCTCACTGGCCAGACCTATAATCTACAATGAACGTTTGATATTTTCTTTTTACTAGAAAAGTAATCATGTTGTCCATGTCTTACTCCCCAAAATTTTAATTGATCTTTAAGTTTTCTGGGCCCTGGCCACAAAGTAGCAATTGAATTAGAAATAATAAGGCAAGTCCAGTAACATGGAGAGGGAAGGACAAGCTTCATCTTCTCTTCCTGTCAAAAATATTGTCTTTTTCTTCTTGCACAAGCTGAATTTTCTCCACATGGGAATTTCTGTGGTGATGCTTATTGTATTACTGCAGTTCAGCTGCTCGGTGAGATAAGCATGACAGGCGTAAGTAATAAGGCAGATCTATGCAGTACAAAGGACCTTCATACACAGATACCTGAGCTAGCCCCAGGCAGTGCTGGTATAATCATGTGGCACACACAGTGTGCTGTTTTAGAAAATAAACCGAGTTTCCCATGGGTGCCTTGTAGCTCAAGCTTCTTCAGGCCATTGTGATTATCATAGAATCATAGAATACCCTGTTGGAGATTCCTGTTTGGCAGCAAGTGGGATCAGTGCTAGTTTGGGAGCAGCCATTCTATGCTCCATGGTACACTCCTGACATACCTGCTGAGACTTTCATGGTTCCATGAAGAGACAGAATTGACAAACAGGAGACTGCAAAATCTGTGAGAAACCAAACTGCCTAAACCTCATATATCTTCACATGTAGAGTTCCTCCCTTGTGTATAACCTAAATTTTGGACAGTCTGGAGAAACAGTAAATTTGCAAAGCATGGCAAACACTTCACACCTTCAAATAAGTTATTTTTAACCTTACATGTTCTGTGGACCTATAGGTGGCATTGTCATACCTGTACAACTGAGGTCTAGTATCATATGCATTATGAATATGGTGAAATGACTTACTATGTGCCAGCTGATTTTTCTACTCAGCTCATGTTAGAAAGGAATCAATAAGAAAAATGGCACAGCATAACCAAGAAATATGGTATATGACCTCTAACTTTTGTTTTGCAGGGGGGGTTGATTTTTTTTTTAAGTCAGTTTACAAATAGCAGGAACAGTATATATGTGTTTAATAGATTTCAACTTACACTTAAGTGTATTAAATACAACTGATTTAGACTTTTTTTATTTGATGTTCTGAGTACAAAGAAGCAGGACATTCGTATTTAGTGTTCTTTTAATTAAAATAACAGTTTACTCTAAGCCCTGGAATTAATTACTTTTTGAACTGCTTCTCTGCTTTACTAACAGTGTTTGGCGGTTTTCAAACAGAATACCTAAACTCTTCATGTTTAGAAAGCTGATGCAGAATACACTAAGTTTAACTGTAATCTAAAAAAACTGTCATGTGTAAGTGCATACTATTCATTTAACCACGAAGACCTCCGTAAAAATTTGCTTATGGGCACTGTGAATGAAAGGCCATTCAAAAGATGAAAACCAAAGCTAATTTTAACATTACTGACCTAATGACACTAAATTTTGTCCTTTAAAGACAGTTGATTATTTTTCTATGAGCCCAGCCCCTAGAAAGGAATAGTTTGCATTTTACAGGAAATGTGTACTAAAAATGCTGGGGCTCAACATATTTTTCTTAACTATGATGTGTTACAGGACTTACATGATAGGACAAGCATGTTAAGCTAGAAATAGAAAAGTTTTCACCTGATAACAACTTACTGATGGAAATAGTAGTCAAGGAAAGCCTCTGCATTTATGGTTATCTCTTTGCAGAAATTGCAGCCTTAATGCCTACTAACACTTTGTCCCAAAGTGTAATACAATTATTTTGCCCCATTTAGAATTTTTTTCATATAAATCTCTGGAAAGTAAAAGCCTCACATATGCAGAACAATAAAACCCTGGATAACCAGGCATTAATAAAAAAGGCTCCTACATAAGGCGACTGATTTCTGGAAGCAGTAAAAAGACCCAAGTAAAGCACAGACATGGTATCAGAATATTCTGTGCCATTATAGCAGGAACTGACTGTGTGAATCACATGCAATACTGTGGTGGTTTGACCCCAACTCAGCCCCACGCAGCTGCTCACTCACTCCCCTCAGTGGGTGGGATAAAGAATCAGAAAGGTAAAAGTGAGAAAACCTGTGGGTTAAGATAAAGACAGTGTAATGGATTAAAAAAACTGTTGCATGTACAAGCAAAACAAAGCAAGTAATTCATTCACCACTCCCCATGGGCAGGCAGGGGTTCAGCCATCTCCAGGAAAGCAGGGGTCTATCACAAGTAGTGGTTACTTGAGATAACAAAAGCCATTCACTCCTTCCCCACAGTTTTTATTGCTGAGCAGGACATCATGAGGTATGGGATATACATGGGGTCAGCTGTCCTGGCTGTGTCCCCTCACAACCTCCTGTGCACCCCCAGCCTTCTCACCGGTGATGTGGTGAGAGGAACAAAAAAGTCTTTGATTCTGTGTAAGCACTGCTCAGCAGCAACAAAAATATCCCTGTGTTATCAACAGTTTTAGTCACAAATCCAAAACACACCACCGTACAAGCTATTATGAATAAAATTAAGTCTATCCCAGCCAAAACCAGCACAGTTACACAGGCAACAGTCTCTCCCAGACATTTGGGGTGCTAACAAACACCCCCTTGCAGTAGTAGTTGCCAGCTCCACTTGTGTAGGTACAGTTGGGTGGTGACTAAGAGTGCTTTTCATGTTCTGCCCAGGTTAACTGTCCCCATTTGGGGGATGCTATCACTTAAATTTGCTTGTATTGCTGAGAACCTCAGTGTAATTCTCTTTCCACTCATAGTCACAGTGTGGAAAACTCAAACACCCCCTGGAGATTGTAAGCTGGGTGGTATTATCCTGAATGAATCCTACTCTGGTGGAGGTTGTCTCTGAGTACTTGTGTCATGTGAATTCAGGTCATCAGAAGTATTTAGACTCCTACCACTGGGTGTTGCTCTGATATTTAATCGTAGAGCTTCTTAGATTTGTAAATATTTGTAATGAAGCAGTTTTACCAAAGTGAAGAGTTAAGTTTGCAACATTTTCCACTAATATTCAACTACATCCATGAGGAGTACAACATGCTTGCCTTCATATTCACTCTTTCCTTCCCCTGGTAACCTTCCCTTTCCTCCTCATCTCAAGATTAAGAGTAGAACAATACAATAACAGCCAAAACTACATGTTAATTTATAATTTAGTAATTAAAATGGGACTTAATTTGGACTGATAAACATACATCCTAATGTAAAGTAATGACTAATTTCAAGGTATCTAACAATAACTAATTTGTTTCCAAACTATGTGACCTGCCACTGGCTCTCTCACTCTCTCACAAGTATAAAAAGTTTTGCAAGATGGCATGACCATGCTGCTATTTCTGCACATAATATTACAAACATTCAATTTAAATAATCAAGACCCTGCCTCTTTAGTGTAAAAAAAAAGTGTATTTGCCTTAAAATATATATATAACTAAATTAAACTTTTCCCTTAAGATGCAAAAGATGAAAAACAGATACATACAGTTTAGATACAGCTTTAAGGTGGAACCGAAATTTGGTATTTAGATATATGTACACTAAATAGTTATAAGAAGAAGAGTGTAGGGAAAGCTGCAATGGGGTGGCTCAGAAGCAGCCAGAATATGGCTATAGAGCCTACTTAATCTGCATATTGTGCTGAGATCCCAATGGCATCAATCATTAGTCTATAATTTATTACCACAACAGTTATCAGTCTTATTTCCAGACATTTTCTATTCACACATGGCAGACAAATAGACAAATAAGTGCTCTGTTATCCAATTTGCATTTAACTAGTTACAGGTGATATAGGAGGAATAGAAAATTCCCTCAAAAGGGAAAGTTTTTCTGAAAAGCAACATGAGCAGGCCTCGAACTGTCTTATTTGGGTGAGCAGAAAGTTCCTGCAGTTCATTAGCAGCTCCTGTTGGCTATCTAAGGGCACTGGAGTCCTCCTCCTGTGGAGTATGCAGTCACTCAATCCAAAATCAAATAATCTGATAACACTGCAATGTTCCAAAGAGGAGGAGTAAAATTTAGATCATAGGATGGATTTCTCAATAAGATTCACATTTTCTTCAGCTGCCATCATGGGGAGAATTCTTTTTCTTCCCCTTTTTTAGGATTGAGCAAAATCTCTGCAAGGACTTAATTCCAGTAAATATGGAAATAATGCTCTGAGTGGTATGAGTATTCATACTTGAATCAGCATAGTTCAAAAAAGATGAAGTTAGAAACCTCAAAGTTGGCTTATTTCTAGACTTCATTACACAAGATGAAGCAGTGTGATTATGAATAATTATGTGCATGCAAATTTATGCATATATGTAACATTTGATTTTAGGAAGATTTAAAAATGTAAATATAGTTTAGGACATAAAAGTGAAAGATAGCCTAGATATTTTACACCTTTGAAAAAAAAAATAACAATCTTTCATTTATGTAAATATGAATTACAGTGGAGCATACTTTCCCACCTATGGGATTACTTTTGGGATTTAGAAATAGTCAGGTATATTACAATTTTGAATCATTCTCAGTAATCCTTCGAATCCTACAATATCATATTGTTCTTTTGGACCAATGAATATCATGTAGTACACAAATTTAGTATCACTTTCGTACTCTAATATTAGTGATTTGGATTAGATTGATCTATGTAAAAATGATTTTGACTCTCACACAAGATGCCTGTTGTGTGGAAACTAGCTGGAAGTTATTATTTAGAAAAAAATGCAGGCAGCAATTTTAATATAAGTTTTCATTGTGTGGTAATTTATAGAAGCTTTGTAAGGAATAAGATAACTATTTTAAAATTAATTTGAACTTCTGCCATCTCAGCTTTCAATTTTCAATTAGGTATATTCCCATAGTTTGTCTTTCACAGTTGTCTTCAGATTCTTAGTCTGTGATTGATGATTCAGAATATAATCTTGGGAAAGGCCTACCATGATATTCATGTACCCTTACAGTTGTTTCTTGAAAAACTGATTATTTATCATTTTTTCCCATCTTTTTCTTTTCTTTTTTTTTTTTTTTAAGATTTAGTTATTCTGGCCAGAGAGCAGTAATCACAAAATTGATGAGTTGGAAAGGAGAAAACAATTTCAAATATTTTTGTTTAACAGCTTTCTGTCAGATTTTGCCAATAATAAGCATGGAATTTCTTGAGCTCTCTCAGACAGCAATATGTCCATGTTTAATTCATAAACCATCTCACCAACATGCAAATTACCAAAAAACCTCTCATATTCTGCACTAAGAAATTCTGTTAGGAATGACCCTTATTCTTGAAATGGTAAAAATCAAAGGTTCTTGAAACCTTTAATTTAATTGATTTCAAGATGAAACAAACACGATTTTAAAAAATATTTAAGTTTGTTTATTAATGGTGCAAAAAATATTTTCTTCCTTCATCCCAATGGCTTGTATTGTGTACTCCATGAGTGCACGACCTCTTCCCATTTGGAAACAACTGTTCTAGATAAAGCAAAGAAAACTTTGGTAAGGCAACCTCACCAATTCCTGTATCGAGCTACAAATACTTTTCAATTCGTTCCATTGCAGAGGGAGACTAATCAAATGGGATGGACAAAAAACCTAACACAAAACAAAGCAAACAAAAAAAAAAACAACTAACCAACCAAAAAAACCCACCACAACCGCAAAGAAGTAAGCACCCTGTAGAAAAGAAGTCTCTTATTTCATTGAAATCATGGGGTGTTGTGTAAATCCAAACTGCAATTAGCAACTCCCATGCTAATTATGAGTAACTGCATATAACAAATGTTACTTTTTCTTCTTTTCTTGTTTAAAGTGCTATGATCTCATATTTAAATATTATCACCCAGCTTTGTTTGTAGAAGGGAAAAACACTTCAGTTTCCAAAAAAAGTATATGAGAAGAGGTGCTCTAACCCTGTTGTGCTCAGGAAAGCCTTTGTCAGAAGGGTGCAGACCCAGGGTCCTCCTGCACTTACAAGAGAGAGGTCTGCAAATGATGAGAAAATGGATAATGATAGAACAGATTTTATTTTAAGGCTGCAGAAGTTGCCATTATCCTGATATCAAACAGGGATATATACATTATGCCTCTCAGTAGGTGTTTCATCACAAAAAGAATAGAGAATATTTCAGTTCTTCTTGTTTCAGCTTCTATCCCAATTGAAAGAAATATTGGATAAGTCCACATTAATAAATAACTCTGCTAAAGGAGCTTATCTGAAAAGTGAAAGAGTTGGTACTGAAATCTCCATGCCTTCTCTGTATCTGGTTTAGGGGCTATTTATTTAGGTTTTACTCTGTTCATGTCGATTGCATGCCCTTTAGAAGCTGAAAAATGCTGCTCCTGGAACACATTTCTCAACTTAGTTTCATCCACAGGTAAAACAGCTCACATTCAAAGACTGCTCCAATTTTCAACCCAAAATGTGGTAAGTGGGGGCAATTGGGAGATTCACTTCAAAGCCACGCTCCTATCTGAACGAAAGCATGAACATAGATGTTCTGATTGGCTTGGTGATTCATTTCAGTGCCTCCAAATGTCACACTGTGTATAGCTGTATTTTTCTGAGCCTGCAATTTGGATTTGCTACATTTTAGCAACAAAACCCATTCACAGATTGTGACAAAAAGTGCATCTGCACTTGCATACATCAGCACAGAATCCACACTGTTTTTCAAGAAAGCGAAGTGAAATGTCACTTTCTCATTTCTTCTTTCCCACCCTCCGACATTGTAGATTGCTCTCCATAAATCAGGAAGCCAATGTCTCCTCCGTTTCATAACATTGCAATTTCTTCCAGTTCAAAGAGTTCTTCAGTAAGGATGTAGGAGTAACTTGTGGTTACTTTGAATGTGTTGAGTCTTTACCAAAGAGGACTTACTTGACTTATGTATTAAGGGCATAGTCAGAATGGTAGTCAATGGAAGAGCAGGGACAAGAAGACTATTCAGAAGGGCCAAGAAAAGGTAAATGCTTGACAGACTCTGTTTTCACAACAAAGATTAATGAAGAAAGGTACAGGGGTAATTTATCTAGGATGCCTCCATGTTGGGGAATTTGTAACTGAGACTAAATATTTTACCATTTTAACTGAGACTAAATAACTTCCTCTGGGTTCAAAGAGAAAATAATCCTGGTACATTGCCTAATTCTGTTGTATGTAACAAATAAAACCAAGTTAATTAAATACTGAATGTTAAGGAGCTTACTTTTCTCACTAAACATAAAACCAAAACTGTTCCCCTCCTTTGAGCTCTGTTGTCCTCCATTGCTTAGAGAATCAGAGAATCATGGAATGGTTGAGGTTGGAAGGGACCTCCGGAGGTGATCTGATCCAACATCCCTTCTCAGGCAGGGTCACAAGTCAGTGGCCCAGGACTTACTTCTGCTATTTGTTATATAAACACATAAATTAACCACAGAAAGGGGGAAACCGAAGCAGAATTAATTTTCTTTTCCTGTTAAAACAGCAGCATAAGACAGTTCAGAGGCAAAGCTTTTCTTCTGTTTGCTAATGCATCCGGTCCTTCACTTAGCTCTCAACAGGAGACTGCACATTACTGTCTCTTACAAAACTGTTAGAAATATTTTCATATTTCTAACATCTTTGTCTTTTTATACATTTTGAAATCTTCTTAGAAAATATTCCATAGTGCTTAAACTGGTCTCCAAATGGTTGACCTCCTTTCTCCCATGCTAACCATCATCCGGCTGAGCAGTGTCTTAGGTTAGCCTAAAGATGCTAGACCACAGGAAGTACTTCACATCTTGCTGAATAAAATATTCTGGGTTCAAATAAACTCCAGTAAAAATCAACAGAAAAATTCAGCTGTGAAAGTGAGAGAGGCTGACAAAAGCAGACTATATGAAGAGATTAACATTTAATGGATGGTTTAAAACAACAAATAGCTACAAAGAATAACATTGTATGTACTGAATCAAGGAATGTAATTGTGTTTGGTTGTCTTGCTCATTTTTAAAAATAAGATTTCATCTGACATCCAGCAAATAACTAATAAAAGTACGTTTTTAATCTAAAAGCATAACTGCCATTCCATATCATAAAGCAATGTTCTTACTCTAAGGAAAATGCAAAACATAAAACAAAGAAACTTACACCCATTTAAAAATCAATAGGATTCTTACAAAGTAAAATCTAAAGGATTGCAAACAACACTAAGATGTCATTTGAGACAATTGTTTCTGGTCACTATTCTTTTCTGGGGTTTCTGTTTGGTTGGTTTTTGTTTTTTACATTTCATGTTTTATTAGATGTTACTGTCTTTCTCCCTTGTTTTATTTTACTGCCTAGTAGAAATCTAGGGGTATGGCTATTGGCTAATTAAGGATGGGAAAAAAAGTAAACTAAGCATATAAATATTTACCCATACAAACCAGGGGTAGTGAAAGGCACCTGCTGGCTGTCAAGCTACTACCTTTTCAGAAACAGCTTTTACCATAACTCACATAAACAGATTTTGCAACAAAATGAGACATAATAAAAAAAAAAAAGACATGGTGAAGACTTCAGTAGTTGCAGGAAGTTCAGAATTTCAGACTCTTTACAGGAGGGAGATCTATTAAGGTGAAATGTGATTTTAACCGGTATCTTAACTTACAAGCTTGTGCACTTGCTTATAGAGCGACAAGAGCCACTGAGGAGGGAACCTCAAGTCCTCGACAGGACTTGCCCAAGAGCTCAGCTCCCGCAAGGAGGTGACTCACCAACGGTGGAGACGGGACGAGTGGCACCAACTGTGAGTGGTTAAAAACCTACCCAGGGAGTGTGGCGACCAGAGCGTGCAAACAGAGCGGGTTGAGGCAGTTTGCGCGGCAGTTCGTGTGGGCAGGCGAGCGGGATGGTGAGCACTCGCCGTACGACCAGGGTCTGGTCTGGGACCTCTGCCCTGGCCACCCCAGTGGTGGCCAGCATAGGCACCCAGACAGAGCAGATCAGAGGGGAGGCTGCGGTGCAGAGCTCAGAGTGTAGAGAGTGCCTGCACTGGTCTGTGAGAAAAAGGTGCAGAATGGGCAGGGCTGCGCTCGCTGCTCCCTGATGGAGGTCGTCCTCCAGCAGGTGGCTGAGCTACGGGATGCTGTCAGTAAGCTGCAAGATGTCAGGGAAGCTGAGAGGAAGCAGGACTGCTTGCTCCAGGACCAAACAGCACAGGGGCCTCAGGGTTCCCCTCTAACTCATGGAGGAAAAAAGGAAGCTGTTGATCAGGGAAGCTGGGAATTAGTAACAAAAAAAAAAACAACAACAAAAAGGAGGAAGAGAGCAGTTAAAAGCAAGGGGCTTCCTCCTAAATCTGCTGTACCCACCCAGAACCGCTTTGCTGTCCTGCAGGGGGGCTGATGAGGAAATGCACTTGCATCAGAAACAGTCGGCTGGTGCACTGGTACAGAAGATATCTACTGGTGCTGCCAGGAAAAAGTGGCGGGTTGTAGTAGTAGGGGACTCTGCCTTGAAAGGGATAGAAGCACTCATCTGTTGGCCTGACCCAGTCGCAAGGGAGGTGTGTTGCCTACCTGGGGTACGGATCAGAGATGTTGCGGAGAGGCTGCCTGCTCTAGTAAGTCCCACGGACTATTACCCACTTCTAGTGATACATTTGGGTGCTAGGGATATAGATAGTAGTAGCCTGAGGGGTATAAAGAAGGACTACAGAGCTCTGGGAGAGGTGGTCTGGAGCTCAGATAGTCTTTTCGACAATTCTCCAAGACACAGGGGAGGATCTTCCAAAGGCAAGGAGGATTGGACAGGTTAATAAATGTTTAAAAGGGTGGTGTCATAGTCAAGGGTTTGGGTGTCTTGGACATGGGCCCACATTTGTAGGCCAGGCCTACTGGGGGCTGCTGGAGATGCTCTGATAAAGAAAGGGAAGAGTGGCTTTGCTGGGAGGCTTGCCAGACTTGTCAAGGATGCTTTAAACTAGTTGTGTTGGGGGAGGGGAGCATCATTCCATCCCAACACACCTGGTCAGTTGCCAGCACCTATAATAAATACTCTGAGCAATGTAGTAATATTCTAGCCGCTCCAGCCACTGAGCTGGCTTCATTTGGAGCTCGGATCAGATGCCTCTATACAAATGCCCGTAGCATGGGTAACAAACAAGAGGAATTAGAGATGTGGGCACATCTACAGGGCTATGATATAATAGGCATCACCGAAACATGGTGGGATGGCTCCTTTGACTGGAGTGTTGGAATGGAAGGTTATAGGCTTTTTAGAAAAGACAGGCCCGGTAGGAGGGGAGGGGGAGTTGCCTTTTATGTTAGGGATAGGCTGGAGAGTATGGAACTCTGTCTGGGGACAGGTGGTCAGTTAACAGAAAGTTTGTGGGTCAGGGTTAAGGGGAAATCGGTGACGGGACACATTACTGTGGGGATATGTTACAGACCGCCTGATCAAGAGGAACCTGTGGATGAAGAACTCTACAGACAAATAGGAAAAGCCTCACACTCACAGGCCCTTGTTCTCATGGGGGACTTCAACCACCCTGACATGTGTTGGGGCGATGGTACTGCCTGGCACAAGCAATCCAGGAGGTTTCGTATTTGTGTGGAAGACAACTTCCTTCTGCAAGCAATAAATGAGCCGACGAGGAGGGGTGCCCTGCTTGACCTCGTGCTCACCAACAGGGAAGGGCTCGTTAGAAATGTGACTCTCCAGGGAAGTCTTGGATGCAGTGATCACAAGATGGTCGAATTTGAGGTCCTCAGGACAGTGAGAAGAGCATGCAGTAAGCTCACTGCCCTGGACTTCAAGAGAGCAGACTTTGGCCTCTTCAGGAACCTGCTTAGCAAGGTTCCATGGGATATAGCCCTAGAGGGTAAGGGGGCCCAAGACTCTTGGTTAATATTCAAGGATCACCTGCTACAAGCTCAGGAGTGTTGCATCCCTACTAGAAGGAAGTGCAGCAGAAGGGCCAGGAGACCTCCTTGGATGGATAAGGAGCTGCTGAGAAAAATTCGCAGGAAAAAAGAGGCTTATAAAAGGTGGAAGCAAGGACAGGTGGCCTGGGATGAATACAGGAATGTTGTCAGGGTAGTTAGGGACCAGGTTAGGAAAGCTAAGGCCCAATTGGAGCTAAGCTTGGCAAGGGATGTTAAAGATAATAGGAAGGGATTTTATAGGTATGTAGCAGCTAAAAAACAGACTAAGGACAATGTAGGCCCCCTTCGGAAACTTTCGGGAGAACTGGCTACACAGGACTTGGAGAAGGCTGAGGTTCTGAATGGCTTCTTTGCTTCGGTCTTCACTGGCAAAGGCTCTGACCGCAGCACCCGAGTCTTGGAAGGTGGACGCAGGGACTGTGAAAACCTAGACCTTGGGCCCACTGTAGGAGAGGATCTGGTTCAAGACCATCTTAAGAACCTGAATGTACACAAGTCCATGGGACCTGATGAAATCCATCCGGGGTCCTGAAGGAGCTGGCGAATGAAGTTGCAAAGCCACTGGCCAACATATTTGAAAAATCATGGCAGTCAGGTGAAGTTCCTGACAACTGGAAAAAGGGAAATATAACCCCCATTTTCAAGAAGGGGAAAATGTATGACCCAGGGAATTACAGACCAGTCAGTCTCACCTCTGTGCCTGGCAAACTCTGGGAGCAGATTCTCCTGGAAGGCATGCTAGGGCACATGAAAAACAACAAGGTCCTTGGTGATAGCCAGCATGGCTTCACTAAGGAGAAATCCTGCCTGACCAATTTGGTGGCCTTCTATGACGGGGCTACAGAAGTGATGGACAGGGGTGGAGCAGTTGACATCATCTACCTGGACTTGTGCAAAGCGTTCGACACTGTCCCACACGACATCCTTGTCTCTAAATTGGAGTGTCATCAGTTTGATAGGTGGACCATTCGGTGGATAAAGAACTGGCTGGATGGTCGCACTCAAAGAGTTGTGGTCAATGGTTCAATGTCTGGCTGGAGACCAGTAACGAGTGGTGTCCCTCAGGGATCAGTGTTGGGACCAGCCTTGTTTAATATCTTTGTCACTGACATGGACAGTGGGATTGACTGTGCCCTCAGCAAGTTTGCCGATGACACCAAGCTGTGTGGTTCCGTTGATACGCTGGAGGGAAGGAATGCCATTCAGAGGGACCTTGACACACTTGTGAGGTGGGCTGATGCCAACCTCATGAGGTTTAACCATGCCAAGTGCAAGGTCCTACACCTGGATCAGAGCAATCCCAGGCACAGCTACAGGTTGGGCAGAGAAGAGATTCAGAGCAGCCCTGTGGAGAAGGACTTGGTGTCTGTCAATGAGAAAATGAACATGAGCCAGCAGTGTGCACTCACAGCCCAGAAAGCCAACCGTATACTGGGCTGCATCAAAATGAGCGTGACCAGCAGGTCGAAGGAGGTGATCCTGCCCCTCTACTCTGCTCTGCTCTCGTGAGACCTCACTTGGAGTACTGTGTGCAGTTCTGGTGTCCTCAACATAAGAAGGACATGGTACTGTTAGAACAAGTCCAGAGGAGGGCCATGAGGATGATCAGGGGACTGGAGCACCTCCCATATGAAGACAAGTTGAGAAAGTTGTGGCTTTTCAGACTGGAGAAGAGAAGGCTGTGTGGAAACCTCATAGCAGCCTTTCAGTATCTGAAGGGGGCCTACAGGGATGCTGGGGAGGGACTATTCATTAGAGACTGTAGTGATAGGACAAGGGGTAACGGGTTGAAACTTAAACAGCAGAAGTTTAGATTGGATATAAGGAAGAAATTCTTTACTATTAGGGTGGTGAGGTACTGGAATGGGTTGCCCAGGGAGGTAGTGAATGCTCCATCCCTGGCAGTGTTCAAGACCAGGTTGGATGAAGCCTTGGGTGACATGGTTTAGTGTGAGGTGTCCCTGCCTATGGCAGGGGGCTTGGAACTAGATGATCTTGAGGTCCTTTCCAATCCTAACTATTCTATGATTCTATGATTCTATGATAAAGACGTTCAAATGAGCTTTTAGCATCCAACTATGTAGATCCCAAGATATCCCCTTAGGGTCTCATTAGCAGAACACGCAATGGCCACTGTGGCTGTTCCTTAGATATTTTGTGGATGTCGCATTCTATAATGATGGTGGCTGATTACATTTTGGCATATTTTAAGGGTACTTGGTATGTACCACATGATATTTGTCAATGCTATTGCAATGGTGTCCTGAAAATTAAGAGTGCAAATTACAAGAGTTCTATGATCTTTAAAGATGAAAACACCCTATTTCATAAAAGGAAAAATCTTGAAGCTGTTATATGATGTGACACATCACATTCAGAACAGCAAAATCAGCTGTTTTGTGTCTACTTGTTCCATAACCTTTTTTTTTAAAGTAACTATAACTTGAAGGTTATCCATATGGATGTCTGCATCATCCTGCAGAAGAAGCATCTGACTGTCTCTAAACACTCCTAATAACTGTTTTCCACACTATCCTCTTTCAGTTAGTCTGCTGTTGCTTGACTAAGGCAAAATGCACATCTGTATTATAGAAGTTTATCCTATGGATAAATCAGGCAACCTTCAATTACTGCACAAATACAGTTCTTTAACTTGAGGCAGGAGAGAGTAGGGAAGGTCAGAGAAAAGTGCTGAGAGGGCTAGAAAGCAGTGCTGGACAGTTTATTGAGATTAACAGCTGCAATCTTGATGTTGCTAATGGCAAGACAGATTACACAAAACATAGGTGAATCCTTTTATGGAGTCTTATGTCTTCTATATTCTTTATTATAAGGAGCTTACTGCAGAGCCCTGTAGCTGAATTCTGTGCCCTTCTCACCAATCAGGATTTTTAAATGCTCAAAACCAGACTGGCTGGGGTGATGGCTGCTTGACCATTTGAATGGATGAATTCTGCTAGCCAAGATCACCTCAGATTCATCCCAATGGGCATGCTGTTGTTGCTCACTTGCTGCCTTTGTAGTCATCCATGGCAGTTACATTCTTGATATAGTACAGAGCAAACAATCCATGGCATGAAAATACCTTCTGAGGTTCTTTATTATAACATGGTGATTTACGGGAAAAGAAAAAAAAAAAGGAAAAAAGAAACTTGAGGCTTCCTCTTTGTTCACCTCCTGGAATAGCAGTTGTGCTGTTTAGCGGTGTCCCAAAGGCAGTGAAAGCACCTGCCTCATGAAACAGCTTCCCCAGACAGCCGGCAGATCCCGGCTGGGGATGCTGCCCCGACTCCGCGGGCGCGCACCGCCCCTCCGCACCCGGCCGTGGAACGACCAGCCATGGGCGCCGTCTGATCTGCGCGCGCCTCCCCTTTGCCTCTCCTGCGCAGAATTGAATCCCGGGATGTATTTTATTTTGAATTGATTTACAGCCTACACACAAACACACACACACCCACACATCCTCCCGCACCCCCGCCCCGGCTGCGCGCTTCCAGGCGCACTTTGTTCGTAGCGAACGGCGTGCGCATCAGGTGCGGGTGAGGAGGAGCAGAGGCTCCCCTGCCCCTGAGTGCCGGCTGCTGTGTAGGGAGCCAGTGAAGGGTCTGGGTGATCCGCGGGGCCACCAGCTATTCCCGTAGTCTACGCGGGGGGTGGCTCGCCCGCCCCGACTCTTCCCTCGCCTCGGCGCCGGAGCAGCGGGGCAGGGGGGCCGGGGAATTCCACCCTCCTCCTCTCGCACTTTTGTGCCACGAATCTTCCCCCCCCCGGCCCTCCCCGCTGGCCCAGAGGCGCGTCTCGCCCCCTGCCCATCCTCGCCGCTCTCCCCCTTCCCGGGCCGGGATCGTGGGGCCATGGGGGCGCGGGAGGCAGCTGCCGGCTACCGCGGCTCTTCAAGGCCGGCTTCCGTGGCCAAGGGGGGACACTGCCCTTTCCGTCCGTCCATTCCCCGTCCTCTCTTGTTTTGTCTGAGTATCATTTCAGTTTCTACCAGTACTCTGATTTATATATTTTCCATACTCTTCCCGCTCTGGCCCATATCCCTCCGCAGTCTCGCCAAATGGGTGGGTGTTTGAGGTGGGATGTAGCCGGGGAGGAAGATAAGCTTGAGAAAGGGAGGGGGTAGAGAAAAGATTTTGCTGCCGTGTCTGGGATCATTGGAAGAGGCAATCATTGTATGTGCGGCCGGAGGATTAGCAGCTAAACTTTTATTGCTTCCTTTTTGTGCGTGCGTGTGTGCGAGTGTGCGTGTCCGTGCGTGTGTAAATGGAGAAGTCGCCTCTCAAGGGGGAAAATCTTTTCCATTTCCATTTGGCAGGTGCAGTTCAAAGAGGAACTCGTGAGCATTTTGTCTGATCCACGAACTGATTAGGGGAGGGGAAACGATCCCTCTCGTTAACTCATTCTTTCGCAGTTTTGAAATCATCTCCCCACCACCGCCACCCTCCCGCCCTTTCCCTCCCCTTCTCCTGCCCCTGCACTGAAAGAACGTAGGAGTCTCCAGGGTTTTCTTCTGCTTCTCACCCTGGACTGGAGAAGTGAGGGGACATCTCTATCCTCATCCACCTCTATTTTGCTCCAGCCCTACCCGAGAGGATTTCAAACAGTGCAATGTGTTTTCAGTCTCTTGCCGCTGCTACCACTTGATACTATGCTACGCGCAGGAAGAAGGTTTTGCAAAAATGGATTTGTTCTATTTTAAATGATTTCTTCTCTAATAAGGATCACATTGCACACAAATATGACTAAATCCCCTATTTGGTAAATCTTTCTTCCCCCCACCCCTCCTCTTTGGGTTCCCTCCCGCCCGCCCCCACCCCTTCAGAGGAGCAAGCACAGGAGCTGATGACGGACCCATTAATCCCTTCTTCAATGCATCAAAAGAAGCCGGAAGGCTGGAAGTCGCTGGGCTCGGAGTCCTGCAGGAAATGCTTCGATCTGCTTTTGGTTTTGTATGAAACTGGTGACTAGGGGCTCGGCTCGCCCCTCTGCCACCGCCGCCGCCCGCCGGCACCTGGATGCGCGGGCCGCCGCCGTGCCCGCCGCCGCCGCGGTGCAACGCTCATGGTGGTGCTGATGAGAGCTCGGGTGCGATGGGATTGAGCCGGCGGTGATCATTTGAAGGCGGTGAGGGAGAGCGAAGGAGAGGAAGGGCTGCTCCGCTCTGCTGTGTGTGGGATTCGGGATTTTTTTATTATTATTTCTTCTTCTTTTCCTACTTCCATCCTCTTCCCGCCACTGGAAGTCCTCCCGTAGCTAAATGGAATTAGTGGAGACCGAAGCCCCTTGTGTAAGGAACAGACATGACCCATGGGCGCAGCTTCTTTCACAGTGAGTATGCCCCTCTTCCCGCCCTCCCCCGGCCGAGCTCTGCCACCGCGCTCGGGCTCTTGCCCTGCGCTGCCTCCACAACTAGCGTAACGGGACGCTCAGACCTCCGCGGCGTGGGGGTAGACTCCCCCCCGCACAGGCAGTACCCCTTCCCCACCGCCCTCCAGTGCAGCGGGAGGGAGCCGATGTCCGTCAGCGCAGTGGGGTGGGGGGCACCCTCCCGGAGGACGGGGGGATCATCGGGGCGCGACGCGCCTGATGGCTTTCAGCGTGACGGCGGGAGAGAGGGAGAACGGCCCCCGCCGTCCGCTGCGGTGCGGTGCAGCCATAGCCGGGTCTCGAACCTGCTGGCATGGGGCGAGTGGGAGCGGGGCAGCGCCGAGTGCCGCGGCGGGGGCGGCTACAGCGGGCACGGATCCTGCATCACGGATCCTGGCGGGGTGGATGCCGCTGCCCCGGGCGAAATCCTCCAGGAGAAGAGGGGAGGCGCAAAATTCATTCGTCGAAGACCCCCGGCGGCCCCACGCTGTGTGGATGGGTCCCCCTCTCCTGTCTTAGTTTTGGAGAGTCCACTCTACTGAAGGGGGTTGGCTGGCCACGGTTCCTTCCAGCACCTGTGTGTGCCCACACCTGTACAAGAACAGCTCTATGGCCAGGTGGTGCTTGTCCAACAACTCTGTCCTATGCTAAGTCCTGTCTATGCCAAGTCGCAGCCTCCAAAAAGCTGCCTGGCCAAGAGGTAAATCTCTTAATGTGTAATGGAAAAACGCACAGATCCAAAAAGATGCAAAGATGCGTAATTAGAGTGGAACTAGATAGCATGATTATAATTATACTCGTGATTAGGAAAAAAAGGGGGAGGAGGAAGACAAGTGAGAATGCAGTGAGAAATTTAATGGAAACTTCTTTAAAATAATTCCCTAACCCAAACAATCACAATGTTGTTGTTGTACCGTCAAAGCTTCCCAAGTGACAGTTTTCAATGAGTGAAGATTGCATGGTTGGTCTCTTTGGGGTCTTTTTTTTTTTTTTTTTTAATCCTTTTCTGTAAGAAGCACTCTTCTTTTTCTGTGGCTTGAAGAATAAAAAGACAAGGGGTCACAGAATAAAATGGCCTGCCTTGCCTTAAGTAAAAAAATACTGTGTTATCTGTTTCCCATAAGGCCTGGAATTTTAATTGCTTTCTGGCAATATACAGATTTTGGTGGTGCTGGCATTAATGCCACTGAATCAGAAAGCTTTCTCTCTTATTGAAATATGGGAGAAGTCAAATGTTCTTTCTATCCATCTATCCAAATGTTAGATATTATATGTCCAGAAAAAAAACTAATATCTAAGTCTCATCTAATAGATTTTGTTATCAAGATTATTTTGACTCCTTAGTAATAATCAATACTGTCATGATGATATGCAAGCGTAGCTCCCTGTTTTGGAATAACATCGCTCTGTGGCTTGGAATCATCCTTTCAAGCAGTTACAGCTGGAATTGGAAAGACCTGTGTTTTTTCTGTCATCTCGGTAACAATATATCTGTGACTTGGAGCAACTCTTTCCTCTGATTTTTTTTTTTTCATGTAGAAAAGGAGGGGAGAGCTAATAGGTAAAGGTGTTTGAAATGAACCTGTAAGAATCAGATGTGAATTGTTACTCATTGTCTAAGAAGAAATATTTCTCATGTGGGTTTTGTTTGGCTGCTGTGCGTCCTATTCTAGCTCCCATAAATTTGTGGGCAGGAAGAACATCATCAGCTGGTTCCATATTTTAACACCATTCCACATTATGCAATTGAAAATTAGGTTCTGACTGGTGAGGATTACAGGCATAGATGCTGCATATTCACTACATGAAATATAGCTAAAGTAAATGAGCAGTTTAAATGGGTGAATCCTGCATTGCCTAAGATTTTGACACAGCTGGTGGGGAGAGTCCCAGCTAGCGCGTATTTCCAGAATCCATCCCTGAGGAGAGTAAGGGCATGAATGACTGGGCAGCATTTAGACTCAAGCAGAAGATGTAGTGTTCTCACTGAATGTCTCCAACAGAAGTTTTTAACTACCAGCTCTGCCAACATCCGTCTCTGTTAGCTGAGGGATTCAAAAAGACACAGGGGCTGTGAGCCTGACCAAGAAATAGTGAATATGCTGCCAAGTCTTCATTTTCCCAGAACTAAAGCCTTTCCCTGCTTAATAAGATAGCCATCATCCGTGCCTCAAACCCTCTGTCACATGGAACAGGGTCAGAGGCATAGAAACAGAAATCCCAGTGCTATCAGAATACTGAAAATATGGACATTGGCTTCCTTCAGGGTAAAAATTGCATACAATTTGCAGTGTAAAAGCTGAAAATCATGAAAGCACTATCTTTGAAGGGGTTATGCAGGTAGGCAGTTGCTAGCCCATGGTGACTTTTGGTATGTCTTGGGGGTAAGAAGAGGAAATCATGCCATTTGATTATCTTTGTTAAAGACCACAGGTCCATCAATTCCTCATCATGGTCAACAATACAAATGGCAGGTGATCAATCCAAAATGCTTGGAATAAACACGCACTTCATTTCCACTTTAACTTCAGTATGTCTGGGCTTAATGCCAAACTAGCTAGGGTCAAAACCCCAAGCACTCCAAGAACTTATGGATCCATTTTCTTATGCTTTTGCTATCATACTTTCTTCACAAAAGCCAAAGAAGGCATGGGGGATGACAAGAAAACACTACAATCAGTGCATGATTCATCAGATAGCTAGCTAAGTCACTTCGATTTTCCAAAGCAGTCTTGTTATGACTGGCCTAAGTATTTGTCTCTTAGTCTTTTCTAGTTAAAATGTTTTATTCAGAAAATCCCAGAAACTCAGAAATTATGTCCAGGTTGAAGCCTATCTCAGAAAGGTCACATTTATTCCCAAGAGACATAGCTATCCTGTCATGGTTAGAGATGGGAGATTTCTCTTTGCAAAATGGGCTGTGGATTCCCTGCAGCACAAAGCAAACCCTCTGGACAAGTCAAACAAACTAGATTAATGAGATTGTTAGGCACACACAATGATTTACTTCACTGGGGATTTGCAAATGCTTTGATAGATGTGAAGAACCCAGCCCCTCACTTCTTCCTTACTCCCAACACTCATTTTCAAATTTTATTATACCATAATGAGAGACGTTAGTGAGTCCGGTGGCACTGAAACTTAGCAGGGCTTTGTTAAAATCATCCACTTTTCTATTATTCCCAGACTATGATTATACAAATAAAAATTGGCAAGGTGTTTTTCTCTAATACTAAAAAATAAAAAAAATAAAAAGGAAACATCAGTGCCTGGGGATTTTGTGTTAAACCCAAAAGGTCTCCTCTTTATTTGGATACTTTTACAAAGCTAAATAATTAGGACAGATCACAAAGAAACTTGTTTATACAAAATATGCAATTTTAAGATGCAAATAAAATGAAACTTTTTTACAGCAATTCTATTTAATTTGTGTTCTTCTAAGACAGATGTCTACAACTGATTTGATTGCAAGCACTATCACACTGTGACATTTAACACATGTTTCTTTTTCAGTTGTAGCAAGTCTAATCATCTTACATTTGTCTGGGGCAACCAAAAAAGGAACAGGTATGTAAACTTCAGACATTTTTTCAGACATTGTATTAGAGTTCAAAGTATGAATTTGAATTGTTAGTTCAGTTCTTGTAATTTTCAGTAGCTCACCTACTGCCAGTGTCTGTCCTTTGTTCATTGTGTTGAGTATTAGTGTGCCCGTACATGTGCAAAAAAAAAATCCAGTGGTACTTTTTTTTTTTGACAAGTTAGTGACTTGTCCCACAGTTAGACCTAACTAACTATGCCTGATTCTGTCTGTCTAAAGACTGTAAAGTACCGTCGCTTTCATATTGGGAAGTCCAGTTTGGGCACTGCACTATTTACACTTAAGATAGGTTGTTGAAGTAGAATTCAAAATCTGAAATTAGATATCATGTGTGCATTTATGCTGTGTGGGGCTAGAAGAATGTTCTTAAAGCCCAGGATGCTTAGTTTGTTGAGAGCCAAGTGGGGAAAGCTGCTAAGCACAGTGTGTGTATGAACTTGTGTCTGAATCATCAGTCCTTCTAGGCCTGAATTCATTTCAGCAAGTTAGGAAGTGTGTTGTACTCAACTTGAATACAGACCAAGAAGAAAAAGAAATGCTTGCAGAGCATAAGGCAGATCTCAGGTGGTTAAAATCATCATTGAAAGTTACCTGTCTCCCTTCATTGATCATAAGTGGGAGTCTCAAATCGCATCTCTGCACATCCTTTTAATACCAGCATAAGTATTTTCCCCTCTGAAGAAACTATCTTATTTTAGCCTATTTGTTAAAGCATGATGCCCAGAAAGTGATGCTTTATCTTCTTCAGCCTGAACAGACTCAAAACTTTGTCTCCAGGGTCTCTGCCAATGTGCAGAAAGGAGTGCAAGAGTTTCAGGGCTAGGAAGAAAGCAAACAAGAAGGTCTGACTCTGCTCTGATTCATCTAGGAGGAGGAAAGCTGCGGCTGTGATTCCTGGCCTTAGAGCTATTTATTCATTTTACAGCAAATAGCAAGAAAAAAAAAATCTGTGAACAAGAATCCAGGAATTCCCCCATCTATCTCTGTCTGGTGAATATAGTCAAGCTACTACAAATTTAAAAGTATTTATGTATTCTATCATAATTCTCTAAATGTTCTTGATTTTGTGACTTTGATATATTCCTATATTAAGGCAAGTATCTTGCTAATAGAGTGGCTTACTGAAGCCGCTGACAGGAGGAACTGTTTTATTGTCTAAGAGAGTTCAAAGTGTCGTAGGGACATAATAATTTGTGAGCTAATTATATAATGCTTAATGTGATTATTTCACAGAAAAACAAGCTACTTCCGAAGGACAGAAACCAGTTCAGTGTGGAACTTGGACAAAATATGCAGAAGGAGGCATCTTCACTTCTCCCAATTACCCCAACAAGTATCCTCCTGACAGGGAGTGCATCTACATTATAGAAGGTGACCAGCTGAAGAATGTTTATATTCAATCATCACTGTATAAAAACTCCAAGTGTTTTATTTTATTATATGTGAAGAGAAGGTAAAGCTTGTGTGACTGTGATAAATCTTTTCAAGAGACAAGATTTAGAGAAACTCCCTCCCTGTACTTTTTATTTTTTTTGTTTTGATTTGGTTTGTCATTTTAAAATTTTGTAGTGCATAGCAAGAAATACTGAAAAGTACTTGTTTTTTTTTTTTTTTCTGAAGTCACTCATATATTAGTTCAGGTGGTAAGTATGCATGATTCACTTAGTAATAAACACTATATAATTTATTCCATGATATTCAGAGAATGAAGAGAACCTAAAATGCTGTAAGATGACAGAAAAAAGAATATTTTAAAATTAGTAAAATGTGAACACAGGGAACAAAAAAGTTTTTGAATTTCATATGAATTCTTTACAATTATCATAACTGAATCAGGGATGAGGTTATAGTATAGTGTTGGAAAAATATATATATGCATATAAGGCAAAGTATAGTAAGGGAAGTCATTCAGAAAATATCCATATAGTGAGTATAAAAAATTTCCATCCGATTGTTCATGAGAAGTAAAAATAACCAGATTAAAAAAAGCACCAAGAAACAAAACCAAAGAAGAAAAGAATAAACATTAACACCAAACATAAACATAGCTTTCAAAGAGTAGACAGTTGCAGGCATGGAGGTGTTATAAGGAAAGGCTAGAAGTGGATTACAAGCAATTTAATGCAATTTCTTTTCATCAGTCTTAGCATAGTGGATCTTGCAAGGACTATTGTAAAAATGAATCAGTGGAAAGTAATGGAGATCAGATGCTGTCAGAGTTTAGTAGCGGAAAAGATGGATCAAGTACAGAATGTAAAGTCACCAGAACCAAGAAGGTTCATTCATTAGTTGTGAATACGTGCAGAATACAGCACTGCTGCCTGTTCTATCCATGCTTGGTTGGATAGAATTGTCAACTACAAACGATGGACCCAGCAATTACAGAAATAGTTATTTTACTAAAGATGCAGGTAGTACCAAAAGAGATTTCCAAAGGTGTATAGTTGATTCAAATTGAAATAGCTGGTTTAGAACCCCTCAACTAGACCCTTTTAGAAACCAGATTGCCTTTTCAAATCTAGTGTTGAGTTACTAAAATGTATTTCATAAAACGCTTTAAGGGGAACGATGGATAGTAAATGTTTTCGTTAGGAAAATAAATCACAGCCAAACGACCAAGATCTCTGAATCCCACTCTAATGTTAGGTATCCTGACTGAAGTCAGAAGTAAAGAGGTGATTATAAATCATGGAGTCAGACAAACCCTTTAAAGAAAATTTATGTCTGTCCACTCTTCCCACTTGAGTCTGAAATTTAAGCAGATGTATGGTAAATGTTTAAATTCTTTCATAGTTTAGTAATTGAGCTACAACAAAATTAAAATAAAAAAAACCCAACCATAAATATATAGGTTCAATATGTACTACTTAGCGCTATATATTTTGTTATGTTGATCCAGGTCTCTTTTACATGTATTGATAAAATTATCTTTCTGACATTCCTGTCAGGATGGGAAGAAGTAAGCCTCTTGTATCTTCAAGGACCTGAAACACAGAGATGTGTTTTATCATTAAAGAGAAAAGGTGTGGGGGAAAAAAACCAAAGCAACAAACTTTTTTTAAACACTAGTCCAGTATCTCAGGCCAAAAGGTGTTCCTCCTTTTAGTAAGAAAGTGCCTGAAAGCCATTTATTGTAAAGACCTTTGTCTTTATTACAGTAATTAAGTACTTATAAAAATAGAAGTTAGTAAGATGAAAGGTGGCAAAATATAGTTAATATATTTTGAAAATATAGTTAATATGGTGAAAGTTGGCAAAATACACTGTTGAAATAACCTGATTTAGAAGAGCTTAAATTGGAAATACCTATGAACAATTTAGGAAGGAAAGATTTACTCAATCAACTTTAATGGTGAAGATGAAATTCCATGTTGATGAGTTTGGAGCGATGTGTAGTAAAAGGAGTAATCCAAACTTAACAGACATCTTGATATAATTTATTCGAGAAATCAATCTGGCAAAATCCAATTGCTCATAATTTCTCATGACACTGATATTTTCTACTTCCTGCCCAGTCATAACGGTTTGGATTGCAGCTGGGTATTTTAAAGCCCATGACGATAGCAGCTCTATTAGTATATAATCTGATGAAAACCATGCATAATGCACAATGTATTTAACTCTCATCTTTCCATGTCTATTTCTGTCCTCTAAAAAGATCAGGAATATCTGAAGAAACATCACAAAAACAAACAGATGTAGTAAGATGTCTAAAAGTTGATATTTTAAAATGTAGCAGTTTTTAAAAAAGGCAAAAGAAAAAACATGGAAGGACAAGAAACTATTTGTTAATTTTGGTCCGTTAGTTGTCCATATTTATTCTTTTTTGCAACATATACAAATGACAATAATATAAAGAAGGCTAGCAAATAAAAACTTTTTCCCATACTTCTTATTTTCTGTGGAACTCATTGACATGAGATGTTGAAGTCAAAGGAATGGAAAAAAAGAATCCAAAAGATTATTTATTTTATTAATAGCAATATCTTTGAGGTCAGATAACAATCTATGTTGTGGATAATCCTTGCTAATCCAGGACATAAATATCAATTTTAGCATAAGACAGAAGCATCTCCATTTGCATCTTATTCCTATATTTGTTATTGAGATTCAGTATACTTCAAATAGCTTCTATCTGTTATTGAATACCAAAAAACAAATGAGGTGGACTGCCAGTATCATTCATAATAGCATTCCCACACTGCTCTCTCTCCTTTATATGTCTTAGAGAGTTCAGAAATCCAGGACTGTGTATACCATAGTGACAGCTGTATGACGTGGGTTTAAATACATATATGAACCACCAGGTTCCTTCCTGCCTGCTTGCTTTTGTTCCTGTGTTTTTTGCTATCAAACACAGTCTGGGGCAAATACTTATGGCTTCCCTCAAAAACAATTTCTACTGACTTTAGTGACCTGAGTGAGGACCTTAACACGTGGTGTATTGTAATAGTATAGAATTTCAGCTCATAATACAATTTTTCCACCCATATTATATCTTATCTTGAATGTATGCAAGCCTTTTCTAATTTCAAAATTACTTTGGTGAAGTAAAGGAGCTGGCAAAAATTGCCATGATCATAGACTGTGAGTTTCTAAAAGAGAAGAGGATTTCTGACTGTAGAGACTTCTGTCCTAGCAGTCAAAGGCATAGCAGATCAAGCTCAAACAGCTAGAAGTTTCTTTTTCCTTTTCATTTTCCTTTCCCCCCTTTTTTTTTTCTCTTCTATTTTAGTAGTAGTAATGATAATTAACTGCTGGAACAACTAGGAATTTTAAAGTCCAGATTGGATGCCTTTCTAAACAAACCCTTTAGGTCATCCAGAAGTCACAGACTCAGTACAAAAATTATTATGCTGTAAAGGAGCTTCTGGTGAGTTCTACCTGCCTTTCAAAATTCATTGAGAATTTGTTCTTTTGCTGTCTCATTTGGCATATAGAAAATAGGAAATAGCTGAGTGTACGCATTAAATTCCCTGTTGGGCCCAATTTCACTCTTGTTTCATACATTCATGACTCCAACCTGGCAAAATTCACAACTGCCTGAAATGACCGCAGCAGTGGCAGCATTAGCTTTTGCCAGACTGCTGAAAATTTGGCATGTGTGCTCCAAAGGGAAAGGAGCATAGGCTTTTGTTTGTGTTAAAAATATCTGGGGAGTGGGATATTCATACTTTACACAATGTATCTTAAGAATTAGTTTGGAAATCTTTCAGGTGAAGTACTTGTAAGATTTTGTCCATTCTTCAGTCTTTAATAATTAAATGTTGATTTAAAAATATAGGTATGGACTACAATTACTTTATGGAGATATGAAATATCCACTTTATATTTTTGTGGACATTTACAGATATCTCTCTGGAAGGCTTTCCATGTTTTAACTGAAGATCATTAGACTCTTTAATCCTAGATCTTTCACTGGTGTTGGAAAGTGGTCGTGTATCACTGCACGAAGCATCTCTGCTTGAAGTAGTTTTGAATTTCACAGAGATTTTTTGTGTTTTCAAAACAGTTTTCATCAAAACAAGAAAAGAATCCTCTTTTAAAAGGGGGTTGTAGGTGGCTTTCTTATCAGTAGCAGCTGGACATCCAGAAAGACCAAAGATGATTGAAAACTGTCAGTAATGTAGCAGTTCAAATAGATGGGGTAGGTGTAGAGTTCAATTTCTCATTTCCATGCAGCAGATTGAGACAGATTTTTTGCTTAACTTCAGCTGTCAGAGACACAGATTGAGAGGCTGATCAGAATTAAAATCCTAATTGTGTGGTTTTGCTGCAACTGTTCTACCACAAGTTGGAACCCAATGCCTTTTTTTCGCTGAGTGTAAAATCTCAAGACAGCACTTGTGTAAGATAATCAGATGAAAAATATGAGGAGACAAACAAGCATTAAGTAGTCTTTCCATGGTATTGAACATTTTTTAAGAAAGACAAAGGGAAGTTAAATATGAAAGATTATTAAGATTTGAAGTAAAGTCATTTTGTGAGATAGCTCCAATATATTTCATTTGGACTTGACAACAACCTTTACTAAACATTATAGCTACAGAAAAAGTTCTGAAGATGTCAGTGGGCTTTACCTGTGAATAAGGATGCTGGAAATGACCATTCCATCCCTCCTTTTCTGGTTAGATGACCATATTCAAATCCAGTCTGGAATAATTGCATGTTCTGGGCTTTTTGTTTGGTGGGTTTGGTTTGTTTTTCTGTAGCTATACAATCAGTATTATTAGTCATTATTCTGGACTTATTCTGATTGTGTTTCTGTAAGTTTTACCATGACCACTTCTGTACACACTTTGATGCAAAATCTGTGGCAGAAGATGTGTGTTTATACAGTACCTGATCACTTTAGTTTGTGTTTGGCAAAGAAACCGTTCCTAAAGCTGGAATATAAGTGATGATACCCTTTGTTAAAGAAGTTTTACTTTTTGCTAAAAGCAAATTCAAGTTGGGAGTCTGAATTGTGTGTTTTTATTCCTTATGGTCATTTCTAGAAAGATTTGAATAATTTTGTTTCTTACGTAGATTATTGCAAAAAAAAAACCCCAAACACCAATCCCTCTAATCTTTAACTCTATATATTGTACAAGTTGAAACAGAGGTGCGTTTAAAAGCACATGATGATAAGGTGCATGGATGCGTGTAGAGCACCCCTTCTTCCCTTTGCCCAGACTTTTGTGACCACCACAGTCCACAGTCAGAGAAACACAAAACTGTTAGGAGAAAGGACCTCATCCTGTTTGGACTGCCTTGTGGAGCATGCTGGGACACAGGCAGTACTTATACCCAAAATAGGTCAGGAAATGTTCATTGGCCTTAAGGCTGATTGATAGATGCAGTCACACATGTACAGATTAACTCCTGTCACCTTCCCAGTCAAGAGGACAGACACAAACTAGTCGCAGTAAATGGTCCTTGACTGATACGAACCACTACATCATGCCTAAGAAAGGGTTTAGGCTATTCTGACTGGTATGGCCAAAATGATGCCAGGAGATGATTTTAACATTTACAGAGTGTGCACTGTCAGTAGTCCAGACCCAAAATTTATTCCCCAGCCTTATTTTTAGGTGCAGAAACAGTGATAATGAATAGTTATTGCTCCATTTTGAAAGCAGAGCACCGTCTATACATGGGAACTTTGTGGGGAAGTAAGAATTCTTTCTTGAGTGCTTCCTGAGCTATTGTGATTCTTCCTGATTTTCTAGCAAGAGCTGAGGTTTGCTAGGAAAAACTTCATCTTGACTTTGTTGAAAAATAAACAAAAGCAGAGAAAAGAAAGCTAGACTAATACTCTGGTTGTAAAACTAGTTTTTGACGTGAGATTCAAAAAGCTACATGGTGGTAGTTGAAACTGCTTTTTTTCTCTTTCACCAAATCAATGGATCTTATGCATAACTCTCTAGGTCTGATTCTCTCTTACCCACAAAACCTCCTTTTATTTTATACTGAGGCTGTAATCTGCTGTAGGGCTCCTTTTCAACACCAAAAACATATCAAATTACTGAGCTATAACTCAGAAGGGGGCCTCATGCCCATTGTTATCACATATTACATGAATCTTAGATTCAGAAAGGACCCATTAAAGGTTTAGTAACCAGCCAGCACTTAAAAGCTCCTGTTGGTATGAAATAGAGCAGTGAAGGCCTAAATCAGGTAATCTATAAAGGACAAATGTGTTATGTTAAGGGGGTAAGACTTTTCTGAAGCAGGTATCTCTTGTTGCCGTGGAAAGCAGAGCAGCCATGTACTGTGTGGTACATGTCTGACACAACAGTAGCAGAATTCATATCTACTTCACAACATTAAAACATTACAGTAAAGCTTTAGGTAGGTTAATAGCATAATATCTGAACAGTTAATGATTTTCAAGCATTAACGAGCATTCTTAAGATTACTTGAAGAGTTGTCAGGATAGAGTTTTTGATACGTGATTCTGCTGTCCCTAGGTGAATGATGAGTAGTTTTCAACAAATCTTAAATGGAATAAAAGCATACAAAATATGATTCCATCTTGAAAGGTCTTAATTGCTCTCTACTCCCCTAGTATTACTTAGTTGAAATCAATATTTGGTATAAAAATGTGAAGGCAAGGGTAGAAACTTTTCAATACCATTAATTGATGGTGTCTTCCTATTAGTCAGTCTTTTACTATAGTATAAAAGATCTAAATTGGTCTTCATACTGCACCAAGGGTAGCATGGATATTTTCTTTATAAGCTTTATTATCTGATTTTAATTTTGTAAATTTTTGTTTCATACTTTCAAAGTATTTTCATTTCCATAGGCTGTGAATTTGGTGCAATTATATGTAAAACTTTAGGTTTTGATATTTTGCTATTGAATTTGTATGGGCACAAAAGTCACAAGTTTCCTGTAAATTGGTAAAAATAACAACCAGCCAACAGTAAGTACTTCCCTAAATGTGAATTCCTTCAAATTGAGAATAGGAAGTAAGGTTTCTTTCTTACATTAAATTCAATACTTTAATAAATATCAATCACCCAAACATATTAACATTGAAAGCAAAGCTATTAAAATAATCTTCTCAAATAACATTTAGTAACTTCTTCAATGTTTTGTATAAAATAAGGCTGTATTTATTTGTATGAAATAGATGTAAATGTGATCTGACTGTGTGCTCTTCTGTAAAATCATAAAGTTTACCTAATGTCTTCTTATTTAGTCTATTTTAAATATTCTCTCTTATGGGGGTAGTGAGCTCCTCCCAAAAGATCAATTTAAACATATCAAAATACATGCAAGATCTAGGTTCTTGTCATGCTAATAGTTCTGCTATAATTCCTGTGGAAAGGCATGGACAGGTGCTGCTGCTGGAGTTGCAGCAGTTTCCATGTTACGCATATGCACTTGGCTTGGAGTTTGATCTTGCATGTTTTCATGTGAAAAGAATGATAATTCAGGCAAAGGTCATAACAATTTTAGGCTCTTCTGTGTAAAGTGTAGGACATGAATGATCCCATGAGAGGTGCAGCAGGCAGTGATACTACAAACCCTTGTCTTAGCAGGCTTTGTCAGCAAAAGCCTATACTGCACCATGATAGATCATGTCTAGAGACACTGGAGACATACTCTTTTGCTATAGACAGGATTAAGCTATAGGAGCAGCACACCCCAGGGGTGCTGCATCTGTTAAAATTTGTAGCAAAACCTTGAGTATTTTTTTTCTCCTTTACTATAGTTCAACCTGTAATTTTATTGCTTTATACAGAAGATGCCAGGAAATACTTGTTTTAGAGATCAGTCTGACTGCCACTAGCCTTAGTATCTATGAATAGACATGGGTGGTTTATGTCTAATTAAGTGACCGTTCTAAAGTTCCTTCAGGGTTTGCAGAACGTTGTTTGCTCTTTAGCTAAACATTAATTTTGCTTAATCCTTATCTGGTTTCGTAAGTGAGAATTCATTACATTCGTCCTTATGTTTCAAAAGAGATGGTAAGCAATTCTGCGTAAAAACAATTACACTGAAGCTTGTCATTGACTGCAGTACATACGGAACAGAATTTGCCCTTCTTACTATAGAACAGTTCTGATAATATTTTTCTTCATCTTTGCAAGCATTAGGTAAAAAAGCATTCTGATTAACATTCCACACACCCCTAAATATAAAAAACCACTGTTTTTCCACATGCCTAAGTTTCTTAGAAGCCAATAGTTTCTAAACTGTATCTTGTTTTACATCATAGATATCTCTCTTAGTTTTTCCAAGAACTTCTGTCATGAGCACTTTTTAAAAGGAAAACAATAGACAAATAAGCTGATGGTGTAAAAAAATCTATAAAAATACAGAGGTACAAATAATGAGTTATTAAGCAAAATATTATAATACATACAAATTTGATATATCTGGTTTTCTTTAATTCTGTTTTAGGTTTGAAAAGTCTTGGTTTAGAAAATAAAAAGATAATTTTGTTTTCACTTCCAGCTGCCCCTAGACAATGCATTGAACTACGCTTTGATGAAAAATATTCCATAGAGCCTTCTTGGGAGTGCAAATTTGACCATATTGAAGTACGAGATGGACCTTTTGGATTTTCCCCAATCATTGGACGTTTCTGTGGACAGCAAAATCCACCTATGATAAAATCCAGTGGCAGATTCCTATGGATTAAATTTTTTGCTGATGGTGAGCTGGAATCTATCGGGTTTTCTGCTCGGTATAACTTTACGCCTGGTGAGTACAAACCATCATAGTTTCTGAAAGAAAAAGCTTAGCATAGTAACTTTGCTAATGTTGTAGTAGTGTGCTGTTGAATGATATCTTTAACTGGGACTATGTTTATTATCAAGGAAAGTGTTAGCAGGTAGGAAAATTATAGAAGGTACATATATCTTTTGCTTATTCAAGTAAAGCTTATCCAAAGAAGACATTTGCAAAACATTTATATCCAAGATGCATATATTCAGCTTCTGCAGTGTTTAAAAGAATTGTTTTCAATTGAATTCTATTATAGAAAATAATTCAAAATGTTTCATGGGAAGATGTGTGTTTTATGCTTGATTGTTACAATGTGCAGCTATTCTCTTAAAATAATTACTGATAAAGTATTCTAATAATAAAAAAGTAATTATCTTAGAAAATTCCATCATTGCTTTTCCATTTCACCAATCATTTACCCACATGAGGAGTGGAATAGTTCTCCCTTGTCAATAAAGCAAACTATTACAAGTATTGCCAGAGGAAGTGTGAGGTTCAAATAATAAAATGCATTAAGTATTTTTCTAAAAAGATGTAAAACTTAATTGTAATTGTACAGTTATTACTTGTTACTTTAAAAATTTAATTCATTAAAGTGAAACAAAATTCATAGTCATACTTTCCATTAATTTCTCTCCTCCCCCACTTATTAACAAAAGATTGCTGATTTTAAATTTCTCTTTTGGCTGGAGCCACACTATACTGCACTGCTGGATTTGATGTATTTCTGCACCTTCTTACGTATTGAGTGATGAGTCATACCTTAATATAGCTTGCTCTAAAGCACTGTAATTATTATGTAATTTTGTCTATTATGTCACTATTGTTTCAGCTGAATTATTGTATTAGGTGGAACAATATTCTTTAGCATATCTGCTAAAATTAACAGGCTTCAAATTCTGTTTGCTTAATTATTCCACTACCATCATAGAAGGTTGCAGGACTACTTGAATTTTCCTCTCTGCAGTTGTCTTTCCCTAATGCAAGGAAAATAGTTCTAAAATAATTCTACCCAAGATAGTTCAATTTTCTTTTAGGTGAAAGATACTGTCTTCCATAAACATATTTAGAAAGTTCAAACAGCAACAGAACAAAGAGTTTCTGTAACAAATAACGTGATAGCCAGATATATTTATCTATTGTAAATGAAAAGACAATGGATGCAATTTTCTATATCCACACATACTCTCTGAAAAGTGACTTCAATTTGTATCTTTCATTTAACATGGCTCTGTAAGCATTTGCAGTTTTCCTCCCCATGTCCACCAGAAGTTCTTTGCTTTGAATTTCATGTGCTTCTTGTTTCAAAGAGTTATGTATTAGGGTTGAAAAGATGTTCATAGCACAATCTGCAGCTTATTCTGTTTAAAAACTCTCAAGTGAAAAACAATTTCATGGACCATGTTTTATCCTCATTCCTTTTCTACTATGTAAGTTGAATTTCTACACAGAGATCAATGCTGGTAAATTGTGATAGCAGCATGAATTATTCCAGACTTCAGATGAATACCAATGTCTTCTTTTTTCTTTTTTTTTTAACTTTTTTTCTCCATAGATTTCAGTAGGAAGCTCTGTAAATGATAGAGGGTTTCTAGGAATATTGGCCAAGTGAGAATGTGATTAATCTGACAAGTGCAAAACAGCACTGCTGCCTCCTTGATCATCAGTAATGGGAAGCAGTTCTCATTCTTCATGATTACTTGACCAGTTATTTACTATGTAGGCATGAAAAAGGCTTGACATTTTGAGATCTGTTGTTCAAATGTGTGCACTGGGATGAGACACTATCAATGCACAAAAGAGACCTATGGCTTTCAAGAGTGTATAAATGAGTAGCATAGAGAGGAATTGCCTCCAGAAATTATCACCTTAAAAGTTCAGACCTTAGGTAGTGACAATTTAGGAAATTTAATTATGAAAAAGGAGAGATCAGAAGAAAATTTTCAACTATGCTCTCTTCAAGGAGCATAAAAAAAAATCTAGAGCAAAGACACACTTGGAAATTACTGGTGCCTAAAACAGCTGAACACTGTGAGGAGACGCGGTTTGTCGTACCATCTCACTGAGAGCAAGCAGCACACTTTGCCTATCTACAGGCTGCAGAGGAGGCTTTCTTCATCCCAGTGACAAGTGCAACAGAACTATTTCTTTAGTACCAGCAGTCTTTTATGCTCTCCACCTGTGTGGTTCCCCACCCACCACTGACACATTCCTCAACTACTATTGCATTTGATATCTTGATGGAGGTTCTGGTTTGTTGATAAAGACAAGAAATGTGATGTTGAATGTGTGGTTGTGTAGCAAGATTAAAAATAATTAGTTAAGCAAATTTATAGAATCATAGAATACTTAGGGTTGGAGAGGACATTAAGATCATCTAATTCCAACACCCCTGCCATGGGCAGGGACACCTCACACTAAACCATATCATCCAAGGCTTCATCCAGCCTGGCCTTGAACACTGCCAGGAATGAAGCATTCACAACTTCCCTGGGCAACCCATTCCAGTACCTCACCACTCAAACAGTAAAGAGTTTCTTCCTTATATACAATGTAAACCTCCCCTGTTTAAGCTTGAATCCATTACCCCTTGTCCTGTCACTACAGTCCCTAATGAAGAGTCCATTCCCAGCATCCCTGTAGGCCCCCTTCAGATACTGAAAGGCTGCTATGAGGTCTCCACGCAGCCTTCTCCAGGCTGAACAGCCCCAACTCTCTCAGCCTGTCTTCATATGGGAGGTGCTCCAGTCCCCTGATCATCCTCATAGCCCTCCTCTGGACTTGTTCCAACAGTTCCATGTCCTTTTTATGTTGAGGACAACACAACTGCACACAATACTCCAAGTGAGGTCTCACGAGAGCAGAGTAGAGGGGCAGGATCATCTCCTTCAACCTGCTGGTCATACTCCTTTTGAAGCAGCCCAGGATACGGTTGGCTTTTTGGGCTGTAAGCGCACACTGCAGCCGGCTCATGTTCATTTTCTCATTGACCAATGCCCCCAAGTCCTTCTCCGCAGGCCTGCTCTGCATCTCTTCTTTGCCCCAATCTGTAGCTGTGCTGGGATTGCTCTGACCCAGGTGTAGAACCTTTCACTTGGAATAGTTAAATTTGATTCAATTGAAGCTGCAACCCTTTATTGTTATTATTTGAATAGTACCTGGAGAAGCAGAGAAAGAAATTATTTACTAGGTCTCCAGGGTGTCCAAAGCCAGCTAACTGGATGAAGTTAAAAAAAAGAGATCAATTAAGGTATCGGGAAAAATGTTACATTTGAAGATCTATTAGTCTGTGCAAATGGAAAGAGCCTTGTCACCTGAAGCATTTTGAAATGAGTTTGGAGTAAGCCTGGGAAAAAAAAATCATATAAAGCAATTCTAAGGAATAGGCTAATATTTTGCAGTTACTAAAACTTTTCTGTTTAATAATTTCTTTGAATCCTTGACTCCTTAGTATTAAAATGATTGGAAGTCCATCCACCAATGCAGAAGTCCACTCAGCAAGTCACTTAGTTCTTTCTTGCTTTTACTTTGTCTTTCTTTGGGCCATTGAAATGTCTACACCTAAAATTTCATCACACATCTTTCTGTCTTTAGATCTATTACCCTAATTTTTCCTAAAAGGTCACATTTCAAGAGCATTTTCCAAAATGTTATTAAATCACTGTTCTATTTAGAAAAATTCAGGTATTACTTCAAGGGGACTTACCCTTGACAACCATTCTTTAAAATGAGGAATTATTTTTTAGTGTAGACAAAAGTTCGGAGAGATGTTTATTTGACCTTACCCAGCTGGAATAATCAGATTTCTGTTTATCCTGGTGCCTGATTTTGCAGGACAGTAACTTAAGATAGCACATCATTACCTTCAGTTCCTTCATTTAGTAGAAGCCATCTGGGTTTTTATTTAGCCTCATTAATATAACGGTCAATCAGTAATGTTTTCCGTTTGACTGGCTGGTAATGGAAAAAGAAAAAATGCTTTATACTCTTCTGTCCCGAAAAGTGGAGCGTAAAACACTGCCTAATCAGAATAACTGGACTTTTACATTCCCATATAAGTGGTACAAGTAGCTGTAGAATGTTGGAGCAATAGAATAATAACATCACTTACCTTGAAGAAAGAAAACCAAACACCACAACAAAACCCCCCAAAAGCCAAATGACCCAAATTCTTCTTAATTGGGAAGTTCCCATATTTTAAGACTCATGAAATATTTAACATGAATTTCTAAAAAAATAGATATTGTGGAAATGTTTTGCCATCTGATGTATATGTCCTGTCTTCTGTGTAAGGAAGGGGTATTTCCCAGGCATCTGGGACAGCTGAATGCTTGTGGGACATTGCTTTCTTGCTTGCTTTTATTTATTTATTTTTTGTTTATTTATTTTCATTTTCTCTTCTGACCTTGATCTGATTGCTTCTAAGTTAGCATCAGCAGTGCCAACAACTTTTAAGCAACTTGTAATTCAGCTGTTTTGGGGAAACAGTAAACAGTCTCAGAGCCATGAGACTTTGAATGAATCAATCTTTTTCCTTTGGAATAGGAGTTGTTTTTTATGTGAAATTACTCACACTTCTTCATTCAAACTTTTGAGCCAGAAGCTACTGATGTAAAAAAAAAATAAATAAAAGGTGTGAATATATTTTTATTTATTATACTGAGATTTATAGGTCCCAGCACTTCCAGTTGTTACAAACAGCTTCAAGTTAGGAACTTCCAGTTCATACATGCACTCAACAGTCAGGCATTTCATTGCTATTTGCACTGCATGAGGGCATCTGGTCTTGTGAATGAGAAGGAATTTCCGTGTAACATCTGGCATGATGCCTTTGCATGTTACATTAAAAATCATGATCAGCTACAGAAATACTGTATTTTCAAAGGAATATGATTTCTGTTGTGCTGCACTGTAGATTCCATTAGTTTACAGGAACTGTAGGATTAGGCCTGAAGCAGTACCATAAATATGAGAATGTAGTGGAATAGCATGCTATTTTGAATTTCAAGTGAAAAATAATTCTTCATGTGGAGCAAATGAGTATCTAAAAGGTCTCATGGAATTCTCAGGTCCCATATTACCCCTTGTCATCACATACTTCTATTTTTCTTTCAAAAATACTCAAGAAGCACCTATAGAACTTCCTGGTTTAGAAATCCCTGCATGCTGGGACTGTCATATTACTAACAGAAAGAAGCTGAACAGTTAAGTTTCTACCCTGTTGAGCTTTGATTAAAAATAAGAGCAATGGAAATATATAGTTTTAAGTATTCTAATAAGAAAGAAAAAAAAGAAACAGTCAAATCTGCATTAACTAGGCACATTAGAAATGTATTTGTATTTACTGTGTATGAATATCAGAGTGAAGGGGCTTCCCAAGGCATATAGTGTTGTCTTTGATACTGGGACTGCAAGGAGCAAGATTCCAACTCATGCCAAATGTTTAAATTCATATCCTCCTGTTGATAGAGCTTAAAAGGCTTTCAGAGTTAATTTTATTTGGGTATTTTCTGTTTCAGCTACTGTTATGGAAGACCTGTTCCACGGTCCAAATTATTATGAATGGTCTTCTGATTTCTTACCTTAAATTATTCATAGCCAGCTTGTCTTGGATTATACCAATGTTAGTTGTTTGCTTTCAAACTTTTTTTCTCACCAGGACTATATGCTATTTTGTGTGAAAGTTAGGGATGGCAGTCATCTTTTTTAAGATGTCAGTTTCCTTGTCTACATAAACCAAATATTTGTATAGTTTTTTCTAACATAGACTTTTTTTTCAGTACCACCCGTTGTCCATCCAAGAATCTCTTTTCTGTATCTGTTCCACAAGTTGAATACAGACTTCTAGAGGAGGATATTCTAGGATACTGTATTGCAGTGCAGTTTCAAATAATTATTTTCTACCTCCACAGGAAATATCTGTCTTGTTATATGGGTGATCTCACAAATAAAGGTGATTATGGTGTTGCATTGCTAAATGTTACTTACAGAGGAACCACATTTCTCTGACAAAAAGTCTGTCCAAAAAGCGTGTCCTGTTCCTGGAAGGAATCTTTAACAAGCTCAACATATTTAGATTAAGCTGCTTTATTACAACACCATTGCCATAATTCTCAATATAGTTTATATTATTACTTGTTATAGAACAATTAAAACTAAATCTTAGAAGTAGAAGAGGATTTTCCTTAAATGCGTCCTTTTCTTATGCTCTTTCCCCTGAGAATACAGTTGGCTTTATGCAAATACTATACTTATCTTAACCTTATGCCTAATACAGAGTTTATCCTTTGCTTTAAACTCTTGCAAAATGTGGAAATAACCAGTGTCTCTGTGAATTTGTTTTCCTTATTAATTCTTGATTTTTCTGTAATATTTGTGAAGCACCTTGAAATGGCAGAGAAGGGAAGATAGTATGGAAATGATACTGAATAGCAAACCTGGCTAGTCACCTTCCACAAGGCCTTGGAAACAACCTGTTTACAATGAGAATTTGCACTACGAGCATGCATTTTCAGAGCAGCACTTCCAAAACCTGTTTTTAAGCATCTTAATTGGGAGTGCTTATTCAAATATTTTAGCACCTGTTTCTTCAGGGGAAAAAATGAGAAACTTCATGCCTTGTGTATAATAAGTAAAGAGTTTTTTAACACTCTTTAAAGTTGTTCCAAATCATCTGAGTTCCTTATTTGGCATATTTTCTAATAGCTGTTACTGGGATGCACTTCTGGCTGATTGTGTCGGGCCTCATCCTGGCAACACTCTTGTCTGTAAGTTTCTCTTAGTGACTTTGGAGATGTGGATGTCTGCAGAGAATTTGCTGACGGTGAAGCAATTCTTTTTCTTCACTTACATTAAGCCATTGAATTTTCATCTTTATGTATTGTATCTATAGGTTTCTGACGTGTTACAAGTATAGCCAATAACTCTTGACAATCAGTGGTTTTTGGCCCTTCCGTTAGGCAGAGAAACTATTTTTTATTCTAGCCACAGTGTTGCAAGTGTTCTGATTCTTTAGCTGTCCATATAGAAAATTGTACTTTTGTGTTACATACACGTCCATGTTCACATCATTTATTTTCAGTCACCCCTATTTTTTTATTTTGACATTTGTATAGATTCAAGTAACTGTGATTGCTGATTTTTTTATTGCTGTTGTCCATTTACTAAAGTATTTCTCAATTCTAACAACAATAATAAGGATCCTTGCTGGCATATTTAGCTTTCCTTGAAAGCTTTTTTACTCTTTGAATTGTGCTTCTACCCAATGGTCCTTAAAGAAATGCACATAATCACTTGTTAGAAAGCTCCCAGTCCTTTGTAACTAATAGAAAGAGTTCTTGCCCAATAATTAGTAGCTCTGATTGTGCACACTGTAGTCCTTGGAAAAGTCAGTCATGTTTCTATTTGTAGAACTGAATAGTTCTGCATTTTGCAACAGTTAGTAAATTAAAACATATCCTCTTTGTTTTACATATACAACTGTTTAGCATTGGTTCATTTTTAAGAATAATATTGTCACTTTTTGTAGATGTCAATCCAGAGTTTCTTTTGCTTACCAGTACTTTAGTAATGTTATTGAATATTGTTTTGTGTATTTGCAGTTCTAGTAGTTGCATGTTAATATGTCTTTTGTGCTATTGATGGTTATGACCTATGTTGATTTGTTTACTGTCTGTTGAGATATGCAGACTATGTAATTTTTTCATCAGATATAACATTTGAGCTTCTTTGCTGCTCAGGTCTGAAAGTAAGATTGTGCTTCCTTCAACTTTGATAGAAATTTTGTCCTAACTATTTTGGAAATAAACTTTTAGCTGGCCCATTAGAGTATCTACTGCTTTGAACTGTTTTTCTTTAGGAAAGTCAAAGCCAGTAAATCATTTCTGTTCAATTTATGTTCAATGCCTAGATATTTTCAAGTTATGCTTTGTTTTTTTTTTGTGGGGTTTTTTGTTTGTTTGGGGTTCTTGTAGCAAATCCAAATGTTAGTTTTTTTTTTTTTCTCTTCAAAACCTGTTCATTTCCCCAAAGCCTTCAGGCCAAATAGGAGTAACAGCTACTATAATTTAACACTGTAATCCATCAAAAATCTCTGAAATTACTTTCTGATATGCCCAAGGATAATTCCAAAGAACAGTTGCTTAAGCTTACTATACTCAAATGCTGCACTGACAAGCCACTAAATCTAGTCCCAATTTAGCAAAGAACTTCAGGAAACCTACATTTAAGCATGTTCCTAAATCAAGGCAATCTCTCAGCATGGGTACTTACTTAAAGGTAAGTACATTTAAATACTGTCTTCTACATTTTTATCTATTGAACTAAGTAAAAATGAAATATTTGTTTATTTTGGATGGCTGAACTACTATTTCTTACACTCTCCTAATGAGTTAAAAACTAGTTTTCTACCTTTACACAAGTTACGTAGTAGATACATACATATCAATTCAGTGTTTGTGGGTTTGATCAATATCACACTAATATAAGCTTAAGTAGGCTCACTAACCCTCAATTTTCGCTTCTTTTCATATTCTGTCACATAGTAAGCTGTTTTTTTGCTGGTTACAACATCATGCTTAGTAATTCGTCTGTCTTCCTGCTATTCTTCCTCTAGACAGAATTGTCCCTTAAAATCATGTCAGTATTTTCTGAAAAAAAAAAAGGAAATTTTCTCTATGTAAAAATATATGCTTTTCTTAAACCATGCTTAGAACAGAATTCATTCAGATAAGTTTTTTTTGTCCAACTCAGTATTTCAATCAGGTACACAAATTGTAAAATGAAGTGATACTAGTTCTGCAGACTTCTTCATCGAGTACTGGTTCCACTCCTTAGATTTTAAATTTAAACATAAAGCTTTCAGTAGATTTTTGCTACATTCCCACTACTTAAACTTGTGATAGTGCATAATTGCCAAATCAGCTTTTTAAAATAAAAGTGGATCAGTACTTAAGGACAACTTTTTTGAGAGGGACAATTATAGAGGCCTGTGGTTGGTTTTTTTTTTTTTTGTTTGTTTTGCTATGTGTTCTTTTCTCTAAAACTGGAAGCTGAATTCCCACATAAAAATCTCCACAAACAAGAGATACCTACGGAAAGCCAAGATGATCTTTAGTATCTTGCTTTTTCTGAAAAAAATCTCATCTCTTCACTTGCTGATTTAGGAACTCTGTAGATGTCAGGACTGAGGAGTAGTTGCCTTTATTGCACACCTTTCCAATAATGAGGAAACTCAGATCTCTTGAGCCTGAGCTAGTTCAGCTGCAGGTCTTTCAAAGAACGGGATCTGTCTTCCATGCTGCATGTTGTTGACAGCTTTGACTATTTATCAGGAGTTTATTTACTGTTTACTCATTTATTCAACAATCTGCAGACTTTTAAAGCACCTATCTGTTCATTTACTTTCTTAATTCATTTAGAACCAAGCATGAAGACATTTAGATGGTGAAACATCTGTTGAAATAAGCAATCGTTTAAGCAAAAGAACTGCATTTAGGAAGATTCAAATTTCAGTTTATTTTCATTGTGGACCTGTCACTTTGTTATCTTTCAATTATTTTTTTCACAGTTGTATTGTCTGCTGTCTCTTTTCCCTTTAACTAACAAGCAAAAAAAAAACCCAAACAAAAAACTTGATTGTTGCTAGATATTACATGCTAATGAGATTTTTTTTATTGTTATATGTAAACATTTAAAACTACGTTCGAAACTCTAGTTCATAATTATTTAATGAAAACTACAGGCTTCCTTAACCCTTCCTGTTTTCCTAGTTTTCACTGCAGTGCAGTGTTCATTTAGCTAGTATAATGCGATGCATAAAAGCATTATCTACAACGTCATACAATACAAGAAAATCCCTAACCTCAGCTGAAAAGAACAAATTCTTCTCTGGTGTAAGACTGAGACTTCTATTAATACCAACGTACTTGGATTCATAGTCAGGCAGGTTGCATCTAGGCTTGTATTCTGGTCTGCCATGATATATCCAATCTGATTTAATAGGGCTTTGCAATCATGTGGGCATACAGTCTAATTGAAAACTCTTCATTAAAAAGATGTTAGTAATTCGTAATCAAATCAGGTCACATTCCTGTGAGCAAAATTATTTCTGCCCTTAGTGATTTTCAAGACAGATATTTTGTTTCTTATTAAAAATGAATTATATAAGAAATACTACAGATATTTTATAGAAATATCTTTCTTTTTAAATAAAGACATCCAGTGCCCTCAAATTATCTTGTTCTAAAGACTCCTCTCTACTATGCCAAATGCGCACTGTTTACTTGATCATAGCATAGTCTGCAATTGCCTAGGTGAATGACTGTCTTAGTATTTCCTCAAATAGATTTCTAGTGGAGAATTTAACTTCAGTGAGACAAAATATTTTGGCCTGTGGTGCACAATCTAAAATAGACTATAGATTTTTTTTTTCTATGAAGTTTAGGGTGATGTAATTTACCAAGCTATTAAATGCCATCAAAGAGAATTTAATTTATTGCAAAATTAATTGAATTTATTTAATTCATTGCAGAATAATTAAGCATTTACTTTGGATCAACATTTAAAAAATATTGCTTCAGACATCATTCCACACTAGAGATACAGAAAGTTTATTTGGATACTTTGATGTCAAAAGACTATATCTAATACTCAGCAGTTTGAGTTAAGAAAGATTGCCTGCGTCATTAGTAAGATGATGGGAATAGAACTGCCAAATATTTTCTGAGAATTCAGTTTTACATAAACTGATCTGTAGCACATCCATTATTAAAAATTTGTACTAGCATGACGGAAGCAGGCAGCGTAAAATTTGTTATTCTGGTCACATATCAGTCCCCTAGATGACACTGAGAAGGCAAAAGATGTTGTGTAACAGGACTTACAAACATCATTTGCCAGATGTTATCTGATAGTTGAAGCTCAAGAGACAATGTTATCAAATCTGCTGGTTGCAGTATGTGGGTTAATAAAAGATTGTATGATACCACTTGTTGTTTTCTCCTGATTTTTTTCGTTTCTTTTTATTCCTGTATCTTATTCCTCAACTCTGTGTGAAAATTAATATTAAAAGAGAATGCAAAAAACCATGTTTAATAATACTGTTTTCTTTAATGCTGATTTCATTATGTGGATTAGGCAGGTGATTACTAACTGCTGCCAACTATGAAGTCCATACTGAAATTATATAAAATAAGTTTATAGGTTGTGAGGTTTTAAATAAAATATGTGCTTAGTAGCTTAAAAATCAGATTTAGGTAATTTGAATCTCTGTATTTGCATGTCCTCTCCCCCGAGGAATCATTTGTAGTATTAATATAGTTGCCTGTATTCCAGAGCATTTTTTATACATATATGCACATAATTATTTTATAGCACTTTTAAATTAAAGGGTTTATTTATTTATTTATTTATTTATTTATTTATTTAATTGCTAGAGCTTTAAATGACTCTTTCAAATAAAGCTAAGAAAAATCCTGCTGTTTGGCAGTCAAAAACTTGATCTGGTCAAATGAAATTTAATTATTGTGTTCTTGTTGAATAAGCAGCTGACCCATACTTAACAATCCTGAGTGCTGTTACTGACCGGCATGTTTGCCCTGCTGCTGCTGAAAGTGAAAGCTGCCTGATAACTCTTTTCTTCTGAATATGGCTACATCAGAAGAAGAGCTGGCCAATCTCTAATCAGTACCCACTCCGCTGTTCTTTTCCCAGTCTCTTCAGCCAGTTAATGGCAGTGTTGGATATTGTATGAAGTAGACATAAGGACTTACGAACACTGTGATTTATTGAATACCACTTTGAAAAAGCAATGTGTTTTTCATGGTGATTGTGATGCAGAAGGCCAATTTTCGTTCTCTATATGAGGCTAAGCCAGTCAATCAGTGTAGCACTCAATAAACCAATTGCTAAATTCAGCTTAGACTGTGGGCCTAAAACTGCTTCTGTTAGAATCAATATTAAAATTGTAAGTAAATCCTGTAGAAATCAGATTGGTGATTCAGACTGGTAGCTTTTAAATAGGGAAAACTGAAAATGTGTTTCATTCCATTGAAACTACATTTTTTAACATAAATTTACAAATTAGGGTAATAGATTTAAAAATTCAGTAATCTCTACTAGATACAATCACTGTTTAGAGATAGCTGGCTCACTAGATTCTGAGTTGAGGAAAGTCAGCAGTAACTGAGATTTTATAGAAACAAATCTATATTCAAACTCTAGATTACAGATCTCTAATTATCCCAGACCCATTTGTTTACTTATGTTCATGACAAGCCAGTTTGAGAATTGTTTAGTGAACACAGAGCATGTGGCATGAATGATACTCAAAGAGCACTGAGGATCTGTTAGAAGGATCTTGTTTAAAGAAAAAGTATAAAAGGTTGAAGACAATACCATTTGATTTAGAATTTATCATCTTGTTGATTGTTTTTTTCACATGGGCATATGACAAAATATCTTCCTGTTACTGATGAATCTTTAGTCACTAAGTGGAAACCATTTTGGGCTAGGGTTGGTAGGAATTGTGTTTGTTTTAGTTAAATGCATAGTAAAGCATACAGTGGGTCTTTCCTCATCAAAATAGTCCCAGTTGACCTGATGTCTTTTTTCTAACAGATGATGTCTCTGTTAGGTCACTATTAGCAAATAATCATAGTCTGGAGTGTTCTCTGGCACTTTAAATTACATGAAATTGAAGAAGAATGATTTATTTGAACAAAAGGGAATGTCACTCTCATGAAGCTGTAGCCAACAGGAAACAGATGAACTGCAAGGCCAAAAACCTAGCTATAAAGCCTTTCTGAACCAAGAATTTATAAAAATATTTTCCTCCTATAACCTCAGGAGTGGTTCAATTTCATAATACTGGAAAGAGTGGAGGGATTATTGGTCCCTTTCCATATAGTTTTATATCCTTTTAATATCTGAATGTTATCTTGTGTAAAAAATATAAAATTCGTAAGTTTTGGGTAAATTAAATAGGAATTCACAGTTTAACACACAGTTATCTTCTTTCTGAAACAGTTTCTCAGTAAAAGCTGGTACCCTGTGCTGTTACAAAGTTGAAGAAAAGAAAGTGCAAGATTATCTCCAAGAAAACTCCACAGTATTCTGTATAGTTCCCTGAAAGCACAATTTCTAGGCATAAAATCTAAAAGCAACAGAACAAAAAGGAAAGCTCAGATGTCACTGACAGATATACTACTATGGATGCTAAAAAGGACAGAACAGTTATTTTTCCCGCAGTTGTTTCTAGGCCACGGTGTTGATATGCCTTCCCCAGCAATTCATTGACTATGTGTCTTTTAAAATTCCTCTTTTGAGCACTGAAAATATCTGTGGTGAGCACATAAAATCACAATTAGTGTTGGCAGTTTTGCTTAATGAATGGATTTCACTCTTCCTTTGATATGTTCTAGTTTGGGTTTGCTGGGTTTTTTTTGGGTTGCTTTTTTTTTATTATTCTTCCTTTAGAAAGAGAGCATTCAGGCTGCAGTGGGGATGAACATAGAATTCTCCCCTTGATCTGAAAAACAGTCAGATTTATACTCTGGATATTGAATATATTTTAAAAACATCTTGTGACACTGTCTTTTGGAATCATACAAAGACTTTTATAGGAGAGCACTGCAACATAATTTAGTCCATAACTTTCAAAAATCTAGCAGTTGTACAGTAAACTAACAAATAGCTTTTTGTCCATGGCTCTTTCCCTTGTTTCCATTTTAAGATCAAGTTTTCTGGAGTACTGTATATGTTTCATCTCTTTTTGGCATCTTACATGGTCAGATGATTAAGCAATCTGTTGTTTTTACAAACACAACTCAGCTCCCTTCCAGTTCTCTGACACAGATACTGATTTTAGTGAAAGCCCACTTCATGCTTTGCTAGGCTGTAATAGAAGAATACTGGAGACAGCGCAAGGAATCTCTTGGTGGACAGTAAACTATTCACACATGAAAACTAGAAGAGGTATTTGTGTTTCTCATGTGAGATGCAATTTTCTTCAAAAAGACTCCTACAGGCTGAGAAAGTTGGGGCTGTTCAGCCTGGAGAAGAGAAGGCTGCGTGGAGACCTCATAGTAGCCTTCCAGTATCTGAAGGGGGGCTACAGGGATGCTGGGGAGGGACTATTCATTAGGGACTGTAGTGATAGGACAAGGGGTAATGGATTCAAGCTTAAACAGGGGAGGTTTACATTGTATATAAGGAAGATACTCTTTACTGTTTGAGTGGTGAGGTACTGGAATGGGTTGCCCAGGGAGGCTGTGAATGCTCCATCCCTGGCAGTGTTCAAGACCAGGTTGGATGAAGCCTTGGGTGACATGGTTTAGTGTGAGGTGTGCCTGCCCATGGCAGGGGTGTTGGAACTAGATGATCTTGAGGTCCTTTCCAATCCTAACTATTCTATGATTCTATGATTCTATAGTATACATGCCTTAGCTGGTGTGGCCAGCTACAGCAGAAGAATGTTAGTAGATGTAAACACTATGCTGATATTTCTGTTTGTAATGGAAATGTGTCTTAATGTGTGGTCCACTACAGGTTTTTCAGTACTATTTGAAGTAGCTCAAGTAATAAATTCTGTTGACTATAATAGCTGAAAAAGATACTTCTTCAAAAGTATTTGGAACATTGCAATGAATGTGTTCATTCTAGTGAATGTTCTGAGGTAAAAGTAAGAGAAAACGTTTTTGCTATAATAAAATAACAAAAATTACTTGTATCACCAAGTGTTCAGGGTTCAGCTGCAACAGGTATTTTCCTTCTTAGTAGCATTGCTGCGTTTCAGCTTTAGTGTGAGAATGATGCTGACAACACACCAATGTCTTTAGTTGTTGCTAAGTAATGTTTACCCTGATTGAGGCCTTTGTAGCCTCTCATGCTCTGCAGTGAGGAGGGTCACAAGAAGCCAGGGCGGAACAGAGACAGGACATGTGACCGAAACTAGCTACAGGGGTAGTCCATACCACAGCACATCATGCCCAGTATATAAACTTGGAGGAGTCACCCAGAAAGCCCAGATTGCTGCTCATGAGCAATTGCATTTTGCATCACTTGTGTTTATTGGTTTTTTTCTTTTCCTTTTTTAGCTTTATATTCTCTCATATTGTTATTTCTCTTATCACTGTTATTATTGGTGGCACTAGTAGTTTTGTATTACACCTTAGTTACTGGACTGTTCTAATTGCAAGCTGTGAGATTTACATTCTTTTAGTTCTACACCATATATGGCCCAGAGGGGAGTGGGGTGGAAATGAGCTATCAGCTGCTTGGTTCTGAGTTACTGGCTGGGCTTAAACCACAAAACAAAGTTATTCCCACAAGTTCCCTCTGTCCTGAAAATCCATTCCATGGACTGATGGCCTCTCTGAAAAGAATATGCAGATTTAGCACTCAGTAGCAGCTAGAAATTACCATGTATAAATTGATTAAATCTGAAGAAGTAATCCCTAACAACCAGTTGTGGCTAAGCCCTCTGGATCATTTTTCCCTATTCTTCTGCCATGAACTTAAAGTGTTATTTCTTGGGCTGATCTAGTAGTAATTTATAACAAACCAATGAGACAAATCCCAAGCGTAACTAGTATTGTGCTAAAATTGCATGACTAAACTACGCTTTTTGTTTAACATCATTCAGGAAAAGCTCTGTAGCGCTTTTATGTTGCACATCAGTCTTCAAGTTCAGAGACCGTTAGTCAATCACAGAAAACCACTGGGATATTATCTTGGGAAGATAATATCAGTCCTGGTGTTGTCAGGTGCAGTGTTGCAGAAAGGCTGCATTGCTCATTCAGTCTTGTTTCACGCAGTCCCAGGCATTTAGTAGATAAAGGTATACGCAGCCCCTGAAATATTTGTCATTAGATCATTTTTCCCTGTGTTTCCCCACACGGGGTACTGCATAAGGGTAATATGATGCCTAATTGGAGCACTCAGCCACTAGAAATATATAACATAATAGAAGTGATCCGCTAAATAATCCCACACATATCATCAAGCCTGAATATGACACTGTTGCCCGCCAATTCTTACTCTTCTTTCCCGCTAAATACAGTTCCAAGAACTGCAACAATTTCAGTTTCACATGAAAGAACTCAAAGATGGTAGAGTGCAAAAGCAGATGTGAATATGACTTTTGCTATTTCACCTTGAAGTTCTACCTGATATTAGATGAGCAAGAAGTCATAAGAAGACAAGCCAAAAAGTTTTGTACTCTGGAGAATGTTGAAAGATGTTCTTGAGGAGGTAGCTCCATAAGGAGATTTTGTCTTGCCTTTGCTTATCTGACTCACAATAAAGTACACTAAAGCTACTATTTGTCTTATGAAGATGTTTTATAAATTAATTCTGCACCATTGCAATCATATGCAATGCTGCATATGATATGAACTATAATCATATTTAGAAAAATACAACCAACCTGCTCTAGTTATTGTAACCAGATTCCTTATATTGAAATAACACAAACTGCCGTGCAGAAGTTTGATTTCCAAATTATTTTGTTTTGGTTTAGTTTTTCTTTTTCACATTTACTAATCTCCGTTAAATTCACAAAGTATCTTTATAGTGTAATTAATATATTAGATTGGTTTACAAACTGCACAGCTATAGTAACCTCATTAATATGAGATATACTGCAACTGTGAGCAGTAGCTAGACATTTGTATCCAGAAGTTAATTCTTGTTTCTTTAACATATATTTGGAAATGAAAAGGCGGTATCACCAGAAAATGGAAATTCATGTTTTTGCATAACTTCTTGCTAAGACAAATTGAACTGAGCAGATGAAAAGCACCTGAGTGAACTCTATTGTAACAGGCACGTGATTGAAGAGTTTGCACCTAGCTTTCTCTTCTCATGCACACAAAGGCAGACTTTGACATTTTAGCCTGCTTGCCTCTCTTGTCTACTCTGTAAATAAATTCTCTGTCTGGAATAAGCTCTTTCTCCAGTTTAAAGTTTGTATGGGTGGGAACCATGTTATAAAGAACGAGAACTCACAAGAGCATAGCTCTCAAATGGTGTTTATCTGATATGTGTACCAAAATCCCAGAAGTGGAAGTTTCAGAAAGACTACAGAGCTGAAAACATTCATCAGGACAAATTTCATTTTCAACTAACAAGACAATAATTTGTATATTTTTGCGCATCTATTTCACTTAGTATTATTTCTGCTAAGTACCTTTCCATTACTCTGTCCAGCAGAAAAGCTAACCCCCCTTTGTCCAACTCACAGAAGATGTTTACTTACAGAAATGTTTTTCTATTTGAAAATTATTTTAGTGATTCTTTGAGAAGGTTTTTAAGCTTTTAAATTTTTTTGGTCATCATCTTCCAGTATATTTGCTGTGTCATCAAATACAAGGAAGCAACCACATAAAATACTGTAGAATAATCTTGCTGTTCTGTATTGAGTTTGGCAAGCTCTGCTTTTGCAGAGAATTATATTTCATCCCTCAAGATGGCAAAACTGGTCTAAGCTCCCAGAAATCATTGTAAAAGAACTTGACTTCAGAAACTTGAAAATAAATGGCTGGTGGCTTGCTGAGTAGTGCAATTCTCTTTACTTTTCCATGAGCATTTACATGTAAAATCAGGTCTCTAAAAGAACGATGTGCATTTGTTAAAATCTCTTAAATATTGATAGGTAGAAATTGAATGCCTATTTGTAGTCAGTCAGAGACAAGAAAATGAAAAGGCATATCTGCATCTCTCTCTTCAATGAGTAAAAATAGTCAGTTTCCATATTTATCATTAGGAAATGTTTTCTACATATCATGTCTATATTAAAAAAGGGAGTTTTTTGTATTCACAAACAGAAAAAAGTCCTTTTTATGTTTCAGACATCAACCCTTTGTAGTGTATGGTTTGATCAAATAATTCCTTCATTTCTCATTTATAGAAGAAAGAAAAATACAGCAAAAGTTAATCACAGTCAGGTTTCATACCTGCACCAGGATTCTGTGGCGCACATTTCCTGCATCTTGACTTCTGACCATACAGTAATTGCTTGTATTCTTTACTGTATCTACTGTACTTCAGTAATTGTGTATATAATTGTGTGCAATGAAGTATATTCTAGCCAAGCTATGCTATGGAACATACCAGCTCAATACTCCTTCTTAAAAAAAGAAGTATTGAAAATTTTGTAGACCTCAATAATTTGACTTCCAAGAGTGAGGTATCTGTTATTTCTATCAGCACAAGCAAAAGGTTTGATGCTGACACTGTAAGAAAGTGTCCAAATGAACTTTGTATGAAAAGATAAAGAAATTGATGAATAAAATCTGAGAGGTTTACTCACAAATTTGTGCTTCTGTAAGAAAGAAAATACTGTAATTTTTTAATGTTACTTAAAATTGCTTTTAAAAGCCTCACAGAATCTGTCTTTCAAGACAAGTAGAACAGTTTTGATAATGTATTTTTATTCAAATTTAATGTTTTAAAATAAAAGACATTGGAAGAAGTTGCCTAGAGTTTTGGATTCACCATCCCAGGAAGTGTTCAAGGCCTGTTCAAGCTGGACAGGGCCTTGAGCAACCTGGTCTAGTAGAAAGTGTCCCTACTCATGGTAGAGGGGCTGGAAGTAGATGATCTTAGGATCCCTTCCAACCCTAGCCATTCTATGACTCTATGATTTGTCTAACCTCTGCTAAAATCTTGGATTTGTCTTTTGGCTAGTTTTTTTCCAATACTAGCCCATTCCAGTGTTTATTTATTATAGAATCACAGGATCACAAAATGGCTGGAGTTAGAAGGCACCCCTGGTGTTCCTCCTGTAAACCCCTTTTTTCAAGCAGGGTCTTACAGAGCTCCTTGCCCAGGACCATGTCTAGACAGCTTTTGAATATCTCCAAGGATGGAGAATTCACAACCTCTCTGGGCAGCCCGTGTCAGTGCCCAGAAACCCTCACAGTGGAAAAGTGTTTCCTGATGTTCAGACAGAACCTTCTGTGTTTCAGTGTGTGCCCATTGTGCCTTTTTCTGTCACTGGATACCACTGAAAAGAGCCTGGCTCTATCTTCTTTGCACTCTCTATTCCGTTATTTGCAAACTTTAGTATTAGTTATTTACATTAGTTATTTACATTAGTTATCTACAAACCTCTGAGCCTTCTCCAGGATGAGCAGTCCCAGCTCTCTCAGGCTTTCATCATATGAGAGATGCTTCAGTCTCTGAATCAGCTTTATGATTCTTTGCTGGACTGTCTCCAGTAGCCCTGTATTGCTTTTGTACTGGGAGCTCAGAACTGGACACAGCACTACCAGTGCTGAGTAGAGGGGAAGGGTCACCTCCCTCAGCCTTCTGGCAGCACTCCTAATGCAGCCCAAGATACTGATGGCCTTATTTGCCCCAAGGCCACCACTATGGGCTCATGTTCTACTCGGTGTCTATCAGGATTCCCAAGGGCTTTTTTGTGAAGCTGCTTTCTAGCTGCGTGGACCCAGCATATATTGATATATAAGGTTGTTCTTCCCTGGGTGAAGGTATTTGCGCTTCTGCTTGTTGAAATTCATAAGGTCCCTGTCAGCCCATTACTCCAACCTGTGGATGGCAGCATGACCCTGGACTCCTCCCAGTTTTGTTATCAGCAAACTTGCTGAAGGTACACTCTGCCTCATCACCTAGATCATTAATGAAGACATTAAACAGAATTGGACCAAGTATTGACCCCTTGGGTACACTACTGATTGCTGGCCTCCAGCTAGACTTTATGCTGCTGATCCCCACCATCATGTACCTGGTTGTTAAACTAGTTTCCAGTTCACCCCACTGTCTGCTCATCCACGGCATTTTTTTTACTGATAGAGGAAATTACAGATCAGCGACATTTTCTTCTTTATTTACTTTGAAGTTTCTCATTCTGTTTGTTTGCCAGTAAATCTAAATAACCTGGCACAGGTTTTACACCTTATAAAAAGTTTCAAATGTAGTTCTGTGCTTCACAGAGGATTTACAGAAAAGATTGCAGTAACTAAACATTGCAGGAATCTATTATTTGTGGAATCAGTTGCAATATATCACCAAAGGAGATTTCTGGATAACCTTTATTTTGTTGGCTTTGTTTGGTTTTTAAAAAAGACATCCAGTGCTTCAGAAAGAGCCACAGATATTCTTTTAAGTGCAGATCTTCAATTTATATAACATTTATACATTTTCACATTTCTTATGAAAATTCACATTTCTTTTTACATAATTCCTTCATTAAGGAGATCCCATAAAAAAAAATCTGTGTACTGCATTCCCCTCAAGGCCTATTGCCTCCCATTTTTCTTTTTCATTACAGGTGATTAATCTTATTTTTAAGGAAAAATAATCTGTCCTGGGAGGTTTTCCTAATGGGAGAATGATTTTCATTAAGACTATCTGTCTGTTGGAAGATATAGCCAGTCACTGTTTAGATATCATTAAAAGGGTTCTGACTCAGCCAGACTAATAACTTGATTGTATTACATACAGAAGAGCTGCTAAAGTATAACCTGTTTAATGGTAGGCTATTAAAAAAAAACCAACAAACCAACAGCAACAAGCATTTGCTGGTTAAATATGCTTAAACATGGTTTAATTTTCATAATCTCTGATAATACTTTAGTTACAGGTTCTTGTTTCATTATAAGAATTTTGATGTACTATCAATGTTTAATGAAGTGTATCACCTCAGGTGTCAAATTCTATTTCACTAACACTTGAGATATTGAAAGGTTGCAAAAAGACTTTTTTTAAAAAAAAAATCTGAGCAAGATCTACCATATTTCTAGAATTGTAACAGATTGCATGCTTTAGTGTTCATTGTTACCAATATTACTGTATTGTTAACAAATAAGAACTTAATTTCAGAATTGTTTCATGGGTCAAATATCATGGTCTAGTTACCTTTCAGCCTAGATTCTTGCTGCTTGCACTCCTTTATATGAAAACTTCTTCATATGGGAGAAATTGTGTCAAGACATTTTTGTTTCTTTCCTCCTCTGTACTTTGCTAATATTGGAGTGTTTTCAGTAAATCAGAGTGATCCTTACAAATTTAGCAAATGAAGAAATGTAATGGTTTGGATGATATGAACCAATAGTCAAAGTAGGCTTCCTTTTAGTATAGTGCTTTCAGCACTAGATATACCAACATCTGAGGACATAAACTCAAATATTTCAGTACATGTAGTGTTGTTGGTTAACATACCTATCTACTGATCCATAAAACCGCTTAACAATTAATGCTAATTACCTACTCAGTCATATTTGCAGTCCCTTAAGTTCATGAGTATTTACTCATGATTTATATTGTGCAACTGAAAAAGATAACTGAGGAAAACAAAAGCAGCCTGGTTATAGAACAACAGTTTAAAAAGTGATCTTACAACTCCAGTTTGTTCAGGTTAAAATGACTGATCTTGCTTATAGACCAGTAGATTTTTTTCAGGATATTATTTGATTATGATTCTTGCTGTCCTGACTTGACTAAGGCTAGAGGAATAGCAGTTTTAGTGGTGAGTTGGTTGGGTTTTTTTTTCACTTCATGTATTTCCTACTTCCAGACTTTCTCTTCATTGTTTTATTTATAGCTTTTTCTACACTGACCCAATTCTGAAGCAGTAAGATCGGTTCCATGAACAGACTCATGGCCCAAACTGTACCCTGGCTTTCCTCATATGCAATTCTTTTGAAGCCTGGGTAGTATGTATGTGGCTCAGGAGAAGCTTAATGCAGAGTGTTTGTATGAAAGTGTTTTATCAATGATTTCAGTTGGCCAGATCCTATCAACTTTCCAGGAAAAATAAAGAAAAAAAAGAATAAAGGCCAGTGGATTTTTTCGTTTGTTTGTTTGATTGTCTATTCAGTTTGTTGGGTTTTTTTGTTTTTTATTTAATTTTTTTTTTTTACTTTTGGTTTGTTGTTTTCCCCTGTACAGAATATTAATTTTAGGTACAAAAGAAGTGTAAATGGTTAAAATCTCCCAGACAAGACTAGTGTACTCTGAAGAAATCATTTTCTCTTGAAATACTTCAGCCTCTTTTACATTTCTGGGTTTGGATAGTATCTTCAAACTGGGACAAATTTTGCTAAATGATTTTTCATTGGATAATTGTCTATTGAAGTATAGGTCTAAGATAAAACTCATTCATCTATGTGTTATAACTGGCTATAAAAGCATGATACAAAGAGTCTTAGTAAATATGATCATATTTATCTGATTGAAAATATCATGTCTGTATTAGACTTACTACCTTGTTAGCATATGAATTCCATGGCAAACCCTTGTGGTATCTATTCTAGTAAGGACCAAATGGATGCTTCTGACAAAGAGTTTCCTTTTTGACAGTAGGGATGGCAGAGTATTCATAAACACAGAATGGAGTTTAGATTTATTTAGCTAAGCTGAGTGTCATACTACAAAATGTAAAATAGGCAAAAGGATTCTGAATGGATCGGTAAATATATCCTCTTTCATTAGGCTGATGTATTAAAATATTGTGTGGTTAGCTGTGTGACATTCTTGCTTTCTGCTGTGGGCAGAAATATTTTTGAACTCTTCAGACACAGGGAGAGAGGCAAAACCAGCATTTCATAACAGAAAAAAACCCCACAACAATCTTGATCTAATAGTATCATTAATTTCTGCCTTACTAATTAATGTGTTGCCATAGTTTTGAAAAATTTCTTATTTCTAAGAAATATAAGCATAATTATATTATGAAGTACATTGTCAAATTTTACCACATAGACATTATAGCCAAGATATTGAACAAAATTAATTTTCTCTTTCTCAATTTTTAAGATCCAGATTTTAAGGACCTTGGTGTTTTGAAACCATTGCCAGGTTGGTATGTTGTTTTGTGTTCTTTTTTTAACTTGGAAGCCTTTGCACTCTTCTGTAGAAAATATTTTTGTTTGCTGTTCAGGTTTCATTTTTTCTGGTATTTTGTTATTTAGTTTGTGAGTTTGAGATGGGAGGACCTGAAGGAATTGTGGAATCTGTGCAAATTGTCAAAGAAGGAAAAGCTTCTGAAACTGAAGCAGTGGACTGTAAATGGTTCATCAGAGCACCACCCCGATCCAAGGTCAGTCTTTTGTCCACTTGCTGATGTGCGGTTTAATTTAAGAAATTGACTTTTCTAATATGTTGTGTGTTTCTTAGTACAGTCAGATCTTGTTTAATAACATCACTGCTTGAACTTATAAACTATTCCTTTTGCTGTTCAAGGGTAATTTGTCACTTTTGCAGAAATAACTTACTTTCTCTATAAATAATGATGCGAGCAGTGTTAATGGACTTTTTGTTCCATAAGTAATTTTCTTCAATTAATCATTACTTTTTCTCATATTTTAAAAGAATCAATGTGGGTTTTTAAGTGTGAGGTAATCTTGTCACCTTAACTTTCAATATATTTCAAATAACTAATATTACAACTACTAAGTGAACACTGCTGTCTACCTAAGATCATCATTGTTTCTCATCTGGAAACCATGAAAAAGGAGCCAAAGTAAATTCACCTTCCTCTGTATGAGTTCTGATTTAGAGCCACGGACAAAAGAAGATAATATCCTCATTTCTCTCCCACCACAGTCAGCAAGATGTGCCTTTGTAACAAGCAAGAAAGGGCTGCAATGAATTTCACAATTATTTTCTTGGATTCTGAATTCCTCTCTTATCCATGGTTTTTCAGTTGTTATATGGATTAATTGTTGCTGGCTACACTACCATTTCTCCTTTCTTTGCAATTGAAACAGCTTTGTGCCTCTTATTTATTTTCATTCACAATGTTAAGGACATCTCCACACTGTATTTTTTCTAGCTGTGTTTTATAGGACAGGAAAGGTTTTACAAGGTAGAATTTACATATCTACTAATCTCTGCTATCTTTAAACAGGTAATGGTTATTTCAGTATAATCTCAGAGTGGATTGCACTGAATATATCTGTTTCAGCATTTGGTATCGAATGAGGAGGAGAAAGGATTTCCAGAACAGACCAAGTTTTCTATTGTGAAAGTTTAGGAATTGAGTAGTTGGCTCATAAAGACTACAGATAAATAATTTCCAGAATATACTTTAATTTTAATTTTTTTAAATCTTTTTGGATAAATTCAGTATTCATAGAGGTTTTTAATTAAGTAGATGAGGTTCCCACTTTGCTACAGTAAGTAGCTACAGTGTAATGACTGGCCTGATGACTTATTATTGCATATGTTAAATATTTAGGTATTAGTAAAAAGAAAACAGCTAAACACAAAATTATAATTGTGTGTATTTATTAGAACCAGCACAATTAAATAAGCTAATAAAATTTTCCTGTAGTCTTAATTCCAATTTATGTTTGGTTGATCAGATAATGTCATTGTGATATTCTTATCTGATCTAACATTAACGTTCAGTATGATGCAGAGCCCTACTAGAAATCCCGTATTTACGTATCTGTATGTGGGACACTTCAGTCCTTATGTAAAAAGTCAAATTGTATAGCTACATAACCATAAACTGTGTGACAGAAGAATGCCACCTTACCACTGTCAATAGAGGATTAACGATTGTTTAGTTTTTCATTAACTTCTATACCTGTATTTAGTTGAGTTGCACTTCAAAAAGTGTATACCAGTAGAAGAGCAACTGGAAGGGAGAGTGATGAGAGCATTCTAGAAAACCTGAGGAAACACTGAGAGTTATTTAAGGTCATCTAGAAGATGCTGTGAATAAAAAGCTTTAACGACAAGGAAGGAATACTCTGATGTCCGCATCTGTGCGATAAGTCATGGCCCTGCACTCTGATTCAGGTTAGATACTAGGGAAGAAAATTTCAAACATCAGGGAGAGGATTATAAATGACTGGTTAAGGAAGTTTGTTTAGCCAGCATTGCAAGTGGTCTTAAAGTGCAGATTAGGTGACAGTCTATGAAAAATGAGGGAATCATTACTAATCCTGCCTTTAGGAAGAAGCTCGTGCTGGGTCATCTCTTAATGAATCTTGCTGCTCCCATCCTACAGAATTCTCTGGGTAGAGAGATAGGGCAGTATAAAAGCACATAAATCAGTGTTTCCAAGCATTTGGAGTGGAAAGCTTTTTCAGCAAGCTAGGGAAAAAAAACCATCAGTTTTCAAGCCTAGATTCCTATCAAAGGGGTAAGACCAATTTAGCACTTGAACTTTCTTTGTGATTTTCACACATATATATATATATATACACACACAGGGGGATATCTATACACACATGCACACACACATATGGTTATGGTATCATCATACTGGGACAGGCTGAACAATTTTTAGACATCATGGAATAAAATAGTGGATAAAATAAAATAAAAAAAAAACAAACAAAAAACCCAAACTTGTATGCAGTGAGATTTATTAGTAAGATTGGTCAATTGAACTGGATTGTATTGTCCATATTTTATAGTCAGCTTCCTTTGTGCTTATCTGACCTTGAATTAATGACATATTCAGTACAGTAATTTTGTGACATCATTCGAACCTACGGCAGTTTGCACCAATGGAAACAGTCTTTTCTGCTAAGAACAGTAAGAACTCAGGAAAGGTCTTTAAATCCACATGTTCCTGTACTCTGGGCTGCACAGTGTGTGACTGGGAATTATGCCTAAAAGGACAGAGTTTCTCAGATATAGTTTGGGTTGGATCTTTGCATCTTGAGTTTCTTAATTAAACTGTGCCAGAATGTGGACTGCTTGCAATTTCATTTGGCTTAAGCTCATCCAATCTAAACTGCAGAAGTAAGTTCTTTCCTTGGTTTCCAATTCCAGATTCAAGCCAAGTCTGAGCAAAATATATGAGCAATGAGATCAGTCAGGGAGTCTGAACTTGAGTTCTCTGAGCCTGAGCTTCAAACTGATAGCCTGAGTGTAACATTGTTGCTATCCTCAGCCAGCTGGAATGGGACAAAGAATAGCAAATTTCTTGCACACACTTAAAATAGAGCCACCGCTGATTATCTTATAGCACAAAGAATAAAATATTGAATATGCATGCAGAACTGAAACTTTCTTAAAGTGCAGAAGACAGCAGAAGGCAGTTTAAACATTACTTTAGTCTATACACAGACCTGGAGCCTTATGTTTGACAGTGACTGGTTGCAAAGTGCGTGTCTCTTTTAATCATTTGAAGTCAGCTCCTGCTGAGTAAGGTAGCTGTGAATCTGGAGTTTAGAAATACTGGGGGTTCTGCACTTTGTCTAGAAGCTGAATTCTGTCACTAGTCAGAGCAAAAATGGAAAATGAAGGAGGGAGCTGCTGACTGACTGTGCCAACCCACCCAGAATAGTAAAGAGATGGAGAAACCTCCTCATCCCAAAATTCTTCTGTCTACGACAAAGCCCAAAGGAGGAAGTGGATAAGCTTGTTGTACTAGGTTTTGAAAAACTTCAGGCATATCATTGGCTACAGCAGTGGATAAGCAAAGAATCTCTATTATGAATAGAAAATAAGAAAATGAAAAGAATGATAGTATATTTTTCACTTTCTATTAAGGGTGCAGTGTTGGAGGATAATATCAACGACAACTGTTTGTCTATATTGGATGTGTCAGCAGTTTTACAAGCACCCCCCTGAAGACAGAACTCAAGTTTCTGCTCAGGTAGCACTCCGTTTGGTAGGCAACTTTCCCAGCAAGGTACCATTGTGTCTTGCTTGTTCCTTGAGAGATTGTGTCGGGAAAAAAAAACACAACAATCCAGCACATCTGGACAGTAATAGTAATAAAACATTCACAAAGATGAAGTCCTGATGCTGGGAAAAAAACAGTAAGCAGTGCTTATAATCAGAACCACTGGGCAGCTTGGGAAAGGGCATCCTAACTATGGACAGACAAGTGTGAATTTGAATCCAGTCCTTTTGCAGTCATCTATTCAGAAGGAATAAACAAATAGTGACCTCTGTATGTACCCACAAGAAGTAAAATTAACTTGGAAGCAAGTTAGGAAAAGTGATGCCTAACTCTCCTGCCCCACCTAAGCATGCTACTAGGCAAACAAAATATCTTTACAAATTGTAGGATGCAAGGCTTAACAAAAAGCTCAAGAAACTGAAAGGATTAAATAACAGTATCTTGTTTTGACAAATCACTGCAGTACCCTTAAACCTGGTGACATTTGTTTCAAGCACAGCTGTTGTGGAGCAGTGGGAGGGAGATGTACAGCACAGGGGACAGGGCAAGGGCGAGGGTGGCCACAGGGGCAGGACATGACCAACAAGGAGAACTAGGTGGGCCCAGCCATGGCAGCTAAGTTGTGGTGGTGGCTGGGTTTGCACATGGCCCCAGCTCAAGCCGGGCAGCATCTTAACAATGCACAAGGCTGGGATAGTGAGAAGTGAAGCCAAGTGTGGGACAGAAGTCCCAAGTGGGACTGACACTAGCATATTTACAATGGGTAGGTATTACTACTTGGTAGAGACTCTAAATGACCTGTTACTGTTTTCACAGTGGACCTTGTATCCATGTGCTCAATGAAATAGACGTTACTTTTGGTTCCAGGTGCCTGATTTAGGGTTGAATATAGTCTGGAGAGAGTGGGTTGTTGCAGATGCATTTCCCTATGCAGCTAAGAGTAAACACTCAGTGAAGCAAATTGCAAATCTACAGGTCTATATGAACCAATCTGACTAAATCAAATCATTTTCTGTTCTCAAATGTGAAGTAGAAACTTGTGCTCTTGGATGAGACCTGACGGAAAAACAGTTTAAGCTTCCAGCACTGGCAGACTAACTTATCCCTGATTTTTGGAGGCTTCTTTATCAGGTGTAGAAGAAAAGCTTTAAGTAATAAACTAAAATTTAATAGAAGTCATTTGAGTGGTGATTCCTGAAATATTGCAGAAGCATAGAATATAGAAAATGAAAGCCCTAATATCCATAGACATTTTTACAGGCTTCAGATGAGCTCTATCTCTGAAGAAGGTCTGAATCTTGTTAACATACAGATAAGCAAATGATATTATGAATGAAAAAAACCCAAGACATTTATATTGCAACTGTGGAGCAAGGTGAACAAATGATGTTTAAAGAAGTAGAAAATACTATTTATCTGTGTTAAACTATTAAAAATACTTCTTTGAAACAGTTTTTGTTAGATGAAGATGCAAGACAAATGCATGTGTAGAATTATGTACGTAGAATGTCTTCTAGCAAGCATGGTATACACAAGCCAGCGTAGCACTGACAAACCCCACTTTGAGTTAGTATGAATCTGTTCAAGTATAGAAAAATAACCAACCTAAGCAACCTCAAACCAAGTAATTGTTAGGAAATGTTATAAAAAGCTACTGATTAATAAAACATCTGCCAAAGAGGACAGCAGAATGAGGATGTACTCTACAGTTTTCAGTGTTATAAAGCAGAACGGCATCAAGGAGCTGTAAAGGTTGTCACTTGGAGGCATTCTGCCACTATATGAGAGAAAAATGACAGAATAAATGTCAGTTACTGGGGGCTCATAAAAGTCTGAAAAGGCAAATAGGACAAAGCAAAAAAATCCAAAGAGCTTCATTTGTTCAGGAAAATGGTATTTTGATGCCTGATCCTAGCTGTGAATCACAGGGTGTTAGAGGTACCATATGAGGTTGTCACCTTTGATGGACAGTATTCTCCAAGCCCCAGCTCAGAGGAAAATATGAGGTATGGAGTTATCTGTTTGCACAGTATGATTCAAGACTAGTAACAGCAGGCCCCAAAATGTCAAAACAACCAACCCAAATCCAAACAGAAAACCAAACAGAACATGTACTGTTAATGCTATCAGGCTGAGGTAACGTGGGTTGAAAACAAATACAAAACAACCCCCAAAAAGCCCCCAGAACCCCAGTTCAGAATCCAAACAATAGGATAGGCTATTTTAGAAGACAAATCCAAACACTGTAAGTAATATGTATTTTAACTTGATATATTTCTAGCCTTCTTGCCTTGTGTTGTGGTTTAAGCCCAGCTGGTAACTAAGCACCACACAGCTGCTCACTTATTCTCCCCCAGTGGGATGGCGAAAACAACTCAGGTTGGGTCACTGCTGCACTTATAGTTTATTGTAAGGATTATCCTCCACTGTTTCATATAGTAATTTCTGTCACATGTAACTCAAATCATGGGTCATAACAATTTAAAAGTATTTCCATTACAATCTCCACCCCGGTCCCATTGGGTCAGGTTGTAGCCACTTTTCTGTGAACTTTTCTGTTCCCATATGCTTTGAGGTACTCCAGCATGACCTCTTGCACAGTTCTTCAAGGTGTACCTGCACCTGCATGGACCTCACAGTCACAAATGCTTTGAAGTATAACTTCTGCACTGTGGATTTATTCTTGGGCCAAAGTCTCTTCAGAGGTATACCTTCTTTGCCGCAGACATAACCACAGCCATAGACACTTTGAGATGTACCTGCTTTGGCATAGGCTTATCCACAGCCACAGAGACACCTCAAGGTGTCCTGCTCCTGCAGGGACTTATCCACAGGACACAGTCCCTTTGACTCGAGCTCCAGCCTGTCCAGCCCAGCAGCACAGAAACAGCAGCGATGCCCTGGCCACCTGCCATCCCAGGCGTAGCGCCATTGCTGTTATCAGAACGCTCCCAGGCACAGCAGTGAGGTGATCAGCAGTGCTGTGCTACAGCGAGCAGCAAAAGAGAACAGCACCCACTAGCGAGCACTAGACTTCAATATACAGCAAGGCAAGCAAGCCCCATGGCAAGCAGAAGAGCCTGCCAATTAATAGGTGAACAGCAATAACAGTCCATAAACTTGATCTAACACATTCCAATCAAACCTGTTGTTATCTCGAACCCTTTGAGCCCCATGTGGGGCATGAAATAGGACTGTTATGGTTTAACACCAGCTGGCAACCAAGCACCACACAGTGGCTCTCCCACTCCTGCCCCCAGTGAACTAGAAGAGTAAAGGAGAGAAAACTTGTGGGTTGAGATAAAGACAGTTTAATAGGCAAACCAAAAGTCGTGTACACAAACAAAGCAAAAAATTAATTCACTGCTTCCCATGGGCAGGCAGGTGTTCAGGCATCTCCAGGAAAGCCAGGAATGCAGGAATCCCTCACGTGTAATGTTTACTTGGAAAGACAAAAACATCACTCCAAATGTCCACCCTTTCCTCCTCTTTCCCCCAGCTTTAGATGTTGAGCATGATGTCATATGGTATGGGATATCCCTTTGGTTAGTTAGGGTCAGCTGTTCCAGTTGTGTCCTCTCCCAACCTCTTGTGCACACCCAACCTACTTGTTGGTGAGGTCATGTGAGGAGCAGAGAAGGCCTTGGCTCTGTGTAATCAGGGCTCAGCAATAATGAAAACATCCCTGAATATCAACACTGTTTCCAGTACAAATCCAAAACATAGCCCCATACTAGCTACTAGGAAGAAAACTAACTCTACCCCAGCCATGTGTCTAGTCACATAAACATGAACAAGGCACAGAATAAAGAAGGCACTGCAGCTGATCACTGTTGCAATGTGGAAAGATGGGCCATTTAATCCCGTCCTGTGCTTACAAAAGAATTGACTGTAACTAGAAGCTGAATATGTAAAATCTGGATGTTAGTCCCTGACGAAGAGGAGGTTTTTATCTTATACCTAAATTACTTTTGGCAGGTGAATGATGGCTTTTTGTTTGTTTGGTTTAGTTTTAAGGGACTGAATGTCTGTGCACATATATTAAGTTTGATATGCTGGGATATGGTTTGAAGCTTTTTCCTGACTGGCCTGATCAATCATGTTGTCAGCCCTAAGCTTAAGTGATTGATTAAAAAGCAGAACTCATCAAAAGTGATTCACTATGAAGAGATTATAATCTGACCATTTTACTGAGGTGATATATTATCTATAGTTTAAAATAATTCTTTTTTTTCATGTATGCAGTCAGAGATCTCTGTTGTTTTCAAATTTAATTAAAAAAATAGTAAAACTTATCCATCATTTCCTTTTTTAGTATTATGTTGACAATACAAACCTTAAAAGTGACAAGGCAATTATTTGAAATGTTTGACAGAGTATAAATAGATATGTCACAGTTGCAGTGTGGCTTTCTTAGTTTTGTTGCTAATGGCATTGGTATTTGCAGCCACATCTCAAAACTCAGTAAAAGCTAATACTTGTGCAGTAGCAGACTGTTCTTCTAGGTAATGTGGAACTGATGATTTCAGGAAGTGTCTTATTAAAACTTTACAACAGAAATGTGAAAGAAGAAGATATGAGAGTCATGCTGCTTCTTTCAAATAAGACATCTTCAACAAGAATGTCCCAATTGTGTTAATATAGTGTGTTAGTTTCTATAGAAATGTTCATTCCAAAAGTTCTTATTGGCATCACTGAAAAAAAAAATGCCTAATGAAGGCAGATGGCAGTATTTGAGTTTTTGATCTTTTGGGTTTTATAATTTGTTTTTTTTCTGGGGGAGAAAAAAATTCTTATCCATTATACTGTTGGTAGAAATAATAGCTCAGATCTCAGTAAATTAAATAACCTGAAATATTAATGATAATTTTTCTCTCACTTTCTGCTTAATTTCTTTTAGTGAGATCCACATACCAGCGAAAGTAATGAGAATATTGCCAATGATTTAAAAAAACTATGTGCAGGAACATTTTGCTTTAGATAACAGTATATCATATCATTAGGTTTATTCTTTCCCTGGGGAACTCAATTTATTAGTCATTTTCTTCTGCCAGTGTGGGTCTTACAGCCGGTGACAGGAACAATGGCAAAAATATAGTAACAAATCCATAAAAATTGGCAGAGGTGTACAGATGCAATTAAATTATTCCAGCTCTTTAAAATAGAATCTGATCCAGTATCAGGTTGTCAGTTTGTGTAATCAGTTTCCAGGTTTTTTTTAAGCACCTGAGGTCTTAATCCATAGGTCTCATCCAAATAAGTAAATAGAAAGATACCCACAGATTTTAATGTGCCTTGTATCAAGTCCTCATTACTTTATATAAAGTTCTAGGAATAGTCATCTCCAAAGGAGATGTTGAGAATGAAACTCCAACTCACTTCAGAATATCAGGAATTTATTTTCTTTATTTTATGAAACTTCATACCATTGGAGAAGATGCCATCTTTCTTCTAAAGGATAGACATAAATTTATAAGTCAAATTTTTCTTTCCAATGGTTCCAGTACCTACTAGGTCTATATGTGTTATGATCTTAGCTGAATTTATCACATACAGGAATGAACTTGCATGACTGACAGCAGAACTAAGTCTTGGGAAGAACTGAAAATCATGGCTTTCTCACTAAAAGACTCAAAGAGAAATACTAAGTTATTGTTCTCCTGATTCCTTCTCAGCACTTATAACTGCTACTCTGAGAAATATTTTACTATTTTATAAGGCAAGTCTGCCACCAGAAAGTAGAGAATGTCAAATGATAAGTCCATAGATATAAGACTTTGGCTGTACTGTTCTATGAACAATCTGTTTCAAGAGATCGGAAATAATTGATGAATGCTGGAAATTGCTGTGAGAGCTGGTATTTTATAACCACTGTAAGGATTAGCACACATTTCCTGTAAGAATAAAAACAGACATAAATTACATCGCAATATTGAAATGGGATAACCTATGCAAGATATATGTTTGCTTATACATGCGCACATACATGCATATAAATGTATATACATATATACAGAGCAGCAGGGTAGAAATAGAGAACAAATGAGCAAGTGTAAGAGGTTTTTGCCCCGTTAGGTAAAGTACAATTTTACTGTTGTTCTGCAGTCAGACTAACTGCAGTTGGAGTAGGTAAAAGCTTCCCTTAAAAGTAAAATATGATATATGTACATTATATCTCTACAGTATATCTTATATTTCTATGTCATATTGTAAGGTATAGATGGTATACACATAATAGACATATATAGCATAAAAATAATGGTTCGTGAAAATAATATGCTGGAAGCCATCTGTGCTTCTCTATGAGACATTTATATGACATGCTTTGCTTCCTAGAAAGCAGTCATTTTGCCTATTTGTATTGCACTATCTGTGACAAAGCTGGCTAGCACCCAAGTACCCATCAGAGGCAGGCTGCTTCTGTTAGCAGAGGAAAGGAAGCAAGGTGCACATTTAACTCCTCATTCTAAGTGAAACTTTATGCAGAGATGGACTATGGACTACCTCAGCAGCTTCACAAGAGAGGTTGGGTACCAGGCTTTCACAGTACCTCTTATGGTCTTGTTCGAGCAGGAGCAAATGGTTTCTAGGACACAGAAGCAGCTCTCTGGTGTGTTCTGGCTATGGCCAGTTCTTTGGTGTGGGGGTCACAGCTTTGTCTTTTCCCATACCTCCCACCGTCACATATAATCTTGCTCTGGCAGGACAACAGAGTGCCTGCATCAGGTGGACCCCAGGAGCCACTAATGTAAGAGGGTCTTACTAAGCTATGAGAGTGAAGAGTAAGAGCCCAGTTCTTCATGGCTGTGTTTCGGTCAATGACTAGTCCAAAATTCTTGTCTGCAATTCCCTCACTGGACTTTTGCTGTTTATTTTTGCTTGGTTCCAGTTAATTTCTGCACATTTTCATATTGTTCCTATCAGAGGTGTAATGATTTCTAGGAAGGAGCTGGCAGTGACAATCAGCCATATGCCTAGTGGCCATGGAAGTGTCTGATTCTATACAAACAGAAAAGAGGAGGAAGCACACTGAAGATGTGGTTTACCTGAGGGGCTAAAGTAGTCAGATATCAGTAAGACAGAAATACTCTAAATAGCTGGAGAACACCAAAAGCAAGAATTTGGAGTATGAGGAGTCATGGAGGGTCAGGTGCCTAAGCATCTGGGGAAAGGAGGAAGAGACTAAAGAATGAAAGAAAGACTTAAGAGGATGTAATCAGTGCAGAGGAACTTCAGAAATTCATTTTCAGCAGTGAATAAATCTTCAGAATTCAAAACAAATTTTTAAGTATAACTCTTCCAAGGAAGTAGGTGGTCTGTTTTAACAGGAATGTAAACTTCATGTTCCCCAGTATGGGAGGAAATCGCAGGACATTTCAATACAACACACATAAAAAGTAGTGGCTAGTGTGAGAAAATTTCAGCAATGCTGGGTGACCAAACTCTAGTAATTTTTCATTCCACTTACAGGGGTGGAGCAACCAGTAAATTAAATGAAAAACACTATGAAAAGTATTCATTGATACAAGATACTACCATCTGAATTGTGTTTTGCTGTTAACTGTTCCATTTTGTAGAGATTAATACAGGCATCTTCCTTAATTTATAGTATTTAAGAACCAGGATACATGGTGAAAGTAGAATTTACTTAACTGCAGTTTAATTGAAATAGATTCTTCTGAGTTCTTCTGGAGGATGGGAATGCTGGAACATAGTAAGGATTACTGTAAGGAGTAACATACTAGAAAAAGGTGAGACAAGCGAAATGAAACTTAGTATACCAAATTTCATATGCTAGCAAAAATTGTTTTACAAATATTCTTTTGAGAGAGACCATTTGCAAAGCATAACAAGGAATGAAAATATAACATAATACACTACCTGAAAAGGATCATTTAAATATCTGAGCTATTACTAAATGGTGTCAGACTGTTTAATAATACATAGTTCTCAAACCATAACAGACTTAATATATTATTGAGGTGAAGTGGTAAGCCCTGCTGCTACAAGAATATACTATGTTTATGTACTTTATGCAAATCCAGAGAAGCTTTTTAAGCAATTGTTCTATGCATGGAAAACAACAGCCTGAAGTTAATAAGATTGTTTGTAAAGGAGTGTATCTGATGTCTATTACAGTGCGGTTTCTTTTTTGTTGTTTTTGCAAGTGAAGATGTGTATAGCTGGATGCTGAATATGCTTACTGGCTTTTTATGCTATTTGTGCCCTACTTCACATTTCACCTTTCTGTATCATTCTTCTGAAATTTCCTGGGTAGGCTTGGCAGTTTGATTATGTAGCATGTGCCTTTTGAAAATATTACCTGTCCTCTCTGTTACTTGAATGCTCAATATTGCTTGTATTGTTGCTTTTAAAATGAGTGGTTTTCCCTATTAAAGTCTGTATTGAGTTGAATATCAAATAATAGCATTTTCTCCTCAATCCTGCTTCTTTTAGGGTAGATTTAAAGAGTTCTTTGCAAAAGCCAATATATCTATTACCTTTATGAGAGACCTTAGCTTGCATGCAAGAGACATTTCCAAAAACAAATACAAAACCCAAAAAGCTTTCTAGGTTTCTAGCAGTTTCCACAAAATATGCCTGATTTCAACCCTGTTAAATTATGAAAATATATACCATAAGGCTTTGTTTAGAAAAGCTGAGGTGGTAGCCAGATTGCTGGAAGAAACATGAAAATATTAATGATTGAGTTCTGCCTGGCTCCCACATTCTCACTTCCTGAATCAGTGTAGCTGAGACATAAGGATGACACATATTGACTGTGGGGAGGGAGCAGCAATTATTTGCCTTATTATATTCCATGGCAGGCATGTAATAGAGCAATACTGCGCCAGCCAGCAAAATAAGAAATTTCTAGCTTGTCTGTCCTTCAGCTTGAAGGACCATTTTACATACTTCTCAGAGTTGGGTATATATATGGAAACTAGGACCTCACTGCAAAGAAGAACAAAAATATTGAGATGTCCCTCTAGATTCTACTTTGAAGCAAGACAAAATACCAAGAACTATGAACATCACTCGGTTTCCATATTAATGCCCTTGCAAGGAGGTAACTGTGGTTCATTAGCTCCAGAAAAGTTACTGTGATTTTTGTAGCTTTGTGTAGTCTTTCTCCCACAAGGTAAAGCAAAGGTATTTTAATTTGTTTAGTCGCTGTCAAGTGTCTGTACATGTTACTTTGTTTGTTTATTTCATAGATCTATTTGCGATTCTTGGACTATGAAATGCAGAATTCCAATGAATGCAAAAGGAATTTTGTAGCTGTCTATGATGGAAGCAGCTCCGTGGAGGATTTGAAAGCAAAGTTTTGCAGCACTGTTGCTAATGATGTAATGCTGCGGACAGGTCTCGGTGTAATCCGCATGTGGGCAGATGAAGGCAGTCGAAGCAGCCGATTCCAGATGCTCTTCACATCCTTCCAAGAACGTAAGATCCTAATCAATGCATCCACTTCTCAGTTTGATAAATGATACAAGTCCCCAAAACTGTTAAAGTTTTCTTCATGCAGACTAGTCACTGAAGAATGTTTCCAAAGAAGCTATGCAAATATTCAGAACAGGTTTTATTCCAAGAATCTATAGTATGTAATAATTTGTAACACAGCAGATAAAGCACTGGTTTCAGAGACAGAAAGACAGGTGCAAATAGTCATGACCTATCCAGTTGTATGACCACAACTTTTATGGCTGCTATGTCTCAGTTTTCCTTTACACAACATGAAAAATAATACAGTTTTGAGAGTTTTTATCAAGCCTGAACTTTTTCTGTGAATTTTATTTTTAAATCTCATTATGACAGGCATTTGAAAAATACTTTATGATTACTTTATCACAAATGGTGGATGTATATGTGCGTGTTCCAGAAATGCATATATAACAATAAATTGTATGTGTGTGATATCATTAAGCAGAGAATTTTTTTTTGTAGTAATAATGCTTTTCTAAAGTCTTACATGATGTTTTGGTTAATATTCTCTATGTGCCTTGCTTGCATTCATGTGTTTATGATTTCTGGACTCAGATAACAAGCAAAACAGCCTTTGAAAGAAACAAAAGTTAGTTCTAGCCGGTTTAAAACAAACAAACAAACAAACAAATCACAAAAACCCCTCAAGAAAACCCAATAATCCTATTCACTGTAAAAGAATAGCACAGGGTACCACCTGTGAAAAAGTTTGATTTGTTTTCTTTGATGAACATAGTGCATATCTGGTCCCTTGAGGAAGAAGTATACTCACTGATTTTCACATGCTGATTCATGTTCATTTTTAATGCATTTTTTGGCTTGTGCGTCATGTGTCTGACAAGGTTTCTGTGTGGCTCACACAAGGTTTCTGTGTGGCTCTCAGTGATTGGAATGAAGCACAACCCTACTAAGCACATTCTTCATCTGTATTCTGTGTGTGTATACTCTGCAATAAGGCAATGAGACTGTTGAGAACAGCCTCTGTAATTCCTTAATTATGGCTCTGATTAGAAATTTCTGACAGTCTACATGCCTGAAACTGCATACGCCACTGTACTTTCACACTGCAGCTTTAGGGTGGATTAGAGTTTTCTTGTCTGTAAATCAGTCCAGGGTCTAAAAGATACTGAGAACCCTCAGCTGAGTTGATACTGCCCTTTTCTCATTTCTGCAACTGGAGATGTCTTGAATATTCAAGATCTGATTCATTTTTTCACAAGGCATCCTGATCTGTTACCTTAGAAACAACTGCATAGACACTGGAGGTTCACAACATTTAAAGAACTGGGGAGTGAAACACTGTGATGACTAACTTGAAATGAAGGTTTGAATAAGTGTGCTTGCAAGGCTTTCATGTTTTAAACGAAAGTGAGAAAATGTTTTTTTTTTTCTTTTACTTTTATAATATTCCTAATATGTTTACCTGACATCCTACATCTTATGAGCCACTTCATTCTTGTAAACAGACTGCAGTTAGAATAAACTAACTTCATGGTATTTTTACTGGGAAGTTGAAAATATTGACATGGTGTTTTTTCTGTAAATTTATTCTGATCAGTCACTGCACACTAAAAACTGAAAAATTTATTAAGGGTTAAAATGTACTCTGAGATACATATACCTAGTCTGCTCATAAATAGAAGAAACTGCATCTGTGGTTTTAATGCCAGAAGCTGACTTTAACGATTTAAAGGTGATGCAGGCTGTACTTTCTGTGCCATGTCAGTTGTCTGTAAGTGCTGCCCTATGCTGCAGACTGGTGTTGGCTGTCAAGAGTCAGCTAGAGCAGATGCTGGTATATGCGCTGCAGAACACATCTTGTAGCATGTAAACTGCAGTGCCTTTCAGCAGTGTGTGGGAATAATTAGATCATCTGCATGGAAGAGGAGGAATGTCAGACCTCATTCAGGGAGATGTGCATCAGAGAACAGACACCTGTGTCTCTACTCAGGGACAAAGAAAGAGGAAAAAAAGCTGTTTTGTTTACCTAGAGATGAGAAAGAAAAAAATAAAAACAGGAGATGACATTAATGTTGTGGTTGTGTGCATGGGAAAGAGTGACAAAGTAAATTCCTGTATTTCCTGTTGCTGTGGGACTGACCATGAGGTGTTGTGATCTGTAGCTCCCCAAGTCCATCTCCTTAGTGTGGAGTTGTCAAGACTCTGAGCTCCCTTATGCAAGGCACTGTGCACTTGAAGTGGCTTTTTTTTGTGGAGACAGGCTACTTAGCCTGAGGAATGCTTTCTTTCTGTGTGAGTCTGTTGAGTATTAATTCTTGCTAAACAGCCTTTTTCTTGGGGACTTGACAGCTATGTAGAAAAGAGTTTTCTTACATGAGTATTTTCATAGAGTTTGATTTGCGTATTCTAATTACATTTGAAATAAATATGTGGGGTTGGGGGGGTGGGGGGCATCTAAAACGTGGTCTCACAGGTTTCCAAATCTCTAGCAGTGATGTTCTGAAGAGCAGCAATGCAATAAATATGTCTGAAGGAAAAGCATATAATGCAGGAAGTTAAATTTTCTATGCCAGAAAATCAGTAATGATTCTCACATGATCAAAATAGTAGTAGATCTCTAAATAAGGCTTAATAACCTTAATAAAAGCTTAATAATTCTTAATAGCTGATAATTTAAAGTGATGATCTGATAATTTGCTATCAGCATTATGAGATATTCCAACTGTCATTTTGGGGTTTGTCTGCTTTATAGTCTTTAACATGTCTTCTAAAGCATACATATCTTATATTTTTTTGTGTGTATGGTAGTTACTGTCTACAATAGATTTTAAATTTCCAAGAAATTAATTTAAGAATCAGAAAAAGGAAAACAAGAAATCTGGTATCATCAAAAGGTGTCTCTTCATCTTGTAAGAAGACTTGAAAAATGTGGCTTTGTTTTTTCATCCACCAACTAACTGCTTGTTTCATTTTCCCTGACTACGAGAGTAATCACTAGCCTGATTAATGACAGACATTCTACACCTACAGCTTCTTCAAGGAGCTGCTGCTGAGCAGACACACCTACACTTTAACCTAAAAGCAGATTTGTAGAACCAGGGCATATGGTATAAGAGAAAATCCCTCTCTTTGCACAGCAGGCAAGATGTTCGTTCTCTTGCTTCTCACTGCTATTTGATTGCACTGCTTCCTCTTCCATCCATAGCCCTGTATCACAAATCCAAGATGAGAAAAATGTCATTCCTTCTTCTATTTTGTTTCCCCTTTGAGCTCTAAGCCTGTTTTTAAAGCCCTGCCACATGTGGCTTTCCTAACACAGCACAAGTTCTGTCATTTCGGTTTTCTTCTTATTAACAAAACCGATATTTGGATAGAAACCTAGGACCATGTTTATAAGAGTAGTGCACAGTTTTACTGAGAAGCAGTGCTCAAGTCCTTGTTTACAGCCATAATCCCTGAAGATGATCATCACAGCATGGTCAGTTCTCTAATGGGGAAAAGGCACTGCAGGTATACAGTATTAATGATTGTGTTTATTGTGGTAATACGAAAGAAACCACTGAAATAGGGAACAGCAAAGTGATAAGTGCAACACAAGTGAAGAGATGTTTTCCCTTTGCACTCCCTTTAGGAGTGTAAATAGGTGGCAGTTTGGGTGGTTTTGCTCCCTGCTTCCACACTAATATATAAAAAAGAAACTACCGGGATTGCCACCTTAGTGGTGCGCACTCACCTGTGATTTCCTTCTCTGTTCTGTTTGCAGTTCTCTCTGGTGAATATCTATCTCTTCACCCGCTAGGCATCTCAATAGCTCTCTGACCCTGAACAAAATAACTGTTTGTATAAACTGAACACAGACTGGAGCTCTGAGCATATGCTCCTGAGCTGCCATTCTTTATTTACTTTGTATCTCAAAAAACAGCAATCATGGAATCACATATGAGTGTTTTTTAAAGACTAGATTATCACTGTGTATCTGGCATTAACTATCCATAAAAGTTACATTTATATTGAACACAGATGCCTGAAGGTGACAGAGAAGAAAAATGCAATATTAAGCACATTTCAAGTGTCTAATGGCTGTATTTTAATATATTGGGTTTTGGTTTTGTTTTTTTTTTTTATTAGTAGCAAATGAAAATAGAAATAATTTTACTTTAGGTAATATATTTGTGGTGTACAGTACTAAAACCATTTTGATAATTTAATAGTTTTCACAAAGTAATTGAAACAGTCTCTCAGCCTGAGTGATGGACTGCTCTTTGGAGAGGCCGAAAGAAAACTACTCTTTCAAGGGTGATTCAAGAAACATCTGAAGGATTTGTCTTTTTCTCATTAAAGAAAGAAAGCTCTATATTTCATCAATGAAGAGTGCAAAAATTAAAATTATCTCTACCTAAAGAATTCATGTGCAGAGCATAATGCAATGAGCAGTTCTGACTATGTGAAGAGTAGGTGTGAAATGTCTGCATTCAGTGTAAAATATTTCTCTAACCATTGTTCAGATTGCAGCAACTTCCCATTCACCCTCAGGAGAAAGCAAGACCTTTCAAAAATGTTATGACAAGAGGGGAAGGGGGGCAGGGAAAGAGAGAAGCCTAAAAATAGCAAGTAAGGTAGTGCATTCATTTAAGATTAGGAGTCCTGACTGAAATCCTTGTCTTGAAACAGACTCAAAGGGTAAATCCACACTGTTCAATGAAGTATGACATAGACACTGAAGCTAGCTTGCTCAGGAAAGGAAAGGAGTTGCACTTAACTCTGTACAGTGCTGAGAAACAGTGTTAATACACTGAGAAAAGCACTGCACTCAAGTGGAACTGCCAGACTTCACATTGGGTCCATAACAAGTTAGCTTTTAGCTTCATCCTGTAAAAATATTTTGACCTGGCTGTGTTTGCATTTATAAAAGTATAAAATTTGCCCCCAGAAATGATGCTCAACACACAGAGATAATGTGTTTTGTTATTAATGTCATAACATCACAATAGTATAACACTCAGAATATTTAATTGCTATAGTTCTTCGTATAAATTGGCATTTTTTTGTATAACTTTGCATGCATTACTTGTATTTATTTTGTTGTTTCAGTGAAAGCAGTCATTTAAAAAAATATAAACATGACTGCTTTTATTTCATGTTACTTTGTAAAAATGACATATGGAAGAACTATTAATACTCTTTATGTTTTTCTGCCTTAGGGCTACGCAGGCTTAAAAGAACATATGATCATTTTACATTAATAAATGAAAAAGTGTAGATTATGGGCTCCATATGCATTCCCAAAACCTTCCAAAAGCAAGAAAATACAGACAACTCCATTGCCTCAATTTTTATGAATTTTGAAACCTTCAAATACTGAACTGAGGCTTTTTTGGAATACTGTGACGGTAACCTTCTTGAAAGATAATCGTTATATCAATCTCCTAAGTTGTAGTGGAAAAAAAATATATTTACATGCCAGGTAACAGAAAAAGGGTTGCTATTATTGTAGGATTTTTAAAGTATAAAAACCTGAAGAAGATTCTGAGATGTCTATTCCTGTTAACTCACAAAATACTTTGCTTATGTATCTGCTAGGTTAAGTGCACCATCTTGTGTTCAGTATGAATAACTGTTGCAAAGCAGATGATGTTACATTAAAATTATTTCAATAACTATAAAATCTTCTTATATGTTACAATACAAGATATCCCTACATGTCACACAAATTCTTAAAAACAAAATATTGATATTAAAAATAATGTAGAATGAAAGTGCTTGAAGGTTTTTTCCTTTATTTATATTATTTATATAAAACATAATTTTACATAAAAATAATTATTGGTTCAAATCCAAACTGGATTTAATACCTAGTTTATAGTGTTTTCATGCAGAAAAAATAAAAAAAAATTCAAAAGACTCAAAGTTATTAAAATACATCATGTTAAATTATGTGTATAGTTCTAATTTCATCACTGTGTTATTATGAATTGTTCATTGTCCTGAATATGCTATCTCACTTATTTCTAGGCCAATATCTTGGCAGGGCTTGACTCAAGGCAGCTTTACGACACAGGAGAAATAACATGTGTTCCCAGCTGTTACTTTTAATCTAATTATGAAGCCATCTTTTCAGAAAGTCCTAGAAGGGTTGAGGTTGGAACAGGCTACAGGATATGGTCTAGTCCAATCCTCCTGTTTAAAGCAGTCAGCTACAGCAAGTTGCTTAGGGCTGGCTGTATATAGTTGGGTTTTGAATATCTTCATTGATGGAGTGTCCACAACCTCTCTGGGAAACCAGCTCCAGCACAGTCTTTGACCAGTCTCCAAAAGTTTGTTGCATTTAAGGGGAATTTCCTGTATTTCGTTCAGTGCTGATTGCTTCTTGTCATGCCACTGGGCACTGCTGGGAAGAGCCTGGTTCTGTCTCCTTTGTTCCTTCCCATCAGGTATTTGTATATGTTGATCAAATCTGCCTGAGCCTTCCCAAAGCTGAAAAGGCACAGCTGTCTTAGCCTCAGCTCATATGCCAGAGGAACCAAGCCTTTGATGGTCTTTGTGGCCTTAGTTGGATGTACTCCAGAATATCCATACCTCTCTTGTGCCCAAGAGACCATAACTATGTACATACCCACTGCAGGTGTAGCCTTGCCAGTGCAGAGAAGAGGGGAAGGCTCATGTTTCTCAGCCTGCTGGCCATGCTCTTTTTAATGCAGCCCAGGATACTGGTGGCCTTCTTTGCCCATCTATACAGCCACCCAACCACTTTGTCTATCAACCAGTCCTCCCAGTTTTGCACTGCCTGGAACTTGTGGGTTGAAAGCTTTTAAGTAGAGAAACAACATTCACTGCTCCCCCCTCATTCACCGCTCTCCCCTCATTCACTAAGCCAATTGTGGCAGTCTTGTCAAGCATGATTTCATAAGATCAACAAGACAAAATTCTTGTCCTTCATGTGTTTGGAAATTGTTTTCAGGATTACTTGCTTTGTCATCTTCCCAGGGATCAAGTTGAGGCTGACTGATTGAATGCTCTCAGCATTCTCCTTGATTTTCTTAGAGATGGGGAGACATTTCCTTTCTTCCGGTCCTCAGAAATCTCCTCCAGTCACCTTGATCTTTCAGAGACAATCAAGAGTGATTTCACAATCACATTAGGCAACTACTAGGGGTATTGCATTAGAGCCCATGTCTGTCCAGTTTGTTTAAATATTCACTAACCTGGTCCTCTTCCTTGCTCCAGGCTTTCTCCTTCATCTCAAGAAGGCATACTGTACCTCAGTCTTTTCCATGTCATTTGTCGCCAGGTCCCCTGCCCTATTTATCGTCACACTCACATTTACCCCATCTTGCTTTAGTAGATGACATACCCATAAAAGTCCTTTTTGTTTCCCTCTACAGCCCTGCTGCTATCCTTTCATGTGTCCTTTTTATGTTTGAGGTTAGTCAGGAGCTCACTGTTCATTTGCCGGCTGACTGCCACCTTCACTCAATTTTCTACTTCTCCAGGTAGACAACTATTGAGCTTGGAGGAGCTGATATGACAGAGTCAACAAACTCTCCAGGATCCCCTGTCTTTCCAGGTCCACCCCCCATGGCATTCTTCCAAGCAGAGCCCTCAACAGTGGATTTTTTCCTTCCCAAGGATCAGAGTCATGATCCCTCTTTTTGCCTTATTCCTTCTTTGCAGCAACTTACTCTCCACCATCTCATGATCACTGCAGCAGGGCTGCACCTGACATTCACATCCCTGACTGGTTCTTCCTTGTTTATAAAAGTATGATGCCTAGCAGAACTCCCCTTATCAGCCTGATTTCCTGTGTCAAGAAGTTATCATCAATGAACTCTGGAAACCTGGATTTATTGTGCCCTGCTGTATTGTCTTCCGCATATATCAAGGGGTTAAAATTTCCCATAAAAACAGGACCTGGAAATATAAGGCTTCTTCTAGATCTGTGAAGGTTTCATCTACTTCTCGCCTGATCGTGTAGCTTTTAGCAGACAGACACCAACTACAGTATCTGTGGCTATGGGCTGACACTGGGCTGCCTACTAATCCTGAACCAAAAAACTCTCACTTGGATCCTTGCTCAACTCAAGGCATAGTTCTGTGAATTCCTGCTGCTGTCTCATATAAAGGACATTATATAGTTGTGTGGAAGACCACTGATTGATAGAGTAGGGGTTTTGCTGGGTGGAGAGGTTTGTGTTGCATTATTTAGTTGAAACTAAGGATAGCAGTAGCTTCTTTTTGTGAAAGCATCCACAACCTTTCTTCATATTTAAGTGTTTACACACTGAGGCATTGCCATAAATGGTGTTCGAGACTTAGGTTAGGCCATTGAGTGTTGCTGCCACATGGTTTGCTTGATTCCATTCTCATCCTGTGTTCTGTAACAGCTTCAGGAAAGCATCAGAACCAGATTGATCTTGCTGTAAAAGAACCCTGTTTACTACCAGCTCATGTATCTTTTTGCTGTTACTAGGATGTCCTTGGTGCAGCATCCCAAGACCCCTCTGTTCTGCCTTTTCAAGGGCAAACCCCTTAATTCCTCCAGCATACAATGCGACTAACAAGTTCTCAACTTCCCTTGATGCTTTCATTCATTCCAACAGAAAACCTTCATTAGAGTGTGGAGAATATATTGATTTTTTTTTCCAGCTTAATCACTCCAAGTTCCAGACACCATAGAAACGACCTGACTATACTGATTTTGTAATCATGAACTGAAAAAGGGAGTTGTTTGTCATTAGGTTTAGGAATCATAGATTTGGGTTTTTCTCATGCTAAGTATGTTGCACTTAATCTGAAATTGCTCAGCTTCACCATTCATCCAGTTTTGACATTTATTCACATCCCATCTCTTTCCTCCAGAGTTCAACAACACAATTTAGAGGAACTGAATTTTTCTTTGTTTTCCTTCTTTTCTCTTGTCTTTCATTTCCCGGTCTCCCTGCAGTCAGTTTGCATAATTATCCCTTCTTAAATCTGCTCTTATTTTTCTCTCTAATTTCTGAAACATTTCCTAATATTTTTCATTCTGTATAAAATCTCATAATTCTTTTCTGTACAGAATGTCTTAAATGTCATCTATGTCTGCTGTGCAGTTTTCTCTTTCTCTTCCTTTCAATTCCTTTACTACTTTCCTCTAGTTCTCGTTTCCTACTTGCCACCACCATGCTTCTAAATTCCTGTACTTCACCCTTGCACAACTGTCCTTCTTTCCCTTAAATTGGTGCCTGTTCTTCTGGGAGTTGTTTTTCCTTTATTAATTCTTTTGTTTTTGTTGTTGTTACATTTAGGATTAAATCAGATTTTAAAGCAGCAAGAGCATGTCATAGACATCTAGGAGGTTCTGCCTACTCAGATGCAATACTCTGTCTTCAGCACTTCACTTCTAAGGCCTTTCTTGCCACTCTGCATGTTTTTTGGTGTTTTGGTGTTTGGGGTTTTTTCTTCTTCTTCTTTGTGACTTTATTAACGTAAACTTTCCTAATCCTTTTTTTTTTTCGTTCCCTTGTCACTCCTTGTGCTTTCTCCATTTGCCATGTAGGTCTTTCATTCTTGTATACTTCCTACTTAATAATATGCAACTTGAATGAGTGGCTACATAGGTTTTCTTTGGTTTCCCCTTCATAAATTCTCTCTCTCCATTTCACTTTTTTGCTTAGAGCAGGCAGTGTGATCCTGTCTGTGTGCTGGAAAGAGCTAGTTCCCAAAAGATCCTTGTCTTACCTGGAAGCAGGGACTACAGCTACAGTGCTAAGGGGTAATAGTGCCTCTGCTGAGTTGCTTATATGATGTACCACATCAGGATGTGATGAAGTATCTTCCACGCTCAGCCTTCACTGTCCCCAAATGAGAAGAACAGAAATATAAGCATTTCCCCAAAGCACGCTCCTTGCTAATACACCTGTATCATAGAATCATAGAATACCAGGTTGGAAGGGACCTCAAGGATCATCTGATGCAACCTTTCTAGGCAAAGCATGACCAAGACTAGATGTCCCAGCACACTGTCCAGCTGAATCATAAAAGTGTCCAGTGCTGGGGAATCCAAAGATACGTGCTCTTCTATTCTTTCTGTCCCGTTTAAAGTAAAATCCTTCCTGTAACAAACTTAACACCCAACCAGGGTCACTTCAGCCTAGGGGATGGTATACTAGATTTTTTAGAAAACTGAACCAGGGACAAACGAGTCTGGCTCATTTTTCTGCATTGGCTAAAAGATACAGTATATGTATATGGTTGTATCTGAGCAGATAGTTGAGTGTTTGGGAGCGTGTACAAGTTTTGATGTCATTTACTATTTGTTTAACAGACCATAACTGCTCTAAAGAAGACATTATAGTCAGTTATGGATATCTGAACTTAAGCACTTATTGAAAAGTGGATTTCTTGACATGATATATAGAGTCATTAAGTTCTACAATATAAATCCTCTGTTCAGTCCTTAGCTGGCAAACTACTGAAGCAGTCATCTGCTTTGAGCTAGCCTATACAGTATGGGTATATGTTGTCATAAGAACTGCTTTTAAAGTTGCAGAGGAGAAAAATTGCCATGAAGCATCAAATTCTAAGTATCAACAATATGAGTATCTCCTTTCTGATTACTTATGGGTCTTACGCTATTTTTTAACTTTCCTTTAAAAATAATTATAATAATGCTTGTGGTTTGTTTGACTTTAAAAAAAAACATAAACAGTTCATTTTTCCATGTTTAACACTTATAAAATTTGTAGTTCTTTTTCTAAACCTTCTGGTTTGGTTTTAAAAAAATAAGCATAAGGAGTAATTTAACTTTACTCTGTTTCATAATTTTGGAGTACATCCTTACAATGCTAACACAAATCCCCCAAAACTTGAGTAAGTAGCACAGTTCCTTCTGATGTGTACAATTCCTCCTGATAGCTTCCAAGCTGCTTTTTCACAGTAATTTAAATGGACATCAGTAAAGCCATCATCCTGCAGTTTTAATCTGCATAATTCTCCTGGACCTAGATTCTCCTAGGCTTCAGGGATGCAGAGAACTGTTGCTTTTTTCCAATCTTCATATTTGTGCTCAAAAGGGTACTTTTTAAACTGTAATTTTTCTATTACCAAAATGTTTTAAAAATAAATTTATTTTCTCTGTGTATAAATGTCCAGGCACAGTTGGTATGAGGACTAAGTACGTGCCTTCTTTGAGTCACAAGTTTTCATATAAAACTGGAGTTTTAGCAACAAACTTCAATACAGATTATTTCTCATATACTAGGTATGGCTGGGATAGAGTTAATTTTGTTTTGGATCTGTGGCTAAAACTTTTGGTAACACATCAATGACTCTCCAAACCAATGTACAGGGGGCTAACCTACTACAGCAATGAGAGTCAGACTATAGGAAAGTCCATCTGTTTCAGAACTGAAAATCTTTTGCCACAGAACAATGACTGGTGTATGACATGAGTGCTGTCAGTGCTGCATGTCAACTATTGAATAAGCTCAAGAAATCTGTGTTGTATGGCTTTTTTCTATCGCAGATTGCATGATCACTCCTAGATGTTTTTTGCCACAGAGAGCTGAATGATTTACTGCTTTATATCAGCTTTTTCTTTCTTATTTTTAGCCCCTTGCGAAGCCAACACATTCTTTTGCCACAGTAATATGTGTATTAATAATACATTGGTCTGCAACGGACTCCAGAATTGTGTGTATCCTTGGGATGAAAACCACTGCAAAGGTAATGTGCAGAACTGGAAATGTCAAGTCATTTTGCTTGCATGGGATACAGCATATTATCCTTAGGTTCTTGTTAAATATGTGCCAGATGGGTCAAAGCTCAGGAAGAACAATTTAGGGAGAGCATACATCAAGCAATTGAGAAAATGAAGAGAGGTAAAATTACAGATGGGTTTTCTTTTTAGTGCCTGCATTTATTTTGCTTAGTGTTTTGTTTTGGTTATGTCCTCCTGGCTAGTTATGTCCTTCTGGAAAGCTTTCTGATCACCTGGTCTCTGTTTCCCATACACTCTAAAATGTAATCATAAGTCATATTTTGTTTTGTTTGTCATGGTACTCTTTGTAGTGGAGTATCATAGGGGTAGCAGGTGTCTTCTAGTTACATTCCATGCCCATAACAGCCCAGGTGGGCTAAAAAGCCAAGGTGAAGTGTAATTAGCACTGTAAGAAAGCAACCAAATCTACCTATAATCAAGAGAAATTGAAGAGCAAGGAATAAACACAGGAAATCAAGCATATCTCTTTCATAGGTGGGGGCTGATGTTCCTAACCAGGTGCTGAGAATGGTTTCTAAATATTGCTCTGTGTTTCTGGGGAAAAAAAAACCACAAATCAAACAAACAAAATCAGCATCTGTGTTGTATTCAGAGAAAAGAGCTTAACAATCTGACACTGAAAGCTAGGGAGATAGTTCACTTCCCTCCCACCCTGCCCTCCGTCTGCTGCAGATTTGTTCCTGGAAACATGGGATATGCCAAATTTAGGAACCAATCAAGAAAAAAAATTCAGAATGAGGTGGATTAGCAGTCAGGCCATAAGTCTGCTGAAGCCTGTAAAATCCTGACAAGCAGTGAGATAGGGTAAAACACAAATGAAAACATACTTCAAAAGAACACAGTAAAACTGTGGAATGGAATAATATTCTTTAAAGAAACTAAACATACGAATGAGAAATAATTATCTGTTCTCTATTTATTCAGCACAGAGAAAAACAGAAAAACTTCCCCACTCTTTAATTTACAGAATTATTTTCACCTTTAATTTGTCAAGTACCTTTCTGTTGGGCCTTGTGAGCTTATCCTCTCTTATTTTCTGACTGATTCTAACAAAAAAGTTGTTTGTTGCTGGGTTGATTTTTCTAATTCTGCTACTTCCCCTGAGTCTGTGTCAGTCAGAGAAACCCCAGGTGACTCTACAAAAGCAGGCAATGGGGAGTACTGAAAAGTTAATTTTTGTTATCTAGGAGATTATGAAGAGATGGATGTTATTGCTTTGGTGCCAATAACTTTAATTTCAAAGGCTTTTTATTAAGCCCTTTGATACACTTTAAATTGTCAAGAAAAAATACACTAAACTGGGTGTTGTGACCTAATCACTGTTGTTCAGTCTTGCTCTGCCTGTGGGAGACTTATGTGAATGCTTTTTGACATGCTGCATTTCTACAAGGCGCAGTCATCATCTCATGTGTCTGCAACCATATGAAAGCAAATCACAGAGAAATACTGTGGTGCCACTTTGGGCCCCACAAAGAACTGTCGTGGTTTATGCCCAGCCAGTAACTCAGGAGCACGCAGCCATTCCCTCACTCTCCCCTCTTCTTTCTCCCCCTTCTCCCAGAGGGATGAGGAGGAGAATCAAAAGAATGTAACTCTCTTGGGTTGAGATCAGAACAGTCCAGTAACTAAGGTATAACACAAACCACTACTGCTACTACCAATAATAATAATGATAAGGGAAATAAAAGGGAACCCGCCAACCAATACACAGTCCAACCTGAGCAGCGATCTACCCCTTCCGGGTAACTGCCCCCAGTTTAGATACTGGGCATGACATGCTGTGGTATGAAATACCCCTGTGGCTAGTTTGGGCCAGGTGTCCTGTCTCTACTCCCTCATGGTTTCTTATAGCTCTCCTTACTGGCAGAGCATGGGACTCAGAAAGTCCTCGAGTGTCTCAAACTGCAATTAATGCTGTGCCTTTTTTTTCCCTTCTGTCACACAGAAAAAAGAAAAGCTAACCTGTTGGACCAACTTACAAATACCAGTGGAACTATAATTGGAGTGACTTCTTGCATTGTGATCATCCTCATTGTTATCTCTGTTATAGTACAGATCAAGCAGCCTCGTAAAAAATTTGTTCAAAGGAAAACAGACTTTGATCAAACAGTGTTTCAAGAGGTATTTGAGCCTCCTCATTATGAGTTATGCACCCTCAGAGGGACAGGGCCTACAGCTGACCTTGCTGATGTTGCAGATGACTTTGAAAATTATCATAAACTGCGGAGATCCTCTTCAAAATGCATTCATGACCATCACTGTGGATCACAAGTGTCTAGCATTAAAGGCAGCCGTAGTAACCTCAGCACAAGAGATGCTTCTGTCTTGACAGAAATACAACCCCAGCCTGTAAAACCACTCATTCAGCCCATGAACAGAAGAAATATCCTTGTCATGAAGCATAGCTACTCACAAGATGCTGCAGATGCGTGCGAGATAGACGAAATTGAAGAGGTACCAACCACAAGTCACAGGCTGTCCAGACATGATAAAGCTGTTCAGCGGTCAGTATCAATAGATTTTTGATGAAGACTATTGTGTAAGGACTTGATTGCCCAAACATATTCACTCTTTATTCAGTAAAGACATATTTCTTTTTTATTTATTGTTTAAATTTCTGTTTCCTGATAGCACACACCATTATATTATCTCTCTCTTCCTGTCTCTCTTTCTCTCATCTCTTCCTGTTTCCTGAAGGATCCTGTATCTCAGTTTTACACTTCTACTTTATATCTTTTTCTTTTCTTTTGCCATTTTACACATACATACAGAAGTCAACAGAGAACAGGTATAATTTTTAAAACCCAAAGATTTTGTGTGAATCTAATTTTTAGAAGAGCCACATGCATGTGGTTCCCTTTTAATTGAGGTGGCCTTGACTATCATCCACTATCAGTCTAATATCTCTAAACCAATGCATGAATAAATAAAAACATACATATATTCATTTTGATGCATGGCCAGTAATGAGAAACATAATTCTGGGGTAAAGAAACCCCTTTTCACATGAAACATTATTTTTCATGTAATGAATTTCAGTATTTCCAAACTTTACTCTAGCTGTTCCATTATTAATCACAGTGTCTTGGTTTGTCATAGTAACATATATATGGATAGATAGACTAGAACATGAGACAACATAGTGAATAAAGAAAACTCATATATTTACACATAAGAATGTAATGAAAATGAATCTTTCTAATCAATAAAAAATTGTCAAATATTTGACATATTTTAAAAAAGTCAATCATATTTTTAACAAAAGAAATATTTCTACTGTATATTGCACTTTTAAAGACTGTAAATATGAATGATTAAAAGTTTACAAGTACAAGAAAAAGAAAAGCAGATGCAAAAGCATTTATGAGAAATTTATTTGAAAAATACCCCAGCCACAGAAACTTTTTATATATATTTGTATTTTTCATAAAAGCATTATTTATGCAGTTCTTGTTACTGTTTACATGCCTTCCATATTTTCTTTGCATATTAATACATTTCTGTCTCTTAAAAGTGATTGTTTTAATCTAATTGCATGCCAATGTAAATTGTTCCATTGATATTGATCAGATTAGCAAGTCATACTGTTAAGTATCTATATGTATATATTTTTTCCTATGCAAACATTATTATTTTGAATGAAATAGCCATAACATTCCAGGTTCTGCCTCATTGGGTCTCTAAGCAAACATGAGTCTGAGTACAACACAACTAGGGTCTAAGAGACAATACTGAGGTAAGTAAACATACCTTTACAACAACTGAACAATTTGTTGCTTTCCATTGTATTTGTTATATTACTAAAATGCATGTTAGTTCTCAAATTACATGTCACCTTGTTTGGAGAGGTCCATGTTTGAATAGTGAGAAAACTGGAAGACAGATGACCACTTTAACATTGTAAACAAAGCAAAATCTTTAATTCCTTATTCTTGAAAGCATTGTAGTCATCCCCTAGCTAAACATAATCTTCATTCCAAACACTTTATAAATGCAGATACTTTGCATGGTTCTGGTGTTTTGTTTACTTTTTTTATTTAGGAAAATAAAATTTAAAGTCCCAGCATAAGAAATAGCATGTAAAACCTGGTAATCTAACCCAAGACAGGAAGATATGAAACTATCTATTTTCAGTTCTTGTTATTAATCCAATCTGTTGAGGTGTCAGGGGAAGGGTATGTGATAGCATTGAAAAATGTAGATATTCTGTAGCAGTAATGTTAATGTTTGCAAATTAAACTTCCTTTTTTTGAGTATTTTCCTTTTTTTTTGTATAAATTGTTATCAATGCTTAATCTTAATAAATATAATCTCAGATGTTTATAATGGAGTTGTAGATAGCTGCAGTTTGTCAATTTATATATGTATATGTGTATATATGTATATAAACTTAGATATGTGCGTATACATATTTATATGTATATATTTATACAGCAATTTTACAGGGAAATAATCTATTAATACTTTTAATTCTTCTAGATTAGGTAAATATTTTTTCTGTATTTTTCCTCACAGGTAGAGCATATTTTAACTTTGTTTTGCTTTCAGACAACTATTCATGCAGCCTTTCAAATTCTGACTGGAAAAATCTACAGTGAATTATTTCAATTTCTGAGAGTGGACATGTTTCTAATTTCATTTCATTGCCTTTGTCCAAACCCAAGAAGTACAGACGTATCCCACTTCCTTAGCAAGATATTCCCATTGCACAATAATGTATTATTTTCTAATTGGTCTGCTGGCCACCAAGTGCTCCTTAGTTTTTAAATACATTCGGAGATTTGCTGCAAGCCTGAAGAAGAAATTAGCTCCTGAGATCTGTCCTTTTTTTTTTTCAGTTTTATTTTATATGTTTTATGTCTGTTGTTTACTTATATGTTGTGTGATATGTAGGAGAAGATTTTCATTGAATTTTTGTTATATGTACGTTGTTTTCATTATATAGACTGCTTGAGAATAGCGCGCTCCTGGGTGATTTTGAACATGCTACAATGAAATGTGAAACTATCGTCCTCGGAAACACCAGCTAGAGGTTTTATGGACTCTCTGACCAGCTATTCTCATATCATGACAAAATTCAGCAGTGTTGAGTAAAATTATTAGAAGGCAATAAGACTTTGGTTATTATGCTTATCGGTCATTTCTCTTTTTCTTTTTCTCTCTTCTTTTTGTTGCAAGTTAAATTCCCAGTTTCAGGAACAATTTATTGAAATCAGGTATTTAGCCATTCATAATCTCCTCAATAGAAATGTTTGTTGGATAAGCATCTAGCAATATGACTGAATTTGACATTGAGAAAATAATCTGCATGTATGTTTACTGAATATTTGAGTTGGCAAAAACAACCCTTTATTAGATACATTGTAAAAAGCATGCATTCACAATTATTGCTGTTACTGTTCCATTTCTGTGTCATATGCTTGCTACTTGTAACTTTTTATATAAAAATACATAAAACAATGTATAATAATTTCCTACCTTGAGTTTAATGGCAATGTTTTCTTTTACCAAACATACAAGTCTTGTGTAATTCAGAAGATTAGGTTCAAAATGTAGCTTCTAGGAACCTGAAACACAGGTACATCGGAGAATCAACTGTCACATCCCTCATTTACTGAAGGGCAAAATGCATTTTTTTTTTTAATTATTTAAATGAATTCATCATACACAAAGTTGATGATTGCCTAATTTCAGTTGAAAGGATTCTGGTAACCTTTGTATTCAGTTCTGTACTCTTAACTAATTTATTTCCATGGCAATTAGTAGGAGGTTTCCTTCAGTGTAGCAGAGATTTTTATCAGTCATACAAATGTTATGGCTGGGCTCCAGTTTTAGTGCTGCAAATATAAAAATCTTCCTTATGCAAGATAAACTCAAATTCAAAATTCATGCTATAAACATTAGTAACCAACAACAAAATCAAACTTGTGAAGTTACATTATTAAGGAATTTTTGCAGATTGAAAAGGCACAATTATGTAAAGTTGAAACCCCCCTCATTTAAGAAGTCAATATGCATAAAATTTTAGTTTTATTACTATTTAAAGTGTTGTCTTCCAAATTCTGTTTCAAAACAAATCCCTGTTCCTTCTTAAACATATTGTGTGATTTATGGTTGTTAGATTTTGCTACATAAAATTTTTCTAGTTTTATTGGAAAAGTAGAAAGAATTCTATGGATCTTCCCAAAGCATAAGTAGCTGAGAAGAGATTGAAAGATTGACACAAAAAATAAGGTGATCTGTATCACCTATTTAAATATGTGATACATAATTTGCGTAATTAAAAATACGGGTAATCTGATTTATACAAAACAATTTCTACAAATGTGATTTATAAATGACATGAGAAGAACGAGGGTTTCAGGTATTTGCCTTTTTTTTATACTATATTTGTAGTGTATTTTACATAATTTAATTTTAGCTTGATTAATTTTTTTGTTCTCACATGTTAGCTGCAAAAAAGCAGTCCTCCCTTGGCTGCAGTCATTGAGATTCATTGAGTCATCTTTCAATTATGGATTTTTAGCATGTATTAGTAGTTCATTTGCAAATCAATATCTCTTACCAAGTTCATATACTTTATAACTGTTTTTTTTTTCTTAATCTTTCAAAGACCTCTCTCATGATCCTTTCTTAAGTATATTATTTGCCATATTCATGCATCCATTATAAAATTAGGAAGAACTAAAGACTCCCTAAAGGAAATACATAAACATGCACACACATTTATGTATAAGCTAATGGAGATAGTGCATAAATAAATATATAAGGAGAAATCTAAATATGTGAATTCAGATTTGACTTAATTATATTTGTCACCTAGGGAAATGCTAAAGCCTTGGATTTTAAAATTGCTGTATGTAAGTGCCTAAATCCCACTGAAACACAGAGTTGGTCTAGTCCCTCCTAGAGAAGCACACGATGAAATGCTATAATTTTTCCAGTGAAGTGTTGACCTGTATAAACAGAGCAGGCCAAACAAGGTGAGAATGGTAATGCTTCCTTGATCTTGGAAACTCCTTTAGAAACAAGTTGTCTAATAGCTAGGTATAACCTTAAACAAAGCCACTATTGTGACAAAAGGTGCGTATATTAGGGGAACAGGGTCAAACTCTATTTTTTTCTATTAAAAAATAAACAAAAATGAATTCAAATACAATTAAAATGTTATAACTGAAATATTTAATTTCAATTAATTTTATTCTGTTTATAGTCAGTGTAAATATTATCCAAGTCCACTATACTGCAAACAGTAAAGATAATTAACTTTTATTGGGTTTCACACAATAGCAGAATATCTCATTGTGATCTATAAAACTCAAAATATTAAAAGGGGTTGTTTCTTAAAGTAAATATTTTGCCTTTCCTATGAGTATTTTTTATTATTGTACAGCCACTCTTAAAAAACAGAAAGCAGTTCATGCAAGCTGGTTCAAACAGACAAGATAATTTAAGCAACTTCAAGCTTATGCAAGTTCAGTTATCTATAAAGAGAATGCTAAAACCTGGTATTTGACTACATACTCTAAGCAAGGTTTGACCTATTCTATTACACCTTTTTCATTTTATGGGAAGAAAGTTTGGCTGATTAACACAGCTACATGTGTTCTGTATAACAGCTAATTACGGTGGATTTGCTGGGCTGGTATTAGCTTCATGCATTTTACTGGATGTTTCCCTTAAGTTAAACCAAAGAATGATATTTACTAGATCATTTTGATTTGACTGGTACAATGTGTGTGTAATGTCTAGCTATGTTTGCAGTATGCTTATTTTTTCTATATTTTTCAAAGGTGAGTTTTTTTGTTATCACAGTGCATTACCATATTGTTCATAGTTTGATTTTTTTGGGGGGGGGTTGGTTTTTTGTTTGTTTGTTTGATTTTTTTTTTTTCCTTTTCCCATGGGTATAGTGTTATGTATGTATTTTTCTTTTAGGATGATAGTGTGCACAACTGCTCCCAAACATTTTCCTCTGCCCTATGAAATAAGGACTTTTCAGTTTGTGAAGTCTTCTCTGCATCATCATTTAAAAATCTCAGGAAATCAATTTTGTAAACCATTTCAGTGTAAACCTTTATTATGCTTTTAATTCTAAAAAACCTCTCGGGGAAAAAAAAAAAGTTCTGAGTAATGTTAGTAACTTATCCTTGTATTTTTCTTCATGTGTATGATGGAGTTACTCTCCTGAGCCTAGCAATGATGTAACCAATGGGAAAGAACAGAGGAAGCAGAAATGTTCCCTGCTCAAAAAAAGAAAAAATAAAAGAAAAAATAAGGCCAGACAAAGAAAAGAAACAGAGAAACAGATAAAGGTATGGTAATTACAAGAAGGAAGGGTTGTTGCTCCCACTCACTCACAAATTGGCAGACGCATTTAGGACAGATTCCTTAGCCACAAAATAAAAATGCTCAACTGCCTATGTACAACTCCAAAAGATACTTGTGATACCTGTGCTTTACAGAACACTGTCTTTCAAACAAGAAGTTGGCCCTTTTCTGTTTTCTTGTCTTCTACCTTATGTGCAATCTCCCTGCTACCACGAAGATATTCCAGCTGAGCCAGCTGAGCAAGCAGAGCTGAAAAACTAAGTGATACAAAGAATAAAATCTGAACCATTCAAAACTCTTTAACACAAAAGGCCATATCTGATCTAGAAGTCTCTTATTTCCTCTTTCCTGACTCAACATTTGATATGAAGTCCTGTACTCATGGTCTCATTGCTCTTCTTCATCATTACCGTTGCATCATCTCTTTTCTTTTTGAGGATCACTTTACATATTTTTCACTGCTGGTTTTCATTTCTGTCACAGTGAATTTAGTTCTGTTCAATCCAAATTCACGGAAAAGGCTGAAATTTTACAAGCTCACTGACCCTGTGTTATCTTTGCATCCATCTGGCTCATTCCCATCTATCACTTCAGAGCCATCTTAACCTTACCTTACCTATAAACAGCAAAATGAAAACATGTGATTGCATCATATCTTAACTACCTTTAGTTTATGCAGGACAACAAATGCTATGAAGATGCATGGGAAAAGACTGGAGTATGGGCTTTTAGGGCCACTGGATTTGTATTTTAATGCCTGTGCTTCATTGTTGTCTAGGCCATCTACCTCTTGGATGGCATGCCTGCTCCTGCTATAATTGTACCTCAATGTGCCACAAAAGGAACTCACCTCCACTCCTTTTCTTCTATCAGTGACAGCTGCATCATTGTCAAGCCAAATTTTGTTTCAAGCACTTTTATTTTTCCTCCTATGCTCTATTTATATTAGTACATCCCTTCACACAACATAAATCACTCTCCTAGCCTCCTTGACATGCCTAATAAAACACATTTAAGCTGCACAGCCTGGCAGACATCAGCCAGTAGTGTGGCAGGGCTATCATCAGCAAGGTAAGAACATCAGCTAACAGGAGAAACAGGGGTTGCTGCTTCCCTCCATTATTTTTCCCCAGGAAAAGGAGTCGTGCTGGTCTGCAATCTCCCAACAAGGTCACTATGGGGAAAAGAGAAGCTGCCATCCCTTTCAAGCAGCAAACCGTAGCTAGTAGTAAAACAATCTGAGCAGCCCATGATGAAAAACTGAAACAAGTTTTCTCAGATTTCATTACTAAACAGGCCTTACCAACAACATGCTGCGGCATTTCACCTCTTAATTCTCAGATAAGTGAAGACTGAAGTGCAATACCCCTTTATCCCAGGAAGCAGAATACCATAACTGCAAGTACTGATTCTGTTCAGGGCTCTGGAAAGACTTACAGTTGTTTGCGTAAATGTAGGCAGAAAAGGGCTTATAGGGTCTACAGTGGCAGGCCTGTGCTGCCACATGCAGTGGACAGCTCTGCAATATCTAGTTACTCAGAGCTTTTAAATTTACCATTCTTTATTCTGTCCTCAGCTCCACATATCTAAAATGGTGGTTTCATTGGAAAGTGTTTACTTGAAATATAATTTAATTGGATGTGAAAGGTATCCATGGCACTTGCTGCAGATACTGTAAAAATAATAATAATAATAATGGGGGGGTTTGCACAGGTCCTAGATACATGTATCTGGTTAAATGAATCATTCAGCTGCATTAACTTCACCTGTAAATGAAGACACCTTCCATCTGAGATTTCTCTAACTAAACTGCAGGGCATGATTCATGCTCTGCTCACATTATCCCTCTATATCCTGCTTTTTCCCAGGTTGAACAAAAATTTAAATTAGGAAAAATCAATTTGTTAAAAGCAAATAGCTTTCACCATCTTTAGTAAACCACAGAACACAATTTACTTTGGGGAAGGAAAGCTTCAGTCTTCATTTCTTGCGTAGTGCTAGAGGAGCTTTCAGCATCAGTGAAAATAAAAGTGAGCTGTTCTTTCCCTTGGTTTGAAAAATCAATGTGTCAATGCTCAACTGACCCATGTAAGTAAGAAAAGGAAGTAAAACAATAAAAGAGAATGCCAGAAATCCAAATTAATCATATTTTCCCAGTGATCAATGCAGCAATATTTTTAACAGTTAGAAGACCGTCAACTGAATACTTGGTTGCTACACAAACCAGATCCTAACCCCATTTTGTAACAAATTTTGTATTATCATAAAATTGAGTTCAACTGAGTAATATAAATTATTTACAATTATAAACCTAATATTTAAAAATCTGTTGCAAAGAGCTTTTGTTTTAAATACCCTTTATTTTGGGACAGACGTTTTAAGTACAAATGATTTTGCTGGCCCAAAATAATTACTCTTTTTTTTGTTTGGAGTTGAGTCTCTGCATTTTGAGTTTTCCTTGCCAAATAGAAGAGATTTTTAATTCCTTTCCAACTTTTTCATTCACACATTCTACTGGCTGTTTTGGTGTAGAAAACACCCATGGGGTGATTTTGTTTGATATTCTGAGTATATCTGGCAGCTCTTTAGCAATGAAACAGTACATTAAAGCTCTGCCAGTGAATTTCTTCAACTGTAATCTAAGTTGCATGGCAAAGATACAGGACCAGCGATTTGTGCTGTCATTTGAGAGTCACTTTAGTGACATAAAGAAGCTTGCTAACTTTCAGTGTGTGGGTGGAAAGTCTATACCAATTTAGGCATTGAGCATTAGTCAGCTAGTAATAACTTAAAATTATTAGAAATAATATGAATGTCAGCTCCATTTTTTATTATTGCCATCACATTGATGATTGAAAAAGCATGATATTAATATTGGAAACTTTCAGTTCATAGCAGAAAGGAGCAAAGATAATGTGACATTACTATTATGTATGCTAGGGTTTTCAGATCTGTTATTCTCCTTAAAATCATCTAGAATTCTTAGTTTTATGCCTCCTCATCCTTTTGTAATGCAAACTTTGCACTCTTTATACATCTATTGGATTAACATGTCTTTTGCAATTCAGTAGCTTATCTTGGTGGGGACTCAAAAAAAATATTTGCTGTGATAATCTATAATATACAGATTTTTTTACAAATGGCTATCAGATGCCATTAGAGTTTAGCTGATTCAGTTAATGTGGTGCTGGAAAATTATTAGATCCAAGATGAGTAAAAATAAAAAGAGGAAAGTACTCTGGAAACTGCATGATTTTAGTTCTCTAAGGTTTAATTATGCAACTGGCTTTGATCAAAAGACAGAAATCTCAAAATCTCCACTTTTATGGAAATCTCAACAAGAACATAACATTTATGTAGCATAAAGTTTTAAACACATATCTGTTTGGAGTATATAGGAATAAGAAAGGGAACATTTAGAAACTTTTTAATGGTTTGAAAAAAAGAGTTGTTCTTCTATCTCAGAGTTAAATACTTCTGGCACAGGCTCCTTTCCATAGAATCTGTGCATCATGATGAAGCAGACATTTAAAAATGAGGTAAAAAATGCAGTCTTTGAGAAGCAACAGAAGTAGATCATGGTAGTGAAAAAGCTTACAAGTACGGTGTGTGATTCTGAACCTAGTAAATAATAGCCTGAAATTCTGAAAAACTTAGCATCTCCCTCTGATTTCCGTACTATAAGATCTGATATAAGCTGATACATGTGAAAGGGTAATATCCAATGAAGTCACAAGGAAACTTCTTTTCTTACTGAAGCTCCAGTCTAGCTCCTGAACTGGAATCTTGTCATCCAACCTGTGAGGGTGGGTTCACCATCCCTTGTTGCTGATGGCACTAAATGGGCTGATTATTCAGAGACAATGCTCTTTGTGACAGACCTGTTGTAATTTTTGCTACCACTGCAAATCCCACCTTCACCTGTGACAGCAGTAACAGGTTGGTCTAGTTAAACAACTATATGTCTATATTATCTCGATCTATCTCTACACTTCAGCAGTCAAAGTAGATACAATATGGTAGGTAATTTAATTTTAAATCACTCTGGATTTTCTTTAGCATTCTTGAGGCCTGTTTGCTGATAAACACCCATCTGAAGTATTTTTTGTTGAACATGGTTCAAACGACATTTAGCTTCAGCATGAAACTCTGAACACCAAAAGTTTTGTATCTCACCACCCCCACCCCGACATTTATGTAACATTTTAAGGTTCTTCAGACCCTTCAAGAGCTGTTATTCCGTTGGGAGCCAACTTTTGTCTGTGGTGAGTACCAGCTGGTTCAGAAGGAAGAGGAAAATCTTTGCATCTGAAGATTGGTAATATATTTTCTCAATGTAAAGAAGAATCTGAATACTATAGCCACATGGATCCTTCTACTGCTAGGGTAGAAACAAAACCTAAAGTTTCAGTTAGCTAAGTTTGTGCCATAGTTGTATTTTCAGCATGTGAAAGCAGTTCTTATTATCCTCAGTTTCAAAGTACATACAAGAGAAAGCAGAATGCAAAGGAGGCTGCTGAGAAAAAAAAACAACATCCAAAACTGCAACAGTGGTAAGTAAATAAGTCACTGTACACTTGCGCATAAAATTAATGTACAGTATAAAATGGAGTGTAGCCACTTCTGTTCCTTTTAGACAATTTTCAAATCCTCTAATAAGTTTATGTTTTGGGAGGTTTTTAGACGTGGATCAGGTATTGTCTGCTAAAATGTTTTTTATGGTTGCTTCATATAGTTCTATGAATTATGAACTTTCTACATGCCTAAATACTTTTGAAAGCTGCTAGCCAGACAGTTCAAACATCTTTCTCTTATCTACGTATTTTATAGATTATTCAGAAACAAGAACTGTGGTATGGAAGTCCTGTTGAGCCTAGTATTTTTTTAAAAAATAGGGGACAAAAAAGTGCAATGATGTAATATAAGGTTATGTTCAAGTTCTAAATCCACAAAACCCTGAGAAAGGGCCTTTTAGAGAGAAGGCAGTGCAGAGTTACTTCTGAGGAGCTTGCATTTGTCCTTTTTCACATTCTGATGTCTAAAATGATAAGCATTGTGAAGGAGAAAGGGAGAAGAAAAGCATAATCCAGATTTTTTCTTTCATGTTAATAATAATGCTTATCGCTACATCTACTGCTTGGGTATGTATTGTTTGGGGACAACTCTGTGCTGATACAGGATTTCGGTCATAACATGAATTGCTGATATGCTTGCTTATGCAAGCCTATCCAAAGCTTGTTATTGAAGTTTCATAAAATTCATAAATCCAATAAACATGATCTGAGAATAGCATTTTGCCTTTGCTGTTTTCAACAGGAAATATATTCTAGATTAAAAAATCGCAGGAAGCTCAAGTTTGGACAACAGTCATGAATCTATCCCCTACCCCCAGTCATGCATATAGAGGAGTTTAACACAGACTAATTTGTAAAAGTGCTGACATATGCATACACTTTTCTAACATGGCATGCTTTCCATCACTTAATATGCATATCTCCCAGGTACGTGGATACTCCATTATGAACACAAGAGCTTATATGTCCCCAGACAGCAGTGACCAGTCATCGGATTGCTGAAAACTGCAAATGTGCCCAAGATAACGCTGCAAGTATTTGGACTGATATTGCATGAGGAAGTTGGACAGAGAAATACAAAGGAAGGCATTCATCCATTTCCAGATTATTTCATGCTTGGCATTACAAAATGTATTTCAATTGTTATGATGATGAACATAAATTAAAAAGATTTATCAGTTTGCTGGTACTGTTTTATTCTGGGGAAAAAAAATACAGCTAAAATGTCATGATGCTTAGAAAACATCTAACAGATTATGACTAAAGAAACTCCATACTTACTTTATTTTTGTTTTGAAATTGTTTTTTATGTCTTCCAATCACTCTTGATGAATGTTAAAAGCTGTTAGCCAGGGGAACTTAGTGTTTCAAAGCCAAATTTGCTTTCAGAAGATCTTAGATGGGTTGGACACTTACTGGGATAAATACAGAAGGAGCCAAGGGGAACAATGGGTACTTGATATGTCCCCAAGCCTGTGCCATTGCAGGGAGAATTGGGAAGGAAACAGCCTTGTCTGAAAAACTTCTAGAGGTTTGTTGTTCTCCTTAACCCTATTGTACATCAGAAACCAAAGCACCGTAGATAAAGTCACTCTTCTGTGTAAGTACTTCTTTTGCTGTCATCAAAAAGAAAATGAGAGAGATTCAAGCTGTCTGGTATTCTTTTAATTTATTACTAGGTGATCATTCATCTGCATTGGTCTTAAAATAGAATTGGTCTCTGCTTCTGAAACCAATCTCCCTGGTCCCAGCTCAGTCACTGTCACAGATGACCAAATTCAATGAAGTGGCAGCAACCAGTAGCAACTGGAGGAATGTGACCCCCTGAGGTGCTGTTGTTGGCAAGGGGAAATGGAGGTCTTTTCCTGATCTACTATTAGTGGTCTTTCACCACTAACAACTGATAAGTCATCTTGCATCCAGTAAAATGGACAGAAGGTTTCTTTGGGTAGCTCCTCCTTATATGAACTTGCACCTTCTGTGAACTTACAGCAGGCACTGAGTAGCATAGGGGACTGCAAGCACAAGGGGGTGTGCCTTTTTTCCTCAACTAATTCTCTTTTAATTCCTCAGGTCTTAGTGTAGGACAGGATTTAAATGCTTCAGTAGGGCAGTCAGTTTCTCCAAAAAGACTCAGTGTCCAGCATAGTTATTTCAATGAATTCATAGTCATAGTTATTTTCCTCATGAGTACTTACTTGTTTTTTATTCAGGGAACAACAAATTTAACTACCTCTGTCTGTGACATGTATCACTAAATCTTTCTTATTTCTGTCTGTTAAAATGGAAAGACAAAGGGAAGAATGTAACATATTTTATCAGAAATCAGTTCTTAATTCAATTAGAGCTTCATCTCAGACCAAATGAGCTTACCGGGCTTTTTGCCACAGACTTTAATAAGGTTAGAATCAGACTCATAACCCACAGTTTCTTCTTTCTTCCAGATAACCAATTAAAATATTAAATATCTCAGGGTGAATGCTGCCTTCTCGTCGACCTGTCCCTTGATACTGTGTTATCACTTTTTCTTCTGCCTTTCATTAAGTTTTAATTAAGAATTCTTTTGTATAGGTAAAGGGGGGCTGTTTTATTTTAAAACTTTAGAGAAAAGATTCAGTTTTTGATGGTTTCTAAAACAAGAAAAGTACGAACTTTTTTTTCTAGTGGAGGCTTAATCTACCAAAAGTGCTTGCCTGAGGATGAATTGGGAAATGAGGTGATGAATAAGGGATATGAGAGCAAGCATGCACTCTCCTCTTTTAATTAAAAAAACCCAAAACATTTGATTAATAAGAATTTGGTTCTCATCAAGGCTCTCCAGGGAAAATAAACCTCCTTTCTATTTCCCAAAATGCCCATTGCGAAAACAAGATTAATACTACCGATAGTTGGTTTAATTTCTGAAACCTCATTGCATTCATATCCATTCATTCTTTTTAAAGCTGTCAGGCCAGTGCTTATTATTTTACATCAATGACTACTAAAAATAATCCCTTTTGATCCAGTTTGTGGTACTGGTTGTGCACCTGACAATGCAGGTGAAAAGAATGTGATACCAGGGACTACAGATTCACAAAAGAGTGTGAAGGAAGAGATGTGGGCAAAGCAATACCTCTAGAAACACACTAGAATGCTAGTATATTCTTATACATAGAAAAAGGATACTTTAGTGGTGGAGAAAAGATAGGAAAGAGAAAGGGAATGATTTGTCTTGATTTTCATTCAGATTTGCTCACTACACCATGTACTTGTTGGGTTCCATTGTATGTACCCGTAGTACTGCCTGGCTGCTACTTGAACAAATGTATATTCTTCTCCTTTCAGGTAGATACTTGAAAATCATAACTTTGGTCTAAGCAAAGATTTTGTGCTACAATTACTGACTTAGCCTGTATGTTCAAGGTGAAAAAGATATTAATTATCTCTCTTCTGTGCAGGTACACACAGCAAGATGATAGCTGGTGATCTTTGTTAGGCATCTGAAAAATAAATGTTTACTTGGAGTTAATATCTGTAGGGGGATAGAAGGCAGAAAATAAAATCCCACACAATCTACTGACTTGCTAAGTCAGTAAGTTAGTTCTGACTATGTGTAATGTAATAAAGTCTACTAACTTTTTTTATTGTATAAACCAAAATTACACTGTCTAAGGTGTTAGATGCATGACAGTGATTCCTGCTTCTTGTAAGAATTAAACTTGTCTGCTTGCAAGTCTTTCTAATGGCAAAACTGTCCTGTGAATTCATCATGGCCTTGTTTATTGACTTCTCTAGGTCTCCAAGCAACATTGCAGGCTGATCTGAAATATCTGTCCAAAATGAATATTGAAAGATTTAGAATAACAAATACCTTTGTCTAATTGTTGACTTAAAAACTAGCTTAAACAGTGTATTGGATGCCATCATAGCATTAACTTTTCCCTCTGATAAAGGTGTTTGAGCATTTTCATTTTTCCTTGCTATAGATGAAGTAAGGAAAAAAAAAAGAATTTTTCTCAGTACAGTATTGTGTTGTGAAATCTTCTCCAGCAAATCATTTTATTATACTAATACTTTTTCTGTCTGAAAATCAACAGGGAACATGTTCTATGCACTGTACATTTTGGACAAACTTCAGGGTTTGCATTTTGGCCAGTGTCAGTTTAAGGGCAAGAATTTAACATTTGTTTAGCTAAATGAAATGGGAGCCATAGATCAAGATATTATTTGCAATCCAATGATCCTGGCTAATTTTAGTAGCCCAACCCTATATGACTTGAGCAAGAAGTTGCTAAGTGTCGCTTATTGATCTTGCTGATCACAGCTATACCTTTCATCTAGAAAGTGGTAAATGGACATCCTTGGATAAATTCAAAACCACATCAAAACAAATAAGTGCTTTTTATTTAAAAAATTAGATATTAAAAAAAAGTGAAACTTTTTTTGGTCTATACTGGCTTCAGACAACAACAGATGACCTACATGAATTTTCTTCTTTTTTCAAATGATCTAGGTGATGGAGGCTTTCATTTTTTTCTGTCAAGTTTAAGAGACTGAGATTTGAATGAAAAAGTACTGATTAGATATGAGTTTAAACAAGAATGAAGAGGTGGAAAAATGTACTGATTCAAACTGAAAAAAACCCTTGTACTTCATCTGTTCAACAGGCTTGGAATCGAATTAGCTTTTGTGTTACTAAATACTAAATTCTAAGCTGAAGTAGTGTATCTGAGCAGAACTTAGAATCATAGAACTTGTTCAGTGAAGAAGAAAAACAAATAAATGTCACAGACATTTATGTCAACTCAGGTGCTCCTTGATGTCGCTCTATGTGACATGTGACTATGTGAGTTTTAGATGTTATTAAAGATGCTGTAGATCAAGGCAAATTTTCCTTTGCCAGAAACAGGCAGTCTGTAAAATGATCTGTTTATTTTACAGCAAAAAAAAAGAAATAAATAAAAAAATGTGGGTTTCTGTTTGCTTGGGTTTTTTTTTGGTTTTTGTTTTTTTTTTTTTAAATTTTAAATGCAATGAAGAAAAGAAAGAGATCCAAACCCCCTCAATTTATTCTAATATTCAGGTATTTTGGAGAGAAGTACATGATTCTAAGGTGATTCATACTATGCATGCAAACTCTTTTTTCTATATATTAAGTTTATACTTATGCACATGAAAAATAAATCCATTCCTCTGGAAAACTGGCACATTTTTTTATGCAGATTTACGATCTGCTTCCTTTATCTCTAAATTAATTATTCTAAATGTTAGCAGAAGGTTTTGGAGTTGCTTTAAGCTAAAGATTAGTAGTCAAACAGTATTGCAGAAATGGTTCTGATAAAATATCTGAAGTAAAAGTGAAGGCAAACCCAGTTCTTCTTCAGCTCAAAACTTAGTTTAAATTGATCTATTTCACTGGCTTAGTGGTAGGGTAATAACATGTCTGCAAACATTACAGTGAATGTGCTGATCTGTTAATAGTAAATCCTATTGAAATTATGGTAAACTTAAACTGATTATTTATTAAAAGCTACAGTATATTTTAGAAAGTTTTTTATTATAAAGCGCATTCCAACCTACTATTTTTTAGTGAAACACATAGTAATCAATTACAAAATGAAATTACTTCTACTTTTGAGCCATTCTTGTCTGTATGAATAACCAAGATAAAATAGTAAGTGCTACTAATAGCAACTTAATGAAGTGCAAACAAAGGATAACACTAGAGCTCTTTTGGAATGGCTGATCTGTCCAGTAGTTTATCAGAAATACAAATTTTAAACAGTACAAGCACAAGCTATATTTGTTTCAAATTTTTATTATAAATCTGATCATAATACAGACATATTTTTTACCTGATTTTAATTACACTGTAGTAATTCTGTCCACTTTCTATCCCTGTCAAATCTTGTGCTAATATAACATTCACACTTCATGTCTTTTAAGTTCTGAAAACTTAAAGCTGTTATTTTTTGTAATGTTAATATCTATATGCCACTTTTCATTGTTTATGAACTGATTGTGCTTTGTTGTGCAAACTGAGAAAACACTATGAGAAACCTTGTATCTTACCTTGTCTGTTTGTTAGTTTAAAAATACAACCAAAAACCTAGTATAGTTAACTGCACTATAATTTTTTGATTCATCAAATCGGAGCCTACCCTGTGTTTTTGAAGTGTGCACTGAATAGCATATATTTCTTTTGTTTCTCTTGTTCTTGCTGCTTTCTTGTTAGGATGCTTACAGATTTTGACTGAACTGGTGGGAATGAATATAACTAGGAACTGGAAATGTTCCCAGTCAAGGTTTTAATGTCGCTGAAAAAGACCTTGTCTTCACCTTTCAAAATCGAGTGGACAGCAACCTAAAGTGAAATTGTTCTGCTGAAATTGATGGGAACTTAGGTACTCCAGGCTACTGGAAGGACATCTTATTATTAATCCCGCATTTATGAAGACATTGGATTTAGGGCATGATCCAGAGCCCATTGTAGTCAATGGGAGTCTTTTTCCATTGACTTCAGCGGGGTTTGGATCAGGCCTTTACTTCCTAAAATGAATTGGGTCCCAGCGGAAGTCTGCTATAAGCAAGTGGCATCCTTTCCTGAGATCTTAGAAGATGCTGAAGACACCGGTATACTCATACTTTGCTCATGAGTATGGCTATGTGTATGGCTCATTTCCAATGGGGAATCCCCAGTGTATCTTAAAAGCAAAAAAAAAAAGCTTAAAGTCTAAGTATTTCCAGTCACATTCAAAATAGTTTGTCTAGAAAGCAGGGCTTCATATTCCTATCATAAAATGATAAATTATGAGAAACAATGTATATACATTTCTGAGTATGTCTTAGTTCCAAAGGGAGAATTTAAGTTTAAAGCTCCCAGAAGTCTAGCGTTTGGAACTTTAAAATTCAGAAATAAAAACCAATATCACTAGACACTTCACTTTGTGTGACAATGGTTGTAATGAAAACTAATAGTGACAACACAAAGTCATTGATTTTTCTATTGGAGTGACCGTTTTCAAAAATTTTATTTCTATAAATGGGATCTAAATATGCTACAAAATTGAAAGAAATTAAAGTATTTCTTTAAAAAGAACAAATAGTAGGGGGTTAAAAAGTTCCTGTTTTGTTGTTGTTGTTTTTCCTGAATAAGTTTAAATATTTTTTTTAAATTAAAGAGCAAGTAAAAGAAACCTAAATCCTTCCCCACCTGTTGAATCTGTGTACTTTCCAAGGAAAAATTCTATTTCAAGTCATGTAAATGTCTGAAATCTTGAAGGCCTGTAAAGCATAGTCTGAGCGATGACTTCAAGGCTTTTGGCTTTGTAAGCTTGATAAGTTACGTGATGTAGGTACATAGATATCTGCAGGACTGTCTCTGAGCTAGCTGCTCAGGATTTCCTTTACAGATAAGCAACTTTGTAACAGAAATCTTATTATGCTCATGAAGTTGTTTTAAGTCTGTCTGATGAACTGTGCCTCAAAACTACCTCTATCTCTCCACTCATTATGAGGAATAAATATGACAACTCAAAACATGTATACATTTGCACGTATGATTTGCTTCTGCATCCCTTCAGATGCAAACTGAGAACCTTAAAAACCTTGTGATCAGGACTAACAAAAAGCCTGCAGTCAAGGCTAGAGGTTGAAGAGTGAAGGTGTCTCAGAACGCTTTTTGGCTTCCAGAAATCCTTATTATAATATTGAGAGGACCTGGACACAGCCAGTTGCAAATTCCACAGCTCTAAACCAAAATATTTGCAAAGGAAAGAAGAGGGAGCCTGAAAAATATCTGTCAGATGTTCAGAGACATCTCAAGTCCAGACACTCTTGATACCTTCTATTTTCTTTCTTTCCATGTGAGGGTGTTTGAATCTTCCATTTCTGGCTGGCAGCCTAAAGTTTCAGTCAAAAATTGTCATATTTTTAACAGAGCATTCTGTCTTCCTTTCCTAAGAAGATGCATGGAGAGAAACGAAATGTCTCTGAAAACTTTGTTTTACCTGGAACTTATACAGAGACTTATCTGTAGTATGTGCATAATATTTGACAAATCTAATCATCTCTAGTGAAAAAATAGTATGGGGCAGGTTGTTGGTGCTTCTGAGGCTCTTCCACCCTCTACAATAATTCCATAAAGGTACAGATCCCTGTCTGACAGCAACTGAGCTTAAATGGAAATGGAGCTGCTTGAAAAAAATCTTTTCTGGAAATATAATGATATAGTGGAACTTCTTAAGAAGTCTTGCTTTTACATCTAATCCAAATTTCTTTTCCCATTACAAACTGAATGCATTAGTCTTGTTAGTTAAGACAAATTTTACAGGAAAATTCATAGTCAATGCTTTGTAATTTGGATCATTGTTTCACCTGATAATTTGTTTTCTTAGGAAAATTTCTTTTTAGATGACTCTTGTCATAGTTCATGTCTTGCTTGATTGGTGTGACCTTTTTTGACACCATTTATGCAGTTTACAATGTTGTATAGATCAAAAATTACCTTTCAACACTGGAAAGGTAGATTATTAAGTTATGAAAGTTATATTTTGTGCGACAGATTGGTATGACTATAGTTTTTAATGCAACCAAACCATAACTCTGTATGTGTAAATTGGAAATATGGTCTTAAGATTGATTTTGGGCTACCAGTTTCTGAAGGTTGCACTCAGGTTTCCTAATAAATGTTGCACTCACTTGTTCTTTTGTAGAGTTTTTTCAGTTTATTATTTTCATATTACTAGTTCTTAGACTTCATGCAGGAACATTAATTAAAACTGTTAATGTATTGCCTGCTCTAATGAATCTTTTTTTCCTCACTTGCAAGAGAATGGTGCTGATATGTCTCCTTATATTCTTGAAAAATACTATGATAACACTACTAAAAAAATTTGGATTTTTTTTCCTTCATATTATATAAATTACTTCTGTCATCTATGTTATTAGATTTTAATTCGGTAAAGATGAGTTAACAAACTGTGAAGGGGGCACACTATAAACCTTTCAACAGCTTTGGCAAGAAAAGTCATACAAGGAAAATATGTGTGCAAAGATAATGGGATTTGGAGGATCAGCAGTGTGAGTGACAGATGTTACAAAAGGACTGTATATAGTTTTATGATGATGAGTTACATCTTCATCTTGAAACGGAATCTGCGTATGTGTGATAATTCAAAGTGACCAAATTACAGGGATGTCAATAAACTTTCTTTTGTCTACCTAGTTTTTTTTTTTTAATTTTCTTCTTCTTTGAAATAACACAGAAATCTGAAATTCAAGTGTTCAAGTATGTTCAAGCATTCCACTGTAGTTTGGTAAACTGCATATTGTCCCAGCTCAGACAGTGTGTTCTGCAGAAACTTTGTATGTTACCTCTAGAACTTCATGTTGTCTACAGACCAACTAAGAGTTGCTGCCGTCTTATCTTTAAAATCTTTCATGTTATGTTAGCTGTGTAGATATGTATGAAATTACCACTGTCTCAAATACATCAGGAATATCTTATTGCTATTTAATTAAGAAAATCAATCAAAAATGATGGGGAACTGATTGTCTATATAGGTTTGTTTTCTCATTGATTAAGGTTTATTTATGATAATAACTCAAAATCATACAGAAAAATAATTCATCCTCTCATATACAAAAAGAAAACAAGTGGGTGCTGATATGAAAATTGATTACTTTGTTTTTGTGTGAAACATTATTGGCAAACAGTACTGATTACTTTGCAATGCATCTAATGATTGAAATAAGGCTATAAAACAATCATTACTATGTAGAGACATCTTTTACAAGTACTGGAGAGTAATAATGTTGATTTTGTACAGAAGCAATGCACATTAAGAGAGAAACCATATCAAGGCCTCTTAACCTTAAGATTTAAAAAAAACAGAAAGAAAAAGAAGCATTTTGATTCACAGGTGACTGATTGTCTCAAATAGATTTACGTCACTGGAAATTAGTTTCATTGCTTAGAGTTGGTATATCCCAGAGTACTAGCATGTCTTGAGTTTTGAGAGCTTGAAAGAAAGTCTCACTGTCCATACTCACCTATGCAAGGAAAAAATTACTGTTTCTTAACTGATCTGTGGAAATGTGCTACACACACTCAGACATTCTCCTTCATACACATTTGAACTATTTGCTATTCGCTGTTTTGACGACTCAGTTTCAGTACTTCTGGTGTGTTCGATATTTGAGAAAAATTTTTGGAAGATGTTCCATGAATTATATGAATAGCAAATATAGATCTGATTTTGGTATGTGTAAAATAACATGCAGAAATAGCTTCAGTTTCTTTTTCATGAAGTTCCAAAACCACATTTCTGTGACAGTACAGGATCTATGATCTGTAGATGTCTGTTCAGCCTGGCAACGTGCACTGTTGTCCTTGTTAAATACTACCCACGAAAGCTGATCAGAACTACAGTGGATCAACCACTACCTGATTTTCATAGGCACACAGACATGTATGTTTCAACAGCTTCACCATGCATAAAACATGCATCCTTTACATGCCTGTGGTGGGCCTCTCCTATTGTTCCTCTAACTAATGAAACTCTCCAAATGAAATATTTTATAATTACTTTCTTCCATATCTTTTATAAATTGTTATCACTTACTTATAAATTCTGCAGCTGAAGCTCTGCATTGTTGTCAACTACTACAAACTGCCAAATGAAGTTGAAAATTATAAATGTCATATAAATGTGATGTTGAACACAATAACTGCAACTATTAATTTAAATTTCAAATTATCTGGTGTTGGTGTTCGAATATCACTTAACCTCCCAGAGTAGCACTGAAGGTGGTGACATTATTTTTGGTTTTGGTTTCTGGGGGGAGGGGTTGTTTCTTTATACAGAATGCCCTGCCCTTATATTTTTTTAGGCTATATTAGCTTTGAAACAAAAACTGTGTAGAGTAGTTTAGCTTTAGTGACAGACTAGAATATTTTCATTTCAGTCTGTGAAGCATTAAAATTCTAAACCCTGAGTTTCTAATGTTCAGAGAAGAGAGTGGTTTTAGATAAATTAGTTTATTTTGAATCCACTTCTACATAACACACTGAAAATACAGAACATAAATTTGTAAGGAAATCTCACAGGTGAACTATCAAACTTACATTTTGCTTTCTGTCTTTCATAAACTTGTCAGGTTAAAAGGACATAAAGTTTTCAACAAAATTCCTTTATTTTGTCAGGTACTCATCTGTTTGTGTGTGTGTTCTTAAATTTCGTTTTTGTATTTTATAGCACTATCTCTTCCAGGTTTCTGATTTATTTATATTCCAGGAGTAACCCAGAGGAAAAATAGGAAGATGATTCTGATATTGCATATTAATTGCCAGAGCTCTAAGAATAAAACATAGGTGTTTCTATTGTAGTAGGAGATAAAAATGCATTCTTTTGGCTTGTGGAAATGTTGAAAATATTGTATGCTTTCACAATACCAGATGGTTTCCAATTACTAAGGCCATTGCTTGGAAGACTGTTTTAGTCACTGACAAACTCACATCCTATTTGCATTTAAATGGCTCTCAGATGTACCTAATAGCTTCACAATATGATGCTAGTAGGGGCACAATTGTATAGTCCAGTTCTATATGGTAGCTTTACTGAAGTAGACATTAGACTGCTGTCTGTATAGAAAATGAACGTTTTGGATTGAGTAAGTGTATGTGGCTGTTGTGTAATGACTAGCTACCTTTTACTACATTCTTCAGAACAGGCTTCACACACACGCACATACACACCATAAAAACCCTCTATCTTTAACATGACAAGACACTTTCAACTTTTTCATTATAATTTTCCCAGGGCTAATACAGTATTGAATGCAATGAAGTAAAATGAATTGCTTCCAAGTACTACAGGCACTGTGACAGAAAAAAACCCAACAACTCATTTTACTTAGAACAAAGAAAAAAAATCCATTTCTTTATGTAAAGCTTTCATCATAGTACTGCCAGTACAGAGTCATTATTGCATTTCATCTAAAATTGACTGAACTTTGCTTCAAATATAAATTTTATTTAGTGCAGATTAACTTCATAGAATAGATTGTACAAAAACTGCACTTTGCTTCAAAGGCAACAGCTTTGCTGTGTTGCTTGTGAACCCTGTGTTGGCAAAAATTTATTCAGAAAATGTGTGTTACATAAAACTATAGATATTTGAAATTTTAGGCAACAACTGTGTAATCCCCAAACTTGTACACTGCTGATCACTGAAGTACAGAAACTTTTCTTTGAATATTTTTTAAAGAATATGCTTCTGGATTTGACTATTCTAAGATCAAATGGCCAAAGAGCACTTTTTCTGATTTCTCTAATTTAGTGAATGTGATAAGGTGGCTATTAAGAGATACGTGACTCTATCTCCATCATATTCATGCAGAGGCAATCCTAAGAATTTTTCCAGGCACAGCAATTTCATTTGCTTACAGATTTACTGTAAGATTCTTAAAAGTATTTGATTTTATACTTAGAATTCATAAAAATAAGAAAACCATTAACTCCTTATAATTCCATTATGCCAACTAATGGCATGCAATATTAATTTTTGCAAGCTCTTTCTTTTTATTTCTGTTTCAGTGATAGACCAAAGTATCTATCTATATTGCTACAGCAAGCTTATGTATTGTTGCTGTAGAACAATTGCAATGTCAGCAAACAGCAGTGTGGTACTGTCATATCAAATCTAATGCAGCAACAGGTATCATATATACATGGGTTTTGTGAACTGTCAGATGAGGTGAGCATGTACTGATGTTAAAGGAAACGTAAGATGGGCTGTTAACTGTTTGCACAAAATATATAGTTACTTTTTGCACTTTTTGTAGGTTAGGGATTTAGTCCACAAAAATAGGAGCTTTTCTGGGACAAAACCTTAGTCCCACTGAAGTCAATGTTAAAAGGTTTACTGAGCAGAACAGGCCACATTTCACCTCTGATATTTACACTCACTGTAAACCAAGTCAGTGACTAAACTAAAAGTTAATGGCAGCTCTCCTGTGTCGCTGTATTTGTCTGAAAGTGATAGGGGCAAAATTCACCAGATATGACTGCAGGCAGTTAGGGCAAGACTCTTTTTCTGGCTGACTGAGCATTAATCATATTCTGGATCAGGAAAACCAGCTGCTAGAATTTCCACCACCCACACTTTTGAAAAGAAATATGTAACTTTGCTGAGGCACATTATTATTATATAACTGGTGGCAGTAGTGCAGCAGATGGCAGTTTACATTAGAAAGGATTGAGGCCTGATGACAACTCAGAGTGACAGGAATTTTTTTCTCTGACTTCAATATGATTCTGGAATGAAATGCTGGCTCTACCTATAGTTTATCTACATCTTGTTTTGCTCAGTTCCCCTTGCAGTCAGCAGGAAGGCATAGGCTTCTCTAGGGAGTGATTCATTACATCCAAAATCAAGTATGAAGTATGTGATTGGTGATTCACCTGAATTATTTCCTTCCATGCATTTGGAGGGGGATGAAAAACATGACTAATACAGGGAAGTCAAATATCCAAATCTGCAATGAATCTTTTAAATGGGATCTTCAAAATACCATGTTGAAAATCTTAACATGACTAAATATAACAGACAAAAATAAGTTTAAATTTAGTTTCAAGACCCACAGCCAAGTTATGCTCAAGTTTTCTAGCTGAGCAGGAGAGAAGGATGAAACAGTTTTCCTTGTTAATTCTTGTATCCTACATATGGTGATTTCTACAGTGCAGATTGTTTTCTCTTCTAGCAACATTTTTAAAGCCATCTGTATAAACAGGAAATATTGAGGGCAGAACTCCATTGGTGTCTGACAGCCAAACTGGACAGGCATATGCTCTATATTGCTGGAGGAATATAAAAGCAGCCATTATCCCTCCCTGCTGTCTGGGAAGTGAACAGACCTAAGAACCTACATAAAGACGTTGTTTACCCAACATATTGGTATGGTTCGCTTGGTTCTAATAAAAAAACTAATTTTGAAATCAGTATTGTGATGGCTACCTTTAGGGATATATACTTTTGCAGCAATGCTGCAGTAGAAAATATTTTAAATTGATCCTGACTTGAATAAGGCTACATCTAATTTCAAGTGCTATTGCTATTGCAAAGTGCCTTGCCTAGGGAAAGGAGAAGACGATCTAGTAGGTACTGAATATATATGGTGAGTAAATAGAGAAAAGGAAGGCAACTATAGACCCCCAGATCCAGATTCCACATCAGGAAAGTCCAACAATGCAAGCTTAGTGTCTGCCTTTCATCTGCATGCACCTTTGGCAGGGCTGGGTTCTTAGAGGGCATTCAGGACAGCAAAGCAGCTCATCTCTTGGGATATTCAAGCAAAGAAATGTATTCACCGGAGTTGTCCTGCTGAAAAAGAACTGAAATGAAACAATCCTTTCCACATGTTAGATTCGTTTCCTGCTGAAGGCAATATAGATATCTGACAATTTGTACAGGAATGTTTGCTTCTATATTTTGAAGGCTGTAAAGTATATCTGGGAAAACCCCCAAACTTCTCCTGAGAAATCTTTACCAAAACTAGTTCTTGACCTTCATCCTGAATTGCCTGGACAAGAACAGAAATCTACGATTGGGGGTATGTGTGTGTGTGTTGGTTGGTTGATTGGTTGTTTTCGTTTGGTGTTTTTGTGGGATTTGGTTGGTTGTTTTTTCCCCAGACAATTAGTTCATTAGTTCACACTACCTGAGACATTAGTTTAATATTTATAAATTTTGCAGAGTTTTGAGAGTTACCTGGTAAGGAGCAGCAACACATTAAATGTTAACAGAACCTCCATGGTTAGCTTAATTATCACAGAATCATAGAATGGTTAGGGTTGGAAGTGACCTTAAAGATCATCTATTTCCAACCCTCCTTAAGTCAAAGAATATAAAAAGCAATTTTATCTTTAAAGGTTAAAAGAAATATCAAATCAATGGAAGAGAATGGTTGTTATCTCAGCCTTACTTTCAACCTTTTGCATGACTAACAAAATGAAAGCTAAAGTTCGTATCTTCCTCGTTATGGTCTACGAAGCATACTTTTTTAATCTTATTTAAATTTATCTTTCCACAGAAAAAATATTACAAAATAGTAGCATACATTGTGATGTAAAGAACCAGTACATACCAAACATTTTTAAGATGTCAAATGTTTTTGAAATACCGTGACTGTAGCAGGCACAGATTTACAGATCACTAAGTACTGTGTGTTATTTTGCCTCTTATCCATAGCAGAAAATGTGAGGAACTGGAAATCCTGATAAAGTAACTGGATAAAGATCTGATTTGCAATTTAAAAACAGTAAAAAAAGGCATCCTTGGCACTACTTGGCATTGATATTAAATTAAACCAAGGGAATGCACTGCAGTCAGTACTTCTGAATATGACTATTGAAGAAGTGGTATAATCACCATGAAAATTCTCAAACTGGACTAAATTTAAGGTGTTTGAAAAAGCTTTTGGCTAGGCTTATATTTTAGTTGATGTACGCAGAAATAACAGTCAAGAGTTTGTATCCCAGCAGGGCAAGAGTACTATACTTAAAGAATGCAATATACCAAATTTTGTGATAATTTTGGGCAAAGTGGGATAAGCAGGGAAAGCTATTTCCCAGTTAGGGAAGACCTACGAATGACATGACTTACAATCAAAGAAGGAAAAAATACGTCCCTGGCACAAGACTGTACCAAGTGTGTACCATGAGTGAAGTGATTGCTGGGGCTGTGACCCTGCCACCCGGGTCACAGCACTGTATAGCAAAGCAACTATTTTGTTGAAGAAGAAGGAAATCTCAGGAGTTGGGCAATTACTGTCAGGGTTGAGAGCAGCAGCAATAGATCTTGGCTGCTCTCCCATACTCTTCTGAGCAGCAAGCTTGGATCTACAGGGTCTTTGCTACTCTTCAGCCCCTTTCATGCTCAGCCTCTCACTTTTAAGGCAGGGAAATTCAGTTCTGCTTTTATAATCTTCATTGCCACTTTCTTTCCTAGAAAGAGACGGGTAAATTGTGAGAGCAGCAAAGGTATTTTGAGATAGCTAAATCCATTGAGCATTTGTGAAAACTTACTAAATAGTGAGCTTCTGGCCATGTCTGCTCTCTATAAATTAGGGTTTTTTTGTTTGTTTTAAAATGTATTTGCCTGGTATGCCGTTCTTCTCCATTTCTTTGCTAATAAAATGTATGCCATTCTTTAATCTTTTAATCTCAAGCACATAAAAAAAAATACCCACTAGACATATTTTTCTGTTTTGAATCAAGTTATTAGTGCAGTGTTATCATCTGAAACTGTTAATTTATTTTTTATTATGTCAGCTTACTTGAATTTGTTTTTTTTTCATTACCGGTTTTTCCTATTCATCAGACAGTCTTTTGTAAATTTTGGCAATTTCTGCTAACCAATGGAAAAACATCACATGTTTTTCTATACTGAAGAAAGAACCGTGTCACTATATGAAGCATAAAAGGGTATGACTAGTGTGTAAATTAACCAACAGCAGACCACAGGCTAATCCATTTATTCATTCCAGTACCATATTCTTCTGGACTTGTTTTGCATCAAAAGCAATTGCTACTGTCTTATATAATTAAAAGAATAAATCTTTTTGCCTTATAACATTATTCACTAAATCCAAAACCTCTTTCAAAGCTGAAGAACAATTTCACTTGTTTTAAGGTGTCACTTCTCAGCAGAATTTAATATGCATGTATGTGCATAGTTACAGAATCTTTTTGTAGTCATTGTCATAGTTACTGCTTCAGCGAGATACATGACTGGGTACAGTTCTGTGGTCTGGAGAGAAGACCAAGAAAACCCTGTGCATACATTTTAACTGTGAATTTATGGAAAGTCCTTTCAGTATCATTTTAAAAAGCTTATTGAACACAATGAACACACCAAAAGTACTATTCTGAATTCACTTACACGTAACAAATTGCATCTGTGTAAAACTGGAATTTAAAAAATCATCCACAGTTATCAGCTAAATAAATAGCTTGAGATCTGAAACATCCTGAGCAAACTTTTTGTAATTTAAAGCAACAGTTCCCGAAAGGAATTCACATACTTGAATTAAAACAAACATGGAATCCAGGTAATAGAATCCTGGGCAGGTTGGCTTCCTTTAAGGTTATTTGTTTTCTTTTTAATATTATGTGGTCATGCTAGAGTAATCAAAAACTGCAAGGACTTAATAGTGTGTTTATTGTCATCTTGATGGAAATATTTTATGAGACATCTGTGCATCAATAAACCTCCCTGTTGTCAATCATTTGAAGCTATCGTCTCCATGACAGTAATATGCAATACTGAATTACGTTATTAAAATCCATTTTAATACTTGTCTTGTTATGCCTCCCAGCAAGGATTTTAAGATAGCCCTTGCTGTCTGAAAGGAAACAATTTTTTAGTGGCAGAATTGCCAAAGACTCCCTGGAATTACAATGCTCCCTGGAATGCTTTCAAGAAAATGTCAATTTGATAAATTCTAAAGGATTTCAGAGCTCTATAAAAAGAAAGTAAAACAGGACAAAGCACACATCACATGAAATAGAAAAAGCTGAAGTTTCAAGAACAGTTCTCTTCAGAAATATATCTTCATATGTGTAAATTTACAGGCTAAATGCAGGAAATGTGTGAGGTAGATTAAATTAGATAAATTTATGTGCACTAAGACTGTCATAAACCTCTTAACACTCTACTCCAAGATTAATAAATTCAAGCACCATATGTAAATAAATCTACTACTACCATCATTGACCTAATTTATTCATTTATACTCACACATGCAAATGAGATTAAAAACAAAAACAAGGCAAATATTATATAAGGAATCAAAAAGACTAGCTTAGGTAGCACACATTCTGGATGACTAAAATTCTGTGAAATGATCTCACCATTTTTTTCCTGACAATTTTGCAGTACTTTTGGTCTAAATTGACTCAAACAGGTAGTTTCCACCTATTATTGACCAATGTTCAGTGTAGGTGTTGAGAAGTATAGAATCTGAGAATGCCTGGGGTGGTACCTAGGCCAGAAGTTACTATAGTTTTAGTTAACTAGAATATAATTCATCACTGGTGAGAAATACAACAGGACAGTGAATTAAAGCCCGTGATCATAGAATCATAGAATAGTTAGGATTGGAAAGGACCTCAAGATCATCTAGTTCCAACCCCCCTGCCATGGGCAGGCACACCTCACACTAAACCATGTCATCCAAGGCTTCATCCAACCTGGTCTTGAACACTGCCAGGGATGGAGCATTCACTACCTCCCTGGGCAACCCATTCCAGTACCTCACCACCCTCACAGTAAAGAATTTCTTCCTTATATCAAGTCTAAACCTCAGCTGTTTAAGTTTCAACCCGTTACCCCTTGTCCTATCACTACAGTCCCTAATGAATAGTCCCTCCCCAGCATCCCTGTAGGCCCCCTTCAGATACTGGAAGGCTGCTATGAGGTCTCCACGCAGCCTTCTCTTCTCCAGGCTCAACAGACCCAACTTTCTCAGCCTGTCTTCATATGGGAGGTGCTCCAGTCCCCTGATCATCCTTGTGGCCCTCCTCTGGACTTGTTCCAACAGTTCCATGTCCTTTTTATGTTGAGGACAGCACAACTGCACACAATACTCCAAGTGAGGTCTGACGAGAGCAGAGTAGAGGGGCAGGATCACCTCCTTTGACCTGCTGGTCACGCTCCTCTTGATGCAGCCCAGGATACAGTTGGCTTTCTGGGCTGTGAGTGCACACTGAAGCTGGCTCATGTTCATTTTCTCATTAACACCCCCAAGTCCTTCTCCTCAGGGTTGCTCTGAATCTCTTCTCTACCCAACCTGTAGGTGTGCCTGGGATTGCTCCGACCCAGGTGTAGGACCTTGCACTTGGCATGGTTAAACTTCATGAGGTTGGCATCAGCCCACCTCACAAGTGTGTCAAGGTACCTCTGGATGTCATTCCTTCCCTCTAGCGTATTAACAGAACCACACAGCTTGGTGTCATCGAAAAACTTGCTGAGGGCACACTCAATTCCATTGTCCATGTCAGCGACAAAAATATTAAACAAGACCGGTCCCAACACTGATCCTGAGGGACACCACTCATTACTGGTCTCCAGCTGGACATAGAACCGTTGACCACAACTCTTGGAGTGCGACCATCCAGCCAATTCTTTACCCACCAAGTGGTGTTTTCAATGAAATCTGGAAAGTCTTTGAAAAATAACTTGCCTTAATGTTTTCCTGTTTTATTATTTAAAATTAGTGAAGACAGAAAGCACCTAGTTGTGTTCTACATGAACCAATAAAACTATCAAATGTTCCTCCCCCAAAAGGTCAAACATTAATAGACAGTATTAAAAAGGTTTCAGCAACTTGTTCTCTGTCAAAAAACACTTTTTTTCTGTTTTCTTAAAGCATTCAGGACAAGAAAGAACATTTCACAGAAAATAAAAACAATGATATATGATCTAGAAGACAGAAAACAACAATTATTAATGAAAACAGGCTAAACAAACTTCTTAAATCATAGTGTTAATCATCCAAGAATTTTAAAATGTGTATTTTACAGAAGGAGTATAATGTTAAATTTTAAAATGAGAAAAGCAATACAGTTCCACTGCTTTGTACTTTAATATTGTTTGTCAAGGGGAGCTGTAATATGGATTGGCTTGGTGTCATGGTTTGAGAAGTAGCAGTAATTTTTTCTCCTTGTAGCTGGTGCAGTGCTGTGTTTTGACTTCTGGGCTGGGAACAGTTGCTTGATAGTGAGCATGTTTTGAGGGTGTTTTTGTTCAAGGCCTTTTCTGAGCCTCATGCTCTGCCAGGGGAGGAGGAGAGGCCGGGAGGAAGGAGAGACAGGACACCTGACCCAGGCTAGCCAATGAGGTATTCCATACCATAGCACGTGATGCCCAGGATGCAACTGGGAGAGAGAGCTGGAAGGGTGGAGCTCGGGAGGAAAAATGGAGGAGGTAGCACGCGGTGCTCGGCCGGGCAGGGTGAGTTATGGCTCAGTGGCTGGTGGGGTGTTGTATTCTTTTCGCTTGTTATTGGCTTTATCATTATTATTTGTAGTAGTAATGGCAGTGGTGATTTGTATTATGCCTTAGCAATTAAACCGTTCTTATCTCAATCCGTGGGGGCTACATTCTTTGGATTTTCCTTCCTAACTCTCCGGGAGCTGGGGGACTTGGTTTAAACCACAACACTTGGCTGTTAGTCGTATGGCATGCCCCAGTACATAAGCACGTACAGGACCAAGATCTATATAACTAATCTCATTGCAGCATCATATGTCAAGCAAAAAATGAAGAACTGCTATTTGGATTTTTCTGGACACCTCTGCAAAAATAATCTTTAGTCACAAGAGTCTCTTCTAAAGTTATATATATATATATATATATATATATACTCATGCTGACATTTTCATACCACCTCTCAGGTTGTGAGAAGTGTGACACTTCTGTACAAGACATAATTATTTCCCCTAAGATTGAAGGGTTTTAATAGAATGGATCTGTCACCCCGTGTGTGCTTTAGATATGAAATGTCTTCTCCCATCATCCTGTGGGCCAGTGAAGTGCACTTGCATTTGCCTGGCAAAAGGTTTGTTAAAACTGTAGTGTTGTCTTATCTTTTGAGAACAGCTGGCTCATAAAAGTTGCATAATGAATTGCTTGAGCTCATTCATATTTCAGAACATATTTATATCTGCCAGTGAGCAGTTTTATAACATCCCTCTTATATTTTACATCAACAGTATTAACTACAACTTATGTTGTTCATTTGCTATTAAAAGCAACAGATGGTACACTAAGTTGTTTCTTCTTCAACATAAAGCATGCACTCAGTTGAAATTACAACTTGTTTCTGCTCTGAAAAGGGATTTCTGTGAAATATACTTTGTGGATTCCACATTTATTGTTTCTCAATTATTCTTGAATGAAATAATGTGTTCTTTAGAAGTTATAAACTGTGTTTTCCAAGTGCTTACAAGTTTGGGTGGTTTGTGAAAATAAAGCTGGTTTTAATGCTACCATAATCCACAAAGGAAAAAAGCTTTGCAATGATGATTTGATCTTAAACGTCTTTTCCAAGCCAGCTGATTCTACGAGTCTATGATTTAGGTACCAGTTTTGTTCATGTTATACAGTCAGGTACAAATTCTAGCTCAGTCCCCAAATCTACTAACTTTACCAAAAAAGAGGATCAAAATACGTAAACCAGAAAATTTTACTAACCCTTCTCTGAGACCAGCCAGATAAACTCTTGAATTGCTTCTGTCAGCTTAATGGAGTCTGCATCAGCTTGCTGGTAGTGCTTTCTTAGGAAGTATCCAATACTTAGGCAGTTCATGTGTCTTTGGCTGATTTGGCAGATGAAGTTTCCTTGCTGGCCAGACAGTACAGATTATTATGAAAAACTGGTCACTCATGGCCACCTGTGTGAGGGCTATTTTCTAAAGTTTCTGTTTTGATAGAACAGTTTTGATTCGTCTTTCATGTAAAGTAACAGGAGTTGCTTCACTCAAATGACAGTATAGAAGCAGGGAGGGCACAGGGATTGTGAGAGGCAATGGATACCTATTCTTTTCTCTCTGTTGGGATAAAATACTGCAAAAAATTTTCTAGTTAGCTGTCCTGTGTAAACTTTAAAAACATAGGGAGAGATGCATTCTACCTTTAAAAAGACCAGTACACATGTTCTCCCTTCCAAACAGCAGCATAAGAGAGAGGAATAGACTTATTTGAGCATGGCTCAGGAAACTGAATGTCATACAGCATTTGGAGTTTTACAAAGGATAACAGAGACACCTAATGGCAATGAAAGAGAACAAAACATTCCTGTTAGGGAAATTCCTGATAACGTGAAATATGAGGAAAAGATATTTTTCCTTTTGATATTATAGTCTGGTTGCAATATAGAACACGAAAGAACACGAATTTATGCATTTGACAATAGTTGGTGATAGATTTTAACCGGTTATTTCTTTGGTTCAATGTTCTCACCTCCAAATAATTAATTCTTATTATATTTTTTTGGTCTTCTATACAAATATTATTGCAAAAATTTTTTTTCTTTTAAAAAAGAAAATATTTTTGATCTATTTAAAAATGCCATTCAATCAAAAGATAGTGCTTTGTCAAAACTACAACTGCACTGAATTGGATTTTTGATATAAGCTCAAATAGTCAGGAAGATCTGAGGGGACTTGTTCTGAGGATTTTCTTACAGAGAAAAGTAAACATTTGAAATGGCAACACCTGTCTCCTCCTTCTTCTGCCTAAACCCGTGGTGGAAGTGCAAATCACATGACAACTGACAGTCAGGTTCCACTTGTTCATTAGCAGGCGAAGATCAACTTCAAACAAGCATTTCAAATTCACATATAAACCAGATACAGACATGAAACTCAGTGCATTTGGAATAGCTGCTTCTTTAAGCAAATGTTACTCTGCTGGCATCAACAGAGAGCTCACCAAAATCACAGTGATACTTGGAGGTGAAATACTGGAATAATGTGGTTCCTGCGTACAACAGGGAGAACGGAAAAGGATGAAGACTATCAGTCTACAACCTTTAAAGAAATCCTGTGGAGTTACAAACTTGCATAAAGCATGGTGAACTCTGTAAGAGAAAGAAGTTCATGGACAGTCTTCGATATGTTTAAGATACTAGGCAGCACAAGAGAAATAAAACACGTGGCTGGCTGCTTCTGTTTCTCCTATTGATTAAGAAAGGAACAAGGGTGAGCACAAGGTCTCATCCTCTGTTATCAAGCTTCAGTGAGAGCAAAGAGTTGGAAATTAGCAGATTATTGCAAAGTACTTGTACCAGCAATGAAAGAAAAGTGAGACTCTTTTCTGTCCATCTCTTTACCCCAGAAATGTCTGAACATTCCTTAATTAGTCTGGACTGTAGGGTTGTGATACAGCCTGAAGTGAAAGTTACAAAATCTTCTAAGACATCCATAAAACTGTGTAGTTATGCTATAATTCTTTGCTAGACTAATTGTTGTAGCATGCTACTGACCATGCCTATTAGACTGGTTTGAGAAATAAACAGGTTTTGTGACTCGTTTAAGGAAGTATTTTAAAGGTTGCTCATTTAAAAAGGCTTCAGAATCTTTACCTTTTTTTTAATCACCTTTCTATAGACAATCTTCTACTGAAAAATATTCAGTGTTAACTGGCTATGTTTTCCTACTCTATTCTAGCCACATAAAAAGAGAGAGAAGGAAGTCTAAAGAAAAATAAAGGATCACATCTCCTTTTTCCTCCCTCTCAGTAGTAAAAGTCATAAAAGGCTCACTCATACGTACATCAAAATTATGTATGGAAATTAAAAATCAATTTTCTTCCTCTTTGAACAACTCCTGTTCAAAATGGTATTTCTAAACTTTTCTTGGATTTTCTCATCCATACTAGTCCCTGTATTATTTTTTCATATAAACACTCTGTGTCATGTAAGTGCCTTTTTTGCCTCTTTTTTAATCTTAGTATCAGCAGATACAAACCTGTTTTGTCTGACATAGAGAAAAGTGAGCTCTTCACCCAACATATATTTATAAAAACAAAAAGGGGCTTAACACAGAAAATGTGTTTCAATTTTTAAATGTCATAGTCCTTTAAAGATAATTTTCTTTATCATGGAATTTACTAGTGAAAAATACATTCATAGTGAGGCAACTCATGGGTTGCTGTGTTTTTATACCTCTCTCCTTAGAAGAGAGAGAGAGTAGACAAATCTGCCCCAGTCTAAAGCTCTGTGCTTGTTTTGACCAGGAGCTTTCCCAAGTCCTCCTTACAATGAGCTTGAAATCTCCAGTTTACCAATATAAATTTTTAATCTAAGTTATGCAAAGTTATCAAGTGCTATGGTGTCATCATGTGGAAACACTTGTGCCAAGAAGCAACAAGTGTTTCAAATAAAGATTTGAACAGGGAACTTTGCTTGCACAAATCCTAAAAACTACTTGGTTTCAGACTTAGTAATCTGTATGAAGTAAACCCACCAGAGCCCAAAGGTGTCTATTGACTTAATCTTAACCTCATCTCTAGCTTTAATTACAGCCATGCAGCCCCTGCCAGACCAACACAAAGCTAGTTGGCCCTGCAGATGCTTGCATCAAATTTATACGAGTGCCCACCCTATAAATAGCTACAGCTCTAAATTTTCAGATGGCTGGAACAGTCTTCCTATTCCCAATGTCAATTCCAGAAAGCAAAACAAAATTAAACCCGGTTTTTCCAGTAGCCTGTTTGATTTCTCTTGGAGGCAGTAATCAAAGCTATGGCTCACTAGGCTCTGATAGTCCCAGCAAATGAGCCATCCTTGGCAGACTCAGAATGAATTAGGAAAAGCGTCAGCTGTGGGAGTGTATTCAAAGCTGGCCACCCTTGGTAGCCCCAGACACCACCATTGGACCAGGCTTTCCAACCCTTGATGATTGCAGCACTAATTCTGAACTGTTCAGTCTCCCTATACACAACCCTTGAGTTAGTTTACAGTTCTTTGCTAACCTGAGCAATGCTCCCAACTTTAAATATATCCAGGAGTCATTAACAGCTCCAGAGCAGCACAAAGCAAGTAGATCTCTGCTGATGTATGTGTTAGTACTATAATGGTGACCTTTAGAGCGTGCACGCATACCCTTCTGTAATCTGAACCAGAATCTGCTCCAGTAATTTTTTTTCTGAACTCAGAGCTAATTTTAGGCTTTTCCTGGTAAGTACCAGTCTCACAATAAACATATATGCCCTATGTTCAAATATTTGCATTAGCTTTTTTTGTTTTTTCTTTTTTTTTTTTTTCCAGATCTGTCAGCTTGATGAAAGGTCACTTTATACAGAGGTCTGCAAAAATGAATGATGAATTTAACTTTCTTTATTATGTATTATTTATACAAGAGAAAAACAAGTGTTTTGCATGTCTTGTATGTGTGTATTGTTGTACTTTCAGTCCTTATATTTTGCATGCTCAAAACTAAATTTGGTAGCTAAATTATGACATGACAGACCAGAGTTTCATTTCTAAATGACTATGGCAACTGCAGCTGAGATCTGCATTCAGCATAAACAGAAAATGTGAAACAGAAAGGAAAAGTAAACATGATGACCATTACATTTTTCCTTACCAGTTGAAGCAAAATAAACATCCATATTCATCATCAGGGGGAAGACTTGAGCACAGTTGACAAACATTGGCAAACAATATTACTTACATTTACACTGAAAGTCTTAGTTAACATTTCCAGAATTGTCCTCCTCAACTTAATTGACTGTAAAGACCATACACTGCATGAAGAGACCTGAAAACTAATTTTCTGAGGCAATTTCAGACCACTGCCACAGTAAGCAGAAGTGCGGAACAGATGAAAGCTTTCCAGACTAAAGAAAGTTGGTGTAAATATAAATTAATATTGCTACAGTATTTTATGCTGCCAGAGGTTAAATTATAACATAGATATTTAAAGGAAGACTGATTTGTTTTTCAGAATTAGTTTTAATTAGAATTAGTGGGTTTTAGAATTGTGGTGAAAGTATGAACTTCCTTAAACTGTCACAATCAATAGCTGAATTATCAACTTGCTAAATAAAAAAGCAGTTTTCCATTTCCTCCTTGTCCCAGGGTGGAAAGCAACAAGATTAAACCTATCTCAGCTTTAAATTCTGTACTTCTAACCACCAGGGGTGCTTACATAATCTTTGAAAATGAAATGTGGAGAGCTTAGCTGATGACAGAGAGGGTTTAGAGAAAACGAGGATATTCACACCCTACCATATAGTAGAGAAGAGAATATTTTTTCTTCCTCATCACTAAAATTCTTCACGAAGCATTTATCAGATACTAATGTATCAGATACGGAAGTAGTGCTGGCATCTCATTAGACTTCTCCTGGACTCGTATTTCTGTGCACCCTGTAGCTGCTGCTTTGTGGGAACTTCCACTTTCAGCCTATTTTGTATCTGACTGGGTGTCACCACTGGAAGAAAGGAAGAAGAGAAAACTGAGGAATTCTCCCCAGCCCCAAAAGTGTTAAATGATGCTTAAATATAGCTTATTTTTATATATGAGTCAAACAAAATACTGTCTAAAAGGAAGAGATTTAATGATGAGGAAAGGATGTTTTTCTATGAATCACTGAATATCTTTTACCAATATGTTGCAATGTATTGCTGAATTGGATGCGTCTTGATCAACCAGAAGACTCAAATACCTTTGAAGATAGCACTGCTTTGAACAAGGATTTTGATTATGTGACTTTCAAGCACACTTTCTACTTGTTCTGTGATAGGGAGTTTAGGAAAACCAAGTGGCAAACATTACTTTTAGTGTTTCTGTCTGTCATTTAGTTACCAAAATAGATTCTAGAACTTAGTGGAAGATGCTTGCACTGGTAGGACAATAAATTTTCTGTAGCAACTTGATGTAGACAACCTGTGTGACATTGTACAAGTCATCTTGTAAATCTTCATTTCAGTTTTGCTGTGTATGAGGTAGAGACAGAAGTCATCTCCTCTTCACAATGGTGAACATCCAGCATGGTTGTATTGGTTTCAGCTGAGATAATTTTCTTCCCAGCAGCTAGTGCAGTACTGTGTTGTGACTTTACTCTGGGAGTGATGCTGACAATGCAAGGATGTCTTAGTTGCTGCTCAGTAGCACTTACACTGATCAAGGACTTTTTCAGTCTCTCATGCTCTGCCAGTGAGGAGGGGAACAAGAAACCAGGAGGGAGCACAGCCAGGCCAGCTGACCCAAACTAGCCAAAGGGGTATTCCATACCACAGCACGTCATGCTCAGTATATAAACTGGGGGATTGTTACCTGGAAGGGACCGATCACTGCTTGGTGATGAGTTGGGCAGTGGTCAGTGGGTGGTGAGCAATTGTATGGTGCATCATCTGTTGTTTTTTTTTCTGGTGCGGTAGGATTTATTCCTTTCTCTCTCTCTTTATTTCCTATTATTATTATTACAATTTTAATTACTTTTATTTCAATTATTAAACTGTTCTAACCTCAACCCATGTTTGTTTTTCTTTTTTTCCTATTCTTCTCCCCATCCCACAAAGAGGGAGATTGAGCGAGCAGCTTCGTGGTACTTAGCTGCCTGTTGGACTTAAACAATGACAGTGATGATGAAAGTAGTCTAAAGTGTAGTAAATACCAGCCTACCTGACAATAACCAAGCTTGGGCCAAAATATGTCAGATCTCAGACACTAGATCTCCCCAATTGTTCCCCTTCTTTAGAGGAAAGGCAAAGCATGATCTAATGCATTTCCATGAAAACAGTGGCAAGACTGGGTTGATACTAGGGGAAATACTTTTTTTTTTCAGGAGGGACAGGTAATTAAGACAAAAGCTATCAAGTACACAGTCAATTTTCTTTTTTTTTAATTTTTTTTTGTTTGGTTTGTTTGGTGAACTGCTCAATGAATCACCACAATTATTACTAGACAGCTGAGGTGGCTGTTGGGGGAGCCTTGAATACACTGTAGTTTCCACCTGTACTTTACAGGTGTCATGTGCTGTCTGCAAACGACTTGATTTTGCAAAATCAGACATCCCTACCCCACTAGTTCATGTGCTGTCACAGTAATGGCTGTGACATTCTCAATATTGTCAGCAATAACGCTCCATTGACAAAAAGAAAAGAATGAGGGCTTCTACAGCCCCAGGTCTGATAATATTTGCCTTTTTTGCCCTTCGTAACATGACATGTGATGTGTATGGTTCTGTGTGTTGCCCTTTCTATGAACAAATGCTCTGGGGGAGCTTACATAATCTTCTGCATGACTGAGTAGGCACCAGTAAAACCACCTTAATTGTTTCTACATGTCAATCAAACCTATCTGAAATTTGAATTAGATTGGTTCTGGCATTTAAATTATGACTTGCTATTGTAAACTTAAAAAAAAATAAAAAAAATAAAAGCCAGATCTCAATTCTACCATAACATTTCTTGTAGGAAGAGACACATGGGTAGGAAAGCAACTGCAAATTTCATAGTTCTGCTATCTTCCTGCTTGACTTAATTTTAATTGCCTATGGTGTTTTTGTAAACTTTCAGCACTTTAAACCCAAAGAAAAGGTAACAAATTAGGCTCTTGACTTTTTCAGGTGTGGGTTTTTTTGTTTTGCTTTTTTTTTTTTGCATTATTTTGTTTTTTTGGATGTCTAGGGACTGAGAAGAGGAATGGGTTTTTCTTAATTGTTTCTCATTCTGGAGAGTATGGTGGGTTGGAAACTAAGCAGTTTAATGTAGTAGAGGCTGATTTCAGATTTGGACAGCTCTGGCATTTTTCCCAGGGCTTGTAGGTGATTTTGTCATCAAGTCAGAAACTGGTACTGTACTTTTGGCACTGCATATGATATGTAGTGACAGAGCTCTTAAGCAGTAGGAGCCACACACCACCAGAGGGTGCCAGTTACTTTCATAATCTCTGAAATTATCTTGTCATAAATGCTGCATTATTTACTGCGTAGGCATGTTCAGAAGGTTGTGCTGGGCATTATACTGACCACCACAGACTTCTGCATGACACCTTTCATGAACATAAAGTCACGTGAGCCAAAACATGAGCACACAGCCCTGTGATTAAGGGCTGTGTGACAAAGACCTCTGAGCTTGGTCGCAGAGACAGAATCAGGTGTATGAATTGAGTAAGTGCCTGCAAGAGCTACTTTAAAGCATATGATATTCCACAGCTGAGAAATCTGCAGGAAAACGGGTGACTAACAAGGTGTGAGGGCACAGAGATGTGTTAGGAATGCCGTCCTTGCAGAGCAGGCAGAAAACTCCAAGTATAGCATTATAACTGTGATATGTGCAGAGAATTTGGTCATCTTTGCATACACTGCTCTCTGCATGGGTGAAATTTAAAATAGTGTGATGACAAGGAGGTTTCCTATTACAGACAATGCACTTGATAAGGATCTTCCCTTGCCCTTTCCTGTTTTCTATTGCAGCTGTTCCCTTCTGCAAATGCTCCCAGTATAAACAACCTTAGTGATCCCCTGAACCTCCGAAGAAGCCATTAATAGGAAACATAGAGAAAAGATCCACTTTGGCTGAAAAAAACTGTAATACTGAAGCAGAGTGAAACATGCAGCGGTGGTCCTACTTTAGTTGTTTTCTATTTTTTTGGCTAGTGGGTTGACCTTGGCTGACTGCCAGATGCTCACCTAGCTTCAATCTCACTCCACCTACTCTACAAAATGGGTAGGAAATAGGATGTAAAAGCTCATGGGCTGACATAAGGACAAGAATACTGCTTACTGATTACTGTGATGGGTAAAACAGACTCACCTTGTGGAAGATTAACTTAATTTGTTGATAATGAAGAATAGAATAGCTCAGTGAAAAACAAAATGAAACAATAAAACACTTTCTCTCCACCCTTCCTTACCTCCAGCTTCAACCTCATCTCTTCACTCCTGTCTCCTGAACCTCCTTCCCCCACAGTGGTACAGGGCAATAGGGAAAGGGGGTCATGGTTAGTCCATAACAGATCATCTCTGCTGCTTCTTCCTCCCCATGCTTTTCCCCTACTTCAGTATGGGTCCCTCCCACAGTCTGCAGCTTCCTTCAGGTCATGTCCACCTGATTCAGTGTGGGGTCCTCCCCAGTGTGGATATCTGATTCACTATAGTCCTCTGGTGAGGGTCTCTGCTCACATACCTGGAGCACCCTCTCACACTCCTCCTTCTCTCACTTTGGTCTTTGTAGGGCTGTTTCTCACATATTTTTATTACTACTCACAACTCCTGTGCAGCGTAATTTACTCTGTCTTAAACACATGTTCCATGGGGCACCACACCCATGACTGAGGGGCTCAGCTCTGTCCTGACTGTACTCAGTTTGAGGGATCCCAGCCTCTCCTCACAAAGGCTGGGAAAAACTACAGCATTTAAATACCAAAATGAAAGGAGAAATGCAGAAATGACTGAAGGAGGAAGGGACATCTGTTGAGCTCAACAAGAGGCTGACGTTTCCTGGTTGGAAGATGGAACTGCAGGCTGTACAGCAGGGCTCTTGGGTCCCACAAGACACCATACAGATTTTGCTGTAGCCAGAGCTCTGGAAGAGTTTTCTAATGTATAGAGAGATGAGCAACAAAAGAAAGCACTTTCTAGGCAGAATAATAAATAACAACCTGATTACTTAATTTTCTCTGAGGGATTATTTTCCCCAAAGATATAACAGTATCAGTTTAAGAGGAAGACAGAGCAAGAACTTAAACAGCAGAGGTTTAGATTGGATATAAAGAAGAAATTCTTTACTGTTAGGGTGGTGAGGTACTGGAATGGGTTGCCCAGGGAGGTTGTGAATGCTCCATCCCTGGCAGTGTTCAAGGCCAGGTTGGATGAAGCCTTGGGTGACATGGTTTATTGTGAGGTGTCCCTGCCCATGGCAAGGGGGTTGGAACTAGGTGATCCTGAGGTCCTTTCCAACCCTAACTAGTCCTTTCCAACCCTAACTATTCTATGATTCTACAAAGAAGGAAATGGACATAAATTAAACTCAGGATTTCTCTGTGAATTAAACTCAAGATGTCTCCATTCCCTGTGGCATCCCAGACTTGCAGAAATTTGGCTTTTAGCTTTATGGTTTCACCATGCGATACTTTTGTGTTTTACCTTGTTGCTCATTAATTAATTTATGTGTTCACTCACATCCCATGCCAAGCCGCTGTCTGACCCAAAGTAATGTTATTGACATCTTCACTTTCCAGCAAATATCTTCCTGGACAACAATGGTAAATCAATTAATTGTCTAGTGATTTAATTTAGAAAGGTTAAGAACTTCTCATAACCAAATATGCCTGTGATAAGTAGGAAATCCCATTCTCGCAGGACTGTCAGTGAATAGTTTGACCATAACCAAAACACAGCAGAGAAGGATATTCACAGTTGCCTGCTGCAGTAAAGTATCTAAGATATGACTATTTTAACTGTGAAATTTGTCCTATTTTGAATGTGGTAGGACTTCTTACAGCCTTAAAGTTAAGCCACAGTCCTCAGCTGAATCTAGGTCAAAATGAAGCTTGCGTAACTAATGTGTTTGTACCACATTCTCCTCTGCCTCTAGCTTCTGAAAAGGTGCCGGGGAGTTTCCACGGAGCTGCCTCTGCTCAGAGCTGACCAAGCAGACAGAGGAAATACATTAGAAAAGAATTGTCTGCATGTGGGGAAATGTTAACTCTTATGTCTCTTTAAAGCACTGTAAGTGTCCATTAGTGAGGAAGTCAAGGAGTCAGTTGTTCTCAGGAGGGATATATCAGCGTTCATTGCGGTGCTTGTGTTGCAGGCCCTGACTTTATAATGTAACCCATTCCCTTACCAACCCCATCAGATCTGGAGCTCATGTGATCGGGAATGTCATCAGGAAACATATGGGATCTGCAAAGACAGTGACACCCCTGCTTGTCCTTGATCTCCATCTTAAGCAGGCACAGGATTCCCTCTAGAAAATCTGCATATTCGGTAACAAAAAAGGTAATTGTTATATCAGTTTCAGGCTGTTTCTGTTGCACATGAAAATTGCTAACATTCTACTTTTTGTTGTTGTTGATGCTATTGTCTTTAGCATGATGTACAACTGTTTTGCCTGGTAAGAATGTGACATAATGGATTAGACAGATTTTGAAGAAAATTGCCTGTCTGGATTTGCATGGCATTCCAGAGGCACTGATTGTGGGTTCATTCACATCACACAAAGCTATGTCTTTTTTTTCAGAGTCTTGGAGACAAGGAGGCCATCTAACAGACTAAAGGGAAATTGAAAACTGGTTCTTGAAAGTGGGGCTTAAAGGAGTTTGTGAAGATATTTTGGCGGGTGGAAACATTAAGTAGATCACCCATGGTTTCTGACCTGACAAGAGTGAAATGTGATATGGAGGAGTTGCAGATTGATTGGAAGTGATTGTCAGTTTGGTTATGGGTGGGATTACACATGGAAAAGCATGCCATTCTCCATGGTTAATGAAATTCCTTTGGTGTTCATGGGAAATGTGGATATTGGTAGTATCTGACTGTAATTTGTTATTTGTTATTTCTGATACCCTTTGCTACAAATACAATTTAGTAGAAGATGGGTGTTGGAAGAGATGATACTCAGACTTTTCCCTCTTTATACGTAATTAGGTTATATTAAGTCCTTAAAGACTGCGTCAGGTAGAGCCACTTAAAAGGAAGATTGTCCCTTGCCTTCAGTGACTACTGATCCTGGTCAAATACAGGAGAAATAAGAAACTGCAAGGGGTGCTGGGAAGAACTAGAGGAAAGGTTGTCAGCAGTTCAAACAGCAAGACTGTGAGGCTACTGAAAGGAGCAGGGGGAAGACAGTTTTAGTAGGGAAAGAAGGGCTTCTCTAAACTCTTTTTCTAAGCTGTGCAGAGTGTACTGCAGCTCAGAAAGTTACTAACTGAAACTAAGCCTGGAAGCAAACTAACTTGACAAAGGAATATGAGGCAATGAGTGCGCTGGGTATGAATCTTATCCCTATTATGCTTGCCCAAGTCACTTTGAATTTTCTTTGTTAAAGTTCTCGGTCTTAGTTTATAGTAAAATAAAATTGTACTTTCAGAACTTGAATGTCTTGGTCCTTATGGGGAGTCCTATATGGAAGTAGGTCTGAACACATGAACATCTCAGAGCTCTCACCAGCTCAGGAATCCATCGCGTGTGCTTAGGTCAATTGCTATTTATGATCTTTCTCTCTGTGTATTTGACCTCTGCTTGTGTTTTGTCTATGTGTCTTTCAGTCCTACTTCCTTTTTTTCATTACAGTAGCCATAAAATTGTTCAGCACAATCATCAATTACATTGTCATCATACATCCAGTGGGCTACAGTGCTATTTTTTCTTTTTTTTTTTTTTTTTCTGTTTTATACATGTCCTTCAGTATTTGAAACTTAATAACTTTATGGCAAGTTGCAAAATATTCTAGTGGGATCTTATTTGTGTTTCTGAATCATCTGCTGACTTGTCTGAAAACAAGAAGACAATGTTCTGTATAAAGTTATATTTACTTCTTTGTACGTAAGATACTCCTTCGTAAAAAAATCTACATTAAATGGAAAGTTTGGGAAGCCACTGTGATCCTACAGTGCAATCCAGAAATAATTTTCCAGGAACCTGAATGACAAGAAATTTCAACTCCATTTTCAGATCCATATGATCTCAGACACAAGTGACAAGTGGATAGATATTATCATATTTTATTCATATCCTGATCCAGGTATTTAGGTAGTTCTGAATAAAATATATTAGTTTTAATTTACAGAATTAAATCTATCTGAAGGTGCTTAATTTGAAGTTTGCATGGAAAAAAAAATAGGCATGAAGATTAAATGTTATTGTTTGTAACAAATATGTTTAGTATTTACTTAAAAATAAAGCAATAAGCCCCATAAAATTGCATCTTGAGATTAGAAATACTGCAGAGTTCTTTCATTTTATGTTAAAGTAGCTTCAATTATCCGAAGGACTTGATTTCAAGAAAGGATAATTTAAAGTGTCAAACTACAGAGCTGCATTTTAGGCCAAATGCAGAAAATGTAGCACAAAATGTAAATATATTTATGTAATGTGCTCATAAATGATTCAGTGTTTAGACACCAATCTAATTTTGTTTAAACTGTATCACTTTATTGTAGGCTACAAGATTTTGAAGTTTGAATTACATTAATAGGCAATATAGCTTTAGCTTGTAGGTGGGGTTTGTTTTCTTGGCTTTACTCTCTCTTATATTTCACTGTGGGGAAAGAAAAAAGAAACCCACAACTTTTTCAGGAAGAAAAAATAAAAAGAAAGAGAAAAAGATCTTCCTGAGTAAATAGCTGTTTCTGAATTTCTTTCCATTTGACAGTCTGTCGCTATGATGGTAAATCCCCACTTAGAACAGGTATTCTAGCTTTCTGTTTGGTTTCTCCTGTACTTAGCGTTTTCAGGGAAAACCAAACCAAAACAAAAATATGCCTTTAGTAAATTAAAGCAGTCTTCTCAAACTACTCTCCAAATAGAAGTGATAATAGTGAAAATAAATTCAAGAAAATGAAATGCATTAATTAGTTTAATTGATGCAGTGGTTCTGTGTTTGGTAAGTATGATCTGCTGTTTAATTGTCTGTACAACAGTCTCAGGGCCATCCAAGATTTTAAAGTGACACGTTTTGCAAATTTCATCTATTGTATAGATATGGAGTGCCAGATGCTTCCACAGAGAAAATAGCTTCAAAGCAGAGAAAGATAAATGCCTGGATGTTTGACTTTCCTTCTGTAAAAGAAAATTTCGCCTTTTGGAAAGAGGAGATTTCTCATTGTTCTAATAAAAAACTAAAAAAACAAACAAAAACCCTCCCTTTTTTTTTTTAAAAAAAAAGCTTCAATGAAAAGATATACAAACGTTTACCACCCCTAGAAAGAGACGGACTCTTTCAGAAAGTACTCCTGGGGACCAGATTCTCAATTAACAAGAAAATACGCAGTACACCCCCCACTCCCCCCTCATGCTGCCAATTCTAAAATTGGTGGTTGTTTTTGTTTATTTGTTTAGATTCGGGTTTGAGAGGGCTCTTTGGTGATGGTGATGGGTTTGGGTAGGTTTGTTTGCTATAGAGTAAAAACCAGGGCAAACAGACAGAGAGCCAGAAGGGTGGCCAACATGAAGTCATAATCCATGGCAGAGAGAGGAATGACAATCTGCTAATCTGCGCATGTGTGAACCATCCTGAATGGCCATCCAGGGTAAAGCTACTGTGCAGAGCTTTCTTTTGACCTATTATCTTCAGTTTGGTAGTAAAATTCCTGAAAACCATAGTGCCTTAATGAGAAGCCAATTATAGTAAGTTTCCCACAGCTGGGTTCTCAGAGTATGGACAATAACTTTTGAGGTGGGTAAAAACTTTGTAGTGGGAAGGAGCTCTGGCTATCTACTCCAGTCATGTACAGAAGGAGACTGGAGGTCAGAATTGTTGGGGGATGGCTCTTTTATCTACTAAATTTTTTTCAGTTTGACATGATATTTTCCTTTTATCCCTTTGCATAGATTTTGTTTGATTTGATTTGCTTGTCATTGGGAAGGAAGAACTGCTAAATCCTGAGTATCCAGACTGGGATAAAGATGTGTTTCAATACTGAATCACAAGAACTGATCGTTTTAATACATTTCCCAGCTATTAATTAAAGCTAATACAGGTAAACTGTAATGCCTTTCACGACTTAAATGTCTTTAATGACTTAAGCAGTGTAACACTATAAATATTTAGAAAGGTTATATTTGTTCTGGAAAAAAAAAAAAGAAAAAGCATGGTGTGTAGATAAGGAACATGCTTGTCTTGTTTTGAGCTAAAGAATAATGCTGGCATGAGAGTAAATTGATGTATTAGGCCTCAGAAAGCACTAGAGCAATTAGGTTGTAGCCTCCAGTAAAAGTTATGCAAAATGCAGTGAACTCTACTAGATTTTAGATGAAAGAGGATACATTTATAAAAGTGAGGGCACACTGCCACTGGCTCCCTGTTATCATCCGAAAACACAGACACCTGAAGTGTGTCTTAGTCTTACATGTTGAAGCTTGTTTTATTAACATGTTGAATTTTTAATTCGTAGTTTTCTATTCAGTACCACTTGAGTTCTCAGCAGATGTCTTCCGTTGAAGTGTCTTCACTCATTTTTTGGTTTTACTTTGCAAACTGATCATATTTTCTTAAGTGAATCGTTATCATTCTCTTAAAATACATACCATTGTGTGCCATAAGAAAACCGAATTTAATACTTGATGATCCATTGGATAAGCTTGTTACTATTTTCTTTGACATAATGAAATGTTTATTCTTGGTCCTTATCCTTGCTAATGTTTGGTTTCAATTCTTTAGGGTGAATGTTTTATTGCACTGTAGAACAGCCTTCCTTTTCACTGTAAGCCCATCCTATTGCTCAGAAGTGGCTCTCCAGTATTTCTGAACCATGAGATCAGCAGAAGTGGAAGCTACTGAAAGGCTTCTTTTGCTTTCAAAACCACTTGTATTTTTTACTTGCTTTTAGAAGGTTTCCTTCTACTCAATATTCTCAATGTGTTGCTGTTCCTAGACAGGAGGCTGTCTATGTGCAATTGTTCTGAAGAGAATGATGTGCTACAGCACTCACTGAAGTCATGTTTTCTGTGTGGTAGTCTCAGTAATGGAATAAGAATCTGTCTTACATATGAGAAATTTCAGTTAAAATGTAAGAAGTATCACACAGAAAAAGTTTTATTTAAAAAAATATATGCATCCAAATAAAGGTGTATTATTTTGACTTTTTTAACATTTTATGTTTGTATTGCAATACCTTAAATGTTTCTGGAAGGGAAAGAGAAAATCTCAGCAGGACGTGTTCTCTCATCTACAGGCTCCATCCGTTTAGGTAGAGGTGAACCTCCTCTTGTAAATCAGGTTGCCTGCAGTGGCTTTCCCTTCCTACTCATGTCCCAGCTTGAGCTCCTTCTGTACTCAGAACTGTACAGAGTATTTCATTGGCAGTTCTGCAGCGGCCTTGTGCAACGGCTGTGCTTCCCTATTCCTACTCTGAATATTGTGTTTGTTTTCATTCCTTTGTCTCTCTCTCTGAGCTGACCAAAAGAAATGTCCCTTGTGATTTCAGTCGTTCAGAATCAAATGACAATAACTTTGTAGGTCTCTTTTGTAGATCTGTTTTCCTGAATTCAAGCTTGAAGTCTTTGAAGACCACCTCCGGCAGTATGAAACTTTTCATAAGGAGAAGTTTTGTTCTTTTATTTTACTGTTATTTTTTTGTGCTCCCAGCATTTTAATTACAGTCTGGTTATTACTGCTTTTTCTCTTGTTCCCCAAAATGAAATCTGTGGGAGTCAAAAATAATTGGAAGCATGATAAACCTCAAAAGAAACTGAAACTGAGGCTATGATCTTTTGTTTGTTTCTTCCTGTAGACTCTTAAAACTGATAGGTAACAACTTCAGACATTAGCATCTGACTAGTCTGAATACTCCTGACATTTGAAGACATCATAAATAACCATTTAACATAATAGGCTTTAGAGATTTAACAATTTCTGAATAAAACTGTATATGTTTCAAAACTGAATATGATGGTTTCCCTTGTTTGCTCCAGTTTATTCTAAAATACAATTTCACTTTCAACTTGAGACTTAGAGACAGGCATTATTTATTATGAAAAGCTATTTAAGACAATTTTTTTTTCTTGGAAGAGCGACATTTGCTATCGAAGTGAGAGTGGAATGAGTTGAGCTTTGTCACAGTACATAAGGTCCGATACTCCAGAAACAGTTGGGGTATCTGTAAAGCTTGTGCTCCAGCAGCCTTTAGCAGTTGTGCTAGGCTGTGTTTTCTCTAATTTCTTGTATTATAGCATTGTTAGCATTGTTTTTTTTATCCCAGTTAGTAGTATGTTAACATTTGCATGGTACAGGGTTAATGAGCCTTGTCATATAGATGCCTGAAGTCCTATTACACGTGCAATTATTAAAAACATCTCTTCTCATGGTCAAAACAATTATCTCTGAAAGAGCTATAACAAGAGGATACATTACATATTAACAATGCCAGTTTTGTTAAGATATGTTATAATACCATACATACCAAAAGAAATAAACATTATGCAAATTCTTTAATTAATAAAATTGCTTTTAAAAGTTGATAGTTAGGATTAATGATGTTGGTTATAAAGTGCCATTAATTTTTTCTGTCACAAATATGGAGTTTAGAAACTGAGCATTGGGGTGTTGACCTTAATTTTCCCCAGGGCATTATGTTGACTCAGACTCCTTCCACCTTCATGCCAGAATGATACAAACGTTAATTTATATTTGTTTGTTTGTTTGTTTTCTCTACCTAACTTTGGACTTATATTGCCATTATTTGCAGTTTGCACTGCTTTCAGCTACAGTATCTTAGTGTAAAATTTAGAATCATTCTTGAATTTCAATGCTTTGGATCAGAGTATAAGAAAAAGAAGAAAGAGGAAAGAAATTGTCCATATAACTCCTGATAGTTACAGGTATTACTAAACTAAGTTCCAGTGAACCATTAGTGCTTTTGGAAGGCAGAAGAAGAAGAAGAAGGCATATGGAAGAACCTTCTTTAAAACCACTCTAACAATGCCAACCCCTAATGTGCTTATGTTCAGTTTCCATTGAGCACCATAGTGTTCAGCCTATAAACTCTCAATGAAGACAAAGGGAAAGGTATTACAAGCTAAAAGTCCTACTTTTTTTCTTTCCACACATTTAAAGATGGTACTCAAAAAAAAAAAATAATGGAAGAAAACCCATGTCAGCCTATTCTAATGCATAACTTAACCCCACCTTATGGCTCTTCTGTGAAAATAGCACTGAAGGGTTCAGTCATGAAAAATGCAAGCTACCACCTACTTCATAATATCTCTTCTGAAGATATCAAGTCAAGTCTCAGTTGTTATCCACAAAATGTGAGGCCGAACCCAACAAACTGTGATTCTGTTATGGTGATGTGTTGGAGATAATCGTGGATGTCAGTCTCTCGCATTTTCTTAATATTTTAGTCTTGAAGTCAAGGACAGCTGTTTTGTCTATTCTCTTTGTATTGCACCTCTGAGCTCTACAATAGTGATTTATAATTCATGAGTTAGATAATATGAACTCTCTGCCCTGCTTATTTATAGAACTGACTCTCAATTTTTTGATAAGGATTTTAAATTAATAATGCAAAAATCTATTGATTTATGTGTTTCACCCAATATACAGGAATAATTGTTGGGACATTTATGAAACAGTAAAAATAAATCAAAAGGATAGATGATGGCTTACATCTAAAGTCTGCACTGGAAAGGAGTTTGGATTGTTTAAATATTGTTTTCTTTAATAATATTATAAGTTTTATTTAAATATTGATTACAGAAACTAAAGGTTCCTTGGAGAACATCTGTACCAGATTTAAGTCAAAGAGCAGCAAGATTATGCTCCATATTCTGAAAAACTATCATTTCAGGTGTTTTTAAGTAGGAATGTTGTTCTGGCCTCGTTGGTGCTTGAGTCTATAAAAGCATCTATTAGCCAAAATGGTTTGTCAGCTTTCTTGGCTTTACCCTTTCTTCATTGAACCTTGAAGTTCATTGTAAGAGGTAGTACAGCATGTTAAGTATTGTAAATAGAGAAAATCTTAATCTGTGTTGCAGATGTAGTTATGTATTTTAAAATATTCAAGTTCACTAATGAATATTTTGCAAGAAATTACTGAGAGCAAATAAATACCTCTAAAGTGAATGTGTTCAAGTTAAGAGTTAATGTGATGCATTTCTGTAATTTCTGAATGATCTGTATTGCCTTGTAACCTACCTTACACTCCTTGAAAAGCCAATCAACCTGAGTCTAAACAATTTCAAAATGCAAATCCTAGTACTTTTTTTGTGGACCAAATTCAAATCAGGTGCAAACCTTGTGTATTAAACTCAGAAGGACTCTGCAAAGAAAAGAAACTCAAATGAATGTAGCTCAAACAATCATTTATTTACTTCAGTACGTATTATCTATTGTGACATTAATTTGCAGACAGTAACGATAACTACTGATTTCCCATAATGGTATTCCCTCCAAATTCTATTACAATAGCTAGCTAAAGCTAGTCACATCTTTTCATTTTATGAACTCCATTGAAGATGTTTTTCCTCCTTTCTCCAACATAAATGAAACTGTTAGGGTACAGAAGGTTGTATTAAAAAATGCTTTATCTTCAGATACTAGAGTAAGGAGGTACACATGGTTTTAAGGGGCTGCTTTTCCTGCTGTCACTGGACTTTATGCTGTTTTTTCTGTGCATGAGTTGAGATGCTCAAATTGCTAAATGTGAATCTGAGACTTTAGTGCAAGTAGTAAAACTACACTTAAAGTTATTTTTCATATTCTAAATAACTAAATTTCTTTTAATAATTATCCTTTTATCTGGAGTTTGTATGCATGGGGGAAGGGTTGTTTATTTTTATTTTGTGTCTTCTCAAATAAACTTTGTAATGATGTGCTTATGTGTACTAGAAAATGCACTTCGAGCATTACTACCCTGGTTATCAGCATGGTGCAGCCATAGATTTTCTGGTAACCAGACAGGTTCCTGTAGAAGGATTCACTTGAAATATCTTACTTATTTCTTTAGATTCATAATGTTAAAATCTATTTCTAATTTCCTTTGCTTTTACTAAATTAGATGCTATTTGAAAGGCTTTTTAATCTTGCAGTGACTAAATACATTATACATCAATGTCTTGGAATGGCTACCAAGGGGAAGACTTTCAGTGTCTTATTTTTACACAATGTAAAGGAGAGGGTTTTGATACTTCTGGTACTTATGAGAGAAGAAAAGGAAATATTTTCATTCGAAACCACATTTGTTCTATGTGTTTTAATCTATAAAGGCTCTGCTAAAATTATAGGTAAGACAATATTATCCCATCATGAGTGTTGGAAGTAACAAATCTGATTTCATCCTTTCTTATCTTTCTTATTGATATTGCACTAATAACACTGGATGGTTTGTTTTATTAATGTTACACAGTCAAAAAGCATTTTCACTTCAGGGGTAGATTCCTGAGACAGTTCTAAGGCTGAGAGAGGTTAAGGAAGCATCTCTGAGACCCACACATTTGTTATGTGTACTACTAGTACACACCATTATGTCTACTGTGTACTTTTTTAGAAATTAGTTGTATCATCAGCACTGCTAAATGGTGGGCCTCTTTTTTTTTCTTATAATTTGTGTTTTAAGATTACTATATCTCAAATGCCAGCTATAAAAACAGGCAACTATGTGTTAATTAGTTTGTTAATTAGTTTCATCAGTCCAGCTAAGGTTCTTGGACTCTTTGCAACCTTGTTACCTTGTTTGTGCTTTGTCTTTTCAGAACATCTACAGATCTTGATTTAATTTGATTGCACAGTCTCCAAAACCCACAATATTTTTATGAGGAATTAGTCACCCACCTTCATCTTCCTTATTTTATCTCTACTTTTTCTCTCCTTTTTTTTTTTTGTTTTGTTTGGTTTGTTTTGTAGGGTTGGTTTTTTTTTTTTTGTTGGGTTTTGGGGGGACTTTTTTGTATATTAAGTTTTTCTTTTGCATTGCTACTAAGGTGGCCAAGTCCATGTAGAAACCCAGGTCATTGAACCAAGGGCTACAAAACATGTAGTGTCATTCTTAATGCCATGTTTCAACTTATCTGACCTTCTCCTGATCTTTCTCCAAAGTAAAAATAATCTAAAATCAGAATCCTTGCTCAAATTTACACAAGAAGTTTCACCCTTCCCATTATAGTTGTCAAGCTATTAATACTTTTCAGAATTCATTTTATCTAGCAATTAATTTAATTTTGTTCACATTTATTGACCTGCCTCAGAGAAGGTATCAAAAGTCTCAAGTAGGTTTAGTTGTCAAAAATCATGCAGAAGGGTGATGCACCAAGATAACTTTCTGCGTGCTAATTTCTACCTTTTTAAGCTAGATATGGAAATGCTTCTAATGTGGCTTTCATCTGGGAAAAGTACTGACAGAGTATCTTTCTCTGGTGGCTGCAATTTACATTGACAGCTTAATTATATGGCAGGGTAGCAGCCAAAGTCCATTACAAAGAGAGGAAATCAAAATTCCAACCTGGGAGTTCCCTGTGGTTTTCTTAAACAAAGCATTGTCAAATAAAATATTCACTATTGTCAGATAGACAAAAACTCCCTTAATCTGTTAATTTAATTGGAAAGAAAAAAGAAAACCTGAGTTACACTTTTCAGGACCCTTGAGGCTCGGTTCATGTTCATAATAACTTGTCCTACCTTGCTGTTTGATTTAGAGTACAAGCTAGTAGGGTTTGCCTGGAACACCTTCCTTTTGTTGCAGATAGAAAATGCGAAATTGGCCTCAAAAAAAATTACTTCATAGGAAAAAAGATAGTAATGCTAAGAGCAGTTGAGAACAGAGAAAAGTTGAAGCTGAACTTTTTCACATTATGGTCATTACTGATAACAGAAAGCTGCAACAAGATAGAGAGCTTTTCACTCCAAATAATGATCAGACCTCAGAAAAGAGAGGAAGAAAAAAAAAAAGGAGGAAAAAAAAAAAAGCAAAATGAAGAAGAAAAAGCAAGCAGCTCAGGTCTAAGATGATACCATGTTGCTTAAAGGAAACCATTTTGATCTCATTTAGATCTAGTTCCTGGTCATGTGCAGTATTCAGATACTGAATCTATGGCCAGGCTTGAGAAGGATAAGGGTGAATGGGAAGGAAGAGCCAACACAAAATCACCAAGGGAAAATTTTTCCTGGCCATCATGATTGCCTTCTGTAATGGCATTACTGGCACTATGCAAGGGGAGAGCCCTGGATGTTGTTGACCTTGATTTCTGCAAGATTTTTGACATATCCTACTGTAGTATACTTACAGGCAAATTGATGAGATATGGATGGAATATATGGATAAGAAGCTTGATATAAAACTGTCTTGAGCCTGATTTTAAAAAAGTTGTGATTAAAGCTACAAATGGAAGCTACTATGTGGAAGTTGGTTATTAGAGGCATTTCTCATTTTGCTGCTGGACAAAACTGGGGAGAGTGGTCAATACTTTGTAATGCAGAGCTACTATTTAGAGGAATTTCAACAAACCAGAGAAGTGGGTTTACAAGAATCCCAAGAAGTTTAACAAAAGGAAATTAAAAATCTTATATCTGGGAAGGAATAACCCCCTACCATCATACAGGCTGGGGTATAGCGAAGCTCTACAGAAAAGATCTTGAGCATCCTGGTAGTCCACAAGCTAAACCTGGGTCAAAAGTGTGTCCTTGTGGTGATGTTTTTCCAGGTGCATTCTGGTCTCTATAAGCAAGAATGTAACCAGCAGGCTAGAAGCAATTATTCTCCTTTATCCAATGCCTGTGAAACTACATATGAAGCACTGTGTCCAGTTTTGGCTTTGCAGAAGAAGAAAGACATGGACATACTGGATTGGATCCAGCAGAGAGGCACCAAGATGGTCAAGAGCCTACAGCACATGAAGTGCAAGAAGTTGCTGAGAGAACTGTCGCTTTTCCAACTTAAAAAAGAAAAAGCTGAGGGGAGATTTAATTGCTCTCTTCATATATATTCTAATAAAATATATACTTGAAGATGGATCCAGACGCATCCTGGAAGGGCACAGTGACAGGATGAGAGGCAACAAACACAATCTGTAACATGGAAAATTCCAGTTACATATTAGGAAAATATTGTTACTCTGATACAGTACATTGCAGGTGATCAGCCACCTGATACAAGTTGTCCTTACTGTGAGAAGAAAGTTGAACTGGATAACATCAAGAGGTCACTACAACCTAAATTATTTGGTGATTATATATTAAAATATATTTTCCCTTTCTGTGTGACTACTTAACTAATATTTGAACTCATGAAAATAGCCTTTTGTTGGAAGATATATATGTGTATATATGGGTATTTTACTAGGACAGATTTGTTTATTTAGACAGCAGATACAGAGAGAATGTACTCTTTTTTTTGAGCACAGCAGGGACAAATACTAGGAGGCAGTTTATTGACTCATAGTTCAGATTCCTTTTCTATCCAACTCTGTTGAAAAAAAATTCTTCATCTTTCCTGTGGTCACCATGTTATAGTTCTTCTCCCAGCTTCTCTAAGGGTTTTTCTTTTCAGCACACTCCAGCTGACATGCCACTCTTGCTTTCCCAACCCATTCCCAAGAAACTGAGTTTGTTTGGGGTTTTTCTAGTATCTTTGGTTTTATTTTGTTTTTTGTTTTGTTTGTTGGTGTTCAGTTTTACTGCTTTCTTTTTTTAGGCAAAAAAAAAAGTCAGGTGACATTCTTAACACAACTGTCTAGCTAGAAAACACAATTTATTTTGAAATTGGGTGGAAGACAAATTACCATAATTTAGATGAAACTAGAAGCCTATACATTTCATAACTGCATGATTTCCTTATGGAAAAGTTAACATTCTCACTGGAAGATGTGAAAATAAGCCCCTCAGACAGGCAGTTGACTTACAGTTGCATCAGAATTATATCACAAAATGGAAATTTCACTGTGGATGTATTTCTTATTGTAAGAAATGCATTTTAAACCACAATTTCATATTCATACTAGACATAACACCAAGTTTTTTCAAGATCCGCAAATGCTCAGAAATGAAAGACATGATTTTGTAAAGTCATCAACAACTTCCATAAAAATATACCAGCAGTATATCTGTATTCTTCCATAGGAAGTTTGTTCTGTTAGCTGTTTATTTTGGGTTCAGTTCAGTTTGTTGGGTATTTTAAAGGCATTCATAAAATGTCACAGTCTTTCAGAATTTAATGACACCAAAAGCCCATCAAAGAAACATTAATGTGGTGCTTCTATATTTTAAGATATAAATAATTTCTGTGTAGACATAATGTTTCAAAATCACTGGTGCATAACTGTATTTCCCTTTTTTTCTGTGATTCATTGCTCTCTGGTTGTACTTGAATGTCTGATTCATATCATAGAATCATGGAATTCTGCAATAATTGTGTAGTAATCCCCTAGCTGGACTCTAAAGTTTGGTGTAATTATTGCATCTCAACCACTTTTATAGCATGTGCATACATGTCTTGTTGTCCACTCTTGTACTTCAGCACAATGTGGCTCCTCCAGTTAGAAATAATATCAGTAAAATCCTTACCCTAACTTTTAATCTCTTGTATAAGAACTTCTCCTTTCACTCAAAATTGAGTACATCTGACATAAAAATGAAGTGTCAATGAAAAGTTCTCAGGTAAATTTTTTCCTTTACAGGAACAATAATTTCATCAAACTTTACACACTGGTTGGCATATAGACTGGCAGCTTTGCTGTAAGGCTATTGTAGAACAGAAATTGATCGTTGTAGAAAGATTTTTCTGGTTCTCCATTCTACATTGTTACCAGATATTGGAAAAAGATACTTTCTTTTTACATTATCTCTGAACATCATGCATAGATTGTGAGTATATTTAGGGAGATGTGCTTATATAAACAAGTTATAAGTTATAGTTGGCTTTATATGTTCAGCTTTTTTGTTTGTTTGTTTTTCAGTACAAGTATTGATCTTTCAGTTATGGTAAGATTCAGTCCACTCCAGTATTTTTAACTATCACAGGAGTGTGTTACAGATGAAACCTTAGTATATATGTAATACATGTGTATTTGTCTTCTGATATAAACTTCTGCAAAAGAATAGTTCACCTTCAACTTTGGTAAAGTGACTATAAGATCTGACTTTGGCAGAGTTAGAATTTCGTCCTCAGAGGTAAAATATTGAAGAACTTCCTCAATGTCACAATGTTTTTCAGAACGGTATATAAATGACAATATTTTACATATGCAAATGATTCTTCATTCCAAAACATTAAACAAAAAAGTCTGATCTTAACTGCTTGCACTTTCACAGAAAAACATTGCTTTCAGGCATGTTATCAGTATTCTGTTTGTTTTAGTCTAACAGAGAAGTTCTGCACAGGAAAATAGGTCACAGGTGGCCATAGGATAATTTCCACATTGAAGCATTAAGTATTTCCTGGTTTTATATTATAACTTTCCTTTGATATTACTTGTTGATATTTATGAAAAGCAGAAATGGAAATGAATTTATAAATGCTGAAATAGGTAGAGACTGGTACTTCTTGGTACAAAATTCTTCATTATTGAACTAAAAAACATAAGCATCAACATTTTAAAAGTCTTAAACTCTTATGAAGTATTAGATTCCCAAACAAGATGATTCAATCTGCAGTAGATTTTGTTTTTAAAAGTATGAAGAATTTCTGTTGAACATCTGAAAGTAATTAAACACCAGAGTGTTTCCTATCATATAATTCATGAAGTCCAAAAAATTTGAAGCAAGAAAAGGTTTCAGCAATGCTTTTTGTGTTTTCAAATGTATTTATCTAGTTCTTACATTTATACATATATTACAACTTGTACATAAATAAATAAATTTTGTGAATGTAGGAGTCTGTATGTGTCTATACATGTATGCAGAGAATTTATGGTGCTGTAGTACCATGCATGTGCTTTAGTAAAACAGATTTGAGGGACCATGTTAAATCAGATTTCTTAATTAACATAAAACTGTGCAGATCCCTGCAGAAATAATGTATTCTTAAATGTAGCATTTGCTTTATCTTTAGCAGCAGCCTACTTGTGGAACCATTATAATAGGCCACACTGGATTTAAAAGCCATGGTTAGGTCTATCAGGAAAAAAGGATTGCTCTTCTCCAGGTACCGTCTGCTTTGTGGAAAGTATAGAGATAAGTATGACACACTATGCATGTAGATTCATGTAAACAAGAATGAATTTCTATAAAATTTATATAAAATTCTATACAGTTTCTTGTAGTCTCACAACTTCATATCCCTTGAGCTACTTGCACTCTTGGACCTGCAAAACCAAATAAAATCTAATCCTTCTATCTTTCATACAAAATTGCTGGATGGCATCTGAATTCTAAAAAGACATTAACAAAAAGTTCAAGAAATACAGATGTTTTAATAAAAATTTCTTTAAGTTCATTTAAAAATTTTTGTGGCAAAAAAAAAATTTAAACAAAGTGAGAAGAGCAATGATAGCTTCCTGGACTGTTATGCTGGATTAGATATGGTGGCTCTTTATGGTGTATATTTGACCATTAAATATATATAAACATAACTTAAATCTTCTTATTTTAAAGAGTAGTTTCTGAGAGAAACTGTATCTCTTATGTTGCTGTTGATGTTAATATAGCACAGATATACTGGTAATTATGGGAATACATACAATAAAAAGGCACATTAAATTGCAGTGAAGGGGTTATTTTGGATTATAAAGAGCAAGCATGGATTTTCAGAGTTTTGGTTTAATGTTTACATGTTCTGCCCTGGGATATACACTTTATAGACAAAATCATGAAGCTATTTATAGATGTGGCCCTGGTATCTGTCAAGAGATAACACAATAAACACATGGATTTTAGAAGTGGGAAATGATAATTTAAATGTATTAAAATGTATGTGGTGGGCATCTGTCTTCTGATGTCTGTAAAAGCATTCATTGTCATAAAAATGCAGTGATTCATGAGTGACTTCCTTTTTCTCTCATCTATAATTTCATTTCCATCAGAGAGAACATCAGATGTCAGCTCTCTGAAAAATAAAACAATACTTGTTATCATAAATAATGGTTCTCAAATCAATACATCCCTCAATCTGGCTCAAGATAAATGCCCTACTTGGAGTCTATGAATGAAGATGATAGGAGAACATTTTCTTGAATATCATTACCCTTATCCTTCCTGGGTTTTTCAGAGGAAGCAGGTTCTTTTCATTCTCAGCCATAGGAAGATAATAAGAGTGGAAGCATGTGCTAGAAAGTAAAATCATACAGTTTTTCTCAAACTGATACAGCAGTGCCAGTTTGAGTCTCTCACTTCTGCTGGGTGCACTTACATTACCATTTTAGCTTGAATAGCTTAGCTGTGCACAGATTGTTTTGAAAGCTGTGTATTTTGAACTCCTTTGGTTCTCAGAGTGGAGTAGCTTCAGGCATGCAAAAGCTAGATTTCTTTGGGATGAAGCTATTCTAGAAGATGTTCCCTAAGACCACACTGAATGCCATCCAAAAGCTATTGGGAAATCAGGCCACCAGATGAAACTAAAGCAAGTCTAAAGTAAAGACCCAAGAAAAAAAAAAAGGTAGTGTGGACACTGGATCCTCACCATCATTTGTTTTGTTTGGTAGATTCACTGTTTCTGAGTTACTGTAGGTGTAGATATAACCCTTGTGTCCACTCCTCTACAGAAGTACATTCAGGAATGAAAAACTTCATTCTCCCTTCATCCCTCAAATATCACTAATTTTAGTATTTTAATTAGACTAAATACTGCCATTCTGTTACTTGAATTCTTTACTGAGTCGGGGACAGTTAATTACCTTTTAAACTTTTTTTGAAACTGTCTTCTCCATATTCTAGATTAGCCATTGACTCTAGTCTTACTGGACAAATGGGGATTCTGTCTTGCCCATATAAAAGACAACAACAAGGAATATAATACCAAGTGTAGCAGCTTTCTGCAACCCAACCCCCTGCTGATACAGGTTTCAATCATGAGGCAAAATTAAACCCTCATCCTTTTGGTTAAGAAAACTGTGGTGTATGATTCAGAGGCATTGTACCTGCAGATCAGATAGTATAAGACAGATGTCCACACTTTGTACCTGAATTTGAAAATCATATCCATTCTGCTATTAGTAATGCATACTTAACATGTTATGTGACTATTCACCTAAGTTAGGTTAAATATCAAGTTTCCTAGCTTTCAATTTCTGGTTTAGAGTGTAATAGCAACATGACAAAAGGCTATCTCTGTTTATGAAAGTACTCCATATCATGTACTCATTGAGTAGGAAAGTAGTAGTTCATCTTTCCTAAGTAGTACTATTTATTTATTAAGAACCAAACCAAAACGAAATAAAACTGTTGATCTTTTAATCTTTCCAGGAATGCTGTGAAGAATCTTCCTTCTAAGAGTATGTGCACAAGGCAGTCTGGATACCAAAACCTGACTTAGTTTCTGGAGGCAGTCTAGGTGCAAGGTAAATTATTAAATAAGGAAATCTACTACTGTTACCATTGCCTGACTCATTTCTGTGAAAGTTCAGGTTTGCTTCATTTATATTTATGTGCCATATTTTAATTCCTCCCTGAACATTTTCTTTCTATTTTCTGCCCAGGAGTTCTTTTGCCTGCCTCCTTACCCAGCAGTTCCTGGCCTGTTCCTGCCCAGAGGTTTTATCTTTAACCTATGTTTTTTTTTGTTGGTTTCTTGTTTGGTTTGGTTTTGGCTTGTTTGGGATTTTTGATTTTTTATTTTTCTTAAGAAAACACATCTCCAGCGAACCGTAACCTAAATCTAATGTGTGTGTTTGGATAAGGATGTGTATATATGTGTATAAACATGAATTTAAGGGATAACAGGCGCTAAGATTCTTGTTCTAGTTTCCTTTACCAATATGTCTGGTTTACGAGAGTTATTCTAACTTTTGAGTCTTCTGTCATATGTGGCAAGCCTATAAATCAGATCAGATGAGTGTAAAGTGTTGAAAATAACTTCATATGATGCCTACCTGAGTACCTGTGTTTCTTTCAATGGAAAGATGGCTTTTTTCTCCTTTCTCATCATTTTGTATTACCATAATCTGTGACACCGTTTATAATAATAGTAGGGCACAGAGAAAAAAAAAAAAAAAAAAGGTAAAAATTGACAGTGAGCTTTTAAGCATAATCATTTGCTTTATTCTCTCATTTATACGCCAGCTTCCCACCTGCCTGTCTTGAGGATTTCCAAGGAGTTTATTTTAGAAGTGTGAATCAATAATACACCTGCTGGATGGACATATTTTGAGATTAAAAGGAACAAACCAAACCAACTAACCAACCAAAAAATCCCAAACCTAAAGCAAACCAAAAATAAAAACAAGGAAAACCCAAGCAAACCACAAAACCAGCACAGATCTTTCACTCAAGGAGAGCTAGAAATACAAATTTGCTAAACAAATGTTGTGCATTTGCAGCATTTGATGGGTGACAAACTACGTAGCTAGTACATGAATGGAAGTGGTATGAAATTACACAAATGTCAAAATCACTGGATTTCTTAATGAGCATTGTATGTTAACAAGTACTTCTGGACCTGGTTCTGTTTGTACCTTATGACTAGCTGTCTGCTATTTCTCTTTGTAGATAAAGGATATATATAGATATTATTTGGTCAGTCATAGTACATAACTGATGTCCATTATCTGCTAGAAGTGGCCATCACTGTATGGTTAATTAACCTAACCTAGCTTCTATTTTGACAAGCTCACATGGTTTGCCATTTTTATTACCCCGTTTGAGTACTTCTTGTTGATTATATACTGATACTGGCAGGGATGTTTCCATTTTTTTTAAGGTTTGAGATTTTGTTTACCTTTTAAAGTTTCACTAATAAGAATGTAATATTTAATCACTATTTTTAATAACTATTTATTTTTTGGTTGAAAAGTTAAATGCTTTTGTAATTTAACATATGCACAAAAATTACTTAGTGAGCTGGCTTCATTACCCTTTCAATTCTTACTTTGAATAGTGGTTATTTTAATTTGGAAGAAATAAACTCTCTCTAAACTACAGATGAGCAGAAGATCAGGTATTTTTCCATTACAAAAGGCCAATTAGAACATGTGGGAGAAGTAGAATATACATCAGCCAACCCTGACATAATGGTGGCATAGGTTTATCAGTCATAGTGAAAAATAAATCACAGAGCATTTATTTTATTTCTTTTTTTAAGAAATATTGTATGATCTTATTTCATTTCTATTGATCTTTCTATATCAGGCTGAATCAAAAGAAAATAGATGCAAATTTTATTCATTCATAGAACTCAGAAAAAGTTTCAGATTATTTTTTTGTTTGGCATTTTGACAGATTCATGATGTCGTAAGTTACAAAAATGTGTTGGTTTGAACAGAACTTACTGCATCCTCTTGTCCAGTGCTATGGAAAATGCTCTTCTCATTAAGAAATAAAATTTTGTTATGAGACGGATTCAACTCTGTCAATAAAAATGTACAAAACCAAACAAAACAAATCAATCAATGATTGTTCAGATAGTTGAAATAATCTATTAGAAAAACATAATTTCTTGTGAATTTTTGGTTCATTTTCAAACAGAACTTCAGCATGCCAAACCACTGCTAAATTTGGTAGCTGATGGGTTTGGAACGTCTATTGTTTCAATATTGGGTTTTTTTGTTTGATTGTTTACTTTTTTTTGGAGGGGGGTTAAGATGAAATTTTATGCTAAATTAAAGTTATCATATTTGATTTTTAAAATGCAAATAATTTTGTCATTTCCAGACTATATTTGACTATAACTGACATTTTCTTGTGAGGAAAAAAAAAAGAAAGTTTTGATTACAACTGTATAGTAATTGGGAAAACTCTATGTGAACAATTTTAGTGATATGTAACATTCCCTTCTAAATCTAGTACTAGGTCAGGAGATTCACTTCTCACTCAGAACTTGGTATTCATTGGTCCTTTTAACGTTCTTATGGAAAAAAATGTAACTATACAAATATTTTAAGGAACTGAAAATACAGTACTGAGCATTTCTAACTTAATATACTAAAACTTTTAGTTCACCTAAAAAAAACTGTCTCCTTGATGATATCCTCATCTTTTTCTTTCACTTCATCTAACTTGGGGTCTTAAGTATGCATAGGGCCTATTCTGAAATTTACAGGGGAATTTTCAAAAGCTCCTATTTTGGGATAAATCCCCTTCTGCTAAAAACTTTCTTTTGCATTGGAACACATCTGAAAAGAAAAATGCCTAAGATTTCTTGGGTTTTATTCTAAGCTCTTGATCTAGTATGACATAAAGTTTCAGGAGGGAAGAGAATCAGTGATACTGAAATGTCAGGTAGCTTAGAAAGTTCAAAATACTTCAGAAAGCAGCAAAGACCTAAAAGGCTATCACTGCTTGCAGTTATTCTATAGAGAAGAAGCGGCAGCAGCTACAGAAGGCAACAATATGCTATTGAGTTCACAGTTGCATGATGTGGAGTAAAAGTACAAAGTTTAAGCAATGGGAGAATCAGAACATCTTTTTTTTAGTGTAATGGCAGTTGTTTACCTGATAAATTTTGCCTGGCACAAGCCCTTTGGGAAGGAAGAAACTAACAAGACTGGTCCCCTCATAAGATCACTCTGAAGAAATGGGGTGTTGCTATCTACAACTGTGTCTTGCTATCATTCCCACTTTTTTCCCACTGTAACAAGATCACAAAATTGTTCCAGGATGATTCTAGGTTTTGTTGCTGGTTTCCACATACAGTGAAAGTCCCTTCCTCTGCTACATAGCTGTATGTAATGTTTTCAGAAATTACTGGCTACAAATTCAGTCTCTCCTTCCAGTTACTATAAAACATAGTGTTATGCCTATAGACAGAGCAATAGCAAATGAGCAAAGCAGCTTAGGTGTCTTTTATGGCCTCAGTAAAAATTAAATAAGTGTCTGTTAAAAACTTCTGGTCCGAAATAGATTGCTCAGAAGGTACTGGATGCCACAGTGGTGTTATGTTATTCTATGGCTCACTGATGGCTGCCAGCTGCCAAATTAATCCTGATATACCGTAAATTGATAAATAATTTACTTACTGTTAATAGATCCAAAATCTGAAGTTCCTGTTGTAGAACTATATTGTGCCAAGTCACCCAGACTTTGTAATGAAAAATCAAAAAAACCCACCCAGTGTTGAGTTAAAGTACTTTATGCTTACTCCAAATGTCCTTGGACTACTCATCAGAAGCACTTAGTTCTCAGTTAGAAAAGGTAAAACAATTCCATAAATATAATTTTTTCCCCAATAATTTCCCATATTTCTTAATTATAGCTGCAGGAGAGATTTGAAATTCCATGGTTCATACAGGATGTATTAAACAGGAGATGAACTGAATGACTATGGATCACTTCCAACTCAAGATATTCAATGATTCTATGTACCACGAAGAAAGCAGATGGTTTGAATCTTTGACTCCATTTCCCTTTATAACTGTTTCTGTTTTCTTAGCTGGACATGTGTTGCTAGCACAAAGAACTAACTTCCAATATAACCTCTTTTTGATTCTTCCACCCTCTCTTACCATAGTGTATTTGGTTTGGGCTGAATTATTTTGTGCTCTAAATTAGATTAGTCAAGTAAAGAGCCAGTCACAGTATTCCAGAAGCCACCTTCACAGAAGTCTTCACAGTCACAGAAGACATAAAATGGTCTCTAGTTCAACACTAAAATAAAGAAAAGCAAACCTGACAATACAGATTAACTCAGTACTTTAATTTTAACCAGTGACTAGTAACAGGAAAGGATTTAACAACTTTTAACATACAATTATTAATACATTTTTTAATTATTTTTTAACATAAGCAGATAAAAATAAGCAGTAGAAAGGTATGATATAATGATTTTTTTTTTTCTCCATCAATATTATAGACGTACAATAAAATACGTAATTTGTAAAGGAGATCAAATAAATTGACATTCAACATCTAATTAGCTTGTGCTGAATTCGATTACCCAGGTTCACCAGGATCTTGAATTAGGTTACTAATCTACAATTTCATGAAATTTACAGTAAAAAAAAAATAAATCAATATAATTTATAAACTGTGTAGTTTACTGGTAAAAAAAAAATTCAGGAGCTACACAAAAACATTAACAAATATAGTCCAATGGACTGCAGAAATGACTGCCTTTTAGCCCAGTTTTACTGCATAAATCAGATTTTTGCTTCTTTCCCCTAGCCACATTCCAATTCACTTTGTTATTACTTCTATAACCCCAAGAGATTTTATTTTCAAAATGGCTTTTATGTGTCATGCCATGTAAAATGTGCTTTAGAAGTCTAAAACAAATAATGTCAGCTACCTGCCTTTGTCTCTTTGCTCTATTATCCTTGAAAAATTCAAATATATTTGTTAAACGGCAGCTGCTGTCCCCGAATTCTTACTGATCTGGAATTTAATGATATTTTTTTTCCTTAAAATAACTTACTTAATGTACAAACTGTATTTCAGTTATCTTCAAAAAAGTCACTCCTACAAAAGAAAGGAGTATTAAGTTACTGAATACTAGGTAAATTTATTTCAGAAATTACTAACTTGAAATCTGGAGCACAATGATTAGTAGGCCACTTCTCATCATTGTCTTTCCTAATGCCTCTTGAGATTTTTAGTGTTGCACATCTTTGCCTTGCTACAATAATATCCAAATTAAAAATCAAGCACTATATTACAATTATGAACTGCCATAATTGAATTATAAATAAAAGAAAAACAAATCTGAGGGGAAAAAAGTTAAAGACACAAGCAAAAATGAATTATTATCTCAGTCAGAATGTCTTTTATATAAAATTCTTTTACAGATTTTAGACAATGGTAGCAAATTTCAAATCATCATGAAGCTCTCTATCCACAAATTCAAAGACAAAGTGTATTAATTCCAGAATTAGAAGACATCTTTCCTTTAATATACCATCAGTATGTGAATTTTCATTGTAGGATAAGCATACTTAATTTTATAGGACTTTGCACTAACCTCTTATATGCTACTTCAGTAACTCAATGCATTTCAAAACCAAAGAAAATTCTTAAGAGGAACTCCTGAAGGTGTTATATTAAACCAGTAAAGTTAGTGGAAATTAGAAATCTCAAATTCAGATAAATGAAACCATTTCTCCCTATTCACAAAGAAACATCACCTCTCCAGAATCTGAAATTTAAAAAGTAAAAATGGTGTAAAATGGTGTTGCCATCTTTTCAATAACAACAGGATTTAAGCATTTCATTTAGAGAATGACAAACAGATTTTCAAGATATTTCCTTTGTACTATCTTTGCAAAATACTGATATAGTAGCCTTGAAGCCATATGGTGTTATGTACTTGTTTGGGGAGGGTATGGGGGTGGGGAAAAAAACAAGGGGGAAAAAAGTGTGTAGAAACAAAATTAAAGGTCTGAGACAGAAGGGTTACAGAAACTGAAAGAAGAATATGTCATGACAGGTACAGTTTCCACTTCCATCAATGTTTTTCAATCTTTTGTCATGCACATGCCCAAGTTAACTTCCTCAGTCTTTTGCAAGTCTCAACATGAGCTAATCCCCAAGACTCACTGTTCAGGACCATTACAGAGTTCATGTTGCCAAAGCAAGACCAAGACAACCAGCCACAAAATAACAATAACCCTCCAGAGACTGCATTTTTGAGAATCTTGCTGAAGCTGCACAACACAGGTATTTATAGTCTGAGTGAACATGTTTTTAATCATCTGTTAATTGACTCAGCATGTGCATGTCTTGTTGTTGTAGCTGGTGAAGACACCCTTGATAAATTCACAATAGTAATTTAATTATTTAATTGTTTCTGACCTTGAGAGAATGGAATCTCAGAGCTGTCCCACAGGACATCCTTGTCTCTAAACTGAAGAGACATCAATTTGATAGATGGACGACTTGGTGGATAGAGAACTGTCTGGATGGCCACATGCAAAGAGTTGTGGTCAACTATTCTATGATTCTATTATTCTATAACATGTTTCTTGTTTGTGTTCTAGATTACTATTGTGGTGTTTTTTTTTGTTTTCTTTTGGTTGGTTGGTTAGTTGGTTTTGGTTTGTTTCCCCCCCCCCCGCCATTTTTTGAACGGTCTTTAATGTCACTGTAGCTTAATGAGATTTGAAATTTTATTTCAAAGAAGTCAAAATGTTATTACATCCTGTAGAAATAAAATTTCTAGTTCTGAGAATCACCTTTATTACTTGCACAATTCTTAAGGAGAATGTTTTAAAGCCGAAGTGTCATCTAAGGAGTCCATGTGTGTTCCTGTCTGTCTCTGGAAAGATTTTTTCTAACTTTAGTTACAAGAAGAAATTTGTTTAAGCTCCACTAGAAACCTAAATAACTTTTTAATTTTTAACAGCACTTTATATGACATTATCCATTTCTATACAGAAGACATAATATACTCCTTTGTCTTCTTTCCAAATTAAACTGTTAACAGCTGTCAGTCACATAGCATTTTATTAATATTTTTAAATAAGAAACTCTTCTTTAGTGCTTTCAAAAAACTCTGTTCACTAGATGTGAGCAAATGTCAGCTCATTACTCACTGTTCCTAAGGGGCTGAGAATGGAAAGTACCCTACATATTTTATTAAATTTTTAAATAGATGACAAGTGTCTGTATGCCTAAGTCAGAATTTTAGGGTTTAATTTTTGTAAGCACACTGTCAAGGGAAAAAAAAAAAACAAAAGCACAACTCTCCTGGTTTCAGCTGTAACAGGTTTGTTTTGAGGTTTCCTCCTTCTTGTTACCTGGTGCAGCCTGTGTTTTGGCTCTAGTCTGAGAACAATGCTGATAACACACCAATGTTTTAGTTTTTAAGTAGTGCTTACCCTGATCAAGGACTTTTCAGTCCCATGCTCTGTCAGTGAGAAGAGCACAAGAACCTGAGAGAGAACAGAGACAGGACACCTGACCCAAATTAGCCAAAGAGGATTCCACACCACAGCACATCATGCCCAGTATATAAACTGAGGGAAGTTACCCGGAAGGCCCAGATCACTGGTCATGTTGGGCTGGGTATCAGTTTGTGGGTGGTGAGCATCACTTGTGTTTACTGTTTTCATTTCCTTTTCCCCTTTTAATTTTATAATCTCTTCCCTTGTTATTTCCCTTAGTAGTAGTAGTAGTTTTGTATTATACTTTAGTTATTGGACTGTTCTTATCTCAGCCTGTGGGGTTTACATTCTTTCAATTCTCCTCTCCATCTCACATGGAGGAGTGGGGGAAGGGAAGGAGCAAGCGAGTGGCTGCACGGGTCTGAATTACCACCTAGGCTCAAAACATGACAATACAACCTAAAACCAGAGTGGACCCAAAAGAAATAAAAAAAGCATACTACTTTTAGACACTTTATCCCCCAAATTCCAAGATGAGTTTGCTACTTATGAGACCTGAAATAAATGTAAGGTATCAACGCTCCAAACAGGAGACCACAAGAGTGGATTGTTTCCATGGATAGCTGTATTAGAGACAGTAAATTTGACAGAACATCTGATGCCATGAATGAGAAAAAAAACCAAATTAACCTCTGATTCATAGTCTTCCAAAAGTTTGTCCTCAAACTCAACAGTCAAACTATTTGTTTGACTGCTGAAATGTTTTTAGGTAATCAGTAGTCATGGAAAAGGGAGTATTAAAACATCAGTTATCTATCTGGGAAAGAAATATAATATTATTTTAGATCAAACTAATTGCAAATTGATTAATAAAAATTCTCTAGGGGACCAAAAGATCCTAAATCTGAGCAGGGAAATAAAAATTTGAAAATTAAAAACTCGTTACATAATCTGTAATGGCCATATCATTCATGGATATTTTGCCTTATGTTTTGAGAAGCTTCAGCACACAACCTAAGCAGAACTTTTTTTTTAGAAGAAATCTTTGTTATATTCTTGTAGCATATTATAATGCTTATTGCTGAAATTGATTTCAGATAAGAAGTTGATCAGTAAGTGTAGCTAATCCACTTTTTTTTAGTTTGATTGTTGCTCAATTTGCTCTTTGAATAAAAAATGCTGTCCTTGTAGATCTAGTTGTTATTAATTCATCGATCAGTTCCTCAGCTTGTAAGAAATACCACTTCATACAGTTACATTGATCTTTCACATGGCAAGGTTAAAATAGGGCACACCTAAGTACTTTACTTTCTTTCCATTTCCATTGTTTAACTTGATTATTTCAGTGATCTAGCTCCTCATTTATTTGGGACCAGTGTGTTCAAAGTCAGATCTTAGTAACCTGGTTTGATTGTTGCAGTTGAGCACTCTTCAAGATGGACTAACGCCTTCACTGTAAAATGTTTGCAGGAAATGCTGTTAGTACTTCAATCTTGGTAGAACTGGTTAGAGAAGAATAATCTTTTCAGCTCTGAGACTATCAGCTGGTACTTTCACAAGCATTTAATTTGCTTATTTAGAGCTACCAACTGCTTTTAGAATCATATAATCATAGAATATTTAGATTTGGAAAGGACTTTAAGATCATCTAGCTCCAACACCCTGCCATGGGCAGGGACACCTCACACTAAACCATATCACCCAAGGCCCTGTCCAGCCTGGCCTTGAACACCGCCAGGGATGGAGCATTCACAACTTCCCTGGGCAACCCATTCCAGTACCTCACCACCCTAACAGTAAAGAATTTCTTCCTTATATCCAATCTAAACCTCTGCTGTTTAAGTTCTTGCTCTGTCTTCCTCTTAAGCTGATACTGTTACATCTTTGGGGAAAATAATCCCTCAGAGAAAATTAAGTAATCAGGTTGTTATTTATTATTCTGCCTAGAAAGTGCTTTCTTTTGTTGCTCATCTCTCTATACATTAGAAAACTCTTCACCACCCTCACAGTAAAGGACTCCTTCCTTATATCCAATCTAAACCTCCGCTGTTTAAGTTTTAACCCACTACCCTTGTCCTGTCACTACGGTCCCTAATGAATAGACCCTCCCCAGCATCCCTGCAGGCCCCCTTCCGATACTGGAAGGCTGCTATGAGGTCTCCACGCAGCCTTCTCTTCTCCAGGCTGAACAGCCCCAACTTTCTCAGCTTGTCTTCATATGGGAGGCACTCCAGTCCCCTGATCATCCTCATGACCCTCCTCTGGACTTGTTCCAACAGTTCCATGTCCTTTTTATGTTGAGGACACCAGAACTGCACACAATACTCCAAGTGAGGTCTGATGAGAGCAGAGTAGAGGGGCAGTATCACCTCCTTCGACCTGCTGGTCACACTCCTTTTGATGCAGCCCAGTATACAGTTGGCTTTCTGGGCTGCAAGTGCACACTGCTGGCTCATGTTCATTTTGTCATCAATCAACACCCCCAAGTCCTTCTCTGCGGGGCTGCTCTGAATCTTTTTTCTGCCCAACCTGAAGCTGTGCCTGGGATTGCTCTGACCCAGGTGTAGGACCTTGCCCTTGTCAAGGTTAAACTTCATAAAGTTGGCATCAGCCCACCTCACAAGCATGGCGAGGTCCCTCTGGATGGCATTCCTTCCCTCTAGCGTATCAACCGAACCACACAGCTTGGTGTCATCGAAAAACTTGCTGAGGGCACACTCAATCCCACTGTTCATGTCACTGACAAAGATGTTGAATAATACCATTCCCAACACCGATCCCTGAGGGACACCACTCGTTACTGGTCTCCAGCCCGTTCACAATGGAACACATCTTGATAACAATGCTAGCATTGACTGAGGATGGAATTTATCTTTACCTAGAATTTAAAAAAATCATGTTTTCCTTACCTCATTTACCATTACCATTCCATTACCATTCTATTATTATTCCATTACTATTACATTCTCCTTACAAAAAAATTGAATTGTTGACATCAGATGCAATATGGGAAATTTATTTTAAATTACTTCACCTGATTTGACAGTCATTCTATATGCTGAAGAAGGTCACTGGAAGGCTTGATCCTCAAACTGTACTGTGATATCATGTTTGATTCCCTAGCAAACAAAAAACTTGTGAGGTGCAGGTTTTACTGGTATGCAAAAATCATTGGGGTTACTTAAACCCAAGTATGATATTCCATGGCTTAGAGACATTTGTGCATGACAGCAGTCTTGCATCTATTCAAGGACAACAGACTAAACAAAACCAAATACAATTTACAGTGTTAAGTATTGTAAAACTCTGCATGTATCTGCAACTACTTTGTTACCTAAGTCTATCTAGTTTCCATGCTATCAATTTGATCTTACATTGCAACAAGTAGTCATAACAATTGTTCATTTTAATTTGTCTTTATTTAGTTTCAGTTGTTGACAATCCCAGGTAGTCTAGCTGTTTATTGTATACGACATGCACGATCACACAAAATTATATAATGGAATGAAAAATACAGTTCTATGCAATATGGTTATTAAGATAAAGTATCTCATTTTAAGGGGCAATTTTCTTTTATCTTTAACTCATTTTATCTACAGAAATGCATTTGAGTAGTAAATGTTTTGTAATAATCCCCTAAAGTAAATTGACATTCCCTCTGAAGAAAGGACCACAATATTTCATCTGACCTGTGTTTTAGGGAAATAACTTCTGCAGGGGAAAAAGATATCTACTTTACATAGGAAAAAGATGGAGAAGAATATTTTAAGTTGACTGACTCCAGCCTGAATGTGACCTAAGGCAATCCATGTGGAGACCAAGAAGTGAGAATGGTGCCTATCTACACTAGGCAGCTATGGATTTGAAGATAACAATAATTCTCAGAATTGGTTGAAACTTCATGATCAATCTTTTGATAGATCCAGTTATCCATTTCTCTGAAATTTCCATTATGTCTTGCAAGAATGACAATGCTAAGGGTATGTGCTCTGAAGCAAGAAAAAGTCTGTGTCACTTGAAACTTGTCACTTGTAAAAGAAATCCTAAAAAGAACTAGCGTGGGCTTGATATATTACAAATCAGTGTTTGCAGTCTGATTAGACTTAATTTTTAGACACCCATCATGACTCTTGAAGTTTAAATTAATGATTAGATACGTAACAATGTGAGGTGACTGGGGGAAATTTCTAAGGATTAAAAAAAGGTTCTTCAACTCTAAAACCCTGAAGTGTTTAATATTTTGAAATGTTACTATTATAGTGTTTCATTAATAGTCTGAGCAAGGCTTGAATTTAGGTATAAATTATCAACTTAACTTTTATATATTCCAGTGATTGTTTCATTGTGGATATGAAGCTGACCACCTCCAAAGGAGGAACAGAGAGAGATTTCAGTTTAATCCAGGGCTAAACTGGTTTACATGGAGTGAAGTCTGCTTCTGCCTCCAGTCAGTGTGACAAATTTTTAAAAAGTGAAAGTTAAGTTTAATAGGCTTTGGCCTAGAAGAGACTCTTTCATGTGTGTCCTCCTTGGAAACCTTATCATGGGATAAAATCCTCTAAAAAAATCTGAAACTCAGAGTTTCATTCCACATGAAAATTTCATTTGACTGTTAAAAAAGTGTGTTTAATATTTGTACAAATAGTTACCTTTATATTGTCTGTACCCTCATGACTCAATTTTCCTTCTGACATATAAAAAAATTGAACTACTGGATAAGTGATGATTCAATGCATAACCAGCTTTCATGAGCTTCTTCCTTTATTTCTAGATTTGTTCATGATCCAAACTTAGTTTGTTTTGTTTTGGGTTTTGTTTTTTTTTTGTTTGTTTCTGTTTGGTTTCTCTTCAACAGAGAATCTGACACTCTACATTCAGTCTATTCTGGAATCAGAATTACATGAAAATCTGAAAGAAACAGCTTTTAATGTTTTGTTCAATTGAAACATATTGAAAAAATATAAAGAAATTTTTCCTTGCCGAGGATCTGAAGGAAAATATTACCATGTACAACAATTTGCACAAAAAACCTAATGCTTTGTTTTTCTGCACAGAACTTGCTATTCGTTATCTTACAACTAGAACATAAATACCAGTATGATACTGTGGGATTTTTATCTCACTGATGAGATAGTTAAGTCTCTGTAATACACCACTGGGGTTTGTGAGGAAGGTTCCAGAGGTTGCAAAGCTGTCATAATTATCTGCCTAATGACTTTTTTTTCTGCATGGGAGCATGAAGGTCCCAAAAGAGGGTCTAATCTATTAGCTGTGTGGACCATTAGCTATATCGAGATTTAGAGAGCTGTGAAGATGAATTTTATCCTCTGTCACAGGCTACTGTAAGATGGATGTATTGACTTGCCACTTTGCTTAGATAATATGATAGTGTGTTACAAATGCAGTGAGAAACTAAAAATTAAAGAGCAAAACAGATGAATCAATGAAAAAGGAAAGCAAAAAAAAAAAAAGAAAGCAAAAAAAGAAAGCAAAACCCAACACTATGTATGAAATATTCCAGTGGCTCTTATATATTCTTTCTTTCCCACTGTACTAGATGGCCTTTTTACTATTAAAAATGTATATATGTTGAAACCGAGTGCACTTCCAGAAATTCTTCACAAACTACAATAGCGATATGCAGATGGTGCTCAAAATGTTTCTGCTGCTGCAAACACCAAGACTAATCTGCGACCACAGTGACTGATAAATATTTTTCCCAGTAGTCTGATTATATCTGTAGGATAATTCAATGAAAAGAGAATAGGAAACATGTTACTTTTACTCAAGAACAGTGTGCATGTGTGTATGTGCATGCGTGTGTGTGTGTGTGAGTTCTTGTGCCCACATATAGGAAAGGAAATATATCTCATAAGAGAACAATTGCAGAGTATGAGAGAATTCAATCTTTAAGGGCTTAAGGGTTGTAGGTGTGCCAAGTATAGGGTGGATGGATGTAAGCTATAGCCCAAGTTGTTCCAAAGCACATAAGAAACTGTTTGAAGAAGTCCAGCCTGAGCAGCCTAGCTTTACCTAGTTGGCTCATTTTATTTTAGTCCAGTTCCTTACTTAATATTCAGCATGTGATGAACTGATTAACTGTGTTTGAACTTGGGCCATGTTCCATCTTTGCATACCTTCGGATACAAGTCTGTGTTTCCTCTTCAGGCAACCATAGTCTCCTCTTTCTTGTATACTGGCACTGTAGTTATACAGTTTACATTTTATATTGATTGCTGAGAAACTAGTGATCAAACATGTCATCATGAGTCAAAAAGACTTTGTTTAGACTTCAAGATGAATTGGAATTCAGTTATGCATTTGTCCGCTTACTTTTATAAAATGACAACATAATTTACCTTGATATTTTTTTTCCCCTGTGAAAAACCATGGAATGCTAGTAAAGAATATTTAAAGTTTTCTGAGGTAATTCACCTGATTATAGCTGGAGAAAATCTATTAAGGGAGGATGATGCAAACTGTCAGAATGAAGCAGTTGGAGAGGAGATATGACTGGCAGCAATTATGCGTCAAGTGGAAATAGTGTAAAAGGGAGAAAAATAGACAAAACATTTCCAGGTTTAAAGATCAATATCAGTTTGGGTGATTTTTCATTGAGTATCTAGCTCATATTAGAGGAAAAAAAATCAATGAGGAGACAATAGGAAGTCATTCTTCAGCCCATATACTACTGGAAGTAATATTTACATGTTATTTGTAGCATTTACTGTTTGTTCTTAAGTAAGGTGGACTATACTTCAAGGCCAGTAATGAACAGCAGATAGCCATCAACTAGACTGATTATTTGCAACAAGTTCATACTTTTTGGCAGATCAAGAATGATTTCCTTAAAAAGACAGGCAGAGATACATTACTTTTGGTTATTCTGATTTTGCAGTCTGCTTTTAGACAGTTTTAGATGATATGAAACAATTATTTACTGACTGTTTTTTAGGGGGCATGTAGTTTGCTGAGTTCTTGTTTTCTCAAGATCGACCTTAAAAGGTGAAATCCCTGCCTCCCAGCTGTGACTCACTGGTTTGGCGGCAGTATCTCCCAGTGCCCAGCAAAACCATCTGGCTTTGCTCTGACTAGTGTGCTCCTAGGCCTAAATATTAAGGTGCAGCCAAGCCCTTAAATACTAGCAACTGGACAGGGAGGATGGGAAACAGATTTTGGCACAAGAATGGACTTGGACCTTGAATGAAAGCACAGTGCTGCTGCAGCCATAAATGCCATGTTCAGTAAGTCCTGCATATTGCAAATTATGAAATCTCATCAAGTTCTTAGGAAAGAGAAGAAAGTCACTGACAAAAAACAACACGTCTGTACTGTATGTGCACATAGTGCATAAAGACCTACTAACATCATACTTGGAGGGCTTTTTTATATAATCTTTTTTGGCTGTAACTGTGAGGAAAATGGACATCATGGTTTTGGGAGAGTGATGGCTTTTGAAAGCTGAGTGCGTTGCTTAGGGCTGACAGTTTGCATTGACCTGGGTCTCTGTCTCCTTTTTGAAACCTGATAACCTGAACTGAGTTTTTGTTGCCTTTCTCAGTCATCCCTTCACATCCAATCTCAGCCTCCCCTTGCCTTCCTCCAAAGAGAAACATCCATTTTGCTTTGCCTTACTTTGGTGGGAAGTTCTACACGGATAAAATGTGTAAGTAGCTTAAACACATCTGTCATCAGCATATACAATGTTTAAGCAGAGCTGTAAAAGATATCAAAGAATTTTACTTGGTCTTGAAAACTGACAGTTACAGAGATGCCAGCTGCTTTGCAGTCATTGGAAAGCCTATCTCCAGAATCATTTTCTGCCTTTTTACAGAACAGAGTTGACATCTGAAAGACATGTCTGTGGCACAACAGTCAGTCTCTACAGAGCTGCACTGAAATCTTTTTTGTCACCACAATGACAAAGTATAATAAAGCAATAATGATACTGATTTAAGAGCGTCACAAACACAAAGTCATGAAAAGAAATGCTACCAAATGCTTTTGGTATTTTTTTCCCCTCTGTGTTGTGGCTCCAGGCCTACAAAGGCTTGTGTACATAAAGAGCAAAGCACAGTGGGACTGTTCAAGTACCTCAAATAAAACACTGCCTAGATCTTTCAGGCCTGAGACTTCAGTTCAGGCTATTCGTACATTAATTTCCCTAATATGTATGTATTATATAATCTATGTTATATATAACAGTTGCTACTTAAAGGAATGATTTGCAACATGAAATGTATTTTTTTAAAAAATATGTATTCTTGCATTTGGTAAAAGTGTATCAGAGATTTGGTTCATTGTTTTTCTTTAATTTAAAGTAATTGAATTTAGTGTCATTCAGTTAAATGCATTGAAAAAGCTTCAGATGAGATATCCCTTGTGAAGGCCTCAGTATTAGAATTGGAAATGCTGAGCCTGCCTCAAAATCCCTCATGTAAATGTCTGAAATTTTAGAGTTGTTGTACTGAGTGTTTCAACACTTCCCTGGAAGGAAAAATGCAAGGTGATGGGAGTGACTGCTTCTGTGTCACCTCTTTTTGACTGTGCCTTCAGATGCCATTATTCTTTGATGCAGTCATGTGCAATAGAATGTGTTGTGTGTTCAGTGCTTGGGACAGGCACAGATCAGGCCATCTGAGCCCCTTTACAGTGAAAGATTATTTGTGTTCACTACTCAGAGAGTTCTGCCTAAATTGAAGGATGGGATCAGAAGTGTATGTGGTATCCCAGAGGTACAGTGCAAACACATGTAGAGATCCTTCCAAACAAATCAACAAGTTGCTCTGCAAAAAAATCTCTCCCACCTGTAGCAGTACATCCTAGGACAACTGCTGTGACTAAACAGTAATATATGCCAAAGGTTCAGTTCAGGACAGAAAACTAATTTTCAATTCTTCTTCCAATGAAGCTGTTAATAGTAAAGCTGATAACTATTCCAGACACAGTGACATATACTGCTTAGGCCCCTGGGTCTGGCTCTCTGCATCGTTGGCACTGAATATGCCAGCTTGTTCCACAGTGCCTTCACCTCTCTATTCCCTTAAGAATCTTAAAATTTACTGGACTCTGGCTCTGAGTCCCTTATTGTAAGAAGAGACAAATACCAGTGTTCCTTATCCAGCCCAAATGAGTTTTCATTCACAGTGGATTGTGTAAGTGTTCAGCAGGAAATGTTCCATCTCCTTTCCTACCTGCTTTGATGAGGACTGAAAGAAGTGACATGTCACAAATGTTTTCAGGAACATCCAATTTAGCAGCTACTAAGATGAATGAGGTAGGTCATATCTCATAATGCAATTGTTTAAAAGTAGCAGAGAGCTGCCATTGCATCTATTGCCATGGTCTGTGAGGCTACCTCTACAGTCATTAGCAGCTAAAACATTTTTTCTAATAAAACCTTTAGATTCTGGAAGAGAACAGCGTGATATTGTGCTGATGCACAATGGCTGGATCTGGACTGGCTGTATGTTTCCTGATACTTTCAAAGGAGACAAAGATTGCTATTCATAATTATTTCTAATGAAGCAAGAACAGAAGTCTTCAAAGACCTGAAAAAGAGCTTTTTTAATACCCAATGATGGAAACTTAGATCTTTTGTGTTTCTCAAATGTTGTCAAAATTCTCATCAGTCATGTGCTGAGATGGAATGAGCATGTAAAGGTGACCAGATACGTCTGTTTTAATTCTCTAAAGCTGTAAATAGTCTGTTGCATCACAGATTTATTTATTTCATAAGAAACATTAATTTTGAAAAGACTGAGCCTAGCTGTTTTTTCTCCCTACCAGAATGGTTACATTATAGGTCTCTATAAGAGATAAGATTTCCAAAGCAAGTAGTGCTTTTTATATTCCTATTCGGTGAGTTTGCAACTTGAGACAACATACAGAGAACTGATTACAAAGCAGTAGCTTTCTCAAAAAATAAAAATAAAAAAAAGTATGGCTTTTCCAAGCAGAATCAAAAAAATGAAGCAAAAAAAAAAAAACAACAAAACAACCTGAGGCAAAGAAATACCTGAACAAAAAAGTTATAGATTTCCTTCTGTGTATGTCATTAGGGACAGCCTTCTACAACATTGCTTTTCAAACCTGATTTTGTATTCTGAAATGCTAAACTCAGAACAAACTAAATGAAAGCATTAATAATGTGATCTTCTATCTCTGCAATATATTTTTATTTCTGTAGACTGTTTTCAGAAATGCCAGAGTCTTCTCTGTTAATACAAATGATCATGCATCAGTAAAAACAAGCAATTCAGTATAACTTTGTTCTCCCATTAGAACTGGAAAGTCTGGTTTTAAATATAGCAGAATGAACTAAAGAAGGCAGGTAATGCAATTAAAATCATTGATTCATGGAATCATCTAGGTTGGAAAAGACCTTTAAGATCAATTGTAGGCTATGGCATCTCTGTTGTTTCAAAGTCCTGGTTTAAGATCCTCTCTTATGAAAATAAGCAGTCCATGTCTCATTTTTAAATGTTTCATTTGTGTGACATTGTATAACAACATCTCTCCTGCAGAAAGACAGTCAGTGCAAAACAATATATTTTAAAACCACTAGCTCTTCCCAACTCTCACATAGGAACTAACATCGATCTATATATTATGGCATATACAATATCTGTAGATATTACACTATATATATATAATATATATAATATTTAAACTTCAAAGAACTTACATATATTGGCTATGACACTGAAGAGGTCTCCTTTACTGAAACTTGCAAATGTGTTACGTTTATAGCAACATTTTTATTAGAAATTTCATTCAAAGTCTGCAGCCTCTGAATTCACTTGAAAGACTCCGGTGAAGTATATTGGGTGGACACACATTTTTGCAGGTGCAACAGAATAAATGACAATTTAAATTCTTTTAGCTAGGAGTTACTTTAGTAAAATATGCTTTCCTTAATTGAAAGATCAAGTTGCGAGTTTGTATGGGTGGAAAGCGCATGCCCAAAACTCAGGAACACAAGCAATGCTCAGGGTTACATGTAAAAGAGGTAAGTGTACTGGCCATGCCCCATGCCTGGCTGCCAGTGTTACAAACATTTCTCCCAAGTGCATTTTCTTTTTACACAAAAAAATGTTCAGTGATTAGAAAGCACATTGGGTTGCTGTCATCATTTATCTAGTTAAAAGCTGTTATTCTGTGAATAAGGAATTCAGAAAACAGGAGAGCTCTTCAACATCATTGTAGCACAGTTTATTATGAGGATGCATCAAACCCCGGAAATAAGTGTTGAACATGCAGACCAGAGGTGACCATGCACATTGTCTGAACATTTCTGATCAATATGTGTTTAGAAAAAACAGTATTTTGCCGCTTTTTTTTTCTAATGATACGACATCTTAATCTCTAAATTCTCCCAAGCAAACCTGAATGGCCTGAAAATTTATTGATCACAGAAACTAACAACAGTCGGAACATGATATTAGAAAAAGGCACTGCAAAATAACTTTAATCCCCTCTCCTCCTGGTGCTGAAATTCCATGAAACGAGAGGGATTAAAGAGTACAGTGGCATGTTGTTAAGTGCTAGCCATTTCACTGCAGGGGCTATTTGTCAGACGTTTCTGGTACAAGTATCTAAGGCAGTGGCATTGCAAACTTGTTTTAGAAGAGTGGATTAAGTATCACTTTATGACTATATGTAAGAGGTCTGCTACCACTACAAAGTTATGCAGTATTTCATGTCTGTTTCTATGAGGTGTACAAGGCTGCATTTAACAATATTTAATTAAGATAATTGACACATAAATACTTCATTCAAAGCAAGTTTTGACACTAGTTCGGTAAGTTTGCACATCTTCAGAAAAAGTAGTTATCTAAGCAACTGTGAATATTAAGATATGACATTCAGAAATCCAATCTGATATGAAATGGTATTAAATCAGAGCTCTACAATGAATTATATTGCAGTTACAATATTCTAGTGTCCTGGGTTTTGTTACATCATTAAACATGTTTATTTAATAAAACATTAAAAATTAAAGATACTGTATGGAAGAAAACAACATTTTATGTTCCAAAATAGACTGCTGTCTAGGGTTGTTCTGATATTTTTACATGAACGAATAAAATGTTCTTGAGGCACTACACATATTTCTTTCAATGTGTAAAATGTTATGCAAATATTTCTGAAATTACATCAGATATGATATTCCATGTGAAGATGGGTCACGTAAAATCTTCCATCTATAGTCCTGACCTTCCTATGAGAGGGGACCCTTTGCAATTGAAAACTGACACCTCAGAAACACTTATAATGAATTCTCCTATGCAGGAGAAAACATAACTGCCTTGATTGATGTGGGAGGCTCTAAGACTGAGGCTATAAAAAAAAGTTTAAGTATTTCTGTGAATGAACTCTAATTTATTAGGTAATTTTTTTCTGCATTGTGTATACTTGAGAATGTTGTGCATGTTATCAAAAGAACAGTACATATTCTTTACCATAGCTTGTAGCTCTAAGGTAATTTGCCCTGGTGCCCCAGTAGGATAAAGAATGGGCTACTGATTTGAATTTACAAAGAATTCTTTAAGTCACACTTACGGTTGAATTTACCGCAGGGGCTGCTCTCATGGGGGTAGATGTACCTCAGTTGATTTAACCATAACTTGTGGCTAATATGGAGGTCATCCCTGGATAGGTACAAAAGAGTGCACTATCTCTACCACCAGATTATATTTTAAAGGTATACTTGTAAAGAAAAAAAGAATCAAATTCATTAAATCCAGTTTGTTTATGATTTACAGTAAAATTGTTTTTTAAAGGCCACTTAATCCATGAAGATGATATTTAGCAATTTAAATTGTAGCATATTTAATAAACCAGGACTCAGTCTTCTGCACCTTGGCTGATCATGGAAGTGTTTCTGTGTCCCTCATCCTAATATTTAGGGGTAGGTAAAAGTATATTTCACATCAGAGGAATATTTCTTCTTCCTCTGTATTTGTGTTCATAACATCGAGATAATACATGCAAATATATGTGAAATAATGTCAGGAACAGATATGTAAGTATTTTCTTTTGGAAAAAAGTGTCACATTTTTGTTAAACATTAATGTAAATAATGTATGGGAAACATTTGGGAGCTGCTGATCAACATACCTTTCTGTTGAGAACTTGATTTGGTAGATGAGACAAAAAGCTTTTCCTCTTAAAGCTGTTGGCTTAAGTAAGCTCAAGGTGAGTGCTATCTTAGAGAAGGCTCCAAAGAAATGAGTGATTTCATCTCCTGTAGAACTCCCACGCCATCAAGTTCAACATGTCCCTGCTAGAAATGTCTGTATTCCTAACAGTCTCGGCAAAGTGATGAAAAATGGCATGAGCTTGATTACACACTGTTCTTTTCCAAATACAACCAAATCTTAAGCTCAAGAAAGAGGACTGCAAATACCTTATCTATTTACTTTAGAAGCTACATTTTCTGAAAGCACTCCATAACCAAATAAACTGTATTCCCCCATATTAATTATTTTGAAATCTGCATTTTTAACCTTACCACTCATAAAAGAAAGCAAATATGCTGAAATAATTCCAACTAAATAACTCCAGGAAGGCAGCAGGTTTATCCCATAAATGCTATCTATTAAGGATAGCATTTAATTAAACAGTATTTAAATAGGCAGCATGGAGCTGTTTTCTAAGAAACACCATAAAGGTTGTATAATTAACTATTTTAATAGAAATAAGTATTATTATTTAGTTATTTCCCTTTTCCATTCATGCTTCACCGATTTGTATCGCTACTTCTTTTGCTATCTAAGGAGAAGGGTTTCTGTACATTTGGGATTCATCCCTTGTATTCAAAGAAGGGCAAGATTTCATCTGTTTTTTTTGTGGATGCACATTGGATTTAAGGGCTTTTCAGTTCCCTTTAGTTCTTACACTCATCTTTCTTGAAAGTAGCAGATGGAAATGATGATGTGCCATCAGTCTTTCACCACTGTGCCTAATGTTGTATGTCATATAAAATAAGGAATAAATCTTTTGGCTCTGTTTTTATTCCTTGATAATACAACAGGACTTCAGGGCCTCGTGTCAACTGGTTCAGGTTTCAGGAGCCCAAGTAGTGCTCTTGTCCCTCCTGCCAGTAACAATCAATGACAATGGCTACATCAGAAAAATATCACTAATTAATGACTGGCTCTGTGACTGGTGTCAGTGTTAGAATTTTGGGGGTTTTGACCATGGGTCAATCTACACAGCAAGAGGCCTACTGGCAGTAGATGACTACCTCTGTCCCAAAGGGGAAAAGGATTCTAACCCAGGAGCTAGCAGGGCTTATAGAAAAGGCTTTAAACTAGGCTTGAAGGGGGAAGATGGTAACACCAGGCTCACTGAAAATGAGCCACAGGGTAGCATGCCGCTGTTGGAGTCCACATCCACAGGGTAACTTAAATGCATTTATGCCAATGCCAGCAGCATGAGCAACAAACAGGAGTAGCTGGAAGTCATTGTGCAGCAGGGAAATCATGACATAATCACCATCACAGAAACGTGATGGTATTATTGGAGTGCTGCAATGGATGGCTACAGGCTCTCCAGAAGGGATAGGCAAGGAAAAAGAGGTGGCAGGGTTGCATTTTTTATCAGGGAGTGCATCAACTGCCTTAAACTTAATATTGTGAGTGAGAAGGATGAATGTGGGTGAAGACCAGGGGGAAGGTCAACCAAGCAGATGTCCTGGTAGGAGTCTATTATAGACCACCCAGCCAAGGTGAAGATACAGATGACATGTTCTCCAAACAACTGGGAGAAGTTTCATGATCACTTGCTCTTCTTCTCATGGGGGACTTCAACCTACCTCACCTTCAGCCTGTCTGCTGAAAGTACAACACAGCAAAGAAGAAACAATCCAAGAGGTTCCTGGAGGGTGTGTAAGACAATTTCCTAAGCCAGCTTGTTAGCGAGCCAAGTAGGGGAGATGCCTGGCTAGATCTGTTGTTTGCAAACAGGGAAGGACTGGTGGGTGATGTAATGGTTGAGGTCATCTTGGGGAAAGCGATCAAAAAATGATTGAACTTTCAATCTTTGGAGAAGCCAGGAAGAAGGTCAGCAAAACCTCCACTTTAGATTTTTGGAGGGTTGTCTTTGGCCTGTTTAGGATGCTAATCTGGTTGGCAGAATTCCTTGGAAAACATTACTGAAGGACAAAAGGGTCCAGGAAGACTGGACATTCTTCAAGAATGAAATCCTTAAGGTGGAGGAGCAGGCAGACTCTATGTGTGGAAAATCAAACTGGCAGGGAAGACCAGCCTGGCTGAACATGAAGATATTGCTGGAACTCAGGAAAATAAACAGAATTTATCACCTGTGAAAGAAGGGACTGTCAACTCATGGAAAGTACAAGGATGTTGTTAGGTTGTGTAGACAGAAAGTTAGAAAGACAAATCCACAGATGGAACTAAATCAGGGCACTGCCATAAAACATAATAAAAGTACTTTTACAGATTTATTGGCAATAAAAGGAGGGCCAAGGAGAACGTTCTTTTATTGGGTATCAGGGGAAACCTGGCAACTGAGGATGAGGAAAAGGCTAAAGTACTTAATGTTGCTTTTGCTTCAGTCTTTAATAGTCACACCAGCCACTGGGATCAGGCCCAGTCAGCACGGGTTCATGAAGAGTATGTCCTGCTTGACCAACCTGATCTCCTCGTGTGATCAGGTCACCCACCTGATTGATGAGGGCAAGGCTGTGGACATTGTCTATTTGGACTTGTGTAAAGCATTAGGAGCTATCTACCACACCGTTCTCCTTAAGAAACTGGCTGCTCATGGCCTGGATAGTTAGATTCCTTGCTGGGTTGGAAACTGACTGGACAGCCAAGCCTAATGGGCGGTTGTAAATGGTATCGCATCTAGTTGGCGACCAGTCACTAGTGGTGTCCTACAGGGCTCGGTGTTAGGGCCAGTGTTGTTTAGTATCTTCACTGATGATCTGGATGAGGGAATTGAATATATCCTCAGTAAATTTGCAGATGAAACCAAGCTGGGTGGGATTAACCCAAGCAGGGCTGAACATGAGGGAAAGAAAGCTCCACAGAGGAATCTGGACAGGATGGATCAATGGGTTGTGGCCAATGGTATGAGGTTCAACAAGGCTCAGTGCCGGGTCCTGCATTAGGGCCACAACAGCCCCATGCAATACTACAAGCTTGGGGAAGAGTGGCTGGAAAACTGCTTGGTGGAAAAGAACTTGTGGGTGCTGATTGACAGCTGCTGAACATGAGCACCTTGTGCCCAGGCAGCCAAGAAGGCCAATGGCTTGTATCAGAAATAGTGTGGCCAGCAGGGCCAAGGCAGTGATCATCCCCCTGTACTCAGCACTGGTGAGGCCACATCTCAAATTCTGTGTTCACTTCTGTGCCTCTCATTGCAAGAGAAACATTGAGGTGCTGGAGCGAGTCCAGAGAAAAGCAATAAGGCTGGTGAAGGGCCTGGAGCACAAGCTTGATGAGGAATGGCTGAGGGAACTAGGGCTGTTTAGTCTGGAGAAAAGCAGGCTCAGGAGGGACCTTGTTGCTCTCTACAACTACCTGGAAGGAGGACGGAGCAAGGTGGGATTTGGTCTCTTCTCCCAAATAACAAGTGATAGGACAAGAGGTAACAGCGCCAAGCTGTACGAGGGGAAGTTTAGATTGGATATTAGGAAAAATTTCTTCACAGAGAGGGTGATCAGGCATTCCGCCAGGTAAGTGGAATCATTATCCCTGGAAATGTTAAAAAAATGTGTAGACGAGGCCTTAAGTGATATGGTTTAGTGGTGGTCTTAGCAGTCCTGGGGTAATAGACTTGATGATCTTAAAGGTCTTTTCCAGCCTAGTTGATTCTATGATTTTATCATTCTATTATTCTATGACTGAGTAGTGTGACCTAAAGAGAAATAATAGCATCTCCCCAGTGTAACAGCCCCATATAAGACTGAGTGTTGATGTCTTCTGAAGGAATTTCTGTGGTCCTGTTTTGTAGAACAAGTGCTGCCTTACAGCCACAGAATGGCTCCTGCTGATTCCTCATAGTTTTAATTTACTACACTTTTCAGCTTTCTACTCTCATCCCTTGATGCTTGAACTCAGGAAAAAGACCATTAAACGTGAGTATTTTAGGCTTAGTACAAAATTCTCATTTGAAATGAGGAGCTATAGGTTAGGAATTCCCTGCACACTGCTTAGCTGCAATTTCAGAGCATGATTAATTTCTCAGTGCAAATCATCAGGCAGACACCCGCAGGGGTTCCTCAGTTGTGCTTAAAGCAGAAGATTGAAACAGAGTGCTCATTCATAGATGAGATCGTAATTTTACTATTGAGTTACACATGCAAATTTTTCTCCTTATCAAGACCTACCACTTAGATTTATATGTGGTTTTCTATTCCTGTCAGATGCTGAAGTCTGAGTATCGGGATATTTAGGAATATGCTGTATACAACAAGAAAAACCATTTGCAATGGAGAGGAATGCATAGAAATGTAAACCTTTTTCACAAAACTTCGTTGCCAGAGCATTGCCTTACCCTCCCTCGCATTGCTACTAACATCTCAGCAGCAGCCACAAGAACCCAGACACATGAAACATTTGTAGCCAGGAATACCTGACGATAACCTTGACTATGACATACATCATCATTACCACTGTAGAAGGTGGGAGGGATCCGTAGGCGCGGCGCGACCGGGCGACCACTCAGTTTCTCTGACGCTCTGCCCATTGGGAATCTTCCTTCCCGCCCTTGCCAGGGTGTGACCCTACTTCCCTCTCTCCTGCTCTCCCTCCTTTCCTCCTCTCTTCGCAGCTCCCAGCGGTCCCGCTGTCCAGCCCGGCCCACCGCCCAAAACTGCCGCCAGGTGGCGCCCCACCACCGCTCTTGGCGCGGAGCCTCGGGAGGGTCTGGGAGCGGGTCACAGAGCGGGTCAGGGAGCGGGAGCAGGTTCTGGACCAGAAGCGGATCTGAAAGCGGATGCAGCTCTGGGAGCAGAGCAGCCCCAGGGAAGAAACAGTTTAATAAAGGCAATGAAGGCGGATCTGCCACCTCCCTCTGGGCGCCGAGATGCAGGGGTCCACGCATGGGAATGCGGTGCGCAGCCTGAAGTACCCCAAATAGCATGTCCTTGTTAGTGCTACATATATCATCATCATCATTATTAAAGTCTATGAATCCAGTTAGTGGTGACGCGCGGCCCGACGGCAACAGTGGCTCATGAGTGCCAGTGTGTCAGCGGCGTGTTTGTGCCGGGGATACTCAGCCCCACGGGTTTAAATAAGGATGGTACGGGTTTTCCCCGCCACCGGGGACACCCTGCCCTGCTGCGGGGAGCCCTGAAGAGGCCGTCCCTGTGAGAGCTCCGCGCCTCGCCGCTGCTGCCCACAGGGTGCGCGGGTTTGGGGCAGGAGCTGCGGTTCGGGGTGTGCCAGAGCCGCGCTTCACTCCGCTCCCGGCGTCTGAATCTCTGCCGGGTGCGAGTGTGTGTGTGTGCGCGGAGAGGGGAGGGGGGAGGAAGTAGGGTGGTGGTGGTAGCGGCTAGGGGGGTGGAGGGGGGAAGATTATTGGCAATGGGCGGGAGAGAAAGAGGCGACTCCTGTTTCCTTTTCTTTCTGCCAGCGCAATCTCGGCTCATTTTCTCTAAGCAATACAAGTTCACGGACAAGCTACCTAGCCAGCCCTTCTCTCCCGTCATGGACCTCCCAGGTAAAAACGCCGTTCTCCTTCCTGCTGGCTGGTCCTTTCGCAAAATACCATTTTCAATAACAGCAATAATAAGATGCGGGGTTAGGGCAGCAGTAGAGATGCCTCTGGGAAGTGTAGGGGGGATCTCCCAGGAGCGAGATCTCAGGGTGTTCTAGTGAGCGGGGAAAACTGAGATGCAACTTCCCAGGGAGACGACGGGTGAGGTTTTGCCTCTTGTGATGTGCATGCTGCCAGGGTGGGAGCCGAGGGGTGCCTGAGCCGCTTCCTTCCAGAGGGTTTAGGAGGCAGCGGGGGTAGCCTAGCCTGGGGGACAAGAGGTTGGGAAGTACAAACCGGTGCCCGAGCGCCGCACCTCCAGGCAGACAGGAGGGCGGCGGCGGCTCCCAAAGCCCTGGCGGAGCAGCGCCGCGGCGGAGGCGCGGGGTGCGGGGAGCCCAGGGCCACGAGAACCCTGGGAAGGGATAGTGGGGCAGCTCCTGCGAGGGGGAGAGGGAGCATCACCAGTAATAATAATAATGATAAAATCTCCTTTCGTAATGGCTGGGGCGTTGTGAGACAGACATAAACCCAGCTCGCAGATCTAGTAAAAAGTGGGGATGTGGGAAAGAGACGGGTTTTTGAGCCTCCTTCAGCTGTGGGGTGAAAAGGGACAGCCCGAGAAGCCCGCAGGGTGATCCACCGTGGGTTCAGGACGAAACCTGCCGCGGTGCCCCCTCCTCCCGGCTTAAAGCACGGGTGGGGCTGCGGGACCTCCCGGTGCTAGGGGACGGGAGAGAAAGAAGACACGAGGAGGCGCTGGGCAGCGAGGTCTCTCCCAGGGAAACCTGTTGGGCCGACGGGAGGCTGCCGGGCGGCGTGGTGCCCGGCTCCTGCCCGCCCGCCCCTCTGCTTCACCGCCGCCTTTGCCCTTGCCAGGCTGCTGCGCGCCGCCCGCCCTTTGAGGAGGCTCCTTCGCCCCGCGCGGCGGCGGAGGAGGAGGAGGAAGAGAGGAGGAGGAGGCGGAGGAGGAGAAGGGGAGGAAGGCGCGGCCCCAGCCGCCGCTGCCCAGCCGCCGTCCCGCAGAGCGCTGGCCGCCGGGCGTCGCGGCGGCAGCAGGCGCGCAGCCCCCTCCGCTTCCCCGCGGCTGCCCGCATGGCGGCGGCGAGCCGGAGCGGCGGCGGCAGGGCGCTGGGCATGGGGCCGCGGCGGCGGGGGGCGCTGCTGGAGCCGGCGGGAGGCTGCTCCTGCTGCCTGGCGGCGGCGCTGCCGCTGCTGCTGCTGCTGCTGCCCGCCGGGTGCCCGGTGCGGGCGCAGAACGACACAGAGCCCATCGTCCTGGAGGGGAAGTGCCTGGTGGTGTGCGACTCCAGCCCCTCGGCCGACGGCGCCATCACCTCCTCCCTGGGGATCTCGGTGCGCTCCGGCAGCGCCAAGGTGGCCTTCTCGGCCACTCGCAGCACCAACCACGAGCCCTCTGAGATGAGCAACCGCACCATGACCATCTACTTCGACCAGGTAGCCGACGCCCGCTTTTCCTTCGCAGCCCCGCACTCCGCGCCGCCGACCCCTAGCCTTCCTGCGCTGCCATCCCCACCCCTGCACCCGGACTTTAGTTTCTGCTCATCTTCCATCTTTTAATCCTGACCCACCCGCTCAGTAGCATTTTTTACAGCTCAACTTCCCAGAAAGAGTTTGGGAAGTTCTTTTAGGTGGCTGCGGGGGTTTTTTCGGGTGTGCTGTGGGTGGAAGGGCGAGGCCGGCTTTTTGTCCGGTCCCATCGCTGCTACCGAGATGGCTTTAACGTGCGAGTTTGTGCCTCGGACGCTTTTGGGGGCTCCTTGCAGCCGAGGGTTGCCCCAGGCAGTCAAGGATGACCCGGGGAGAGGGTGCGCACTCCCCCTGTCCCCATCGGTGCTCCGTCTGAGATGCTTATTTTCAGGGCAAGGAGAAAACAGCGATTTACCGACCGTGAGTCGCCTTGGCTGCCTGTTCCAAGCGCACTTGGCAATGTTACAGCACCTCTCAGGGGGAGGGAGGGCTGAGGAAGAAGAGGGTGTTCCCCGCTTTATCAAACGAGGCGAACACTGTCCCCGGTGGGTTGTAAATGAACGGTGTTACTCTGCGCGCGGTTCGCCGGGCAGAGAAGCGGACAGCCCGGGCTGCTGATCCTGCCCCTTCTTCGCTTCACTGCTTGCCTCCCGGAGCCCGTGCCCCAGCGTGCCGCTTGACTTTTGCTACGAAATTAACTTTTTTTCTGCCGCCTCTTACTCCTGAAGTAGTACTGCGGAGTCAGCCAAAATTAGTACACGCAGACAGTTTTCTCTGCTTTTGTTTTTGTTTTCATCTGTCTGTCCGCCTGTCATTCATCTGTCTACCTGTTCCTCCTAATGAGTTTGCACAGCTATTCCTTACAAGTTGTCATTAAGTCAGATCAGTAGAGGAAAAAAAAAACCCAAAAAAACAAACAAAAAAAAACCCCAAGACTTTTCTTCATGTGTAGCGTATTTTAGACGCTTTATTCAGCAGTGTTCAGTTCTCAGGAGTTCGAAGGCGTTCCTCCCTCGGTGTTCCCGCAATAACAGATTTTTTTTTTTTTCCTTTCTTGGAAACAATAGGATTTTGCTGTTTGGGAGGAAAGGGTTCGGGGTTTGCGGAGGGGATTGTTTTTTGTTTCCTCCCGCTTTGTGTTTTGATCCATTGAACCAAAGGCTGTAGCCCGCTAAACAGAGCACGCTTGGGGAGCTTCGGGGAGGAGCAGCGCGGCAGAGCAGCCGGCTCTGGCTCATCCCTCGTGCTATGGGCCTGTGGGGTTTTCTCCCCTTGTTAGCCGTGTCTATTGAGCCAAACCAGGCTGGTGCTTGTAAAGGGAGGGAGCGATGAGCCTGTGCCGGATTCCCGTCGAAGTGTCGGGCTCGGCAGTCTGCGGGGCAGGATGCGGTCTCTGCTCTCAAGCAAGGCTTCGCACATGTGCCAAAGGTCTCAACTCTTTTTTTCTTGCTTTCAAAAGACACTCAAATATATGACAAATGAAGACTGTTGTCGGGGAGGAAAAGGAGGCCCACCCCAGCTGCCTGAGGATGCGGGTCAGGAGGCACAGCTCTCCGGAGGGGCAGAGAAGCATGAGCTGGCAGACGTTGCTGTTGCGGACCATTCTCTCTCCTCCATCAGTCATCTCATTAGGACGATTTTCTATACACTACTGAATTCGAGGGCAGGTTCCATTACCGTAAAGCTAGATAAAAAAACATACGTTTGCATTATGAGTTTATGAGTTTCAGTTGGTTTTTTTTTCCTTGCTTCTTTCTCCTCCCTCTTTTCCTTCCTTCCACTCCCCTCCCCCGCTTCTGCCACCTTTGTTTTATTAACAGTGCAGTGTGGACATTTGCACTTCACCTAGCAGGCTTTGGAGACCGTTATTGCGTAACTAAATCGTTTTATGAACTGTGATGATTTTTAAATGCCTCTGTAATTTGGCTCCTTTCCCTGCAGTGCACTTTTAATTGTGCTGCAAATGCTACCTCAACTAGGCTTTATATCGGTCATGAGCTCATGTAAAATGTTCACTGGTGGTTTTCTGAAGTGAGGTCTGATTTCTCTTTCTCTCCTTTTTTTGTTTTGTTTGTTTACTTTCCAGGTGTTAGTTAATATTGGCAACCATTTTGACCTTGCTTCCAGTATATTTGTAGCACCAAGAAAAGGGATATATAGTTTCAGTTTCCACGTGGTCAAGGTCTATAACAGACAAACCATCCAGGTGGGTTCTGATCTAAAGAAAATGCTGTGTTTCTTTTTTTCTACTTTTCCCTCTTTCAAATGCTCATTTCTAGAGACTAAGGTGCATTTACAAACCAGCAAGTGAAGAATGAGACTGTAGGTTATTTTAGTTAAAGGGGTCTGCATGCATGACTGAAATCATGCATTGCCTTAGCTTAATTCAACCCTGTTTCTAACGTGCACAAAAGCTTAGTGATGTGTACAAGGCATAAAAGTAATTGAGAGTATTGAGAAAACTCAGATTCTCTGTCTTTGCACTTTTTAGGTAAGTTTAATGCAAAACGGCTACCCAGTGATTTCAGCTTTTGCAGGGGATCAGGATGTCACCAGAGAAGCAGCCAGCAATGGGGTCTTGCTCCACATGGAAAGAGAAGACAAAGTGCATCTCAAACTGGAAAGGGGTAACCTCATGGGAGGGTGGAAATATTCAACCTTTTCTGGCTTCTTAGTCTTTCCACTATAAAAGAAGGCCAAATAGGCGGCAGATCTATGAGCTGGAGGAAGGATTCAGTCGTTAATGACACCCTGATCTTGGCAGCACATGACAATATTTCCAGTCACCCCGTCAGACTGTCATGGTAGAAGAATGATAACCTCCTAAACTCCAACATTTGCTTTGAATATTGACAATTCCTCGGGAACCTGCGCCTCTAATTAGTTTTAGACGACAGTGATCTTTAGGAGAAATGAAATTATCGACCTGAGCAATTTGTACCTGTGATTGTAAAGTCAATTTTGGATTTTATTGCTGGGATCATTGACTTTCTTATTATTTTTTAATTTTTCCCCTCTTTCATTTTTTCCTCTTTTTCTTTCTCTTGTCGTTGTCCCAGTGAAACAAATAACTCGGACCACACAATCGCTTTGTCAAAGGCTCAGTCCAGAGCCAGAAGAATGAAGTGTTCAGCCCAATGAGGTGTTCTTTCCATACTTTATTTCTCCGTGTTGTATACCCTTAAGGCAAACAAAAAAAAAAAAACAAAAAAACAAAAAAAACCCAAACAAAAAAAAAAGGAAAAAAAAAAGAAAAGGCTTCAGTTTCAGTCCTGTATTTTTCTGGGGGAGGGGGATTCTGGACATTACTGTGTCAAGAAGTGCTTTATCAAGTGAAGCAAAATTTGCACGATTGGAACCTTACTTGTTTTGTGTTGTTCGTATTTTTCATCGACTTTCTTTTCCTGATTTTTGTTTGTGTGTGCTAAAAATGTAAGCTAGATTGATCAATAAGACAAAACAAAGCACATATATACCCTGTAGCTCTAGGTGAAGCTAACCAGTGAACAATTCTGTCTGCACTTTTCAGCTGATCTTTATAGACCTATTTAGAGAAAGGAGCGAGAGAGCTACATGATCCTTCAATTACAATCTGGAAACCAGTAAAGGAACTGACATTTCTGAATTGTCCTGACATTTCTAGAAGCAACAATGGAGGCTTTGAATATCTTCTCTGACCATACCCTAAAATATATCCTTTCTTTGCATTACTGAGTGTATTTTGGGTGGTTTTATCTGATATTTATTTGATGTATTTGTCCACTAATGCTTGAGTACACATTGTGGGAGCACGGAGAGATGGCAGAGCAAACTCTTCCTCCAAGTTAAATAAAATCATCTCCACTTGACCTGTCCGTAGCAAGTATCGGACGAACTGATGCTAGCATCTTTGACAGCCTTTGGGAGAGGGGCCAGAGAGGATCAGCAAACGCACCAGAAGCTGCATGGGTGCCTTGCATTTGTTAGCTGTGTGTGCTCTTCCCAGTACAAATGGCCTCAGAGTTCTGGGGGTGGACCAGTGTCGGTATTGGAGGTTAGGAAAACTTATTACCCCAAGTCACAAGAGGTAAAATATCAGGCCAATGTCAGTTGCATCATTCTGCCTCACTCTCAATAAACAGACCCCATTTTTTCAAATTTTTTACGAAGGTTGGTGTATTAGTGTGCTGAGGAAAACCTTGCTTGAGGACATACAGGAAGAATGTTTATATTATTTTATAATTATTAATTTTTAATTTATTTGATTTTAAATAATTCAACTTGCAAGTTGAATCCTGCAAGGGTGGATGTGTATAAGAATTTATTTTTGTCAAATATACTCCTCTGCCACAAATACAATGCAAAAGCATTTGCAGCAACTCGGCGGTAGCTATGTTGTGTTTCAAAATTATGGTGGACATGTCATTTTCATTGTAAATTTATCATTAAAGGGGCAAAGTCAATTAAAGTCATATATTCTTAAAAAAAAATAACAACTTATCTGTGTTGCTTATGATACCTCAGAAGACTAAACCATAAGCCAATATAATATTTAATATTTTCATGTATTTTCAACATTGATACTGTTTGTTTGCTTTGGTATTTTACTTTGCTGGCTACTGAATTAATGGGCTTCAGGTGTGTTTTTAATGGGTTACATTTTCTATTTCCCCTTTTTGCATTGACATGACTGCAATGTTTCTATTTGCAAAAATATCACAGGACTACTTTTAAATATATGAAATAAAACTTGAGTCAGCAGCAACCTTCTATTAAAATACAAAAATACAATTAAAAGTTGTAATGCTAGATATTGTAAAACTACTTTTAAATCCTAAGTTTTTGTGTTTAAAACTTGATCATGTCTCTGAAGAAAATAGACACTGAGGTGGGTTCAAGGTCCCAGCTTTTCAGTTTCTATCCCTTTTCCTTAGTCTTATTTTGAAATTCTGCCATAATAACTTTCAGTTGTCCCATTTATCTCAGTTCATCTGGTTTGATAAGGCAATGATATATGATTTCTTGCTCTCTCCTAAGGTAAATGAAACAAATGTCAAGATTTTCCTTGAACATATTCTTGGAAATTTCTTAAGCCATTTAAGCTGCAGAATCTGAATCACCTGCTTCGCATATTCAAAGTCCGTAGTTTTGACCATGGTTATGTCATAAAGCTAAATATATTTATACAATAATGAATCTTCTTCTGAACTTGAAGAGGGTCTCTAATGTACTGCCTCTCTTCCTCTTCTACTGATGTGTCCTCCGTGATAAGCTATGGTGTTAGGCATGTTATATAAACAGTTAAATGGAATTCCCTTCTTTTTATAAAATTTTCCTAAATCTAATAAATCCCCTTTAAATTTGATAAATTCCCTTAATTTTATATTCCTTGCAATATTCATTTTGTTTTTACTTAATTTCGTATCTGAGTTTGCAAAGGTGCAATCTACTTGTTACTGGAAACAGTAGATATTTTGATATATACAAAGGTGTGAATATCATGATGTATTTTATTTTAAAAGGGGAAAATGTGCAATAGCAGACTGAAGAATGCAACAAGAAATACTAGGTGAGACCACTTAAAAGAGCCTGACAGAACATTAAGAGCAGGCTTGTCTAAAATAAGTTATATAAATAAATTGATTGGGTAACATTTGGAGTTGGTATAAATTTAATGTAGAGGTTCACCATGAGACTTCATAAGCTAAAAACACACATGGCAGTGAAGTAGGCCAATAGCACAATAATGGTGCTGTTTCCTGTGGGAGTAATAACAATATTCTTCCCAACAACTTTCAGATTTCCTTATAAGCTGCTGTATAACATGATCATAAGATATTCCTATGAAAACACTGTCTTTTTGACTGTTTCCCTTCCAGGAAACAATCTTCACCTGGGTGTTTTTGGGAACCAGTGCTTTAGTGTTTCTTTATCATACTTTTGTCAGGGTAGAACCAGGACCTGTATTAGGAATGATAAATGGTCATCATATACTTTATTGTCTTCCTTTTGGTTTTTGAGTTTTACATCCCCAGTTTGAACAGTCTTTCAAAACCCTGTGTGCTCTCACATCACCCTAGGGGGTGATGGATGTGCAGTGTCTCTCATTATTGGTCAGCATCTTGCAAGCTGAATCTGTTAATTTTGGGTGGGAGAAGAGAGATGCAGAACTAGGAAGTTGTTTAGAATTTACGTTGTATTTGTTGGCTCTATCGTTTTTAACTTCTAAAAAGAGATTTTAGTTTTTGTTGACCAAATTTATGTCTCAGAATATCTGCCAAAGTAGATAGACTAAAGGGCTTGCTTAGTGATGGAGTTGCTTGGAAATAGCTGAAAGTGGTTTCATGTCCCTGTAATGCGACACTCATTTCTGGACTAGGCAGGGTCACAGGTAGTGTTGTTTAAAAATAGCTGATATAATTAATAGTCTGCTTTCATCCAGGATAAATTTCTAGTGTTAACAAGTACTCAAAAAATCAGTGTCATTAATATACTTTTTAATTTTCATGGTTAATGACTGTCAGCTAAAGTCCATTAAACAGTTATACATAATGAGAGGAAAAAAAAATGTTCACGTTTTTATTTATTGTTGAAAAGCCAGGGAATATCTGAGGCAGTGCATAGCTTCTAGATTTGGAAGCACACACTGTCTTGAACAATTGTTCCAGGATCATGTTTAATGGGATGCATCATGCCCATTTTTAATCATGGTGGTAAATAACAATGATTTATTGTAAAATACCCATTTTCTTAATGGAGCAAATTCTTTTATTTGACTTGTCTTCATCTGTCAGAATGCTCAAAACAGAACCTCATTATTCCTCACCACCTCTTAACTAGGTCACATTAACAGGTTATGAATTCCTGAGAATTACTGATATTCATCATGGCTGTAGTTAGACACAGACTAGGTGGCTGGGCAGATGATAGGAAACCTTTTGATCAGCTGCGTAATCTTCAGCTCCCTAGTAAAATAAATACATTGTCATTTCAATGAAAAGGCTAATCCTGCTTGGTTTACCTACTTCAATAAAGTCCATTCCTGTACAGAGGAGGAGCTTATGAAAAACATCAATAGTATTTGTCCTGGATCATAGGGTTTGTATTTTGGTCATGATCTGTTATTAAGTTTACTTTGAAAATAAGTGACAATTAGTTCAAGCCTTTAGTTAACAAAAAAATAATTCTTCAGTTTAAATGTATTTCAACACATCGTAATTCTGATAATCTAATCAAAATCCTACAAATATAACTTGAATATATGTTTGAAATCTATTCTCAAAACAGTAATGTTTACAGTCTTATTCACAACAACCACATTTTTTTTCCTTATTAGCCTTTGTCAATAAAATCCAAGAAACACTAATTGCATTTTATACTATTTGAGTGTAAAAATGAAAATGCACTTCACATACCAAGTATATCTAACATACCCCATTTCTTCCTAGGTAATATACATTAAAGTATTTTCTAAATCCATTTTGCTATTCATCAGCAAAATAAAGGTGCCTAACTTGCTGGGTTTCTGCAGATCACGTGCCACAGATAATATAAGTAATGGCCTAGCAAGACACGGAGCAGCAAATAATGAGTACTATTATGAATTCTGCATTGAAGAAAAAGAAGTTTCTATCTGCATCAACAGAAATTCAGGTCATACTGACCAGTGTTCCAAAACTCAGGAAATATTAAAGTTGTTTTTAAACTAATGTTACCAACTGATACTACTTCCATTGTTATAATGAAGTGTTATTTTTACTATGGGAATCTAAAATAGAATTATTCTTTTTCTGATGTCAGCTATATTAAAAGACTATTATTCAGAGTATTAATATAATGACTGAACAGAAATATAAGTTCATCAATTAGTAGTTAGTACTTATTATGTAACTCGTCACAACTGATACATTTTAGTTAATTGAAACTGTCTTTGAAATGCTTTTATTTATCTGTATGCGAATATACACACACAAGTGCATACATGAATAATAAATATGTGTACATGCACATAAAACATTTTAGCTGAGAATGGATGAACAGAGAGGTGACTTTTTCATATACAATTTGGCTTTCCTTTCTCCGAAGCATTAACCCAACAAATCAATTGTTATTTCATTTATTGTCATTCTAAACCTAAAACGTTTGTCTTTGCTTTCATCCAAAAGTACATAGAGTAATAGCAAATGGCATTATATATTTCAGTGTTGAGAGCTGCCACAGCGTAGGTAACATTAAAGTGAAGCATGGAGTTATTAATAAAAGAGTTTCATTACCTCAAGCTCTGTTGAAAGCTTTTGTGATGAGTGAACCTATAGTGCTGTGTGGGAATTGTTTCAAAACATCTTACAGGAAGATACACCAGACTGGAGCTTCATTTTGTCCTTCTAGTGACACTGGATGGGAAACTTGCAATATGTATTATAACTACAAGAGAAAATATGTCCCTATATTTAATTGTTTAGCAGCAATAACCTTTACACACTGATTTAATTTTGGTTATGGAACTGTTTTCTGTACATATATGCATTATACTGTCACATTTCAGAACTAAGAATACAGTGACTTCAGTGGACAAAGAATGAGGGGTTTTCCAACTTTTTATTTGCTTACTAGGAGAAATAACCTATCAGAGAACTTACGTTGCTTCTGCAGGCTTTTATACCAGAGAAGAGATGTAAGAAATAACTTTAAAAGAATCTTTCAAGTTCTCTTTAATTATTTATTGTTACCAATAGCAGAATTTTCACTGCACTGTCATTAGTAATATGACTAGGAGTGGTTTAGGATGGAGTTTAAATGGCTATACCTAGATGCGCTAACAGCTGGCTTCTTACTTATCCTAAATTTTCTAGAGAATGTTCTCATACTTTATAATCTCTCTAGATACAACTATTCCTTAAACTTGACTGCCTCGTAAAACTGGTCTACTGTATTACTTCACCTGGGTAGGGAAAACATCCATTTTTTTTCTTTGCAATGGTTTATATTATTTTCTTATACTATATGGACTGTGCTAAAACCATCCAGTATAGAAAAGGAAATTCCCACTGCACTTGCCTCTCTGAGATACTTTCATTTCTTTTGCCCTCTATTACTTACATTCATATTTGAAGACTTATAATGTTGATATTTTAAGAGTTTTTTTTGAAATAATGCTTTTGCAGCTGTGTGAAACTTAGTTCATGAGAGCTTTAGTTGGCTGCTCACAAGTTATCTCATCCCTCAATTCTGCAGCCAGAACTCTTGGACTGGAGAAAAGTCTAATTCAGAAAAAAAAAAAAATAAAAATCTAAAAAAAAAAAATTTAAAAAAAGAAAAAGGAAATTGGTCTGTATGCAAATCAGTGATTTCTGGTAAATGTTTTGATCCCATTCAGTCTGTTCTCTCAGAGAGTGTGATTTGCATCATGAAGTGTCTTGGCTCCTCTCTATTTTCTTTAATCCATTTAAAATATCCTTATGAACAGGGATACTAGGAATCTCGCCTTTTGCAGCCTGTTTAGAAAATACAGAACCTTTCGTATAGGTGTTAGGCTGTTGGACAAAAGTGAGAATCTGGATTTTCATGTACCCAAGTGACTTTTTGACATGAACACCTTGCAAGAAAGACAGTCTGGAGGAATCATAGGGGAAGGGAAGAGAGCTTAACAAACAGAAAGGTTGCTAGCTGTTCTTTATGCACATACCAACCTTAACGTGCATGTGTGACCCATGACTATAAGTGACAAACATTTGTATGTAAATTTCTCTATTTCCCAGAGTTCTAACTTTGATGCAGTTAACAAAATCAGATGAAAATGTGTATGCAATTTAGGTGGGATTAAACATGTACATATGATAAATGATTGTACCAAACTGTTTATAAGGACAGTGGCTCAGTACAGGTATATTATTCACTGTATTCCACTAAAGTATGCAATGATGCACTATGTAACAAACATATAGGCAAACTTTATAAAATTATCTTTAGAGAGATACTAGAGTCAGAGATCACGTTGAAGCTAATACGGTTCAGACTACTGGACACATTATACAAAGGGAGATAAACATTTTGGTATTCTCCCTTTGCCTTTGTCAAGAAGTAGCTCGCCTTCCAAAGACAAAAATGGAACTCACATGCATTTCCTGTCACATGCGTTTTACCTGTGCTACTGTTTTTCAGAGCCTGGTAGGTTATGTATGAACAAAATGACTGAAAGTTGATTTGCAAGTGTACTTTAGCATGTTAAACCTGTAAGTGGCAGGCTTTCTTACCATACTACTGATTGTCAGGTTTACTGTAAATAAGGTTCAGGATATCTGTTGGGTATAGGCTGCACTGCTGTACTCTATTCATGCCCAAGGCAGCTGAGTGCAGTGAGATTCAACTTCAGGCAACATTTAATTGGCATGGCAAAGTACAGACTCCGTATCTCAAGATGCTGGACTCAGCACTCTGATGCTGGACCAAAGATTGCATATCAGTGTATACCTTCTAGTAAACAATATATGTGGTGAATGAATCTGGACTGGAAAAGAAATTCCTAGATATACAACTGCACAATAATATAGTTTTAATGATCTATTTAAAAAATAAAATCTCTGTAGGCTCTTGGGCAACTTAACATCTTTATTTTCGTCTAGTGAATTTACTCCCCAGAATCACTGCCTTTCCTCTGCTGAGAATTCAAAACTGGGCAAGATACTCCAAGTGTGGTCATAAATGCCAAAATACAGAGAATATTCATTTGCTGGCTACACTCTTGCTAATACATCCAATTATGTAATAGGCATTTATTGCCTGCAGGCTACACTGCTGACTGATGTTCAACTTGTTATCCCAGGATCTCTCTTTTTTTTCCTTTTTTTTTTCCTTTTTTCTGCAAAATATAGTTCAATTCAGTCAGCCCCAGACAATACTGTTGGATGTGGATATTTCATCACAGGTTTAGGACTTTCTACTTGCCTTTGCTGAAGTTCATGAATTTCTGTCAGCCTGGTCTGTCAAAGTCCACTGAACAGCAGTCCTGTTGTTTAGCGTATCAATTTCTTCCTCTAAATTTAGTTTCATCCACAGACTTGCTGAGGATGTGTTTTGCCCTGTCATCCAGGTAGCTAATGAAGACATTAAATGGTACATACCTGTGAGGAAAGACTCTAGTAACCATCTGGCAAGTGGATTTTAAACTGCTATTCATTAACACTTTGAGGCTCGTTATCCAACCAGTTTTCTGTCGATCTTGTAGTCTGTACATCCAGTCCATATCTCTTTAGCTTGGCTACAAATACGCAATGGGAGACCATGTCAAAAGTCATCATAAAGTCGAGGTAAACAGCACTCCCCGGCCATGATGCCAGTCATCAGAGAAGGAATTCAGTTTGGTCAGGCATGATTTTCCCTTTGTAAATCCATTGTGGTTGTTCCCATTCATCTCCTTTTCATTCATGTGCCTATGAATGACATCCATATGTAGGTTTTCTCCATAATCTTCCAGGAGACTGAAATGAGGCTGACCAGCCCCTAATATTCTAAATCCTCTTTCTCATTGTCCTTGAAGAGTGATGACACTTTCCATTCTCTAGTTCCTCTAGTCCCTAGCGACCTCTCCTGGTCACCCAGTTTCTGAAAGGTGACTTTGGCCAGCTTCTGTCATTGACAGAGATATACCTCGTGTGGTCTCACGGACTGCTGTTTATAACCAGTTTATTTGCTTAACCTGTATTTCCCCACCATAGGCAGTACTTCAGTCTGCTAGACTCTTCTGCCACTAAGCAGAGAGACCTGGAAAACCAAAAGTCATGCCTTACCAGTAAAGACCCTGGCAAACAAAGCTTTGAACACTGCAATCCCTTACACTACAGATCCCCTAGTCCCCCGGTAATACACTCACAGAGGTCTTCGCTTTTGCCATTCACTTTCCTTGCCAATTTCAATTGCAGCAGCATTTTAGTTTTTTTAATTCCATGCCCAATCAATATTTTTAATCTTCTTCCTGATTGCAAGGCTTCTTTCAGTCATCTAAAGAAGACTGCCTCTTATTTTGCCACTCAGTCAGGTCCATAGCAGAGACCCACTAAAATAACTTTTCATAGCAAAGCTCCACGCATTCAAGCTGCTATTCTGCATAAAGCATAATTTCTTTTCCTCCCATTCCCAGCCTGTGCTTACCAAAGAACCTGTATCCACCACCTGTGCTCCAGTCATGTGAGCTATCCCAGCGTGCTTCTGTTACACGGAAACTGCTTGGTAACAGTCTGGTTTTCCCTGGTGCTTGCATGGGTGGGTAGTAAGGGGTTATAATCTAGTAGCTGGCTGAACCTCTGCAATGTTTTTATTAAATCCTGGATTCAGGATGCATGTGAAATCTGCTTAGAAACAAATAATAGGTGAAGAGAAGTATACGGAGCTGGCAATCCCCATTACTAATTCTCTGAGAACTGGGGAGAGGAGAGGAAAATGTACAATTATACTCTGTGACATTTGGACAGTATCGCAATGCATTACCAGTAGCTAATCTGACAATAGAAACAATGATGTACTTTCTTCACTAATATTTTTACCATAATGGATCTTTCCAGCACCTGGAAGTCAGGCAAATACGAAGAAACAGAAAAAAGTGTATGCTAGAAGAGACAAGAAATTAAATGACAAATTGAAGAACATGGAAGGCAAGAGAACAAAATCGAATGAAAACAAAGGTCCTGTTTGGAAGGTGCTGTTAATGGGACTGAAAATGAGTTAGTGTCATGATAAACAGGGCATGGGGAAGATAAATTAAGTGTCTGGTAATACTGGAAGAAGAGTCAGAGAGTAGATTTTTTTTTCCAGCAGTGAGAAAGAAGGGTTTACAGAATGAGACACTTGGGGCAAAAGTTGTAACAAAAATGCAGAGAAAAAAAGAATAGTGAAAAGGGGGAATGACTACAGTGAGAAGTAGGTATAGAAAAAGAGAGTGAAATAAACTGTGAGATCATACAGTACAAAAAATGCCTGGTAAGACAAGAGCATCATACAGTGCTAAATACAGTTTGATGTGACAGTGGAGGAACATGGCAAAAGGGACATAGCTTTGACAGATGGTTTCCATGTTAGAAAAAAACAAAGCAATTCACAAAAAAAAAAAAAAGGTGAAAGATTTAAGGTTTTGTGTGTTTGTCTCAGAAATGCATTGATTGGACAGAATTCTGAGCACTTAGTTTTCTCTTCTTTCTTCTATTTATTCCAGGGGCCTTTGGACCCATTTGCTTTTGTTAGCAACCTTTCCATCTATGCTAGTTTCTCTCATTCTCTGCAAATGACTCACAAGTCCTACAAACTCTTGAAAATGTATGAGTAATTCCCTCCTAACAATGCCACTGAGAAGTGAAGGGTGCATTGCTTCCTAAGAATATCTTTCTTTTCCTGTCCCATCAAGAGTTGTCATCAGATTCATTTTGGGCCAGCTAGCCTGCCCCTTTCCCCTTGTTTTCCTCTGATGTGCTCCTTAAAGAGTACCTCTCTTCCAGAAACATGGCCATTCTGTGCTGCGGATTGTCCAGATCTGGCCACATGCCATGAACCATCTGGCTAGCTGCTGTCCTTCTGGCTCCCAAAAGCTGATTCAAAGCAATGGAAAAATAAATGATGCATGCTTTGAATTTATACTTGTGCTGACCTTTAGAAATTCTGCTGTAGATTTAGTTGGAATATTTCAGTTTTCAATTTGAAGTGGGGGGATGTAAAAGAACATATCTTTAAATACCCTCTTACAGGGTTTGGGTTTTTTGTTTTTTTGGTTTTTTTTTTTTAGCTTTTTTTTGGGTTATACTCTGTGAATTCTGTGATAGGATAAACACAGTGATTATAAATACTTCCAAAGGAATAATGCACTTACTAGGAGCCATCCTAACACACCACCATGGCCCTGAGGCACTGCTAGCCCTGCCTGTCCCTGCTTGACACTGGCTCTCCCTTCACCCTTCCCACTGCCCAGGACCCCATCTCAGGCCCCCAGGGATATCAGCCCCTGCTCCAACAATGCCCCAGAAGAGCCATTCTCCAGCTCTCCATAGCCTGACCCTGCCCATGTCCTGGTCCAGTCATGCCTCATTCTCATCCTTGGGGATGTGCCTGATGCCTGGGGCTAGGGCTGCCCCTATTGTCCCCTGCTGCCTGTTCCTGGCTGGGGAGATAGGATGGGCCCTGTCCTCAGATCTTGTGGGCACCCTTGGGCTTGGTTGGAGTGCTCCAGCACCCTGGGTGCCCTGATGCACACACTGCTGGGCTAAGTACGAAATATCTCATCTGTTGTTTGTATAATGGTTGTTTCAATCCACACTAAATACACAGAAAGCCACTTTCCCACCTCTGCCACCAGTACTTTGCCTACCATACTATTTCACCACAAATTGCAGCTCACTTTGTCAAGAAGTAATTTTGGAGAATTTAGGTATCATTAAACCATCTGGTGCAGTAAACCCAACCAATCTGTTGAGGCCTAATCTGTTCACCAGCAGCATAAAGACTTGCTTCATGCAAGATCTGATTCAGCAGGAAAACCAGGTGTATATAGTGAATTATCTGGTAATTAAAATGCATTCATCCTATGAAGAACTGGCAGATATCCCAGGGACGAGGTTGTCCGTAGGTGATCAAGCTTTTTCGGTCCTAAGTTATTATTTAGATTTTCTTATTTAGGGAAAAGTGATTTTTTTTCAGTAGAGTATTTTCCTCTATATATATCTAACCTATCAGAGTTCGGAACACTGATTTATTAATTTCAGGTGCCTTTTTAAGCAATTAATTGATTAATATCCTGTCTTATTAACTTGAAACAGTAATCAATTCTGTTCTCATTTAGCTCAGCTGGAATTTATTTGTCTTCAATCGAAGCAAGGCAGGTCTAGGCACAGTGAGTTAGTATTTGTTTATTCACTTTTTCTGAATGTCACCATTTCTATAATTGTATTTATATATATTTTAAAGTCATTTTGCCAGTCTGTAAAGCATAGGTTATGGTTTTATCACTTTAGGAACTCCATTTATTCAGTAATCCAGTTACTGAGATAACAACTTGCCTATGTACTAAAGTGCATCTTTCAGAAAACATAATAATCTTTTCAGTAGATGGCAGTGCTGGGATTAAAACTGTTGTTTGACTAATATGCAAATTCCCTCCTGTTGGGATTTAGGTGTTAAAAGGCTTTTCAGGGCATTCTCATCTTTGAGTTGGGGCTCTAGCTTGCTTGGATGCTGAAATCGTGGGGAGATTTATTTCTACTGGTTAAGAAAATATAGAAAAATAGATCAGATACCACAAGTGCAGTCAGTTTGCTCCAGAGATATGCATGAACAAGCTAAAACTGTGGAAAATATGTAACCATAAAACTCAAAAAGTATTAGTTCTTCCACTGCATATGGCATAATCCACTTCAATTGCTCTCTGTAAATTGGTGTTGCCAGCTGAGATGGCAACAAGCTTCCACTTGGAAGTGTTGTAATTTTACATTCATTAAACTTTATCAGAATCACTCTGGTAGCCTTATGTTACAGAGAACTTCTTTATATATGACACCATAAAAGACTCCATTACTGGGGTCTTGTGACTTCCTAATCCATTTCTTAAATTACGATGAACAACATTTTTCTACCAGAATGTAATATACAGGTTGAGAAGTTCCAATTCCTGATAAGGTTTAAAATAGAGATTTGTGTCCCAACATGAAGCTTTTTTTTTACAAACAGGATTACTTCTCAAAAAGCGTTTTGACAGGAATCTCTTTAAAGATCATTCATCTTAATGGCACACATTAGGTAGTTCACATGGAAAGCTGCTCAGGAGTGCAGAATAAATAGTAATAATATTAGAGCTTTGAGAGAGAATAAAGGCTTCTGTTAGGTTGGAGTTGTCCTGTACCTATGTGGACAACAAAAGATGGTTTAGTTGCAATTAAAATGCATGAGGGCAGCATAACATTGTTTATCTGTTGGGAAAGCAGGCTACAGAGAAATCTCACAACTACACAGAAGGCAATACTGAGTAATGTATTCCAGGTCACACACTTAACGTAATAATACTAAATCTATGACCAGCTAGGAATTATCAGTTATTTTGATGCTGATGACACCTGTATTGACACAGTACTTCAGAGAGGCTGTGGAAACAGCACATATGGAGACAGCACTTAAAGTCCAAAAGAAAGGGCAATTGGTATTTTTCATTAACAGTAATGTGTTTGTAGGAGATCTAGCTTGATCCTGCCCAGTCAGGCAAAATTTTACACATCATAAAAAGAGAACAAAATCCAAACCAAACAAACCAGAAAAACCGCTAGCATTTTTCGACATTAAGAGCATGGAATTCACTTCTCTTAGATGAGCGAAGGTCAGATAACTTGCAGATTCTTTTGACAGAAAATTGCAAATTTATATAATTAAAAATAATAAAACAGTCTTGACATTTATAGAGGCTTGTTTTCCAGAAATTATATTTATCAGAAAATTACAAAATGTGAAATAAATTCTACTTGCAGATAAAGCATTTCCAAAGGAAAGGAAAATATGTTAAAACACAATGAGGTTTAGAAAAAGAATATTTGGGAGCAAATTAGATTTATGTTCTGAAAATGTTGAACATAAATTGGCAAAGGGAATTGTGCTGTTTCAGCTAGGATAGAGTGAATTTTCTTCCTAGTAGATGGTGTAGTGCTGTGTTTTGGCTTTAGTCTAACAACAATGCTGAGAACACCCATGTTTTAGTTGTTGCTAAGTAATATTTACCCTGATCAAGGACTTTTTCAGTCTTTCATGGTCTGCCAGTGAGCAGTGGCACAAGAAGCCAGGAGAAAACAGAGACAGGACTCCTGATCCAAATTGACCAATCCAAAGAGGATTCCATACCACAGCACGTCATGCCCAGTATATAAACTGGGGGGAGTCACCCAGAAGGCCCAGATCACTGCTGTGGTTGGGTTGGGTATTGGTCGGTGAGTGATGAACAATAGTATTGTGCATCACTTGTGTTTATTGTTTTTTTGTCTTTTCCCTTTTAGTTTTATATCTCTCTCCTTGCTATTTCTCTTGTCCTTATTAGTGTTAGTATTAATAGTAGTATATTGTACCTTAGTTATTAAACTGTTCTTATCTCAACCTGTGCATTTTACAGTCTTTCGATTCTCCTCCCCATCCCATCCATGAAGGTGGGAAGTTGAGGTAAGTAAGCAGCTGCATGGGACTTAGTTACTGGCTGAGCTTAAACCATGGCAGGAATCTAAACTCTTGTTCTGTTTCAGAGGGACTTGAAGACCTAAGACCCTCCAAGATGCTCCAGACACCTGGCTGTACTACAGAGGTGCCTTTGTTGCATCCAGGGTCTCAAGATTTCAGTCCCTAGAATTAATAAACTAGCTTAGGACATATCACTGTTGAGTCTTCTAATTCTGCAAGTGAGGGACTATTCATTAGGGCCTGTAGTGATAGGACAAGGGGTAACGGGTTGAAACTTAAACAGCAGAGGTTTAGATTGGATATAAGGAAGAAATTCTTTACTATTAGGGTGGTGAGGTACTGGAATGGGTTGCCCAGGTAGCTTGTGAATGCTCCATCCCTGGCAGTGTTCAAGGCCAGGTTGGATGAAGCCTTGGATGATATAGTTTAGTGTGAGGTGTCCCTGCCCATGGTAGGGGGGTTGGAACTAGATGATCTTAAGGTCCTTTCCAACCCTAACTATTCTATGATTCTATGGTTTATCAAGGTCCACAGCAAGGACTCAGTAGCCATTTTTATGAAACTAAGGCTATTTCAATCTGTGCAGAGTAGCTGCATTGGCTTACACTAGCTCAGAATCCGTTGTTTTTTTTTTTTTTTTTTTTTTTTTTGTTGAGACTATGCTGTCAGAAAATAAACTTCCTGAAAACATGAGTAAGTATGGCTACTTACTGATTATAATTAGTAAATGGAGGCATAAAGACAAAAGAAAATAACTCTTCCAGAATAGTAGAATTAGTAAGAGAAGAAAATTGTACCATTACCTTTGACTTCATTCCTTGACTACATTCACTAAATGCAAGGTTCAACATCTATCACTCTGATAACAATTCCTGGACTATGTAATTTTATACATAAATCAGTGTAACGAGCTTGATTTTGGCATATTAGAAGATGTACTAAAATGAGAACAAGAGAACTTACTATCCACTTTATACTCTCTGCAAAGAATTGTACAAACCACAAAGCAATGAAAGACAACTTTTGCAAAGAATATGTTTTTTTCTAAGACAAGAGATGTTACTTTTAACCTGAGAGATATTAGAATTCTCTTGAAAGGAAAAAGAAAGAAAAAAAAAGCCTTCTAAATCCTATTTGTAAAATGAAAAAAGTAGCTAAAATGGTTCCCATTGGCTGGAATACATTCTTGTTCTCTTCAGTATAAGCAGTGATTTCAGATCTGCTGGCACATAGGTCGTCTGCCTACTGCTCCAGCAGACTAATGCTCAGTGAGAAGCAAATCCCGATTTTTGAATTTTCAGTGTCATACAATGAGGGGATAAGGTTTGCCTTCTGGCAAGAGCATGTCTCTCTTAACTTATGGATGACCTGAGATCTTTTGAGGCATAGATACTGTAGAGTTACAGCTTCTCTGCAGCACCCTTTAAGCATCTTGTCCTAATGGCAACTCCACTTCCTCAGAAGCCATTGGCTGGAGTGATCCTACCTAACTCCATTCTCAAGGGCCTCCTGAAGTGAGAGAGAATGAGTCTGTGCACATTAATGTTAATTTTGTCAGCATCAATTTAGCAGCAGAATAACCCCATTAATTCTCAAGGTAGATGGTGGATTTTAATTGTGATTCAATACATGTTATTTATGTATCATTGTATGTTGTAGGTGCTTATAGATATGTATGAAGACAAGGTCCCAACCTGAAGACCTTATGAACTGAAAAAAACTATGGAAAAAGAAAAACAAGGTAAACAAAGGATATTTTGTCAAAAAACATTTGTCAAGCATGTAGTTTTGGCATTACTTTTTGTTCTTGCTTTGAAATCTTTTAATCTTCCTAACCATATTTATCCATTGGCCACAAAATTCCATGGAAGATTTTGCAGTCCTGAAATGGAGCTTTTGGGAAGACATCACAATGTAACTTTAGCAGACAGTGGTGCTTCCCTAAAATATTGCATTTTGGTTTTCCTACTTCCATTTCTAAGGACTTCTAACTCATTCTTCAGGTTAAAGGAGCTTCTGCAATGCTTTGTTGAGAAAATAAAGAAATAAATGTAGAAACATACTCTTAAACTGTACTGAAAAGGACATAGGAATACTTAAGCTGCAGTCCCTCTTTTTCTAAATCAGTACAGAATTGTGCAGGTTGTGTAGAAAATCTTCAAACACAGTCTTATTCCCTTTCTTTGCTGTGCCCTAACTAGATCATCGGGAAAAAGGGGACCAAAATAATTGAATTAAGCATGGGCTTGAAGAAAATGAGAATTATTTCAAAGGTATTTTTTTCCTTTTTCTTACAGCCCTGCTTTCTTTGCAATTAACTTTTCTTTTAAACTTTACTTATTTCCTGTCTTCCTATTAATAAAAAGTACCAAAAGAATGATGTAGTTCATTGAATTAACAACCCCTCAGGTACTTGTGTGCATTTTGATCTCAGTTTCATTCCTAAATAACAATTATGAAAAGTCTAAGATCTTTCCTTCCTGGTATTTGTTTTCATATATTTAAAAGAGCAATGCTTTATTCTCTTAGGATATTTTTACTCTCAACCACTCTTGAGCTAGTCAGTGTAGTTTTATAAATCAAATGCCAAAACCACTTTAACAAAAATCTGTGATACATCCCTTGCCTAAAGGAGCTGCATCATTTTAAGACCATAAGTGTATCATGGAATGATATTGCTTGCTGAGCTGGTTGTGGGTAACTAGGGGACAGACTAGGAGCTGAAACTAGTTCACCCTGTGCCATTCTATGAAGTAAATCCATACAGGTGATGTAAAGCTCTTCAGGCTGCTGAAGCCTGTTATTTAGTCAATACAATACAACTCAAGGACAGGGAAATGGGATGCTTACTCTCCATATTTTCATTGCTGAAACATCTTAAATGAATGCATTCTATCTGTGTGGAGTAGTCCATTTTAAAGTAGTATCTGCAACAGTCATAAAGGGATTTTATTATTATTACCTCTTGCTGCTAAACAGCTTTTTAGGAAAAAAACCCACAACAAAAAAAAACACAAAACAGCATAAATTGAATATGCCTTGATGAAATTTAATCTGTCTCATCAGTCTATTTCTCATGCTTGATATGCTGATTGATGGTAATGCTAGAAGTGGTTTCTGTAGTTAACTCTTCTGTTTAGGATAATATGTGGAATATTGGTAAGAGAGACATTTATTTTCTGGTGACATTTTAAGCTAATAATAAACAGTGAAAAAGAATTTGGCCTACATATTATGGGAAAGGGAAGAAAACAAACAGATCTATTCTCTGTTTTATGGATGACGGCATTTGAGAATAGGAATGAACTGGTGAATTTTAGTGACATAATTCTGTAAAATCAAAAGACCTGATGTTTAACACATTATAAGCCTCCTCGGATTTGATTAAGTTAAATATCTGTGTTGTTTAGAATCTGGTAGAGATAACCCACAACAGACATAATCCGCACTGATAATTGTATGAGGCAGAGTGTAGTGGGAAAGACTGTACCTTGAGGATCAGGAGGTTGAGGGTCAATCACCTTTGCTCATTTGTGGCAGTCAGCTGGTGTGGATCAAATGAGTTTTATAGAGCCTCTTTCGAGGTGTATTGCAGGAGAGAAAATGTTTCCTTTGTTGTCTCTTGGAAGACATTTTGGGGCAGACAGATGGAAAAGGTCTGTGGATCGTATTCTTGTCAGGGAACTAGTTTTGCTTTGTTGTTTACTTTGCACTTATTTGCATCTTGAAATTAAACTGTATCTGAGAACACATCCCAGAAGAGAAACATGGTTTACTTCTTCCTAAGCTGTGGCAGCCAAATTTGGACCACACAGTGTCATAGGGAGATCTTAGAAAGAAAATCTTGTAACAGAAGTGGGTAGGGCCCTTGGAAGTTTCAAAACTGATAGTTAACATAGTGAAAGAGGATATTGTGCTTTCTGGTTGCTTGACTTCAGTAAATAGTACACTCTGTATCATGAAAACGAGGTACACTGAATAAAATAGTTTAAAAAGAGAATCCTTTCCAATGCTAGCTGTAACAGTTTTCAGGGAAGCTTTACTCTATATTTGAGTTGTGTATTCTGTTTTTTTCTGGCCTTTGGGCCATACTAAAAAGCAGAATTAAGACACACGTACTGCTCCCTTTGGCTCTTAAATAGTCAAATGTGAGCATTGACTCAGATGTGCATCATCTCTCTCTAGAGCCTGAATGAGTTACACAATATTTGAACTGAATATGAAAACAGAGTACATTACTTCATATAGGAAGAGGTAACTGTCAATATTTAACTTCTGCCATGAGATTGGTGCCTCCTTTATTCCATGCCAAGATATTAGCATATAGTTTTCTTAACAGGAAACCCTATGGATAGCTAGAAGACAGCACATATAGGGATAGTGCATGTCTTAGAGTGCAAGAAATTAGAAGAACATAAGTTACTTAACATCTGTTGTCAAAAAACAGTATAAATATACTTAGTGTTTAGTTGGGCTGTAGTGGTGTTTTCCTGCTTGTTGGCTACAGTTCAGTAGATTATCAAAATATATCACTGTCAAATCAAAAACACTGTACAGCAAAAAGATGTCAGCAGCTGCATTTTTTTTCACTTGATCGATAAACTGTAGGTAGCACAGTCATGTCTGAAAGGCATGCACAGCACACTAATAGGAATAAAACTACCTATGTTTGCTACTAAAATACAAGCATTTCTTATTAAATATACCAACACAGTAGCAAAGATGATAATACACATTTGTGACAACAGACAGGAGCCTGCTCTTGAGCTACTGGCCACTAATGAGTTAATGCTGTACTCAGCTAACAAGCCTGCAACTGTGAATAGTTAAATAATGCAGCTGGGATAAATGCCTAATGAAAAAGATAAAAAAATATAAGTCTGAATAAATGACTCCCTGATAGTCAGGAGAAGAAAGAACAAAATTAAAAAATAAGGTTAGAATAGAAGCTGTTGTGGAGAAATGTTGATAGAATGATACTGTGTGGCTTTTTCTACTGAAGTGTTTTGAATATTGCAGTTAGGAACAGGTGAAGGTAAGAATTATGGTATTTGTAATAATGGATTCTTATACAAATACTTTTAAAATTATTATTTAACTTTCTGTTTTGATAATTGAAGTACTAGAAAGATGACTTATTATGTTCTGCCTTCTTCATTTTTTACAAACGCTTTTTAATTGTGGGTTAACAGAAATTATTTAAAAAAAGAGTGGACGAGTCATTCTTATTTTTCACATGTGGTTGTTTTTTTTTTTAAACTAAACAACATTCTTATGTTTTCAAAATTTTTGGAATGGTGTGTTATCTAGAACTGTTTTCATATGCTAGTAATCCAGTGTTAATTCTGGTGCTATTTCCTCTCCTCTGGGACAGCTCCCTAATTTCTACTATCCTAACTTCCTGAATCATCACTTGTTCTGCCTACACTATGTTTAAAACTACATACATATTCATAAAAATCATACTACATATGAGGGCATATTACATAAAAATAATTTTTATCATACTGTAAGAAATGTCTTGGTATGATTATGGGACAAAATAATGCATATAATAGAAAAAATGCCTGGAGCTGGGTGCCCTTCTAGGTAAGACAAATAAAATGGGGATTTAGGCTAGAGCCTACCTGCCTCCAGTTCTGAATGTAATCTCTGGTGTTCTCATATATGGAACTGATGGTGGTGAAGAAACAGAGAGATGTAAGAAAGATTCATAGGAAGTGAAGAATAATGGTAGCATAGGAATCAAAATCATCTAGTAGCAATCTTGTCTCCATTACTAACATGAGAAACCATTCCACCATAGCATCAATATCCAGGTGAACTTGGTTGCTGCTGGGCCTTACTGTGAGAAGTGAGGATCATAGATTAATCTTTGTCTTCCTGTTTTATAATAAGTTTTTAGAACAGCCTTAATATGCTGTTGCATTATTTTCTTCACTTAACATCTATTGTATGTCTGAATGAGAATTTAGAGAAGAAGGTTGAGCTTCTCATTTATTTGTTAGCTGAGCTTTAGGACTGGTAACTCATCTTGATAACTAGGATTGAATTCCTCTGGGGTTAGCAGTAGTAGCTGATTTCAAACTCCATGCAAAAGTAAAAAACTAAGCATATGTCATTCCTTGCACTTCTGTGCTCTGGCTTCTCAGATAGAAACCTGGGCAATTGAGCTAGAGGATGCTTATACTCTAAACAGGTACTCCATTTTTCTGATAACAAGGATTAGGAACCAAGAGTATGTTTCTATTGTAGTCTGCATTTTAGAGTTCCAGGAGCACCATGCTGGAACACATGAATGAAAGATATTTCCTGGTTTGTGAAAAACCTAGGTACTCAAAACCAGTATGTGCTCACCTGTTCTGAGAGCACTTGCAAGTCTGATCCTTTAATCAAAGATACCTAGTTTTGCCTTCAGGAAAAAACACTGATTTATGCCCCCTCTTGGCATCTGGTTTGTCTTTTTCTACACTAAAACTTGGTTTCATAAAGGACTCTGCAGGGGACTTGGCCTTTGCACTCTTTCTTTTGTCCATTCCAGGTCACTTTAGGCTGGTCAGAGGGGTCCTTCCCAGCAACACTGCCACCATCTGCTTCATGTTTCTTTTCTCTTGGAAACTGCTATCAAGAGTTATAAAGCAGTCTGAGCATCTCGATGGCTTATATTAAGAACAATTGGTGTATTTATTACAAGCATGAAAAAGTCAGGATAGCACAATATAACTCCAGTCATGTACCATGTATATTTTTAAAAACTGATGTGTCTCAGGCTGCCTTATTTATGTGTCTATATGTCACCAAATGCAGGGAAGACCAACCTAGTTTTGACCCCCTGGTGATTCAACAAGATAAATACTGAATAATAAAATTATTTGAAAGTATATTCAAATGACTTAAGAGCACTGTTAAAATAGTTCTAAAAAATAAGTGTTGGTAAAGCAAGCCTGAAATTTTTCACTTATCAAATACTACACATCTTAAACTGAACTTGCAAGAAAAATATAAAGTCTAGTTAGATGCAAGAAAAAATTGCGTGCTTTAATATATACTCTGGGAATACCATTGTTTATAATTTTAAAAGATTTAATAGCTTAAAGTATCATAATGTACCAGAGAGCTGCCTGTTCATGTCATACCTTTCGTTAGTGAGGCTTTTCAAGTGGTAAAGCAGTATCATGATAGACATCAATTGTGATGTATTTGATGTCTTGATATATTACTACTGCATGAAACAATTGGTCAGTATTAGTCTGTTTGGAACACAGAACCGATGCAAATGCTGGTGTGTACTGTTAGAAGAGGTGGTATAATGATAAAGAGTGAGTAGCTCTGAGAGGCACTTCATATCCAAGGCTATTTAATATCTCATAGTGCTGGAATAATATTAACATATATACTTTTTTTAGGAGAAATATGTTAGTCCAGAGGAAAAATAATTGTTTACAAATCAGCCATTTTTTAAAATTTATCTTAAAATTTTGTGAATCAAAAATGCTGTTTCCATGACTACCATTTCTGCAATTATTTTATTACATTGTATTGTAAATTATGGCACAAAAATGCAACCCCCACCAGCAGTATTTGAATTATAATGTAGAAGGTTTATAGCTTTGTTTGGCCCCAGGCACAAGTAATAAAATCCTGACTTTAAGTACCACTGGGGTTTATGGAATGAAGACATCTGCATTATTGTAATAAAATGTTCCTTAGTATAATAAATATAACTGACAGAAGTGCATGACTTCCTTTATGAAAAAATATGTTGATAAAAATATAGTCTTTAAATACTGAAGAAACTGACTATTAAAAATTTATGTTTCCAGTTAGAGACATCTGTTGAGCATTTAGCTGGTATTATCAGTTTACTGCTGGGTATACCTAATAAGACTTTAAGTTTACAATTAGATTGAGAAATACTGATGAAAAGAAGGTATTAACCTTCTGCTGATGAATGTATTTTAACAGTTAACATTTTAAGTTTGCAATAGATTTTTATGAACAGAGGGTAGTGAATTAGATCATAAAGTTTCTTTTGCCTTCTCCAGGAAGCTCTAGGGGAATTTACATTTACAGTTTGATCAAAAGCAATTTCACTGTGATCTTTTAAAAAAATGGGCAAAATGATATGGAGATTTTAGTTCTTATTTTTACCAACCTGTGCAACCTATCTCCATTTATGTTATCAACTATTCATTATGCAAATGGTTTAGGTGTACTTATTAACTGAAAATGTGTCCAAAACAAGGTAAAACATATCCCAGTTTGCCTGTTGTTTCTGTTTGAGACATGCTATTTTCTTTTCTGTTTGATATCCCTGTCAAAACCTGAGTGTAATTCACTTAACTCACCTTTGATTATTTAGATGTACATAGCCACCTTCCTTTGAGTAGATTTCTCTTTCCTTTTTAAAGCATGGTTGGTAGAGGTGGAGAATTGCATGCACAATGGGTTTATTCCCTTTAATGTTGTTTATCCTGTGTTAGAAGATGCTGAATCAGTTTGCATGTGTTGATCTTGTATCCAGTATTATATCGCTCAGATTGCAGCTATAAAAGTAATAAAAAATAATGAAACCATAGTCTTTGAAAACTTTCTTCTACACATAGAAACTATTTTATTTTCTGAACCCAGTGGATGACCAATTTGAATTTCTGGCTATGAAATTTCTCAAGTACTGGAAAAAGAAAAGGCAAAACAATTTATGCTACCTATACGTTTCACTTTTTGTCAACTGTTTTATTACCTCAATAATAAATTAAAAGTAAAGCAAAAAATCTATTGTAAACTCAACAGGATATTTAATAAAACCTTGGAGCTCTAAAGAAGAAGGTATTAATTTTCAAAATGTAGTTCCAGAATTAATCAGCAATATATTTCCATTGTAACATATTACTTGAAATGAATATCAAATACTTTATTCATAAATCTAACTATTCATGTTTTCAGACTTTCTCAAGCCTTAATATATTACAATTTGTTTTAACAGAGCATCTCCTTAGATTTTGTTGTGCTGAGGGTCTTGCTTGAACACTTGCTATTTTGCAGTCATAATCTTTGGTTGCTATTATAACAAACAATTCTATTCTCTGACTGGTGGGTTCCCACAGTGATCACGGGAATGTTTTTCTGTCTTCTTAACAACTGTAGTATATTGAACTTCCCTCTTCATTCTGTTATTCCAACCAATAAATTTACTGCTTTTCATTTCCTTTTCTCTTTCCTTGCTCTTTTCCAATTTATTTTTCCTTTTCTTTTCTTGTGACACTTTTTTTTTCCTGTTCTCTCAGTATAACTTAGTGAAAGTGCAAAGACTTCAAAGATGAAAGCTTTCATCTTTGCACTATCACAAAGCTGTGAGTGTCAAACACTGTATATTAGTACTAAACTAGATTCTTCAGTCCTAAAATAAATGAGGTGCCAGACCTGGAGTTAAGGCTATTGCAAATAGAAGAAACAAATCATAGATTACTTCAAAAGTCCAAATTAAAACAACAGTATTTGAGAGAATGGCCTTTCCTCTCAGACAATCTCAAAGGAGTAACTTGTGCTTCTACTGAATTGTTTCTACTTATGTCAAACCATGTCTTTGCATTTGCTGTGTCTGACCTTCTACATGTGGAAGGCACCTCTAATGAACTTTGCCAGTGGAAAATCACATGTATGCTGACTTTTGTGTTAGCTGGACAATTCTAATTGAAGTGTGCTTTCATTTTTAAGTATAAATGAAACAATAAAAAAGTAGTTCCTAGGCTTGCTGAAACTTTTTGGAGGAAAAAGGTTTAAAGATTTTGTTGTCTCAAACAAGCAGGCTTTTTTTTTCCTTTTTTTCAGTTAATTTTCAGTTAATAAGTTTTCTTTTCTTCTTTTCTTTTCCTTTCTTTTTTTTCCTTTTATTTTTTCTCTTTTCTTCTTTTCTTTTCTTCTTTTCTTTCCTTTTCTTTACTTCTTTTCTTCTTTTCTTTTCTTCTTCTTTTTTTTTCTTCTTTTCTTTTTTCTTTTCTATTCTTCTTTTCTTTCTTCTTTTTCTTTTATTTTATTCTTTTATTTTTTCTTTTCTTTTTTTATCTTCCCTTCCCCTCCCCTTTCCCATTCTCCTCCCCTCCCCTATCTTCTCTCCTCCTCCTCTATCTTCTCTCATCTTCTCCCCTTCTCTCCTCTCCATCTTCTCCCCTCCTCTCCTCTCCTTTTTCCTTTTTTCTTTCATTTTCTCTCTCTTTATATTTCTCTCTTTTTTTTTCTTCTCTATTTATGTTCCTGGTTATGTTGGGGGGAGTCTTTTTTTGAGACAGAGCTCAGAAAAAGCTCAGCTGCTTACCAAGCAATATTTATGTGTGGTCATGATTGAATCTTGGTGTAATCTAGATTAATACTATGTGAGCACTAAAGGCTCTTTTGGAAAATTGTTCTTCAGCAATGATTCAAGTGAATATCTGAATAATACATCGAATTTTTATAATGATATTCATTAAAAGGTCTTCCTGTGTCATGTATAAACTATATAATCTTAGAATGGTCATGAGAGGTTGGTATTAGTATTGTCATTTTGCGGTGAACTGAGGCTAAGTCTAAATTACTTTCTTAAGTGTATGTCATAGTTCAGGACAAAGCTGAGAATAGTATGCTAGTGAACTTAAAATTATAGTTCACCCAGTGGATGTCCTTAAATGTGAACGGTTACTATTTAAGTGATAAGTATTATTATTACCATTATGTAAAACACAGGAGAACAAATCTAAGCTGTCTGACCAGTTGCAAGGTAAGGTGCATAGTACATCTCACTAAATGACCATGTATAGTAAGCTAACTATCCAAAGCTTTTTCTCATCTGTGTTCTCAATATCTCAGTGCAATCCTAGAATATTCCTATTGTATAAAGACTTGTGAGGTTGAAAATACCGTATGCTAATAGACTTCAGTCAATGACAGTGTCTTGTTCTCTTCATTGTAGTCTGGAATTAAATGCTCTTCAAAGTTATTGAAGAAGTTGCTTCAGTTTGAGAAAAGGAGAAAAGAGGAAAGGTATAGAGAAAGGTAGCCTAAAAGAATCTGCTTGACACAACAGCTGGTAAGAATTGCGGATTTTTGAACTATTGGCAGCAGGCATGCATGCACACACAAACATACATTTCTAGAAGTGAGTGTACAAGTAGACTAAAATAAAATTCAGACTTGAACCCCTGATATTCCAAGTAGTATGATATAAATATAAAATGCATTTTAATACATACACTCTTTAAGGTAATGTGAAAAAATATAATTATGAAAGTATTTCCAAAAATAAAGAATATCAAGGTAAATCTGACCATAGCACATCATCAGTCCTGAGCTACATTCAAAAGAAAAGATCACAGCCTGATTCATACCATGAGATTCAAGGCAAGGTCAATACTGGTTGTCATATTTATTAAAATCCTAGCAAAGGCTGTGTCAGTTTGACGTGTCCAGGGATTTGGGGGAGGAGGGAGTTGTGTGTTTTCACATTCTAAGCAACTCATAAACTTAAAAGGAAAGTAATAGAATCACAGAATCACAGAATAGTTAAGGTTGGAAAGGACCTTAAGATCATCTAGTTCCAGCACCCCTGCCACGGGGGCAAACGAAACACACAGCTTGGTGTCATCGGCAAACTTGCTGAGGGCGCACTCAATCCCACTGTCCATGTCACCGACAAAGATGGTGAACAAGACCGGTCCCAACACCGATCCCTGAGGGACACCACTCATTATTAGTCTCCAGCCACACATTGAGCTGTTTAGCACAACTCTTTGTGTGCAGCCATCCAGCCAGTTCTTTATCCACCGAGTGGTCCATCTATCAAATTGATGTCTCTCCAATTTAGAGACAAGGTTGTTGTTTGGTACAGTGTCGAACGCTTTGCACAAGTCCAGGTAGATGACGTCAACTGCTCTACCCCTGTCCATCAGTTCCGTAGCCCCATCATCGAAGGCCACCAAATTGATCAGGCAGCATTTCCCCTTAGTGAAGCCATGCTGGCTGTCACCAAGCACCTTGTTGTTTTTTGTGTGCCTTAGCATGCCTTCCAGGAGAATCTGCTCCAAGATTTTGCCAGGCACAGAGGTAAGACTGACTAGTCTGTAGTTCCCTGGGTCATCCATTTTCCTCTTCTTGAAAATGGGGTTTATATTTCCCCTTTTCCAGTCATCAGGAACTTCACCTGATCACCACAATTTTTCAAATGTGATGGCCAGTGGCTTAACAACTTCGTTTGCCAGCTCCTTCAGAACCCGCGGATGGATTTCCTCAGGTCCCATGGACTTGTGCACATTCAGGTTCTTAAGATGTTCTCAAATCAGATCCTCTCCTGCGATGGGCCTACGATCTTCATTCTCACAATCCCTGCATCTGCCTTCCAAGAGCTGGGTGGTGTGGTCAGAGTATTTGCCAGTGAAGACTGAGGCAAAGAAGCCATTCAGAACCTCAGCCTTCTCGAAATCCAGGGTAGCCAGTTCTCACGATAGCTTTCCACGTTGTCCCTAGTCTGTCTTTTATTTGCTACATACCTATAGAATCCCTTCCTGTTATCCTTAACATTCCTAGCCAGGTTTAATTTTAACTGGACCTTAGCTTTCCTGACCTGGTCTCTAGCTTCCCTGACAAAGCCCCTGTATTCTTCCCAGGCTGCCTGTCCTTGCTTCCACCTTTCATAAGCCTCTTTTTTTCCTCTGAATTTTTCTCAGCAGCTCCTTATCCATCCAAGGAGGTCTCCTGACCCTCTTGCTGCACTTCTTTCTAGTTGGGATGTAACACTCCTGAGCTTGTAGCAGGTGATCCTTGAATGCCAACCAACAGCCTTGGGCCCCCCTGTCCTCTAGGGCTATATCCCATGGAACCTTACTAAGCAGGTTCCTGAAGAGGCCAAAGTCTGCTCCCTTGAAGTCTAGGACAGTGAGCTTGCTGCACGCTATTTAATAATCTTGTGATGCTACACAACCTTAATTTCTCCTAATGGTTTGAAATTTACCAAATATCCTGTTAGACATAAGAAAGCAATGGCTGACTGAAATCTCTTTCAGGTGATCTTTGGTGAGTGTTCGTAATGTTTTGGGGACCATTTATCATATTTATTAATGCAGAAAGAGTAAATATGTCTGTGGGTTTATATCTTGGTGAATATACATATGGGCCCATTCCCATAAGATAACCAAGGTTTGCTGAAGACTGTTATGAGTTTCTTCCTCTTTAACATACTGTCTATTAGCTATTAGTTGCTGAATGTTGGTGTTATCGCCTGCAGTAAGTAATACACATTGACATATTAGATACTCTGTTCTCAATTTACAAAAAAGGCTACAGACCAAATAATCAAGACTTTTTTTTTCTGGGAAAACAGAAAGAAAAGTATGTAGCTAAAGATTAGTCAGAAAAAATCAGATGTCTGCATATTTAAAGGGACAGATTAAAAGCAGAATTAACTGTTCATGCAAGGCATTTACTGAATTAAAAAAAATGTGGGGATATGAGCAGGATTATTATTTAAAGCTTCCCACTGGAATTAAGCAAACTTTTCTGATCTCAGGCATTTAATTAAGTTATTTTACATTCTGTATAAGAATTCAGTTACTTCAATACAGGTCTTTCAATTTCCTCTTGTTTGGGATGTTTCTTCTTCTAAAAATGTTTGAAGTGAGTCTTCCTACAGTGATCAGAGCGCTCAGTGAAAATCAGTAGCAGAGATTAGAAATATGATGAACATAGGAAACAATTACCAGGTGGGAAGTTGAGATCCAAAGCTCTTTTGGTTAAGTTTGCTCCAATCTTGTTTGCCACATCTGGGTGATCTTCACTACTTAATTCTTATTATCCTGGGTTCAGCTGTAACAGTTATTGTTCTCCTTCTTTTACCTGGTATAGTGCTGTATTCCAGCTTTAGTCTGAGAACAGTGCTGATAACACATCAGTATTTCAGTTGTTGCTAAGTAATGTTTACTCTGATCAAGGACTTTCTCAGTCTTATGCTCTGCCAGGGAGGATAAGCTGGGAGGAAGCAGACAGGACACCTGAGCCAAACTAACCAAAGGGTTATTCCACACCACAGCATGCGGGGAGGGAGTTACCTGGATGGCCCAGATCGCTGCTGGAGTCAGGCTGTATATTGGTTGGTGGGTGGTGAGCAGTTGTATTGTGCATCACTGCTGTTGTTGGATTTTTTTCTTTTTTAGTTTTATAGTCTCTCCCCTTGTTATTTCCCTTATTGTTATTATTAGTAGTAATAGTTTTATATTATACCTTAGTTACTGGACTGTTCTTATCTCAACCCATTGGATTTACATTCTTTTGATTCTCCTCCCCACCCTGCTGGGAGTAGGGGAGGAGGAAGAAAGGGGGTTTGTGAGAGAATGGCTGCATGTTTCTGACTTACCAGCTGGGCTTAAACCACACTTATTTAACCTGATTTCTTCCTTTTCGCCTCAGCATTTTCGTAAGATTTCTCCTTCAACCACCCTTCCCCCATCAGGTAAACATTTAACTTTCCTTCCATTAATATTGAAGCATTTTGTGTCAAATGGGGCACTCCGTATGATACAAGCCCCTAAATATTTCTCATTTCATAACAGAAAACTTTTTTTTCAGAACAGAAAAAGAATCTGCAATTTGGTTAGATGTAAACAAAAAACATTATTTTGACTTTTTTCCCCCAAATGTTTTGTGTTGATAGCTAAACAAGCAACACAGGATTACTATTTCTATTTCTGTTGTTAAATAAAGTGGTACTATTCCTTATCATGCTCCTACATTCATCTATTTTTTTCCCCCAAAGAGAAACCTATTTCAGAAGCATTGCATCTTCCCAGAGTACTCAAGTTTTATTTGCTAATGTATGTTATTCTGTAATATTATTGTATGATTACACAGAGAAAAACATTTATGCTATTACAAAAGATTTGCTTTTTGATGACTAGTATATGCTTAGTAAATGCCACTGTTCCTTCCACAGTTCTTCTACTTTTGTCTTTTCCCTTGATTGTTTCTGAATAATGTTTCAGACAATAAAATGCTTAGCAGCGATCTTTCTATTGTTTTCGAGTGAAACAGAGTAATTTCTTTTAGTAGAGTTTATACAATTGGACCTTCTGCATTTGTGGAACATTGTTGAATGAGAATTCTCTCTGATGATTTCTCTGGTGAGCTCATGACCATCAATTTAGCTCAATGAGTGGATTTCTAATTTGATAGAGGGGTAGCAAACCACATTTTGGGGTTGGGGAGGAATGTTATAGTCAGAAATGCAGAACCAGTATCACAGTTGAACCATCTTCTGTGTTTGCACCTGTTTCAGTGTTAAAGTAGGAAGATTGTTCCATCAGATACATACTTTAGAACTTATCTTTTGTGACTAATTGTTATAAAGTGTATACGTTTAACAGTGTATGCTGTTTAATCCATACCATCTATATGATTAAAAGCCAATAGAACCCTTTCAGTTATTTTCAATTTATACATACATAAAGTGCACATTTCCCTGAAGAAGGTTGCTAATTTTTTTCTATTCTACCACAAATGCTTTGAAAACCCTTTTGTTATGAAGTAAAGCAAGGGGGTAAAGCTCATGTTTCCAGTTACAGGTTTCTATTCAGTGAAAGTCTCACTATTTAAAAAGATTCAGAATAGTTTTTCAGGTGTTACACTACCCTTTTTCCTCATTGCACATCTTCCACTTTGCCCTACATGAGTATCAGGTAGATGATAAAAAACTGTGAGGAGTGATTGATAGACAAGATGGCTGTGCTCCTATTCACAAGAACTTCAACAAGCTGGAGACATGAGCAAATGGGAAAACCATGGAGTTCATCCATGGGAAATGCCAAGCCCTGCACTGGAGGAGGAACACCCCATGCACCAGAACAGGATGGTGGCTAAGTGCCTGGAAAGCAATTTTCCAGGGAAGACCTAGGGGTCATGATAGACAAAGGATAAACAGTGAGACAGCAATGGGTTTTGCATCAGAAAGGTCAACAGCATCCTAAGCAGTATTTGGAAAAACATTTTCAGTAGGCTGTTGGAAGTGATCCTTCCTCTGCTAGACTGTTGAGACCACATCTGGAGTACTGCGTTCAGTCCTGCAATCTGTGGTATGAGAGACATGGACATACTGGAATTGGTCCAATAAAGAACCACAAATATGATCCTTGGAGCATCAGCCACAGGATGAGAGGCTGAGATTATTCAGCCTGGAAAAGAGACAGGAGGAATTATATGTGTCTAAATGCATGATGGAGGGAGGGGAGCAGGAAGAAAGTAAGTAGGATGGAACCAAACTCTTTTTGGTGGCAAGGCAAAATGCAACCAGCACAAGCTGAAATACACGTTAGATTTATATATATATATAAACATATATATAAATGTATATAGTATATATAGCATGTATTTCAATATATTATATAATATATAATATGTAATACATATTTGTATACTTTTATATATAACATGTAATATATAATGTATACCAAGATATATATTATGTAATATATTTTTATAAATATTTTAATATATCATATATACTATAATATACAATATAAACAAGTTATAATTTTCAGACATAGATATATAAATCTATCCTGTATTTCAGCTGGTGCCAGTTGCATTTTGCTTTGTCACAAAAAGAGTTTGGTTCCATCATAGAATCATAGAAAAAGACTTTAAGATCATCTAGCTCCAACACCCTGCCATGGGCAGGGACACCTCACACTAAACCATATCACCCAAGGCTCTGTCCAGCCTGGCCTTGAACACCGCCAGGGATGGAGCATTCACAACCTCCCTGGGCAACCCATTCCAGTGCCTCACCACCCTCACAGTAAAGGACTCCTTCCGTATATCCAGTCTAAGCCTCCCCTGTTTAAATTTTAACCCTTTACCCCTTGTCCTACAACTACAGTCCCTAATGAAGAGTCCCTCCCCAGCATCCTTATAGGCCCCCTTCAGATACTGGAAGGCTGCTATGAGGTCTCCACGCAGCCTTCTCTTCTCCAGGATGAATAGACCCAACTTTCTCAGCCTGTCTTCATACGGGAGGTGCTCCAGTCCCCTGATCATCCTCATGACCCTGCTCTGGACATGGTCCAACAGTTCCATGTCCTTTTGATGCTGAGGTCAGCACAATTGCCCACAATACTACAAATGAGGACTCACAAGAGCAGAGTAGAGGGGCAGGATCACCTCCTTCGGCCTGCTGGTCAGGCTTCTTTTGATGCAGCCCAGGATACGGTTGGCTTTCTGGGCTGCGAGCTCAAACTGCTGGCTCATGTTAAGTTTCTCGTCAACCAACACCCCCAAGTCCTTCTCCACAGGGCTGCTCTGCATCTCTTCTCTGCCCAACCTGTAGCTGTGCCTGGGATTGCTCTGACCCAGCTGTAGGACCTTGCCCTTGTCAAGGTTAAACTTCATGAGGTTGGCATCAGCCCACCTCACAAGTGTGTCAGGGACCCTCTGGATGGTATTCCTTCCCTCTAGCGTATCAACCAAACCACACAGCTTGGTGTCATTGGCAAACTTCTTGAGGGCGCACTCAATCTCATTGTCCATGTCACTGACAAAGATATTAAACAAGACCGATCCCAACACCGATCTCTGAGAAACACCACTCATTACTGCTATTCAGCCACACATTGAGCCATTGACCACAACTCTTTGTGTGCAGCCATCTAGCCAGTTCTTTATCCACCGAGTGCTACATCTATCAAATTGATGTCTCTCCAATTTAGAGAGAAGGTTGTTGTTTGGTACAGTGTCAAACGCTTTGCACAAGTCCAGGTAGATGACATCAACTGCTCTACCCCTGTCCATCAGTTCCGTAGCCCCATCATAGAAGGCCACCAAATTGGTCAGGGAGGATTTCCCCCTAGTGAAGCCATGCTGGCTGTCACCAAGCACCTTGTTGTTTTTTGTGTGCCTTAGCATGCCTTCCAGGAGAATCTGCTCCAAGATTTTGCCAGGCACAGAGGTGAGACTGACTGGTCTGTAGTTCCCCAAGTCATCCATTTTCCCCTTCTTGAAAATGGGGTTTATATTTCCTTTTTCCAGTCATCAGGACCTTCATCCAACTGCCACGATTTTTCACATATGATGGACACATCATGCTTACTTTCTTCCTACTCCCACCCCTCCATCATGTATTTAGATCCAAATAATATATAAAAATATATGAAATATATATTATATGCATTATTATGTATAAAATATACATACATATATATTGAGTATGGGCAAACACTAGAATAAGTTTTCCAGAGTTGGTTACAGAGTCTCCGTATTTGGAGATGGTCAAAACCTTACTGGGTATTGTATGAATAACCAGCTGTAGTGTACACTTCTTTGAGCAAGAGTGTTGGACTAGACTATTTTTAAAAGTCCCTTCCAACCTCAGCAATTTTGTGATTCTAGATTAGGTAAATTTAATCCTAGTTAATCCTAGTTATGAAGGGGTATCAATCTTCTGTGCAACTGTTATGTTTTAAGGAATTATAAGTGCTTCAGAACCTCTCAGTATCTTGAAAAACACTACTCTGTACTTTCAGAAGAGGTGGCAGATTATGCCTGATGAGCACCAAAATCTTTTGGCACTGGCATAAAGGACCCCAGACTTCTCTTGCCAGCCTTCAGAAAGAGCAGACTTTACTCCAGGCAGTGCTCCTGCTTGCCCGCACTCCCAACTCAGAAACACTTTGATGTTAGTATTTCTGAAATGGCATAAATGACTTGCCCTTGGAACTTGCAAGATGTCTATTATGTTACATCTGCATATTTTATGTAGGGTACATGCAGTATAGTTTTCATTCCAATGGGTTATCATATGGAAAGAATCACTGTTTTTTCACAGCTTTACTCTTCTTTTTCTGTAAAGGTCTCAAGGAATCACTGGCATCTGTGAGAAATGTATGCATAAATCAACTCTGGAAACAAACTGGTATAGATAACCCCAAGCTTGTGCAGAGATACCATTGCTAATATTCTCAACCTAGATACTGCACAGTGATTTAAGTGATGATTCCAGTGTTTCATAGTACTGCCCCATTTCAATTCCACTTCACAGCTAGCTTAGACAAATCAGTAAAGATGGCATATGACATTTCTTCTTCCACATCTTGGTGAACTCTTCTACATCTAATACAATAGAGAGTAGAAAATCAAGACATTTGTACATTATAAGGTTGGTTTTCTGAAGGCTAGAAAATGGTACATATGCAATTGCTTACATTGTTCATATTTGGCCTCTATCTACTTCAACTATCTATAATCCACATAAAACAAAATAAAACACATTCCAGTTTCATATCTTATAAGAATCCATTTGTTTTTTGTTTTCTTCAGCCAGTCTTTCGTACAGGAGCAGATCAGTATGTGTTGACTCTGGGCTTCATTTTCTGTTGTGACAGGAGTAAAGTTCTTCTGTCAAAAAATCTTCTAAAATCCAGCTAATACCTGAGTTTTTATTAGTTTTTAAACAAACAAAAATGTTTTCTTCTACAAAGCATAGGCATTAAAACCAGGAGTCTCTGAAATAATGTCAAGAATAAAATTACTTATATAAAAAAATAAAATATTTTTCTATAAATGCATGACAGTCTAGCTACCATATCTGCAAAACAGTTAGAACAAAAACAACCCAACAAAAAAACTCAAAAACCAACAGCCAACAAAGCCCCCCCCCAAAAAAAAACCAAACCCAACTCTAAATAAAATAATAAAACAAAAAGAAAACCAAACCAACAAACCAGAATCTTTACACTGGAATTTTATAACCTGAAGTAATTCTGTTACAAGGAACTTGAGTGTATAACCTTAAAGCACTTTTAGAGTTTGCCTTCCTTATAAATTTCAAGAAACGCTGTTGTATTCCTTTGTCTCATTGCTTCGGTCTAATATCGTATTCTCTTCAATTCCCTGATCTTCAATGCTGATATTGCACAACAAATTTCTTTAAGACTGGTATGTTCATGAAATATTAAAGAAAACAAAATCCACCTGCATTTTGGGTCATAACATGAAAAAAAAAAGCGGGGGTGAGGGGAAGGAGGCAACCAAAAAGTCACCACACTGAAAGCTGGAGCCTTTCTTTAATCAGCCACTCCTGGATTTATGATTCAGATTTATGGAAAAAGCTGTCTTTATAATTTAATACAATTGGATTCTTCAGACTTTGTGCTGAATGGGACAAAGAAATGAAAACTTATTCTCTAGAGAAATATGAAAATATAAATGACTGAAAAGGAGAAAAAAAAAATTACTTTAAGTTCCAACTTGACTAGGAGCTTACTGTGGGTTTCTGTGTATATTAACAAACTGATTATTTCCCTAATCCTATTGAGAGTTTCTTTTCCATGTGCTAAATTTCAGCATGTTTTCCTCTTATTTTCACATTACATATTGAAAGTTTGATTTGTATATAACTGCAAGAACATGCAAGTGAATGTTTGTAAATAAAATTGAAAACAATGTCATTTGAAATCTTCTGTATTTCTTAAAAAAGAAAAAAAAATCCACCTTCAAACTTACTGAATACTTCAGTTAAAAGCAGATTTCTGTGTTTGCTTGATGGTGGGAAGGTGAATCAATCCTTTATTCCTCCTTACATAATGTGATCTAGTAGCGAGTAAAGTCAGCAGAAAGACTGGATTGTAACTGCACATCTCAGGTGGTGACAGGGTCTTGGCTGCTTTTGACAGGACTTCGTCACCTTTTTGTGTTTGATTTGTTTCTTCTCTCCCCTTTTGCCTTTAAGATAAAATGAGTTAGTTACAGAAGTGTGTGAGGTGGGTTAACTGGGAATTATGGGTTAAAAAGTAAGCAGACTGGCTCTGGCAGGATATCTTCTCCTGAAATTAAAAAAGATCTGATGTACTCCTGTCATGTAATTTTGTTTTTCTCTATGCATGCAATATAGTTTGGTTAGCTTTTATTTTTTAATTTTTTTTCTCTTTTTTTTTTTTTTTTTAGAACTAGTCCTCATACCAAAAACAAACCAGTTTAATTCATTCCCATTTTCATCCAAATAATCCAACGCATCTCTCACATGACTGGATCAGAGCTGTTTAAGAAGTTTCAGGTGCCTGAGTGAAAATTGGCAGAGACTGACTGTATCTATTTTCTTTCTTCATTTTCACAGCTATTTACATCAACTCTCTTACCATGTTGTTTTGGTCTTCTTGCTTATGCTGAACTAGAGTCTTAAGCAACTGACCATATGAGATAAATTGATATCAAAAGTATTTTTTGAGAGATTTTTTTTTTTTTTTTTTAGATAAGGAGTTCATTTATGAACTTTTTAGTTTTGCTTAACCTTAAAAACCTAAACGTACACAAGTCCATGAGACCTGACAAAATCCATCCACAGGTCCTAAAAGAGCTGGCAAATGAAGTTGCTAAGCCACTGTCCATCATATTTGAAAAATTGTGGTGATCAGGTGAAGTTCCCGATGACTGGAAAAAGGGAAATATAACCCCATTTTCAAGAAGGGGAAAATGGATGACCCGGGGAACTACAGACCAGTCAGTCTTACCTCTGTGCCTGGCAAAATCTTGGAGCAGATTCTCCTGGAAGGCATGCTAAGGCACACAAAAAACAACAAGGTGCTTGGTGACAGCCAGCATGGCTTCACTAAGGGGAAATGCTGCCTGATCAATTTGGTGGCCTTCGATGATGGGGCTACGGAACTGATGGACAGGGGTAGAGCAGTTGACGTCATCTACCTGGACTTGTGCAAAGCGTTCGACACTGTACCAAACAACAACCTTGTCTCTAAATTGGAGAGACATCAATTTGATAGAAGGACCACTCGGTGGATAAAGAACTGGCTGGATGGCTGCACACAAAGAGTTGTGCTAAACAGCTCAATGTGTGGCTGGAGACTAATAATGAGTGGTGTCCCTCAGGGATCGGTGTTGGGACCGGTCTTGTTCACCATCTTTGTCGGTGACATGGACAGTGGGATTGAGTGTGCCCTCAGCAAGTTTGCCAATGACACCAAGCTGTGAGGGAAGGAATACCATCCAGAGGGACCCTGACACACTTGTGAGGTGGGCTGATGCCAACCTCATGAAGTTTAACCTTGACAAGGGCAAGGTCCTACAGCTGGGTCAGAGCAATCCCAGGCACAGCTACAGGTTGGGCAGAGAAGAGATGCAGAGCAGCCCTGTGGAGAAGGACTTGGGGGTGTTGGTTGACGAGAAACTTAACATGAGCCAGCAGTTTGAGCTTGCAGCCTAGAAAGCCAACCGTATCCTGGGCTGCATTAAAAGAGGCATGACCAGCAGGTCAAATGAGGTGATCCTGCCCCTCTACTCTGCTCTTGTGAGTCCTCATTTGGAGTATTGTGGGCAATTGTGCTGACCTCAGCATCAAAAGGACATGGAACTGTTAGACCAAGTCCAGAGGAGGGTCATGAGGATGATCAAGGGACTGGAGCACCTCCCGTATGAAGACAGGCTGAGAAAGTTGGGTCTATTCATCCTGGAGAAGAGAAGGCTGCGTGGAGACCTCATAGCAGCCTTCCAGTATCTGAAGGGGGCCTATAAGGATGCTGGGGAGGGACTCTTCATTAGGGACTGTAGTTGTAGGACAAGGGGTAAAGGGTTAAAATTTAAACAGGGGAGGCTTAGACTGGATATACGGAAGGAGTCCTTTACTGTGAGGGTGGTGAGGCACTGGAATGGGTTGCCCAGGGAGGTTGTGAATGCTCCATCCCTGGCGGTGTTCAAGGCCAGGCTAGACAGAGCCTTGGGTGATATGGTTTAGTGTGAGGTGTCCCTGCCCATGGCAGGGGGATTGGAACTAGATGATCTTAAGGTCCTTTCCAACCTTAACTATTCTATGATTCCGTGGTGTATTTTCTACACATAGTAGCAACATATTTTTAGGTGATTTTTGTTTCAAAAAGCTGGCACTACACAGCCTTTTCAGGTGTTTATCTATCTCCCTGAACTTCCTAGGTCTTAGGACTTCCTGTCTTAAACTTCTGAACTACCCCACCCCCAATTTTGGTGCAGTTCTGAGAAGGAACCATGAGGCCCAAGATCTTCTCCTCATACAGAGATGTTATCAAAACTTGCAATCCTAGCCTCCTAAAGAGGTGACAGTTCTCCTGGCTGAAACATTAGTGAGGTACAGTGATGATAAGTCCCCAGAAGCAAACAGCACAAACTTGTTGACAGTCTCACTGCTATGTCCTGTGGAGGTTTTTTCTTAGTACAAATCTGTTGCTATTGAGCTAATCCTCTTGCAGTCCTTAATAACAATTTTCACACTATTGCCCATAAAATGATCTTTAAAACTATTGTTTTGATGAGCTTAACATAATTATATGTATACAGGATTATTGCAAGTCTTTATTACCAATGATTAGCTAACCAAATTACCCAACAAAATACTACGTTCCTTAAAAGACTAGCCATGTGTAATTATATATAATTTAGAAAATACACAGAAGATAGTTCACTATTTTTTTCTATAAAATCGTATCTGCATTGTTGGAATCAATTTAAAGTATGGGCACTTGTGAATTTCCAATATGTAATTCTGCCTGGAGTAATCGAGTATTTTGTCACTGATGCCATAGAAATAGTTTTGTTAGAGATCATACAAAGCTTGTGAGAAATGCTGAATCAAGTCAGACACTACATTTAATTAAAGGAATAAACTGGGAGAAACTTCATTTTAATTATGTCAGATGTAGATTTTGGTTCACAGTCTGTATACATAAGTATATGTCAGCATGATCTGATTTTTTAACCTTATCAAAGAATCTATCTGTATGTAAGTTTTCTAAGATGGGGTGATCTGATTTACAGGTTCCTGTCAGGTTTAATGAGTGTGTGTTACATAATTCTGTGAATATAAAATATCGGTTGCACACTTTCTAGATTTCTTTGGTTGAGAAGCTAGAAGAAATTCAGACAGATTTGTGGGGACAATGAACAAATGTTAAACTGCAGAGAGCTGTATTTTTCAGAGCAAAAATAATTCTTTTTCCTACAAATGATCTATTGCTTAGCTTTCAGCTGACAGAAAATAAGAGACTTCTCATTGCTAACTGACTTGCAAGGTTTGTGTAGGAAGTCTATTCATGGTGAAAGGTGAAAGAATCCTTTGCTCAATAACCTAATTTTGCAAGACCTCTTTTCTCTTCTCTCCAAAGGGAGACTCTTTGTCCTGCGTTCAGCAGTAGCAGTCATTTTTCTCCTTAGTAGCTGGTGCAGTGCTGTGGTTTTGACTTTCAGCCTGGGAACAGCTCTGATAACACTGATGGTTTTAGTTGCTGCTCAGTAATGTTTACTCTGACCAAGGACTTTCTGAGTCTCATGCTGTGCCAGGGAGGAGGGGAAGCCAGGAGGAAGCAGAGACAGGACATCTGACCCAAACTAGCCAAAGGGGTATTCCATATCACAGCATGTCATGCCCAGTATATAAACTGGGGGAAGTTACCTGGAAGGGGTAGACCACTACTTGGGTAGGGCTGGGTATCAGTCAGTGGGTGGTGAGTGGTTGTATTGTCTTCCCTTGTTATTTCTCTTATCATTATTATTATTGGTGTTATCAGTAGTGGTTTGTATTATACCTTAGTTACTGGACTGTTCTTATCTCAACCCGTGGGAGTTACATTCTTTATGTTCTCCTCCCCATCCCTCCAGGAGCAGGGGAAGGAAGACAGGGGAGTGAGCAAGCTGCTGCATAGTTCTGAGTTACCGGCTGGGCTTAACCCACAACACTGTTCTTTTTATGTAAGTACTTGTATCATGTACACTGAGCCAGGTAGTGTGAAAACCTCTTAAGAACTTTCTACTGTAGTGGAAAGCTGTTCTACTAAACATACTGTTGGTTTCTGGATGTATTGTTCAAAGTGGGATGGTTACACAAGCATGACAAAATGATTCTAGCCCTAAAATGTGTTCTGCTAATACAATGGAGGAGTTTGGGTTTTGCAGGGTCTTTTTTTTTTTGTCTTTATGTTAAAATGTTATTTATTTATTCATTTAAAGCTTGATCTTAAATTTGAGCCTCCTGGGATTCAGGATCCAAACACCCATTTTCTCTGTTTTTAGAGATCCCTTTATGTTTTCAATAAGTGGTATCTAAAGGGTATATACAGATGGAAGTGAGTACCTAATGTGACCTTAAGATCTTTCGACATTGACTCTTCCACAAAGTTTACTAAATCTAGAAGGGAACAATGTGTTGCTGGAGTATCTGCTCTGCTCTGACACCAGAAGAGGAAAATTCCATGAGCCAGTGAGGTGTCAAAACATCTTGGACACATGTTGGTTTCTGCAATAGAGCTGTGACAATGTATGTGCTTTGGTAAGAGCATTTCATGAAACTGCTCAAGCACCCATTGATGCTACACTCTCCACACACTGACTGGCGCGAGCAAAAGAACAATAGAAACTCAGAAATAAGAAGACTGAGAAGAAGGAAAAAAATTCTACAGTTGTATACAGATCCATACCAGCTTTCTAAAGGACGTGAAGCTTGTTATGTAGCTCTCACCACAGAATGAGGATTTTGAAATGGACAGATCCCCTTTCCCCTCTGTCCCCAGTCGGCTTCTAGCTACTGACAGACTGCAAACAAATCCTGTGGGTAGCTTTCTGCTGTCTGAGCACAGAGAGTGCTGAATATGACACCGTTGCACTGCTGCATTCATTTTTACCTGGTCAACCTGCCACACAGTTTGGTTCTCTTTTTTTTTTTCTACATCACCATAACTTCTGTCTGGCTGTTGGACCAGTGCATGCTGTTTTCCATAAACAGATACTGTGTGAGCCAGCCTCTTTCTCCTTATAAATATCACATCTGTCTGTGATTCATTCAGTTTCCTGACATTGAAAATTCATTTCCTTTGTCCCCTGATGTTGCATTATATGAAGACTGACAAGAATCATTATAGTAATTTAAAATCCCAAACAAAACCTTAGTGCAAGTCTGTGAGAGCAATCCACTCTGAGCTCTGTAGATGGAAGCAGTGGATTGCTTCCCTCTTGGCCATTACATCTCTTCCGTCTTGGCAATTACAAGTGTGATTCTTTGCTGTCCTGGAATTGAACTGATTCTGTATCACAGAGCCAAGTACTGGATGAAAGGCTCCAGGAGGAAGACATAACCTCTCTTCTGGAAGAACATACCACTAGCTCCTCATTTTACTATGACAAATACTGTGAAAAGGAAATGCAGGGAAGCATAAGGTATCTGAGAGCTGCTTAGAAGTAGTCTCCTGTGCAAATAATCTTGTAAAGCTACATGCATGCAAACAACACTGCTCAATCAGGTTATGGTTTTGTTGGTATAACCCGGTGTGCTGTTGCCCTTTGTTCAAGGTTGTGATGATAACCAGGATACCCAGATCATTTTCTGCCTATATCTGAGCTTGCACTGTTGCTTGGGGTTGCTCTGTTCCAGGTATATGACTGCATCTTCTTTTGTGGGACCTTATGACATCTTGTTTGCCCATTTCTTTCAGCAACCAGAAGAAAACAACTGTGCTCATCTGAGCAAGAATATCTTGGTCAGATTTTTTTTTTTGTTGTTGCTGCTACACTTCGTAGAATGAGTTACAAGCTGTAAATGAATGAGTTACAGCTGTAAAGCTGATGGTTTACTTGCATATTCTAAACTCTGACCTTAATGCCCTTCATGACAAATGTTCAGGGTTACCAAGGTTCACCTTATTTAAAAATTAAAAAGTGTGTCTCACACAGCACATATTTTTTTCTTTTTTGGCAGTTTTCACCTATATTCAATCATCTGAAGCAATTTAATATACTGAAGTTTTGTGGAAACTAAAGCTTCTTTCTCCTTGAACTACTTATCCAGATTGAGCTATGCAAGAAAAATCTGGGCCAGCTCATTTGCTGAGTTTAATAGTCTTGTGTTTAATATTCTCTAATGATCCACTAGTGTATTCCTGAATGTGTGTTGCTATCCAATAGATTATAGTACAGATACATAAACTGCATAACAAAAGGAAAGTAGTTGTTGGAGTGCGATGACTACTGAGTAATATATTCATGAGTAGCTAGTCTCCATTTGGCTGTGTTCACAGATTATTTGGATCTTTTTAATTTAAGAATCTTGATGGATACAAAATGTAACTGAAATGAAAGTCTCCTAGAAATAATTGATGAGGTAATGTTCTCTTAGGAATAAAAATTAGCTGTGCTTGGGATTAGCTTCTAACAGATGCGAATGAACAAAAATATTGCATGCTTAAGAATAGTTTTGGCAGAGTGCTGTGTTAACACTTGGTATGTAATCCTTTCAGGATTTTCAGCTATGGCAGTTGCAGCTGCCACCTATCTAGATTTGCTTTTAGCTCAACATCAAATGAACATGAATGAGGCTGGTCATTGTTAAGTGACTAATCTATTATTTTGTAAATGCACATGACACGCCATCAAGTTCTGCTTAACATCTGAAATTGTCTACTCGGCAGGACACCTGATATTAGAAGGCAAAACTTGATTGGAAGTGATATATTTAAAGAACATTTTGGTAAACACTTTTGTGAAATCCAAATAACATAAATTCAAGGATTCTTTCACTCTTTAAGCTTAAATGGTATAGCTCTGTTTTCATTAGCATGTTGGATGACTGTTGCTTTCACAGCCAGGAGTAGCTGGGCAAAGACAGCATAAAACCACTTTGCTACTTGTGGTTATTTGGGTTTCTTAAAAATCAAACCAAGAGGGCAGAGTTCCTGTTTTCTTTATCTGATGGTAACAAACCAAAACAAAACAAGCTGCTTTACCTCTGAGGTCAGAGATAAAAATAAACTCTGTGAACAGTGACCAGACTAGGTCTTCAAATTCCATGATTTAGGAGGCTAATCCAATTCACACACTTATGTCTATGTACTGTTCAGATGAACAAGAAGTAATAGGTATTAATTCTTTTCTCTTAGTGAGCCATCTCTCGGAAATGAAGGGCAGGTAGTTTCTGAAATAGGAATCTCAAGGCAAAGAGTGCTCGAAAATTTCAGTTGTGACACTTCACTAAAAGAGGACTATAACTAATTTCGTAATGAAATATCTATTATACAGAACAAAACTGGTAAGTAGAACTATTCAGAATAGTTCATATATTAATATCCATAGTCCATATATTAATAAAAATGCAATAAAACAAAAATAGCAGGTTTTGTATGACTAATAATTGTACCTTTTTTGTTAGACATTGAAGGTAACATGCTCCACTGAAATGTCTGAATTTTGGATTGGTATGAGACCTGGTGATTGACATCTTATCTGTTTAATGAAAAATTTTGTCTACTGATATTTTCATTAGCTGAATTATCTTTGTATACTGTAAGTATAAAGATTTCATTTGGAGATGATTCCTCTTCAGACCTATATTACTTCCAGTATATGTAATTGCTAGCCCTCGGCCTAAATCCATATGATAAACCAATGTGAAATTTAGGTAATTTAGACAAAGCAAAGTCCTGACATGTCTAAAAGAATGTAATACAATTCAAAGACAAGAAGAGAAGGAAAGGAGAATAAGAGTTAATGAGAGATAAAATAATACAAAAATCGGTCTTCTGTGAAATTCAGACTCTTCGAGTGCTTTATAAAGTTTACATATTTTTCTCTGTTTCTCTGTGTTTTCTTTCTTTCTTTTTTTTTTTTTTTTAAGTTAAGAGATTTTACCCTCTGCCTAGTTAGTTCCTAGCTTGTTAACACTGAGATTCTGTCCTTCCTTCAGTTCATTATCAAGAATGAGGTCCTGTGGTCCTTTCCTTGTCTCAGAAATAGCAGAAATGGTGCTACTGGGTGAATTAACACTTTAACAAATGTAATTGCAGTATATCGTTGTTCTTTTCTCCTTTTACACCTTTCCAAATAGTAAGGCAATGGAAAATGAATGAATTACTAATGGGTAGAGACAGGGTGAACACAAGGCATAATCAAACCCTTCCTTACTATCTGAATATTTTGAATCGCTCATTATTCTCTATAGCACAGATATTCAGCAAGGCTTTTCATCCTTTGTTCCTATCCCTTATACTGAGGCTAGAGAAACATAAATGAGCCTGGCTACAAATGTGGGGGTTTATTTGGTGGTTTGTTTGTTTGTTTGGGTGTTTTTTTGTTTGGTCAGTTTTGCTTGTTTGTTTGTTTGTTTTCTGTGTTTCCCTCACAAAGGGCTCATTTTTCGTTTCATTAGAATGACAAAGTCCTGGAAACCTTCCTTTCATTATCCATTTCAGGGTTTACTTTTAGTCAGAGGTCTATTCAGCTAACCCTGAAGTGAAATCGAAGTGTGAATTAACCTTTATATTGTGGGTACACTTTCATTAGTGTACATATGAAGGATGGAATTCTAAGGCTAACTTCCAAACATCCATGCTTTGGTTTTCTCTATCGAATGGTCTAGATTTCCTGAAAGCTACATTCCTTCTGTACAAAATCATCTGGCATATGCATTTCAGAAGCATGTCTAAATGCCCTCCAACTGCTAAAGGTCCATTGGCTCAGACTAAAGCTAATCATGTATATCCTGAAATATGCATACTCTACAATTTAATTCCTCAGTGTCATCTGTTTTCCTCTGAAGATGCATTACTTAATGCACAGGACTATTTGCCAAACCAGACGTGTGAACAAGCAAGTACACGGTAGTTTAGTGTGAAACCAGGTGATCAGTTGTGAGAGATACTGAGGTACTGAGCAGCTAAATCAAAGCTATGTTGCCACAGGCACATGAGCAGCATGTTTGACTAGCCATAAGATGTCTAGAACTGGAAGAGTGGTTAATATGACTACAGCAGTTCTTTGGATTGTGAATGCTTTTCTGGGTCTCTTAAATAGTATGCAAAACCCTCATCCTCGGTATGGAAATACGATGAGAAATAGTCAAGTAAATATATGTAAAAGAAAAATGACCAGTCACTAGTATTTAATTTATTTAGATAAATAGTATTATTCTTCCTAGAAGAAAGCATGGCACTAGTTTCTTGATTTCACAGGGTAGTGCAGAGTACAAAGAAAACTAAACTGTCAGCACACATCTGGGTGCTATTGACTGACTGTCTTATGGCAGCACTTGAGGAATGTCCTGCAAATACTCCAAAGGGTTTTTCTCATAAAACTGTGTGGGATGCAGCAGTTTTCACTCATCTTGATTTTTGACTGGGGAACTGAGGTAAATTAATAAAACAGGGAGTAGTAGGAATGTGCTGGTTTTGTTGGTGTTTATTTACTCAGGTTATGCTCTAGAAAACACGTCTATCAAATATTTTCCCACCAGGCTGAGTCAGATGTCATGTTGCTAGACATATTTCTGATATGGGGGGATAGTGAGGCATATGAGTAGTTGATTATATTCAAAAGTAACTCTGTCAGATGATCTTTTATTTATATTTTATCAAATACACACATAGGGCTTTTATCACGTAACGACCATATCTTGCTGTCTCAAGAGACCTACAAGCTTCCCCTTAAGAGTGAGTGAGATGGCTTTTTGGATTGATTTTTTTTCCTTTTCTTTTTTTAATGAAGCTTTGCAAGACTATCTGTTACAAATTGATATTAATCCTGAAAGTTCTTATTGCAGTATCAAGGCATTGACTTTTTCATCAGCTTTTTTTTTTTTCCTGTTCTTTTGTTTTATAAAGACAACTGTATTTGTGTTGTAGCTTAGCTTTCTGTAGAAATGTTAATATCCGTATTAATAGACATATATTATCTGAATTAACATCCCTATATTATTAATATATCCAAATCAATATTTATGTATTAATTTATAAATACACCAGGACAGGAATGTGAGGGAGAAAAAGTATTTGTTGCAAATAAACACTTCAAAATAAATGTGCTTCAAGATTTTCTTGAAAATATTATAATAATTACATGTTTAGCTGCTGTGTAACAGAAACTGAGCAATTGTTGAAAACAGATACAATCCAGCTTCTTGTAGAGTTGCCAATATAAATGCAGTGTTAAAATTGAGTAACAGCTGTTTTAAAAAACCTTCAATAAATAGAGACCTCCAGCTGTAAAGAATCCACTGACTGGAGCTCCTAGAAGAGTTTTTTTGTTTGATTGCTCATAGTATATAGGAGAGAGAGTTTTTGTGGAACCTCCCATTTCCATTACTAATGTGCGAGATGAGGATGCTAGTAGTAGAGCTCAGCAGAAGAGCAGCAGTTAAGTGCATGGTGGTGATTGCTTATAGAAATGAATTGTCCATGTGTAAAATAGAAGATGATATGCAGTCTTCCTGAGCTGTGTTCTATGAAGACATCAGTACAATTCTTGCCGTTCCAAATTTTCTAGATCACCTTGTTAATAAAAATAATAATCACATTTGACATTTAAGTTTTGTTCTCTTTAAATATTTGTCGGTTATAAAAATGATTTCAGGATATGGAGGGGAGCTGGTGGAGCTGTTCTGACAAAGAAGGGGAAAAGCCGTTTTGGTAGGAGGCTTGCCAGACTGGTCAAGGATGCTTTAAACTAGATGTGTTGGGGGAGGGGGGCATCATTCCATCCCAACACACCCAGTCAGTTGCCAACACCTATAATAAATGCTTGGAGCAATGTAGAGATATTCCAGCCTCTCCAGCCAATGAGCCGGCTTCATTTGGAGCTCAACTCAGATGCCTCTATAGCATGGGGAACAAACAAGAGGAATTAGAGATGTATGCATGGCTACGGGGGTATGATAGAATAGTGTCGTGGTTTAAACCAAGCTGCACAGCTTGTGCACTCACTGCCCCCCTTGCTCTCCCAACTCCCGGAGAGTTATGAAGGAAAATCCAAAGAATGTAGCCCCCACGGGTTGAGATAAGAACAGTTTAATGACTAAGGCATAACACAAATCACTACTGCTACCACCAATAATAATAATGATAAAGGAAATAACAAGTGAAGAGAATACAACACCTCACCAGCCGCTGACCCATAACTCACCCCACCCTGCCCAACCGAGCACCAACCGATACCTCCTCCATCCCCCCAGCGCTCCAGCCCTTCCAGGTAACTCTTGGTTACATCCTGAGCATGACATGTTATGGTATGGAATACCTCTTTGGCTAGCCTGGGTCAGGTGTCCTGTCTCTGCTTCCTCCCGGCCTCCCCTCCTCCCTGGCAGAGCATGAGCTCAGAAAAAGGCCTTGGACAAACCAAACATTTGAGCAGTAACTAAAAACATACGTACTATCAGCAACCGTTCCCAGACTGGAAGTCAAAACACAGCACTGCACCAGCTACCAAGAAAGAGAAAACATAACTGCTACTGCTAAACCCAGGACAAATAGGCATCACAGAAACATGGTGGGATGGCTCCTATGACTGGAGTGTTGGAATGGAAGGCTACGGGCTCCTTAGAAAAGACAGGCCTGGCAGGTGGGGAGGGGAGGTTGCTGTTTATGTTAGGGATAGGCTGGAGAGTATGGAACTCTGTCTGGGGACAGGTGAGAAGCTAACAGAGAGTTTGTGGGTCAGGGTTAAAGGGAGAGCAGCGATGGGGGAAAATACTGTGGGGATTTGTTACAGACCGCCTGAACAAGAGGAATCTGTGGATGAAGCACTCTATAGACAGATAGGAACAGCCTCATGCTCACAGGCCCTTGTTCTCATGGGGGACTTCAACCATCCTGACATCTGTTGGAGCGACAGTACAGCCCACCACAAGCAATCCAAGAGGTTCCTCAATCGTATGGGAGGACAACTTCCTTCTGCGAGTAATAGAGGAGTCAACAAAGAGAGGTGCCATGCTTGACCTCGTGCCCACCAACAGGGAAGGGCTGGTTGGAAATATGAAGCTCCAGAGCAGCCTTTGTTGCAGCGAACATGACACGGTCGAGTTCTTGATCCTCAGGACAGTGAGAAGAGTGTGCAGTAAGCTCACTGCCCTGGACTTAAAGAAAGCAGACTTGGCCTCTTCAGGAACCTGCTTAGTAAGGTTCCATGGGATATAGCCCTGGAGGGGCCCAAGACTGTTGGTTGGTATTCAAGGATCACCTGCTACAAGCTCAGGAGTGTTGCATCCCAACTAGAAGGAAGTGCAGCAGGAGGGCTACGAGACCTCCTTGGATGGATAAGGAGCTGCTGAGGAAAATTTGAAGGAAAAAAAGAGGATTATAAAGGTGGAAACAAGGACAGGCGGCCTGGGAAGCATACAGGGGCTTTGTCCGAGAAGCTAGAAACCAGGTTAGGAATGCTAAGGTCCAGTTAAAATTAAACTTGGCTAGAGATGTTAAGGATAACAAGAAGGGATTCTATAATTACACTGCAAGTAAAAGACAGACTAGAGACAGTGTGGGCCCTCTCTGGAAGCTATCAGAAGAACTGGCTACCCTGGATTTCGAGAAGGCTGAGGTTCTTAATGACTTCTTTGCCTCAGTCTTCACTGACAAAGGCTCTGACCACACCACCCAAGCCTTGGAAGGCAGATGCAGGGATTGTGAGAATGAAGACCTTGGGCCCATTGTACGAGAGGATCTGGTCCAAGACCTTCTTAAAAACCAGAACGTACACAAGTCCATGGGACCTGAGGAAATCCATCCGCGGGTCCTGAAGGAGCTGGCAAATGAAGTTGCTAAGCTACTGTCCATCATATTTGAAAAATCGTGGTGATCAGGTGAAGTTCCTGAGAACTGGAAAAAGGAAATATAATCCCCATTTTCAAGAAGGAGAAAATGGATGAAGCAGGGAACTACAGACCAGTCAGTCTCACCTCTGTGCCTGGCAAAATCTTGGAGCAGATTCTCCTGGAAGGCATGCTAAGGCACACAAAAAACAACAAGGTGCATGGTGACAGCCAGCATGGCTTTACTAGGGGGAAATCCTGCCTGACCAATTTGGTGGCTTTCTATGATGGGGCTACAGAACTGGTAGACAGGGGTAGAGCAGTTGACGTCATCTACCTGGACTTGTGGAAAGCGTTCGACACTGTCCCACACGACATCCTTGTCTCTAAATTGGAGAGACATCAATTTGGTAGGTGGACCACTCGGTGGATAAAGAACTGGCTGGATGGCTGCATACAAAGAGTTGTGCTAAACAGCTCAATGTGTGGCTGGAGACTAATAATGAGTGGTGTCCCTCAGGGATTGGTGTTGGGACCGGTCTTGTTCACCATCTTTGTCGGTGACATGGACAGTGGGATTGAGTGCGCCCTCAAGAAGTTTGCCAATGACACCAAGCTGTGAGGGAAGGAATACCATCCAGAGGGACCCTGACACGCTTGTGAGGTGGGCTGATGCCAACCTTATGAAGTTTAACCTTGCCAAGTGCAAGGTCCTACAGCTGGGTCAGAGCAATCCCAGGCACAGCTACAGGTTGGGCAGAGAAGAGATGCAGAGCAGCCCTGTGGAGAAGGACTTGGGGGTGTTGGTTGACGAGAAACTTAACATGAGCCAGCAGTTTGAGCTTGCAGCCTAGAAAGCCAACCGTATCCTGGGCTGCGTGACCAGCAGGTCAAATGAGGTGATCCTGCCCCTCTACTCTGCTCTTACGTGGACCTCACCTGGAGTATTGTGTGCAGTTCTGGTGTTCTCAACATGAAAAGGACATGGAACTGTTGGACCAAGTCCAGAGGAGGGCCATGAGGATGATCAGGGGACTGGAGCACCTCCCATATGAAGACAGGCTGAGAAAGTTGGTGTTGTTCAGCCTGGAGAAAAGAAGGTTGCGTGGGGACCTCATAGCAGCCTTCCAGTATCTGAAGAGGGCCTGTAGGGATGCTGGGGACTTTTCGTTAGTGATAGGACAAGGGGTAAAGGGTTAAAATTTAAACAGGGTAGGCTTAGACTGGATATAAGGAAGAATTCTTTCCTGTGAGGGTGGTGAGGCACTGGAATGGGTTGCCCAGGGAAGTTGTGAATGCTCCATCCCTGGCAGTGTTCAAGGCCAGGTTGGATGAAGCCTTGGGTGATATAGTTTAATGTGAGGTGTCCCTGCCTATGGCAGGGGGATTGCAACTAGATGATCTTAAGGTTTTTTCCAACCCTAACTATTCTATGATTCCATGATTCTATGATATAACATAAATTCCCATGTTGCTGTCACTGACTCTTCTGTCTCATTTTCAAATGCAATCTAAGCAAAGTTTAAGCAACTAATATGCTTAATTTTTATTAATTCCTAGGGCATGCTGTATTATTTCCTGTTCATAGAAAAGAACAAATACGTATGATCATTGATGTGATAATTTTCTTTAATGCACATCTGGTAGATAGTCACAGTTCTATGAGGCAAAGACAAGTGCCTTTGCAGGCTGGATTGAAATGGGAACTGTCAGTCATTGCTGAATTACTGAAATAGTTGTTAGCTATTTCATTTATTTAATGATACATTTCAATACATTCCTTTTGTTTATCCTTAAATGGAGGGAAACAAGTCTCAGACAGCATTCTTTTCCTGCACTCCTGTTGCAGGTTAATTTGGGTGGACAGCTAAGCAACACACAGTACGTCCATCACTCCCCCCCACCTCCTCAGTGGGACAGGGGAAGAAGGAAACAAGAGTAAAAGGAAAAAAACACAGGGGTCCAGACAAAAACCAAAATGAAACAGAACAAAATAAACTGAAACAAAACAAAATAAACCATAACAAAACAGTTTAGTAAGGAAAGTTTAATTGGAAGAGGATAGAAAGAAAAGAAAACGAGCGATGGAAATGCAATCATTCACCACCTCCCATGGGTAGATTAATGCCCAACCAGTTCCCAAGCAACAGATGGCTAATCTCTCTAAACCAACTTTTTTTCCCTTTTGTTGCCAAGCATGACATTCTATGGCATGGAATATCTCTAGTTAGTTTCGGTCATCTGCTTGGCTGTGTCCCTCACAACCTACTGCACAGCCCAAAATTTATTTGCTTCACAGGAGTAGACTGAAACAGAGGTGGCCTTGGTGCTGTGCAAATACTATTCAGCAATAGCTAGAGCATGTGTGTTACTGGTACTGTTTGGTCATAAATCTAAACCAGCACCATACAAGCTGCTATGAAGGAAGTTAACCCTATCCCAGCTAGGCTCAGTACATCCCCTGTAATACACACATTTCTCTCTGTCAAATAGATTAAATCAGCAATCAAGGAATCCTTTTCTTCTAAAACTGATGGAGTAGGAGATAGAAATACTGGGGGAAGATATAATTGTTAAAATGTATCAAATCTCTTCCATGTTTTCCCTGTTCCTTTAAAAAAGAGAGAAATCAGTTCAAATTGTATGCACTAAATTATTTTGTGAGTTCTAGAGGATTAATTCTGTAAAAGAACATTCATTTGGCAAGATAATATCTGACAAACAAATCTGATAAGGCTAATGTTCACTAAATTCCAGCATCTACAGGTGTGCTTTGTTGAGGAAGGTCTTTGTCATTTTCAGTCTGCTACTAAGAAAAAATAAAACCCAAACTTTTCCTTGCAGCCTCTAACTGGGATCTTACAGATAGATGAAGTGCTGATCACAGAGAGAAATAGAAAAGAGATAAAAGAGAATATAAAATCCTGGAGAAAGGGGAGAAAAGAAGGGTCATATCGGAGGTCTGTCTTTGTAGCATAGGAATATTATGCAAAGAATCACTTTTATCATTATTAAATGTTCCCTGCATAAATTCTTGACATGAAAACAAGAGAAAAGGTACTAAACACGGTATCAGGAAACACTCATTATGTGTAGATTTCAAAGCAAAATGATTGTACAGTATAGTGGATAACATAAATACAAGTATAGGATGATTACATTGACTTTGGTGTTCTTTTTGTTAGGGTCACCATAAGCTTCATTATTTTGAGCTTTGAGTCCTCAAGAGTAAGGAATGTATTTAATCTAACTGAAAAAGAACTGATCACCATTTGCTGCTTCTCCTTTCAGAACTCTTTTCTTTGTTCACTGTTAACACATTAAAACTCTCTCAAATTTCTGGCTTTTAGAATAACTCCAAAGAAATGTTGCAGCAATATTTTTAAGTTCTGGAAAAGGCCATCAGTGTCAGTGTGTAGGTATTTTACTTTGATTGTTTCAAACACACTTTAGCATACAGTTACCAATCACTGGAATCTTCCAGAATAAGCAATAAAAATTTGACTAACCCTCTAGGTGATGTCAGCATTAATTTTAAATCCATCACTTAATCTGTCAAGATAAATGCTCTCTCTATTCTCCCTTTGGAGAGTGGGAAGATGTTACTGTCATGGTTATGTAGACATGCCACTATTGTGGGGAGGTAGGAGCTTCAGCTCTTGGGGTCTGCAAGGGTTTGCAGCTTCTAAGCCCTCTTTGTGGGCTGGACTACAATGGGCTCTCCTGTCATATCTAGTAGCAGCCCTGTTGTGCCAGATAAACTCTGACCAGCATTGTTTAGTAATCAGAGCCTTGCCAGAGAAGCTAAGGTCCCAGGAAATCGAATACCTGTTGCCTAGCCTGGCCATCTCAGGCAGAAGTTATTTCTTTCTGCTTATGACAATTCAGAATTACCAAATAATTTAGTAGTGCTAAGGATATAGATAAGCAAACCAGGAAAAAAGATGCAATTAAGAAAAAAATGCCTGGAAAAGGTTGGGTTGTATGGGGTTTTTTTGTTACTATGAATGACAGAGCAAAACAAATGGCAGATAAATCAAATGTTTTGCATTTACTGTAAGGCTGTTTGCAGTTGCTTCTTTATATAGTTATTCCTTGTTGATAAATATAGCACTCTTTGGTCCAGATAACAAATACTGTACTTTTTCTTCCAGATGGTTACCCAAACAATTTTTTTGCAGTATAACAACCTTTATTAATATCACTAAGGGGCAAAAATATATTTTCCCCTAATTCCTCAATATTCTTTAAGCTTTTAAATAGTTCTTTCAAATGCATTATCAGCCTCAATCTACTCCAGTGTTATAAATAATATATACTTTTTCCTTTCTAAAAGGCTTTTATTCCCTTAAAGAGAACAATAAAATAAAATAATTTAAATCTTAAAAGCCCCATGGAACTGATTTCACTCCTATACTGTTGTAAGAGTCAAGCCAAATAGCATTAGCGTATTCTAAATTCCAATAAAACCTTGATCTACATAATAGAAGTATTTCTCATGTGTACATCATAGGTGCATAAATACTTTTGTTGCCTTGGTTTATACATGCTATTTTCTCTGGTAATAAATCAATCACATTTTTCTTTCCTAATTCAAGTTATCTGAAATATGTTTCATTTTTCTTTGTCACTGTAATTTTAGGGTCTTAAAAGTGAATTCCCTGAGAGTACCTTTTTTCTATACTTTTACCTTTTCATAGCATAAATATGCAGCAAGATATCTAAGTCAGTGTCCTGGGTTCAGCTTAAACCACAACAATCAGCCAGTAAGTAATGTAGATAATTGCATTGTCATTTGAATGTGATGTAGTTTTATTAATTCTTAACCTGTAAAATTATTTTGAAGTATTCTTCATCTAAGGATATTGAAATGTATATATGCTTTTTCTGGTATCCGTTGTAGATGTTTTTATAAACTGGAAGTGGTTAACGGCTTTTCCAGGAATTTGGGATGGACAAAATTCACAAATCAGATGGGATAGATAGAATTAAAAAAAATTAAGATTCCTGGCTTAGTACACTGTGTAAAGTATCTATGAAGGTTATGCAACAGAAGTCATAATTAAGGTTTCTAGCAAAACTTTATATTTTGTAATATTCTTACAGCAAAAAAAAAATGCCACAGATCTCTTATTTTGCCTTCATAGCAGCACATCATGAACACAAGAAATCGGTTAGCTCTCCAGAATAGAGAGATATTTGTTTATAAAAAGAAAGCATGTTATAAGACAAATGTATCATGAGTTTCCTTTCCAGTTGACTTAAGCTAAATAAATAATACCATTCAAATTTGTACCATTTTGTGCTCGTCACTGATAGATTTCTGTGTTTTTTTTTTTTTAATACTGTGGTCAAACATCTGTTTTATAGATGTTTAGAAAACAAGGTGTTAGTTAATTTTCTCTGATGAATGAAATGATGTACCTATTCACATTATGCTTAGAGATTTACAAAAACTATTTGCAGCTCATTCTACCCTTGTCTGCTACTTCATTTATGCCACTTGTTATTTTCAAGCAGAGGCTTTTGCTAGATGATATTAAAGTTCAGTGGCAGCAGCTCTTTTCTCCTTTTAATTCTGCAGAGCTATATGGCTGTATTATGAATACTTCCCTCTAATGCTGTCAGGAAATTAGAAGGGAAGCTTAGATATTTTTTTTTCCCCTGTGGTTAAATCATTTACTTCTCTTAAAACTTCTTTGCAACCAGAAGTTACTCACAGGTAGAAATGTAATTGTATGCTGTCAGCTATTGAATCAAATTATGTTTTTTGTTGGCATTATTAAATAAAGAGAATCGCTGTATCAGAATTCACGAGTGAATGCTTCTGATGCAAAAAGTGAAAAAATAATATGAGGAGGGAACAAGCTCCATCTTCTTTCCCACTCTATACTTCAAATTATACTGGTCAGTATAACACTTGATGGTTTTAATCATCACTCAATTTTGTAGATAAAGGAATATCATTTTGACTCTAAAGCTGTGGGTATTGCTTTAATAATTACTAGCTTAATGAATATTTCTGGGTGAGAGCCTGAAAGTGAAAGTTTGTGTGGTATCGTTGGCAGATTCAGTCCCAACACAAGATGTGGAAAAAAACAGATTGACTGTAATATTATTATATTTTCCTAAAATTATTACATTAAAAAGTCTTTAAAATGGCTCTAAATATGGAGCCACCTATAAATTCCCTGTAGCTTTTGACTGATTCACTGTACGTTTCATGTTTTTTTTCCAGTCTCATACCTTCTTATACTTTTCAAGAAGTATGGTTAAAAACAGATGTGCCCTATAACATAACCTTGCTTTACAGGCAGAGGCAAGTGGTACCTAATTTTGGCAATGTATTTCTTTCCCAGTCCCCATTTCACCTGCATGGGTTAGCTTATCTGCTGTCGCAGAGGATATGTTGTGGGATGTTTACCACCTTTTAATATTTTTGAATTGAGCTCATTTTCAGTGATGTGTGAATATTTCTTCCTCAACACAAATCTTTCCTTTGTTACCTTATGGCATAATCTTATTTATTCCTTTATGGAAATACATCCAGGATCATCACATTTATTAACAGAGAAAATAAATTGAGAGCAACTACTAAATATTCTTACTAAACTGATTTTTTAGACTGGATTTCTAATTTGGGTGTTGAGATTTATGATTTCCTGGAGAGGCTGTGAGTTTTCTGTCCTTAGATATGTTCAAAGACTGACTACAGAAGTCTGTGAGCAACTTATTCTAGATATGAAGCTAGCTCTGCTTTGCCTCAATAACTAGGTAGTTGGACTAGATGACCTCCAGTTGTCTTTTCTAACCAAAATTACTGTTTGATTCTAGGTAGACAAACATTCTTTGGATCACAAAGGAGAAATATATGTATAAACAAAACCAGTGGAAGTCAATCCCTGAAGTAAGCTCTTTTAGATCGTGTTTTCTACTTACCACTGACTGACTAGAAGCATATATAGCTTTTTAAAGGTTAATAATTTATTGTTAACATAGGCAATATTTTAACAATTCTGATTCAATAAGAACCCTGCAGTTGCTACAAACTAGCAGATTTCTGGAATTTAAGTTGAGATATTGGATCCTGTGTGAAGCTGGGTGAGGTGGGTCAGTAGAAGCTTTGAGGAACATGGAAATTAGAACTAGGTCAGTTGATTAGAAGTCATCCTTCCTACATGACTGTGACTTATTCACTACAGTGGATAAGGGGTTTGGTAACTATTGAGAAACCAAGCACACTGCTTTGATATAGTATTTGAAGAACACAACAGAGTTTAGAGTCTCTTGAGGTAGTACTTGGAAAAAGTACAAACATTATTAGTATAAAGTGCTCTGGAAAGGTTTTGTAATTTTGACTATATGAGGAAAACAAGCAGCTTGCAACAACTACATAGATAGAATTGAGAATGTCGGGTTTCAATCTGAAGCCAAAACTGCCATTACAAGTATAGAAACATGCTACCGGGTCTTTAGAGACTGTATCTTTACTGTTAGGGTGGTGAGGTACTGGAATGGGTTGCTCAGGGAGGTTGTGAATGCTCCATCCCTGGCAGTGTTCAAGGCCAGGTTGGACGAAGCCTTGGGTGACATGGTTTAGTGTGAGATGTTCCTGCCCATGGCAGGGTGGCTGGAGCTAGATGATCTTAAGGTCCTTTCCAACCCTAACTATTCTATGATTCTATGATCTTTGCTGATGACCACATGTGTGGACCTGACAAGGAAGAGGCTGCTGCAGATCACAACCTTGGTTTCAGCTGTTTGATCTTAAGGCCCTTTCAAGCCCTAACTATTCTATGATTCTATGATTCTATGCGTTTTGGAGACCTAGTGATTAGCACTGGAACAGGTTGCCCAGAAAAGTTGTGGCTGCCCCATCCCTGGCAGTGTTCAGGGTCATGTTGGACGGGGCTTGGAACAGTCTGGTCTAGTGGATGGTGTCCCCGCCCATGGCAGGGGTTTGGAACTAGGTGATCTTCAAGGTCCCTTCCAAACCAAACCAGTCTATGATTCCATGACACACATATGAGAGGGTAATATAGACCAAGTAGAAGAGAAGTCATGAAAAAAACGTGATGTTTCAGATGGCCATTTGATTGAAACTTTTTGTTAATATGCATATAGAAGCATCAGAGGTGGAGTTCTGGAAGTAGGTAAGTAGTTAGATAAAGCAACATTACAGGCAAACCTGGAATATTTTTTATATATCATTTATGTTGCTTTTCCATAAAGAAAATTCAGTTATCATGTTGTCACCTGGGCACTAAGGCTTTGTACCTTGGGTGGCTAAATCAATACCTAGAACTGCTGAAACTTTAATTGTGAGTCAGTGGGGAGGAAAAAGGAAGTAGTATGCAACAAGCTATTAAAGAGTGAGAGGATATGTAGAATAGGGAATTGCTTTTATCAGGGCTGTGGAGGAATAACATCAAAATTTAGAAGTGGGATCCCTTGTGTTAACTTTCAGATGAGTGCATCAGGAGTGGATTAAAAAAAAATAATGATGCAAATCACAGTTGTACCATATTCTATGTAGTTTTGTCACTTTAAATAAATGTGACAAAAGTGGTGCATGATAAATGGATTCCCAGGTGAATATGCTTTAGCACAATTATGTCTGGGGGTTTCGTGAACTCTCCTCAAATGTGTTTGTTAAAATAAAAGAATATTCTAAGGAATAAAGATAAGGACTGCCTTGACTCTTTATCTCTGCTCAGTGTTCAGGCATAAAAGGAAATTCTATCAATTCAGTCAGGAGACTGGCAGTCCTGTACTTAAGTCTATAAACCAGTAGACCAGAGGAACAGCATCCCTAGAGAAGTCTGTAGTTTTGTGTATTCCACTTTTTTTTGAAATGCTGTTTCTTTTCCCATGTCTTGAATGTTTCTCAGGAATGAATTACAGACAGAATGTAAACAAAAATAATAATATTTCCTGTAAGGCTTGCTTGTAGATCTTCCTCTTGCTGAGGGTTTAAAAAAAAGCCAAAACCAGAGGGTGTTTCAGAAGCAGATTGATTCATAATGCAATGAATATTGACCAGGCTATTTGCTAATGCATTCATAATTTTGATTAGAAACCAAATCTTTCAGTAAAAAGATAAAAGCAAACTTTTAAGAAAACAAGATATCCTGCTGTGTGACCAAGTCTGCAAAATGAAAGAAAAGTGGTTATGAGTAGGAACAAAATTGCAGCATCAGTTTTGAATAACCGTAAACATTTAATTTCCCTTTATAGTAACACTAATAATTTACCCTTAGAGTTTCAGTACTGTGACTTTTTACAATGCTCCACATGTCCTGCTTCACACAGACGGAGCTTTTTATGGGATCCTGTGTTTTGGGTTCTTAGGGGCAAATCCTTTCTGGATTATGTACAAGCTACTGTGTTTCTGCTGTTGGCTGCCAAACTAGCAAGTATGGTATGAAAGTAAGGTATGAGACTAGAAAGTGTGGGGCTTTAAACAGGGCCCTGAAGGGGATGTCTGAGTCTGGACAGGTGTAAGAATTGCCTTTTGAGCTGAGCAAGGACAATACATTACTACAAAAAAAAAGTAAACTAAAATAAAATAGCAAAGCAATCATAAGGTGTCTGACTGACTTACTACTCTCATCCTCCAAAATAGACTATGTAGTGAAATCCATTAATTTAATGTGCTACCAATTTCTGGTAGCACATTAAAATGTAGGCACATTGAAATACTTCAAGCAGACAGAACTATGCCCTAAAAGTCCAAGGAAGCCGGTGCCTTTGCAAGATGATGGCCAATGTTTTAAGACTGCATGGGACTTGGTAGATGGAGGACTGCTTCAGCTTTACAAGTGTGAAGGGGAATGAATAAGAGGAGGTCATGCAGAAGAAAGAAAACATAGTTTGCTGGAGGCACTTAATGGTTTCTTGAAGAACCAGCTGTAATTTCAATAGTGGATTTTACAGAAATGTAAAAGAGGCCTGAACATTTCAGATATTTCTGGCTGGACACAAAGACACTGTAGGCTTGATCCATTTCTAGAAGAAAATAACTTTGTATTAGTTCTATCCTGCTTTACAGGTCCTTGTAACTATAAAGAAGACCCCAGTCTCATATGTCATAGTTGTGCACATCAACATGGGGACATGATGGATATTGCATTTGATGGCCTACGTTAACCTTTTTCCCCACTTTCTTTGTAACGTGTGTTACAAAGGTCTGTTTTGACTTTTTTTCCCACTTTCTTTGTAACATGTGTGCATACACACTTGCAATGGTAGTTGAAGTGGAGCTTTTGAACCTATGGCTGGTTGGCATGCAGTCCCTTGAAGAGAAATTAGGAGGTTTTAGTGGGATCAGCATTAAGCCTCAGCTCCTGCCTGCAGTGTGTGAGTCAGTTCAAAATGAATATTACCCTATCTTAAGAACAGATAATATGCTAATGTTAATTAGAGACAGTGGGCTATTTGATTAATTGAGGTAATGAAGCTGTGTGAGCTACTGTGTTCTGGGTTTATTTAAAGTACATGGTTGAGTGTGCATTAAGAAGGAGATTCTAAGTTAACACTGACATATTGTGTCCTCAAAATCAATGTAATTGATCAGATTTTCTTCAGCAAAAGCCAATGCAAACATATTTTAGACATTTAGATTATATATGTGCAAAATTAAACAATAATGACCCATTATTTAAACTATATTGTTTTATGGACTTTTCAGGGAAGTCCACAAAAACCATATACAAAGCATGTCATTTCCAGTGCAGTGGAATAAAACCTATCTAAATGCCCTAAATGCTACCTATCTTGGTAAATATTTCCTTCCTTTAGCTGTGGCCACCTTGCCCTTTTTTTCCCCATGAAACTGCTGCCTGCAGTAAAGATTATATATCAAGTTCTACTGTGTTTTCTGTTGTTAATATGAACTAGACCCTTATTATTTAACTCTTTCATGAATAATTTTTCAGCTGTTGATAAACTTTATGAAAGGTGAGTTGAGAATTTTACTGCAATTAATGTTGTTTTGCAATATTAAGTGTTGAATTAAAAATATCAGTGCAGATACAGTATTAAATAATGTTGTACATTTTAGTTCAACAAACTGAATATAATACTATATTCTAAATAGCAGGAAAGGTAGGATAAAAGCATTCCTCTCTCCCCCCCCATTCTGTAAAACTATTTAGTGAAAATTTGTATGCACTATACAGAAGTTTTCAGGATATCAGATGCCTCCATGCATGTCACAAAAACAATCAAATTTTGCTAGTTTAGAGATATAGGTATAAAAGTGTTTGCTCCATCTGGTTGTAATTCTTTTTTTTTTCTTTTTTTTTAACTTATACTTTGTTGTGTATGTCAAAATTCACTCTTTTTGACTTTGTTTTGCTTGTATTTTTGAGTAACTGAAATTATGTCTGAGACAATCTGCCAAATTAAACAGTATTTTTACTGGCCTTTGTGGTCTTAAGATGGGCATGAAATAAAACTTTCCCTGAATCCCATGATTTTGGATGCATTTAGGTCTGACTTGTAAAATTTAAGGCAGGAGTTAGCGAATCTTAATATATGTTTTAATTTATTCCTTTTGAGTATTTTAGTTGAAGTTATACTGTATGAAGTGGTATAAATGTTTGTAAAACAAATTATTCAATCCAGTGTTTTCTTCACAAGTGTACATTCTTTATAACACAGTTGAAATTAGACGCTTCAATTTGTGCCAAGTGCAAGACACTTGAGCAAGATGGAGCACAAAAACAACCAGAAACAGGAGATACCTTAAGCATGTGCAGATTATTGGAGGTTAGGTGTAGCAGCTTTGCAGCTGTGTGATGGTGCATTTGCTCAAGGGGTGTATATGTTTGGCAAGCTCTGAAATGTCAACGTTAGTCTGAAGACTTGCAAGAATAGAAATTGCTTAGATATAAAGGCTCCTTGTGTGAATGCTTTTTGCCTTTTATTTCCTTGAAACCAAATGCTGTGTTTGGAATCCTTTTCTATTTACCCAAAACATTCAGAACCTGAGGGCTAAACAAATAAGACATTCCCAGAATGCTCAAGTTCTTAGATTAAATACATGAGGAGTACATTGCTGGCATCAGAAATGTGCTTTCTACAGAATTAGTGTACGGATAAATACAAAGCAAGTCAGAAAACATGATTATGGTAATCTTCCTTTCCTTCATTATTCCTGAGTAAGTCCATAAATCCTGTATAAGGAGGATGATATTGCTTGGAAACACTGAACTGGGAAGTGTGATTCAATGCAGCCACTGGAGATATCTTGAAAATTATATTTTAGCCTTGCTTTTGTTTCAAACATGGTTGCCAAAAGGGAAGTACTCAAACCACTTATGATACTCAAGTGCATGGACAACCTGCATAAAGTCTGAGAACTTGCACCTCCTATTGACATTAAAACCAATTTCGCCTGCGTAGGAAATAAATGGAAACAGACAGAAGAGAGAGAAAGAGCTAACGCTACAACAGCAGTTAGAATTAAGAAGTCCCCATGCAATCCAAACTCCAAAATGCTTTTCTGTATCACTAATAAGATGAATTTAGAGGCATTGCTATGTTCTTTTGAGCTGGGACAGGGCAGTCTTCTGAAAAAAGATACAATTTTATATCCACTATCTATTTTTGTGTTGTAGATGATGCCTCTACATGGTTTCTTACGGAGGCCTGATATTCACAGGTACATCATAATTCTTCTTTAGATGAAAGTTATAATAAAGATGTTGCATACGACAATGTTGATATAATTGCATGAAACTGCCCTGGCTGCAGCTTTGCTATTTTTAAACTTGTCTTATCTCTTGTCATGGTGAAGGTAAATAGCTCTCCAAGGCAGCAGAACACTGAGGACAGAAAAATGGCCTTGGCACTGCTGCCTACTTTTGTTATGTCAGAGCACTTGGAAAGTCCAGCAGACTTTATGCAGACAGACAGATGCTGTTGAGACTCGTGAAGGATCCATTTCCAGCATCACCACTCATTGTTTCCTGCTCTGTATCCCTCATATTCCTGGCAGATGCAGTGGGACCAACTCTTCAGGGACTTCCCCATCAGGCCTCTTTCCTACTTCTCTTTTACATATCAGGATCTCCTTCACTTCTACTCTTCACTTCTACTCTTCACTTCCTTAAAACAACAGCAATCCATTTCTTCAGAGTACAGTTCAAATGTTCTTTACTGCAAGAAGTCTTAAATAAGTTAGTGATGAACTCTACAACTAACATTGCCAGATATGGCTATCTTCAACACTTAGAGTTTATACTGTTTAACAGTTTCCCTCTCTATTAGTATGACAGTTGAGCCCTGCCATGAAAACTAGTTGAACATTGGAGGTAGGTTATGGAGCTGTGATTCTTCTTCTGACCCTAGCACAGGTTTGCTCCACAGTTTCGGATGAATGTACTAGCTCTGCTGTGCTTCAGTCCTATCAGTAGAATAGGGATTTCTAACTTTTCAGCTCTGCGTGACTGCTGCAGAAAATAGACTGCAGAGAGGAACATGAAAGTCTAGGGTTTGGAGAAAAAAAAAACCAACAACCAACAAGCCAAATCAACACCAAATCAAAAGAAAAAATGAAGAGTAAAAGAAACATAGTTTGCCTATTAGATTCATAGATACTACATAGTGTTGCACAGATAATAACACAATAGCATATAAAGATGTAACACAAGATGGAGTTATTAGTGCAATTTCCATGAAAAACATACCTGAAGTAAGCACCTTTGGTTGTTGAATAATCATCTACATACCTTTTTCCTAAGTACAAAACTACACACTAGGTGAAATCTAAGTCTCTCTCTATTAAAAAATTTAAATACTGATGTGATGTGCAGGTTCCAGGAAGTGTGAAATTCACTTGATAATTTTCTTTTCTATAGAAATGAACTCCACTAGTCCCAGCACAGTAATAAATTGTAGTAATGGTCAGAATGATATTCGAGCTTCTACAGCACCTTTAGTTGCAGTATTTTTTTGCAAAAATAATTAGCTCAGCCTCTCAAGTTATTGAGAAGTATATTTAGCAAGTCCTTTATTTGTATTCTACTTAAGGAAGTAATGAGGTTCTGAGAAATAAATGGTTTTCCATAAATTCATGAAGCATTTTGTAATTCAAACGAGGACTCCTGCAAAATCTGGGTTCTTCTCTTTCTTTCTTAATTACTTCTGTTTTTCTAGAAGATGCTGCTAGATAAGCTGAAAAGCTACTACATAGGGAAAAAATACCTAGGGAGGAAAAAAGTATCCCTTTCTCCTCTCCCATCCCAAAAATAAAGCGAGATCATACCTGTAGACTGGAGATGAAGTGAGAATTATTTACTCTGCTAAAGACTAAAAATTAGTTTCCGTGGCAACCACTGTACCTTCTGAAATACAGAATACTGTTACAATAAACATGAATACAACACAACAAAATCTTTAATGCATATTGTATTATTAAGCGTGCATTAAATGATCTTACATAAATTTTCAATGTTAAGTTCTATAATGTTAGTATTTTTAGAAAGGAATTATATATATATATATATATATTTTTTTTATGAACAGTGCCCTTGTATGTTGTTCCTGAGAGGATATTGCCAGGAAAAAAGTGTTTTGAGAATGCTGCTGATGTATGATACATGAAAACTGGAAGTCTGTGATAGCTGCCTTATTAAGATTTTATGATTTATATGGTTCACATCTCTAACACCAAGGAAGGTTTTAAATGAAAAATGATCTTTTACTATTGATTATAGTCCTGCTTTGAGTGGGAAATTGAACTACATGATGTCTCTGGCAGCCCGCATTTCTATGATTTTATCATTAATTGCCTTAGCAATGAATTTGTACTGGTTTTAAAATCTCATGTCTCATAAAGGTACTTCTTCTTTAAGCCATATAAAGGAGTATTTAAAAGATTAAAGATTATGAAACATGCCAGGTATGGGACAGAAGTCATGGTACAGTGGCTCTTTTGAGAAAGAGCTGATAGAAGAATTCTGGATTTTTTTTTTTTTTTATTAGAAGAAAGCAAACACATTCTATAAACATTCCTCTGGAAACAGGGCAAATTTGGGTTACTTCCACCTTATCTGGTGAAATTCCAGAAAAGTGCTGAATTCTTCATGTCCTAAATCAAGCTGTTGGATATCATACATCTGAGTATCCATAATCTTGCAATAGCTAGGAAGAAGGTTGTTGACAGGAGCATAAACTTCAGGTTTTGGTCATTTTTGATTCAGCAAACCCATGGATCTACCTCAGTGTGAGTATTCCAGGGCTTTCCTCTCATGGAGAGTTTTAATAAGCCTGTTTTTCACCCTGGCTCAGTATATGACTGAATTTTAAGGTGTCCATGGAATAGAATTATGCATCAGTGGAGACTGAGGGCTCACACAGTTACTCAATATGTAACAGAAACCTTTATAATAATCCATGATTGTATAGCGCTTTTTTTTCTCCTTTCTGTAAGCAATTATGGATTTTCGGGTTTTTGCACAAATGTAAGTTACTCTTTTTTTTTTGGAGAATGCTCATTATACTGTGCTTGAATATACTGAGATTTTTTATTTACTACATTGAAACCAATACATAATTTTATTTTTTGTAACATCTCTATAAACATGTAAAGAGACTTTTCATGATCTGACACAGAACTGTATCAAAATAATTCCACAAGTTGTTAGTATATAGGGGATTGATTCAGAAACAAACCAGCATTCTCCAATGCGAATATGGTGTTTTGTTCTAAGTAAGGCATGAAGAGAATAGTTAAGAAAAAGTCATAGCAAGAAGGAAAGAGGCACAGGAGGGTTTGTGAGACACAGCAGAACTATTTATTCACTGTTGTAGTGGGCTAAAAAGTTATCTTACATAATTTTCTGTAGTTGAAGCTTTCAGGTGAATTATGCCTACCTCGTGCTCATTGTCTGTTGCTTGAAACATGAAGAAGGGTTAATATATTGCAATAGGCTTCAGTAGGAATGCCTGACAATCTAGCACAATACGTCTGTACTCCTTTAGGAGCTGTCATGTACTTCTAGTGATTTTCTGTCCAGAAGTCTCATTATGGTGTTTAAACCCAGGTGGTAGTATCTTATATTTCAGACATTAGATAGAGATGTCTGAAGTTTCTCTGTTATTAATAAGTAGTGACGAGTGAAATAAAGATATTTCAAATTGCAGAATGCTTTGACATTTCTATTTTTTTGTAACAGGATTGGGCAAATACTGGAAACTGTGAATACCCTGTTAGAAAAATTTGTAATACTTGTTTTCTATCAAAATATAAAAACAATTCAGAAGAATTCAACTGATCCTCAAGACTTCAGTCACCAATAGTAACTGTTCTTAGAGACAAGAGAAAGAAATAGCCACTTCCAGGGTGCAATCCTAAGCCATATTTCCAAAGTAATTAGTTCAGTTGTTCCCTGTAAGTGTCTACACCTATAATCTTATCTATTGTCTACAGAAGCTTGGACTGATTTGCTTTGGTGTTCCATGCCTTGTACTCAGCTAAACTTTTTGAAATAAATACCATCCTTAGTTTCAACATTTATTTTTTTTTAAGATATGTATAGCATCAATGAATTGTGGAATATTCTGTTTCCTATAGACAAAGCTTCTTGGTTTCAAATTGGTTTAATGGTAACCTGCATTTTGCCCACTGTAATGTATTCATTTAGGAGAGCTGAAGACATAGCAACATGATGTTCTACTGTCCACAAAGACTTTCATGCTAAAGTACAACTAACATGGTACACTGGGTCGTAGACTCCCTCTACACTGGGAGAAATAATTGTAAGTTATAAGGTCCTTTTAAGGAAAATATTAGAACCTATAAGAGACTGGAAAAAAAGGGGGAAAGATCAATGTTGTGTTGAAATTATATGAAATAAACCAGACTTGTTCCATTTCACAAGGGGTTATTCTCAGATATGTGTTAAAATTACCCTAAATAGCATATCTTGTTTGATTTTTCTCAATGGAAAATGGCAGATTCACAGAAAAAAAAAATACTTCTGCCCTGTATGTCAAACCCTAATGTTTTTCCTCAGAAAACCATTAAAGAAAAGCCACAAAAAAAAATTAGAGTGGCTAGACTGAGGTCCTCTACTGCTTGCCTGGTGACACAACAACATTAAGCAGGTACGCTCTTTTTTCCTTGCAAAACAGCATGAAGAATTTTGAACAGGGAATAAAAAGCTCTCTTGTGTATATTCTACAGAATGGCATTTAATCATCAAGCCTCATGATGAAATATTATTGACTCCTTCCTAAAAGAGGAGTCATAATAAATAAATTATTATAAAGCCCCTACATAATTGATACCTTATTATCGCTGGTTCTTTGTTGTTTGGTTGGGGGTTTTTGACTTTAGTTAAATTACTGCATTTACCTGTTACTTTTTTAAAAATACATTTTCTGGTGGTGTATTGTATTTCTAAATGTAACAAAACCATGCTAGCTATTCAGTTATTCAACACTGTTAGCAGCTAAGCGTGAAAAGGAAAGAAGAAAAAAAGAACAGGAAAAGCAGGAACACTCCTAATCCCAAGATACTTGCACTATATTTCCTCCTCAAATACCATTAAAATGAGGTTAGTTTCATAGATCTGGATTGGGAAGTACTGTATTAAGTAGAATGACAGTTATTTCCTGGGTTCTTTAAAAATATTTTTGTACTGGAAATCAAATATTTGAAATAAAACTTATTTTTTAAAACAGATAAGATAAAATTCAACACCCCCACCCCCCAAATCATAGCATTTTATGTATAAGAATAACTTTACTGAAAAAAAATAATAAAAACTTAATTATATACTTGTGAATTATTATTTAATATAATTTTAAATTCTAGCAATAACAAAGTTATAAGCACGAATCTGAATGACACCTTCATTATGCTCACTGGTTTCTTTACGAGGTCAATCAGCTCAGACAACAAATTTAATGGCTTTAAATTATTATTTTTTTCTAATAAAAAAGGGAATCAATGGAAATTTTAAACAAATCATAAAATAGATGTCATTTCAGAAAAAAATACTCTGTAAATAAGGCCAATAAATATATTTAGTATCTATCTATTTTGTCATCTACCTGGACTTGTGCAAAGTGTTCAACACTGTCCCACACAACATCCTTGTCTCTAAATTGGAGAGACATCAATTTGATAGGTGGACCACTCGGTGGATAAAGGAACTGGCTGGATGGTCACATGCAAAGAGTTGTGGTCAACGACTCAATGTCCAGCTGGAAACCAGTAACGAGTGGTGTCCCTCAGGGATTGGTGTTGGGACTGGTCTTGTTTAACATCTTTTTTGGTGACATAGACACTGGGATTGAGTGCGCCCTCAGCAAGTTTGCCGATGACACCAAGCTGTGTGGTTCAGCTGATATGCTGGAGGGAAGGAATGTCATCCAGAGGGACCTTGACATGCTTGTAAGGTGGCCAACCTTATGAAGTTCAGACATGACAAGTGCAAGGTCCTACAACTGGGTCGGAGCAATCCCAGGCACAGCTACAGGTTGGGCAGAGAAGAGATGCAGAGCAGCCCTGTGGAGAAGAACTTGGGGATGTTGTTCAATGAGAAAATGAACATGAGCCAGCAGTGTGCGCTTACAGCCCAGGAAGCCAACCGTATCCTGGGCTGCATCAAAAGAAGCATGACCAGCAGTTTGAAGGTGATCCAGCCCCTCTACTCTGCTCTCATGAGACCTCACCTGGAGTATTGTGTGCAGTTCTGGTGTCCTCAACATAAAAAGGACATGGAACTGTTAGAACAAGTCCAGAGGAGGGCCACGAGGATGATCAGGGGACTGGAGAACTTCCTGTATGAAGACAGGCTGAGAAAGTTGGGGCTGTTAAGCCTGGAGAAGAGAAGGTTGCATGGAGACCTCATAGCAGCCTTCCAGTATCTGAATGGGGCCTAATGGGATGCTGGGGTGGGACTATTCATTAGGGATTGTAGTGATAGGACAAGGGGCAACAGATTGAAACTTAAACAGCAGAGGTTTAGATTGGATATAAGGAAGAAATTCTTTACTATTAGGGTGGTGAGGTACTGGAATGGGCTGCCCATGGAGGTTGTGAATGCTCCATCCATGGTGGTGTTCAAGGTCAGGTTGGATGAAGCCTTGAGTGATATGGTTTAGTGTGAGGTGTCCCTGCCCATGGTGGGGGGGGTTGGAACTAGATGATCTTAAGGTCCTTTCCAACCCTAACGATTCTATGATTCTACATGATTTCATTACATATTTAAAGTTCTGTCTCAGCACTTGGAGGTATTACATTTGCATTTTTTAGTAAGCTATAACTGTACTTGGCTATGTTCCTCGTTAAGTGTTTCTTTCATGTCAGTTGTTATGGGTTTAGGACTGCTGGCTATTAGTAAGTGTTGTAGTTTAACTGTGGTAGGTGTCTAAGCACCACACAGCCACTCACTCACTCCTGCTACAGTGGGAAGAGGGAGAAAATTTGTAGGCAAAAGTGAGAATACCCATGGTCCTACATAAAGGCAGATTAATAGATAAAGTAAAAACTGTGGGCAGAAGCTAAACAAAAAATGAATCAATTTCCCATTGGCAGGCAGGTATTCAGCCATCCTCAGAAAAGCAGGGCTCCATTACTTCTAACGGTTATTTGGGAAGACAAACACCATAACTCTGAATGTTCTTGCTTCCTTCTCCCTCTCTGCAGATTATATTGCTAAGCATGACATCATACGGTAAGTAGATTGACTCTCTACCACCCAACCCAAGTACCCTGGACTGCAGAAGTGTCTTTTTAGGTGGAAATGTATTTAGGCAAGCTTAATTTAAAATTGTTTCACTGTATTCCTTTCATATAATCATTTATTTAGTTTGGAAAAGACCTTTAAGATCTTCAAGGCCAACCATTAACCAAGCACTACCAAGTCCACCACTAAACCATGTCCCTAAGTGCCACATCTGCAGGTCTTTTAAACACCTCCAGAGATAGTGTTTCAACCATTTCTCTGAGCAGCCTTTTCCAATGCTTGACAACCTTTTTTGCCTAGAAATATTTCCTTATATCCAATCTAAACCTCCCCTGACACAGCTTGAGGTTGTTCCTTCTTTTGCTACTTGTTACTCTGGAGAAAAGACAGACACTCACCTTGCTACAAACTCCTTTCATGTAGCTGAGAAATGCAATAAGGTTTTCCCTGAACTTCCTTTTTTCTCCAGGCTAAACAACCCCAGTTCCCTCAGCTGCTCCTTGCCTCTTTTTTCTCTAAACACTTCTCCAGCTTTGTGGCCCTTCTTTGGACACCCTCCAGCACCTCAGTGTCTCTCTTGTAGTGCGGGGCCCAGAAATGAACACAGTATTTGAGGTGTGACCTCACCATTGTGGAGTACAGGGGGGTGATCACTGCTCTGGCCCTGCTGGCTGCACTATTTCTGATACAAACCCAAATGCTATTGGCCTTCTTGGGCACACTGCTGGCTCATGTTCATCTGGCTGTTGACCAACACCACCAGGCCCTTTTCTGCTAAGCAGCTTTCCAGACACTCTTCCCCAAGTCTCTATATTACAAGAGGTTGCTGTGGCCCAGATGCAGGACCCAGCACTAAGCCATGTTGAACCTCATACAATTGACCACAGCCCACTGATCCAGCCTGTCCAAATCCCTCTGTGGAACCTTTTTTTTTCTCAAGCAGATCAACATTCCCATGCAACTTGGTGTCATCTGGAAATTTACTGAGATTACATTTGATCCCCTAATCCAGATCATTGATAATATTAAACAGAATGGGCCTTGCTACTGAGCTCTGGAGAACACTACTTGTGACTGGCTGCCAACTGAACCTTTATATACCTCTATATCTACCGTCAAAACTTTACCATTAAATTGCTCTGAACATGTGTGCTGTTATGTTATGATCGGCATAAGAAGGACATGGAGCTGTTGGAACAAGTCCAGAGGAGGGCCACGAGGATGATCAGGGGACTGGAGCACCTCCCATATGAAGCCAGGCTGAGAAAGCTGGGTCTGTTCAGCCTGGAGAAGAGAAGGCTGCATGGAGACCTCATAGCAGCCTTCCAGTATATATAACCTTCCAGTATATTTAGCCTTCAGGAAGGCTATTATATAGCCTTCCCGAAGGGGGGCTATAGGGAACCTGGAGAAGGACTGTAGCAATAGAACAAGGGGTAATGGTTTTAAACTTAGACAAAGAAAGTTCAGGTTAGATATAAGGAAGAAGTTCTTTACTGTGAGGGTGGTGAGGCACTGGAATGGGTTGTCCAAGGAAGTGGTAAATGCTCCATCCTTGGCAGTGTTCAAGGCCAGGTTGGACAGAGCCTTGGGTGACATGGTCTAGGGTGGGGTGCCCCTGCGCATAGCAGGTGGGTTGGAACTTGATGACCTTAAGGTCCTTTGCAACCCTAACTATTCTATGATTCTGTAATTCTAGTAGTAGGGAAGCTTGCACAGGCTCTCAGGCCCTTGAATTTCCACTTGTGTGTGAAAGACAGCCTATATTAAAACAGAAGCAGAGTTTTGCATAATTGTATTATATTGTTTTGTGTAATTTTTAAATGACCACAGGAACTGGGGATAAAGTTATCTGTCTCTGACTAATGTTTATTTTGAACCTCTGAAAATAGGATAGTGGATCTTGAGTAAGTCATATAGAAGTTTTTGAAGCTTTTGACCTTGATAATTTAATAGGTCCAATTGTGTCTTTTAGTTATATTACACAGGTACCTTATTAGATAAAAGCTTTATTAGATAATAATATTATTACAATGGCAGTCCTATTGAAACCTGCTACTGGCAGTCAATGGACTTGCAAGAATATCAGTAATGTTCACAAGTAGAGATAAAAACCTTCTGTTGTGTCTTAATCGCTTTTCCTGGAGTAGCTCAAGATTCTGTTTAATTATTCAGTTTCCCTAATGTTTGAAGATAGGTCTCTAATTAAAAAGCATCAGTGTTGAGGACGGTTCTGTGAGGGATCTTTCTGCTGCCTTTCTTCCCTTGATGTTTAAAGGAGTTACCCTGCTGAGGTTATTTTGTCAGGTTTCTGTCAGGCTGCCTTTCCCATATTTTGCAGCTCATTGCTGCACTGTCTGATAATCTTACTACACTGACTGGCTGCAGTTATTACCCTTTATATGAAGGATCTATGTTGAAAGGCAGTTATGAGTTTCTGTCCCAGTGGATTGTATGATGAAGCTGAAGCAGGCTGTCATCCAAAGCTGTATAATAGCCTCAGCTGGGAAATACAAAAGTGCCATGGATTATTGATAGAGTCATATCTGCAGTTCTGCTGACAAATTGGATGCCTCTTTTGCTAGGTTTCTGTTATTAAGAAATACCTCTGTTAGTATGTCTCCCCCTCTCTCTCGCTGTTTGTTCTATTTGGATTGGCTTATGATTTGGCATGGTACCATACATACCAGTGAAAAATTATGTTACATTTAATAACCCTAATGTTACAAGGAAAAGAATTATGAACTTTACAAAGTGCTAATGATCTTAATTAAAAAAAAAAAACAACAAAACAACCAACCCTAGAAGTATAAATTTAACAGGCCATTTAAAATTATTTTTTATTTTACATTTTCTGTTTCTTTCCAATACTTCACAAAGCTCTAATATGCATCATTTTTCCTTATCTTGGATATCTGTAGTACAAAAGAAAATGTAGATAAAGGAAGATTATTCTAGCAGTTCTTAAAAGTTTAACTCACATGTGAGTAAAATAAGTCTTTCACTTGTTTATCAAAATGATACCCACATTGGTAGAAAAAATATTCTTCTCTCTTCATGTAATCATATGGCATAAATATTAAAGGGAAGACTAAGAATACAGTTCTTAATATTTGGATTGACACATCTTTAAGAAAGTTAACTATTTATTCTATATTACTGAGAAAATTTTACCACTGATTCCTTTGTGTTATAGATCAGTTTTTCTTTAGCTAAGGTGTAAAAGCTTTTTAGCGAAAAAATGGGGTAAATCACAGTGGGACCATGGATTCTGCAAAGCATGTTTATCCTCATCTCATATTCAGTTCATATTCATATATGGAAGAATAAGAGGCAGCATTTGGTTAAAACTGAATTATGTGTCCAATCTGGAAATCTTGTGACACTAAACACAGTTGTAGCAGTTAAGGAAGTATGAAAGATCCTGGTCGTTTAAAGGATGTGAAATCAAGAGTCATCTAATTAAAAAGAATTTTGGCTAATCATTTTCAGAGAAGGGAGATACCACCTCTAATCCAGGTGATAAAAAGTTTTGAGTTCTCCCACAGAGATCCTGCACCCACAGAAGATCTGGCTGGTGTCCATTCTTTTAAGGCATAATGTGCTTGTGTTCTGACAGGGGCCAGTTGAGACTTACAGGAGCATTTTAGAATTAGGCTAAAATGGTGAATACTGAGCTGTCACTTTTATTAATTCTGTTTTAAAAATACAGACTAAATGAGGAAAAATTAAAAAAAAAAGGAAGATCACACTGATGTTAATGAAGATAGTGATTAAACAAGGTCAGTGAGATCAAAATCCAAGCAGTGCTTTAATGACGTGAAGTTTTGCTAAGACCAGATATTCCAAAAGACTCTTTTACATATGAACACCTAGGTACCTTGGAGTAGTAAATTAATTACTTTGTGCCAAATGTCCATTTTGCAAAGGAGCATTAAAATGTTCTGTTCAGCATATAAATATTGTGGGCATTGTCCTTCACTTGTTAAGTTAGAAATAGGTATTGATACGGAAGTTAATTAGCTAATTTTGATAAACTGCACTCTGAGACAGATGGTATTTGATTATTCTGTGTTGTCTGTCATTGTGTTGTGCTCCTTTTGGGTACAACAGAAAAGGGGCCTTTTGGCTTGCTCCAACCAGGCTGCTGTCTTCTGGGTTAGGTGGAGCTAAAAGGAGGTAAAGGAAAGTTGTTCCTTTCCTGGGAGCTTTCTCAGAAGAGAAAGTCTTATAGGATACTGTGGAACAGGGAACTGGGGAGTCATGGGTTTGCTGGAAGCCTGCAACACAACAGAGATTAAGTAAGGGTTATATATCCTAACCTTCAAGGTAACAAACTGCAAAACCTACCTTTTTAGATGGGCAGAGGTGACTATGCAGTTTGCAGCAACCAAAGAAAACATTAGACTGAGTTTTCTGCTAATTAAAAAAAAACAAAAAACAACAAAAAAAAAGCAAAGAAATCAAAACACGAAAAGCTTTTAATTCACTTAGCTTTCTGGGGTTCTTTTTTATGAGAAAAAAATGGAGAAAAAAGCATTATGGTTTGGCAAGCTCAGGGGCCTACCATGGCAGCAACAATGGAGTTAGGTAGTGTATGAGGAGTGTATACATTTTTATGATAAATGCAAACATATGTAACTATCTAAAAGTGTTAGCCTGTTGTCTGCCTTGCCTTCATTTCCTTAAGTAGTTAAAAGAGAAACCAGATAAACCCCCCTGGTTTTGGAAAGAGGAATGAATTAATTTCTTCAGTTGAAAATACATTTATTGGATGGATATACTGAGATACAGTTGCATATGCCATCATGTACCAGTAATGGTATCTGAGTCTATCTACATCTATAATGATTTGTGTGTGTGTGTATGTATACATATATGTGTGAATTTATATACACACAATGAGATTCACTACAGTAATTGTGCACGTGTATCCCACTGACTCAAACGCTTCTATCATAACCTAGATAACAGGTCTCGTGTCTATCAGCACTGTATTAGAGCAAAGAAAAATTTGCATATAGTCATAGTTTAATCTTTCACATTTTTTATGATAAAACATTCCAAGATAATTCAGAACAGTACATACATATAAGTAGAAGACCTGCCTTGATAAATAGTTCATATTTTTTAAGCTGCAAAATTCTGGATGAGCATAGGACCAATGGTATGTATGTTTATGTCCAAGAAGCATTCCTGGATATCCTGTGCAGAGTGTATAACGTAATATGTTTTCTCTGTTCCTTCAGCTGCTGGCAACAGCTGACCTGGGCAAAGAGCAACTGCAGAGTATACACAGCAGATTAATGATGAGAATTTCTCACTCCTGTTAGTGAACATTGAAATGCAGTATCTTACATGAAGTAGTCAAACAATCTTTTGCATACAATGCTATTTTCTTTCTCCTCTATTACTGAACTGTTAAGGAACTGACCCTGACTTTCTCCAACTATTGGTAAGAAGTTGACAGCAAAACTGAACACATTTTATTAACTCACTAGAAAACAAAGAGGTTTGGGGGTATTTTGATAGTTTTTGGGCTTTTTTTTATTCACAGAATCACAGAATCCCGAGGGTTGGAAGGGACCTCAAAAGATCATCTAGTCCTACCCCCCTGCAAGAGCAGGGTAACCTAGAATACATCACACAGGAACTTGTCCAGGTGGGTCTTGAATATCTCCAACATAGGAGACGCCACAACCTCCCTGGGCAACCTGTTCCAGTGCTCTGTCACTCTGTATTTCTGAATTCAGAGCATGGTGAATATAAGAACTCCAACAGCTGAGAAGCTAAAGTGTAGATTGTCAATAGATTGTCAATGAAGTAGAGCAGAAGCTAATGAGATGGAGCTGCTTGGGTCTATGGCATAGGAAAATCTTGACATTTTCCTTCTTTACGTTTGTTCCCCAACAATTTGTGGGATAAATTGTTGTTTTGCCTCTGGTTGACTTGAAGGTGCATATAACCAGGTTGTTAAATCAGAAAGTCCAGGATATTTTTAAATAACATTTGTTTCAGCAGTTCTTCAGAATATCTGTAAAAGTGACAGACAATGGATGAGACATTATTCCAGAGAAGAAAGTCAATATTACAAAATTGAGAAAGAAATTAGAAGGCTAAAAGATACCTTGTTTTAAAATAATTGTAATGGATTTATGTGGTGTTTCAGTAAAAATACATAGCAGATTTTTGTAGCCATTGAGACCTCCAGCCCAAGGACTTCCATGCAATTGCCAAGGACTTCCATGTCCTTTTGGTCATATTTGATGCAACACACAAACTTCATGCAAAAGGTACATTCTCCAAGGCATGAAAATAGTTCTTGATCTGATTCTTGCTGGTAAGGAACACTTGCATATTTAAAAATGAATATGGTACATTTAAAGAGGAACCTTATATATATATATATACGTATAATATATATATATATATATATACACAAATTTTTGCAAGTGGAAAAAATGTACTAGAGACTGTTGGTGTTGTCGTGTACCTAAACTGCACCACAGTAAGATCACCTCTCAAATTTTACTTTTTCTTAAAAAAAAAAATATACTGGTATAAAACTTTCCCAGTATAATCTGACACATACACATGGATTACACTTGTGCTGAACCATGGTTTTGGTACTATACTTTGTTTTTTTTTTGATATGGTAAATTAAGATTGGAAGGATATAGAGAAGTATTAAGTTGTCTGAATCTAACAATTGTGTACTGAAAACTAAGTATTTGCAAAAACAATATCAATTTTTCACTTTGAAATTTCACATAGAAAAACAATTTGAGTGAATATTGAGAGGAATTATTTTTCAAAATTTGTCAGTTTAAAAACTTGCATATAAGCTTCCTCAAGGAATTTTTTTTCCTAGCAACAGAAAATATAGCTGTAATGTCCACTAATGCAGGAGAAATTTATATTCCTTTTCCAAATGTTATGACACTTTTAAAACAAGTTTTTTTCCCCCACAGTTTTGTTTGTTTGTTTGTTTGTTTTTCAACTCTTCTGGAAAACTTCCATAGAGAACAAGAAAGAAAGTGGTTACTATGAAAATAAAAATTAAATTTTAAAACACAAAAGTCACTTAGTCAACCACTGATAAGTGAATGTTACATTGGAAATAAAAAGAAAAAAATGTAAACTGTATGAGTGCAAGTGTACACTTATTTCATGAAATGTCAGGCTGGCCTGCAATACAATAAACAAGCTAAGAAAAAAATAGAATGCCTTCTTTTAAGACACTGTTCAGTTAGGTCAATAGATGCAGTCAGAAGAGGCAATTGTGCAGTATATCTTCCATTTTAATTTAAGTTAAAGTGTCTACAATACACGAAACTGTGCTTCATGTGCATTTTATTAAAGCTGACAAATATAGGCTTAAAAATGTGTGGGCTCATGTGCATATATGAAGAAAAGGGAAATTTATATAAGTCATGCTCAGGAAAGCTTTTTCATAGCAAGTAGAGAGAGCTGTATCTTCGCAGCTCTCTTGAATCAATACAGTGAAGTTGAGTTCCTTATTGATTCTCTTGATAAAATGATACAGTTCTCTCTCTTTCTCTCCCTCTCTCCTGTAATACAGTAGAGCATTAAAAAAAGCAGGATAAGTACATTTACAGCCTTCTTAGTGCTGCCCACAGGGTGCTATAAAGGCACAAACTGGATATAATTGAAGCACATATTAACTTACCTTCTGTTGTACAGGAAGAGCATAAGCAGGCTGTTAATGTGCACAGTGTTGAAACTCTTAACTTCGGGGATGAGAATTAGCTTGCAGTAGTAATTTGGTAAGCACCTGGGAAAATTGCAAGCTTCATTTCCTGCAACGTGGAATATGATTAAAAACAGAATATATTATTATCAGGGGTATCATTAAAAAATGTGTAGACAGCATTCTATGATGTTAAAAAGGAAATTGGAAGTTGTATCCAGATGTTGAAGATGCTGCACGTTAATTATTGTCTACCACAGTGCATTGAAAGTGCAATTCAATTATTTGCTTTGTCAAGCAATATTTTGATTAACTTGAACTTTAATTTTCTACATCTGGTGTTTTTCACACTGTGATAAAACAGCATTGAGGTATGCTACTTTGGTATCTTGAAACAACAGAAAGAACATATGCAAGGCAACACTAAGCCATATTAAATACAGGAAAAGGCCTCCCCCTGGCCCACTATTCTTTTCTTTGAATAGAGGGCAAAAAAACCCCCAACCTTTCTCAAAGGGCATTCAGTAAAAAAAGAGTTTAGTGTGTATTTATGGATATTGAGCCTGAAATTATATTTGTCTCTTGGAATTTCCCATGCATTGTCTTTAATTTGTATGATCACATTGCCATAATTACTGTATTAAGTAATTTGAATTGTAATGCACAATGCAAAATACTTTTGCAGATCCTGGCCAGTAGGAAGTCAATAGAGTAGTCCCTGGTGATAACCAGACATGTTGCCTGTAAGACTTTCTGGGTCATCAAGTCCTGTTTCTCAATTCTATATAAAATTAAGCCATTAAATTTTATTACATGGTTATTAATTCTATAAAATAAAAGTAAATAAATAAAATTCAAAATATCCTCCTATAGGTGTCACTTATGTAGGTGGTCCTATTCATGATTTGAGGAGAAATTTTGTTGTGCGCTGTGTCTTGTCCATTTCTGAGTTTGTTGAGAAGGTTGGATCTTCACTTGTTTTTTAGTTTAGTTTTGTTTTTTATTCTATATTTTGAGAGTCCCTTGCAGGAGCTACAATGCAGGTGGGGACTGGACATGATATTCCAGATAGTACTGACTTTCCCAAGAGAAATGGCCTGGACTGATGAAGAGCTGGCAGCTGCAAGGCGAGATATACATGTCATTATTCTACCCAGTGGCAGCCTTCTGTTGCAGGACATGCTTCCTTAGACTTGCAGGAGGATTTATGGCTGTCTCATCCTCTATTGCCTTTAAGATTTAAACTGCCTCAGCTCCTCTCCCTGTAGGCTGTACTCTATCTCATAAGATTCACTTATCTCTCTGCACTTTTTTCAACTAAATGTTTTATTTTTATGTAGGATTCATAGAGAAATTATTTTATTACCTGAAAGCTAGTGTCAGGTGGCATGCAATGAGATCTTTTGTTACCAGCTGGAAAGCCTTACATATTTAGTTTTGTAGAAGAGAGCTGGAAACAGATGTATTTATAGTAAATAGGAATTACAAAAGGGTGAAAGTGGACAAATGGGCATTTTGTTGTTTCCTGAAATGTTTGTTCTGGGTAGTTTCACAATTACGAATTTGAAGTATTAATAAGACATATAAATTGCATAGAAACTTTTAAAGTTTTTTTTTTTTCCTTTGGAAAAAAAATACTGTGATATGGCATGGAATACAAGTAGTTTCTTCAGTTCAAGAGTATCTGCATTATGTGAGAAAGTGATTTTAAATATTCAACAGCATAACATGTTTAAGAGACTGGGAGATGGTACGAGAAAACATTGATTCAATTTGCTTAACAACTTTTGTGGCATCATGAAAAGTCACTTATTCCCTCCTTGGCCCATTTTTATTCATTGCCACAGAACAATGATGTGAGAACAAACAAGGTAAAAGGCATTAAGGAGATTGATGATAATGAGCAGAATTGATTCAAAATGTTCTAGAATACCTTTCCAGGGCAGAATATGTTTGCTAATATACTTAGCATATGAAAAAAAAAATATTTTTGAGGAAGGGATGGGGAAGTAAATGTTGCTTAATGAACAATAAACGATGTTCTAGCAGACAAGTGTTTCAGTTCTACTGAATATCTCAACTTTGAATACACAGAATTGGATGTAAAGGAGAGAGGGTATGGATAGGCTTGTGAAGAGAGCATCAGGGTGGAATTCAAGTAAACAGAATGTTTCTGGTGGCCTTCACGTTCAGTTTCTATATTATTAATAGTTTACAGAAGTATGATTATTTGTATTTCGTAAAATTTTAATAGATTCTTTTATATGTAAATAACAAATGGTGAAAATTGAGAAAGTAGATAGATTTTCGTTTGATTGGTTTATTTTACATGTAGTAGCTAAAATTGGGGGCATGTATTTTTGTCAGTATTAGATTTTGAAGAGTTACTATGGGACCCTTGAAAAAACAGAAAAGTCATTGCATCAGGGATATTGGAGCACTTCATTATTGTTAATAATAAATTTGTGAAGCCTAGAGTATAGGAATAAGAAGCAGGTGTTTTGGTTTTTTTTATAGATATAAGATTATTGGAAGACATTAAGCTGTGCCTTTTAGGTTTTTATGTCAGAGATAGAATAATTTTATAGTTAATTTTAGAATAAAAATGCTTTTACTCATAAAAATTTGAAAGTTTCAATTAAATAGATTTTTGAAAGTGACTTTTTGATGAGCAAAAACAAAGGTGTGTGTTGGGGGAAAACAACTGCTCAGTAATTTTGTACTTGTGTACACTCATTTTGGTTTTTTTTTTCCTCTCCAGCCTTTCCTGTCTATATAGATCTTGAGGTATGCTTATGGTAGTCCTGTCTCAACTCTCACTTCAACACTGTCAAAGAGATGCTGTATGCAGTTATCTCCATGGCAGCGTTTTCCTTATTTTCTGAGGAAATTTGAAAAAACTTAATTTGACTGAACATGAAACCAGCCAAGAATTTATTATCACAAAGACTTATAACACTGAATGCCCACCTTCCAATCTTGTTTTACACTAAATATTTAAACATATTTATTGTTTCCCAGGTGTCTACTCATCTAAATATTCTTCCAGATTTTCACTGCTGGTAATAATAGTATTATCAGCAATATCATTTATTCATTCTTTCATGAAAAAGACTTGCAGAGATTCATTAATAGCTGCTATTTTTTCATCATTATTATGGGAAATATCTGTATAACTTTATGGAATTATCCTGAATATGGTAAAAGCAATAATTGGCTTAATCTAAAAATTCATATCATATAAATTGCAACGGGCTTACTTCAAGTGTTTTTTTTTTTATTTTGGTTTTGTATAAACAATTTTTGAGGGTTTGTCTGTTGTTTTACCCTATCTTATGTCTGTCAGACATAAAATGAGCCATTACTTAAAGCATAGCGGGCTATTTTAGAAGATGAAAATAGTATGTGAATGTTCAAGTAAGGCAAATAATATTTTGCTTCAGACAATTTAAAACTGCTTACAGAATTAGAATCGTAACATCTTGTCATAGCCTTGAATGTTTTTTTTTTCTGGTTAGTAGTTGTTTTTATTTTTATAAAAAATAGTATGGTTGATTACCATGCATCTTGGAATAATGTAAAGCCTTGAGGTTAAAGCTGTCTAAACTCTTTTTTCAGTTTGCGTTATGACCTTTTCTTGTATTACAGCAAGTGAACTAACATCTGACAAACCTTTAATTTTGGCAGGTTAGGCTATGTGTTATTTGGAAAAGAAATACAGTTTAAAGATAAAAGTCTTCAAACTTTAATATTGTCATACTTCACAGTTCATCTGAACTTTGTTACTTCTGTGGGTTTTTTTCTTTTGCCTCTTTAAGTATATTTTCTAGCACTTTAATTATTTTGTAAACTTTAAGCAAGGCTTTTTAGCTGGAAAACTGTCAAAATACAGTTTTGAGCACAGGCAGCAAAAGGGCAAAATTTTGCTGATTCCTTCTGATATCATTCCTTTGAATAGCTTGACCTATTTTCAGTAGTTATTGTTCTTCTGTTCTTTTAATATAATTCTATAAATGTTATGCAAGTTTATCTGCTTTTATTTATCTCATATTTTTAAGTGTGAGACCAAGGGAACACTGGATTACACCATTCTTAGTCACAGCATCATAACAAATATTCTAAAAGCTTTTACATGCTGAAGACTCATAGGCAGAGAAATGCCACATAAAAATGATATGTTTGAAGATGAATTTAAGGATATATGCATGTTACATATGAAACTATCCTCAAATTGGAAACTCACCCTCTCCATTTATCTGTGCTTTAATATGCAAAACCCAAATGTGAGACCAGGTGGTGATATGGTGCCTGTATGAAGATTGTCATGATGGATCTGAGACATGACTTCTGCTTCAGGAGTCAAACAAGAGGGAAGAGATGACTGAGCTGGCCAACCTCTAGGACTCCCTGTACCAAACAGGGTTGGCAAGCAGTTTGCTGATTAGTTGTTTGGATTGTGGATATTTGCAGGTGAGCCTGGATGCTTTTAATAAAAGAAAGTTGATTTTACATTCTAAGCATGGGATACTAATTATTGCAGAACTTGCATTGCATATGAGGCTATTATCTAGAGTGTTTTTGATAAGTCTGGGGAGAAAAATGAAATTAACTGATGGCTTTATGCATGGATATTGTGTTGGCACTTACAGCTTTCCTGGGGACTCTTTTATACAATGTCCAGAGTTTTCAAAACACAAAACCCATCCTATTTTATGTCAAGTTTCTTGAAACCCCAACTTAACCACCACAGGAATGCACTGTGTGTGTAAACACAAAGTTCTATGTTAAAACATAAACAGTTATGATGATATACACAATTCAAGCATTTTGATGTGTTTCAATACTAATTTTGTTTTGTAATAAAAATTCAAAATCAGAAGATCCATTCCATGTAACTATATAGCTCTCCTACCCTGTTCTATGTATCTAAATAGTTCTAAAAATACTTTTTTCTTAATTTATGAAAACCAAGAACAGTTCTTTTCCTTCTTGAAGGGCCAAAGATTTAAATGTTGCATTGAACTTCCAAGAGGGATACTTAGTACTTAAATAAAATGCAATATTTTGCTTTTGCTGGATTTAATGTTTCATGTGGATTGGTTTATACAGAAGGCATCCTTGGTTAAAGTTTTTTATACAAGCAACTCTAGCTGATATTTATCTATTTATTTATTTATTTGGTTTTGGTTTCATACAGACCTTGCCTCATCTTGAACAAATAACAGTTTGTGGTATGTAGAATAAAAATGTCTCATAATGGTTTGCGGTGTATTCTGTAAATATATAGTATTTTCAGAAATGTGAAGCTCATAATAATTCATAATAATTCACTTGGGTTTTCCTGATGCTCTTTCTGGTATATTTTACTGTTTGGTACCTGGTCTGCATACTAACTACTGTGGAAGGTGAAAGGCTAGAACCAGAATCGCTTTCTTTTTTAATTTTTTAGCAGAATTTCCTTTTTCTGCTTTCTTCTTGTGATTCTTTGACAGTAAATGTTGTAGTCTCTAGAAGACTGAGGAAAGAAAGAAATGTCTTAAGTAAGTATGCATGAGTTGGTGTAAGTAGATTGTATATGCACAGGTTTTATCCCTTCCACACTACATGTCTGACAGGCTCCAGTCTGAATATGACACCGTCTAAGGTTAAGAAATTATGCGTTATACTTTTGAGGAATATCTCTCTTTCTCTCCCTCTTTTCAACTAAAGGAAATGATAAAACAGATCTTATAGTGAATTGCCTGAACATTTTATAATGTCCTACATAGATTTGAACAGAGTTAGGTATACAGGATTTGTGAATTCAGAAGTGTTTGACAAAAAAAAAGAGGAAGAAATACAAATTTGTGAATGCCACTATCTTCTTTGAATTTGTAAGGCAGCTCTGGTAGGTTTAATTTTCTGCTGGAGAAAGCTGGAGATAACGGATACTGACAAATGGAGTGTTTTTATTCATGCTTCTGAACACAAATTGTAATATAAGTAGAATTCAAAAGCATGTCTTTTAACCATCTTGATCTATATGAGGGAACTTATTAAGTAATTTTTTATAGTTCATATGGTTTGAAGATATCTGAAATTAAGTCTGCCTTCAAATTATCTCCTTCAAGAAGAACTCCATCAGTGTTGGGAAAAAATGTAACCAAGCATTATACACTTGAAAAATTGTTTATTTGAGGGATTTGGCTTCTGTAATGTAATGAAATCTGGGTTAAGGTTGAGAAGACCTCAGGTATGCGGTTTATATATACAAAGTAGTATGTAAAGTATTTAACAGTCTAGAAGACTAATAAATCCAGTGAAAGGCATAGCTTGTAATGCAAGGTGTGCTATTTAATCCAAGCAGCTGCTTTGAGTAGTACAATACCTTGTTGACATATTTTTTCCTGTTTTCTCACAATTCTGGTGTGAATTATAGCACAATGTTTAATGCTAGGCAAATATACACTGAGAAAATCTCACTTAAATTAGTAAGAACTTTGCTTGGGTTTTCATAGAAGTGAAATTGACTAAGGAATATGACGATAAACTCTTTTCACTCATTGCAGAAACGTGTTCACTTTCAATAGAAAAATAATGGAAAAGAGCAGGTTTTGGAACAACTATTATTATTGTGAAGTGAGGATTTTGTTACTTCTGGAGATAAAATTAACAAAGTCTGTCTGAAAATTAATGGAGAGAGAGTGGAAGAAGAGAGAGTTTCATCTAGACAAAATGAATATACATAAGGAAAGTCCTTTCTAGCTATATATGGCCCCTCCTATAAAACCTGTCAGATTAAAATTTCATTTGCACTTTGTGTTGATTTTTTTTCTTAGATTTAAGATGAGTGACAGTATGATGAACAGCAAGTTTCTGATCTTGTCCTGTGTTGTGGTTTAAGCTCAGCCGGTAATTCAGAACCATGTAGCCACTCACCCGATCCCTCCCTTCTTCCTCCCTGCTACCAGGCAGGATGGAGAAGAGAATCAAAAGAATGTAATCCCTATGGGTTGAGATAAGGAGGTGTTATAAATATGTATAATATAATAATTATATTATAAATATAATATATAATACTAAGGTATGATATAAAACAACTAGCATTAATAATAATGATAAAGGAAATAACAAGGGGAGAGAATATAAAACTAAAAGGGGAAAAGGAAAAGAAAACAATAAGCACAAGTGATGCACAATACTATTGCTCACCATCTGCTGACTCCCAGCCCAACCTGAGCAGCAATCTGGGCCGTCTGGGTGACTTCCTCCCAGTTTATATACTGGGCATGATGTGCTGTGGTATGAAATACCCCTTTGGCTATTTCAGGTCAGGTGTCTGGTCTCTGCTTCCTCACAGCTTCTTGTACCTCTCCTCACTGACATAGCAGGAGAGACTGAAAAAGTCCTTGATCAGAATAAGCATTACCTAGAAAAAAAAAACTAGAACACTGGTGTGTTATGTTATGAGTATTGTTCTCAGACTAAAGCCGGAATGCAGCTCTGCACCAGCTACCGAGAACAAGAGTAACTGTTACAGCTGAACCCAGGAAGTCCTGTTAAAATAAAAGGGTTTCTGTAACCGACTTTAAGATTTAGACCTTGCATATTCTTTTTCTTAAGTGAATATGTTCTTAATTTCCCTGTCATCGCTGAGTTCTGAAAGTCTTCTAAAATTCAAATTTAGTTAAAAATCAGTCCTTGTCTTCAGCTGGGATAGAGTTAATTTTCTTCCTAGTAGCTGGTATAGTGCTCTGTTGTAACTATGTTTTGATTATGTTTTGTGTTCTGTTTGTTGGCTTTTATTTTTTATTTGACAATCAAACTGTTGCAGAGAAGTAGTCTGAAGCTCAAATAGTGCTAGAAAATATATGAGGGAAATGTTGATTCCTATCCAAAAAATCTTCAGCTCAAAAAATACCGTATGTGTCAGTTAACTAAATAAGATACTTCATTAAGATGTTATTTGTAGTAATCAAAATCAATTGCTTTGCATATTATCTTAAGTACACTTTTCTATTTTAGATTTATTTATATAGAGATTCATATTCACTCTCATTACCCTTTACAGTGTAAATAAAAATTAATTTAAAAAGAATAGTTATGGTAATCAAAAGGCTTTTGAGTAAATAGATCTAGTACTTTGCTGGAAAACTTCTTGAACTCTGGCTATACGGAGAGGTTTCCAGTTCATGAGAATACTGAGGTATTTTTTCTTTAATCACACTACTGTTAATACTTTGAGATACAAATTTTTTTCACCAAAGGCTATATGGCTAATGCCTTCTATTTGGAACTGTAAGTGGGACCTAACTCTGAGCTGTGTGTAGCCCTTGTACATAATATTTTGTAATAAGTTTGTACTTTGGATGATGAAATTATATGTGACCTTATAAAACTTTCAAATATTACTCTACCAACTGTTGGACATCCCTGATTTCCCTCCTCTTCTCCACCACTTCTGAGTCAAAGGTCAGTGACTTCCATGTAATGTTATTCAAGGAGGTTTAACTGTTCTTAATTGGGCGTGCTTAAGTAAAAGCTACAAAGGAGCTACATATCAGTTGACAGTGATAATTTCATAGAATAGAAGCTTTTGAGTGTTTTTTTTTTCTGCACTTAGAATGACAAATGGAATTGTGGGGTAATTTCCCCTCTTCTGAGCTGCACCCTTCAGTTTGGAAAAAATATAGCTAGGAAAAATGCCTGGCCTGGGATAATTATCAGAGGCCTTGTCTTTTGTACATTGAGAACAGTTTTTGAATATCAATTGAGTAAACTGAGTAAAAGGTGATTCTGGATGTTGTTTTCACACATCAATGCTCTTGTGACCACAATAAAGCACAATAATATATTTAGCATCATTATAATCAGTGACTGAGATATTGTAGCTAAACTTTGAATTTTCTTATTGTCAAATATTGCTATGCTTTAGTGTCTTCTTTGATCCTGAAATGTGTTCCTGAAATCATTTCCCAAAGTTCATTGTATTAAAGTGCTTTAGGTGTCTGCTCCCAGCATCTATACATACTTTGAGACTGTGTCTTTTTACAAGAGAAAATTCTGGGAGAGCACTGGAATATTTTTAACCTTCATGAAACTGCATTCCCAGCATAAAAAGACCCTGGTTCACTTGACTGGAAATTGCAGTTACAGTCTAGCCAGACTGGGAAACAGTGGATAAAATGGGAGGAATTGTAGAGAATTGAAGGTTGGCCAATGTTACAGCTCTATAAAAAGGGTAGGAAGGAAGACCTTGGAAACTACAGGCATGTCACCCTGACCTCGGTGCTGGGGAAAGTCATGGCACAAATGATCCTTCTTGAGATCACAAAGCATGTGAGGGAAAATAGAGGGATCAGGCACAGTCAGTATGGATTCATGAAGGGCAGGTCCTGCTTGACCAACCTGATCTCCTTGTATGATAAGGTGACCTGCCTGGTTGATGAGGGAAAGGCTGTGGACATTGTCTATATGAACTTAATTAAAGCATTTGACACTGTCTCCCACAGTGTTCTCCTGGAGAAAATGGCTGCTCATGGCCTGGGTATGTGAATTCTTTACTGGGCTGGAAATTGCCTGGGTGGCCAACTAGAGTGGTTGTAAATGGCATCACATCTAGTTGGTGACCAGTCACTAGTGGTGTCCCTCAGGGCTCGGTGTTAGGGCCAATGCTGATATTTTATTTGTTTCCCCTGAATTTTAAAATATCTTGGGTTACTAACTCCCAGGAAATAGAAAAAAGAAAACCAAACAAAAAACCTACAATAAAACAAAACAACAGCAACAACAAAAAAGCCCTAAACACAACAAAAATTTTGTTTGAGGTGCTATGTTGTAATTGCATATCAAAGAAAGCAATCTGCATTTGAAAACAAAAATTTTGAAGCTTGTATGTGAATTTGTGACAAATCAGGAAAGAAGTTTTTTTTTTTCTGCTGAATTAATTTCTGATGAATTGGGAAATACAATGTTCTAAATTATTAGAACTAAGTTATTCTAAGTTGTTCTAAGTTATTAAAGCTAAATTCAAGTGAGCAAAGCATGGCTGGTGCTCAGTAAGTAGTCCAGATTCCCTTATTTCAGGGATGTTTCAAAACTAAAATTGTGCTAGGGTTTGCAATTTATTGAAAACACTCTTTGGAAAAATAGTTGTATGACAGAATCACAGACTAGTTGGCGTTGGAAAGGACTTTAAGATCATGTCGTTCCTCCCTTCCATGGGCAGGGATGTCTCACCCTAGACCATATAGGTATATCATATATAACAAATATATATCATGTCGTTATTGGTTTGTGCTTAGCAGACTTAGTTGAGAGATTCAAAAATGCTGCTCAGATTGTGATTTTTTTTTAATCACCTGCAAGAACCACAGTTTTATTCTAGAGTAGTAATTAGTGATATCACCTACTCTCCTCAGGTTAAGCTCAGATCACTGAATATTTAATTTCTTCAAAGAAGTTTCATAGGATTTACAACACTATAAATGAGAGATTATCTAGCCTCCAATCTCTATTTTCCATGTCAGCAGACCTGAGAATAGAAATCTGGGAAAGGAGCAAACTCTTCTGAAAAACTGATGCAATATTGTAGTGAAAATGAGGACAGAATTGCATTTGCAGACTGTAGAGAACCCAGAACTATGACCTGCAACACTGTGACTGCAGATTGTGAATGAGTTCTGTATTTTCATGAACCCTGCAGCTATCCCAGAGAGTATGAAATGTTTTTCAAGGAAGCTAACAGAATGTTATGGTGCATGTGCACACAAACCAGTGATTGAACAAGTATTAAAATATTTTATGTAGTCTAATAAAACCATTGAACTTGACTACAAAGATGATATCCTTTTTAGTTCTTGTGGTCAGAATGAGAACTGCTCAGATTCCTAGTATAGTGTCAGAAAACTAACTTTTCTATGACAAGCTTTCCTCTAGTTGCTTCAAATAGTTAGAACAACCACAGTCTTCTAAAGAAAACTGCAACATAAATAAATATAGATGGATTTTGATGACAGACCTTGGATAAAAATCAGCAAGGAAGTTAGTAAAAAAGTCAGCCGGACATACTCCTTGATACCTATTTTCTTTATACATAAATTCTTACTTCCTAGAATTTTCAGGTTCTGATGTTTCCAGGCTGTCTTTGGCATAAATGAAGTATTTTCTGAACTGGCCTATATTGTGTCCCTTCAATTAATTTTTAAGGGTCTACAGCAATAGAAAACAAACAAGCAATAAAAAACTTTTAAGATAAAACTTTATCTTGTGTTTTCTCTTAATAACTAGGGGGGAAAAAAGGTTTTTTTTCAGCATTTCCTGGGAAATATTTTCTATGCCTGGAGACACTGAGTATTTAGTGAGGAGTTTTTGAGATTAAACCTTAGAACATATATTTAATGGCATTTAAAGGTAAAAGGTGCTCCAGAAAAGTTTATCTACTATTAAGATTAAGAGGAGCTAACTGGTTTATTTATCCTGGGCTCCCATTCATTCTTCAGGTTTTTACATTCTCTTAGCAGTTAAAACGTCTGATTTTCTTGTATACTGTACTTTTCATTGGAACACCTCTGTTAGACTAATTTGTCCCTAATATAATTAGACTGTGGTCTAAATTCTGGGCAGAGAGAAGATATGGTTTTTTTCCTTTAAGGCACATTTTCTACAATCAACTGTTTGCTAAATAAATTATGTGGGTTTGTTTTGTCTATTTTGGGCTTCTCAAGCAAAATATTTTGGATTTCTTTATCATTTACCACTACACAAGCTAGTAGATTTACAGATATTTTTTCATGCATAAAATAATTATTCAGTTGTCCAGGTTTGACTCCTGGTCAGACAATACACAGGTCAGACAATATTATAGACTGACCTTTATTCCAGTTAATTCTAGCTAATATATGTCTTCTACAGACAGTGCCAAACTAAATAATTTAAAAATGGAGTGTTTGTTACTGAAGTGGTTTTTTTTTCTGGTTCTTAACAGCCCTTAATGCTAGAAAACGGTGCCTTACTCCATGTAGAATTTGTCTTGATACAACTTCCAAGTGCAGAAGTTCGTTCTGCTTTCTGTCGGAGTAGAGTTTTATTACAGCCTATTTACTATGCATCCAAATACTTAATATACTATGACTGGCGACCTCTCTATTTCCTGTTTGAACTAGGATGAGCCTGAGTATTTGTGGTTTGATTCCATTCCAAAAAAACACTGAAAGGAATGCACAGTTTCTGGCGGTGATGTGCTTGTGGGCACACATGTTAGGGGAATAAACAAGCCAATTCTGTACATGATCAAGCAGCTACTGGGTGTGACCATTGGATACTGGTCAACTTTAAGGAATTAGACAAGTGACAGTTATTTTAGGTCTTTAATCAAAATAATAACATAAATTGTGCTCATATGTCAGAGTATGCATTCTATTTAATAAGATGTCAGAAAAATTGTTTGTAAGGTGGTTTATGGGGGGCCTACCAGAAAGCCGGTGAGGGACTTTAAACAAGGGCATGTGATGCTAAGATGAATGATAATGGCTTTAAGCAAGAACAGGGTAGATTTAGATTAGATATTAGGAAAAAGTTCTTTACTGTTAGTGTGGTGAGACACTGGAACATGTTGCCCAGAGAAGTTGTGGCTTCCCCCCTTCCTGGAAATGTTCAGTGTTCAAAACAGGACTTTGAAAAACCTGGTGTAGTGGAAGGTTTCCATTTTCATGGCAGAGTGGTTAGAACTAGGTGATTTTTAAGGTTCCTTTTTAACACAAACCATTTTATGATTCTATGGTTCTATACTAGTTCTAAACTTCTGTTTTTGAGGGGCCTATAATTTTGAAGAGAAGGGGATGATGTTAAATTGAAATCATAATTTACCAGAAATGTGTTACTTCCTTTTAGGTCTTCCTTCTGTTTAAATTCAGTTCTTAGAGTTCATATACTAGTACTATTAATGACAATCAAGAAAACAAGATTTAGCTATGGAAACATGATACTGTTAAAGACATGGTGTTTATTTCCTTTTAGTGAACTTTGTTGGGTTTTTTTTGGCATTAGAATATAATGTGCAAAGAGAGTACTCATGATAGCAGAACTTGTCTATAGTTGCTATAAAGCTACATAAATAGATCATAAAAGACTTTTAAAGAAAACACTATGGACTGCAGGTTCAATGATCCATGTTTGAGAAAATACTTTATTATCCATCAGACTTCAAGTCTCCTTTGTGTTGAACCAGTTAAAGTCAGCATTTAATCTGGGAATCTAATGGGTTTTGTGTGGGTTATTAATCTGTTAGTGCCTCTAAATTAAATTTTGTATCCTTTGGTCCCCATTTTTATCCTCACTTTAGCAGCTCTCAATCGTTTAATTCTGCAGAAGACAGACTTGCTAAAACAGTGATTCAGACATGTTGGAAACTTATTATCATCCCAGTGCTAATGTTCTGCATCTGAGTCACTGGTTGTGACAATGTGACAACTTGAATACAAAACAAACATGTCTGTGGTCAAATAATCTGCTTATATTCATCAGAAAAAAAAACAGGTCAGCAATTAGCTGTGATGAAACCACACAGCTGTTATCTTACCTATGCACTTGCAAGAATGTATTTTCAAGATATAGCTGAAATTTGCTATTTATAGGATGACCTGGGGAAGGGATAGAAAAGACTTGTGGTAAAGAATTTGGAAAAGGTATGTAAAACTTCACCTTGGTACAAGGTTTTATAGCAGAACAAGCAAGCGTGTCACTGATATTTCTTTAAAAATATCTTCAGTGATGCTGATTCTATCCTCAAGCAGCTTGTTATGAGAAACACACATAATTTATCAATGTTTGGAATATGCCTTTATATAACCTTGTAGAGCTCTCAAACACATGAAGTTCTTAATAGAAAAAGTGAATTATTTCTGGTCCAAATGCCACATAGTAATGAATTTCTCTTAACATCCCATAGTTTTACTTTGTGCCTACATCCTGAAGTGTCAGGAAAGAAATGAAAGTGAGATTGTGGCTGTGGATTAAATGTAAATGATGTGCATTGAACATTTGGCAGCTTGTTTCTTCCTGTTCTAAATTGGTTCTGCAGCAAGTTTATTACTACAATCTCTGAACAACCTGTCAAAATTTCACAGTGTGAACTCTAAGATGAATCAATTAGTAGTTTATTGTCTATATTGCATGTATTTTATATTTCATTTGGGTTTCTTGAAAGAGAGCAACCAAGTTATGACAGGTAGAAAAAAAAAAAAGTAGCAGCATAGTAATTTACCAAATATCTCTATGTGGGTTCTTGTAACATTATAATTACAATCACATAAGCAATGAGTTTAACAAGAAAGAAGCTAGCGAATCTTTTAATGCTGGTCTTGTTTCATGTTTTTGCTTAGTAGGTATTTGTTTCTTTTAATGTTTATTACAAAAATTAAGTAGAAGAGTTAAACACACATAGATGAGCACAATCTGAGTGTGGTTCTATCTCTCCTAAAGAGTCTTCCTTTTCAGTGGCAAGTAAATGCTTGCTCATTAAATAGTTCTCTCACTTGAGAGCATCACATACATGTGGACAGAAACCTGTATCTTCTGATTATTTGAGAATTAGTGAAATTCTACACTGTTTTATAATGTCAAGAAATGTAATAAATTATTAGATTGCATCATTTGATACAGTGCATATCACACTGAGAAGTTTCTCAATGTTCCAAAAGTCAAGTGTTTCAAAACTAGAAATTTATATAAACACAGAGAGAGAAAATAAAACCAGAATATTTTAAGTAACTCTTTGGTGTTTTCCTGCTCTGAAAAAAAAAAAATCAACAAAATGTACACTTCAAGCAAATTGTAAGAGTTCTTCTGGTTGATCTCATTTTCATGTCATTATAACACTAAAATCACACTAAAATAATGAATTGCAGCAGACATAGGAAACTATTTTATTGTGTATTTAAAGCATTGGAAGGTACATGTCATTTCAAGGCAAATAAAAAGCCAAGCAGAAACCCACTTCACAACTGAAAAGCTGTTTCAGAAAACATGGGTGATTGATAGCTGTTTATTGCAACTAATGATTCAGTACTATTAAGCAAAATGCTTAGTAAGGCCCTCAGCAGTGATTAGAGCATAATAGGATGCTAAGTGGTCCTAAGGAAAAAGTGATACTTAACAACTTTTTGAAGTGTTAGATGATTGTTGGCTCTAGCCACTGAGTTTCTATTAGCAGAAATTACTTCTATTTGCCTTTATTTCTCTGACAATGGAATAGAGTGAGTCAATAGTTTTCCAAGTAGAAAAGCTTTATTTTTAATATAAATTACTCACTCTTTGTACTCTCATTTTATGTGTAGTAGAGTGAGAACAGTGCAAAAAACACTCAAGTTTGGCTGGAGGTGACTCCGGAGATTGTAGCACTCAAAAAGGACTAAAGCTAGATGTCACAAAGAGGTATGAAAGGTGTAAGAGTCTATTTGAATTTCATATTTTTGACAGAACCGTTTTTCTTTTGTTTTAATTTCTACTCTTGTACTTGTTTGTAATGGGATGTTGCATTTAGGAAATATCATTTGCTACTAGTTTCAGAGCAGGTTGAAATATCTGTGATCACTGAGCCTCAGTTCTGGAAATTTGCAATGTATTTAAGAAGTGGTAAGGATTGACTAGTTAGTTATTGTAGAGTGCTTCAATTATTACAAGCACTGTGAAAGTACTAATAATTAATAACCATGTCTATTAGGGTAATGCTTGTAGTGTTTGAAAGTATATTTATTAAAGCTGTTACAATAAAAAAAAATTGCAAAAGCCATTTATGCCTAAGTTGATATTGCTCCTGACACTCTATTATATAAGTTCATAGGGTCAGCATTTGTAAATGTGATTTCAAAGCTACTTTTGAGCAATAGTCTTACTGGAGGGGGTGTGCACTGGTTTAGCATTTAGAAGTGCCCAGATATTTGTCAATACTCAGTCACCCATGGGACAGAATAAGATCTGATGTGATTTTGGTCAGCTAACTAAAACAATATTTTTCTACTTACAACAGAAATGAACTGACCTAGAATAAGTGAATAAAATTATGCTGGTTTGTCCTGGGTGAGGATTAGATTTTACAACACTGAATACACACTGCTTTAATAGTAGTTTGAATACACACTTCTTGACAAGTGGAAAATGTTACATTTCTGCTTCTCACAGAATTTAATTTTATGTTACAGGGTGATTAAGCAGCTGTTGATTTCTTTCAAGAAAGATGAAATTAGGACCCTCATTTTAGTCTTTTGGCTCTTAAAAGTAGAAAATTAATTGAAAAATCCTGAAACAAATGGAAAATAAGAGGCATGATTTCTGTAGTATTTTGTGTTGATATTGATGGTTTCTATAGTGGTATTATTACTTTCCTATTAATTCGGTATCCTTACTGTTCCAGACATTGTAATAAAAAATATGCACTTTCAGGCTTAATGCATACTGGAGAAAATGAACCAACAATGGGATATCAAGTGAATATGATCTGTTGTTCTACCTCTAAAAAGGTCTGGCAGTATTTGTGCTTGATTAGTACAATCAATGCATATTTATGACCACTGAGTTTGTGATTAATCTCCACTGCTCATGTGAAGCTCATTACAAATACTGACCACTGAGAAAATATCTGATTGCAGGTTAATGTTAAAATGGGCCTGATCTGCAATCGGATTAATGACTTTTCCTGACACTGCAAAGATGAAATTTGGGGTGTAACATTTAAGAACTTTCAAGGGTGTTAAAAAGAAGAAAAAAGACTGATTATTAAATTAGGCATTCCGGCACTCATTGCAGGCCCTGATTATCTTTCACCTTATTAAAAAGATGTTTAAAAATAATTTATGATTTAGCTGCTAACAGATGATAAAATATTCATTTGAGATAATGGCTCAATCAGATTATATTTTATTGCTCTCTGTTTATTGGTCTTGATAAAGGGACAGTGGATTAATTATACCTCTATTTTACCATCTCAGTAACATTAAGAAATATCACTACTGGGAAAGGAATTCATTCAGAGAAGAGTCTTTTCATTTTAATTACATAATTTCAGGTAATAAAAGAAATAGACATGACTATTTTGTGTCTCAGAGAACTAATTTAAAAAATCTATCCAAACTGGCTTTCAAAAAATTACTCAGTGAATAACTATTTAAAGGTAAATGTAAAGTCTTACTGTACTATTCCTTCTTCATAAAATCACAGAATCATAGCATAGTTAGGGTTAGAAAGGACCTTAAGATCATCTAGTTCCACCTCCCCTGTAATCAGCAGGGAATCCTCATACTAAACTATGTCATCCAAGGCTTCATCCAACTTGGTCTTGAACATCACCAGTGGTGGAGCATTCACAGTTCCCCTTGACAAACCATTCCAGTGCCTCACCACCCTCACAGTAAAAAGCTTCTTCCTTATATCTAGCCTGAACTTTCCCTGTCTAAGTTTAAACCCATTACCCCTTGTCCTATTACTACAGTCCCTGAAAAAAAGTCCCTCCCCAGCACCCTTGTAGCCCCCCTTCAGGTACTGGAAGGCTGCTATGAGGTCTCCACGCAGCCTTCTCTTCACCAGGCTCAACAGACCCAACTTTCTCAGCCTGTCTTCATATGGGAGGTGCTCCAGTCCCTTGATCATCCTCGTGGCCCTCCTCTGAACTTCTTCCAACAGTTTCATGTCCTTTTTATGTTGAGGACACTAGAACTGCACACAATACTCCAAGTGAGGTCTCACAAGAGCAGAGCAGAAGGGCAGGATCACCTCCTTCGACCTGCTGGTCATGCTTCTTTTGATGCAGCCCAGGATATGGTTGGCTTTCTGGCCTGCGAGCACACACTGAAGCCAGCTCATGTTAAGTTTCTATCGACGAACACCCCTAAGTCCTTCTCTGCAGGGCTGCTCTGAATCTCTTATCTGCCCAACCTGTAGCTGTGACTAGGATTGCTCTTACCCAGCTGTAGGACCTTGCACTTGTCATGGTTAAACTCATGAGGTTGGTATCAGCCCACGTCACAAGCATGTCAAGGTCCCTCTGGATGGCATTCATTCCCTCCAGCATATCAGCCAAACCACACAGCTTGGTGTCATCGACAAACTTGCTGAAGGCACACTCAATCCCACTGTTCATGTTACTGACAAAGATGTTGAACAAGACCATTCCCAACACCAATCCCTGAGGGACACCACTTGTTACTGGTTTCCAGCAACACATTGAGCCTCTTTGTGTGCAGCCATCCAGCCAGTTCTTTATCCACTGAGTGGTCCATCTATCAAATCAATGTCTCCAATTTAGAGACAAAGATGTTGTGTGGGACAGCGTTGAACGCTTTGCACAAATCCGGGTAGATGACGTCAGCTGCTCTACCCGTGTCCATCAGTTCTGTAGTCCCATCATAGAAGGCCACCAAGGGCAGGATTTCCCCTTAGTGAAGCCATGTTGGTTGTCACCAAGCACCTTGTTGTTTTTCATGTGCCTTCACATGCCTTCCAGGAGAATCTGCTCCAAGATTTTGCCAGGTACAGATTAGAGACTGACTGGTCTGTAGTTCCCTGGATTTCTGTCCTGTCCTACTTAAACTCCGACCGCAACAGACAGTGCAGCTACTCCATCTCCAAGCCCAGCTGCTACATCAACCCCAGTGACAAGTACAGCAGCTACCCAAACCCCAAGAACAGATACTGCAGCCACTCCAACCACAGTGATAATTACTGCTAAACCAGAGGACCAGTTCATGTCAATATTGCTTGCCCCTCTATGTAATGGGAAACTTTGGTAGACGTCCATAACGGTCCTGATGTGCAAATCAGTCATTTGACCTGGGTCTAGGAGCTTACAATCAAACTATAATTTGGGATGTGCACTCTCCAGAACCCCACAACATCCAAGAAAGCTTATTTTAATTTCTTATTAGTTGGTGGAGACACTGCTGTTACCTTGTTTATCACATCTGTGGGGATCTGGTGATCCATCTTGCCATTTTATTCCCAAAAATGGAATCTTCTGTGGAGGTTCCTTGACCTTACTCCATTTTATGGCAAAACCAGTTTTCAGTGGGATTTGGATTATTTTCCTCCCTTTCTTAAAAACTTTTGCTGTATCACCCCACACAATAATGTCATCAGTGTCATCAGCAGTTGTTCTGAAGCTTGCCCCTGTTCCAGTGCAGTCTGGATCAGTCCATTGCAGATGGTAGGGTTGTGTTTCCACCCCTGGGGCAGGTGGTTCCAAGTGTACTGGATGCCCCTCCAGTGACCTGCACTCTGGTCAGATATGTCATTATCTCAACCCTTCATGCTCCATGCTGGGCACCAAAAAGAACTGTCATGGTTTAAGCCCAGTCAGTAAAACCCAGAACCACGCAGTCACGCCCTCACTCACCCCCCTTTCTCCCCCCACTCCTGGAAGGATGGGGAGGAGAACAGAAAGAATATAACTCCCATGGGTTGATATAAGAACAGTCTAGTAACTAAGGTATAACACAAAACTACTACTGCTACCACCAATAATAATGATGATAAGGGAAATACCAAGGGAAGAGAATACAGCACCTCACCACCCGCCAACCGATACCCAGCCTTACCCAAGTAGTGGTCTAGCCCTCCGGGTAACTGCCCTCAGTTTATATACTGGGCATGATGTGCTGTGGTATGGAATACCCCTTTGGCTAGTTTAGGTTAGGTGTCCTGTCTCTGCTTCCTCCTGGCTTCCCCTCCTACCTGGCAGAGCATGAGACTCAGAAAGTCCTTGGTAAGAGTAAACATCATTACTGAGCAGCAACTAAAAATATCGGTGTTATCAGCACTGTTCCCAGGCTGAAAGTCAAAACCACAGCATTGCACCAGCTACTAAGAAGGAGAAAAATGACTGCTACTGCTGAACCCAGGAGAGTCACTCATTTTCCCGTTCTTGAAAATAGGGGTTATATTTCCGTTTATCCAGTTGTCAGGAACTTCACCTGACTGTCATGATTTTTCAAATGTGATGGACAGTGGCTTAGCAAATTTATTTGCCAGTTGCTTCATGTACTGAAAAGTCAGAAAACCAATAGAAACTTGTGTTGTCTTTTGTCAAATTACTGACAGCTTGGAATTCAGTTTTCAGATGTAAATAAGATGATTCTGCTGAAGTGTTTCATTTCACTCTGCAAGGTTTCTTTTTCTGTTTTTGATTCCTGCTCCTTTTTTCTCATTAACTAAATAAAATACAAAGTTCAAGTGAATATTGATGGAAGATGTCAGACTGACAGCCTTAAAAAATTAGGCCCTTAATTATCCTGTGAAGATGGACAGGACAGACAGCACCAGAGCATGATAATTTCCACTGAACCCTTTACTTTATTCTCTGACCTGGGTAGAAGACTTCTAGGGGTTAGAAAAAGATTTAATCTCAGTGGCTCTGAGGTCTGCAGCCTCGCTGCTGAAACTGCAGAGAATGCAGCCAATTAGTGGCAGTTGTGAGGGTGTTATTATTTTAAATTATAGATGTTTCTTTCCACTAGGTACTAGTCTAAGAACATAATTCCATGCACTAACAAACAGCTGCAGTGGCAGTGACAACTCTTGGTTGCACACAGCTGGATAAGTTGTGGTGGGATCTCCAGGTGAAAGGTGCTATACTCACCCACCTGGCACAGAAGCCACATCATCTCCCTGGTCTAATTTTCTTCTCTATTGTTGAATTGCATGTTCTTGAGTCTTTATACAAGTGAGAGTTATGGTCACTTACCTTAAGAAGTAGCTCAGATTTCAGAGCATCAGAGAAACACATTAGGATTGTCAGTGTTAGTAAGCTAGGCCTTATACAGATGTTAGCTGGTGTAATTACTTTTGCAAATGTTTGGGCAGAGTTCCAGCCATAGTGTCTGGAATAATTTTATGTTACATATTGTCTGTGTTTTGGAAATGTAGAAATACATTAGACACAATAAACCCAGAACACCTTGCAAACCATTGAGCTGGCAGCTAACGTGCTTGCTTTTGAGTTAAACTGCATTAAAAAGTTATAACACACTGTTAGTGCTTTACAAGATTCTTTCCTTAAAAGGTAGGTTCCTCTTGCCCATACTGCAGTTTGTGGCAGAGCAAGAGATAGCTCCCACTGCATGCAGAACAGATAGAAGGCAAAATGGAGGCACAGGCACTATGAAGGGCCTGGAGGCAGAGGCAGTGCTTGCATTTGTGAATGATCTATGCATACTTTTTTCTCATAGGATGCATTATTTGCAGGCTGTGAGATTGCTTCAGTTTCCAGATCTTTTATGAAATACAGACAGAAAAATGTGCCCTGAAGCAAGAAAATGTGACTGAGTAGAAATAGCCTGAATACTGAAGGCAGGCATAACACATCTACTTCACTGTGTTTTTTGACTATGAAAGCTAAAGGTGGAATATATATACTTCAAATTTTGTTCACAGAATCACAGAATCCCGAGGGTTGGAAGGGACCTCAAAAGATCATCTAGTCCAATCCCCCTGCAAGAGCAGGGTAACCTAGAATACATCACACAGGAACTTGTCCAGGCGGGCCTTGAATATCTTCAACATAGGAGACTCCACAACCCCCCTGGGCAACCTGTTCCAGTGCTCTGTCACTCTCACAGTAAAGAAGGTCTTCCTGATGTTAACGTGGAACCTCCTATGCTCCAGTTTACACTCATTGCCCCTTGTCCTATCACTAGACATCACTGAAAAAAAGCCTAGCTCCATCATCCTGACACTCACCCTTTAAATATTTGCAAAGATTGATGTCACCCCTCAGTCTCATCTTCTCCAAGCTAAAGAGACCCAGCTCCTTCAGCCTCTCCTCATAAGGGAGGTGTTCCACTCCCTTCATCATCTTTGTGGCTCTGCGCTGGACTCTTTCAAGCAATTCCCTGTCCTTCTTGAACTGAGGGGTCCAGAACTGGATGCAATATTCCAGATGCAGCCTCACCAAGGCAGAGTAGAAGGGGAGGAGAACCTCTCTTGACCTACTAACCACACCCTTTCTAACACACCCTAGGATGCCATTTGCCTTCTTGGCCACAAGGGCACATTGTTGGCTCATCGTCATCCTCCTGTCCACCAGGACCCCCAGGTCCCTTTCCCCTTCACTCCTTTCCAGCAGGTCAACCCCCAACCTGTACTGGTACATGGGGTTGTTCTTCCCCAGATGCAATACTCTACACTTGCCCTTGTTGAATTTCATCAAGTTTCTCCCTGCCCAACTCTCCAGCCTGTCCAGGTCTCACTGATTGGCAACACAACCTTCTGGTGTGTCAGCCACTCCTCCCAATTTAGTGTCATCAGCGAACTTGCTGAGGGTACACTCAGTTCCCTCATCCAGGTCGTTGATGAAAATATTAAACAGCACTGATTCCAGCACCTCAGTTCCCTGAGGAACTCCACTAGTCACAGACCTCCAACTAGATTCTGCCCCATTGACGACAACTCTCTGCCTTCTTCCTTTCAACCAGTTCTTGATCCACCTCACTACCTGATCATCAAGCCCACACTTCCTTAGCTTATCTATGAGAATGCTGTGGGAGACAGTATCAAATGCTTTACTGAAATCAAGAAAAAACACATCTACCGCTCATCATCCCTCCACCTAGTTAGTTCCTCATAGAAGGCTATAAGGTTGGTCAAACATGACTTCCCCCTCATAAAACCATGTTGGCTGTTCTTAATGACCCCCTCATCCTTGATATGCCTAGAGATGGAGTCAAGAATAAGTTGTTCCATCACCTTTCCAGGGATGGAGGTAAGGCTGACTGGTCTATAATTACCCGGGTCCTCCTTCTTGCCCTTCTTATAGACTGGTGTGACATTTGCCATCCTCCAATCCTCAGGCACCTCTCCCGTTTCCCATGATTTACCAAAGATGATGGAGAGTGGCCTAGCAATGACCTCTGCCAGCTCTCCCAGCACCTGTGGGTGCATTCCATCCAGACCCATCGATTTATAGATGTCCAGCTTGCATAGCTGATCCCTAACCCAATCCTCATTACCAAAGCAAACTCCTCCATTGTCCTGACTCCTTCTGGGGCTATAGGAATCTGGGGCCCCCGGAGAAAGTGTGGGAGTAAAGACAGGCAAAGAAGGCATTCAGCACCTCTGCCTTCTTTATATCCTCTGTCTCCAGGGCACGCACCTCGTTCAGCAGTGGGCCTATATTGCCTCTTGTGTTACTTTTATCCGCTATGTATTTGAAGAAGCCCTTTCTATTGTCTTTAACCCGACTTGCAAGATTAAGTTCCAAGGAGGCCTTAGCTGTCCTAATTGCCTCCCTACATCCTCTAACAACTGTCCTATATTCCTCCCAAGTGGCCAGCCCCTCCTTCCATAATCCATAGATTCTCTTTTTCCACGAGTTTGTCCAGCAGTTCCTTGTTTAACCACTCTGGTCTCCTAGTTCCCTTACTTGATTCCCTACCCATTGGGATGCTCTGATCCTGAGCTTGGAAGAAGTGGTCCTTGAATGCTGACCAACTATCTTGAGCCCCTTTACCACCTAGTACCCTTTCCCATAAGACTTCCCTTAGCAGTTGATTGAACAAGCCAAAGCTGGCCCTTCGGAAATCCAGAACTGTGGCCTTACTAGGTATTCTATTCCTCCCACACAGGATCCTAAACTCCACCATCTCATGGTCACTGCAGCCAAGGCTGCCATTGACCATCATCACTTCAACCAAACCCTCCTTGTTGGTGAGTACTAAATCTAGCTGCGCTCCTCTCCTAGTTGGTTTGTCCACCATTTCCATTAAGAAGTTATCATCAATGCACTGGAGGAACCTCCTAGACTGCGAATGATTGGTTGTGTGAGTCTTCCAGCAAATATCAGGGTAGTTAAAATCCCTCATGAGGACCAAGGTATGTAGTCGCGAGGCTGCTTTCAGTTGCCTGTAGAAAGCCTCACCAACTCCTTCATCCTGATCAGGAGGTCTATAATAGACTCCCACAGCTGTATCACCTGTACCAGTCTGTCCCTTAATTCATACCCACAGACATTCCACTTGCTCCTCATCTGCCCCTGGACAGAACTCAATCCATTCTAGTCACTCTCTCACATAAAGAGCAATTCCACCACCTCACTTTGCTGACCTATCTTTCCTAAAAAGGACATAGCTATCCATGACCACATTCAAGGCATGTGTTTGTTTTTAATTTTTTTTTTATTATTATTTTTAGTGGGTTTAGGGGGGGTATTTATTTATTCATTAATTTTTAGTGGGTTTTTTGTTGGTTTTTTTTTGTGTTTGTTTTTGGTTTTGTTTTTTAGTCCTGGACTGTATCAGGATCTGTGAGTTTCACAGAGAAATATTTCAGTCATCATGCTTGAATTTTTCTTCCTACTTCTCTTTCTGTTACAGGTCATAAAATTCTGTGTGTGCATAGTAGAGTATAGAACACTTGTGCTGGAAGACCTAAACCATCTTTCATACTCTTGCTGGTTGCTCTTTGATATTTTTTGTTGAGGGGAAGTGACAGAGAGGAAGAGGAAGGAGAACATAACAAGACCTTGATACAGTCATTGTTACTCTTTTTAAAACAGGAAATATCAAATTATAAAGGCCAAATCACACAACAGTCTGTAGCTGAGCATAGATGGGGAAAACATGAACTGAATTACAGTCAACCTTGTTGATAAGCAATGGAGATTGTCTTGTAAAGCAGACTAACTTTGTTGATATTGTATGCATGCTGTGTTAGGGAAAGAAGCTCTTCTTAGGAAAAGTTTACAATAAAATCTGATGGAGTAACAAAATGTGAAAGCATACTCTGGAGAAGGGAAATGCAAAAATCCTTTTTTTTAACATTGGAAATAATTTATTACAACTAATTTTCAGTTAAATTATTTAATCAGTTAAAACATATCTATTTTGTTGCTTTTTAAGATATTTTGAAAATGCAGGATGACCTGCAATAGTTTTTAATGTAAAATTCCTGCATTCATAGTCGTTTTAACCTTCCTTGTTTCAATTAGAAAATGCAAGGACTTATGGTTGGGTCATGCTATTTTATTTTCCTGTTTTGTCTTAAATCTTTTATTTCTCTCATTCTCTCTCTATCTCTTGTTGTATCACTAAAAAAAGTGGCAGAAAGAATAGCTTCTTTTTTAGGGGTATATTGGCTATGGAGCACAGTTTTGAGAAAGAGTCATGTGGAAAACATCATAGACTTTATTCGTCAGTGTCAAACAAAAATGAATAACACCATACAGAAACCTGACCAAAGTTCTGGTGGTAGAGAAAGTCTGACAGATCAAGACAAAAAGTTTCTTGCTTCTTTTTGTTGTTGTTGTTGCTGGATTTGTTCTTTCTTTGGTTTAGTTTTGAGATTTTTTTGCAACCAAGAAGACTTAGTTGCTTCTCTTTGCTATTGTTAAGGGTTTAATGTAGCACTTTGGGAATTACTTGTAATCATGTTTTCTAGAGCACATTTGTTTTCACACATCATTGTGTTTCATTTGTAACATAAATTCAAGACAGTGTGGGAAATCAAGAAGAAATATTCTGACTTTAATGCCAAATTTTAGAAAGGGATTGAGTGGGGTTTGTCAGATGATTTCTGAGCTGTACTTGGGCAGTAAAATGGGGTGTGTCTCTCAGGAGATTATACAGGACTTGTTCTTATTGCTATTTCAATAAGTGTAACATGTATGGGGGCTAATGGTGTCATACATTGGAAAGTGTTTGCTGGGGGCAGCTGTTAATTTACTCAGCAGACACAAAGAAGAACTAAATGCAATGAGAGAAATCAAGTTGGCAGTAGCATTCCTGAACCCTGAAATACATTATGTAAAGTAAATGCACAGAATGTTAAGTTTATGACTGCAACATAATCTAGTTTTTAAAGGTTCATGTGATTTTACAAGATTAAGGAGTCTTTTTCTCTTCATGGTGTAAGAAAAACCTGTATATAATTTAGTAGCAGGTCAACAGATGAACTTGGAAATATCTTCTGTACAACAGATGGAATACCTAATTCCATCAAATTAACAGCAACAGCCAAGTAAGTGGAATGGAAAAGAAGGTATCCTTTAAAGACGTCTAGTTTATATACTCAGAAATTTCAGTCTACACCCTTCTTGCCTCCTTTTCTGTGTTTGTTATTTTTATATTTTTTCTTTTTTTGCCTCTTTAGTAGCAGTTGATAATGTAACTGATATTGCACTACATTCAATTCATCATGGAAGTACTCAGAGCATGACTGAGAAGACATTCTTAAGAAGTGTTCTCTTACATGGATAAGATTTTTCAGAAAGGGTTTAATACAAAAATGTGTGACCTACTTTATTAGTATTTTCAACTTCATCTAGGTTAGTGTTTGGTAACGGATGAAGAAAGCCAAGATGAAGAGCTGGAAAATGGTCTGACAAACTTGAAACAGATCTCTGTTTGCAGTTGAAAAAAACGTCTCAGGTTTCTCCACTTATGCTCACCTAGAAACTGATCATGCCATGCAGTGATGCTCAGGAAGATGTCAGGGTCTGATGATAAGATCCTGGTAAGAACTGGGCAGGCATAAACTTGCTTCTCTCATCTAGAATAAATGCCGTAATCCCAAAGACATTAGTTTTAAGAAAGTAAATCACATGTTTTCATGTCAACCTCACTTTGCAACATCTTTCACCTACTTTCATGTCAAATGTAGACTTTCCTGAAATTGTGAAGGTTTTCAAGGAAGAGGCAAACGATTTCTTGCCTCATTAGATTTTCACAATCAGCTAGGCTAAGGATAACTAAAAAGCTGCTTCCTGAAAAACAAGACTAGAAAAGTAGATTGGCAGGAAGTTAAATGTGTAGAATGTCTAGTCAGGTAGTAGGAAAAATATCTTTGCACAATAGTGTTCTATTCAAACATTTAAATATTTTAAAGCTGCTCTTCCATTTCTGAGGTGTAATGACTGATCTTTGCTCTTGTTGAAAAGGGATGACTAAATTTATGAGATACGAAATTTTTATTTTTTTAGTGTATAAAATAATTTCACTTTTGAGCATTTATACACTTGAGAAAATTTCTATAATTCATATGTAATTATGACTATGGTTTATGTGCTCAGAAGTTCTGTATAGCATTACCGTGAGCTTTCTTCAATATTGTGAAGATTAAAAAAAACGGTATTTTTTTTACATAACTGTCTAAAAGATAATAACACTGTTTCACAGCATCTGTGAGATTTCAGAATTTGTTCACATGCCATACTGGAAGTGACCAGAGAGTCTTCTGAATTTGTAGAAGTCTTCACTGGAAAAAAAAAAAAAAAAAAATATATATATATATATATATATATATATATATAATGTTGCATCTCTGGAAAACTTTTTAACACTTATGAAATAAATTTTCACTGGACATTTTGTAACGAACAGTAGTACTAAATTCAAATTATACCCATGTAGAGGAGAGTCACATGCAGTGCCTTGAGCTATAGTAGGGACCATTGTCTGTAGCTGTTGGGTTTTGTTGTTGTTTTGTGTGCAAATTATTCTGTTCCCTCTCCTGTCAGAAAAGTCCTCATGCTTGTGAAAATTTTAGACTTTTTGATCAGTGCCAATAAGCTTATTTTTGTATTAATCAAATTTACCTGTGTGCTGTAGCAGACTTTTCAGTCCCACAGGACATTAAAGTGATGACTAAGTGTCAACTAAATTGGCCTTTGCCCAGTATTACACCTCAAATAAAAAGTGGGAGAAAAACAAATAATGAGTTTGGGTAGTGGTTTATGAAAACTTCCTCTGCATTAGGAAATAACTCTACAGAATTATTTCACTGAAATCATTAATTTTTGAGCTGTGAAACATCTCTTTCCCTTTCAAGAACTGCAAGGTTAATGCAGTGCCTGAGGAAGAAATGACAACTGTCAGTGGTTAACTTCCTATGCTCACCACATCTTAAGGACAAGTGGAATGCCACTCATAGCTATTGCTGTTGGTAGGGGAGTGAAAAAAAATAGGAAAGCTTATATTTTGTTCAGAAAGCAGAAATATTTCACAATGTGTTGGGTGGAGGAAAGCAGTGGAGACTTGCAAGATTGGTTTTAAATCAGCATGGTATGTGGTAAGACATGGGTTCTCATAAGATTGCTTATATTAATATAGACAGTGCTTACCGTTACTATAGTAATGGGATAAATATTGCTTTGAGTGGTAAACTGCTGCATGATTAGAAAGACACAGTTTATAATCATGCTTAGCTGGATGATCATGTTTTCTGCTTGATGGTCTTCAAGAAGACAACTGGTTGAGGTTAAAGAGGTTTCAGAGTGTGAATGGGTAATTAAGACAATTTGCCATCTGCCAAGCAGGAAAAAGAACAATCAAAATAGAATCATACACTCCAGTGGGGCAGCATAGTAATAGCTGTCAGCAATTATACCTGTTGTCCCAATGATTATTATTTCATTAGGCTCAAGCCTGAAATGATTCCTTTGCTTGTGTAGAGAAGAGTGTGGCTTCTGAGTATAGCAATCTCCACGGTACATATGGACAACTGCCATACATTTATCACACACAAGAAAAAGGATGTTACACAGAAGAATATTTTATTAGATTTTATTAGATTTTTTAAGAAGCTGGTCTATATCTGTAACTTTAGTTGGTCATTTTATTTATGTTAAGATACTCCTAAACAGTTTTAAAAGCAGTCATAAGAAGTAACATTTAAAATTGAGGCCAGCTTGATTAATATTCAACCCTGATAGATTTGTAGTTTGACCCAGAGCCATGTACAGTATCCAAAATGTGAACTCATTGAGCACTTTAGGAACTGAGACTTTTACCCCAGATATAAGCCAGACTGTATCATGCATCATTAGCAGAGGAAGTTTTTTCTGTGTCACGATTTAAGTTTTAATTTTATTGAAGATTGAAAGTCAGAAAAAGACTGCCCAGTGCAAACTTATACATATTGAAACAAAATTAAATGCTCCAAGAAATTTTCCTGAAGTTGGGGCTTCTGAGAGTTTAGGGGTTTTACAAATCTAACACTATCTGTAACCCCATTGCACCAGCTAATCACAACAGCCATTGCTGAAAAGAAACAGCTATCAAGGAATTATCATCTCTTCAGACGAGAGACTTGGGGCAAGCTTCAGGTATACCTGAGTATGGCTACAAGGGTAATATCTACTGCTTATTCCTCTTGCACAGTCCCCCAGGTTGTAGGGTCTCTTTCTCTCAGAGCAAGAGGAAAGGAAGTTGACACTGACTCTGAGCATAATTTTTGGGGTTGTGTTTAAATTGCCTCATGGTACACTAAGAAAGTTAGATATTTTACACACTATAATATAGTAGATTACATGGAAGGCAATATAATGCAACATGATATATCATTAGTCTGTTGTACCAGGTTAAAAAATCTAATATAGAAACAAACTTCTACCTTCACTGTATAAATGATTGGATAAAATTCAGCAGATTACCCACAATTTTACCACCTGGATGTCTCTAATGCAAAAATTAATGACTGTGGCTTTTGACCATCTGTTTTACAAGTAATCTGGCAGGTGCAAACAGTTCCTACCAAACGCTAAATGTGAGTTGTGGAAAATGATCGTTTTTCAGGCCAATTATCATCCATACTCCTTAAGAAAAATGTAGTTTGTGAAAGCTTTGTTTTGTTTTGCTTTGTTTGGGTTTTTTTGGGGTTTTTTTTTTGTTTTTTTTTTTTTTTTTTGCATGTTCACAGGTAATGCCACAACACAATAAGTACTTGTCAAGGCATCTATCATATATAAATACTAAATATTAGATGCTAATGAAGATTTTGAAGGAAGCATTAAAGTTAAACCTACACTTCATACTTTGTTGTCATGGCTTTCAGATTCCATTCCAAATCTTGGTTGACAGAACCTGTCATTACTGGTCTTCAATAAACATAATTTAAGGTTGTCATATAAAAGGTCATGAACCATATTCTACATTACAGAAAACCAGAAATCTTCCTCCTTTCAAATGGTAGATAATCTCTTTGCTAGCTTGGGAGTGGATGGCAGGCACCCCCTGTTAACAGTATATAACATGCAAAACTGTTTGGTTATAAATGATAAAATCATCTGAATGACTGACAACACTAAACCCACTCTGTGCCAAAAATATATACATTACTTAAGGGGCACAGAAGGCTCCCCCTTTCTCAGGTGTAGAAACTGTATCTGTTTGTATATTTTCAGGGTAGAGGAGGGAGGATGTCCATTTAATTTTAACATGGAAAATGTCTATTTAAAATTATGAGTTGCAACTTGTTTTAGTGTATTATTTAAGACTTGCTTCAGTGTATTATTTAAGACTATCAAATATTCTATTCACAAAGGTGTTTTTAGGATTCATATGCTTCTAGTCTCTTCAAGTAGACAGAAAGTTAAGGGAAAGAGAAAGAATCAGAACCAGTTGGAGTCAGGAGGGAGCGACCTGTTTTGACCTGCTGTTTGAACACATCAAAATTCCTTCCCTACAGATCAATTTTATTAGTAAATTCTTTTCCTTCTTATGTGGTATTTGAACCAGATATAATTCAGAAGACATATCCAATAAAAACTTTTAAGCACTGACTGCTCACATTTGTGGGTCCAGTAAAGTGAATTCACAACTCCAAAACCACTGTTCCCATATTAGAACTAGGAACTGATCTCACAGGTATGATTAATTTATTTCAAGATTGGTAATGTAAAAGTATTTGTCCATATACTTAGTTTACTTATTTTTAACTTTTACATTACTTATGTTGTATTTCAAAATAGAATCATAGAATAAAATCATAGAATAGTTAGGGTAGAAAGAGATCTTAAAGTTCATCTAGTTCCAACCCCCCTGCTATGAGCAAGGGCACCTCCCACTAGAATGGGTTGCTCAAGGCCCTGTCCAATTTAGCCTTCAACACTTCCAGGGATGAAGCATTCACAACTTCCTTTGGCAGGCTGTTTCAGTGCCTCACCACTCTCATAGTGAAGAATTTCTTCTTTATATCCAACCTAAATCTTCCCTGTTTAAGTTTGGATTTCTTCTTTTCTGTGCCCCTTAAGTTATGCATATATTTTTGGCACAGAATGGGTTTAGTGTTGTCATTCAGATGATTTTATCATTTATAACCAAACAGTTTTGCCTGTTTATAAAATTTTACAAAAAGTAAAGGTTCTACATTAAATTAGGTATGTATATTTTTCACAGGTTTTATAAGTCAGTTTTGTGGCACTGATTATGATAGTCCATTTTTTCCATGTTTGATTTAATCTAAGACTTTGTTCTTTTTCTTTTTCATATTTACTTCAATTACATCATATAGATTAATTACTGCTGCTAATTAGTGCAGATTTAGTTTCAGTTTTATTGGTTCATATTTCTTTTGTTTCAATGCATATGAATAATTCTTGCAGCCAGCTTTAACAGTTCTGCAATGCAAAAATGTAGGCCTGCTCCACGATAACAAGTTTCAGATATCTTTCCCTCAGACATTATGGAGGTGGGGTAAATCTGTGAAAATGGTTGCAACATAACAATTATTATTATTATTAAAATAGTATATTCATTCATGTTAACTACCAAAGGAATGAAAAGACTGAAAATCAGTGAGGTTCATCCTGCAGTGTTGGCTGAGATGGACTGTGTTTAGTTTGCTATAGTATGGGAAGCATACACCTGCCCCCAGGTCTGGGGCATTGCTGCAGCTCCCCTTCATGAAACAACCTCATACAATGGTCTTCCAGTCACCACGACTTTGCTGGCTTCTGCTACCAGCAGTCAAATGCAGGCAGATATTTGGAAGTAGACACAGGAAGTACTTCATAGTAGTTATGATTGCATCTGATTTTTCTCTTTTTTTTTAATCCTTACATCTATATTGTCAATACCAGCTTTTGGCATTGTGATTCCTGGGCACTTGACATCAGATTTTTATCTCATGAGCTTAGCTTGAACCCTGTTGATGTGATATCCTTTCTACTTAAGATGGAATATCCTTAGGAAAACAGTGTGCCAAACAAGTAACTGTTTGACTGCTGTCACTGTAGTAAATCACTATCTGTATTTTTCAGTAATTTACAATGACCTGTTTTATTTTCTTTTACAACAACTGGATTATCCATACATGTTTTATATTACATTTGCATATTTAATATCACATGTCAAAATACTTTGCTAAATTATTTCTGCACGGGATTTCTAACCTTTCACAAGTTTGTGACCTTGTCATTATCGAGTGGTCACTGCCTCAACATTCAGCTATTGACAAGACACAAAACACATGGTGCAGTTCTGCTTTGAGGGAATTGGGCATCATCAGAACCAGCAAAATAATACTTGTACAACTAAATTTCCTTGTTTTCAGAAATGTGGGTTTGTGCACAGGAAATTAGTGTAACAAATGGTAGTGTGAGCCCTTATGGAAGAGAAATGTGATTTCATTATGCAAAATATCTAGGAAAGTCGATTTTATCCACTCATACTCCCACACCCACAAACACTAGTGAAATGGTTAGTGATGGGCTTGGCAGACCTGGGGAAAAGGTTGGATTTGATGATGTCAAAGGTTTTTTACAACCTATGTAAATCCAACTGCTGTAGGCAGTATTGTTTGTGCACAACACATCACAAGAGATGTCAGCTGCCAAGCCCTCAATATGCTTCCTTTTTTTCTTTTGACTGGCGATGAAAAACTAGTTCTATTTTGCAGATATTATATAACCTCTAAGACAAACATTTTACTATAGTGTGTTCCTTTTGTCTCAGAATTTTTCTTCACATTTTCCACAGATTTTAATGTCTCTGCTTCCTACTATAGCATAGATACACAATGTGCACACAGGAAACCTGCTCTCAGAGCTCATGACAGGGCTGTCAGCAGCCACCAGACATATGTAAAAGCTTTGTTAAAGCATTTCTTAAGGGTCCAACCCACTGCCATAGTTCTTAATTTTACTTTTTCTGATTCCTGCTGCTGTTTCAGCTGTTTAACTCTCTTCAAGTTTGGTTTGATAAGTGCTCTAAATTTACCTTGTACAGATCTGCTAGCGTGAATCTGAATTCAGGTAGCGCTCTTGCCTGGCCACCTTAGAATATGTCTGTAGACTCTATACCATCCAAACCCTGTCTTGAATTCTGACTGAGTTCTTACTGTTTGTCATCATTCCCTGGCTGTTTCTAGATTCACCTCACACTGACTTAATTCTAGGTTTCAGACTGAATTCTACCAAGTCCAGAGGGTTGCTTCCATTTCAATTATAAAATGTGTTATTACATTTGATCCTTCTTGCTTGGATTGTTTGATCACAAAAAGGAAATTAACTGGCTTTCCTGAGTTGAGTATAAAGGATTGAGCAAATACCCATTAGAAAAAGCAAAAACATAACTAGAATTTGAAGTTCCACTGAAGAACACTGTTCACTATATAAAGTTGTGATCTTAATAGCCTTCGTTTCATTTCATGTTTCTTCTTATTATTACTAGTGGTTTCGATTCTTCTTTTTGCAGGAGGTGGAATTTCTATTGGAATATTATGTTTCTTTCATCATCACATTATTAAAAAGCTAACACTTTTTCCAATTCAGCCTTTTAAAACCTCTATGAAGTATCATGAATGTTACTATCTTCGCTTAACAGATAAATTGAGACACATATATCAGCTTATGAATTTGTGAAGGTCTTAGGAACAGAATTGATATCACATTAGACACAAGACCCTGTCACCAGAAGTTCATTCCTCTTTGGAAATTAGATTAGTTGGAGTAATAGGAGTCTGCAGTCTTTCCTGTTTCTAAATATTGATGATGGAGAAAAGCTTGATTTGCATATACATTTATTCTTCAATCTTCCCACTTACCAGTTTTGCCTGAAACACAGTCCAAGTGGGTCAGATGAACTCTTACTAGGGAAAAGTGACTCCTGTAATACAGCCTGCTTTAGTTCTGTTTCTCTAACTAATCCTTTGTTTCTTGTTTCTTCTCTATTTGACCAATAGAAAGAGATGAGAAACCTAGTCATGATACACTAACTACATGGGTATTGGGATGGCTGTACCAGAAAAAGAGGAAAAAAACACAAGGGAAGTAAAGGGTAACACATAAATAAACTAAGCACTAGCAATTAAGAGTAATTGAAGAAGTAATTTTCTGCCTTTAAGAAGAGTGATAGCTCCATGGGATAAGTATGTATGTAAATTGTAGGCTGCTCAAATATTACAGTGCTATAAAACTGTAAACCAAAGAAAATACTTCATACGTAGCCTCAGTTTTTATGCAGCTCAAGAAATCCTCCTGAATCTAATTTGACTTTTTTCTCTCCTCATTTTGGAAGCATCCTTTTTCTAATGTAGACTGTTCTTTGACACATGGAGAAGCTATAGTCTAAGTGTCTAGGTATAATTCAGTTTTGCCTTGGCTTATGCTTATCTTAACAATATCACAGTTGACAGTTTTCCTTTCTGTGATTTATACCTGTGTTTTAGGCTTTTTATTACACCATGGTGTGAGGTTGGTGACAGAGTCAGGCTAAATGAGTTTCACACAGCTTTCATATCTGGAAGCCTATTTTCTGCTCTGCTTATTTATTTATTTATTTATTTATTGCTTGCTAAGGCCCAGGCTTCTTTATTTCTTTCATAGATAACAGAATGAACATCTCCAGCATCAGCACCATATTTCCTTTGCCAACCTACCAGCCTCCTCTCCCGCCTTTCATCAGACTGTTAATGTAAAAAGAAAACAAAACTGAATTCTTATTTTACCATATTCAATTAATTTATTCTATGTTTAATTTTTTATGTGCAGGTGTAATTTCCTCGCAAGAAAGATACTTAAATCAAATGGTCTTTTAAAACAAATAATAATAATTTAAAAATTATGTGAAACAAGAAAGCCTCTACATACTGTGTTTGAATAGACTACTATGGTGAAGGAGAACACATATGGTGGTAGGTGGGTGCTGGAATGTTTGAGTCCTAAGCTTGCATAAGCACTTGCTACAGATGTGTGAGAAAACCCAGTCTGCTTTCAGGTTTGTGGATGAATTCGTAACCAGGTTCCCTGGTTTTCTCTTGAAACTGCTAAAATAATCTGGGATCTTCACTAATGTTGATCACATTCCTTCATTTCCCCATAAGCTTAAACTGAGCTTTAATTTTCACAAAGTTCTTACTTTTCTTCTTTTCTATGTGCTGATTTCTTTCCATCTGCAACATTTTCTAACATTGTTTTTACTTTGGCTGGCAGGCAGAGCTCTTCCTGTATGTGTATATGCTTTTGAAAAACTTTCTGGTGCGGAATTAGCACAAGGACAAAATTAAATGTGCTCAGCATGCATCACTGATGCAAAAGCAAAACTGTTGGTGTTTTAGGCCACTATTGTACCTCAGTTTGACATCTAAAGATCATTTCAGCTAAGGCTGAAATTATCAAGCACTTAGGATGCTCCAAGGAGTAACCCCACAATCTCACCCCTGCTTTTTATCTGTACCATACCTGGGTTCAAGAATAAGGTAGAAGAAGGGTGCTATCCACTCTTGTAAGGGCTAACCCTGTCCAGAGCAGATTGACCTTAAACTCATTACACAGTGACTAACCCTTGGTTATCTCTGAGATCCCCACTGAGGGATCAGACACAAGTGGGGAACTTAAGTTGTCTGGCAGACTAGGCATATCCTGTGTTTAGATTTGCCATATTTAAGCAGTATGACACAGCCATTGTTTAAACAAATAAGGTCACGTCGTTTTATACCATATTAAAATATGTTAGAATGTGCCAGGTTAACGCACTGAGACTGAGCTGTGCCTGCGCTGTACTGTGCAAAAGGTATTTTGCTACGTACTTTCACTTTGTGGGTATAGTTGGTGTAAATCTGTTAATTCTAGCACTTAATCTGGTCAGAGCCAATATATTCTGTAGACAGTCTGTGTTAGAGCTTAATTCTTGTAATTATTTAGAGTAGTAAAATTCATTGCAGGCAACGTGTGCAAGTCATGTACTTAATCTGTTTACAGCTCTCACTGCAGGCCATACAAATCACACATCACAACATTTTAATTACATTGTCATTCTGCATCATGTACAGTTTGTGAAAATCTCAAGGTTATTTAAGTCTTAGCTGATGATGGTAAAAACCTGTGTGCCTCTTATGCCTGGACACAAGAAACTCAGTCTCACCTAATGTGTTAGGAAATGTACTGGGTTTTTTTTTTTTTTTTTCACATGGGCAAATTAAATAGAACATTATTGTTAGAAAGCAATGCTCCCCAACTGTGAATACAAATTTCATAGCTGCAAGGACCAAAGGTTCACATATCTAAAAATAATTTTGCAAATGTATGTTGATAAGGTGACTGTTGCTGACAGAATCTTTCTTGATGCTATCCAGTAGAGGCCAAAATCTAAAAGGCTGAACTTGAATGTCATGAGCTAATCCACGTGGTAGTTCTGTGAAGTACATACAGGTCTCAGTGCCTGGAAGGTTTTTAGAGAATTTTGGGATGTTTTGTTTGAAGGACAAATAAAAATTGTGCATGGATATCAGACAGCAACATGCAAAAGGTATTGTAATCTCAGGGTTGGGTGCAAAACCAGAGTGCAGTTCTGATTGCTCACAGGTCAATGCACCAGTAGTGGCAGTAAGTTAGTTTTACAGAAAACTAAACTGAAGAGAAAGTGTTTCTAGCATATTTTTCTTTTAAAGTTTTTGGTTCAGGGAAGTAAACTTGCATATAATGGTACCAGAGAAGGTGTCTACAAGATAAGTTAATAGGTTTTGAGTAAACTTGACAGAACAAAGTCCCTAAACTTCTATGCTATCTAGTGCCTATTTGGAACTGTACTGTATATATCAAGTAAGTAATATAATACAGCTTAGTGATGTAAAGATAGGTTTTCCTTTCTGTTGAAACCTTATGCTTCTGAAACTTGGTGTTAACTTTTCATGACTGATTAATATTGCATTAAAATGTGTAGGGGGATTTGATCATATATACCTTTGTGAAAAAGAGAAATAAGTCAGCAGCTTTTTGTACCTTACCTTTGTAGAAAACGGTGGTTTGATATGGGGGTATTTAATAAATTAATGTTTATATCCAAATATGATTATGCTAGTGTGGAGTGTGCAGTAGTGAAATTTACTTTTCAGAACCAGCTCTGGGTACACAAAACAGCTTGGTGGCAGTAGCTGAGGCCTTTAAGCAAAGCAATTAAATCAGAAAAGCCTTGCCTCTCAGCAGGAATGTAATTAGGCACCAGTGCTTTCTGGTTCCATGAAAAGCTTGATCACAATGGCTCTTCCATATGCCATTGCACTGGATAGATGTGCTTTAAAAGCTCAATCCCAAGGCTAGTTTATAATAATATACCAAGGAGTCCTTGATCTGGACTTCAGTGTTTGCTTTGAGCTTTCATTTCTACAGCATGTGTAGAGCCATCCCTGCCGTCACTGTTCCAAGTAATCCAGAAGGTATTAGAGGAAGCTCACCCAGCATCTCGGTGTTTTCACATCATTAGACTTTGTTTATTTCTTAAAAGAACAAAAAGGAAAATTTATCAGAATTCAGTAAAGTATGCTGGCCTTATGAGTTTGTGGGTTCCTGTTCTACAACTAAACATACAACATAATGTAAAGACCCCACTTCAAACCGGACGGTTACTATATGAGTACAGTGGCTGTCATTTTGTGTGTCAGGGTCGTATCATGTGGTTCACTAATTAGTCATTCTGGCACCCAGGTAACAGTGTTCACTTGTAAAAATAAAATGGTGTTTCTCAAAAGAAAAATAGTATTATTTTGCAGCCTGGTTCGCATTCAACTTTTCCTACACTGTCTTCCATTTTAAATACACCTTGATTCACATACTGAAGAGTGATCGCTGAAGAAAAACTAAATTTAGAATATGCAGAACATCACAGAAATCTCAAGCCTTTGATGCTCACCTGCTATTTCAGAGAGATGTAAAACGTTTTTAGGTATTTTTTTGTTTGGGCTTTTTTGTTTTTTTTTTGTTTTGTTTTCTTTTTGTTGTTTTAATCATATAACATCTGTTACTCTTGAACCACATGTAGATTGAAAGAACTGAGAGTTTTATTCTGTTTTTTCACCTGTGAGTCATATGTCTATGAGCAAGGACACCAGTTCTGTGATAATTGCTTAGTCTTCCATTCATGTTTGGATTAGTGTGACTTTCAGAATGGTCATACTCTTTTCTGAAGGATGTTGTGGTAGCACACAATTCCCTTATATAGCAGAGGACAACCTGATCAAGCACTCATTCAGTAGATAGTAATTTTTTATGAAATATCACAATTTATATTATTGTACACATGAACCTCAAACACAGACCAGGGTAATACTGTTTTGAAAATATGAAAACCCTCTTTTTTTTTTCTCCTATAAAGCTTACAAATATATCAGGTAGAAGACAGGATATCAACAAGAGGAGTACAAGGAGATAGTGAGAACATATTGATCAGCAAGAATGATCTTGACATACCAAAACTAAGCTAGCTTTTTCTCAGCTGTCATAGGAAAAGTCTGTTAAGAAAAGATAGAAAAGATGATGTTGAGTGACTAAGTAGATGTTTATAGGGAGTTTCTCTTAAACCACAGAAGAATTATGACAAAGCGTGCAGAGATTTGGAATAAGTGATCAGTAATGCTTATCTCATGAATTAAAAAAAGACTCCTCATAGAAAATAGAGCAGACTTTGAGACTTTATCAGACTCTTTCAAGCGGTACTAAAATCACTAGGTACCCATTGTCAAAAAATCCATCCTTTACAATACTGAAACCCTAGTATCACAGTAATGTTCCATGCAATGCTTCGAGAGGAGAGTTTCCAAGCCTAGACAAGACAGATCTTCAAAACCCCATGAACTACAGAGTTTCCTCTTGGAAAAGTTGAAAAGGACAATATGTAGCCATAAAGTCTATTTTAGTTTGATTATGTTTTAAAAGTAAATGGCTCTGCAATTGTAGAACTAGTTCAACATATACATGTATATAAATATATATAATATATATATATAATATATATATATATATATATATATATATATATACTGTGATTTCCACCCTGCAAAGCCTTTAAAATTCTTAGGTCATGAATGGAATGTAATGCAAAGCAGCAGGTATATTTGAACATGAATTGCTGAGGTGAGTAGCTGGAGGGAGGACGCCTTCAACACCTGAGCAGGGGGAAACTCAGCGTCCAGGAGCCAGAACTCAGAGCAGCGAAAGCCACAGAGAGCCTTAAGTCCTCGACAGGACTTGCTCAGGAGCCGGCAGCTCAGCTGACGAGGCAGCTGACTCACAGGGGCGGAGCCAGGAGGAGAGGCACCAGCCAGTGACTGCTTAAAAACCTGCCCCAGGGAACGCGAGAGACCAGGGCGGGTTGAAGCAGTTTGCGCCAGTCGGTGAGCGGGATAGTGAGCACTCGCCGTATGACCAAGGCCCAGTGTGGGAGCTCTGTCCTGGCTGCCCCGGCGGTGGCCAGGCTAGGCACCCAGACAGAGCCGGTAAGAGAGGAGGCTGCAGCGCAGAGCTCGGAGTGTAGAGAGTGCCTGCACTGGTCTGGTGAGGGAACGGTGCAGAATGGGCAGGGCTGCACTCGCTGCTCCCTGATGGAGGTCCTCCTGCAGCAGGGGCTGAGCTGCGGGACGCTGTCAGTAGCTGAAAGGTGTCAGGGGAGCTGAGAGGAAGCCAGACTGCTTGTTCTAGGCCCAAACTGTGCAGGGGCCTCAAGCGACCCCTCTAGCTCATGAAGGAAAGAAGGAGGCCATTAACCCAGGAATCTGGGAAACAGGAAGAAAAAAAAAAGAAATCAAACAAACAAACAAAGCAACAAAAAAAAAAAAAGGAGGAAGAGGACAATTAAAAGCAAGGGGCTGCCTCATAAATTTGTTGTCCCCACCCAGAACCACTTTGCTGTCCTGCAGGGGGCTGATGAGGAAATGCACTTGCATCAGAAACAGTCGGCTGGTGCGCTGGTACAGAAGATCTCTACTGGTGCTGCCAGGAAAAAGCACTGGGTCATAGTAGTAGGGGACTCTGCCTTGAAAGGGACAGAAGCGCTCATCTGTCAGCCTGGCCGGCTCGCAAGGGAGGTGTGTTGCCTACCTGGGGCACGGATCAGGGATGTTGCAGAGAGGCTGCCTCCTCTAGTAAGTCCCACTATTACCCACTTCTAGTGATACATGTGGGTGCTAGGGATATAGATAGCAGTAGCCTGGAGAACATAAAGAAGGACTGCAGAGCCCTGGGAGAGGTGGTTAGGCGCTCTGGAGCTCAGATTGTCTTTTCATCAATTCCCCAGGATACAGGGGAGGACCCTAAAAAGGCTAGGAGGATTGGACAGGTTAATAAATGGTTAGAAGGGTGGTGTCATAGTCAGGGATTTGGGTGTCTTGAACACGGGACCCAAGTAATCAAGCCAGGTCTACTGGCGTTGTGAATGCTCCATCCCTAGCAGTACTCAAGATCAGGCTGGACAAAGCCTTGGGTGACATGGTTCAGTGTGAGGTGTCCCTTCCCACGGCAGGGGTGTTGGAACTAGATGATCTTAAGGTCCTTTCCAACCCTAACTATCCTATGATTCTATGATTCTCTTTGGTACAATGTTTGAGACAGTTATTTTTTTTTTTCCAATTTCACATACTTCTATCAGCATATAGTGATTCTATGTATATAAAGACATTTTTGTGAACATGTGAAGAACATAGGTAATATTTTTCTAGGACTCAATTCAGAGATGTAACATGATAATGGAGATGTGTTTTTCTTACACTAGGGAATAAAAGTTTTAATGTTTAATTGATTCCTACTTTATATGCATAAGAGTGAAAATAGTTTTGAAGTTATGATACATGAAATACCTATCAAAACATTTTCCTTTCAGGAAAATATGTATGTCTTCCCTTCAAATATGCATCAGTGTGCATCAGTCTTCCAAGAATACTTAGTCAATGCTACCACTAAGTGCTCCTCAGTGATCAAATGAGGGTTTGTCAGTTGTTGGTTTTCATACTGGTTGTTCTTAAAGTAGCTAAATAAACCAGTTCTTTTAGTGTTTCTTGATTGCTAATAATGCTGGACAGAATACTTTCATTTCACAGTGTCTTCTATAGATACTTTCAGTTTCAATTTATATGAATTTGCCTCAATCTGTAGCTTTATTCTATCATTTGAGACTCAATACTTAAAGCAATAACCATTTGAACAAAGCAGTTTTTTTTTCCTTTTTCACATCAAATGTATGCTAATTAATTAATGGCTCTTTTTAATTTCTTACTGGGGAACAACTGTTCTGTTTACTTTCCCTTCTTCCACCCTCTTAAACATTTCCCTTTACATGAACACTGGTTTATATAGTAAAATACTGTAATATAGGCACTGATTGCAATGAGAGGTCATGTATATACTGGAAAATTAATATGTATAATGAAAAATACCTGTAAATTAATACCATGTGCAGGGATTTTTAGAGTTCTAAGGATTTTGGTATGAGAGATGTGATAAGCAAGATCTAATATGGCAAATAAGGCAGAAAACAGTTCTCACGGCACCCAGAATATAGTGTGTCCTTGATACATGGCTTTTCAAGCCACTATAAAGTCATTAGTTTGGCTTTCCAAAGTGATACTTTTCAAAAATTATATGAACTATATCAACCACAACTGCCATATTTGTAAACTCTTTTTTTCTCTTTTCTTGTTGAAGAACTGAATTGTCAGGGGTGGGATTTGTTAAAACAGTTCCTTCTCAGACTTACTTCTTCGTTAGGGATTGTAGTGATAGGACAAGGGGTAATGGGTTAAAACTTAAAAGGGAAGTTTAAATTGGATATAAGGAGGAAGTTTTTTACTGTAAGGGTGGTGAGGCACTGGGATGGGTTGCCCAAGAAAGTTGTGAATGCTCCATCCCTGGTGGTGTTCAAGGCCAGGCTGGACAAATCCTCGGGTGACATGGTTTAGTGTGAGGTATCCCTGCCTATGGCAGGAGGGTTGGAACTAGATGACCTTAAGGTCCTTTCCAACCCTAACTATTCTATGTTTCTATGATTTCCTTTCTTTTTCCATAAATCCCATCTGACAATAAGCACATTACAGAATGTATATATTTCTAACTTGATATCATATATAGAGAAAGCAGAAATGTCATTCAACTACAATTTATCAGATGACAAAATAGGATTAAGTTTCTCAGAGATCCAATATACAAAAGAACAAACAAAAATATGAGACAAGGAGCTGAGAAGAATGCTCATAAAATAGACTGTATTTCTTTTTGAACCACAAAAGAATATTTAGGAAAAGATGTCCAAATACTTTAGACAGCAGCCTAAGTCGTATTTCACATAAATTTTAATAAATATTTTTTATATAAAGAAACTTTCTTTTTTTATAAAGTAATACTGTGTTTTGAAAAATTCTCCTGGTATTCTGGATTTGATATAAATTCTCTTGTTGCCCTATCTTGCCAATAAGTAGACTTCAGTATAACTAAATCTTGGATTGTGAGTTACAAAGTTTTGTTTGCATCAGCTCTCCTCTGAAACTGGTTTTGTTGGTTTGTTTTCTTTCCAGATATCCTGTTACCCCATCTTTCTCTGAATAGGATCTCATTGGTCAGTAGCAGAAATAAAGAAAAAAAAAAACAACATAAAAACCTGTCCCTTATTTCTTTGTGACCTGCTTCTTCCTCTCCTTTCATCCCATAAATGCACCCTGTATTATTTCACATACACAGTCTATAGCTCTACTATTATTTTATAAAACATCCATTTGCTTCTGAAGTCCCGTTGTATCCCCTGCATTCCCTTTTTGCCACCTCTCACCTGCTTCACTATTATTCTTCTTTGCTTTTCTGTCCTCAAAGTTCAAGTATGTGTTTACATCCTTTACCACTGGCTCCTCAAAACTTTAACTCTTCTTAGTACTCTAAACTTTATTAATTAATTATTATTGATATGTAATTAGGGATCCCGGGCCATCTGTCCTTGCTTCCACTCTTTTTTCCTGTGAATTTTTCTCAGCAGCTCCTTATCCATCCAAGGTGGTCTCATGGCCCTCCTGCTGCACTTCCTTCTAGTCGGGATGCAACACTTCTGAGCTTGTAGCAGGTGATCCTTGAATATTAACCAAGTGTCTGGGGCCCCCCTGCCCTCTAGGGCTATATCCCATGGAACCTTGCTAAGCAGGTTCCTGAAGAGGCCAAGTCTGCTTTCTTTAAGTCCAAGGCAGTGAGCTTGCTACACGCTCTGCTCACTGTCCTGAGGATCTCAAACTCGACTATCTCATGATCGCTGCAACAAAGGCTGCCCTCGAGTGTCACATTTCCAACCACCCCTTCCCTGTTGGTGAGCACGAGGTCAAGCATGGCACCCCTCCTTGTCGACTCCTCTGTTACTCGCAGAAGGAAGTTGTTCTCCCACCCAATAGAGAAACCTCCTGGATTGCTTGTGGTGGGCTGTACTGTTGCTCCAACAGATGTCAGGGTGGTTGAAGTCCCCCATGAGAACAAGGGCCTGCAAGTGTGAGGCTGTTCCTATCTGTCTGTAGAGTGTTTCATCCACAGATTCCTCTTGATCAGGCGGTCTGTAACAGATCCCCTCAATAATGTCCTCCATAGCTGTTCTCCCTTTAACCCTGATGCACAAACTCTCTGTTGGCTGCTCAAGTGTCCCCAAAGAGAGTACCATACTCTCCAGCCCATCTCTATCATAAACAGCAACTCCTCTTTCCCGCCTGCTGGGCCTGTCTTTTCTAAAGAGCCCGTAACCTTCCATTCCAACACTCCAGTCATAGGAGCTATCCCACCATGTTTCCGTGATGCATGTTCTATCATACCTCCATAGACACGCACACATCTCTAATTCCTCTTGTTTGTTCCCCATGCTATGGTCGTTTATACATAAAGGCATCTGAACCGAGCTCCAAATGAAGCCTGCTCATTGGCTAGAGCAGCTGGAATATCTCTGCATTTCTCCAAGCATTTATTAAAGGTGTTGGCAACTGACTGGGTGTGTTGGGATGGAATGATGCCCCCCTCCCCTCACACATCTAGTTTAAAGCATCCTTGACAATTCTGGCAAGCCTCCTACCAAAACCGCTCTTCCCCTTATTTGTCAGAACAGCTCCACCAGCCCCCAGCAGACCTGGCTTACTTACTTGGGTCCCGTGTTCAAGACACCCAAATCCCTGACTATGACACCACCCTTCTAACCATTTATTAACCTGGTCAATCCTCCTAGCCTTTTTAGGGTCCTCCCCTGTATCCTGGGGAATTGATGAAAAGACAATCTGAGCTCCAGAGCGCCTAACCACCTCTCCCAGGGCTCTGCAGTCCTTCTTTATGTTCTCCAGGCTACTGCTATCTATATCCCTAGCACCCACATGTATCACTAGAAGTGGGTAATAGTGGGACTTACTAGAGGAGGCAGCCTCTCTGCAACATCCCTGATCCGTGCCCCAGGTAGGCAACACACCTCCCTTGCGAGCCGGCCAGGCTGACAGATGAGCGCTTCTGTCCCTTTCAAGGCAGAGTCCCCTACTACTATGACCCAGTGCTTTTTCCTGGCAGCACCAGTAGAGATCTTCTGTACCAGCGCACCAGCCGACTGTTTCTGATGCAAGTGCATTTCCTCATCAGCCCCCTGCAGGACAGCAAAGTGGTTCTGGGTGGGGACAACAAATTTATGAGGCAGCCCCTTGCTTTTAATTGTCCTCTTCCTCCTTTTTTTTTTTTTTGTTGTTTTGTTTGTTTGTTTGATTTCTTTTTTTTTTCTTCCTGTTTCCCAGATTCCTGGGTTAATGGCCTCCTTCTTTCCTTCATGAGCTAGAGGGGTCGCTTGAGGCCCCTGCACAGTTTGGGCCTAGAACAAGCAGTCTGGCTTCCTCTCAGCTCCCCTGACACCTTTCAGCTACTGACAGCGTCCCGCAGCTCAGCCCCTGCTGCAGGAGGACCTCCATCAGGGAGCAGCGAGTGCAGCCCTGCCCATTCTGCACCGTTCCCTCACCAGACCAGTGCAGGCACTCTCTACACTCCGAGCTCTGCGCTGCAGCCTCCTCTCTTACCGGCTCTGTCTGGGTGCCTAGCCTGGCCACCGCCGGGGCAGCCAGGACAGAGCTCCCACACTGGGCCTTGGTCATACGGCGAGTGCTCACTATCCCGCTCACCGACTGGCGCAAACTGCTTCAACCCGCCCTGGTCTCTCGCGTTCCCTGGGGCAGGTTTTTAAGCAGTCACTGGCTGGTGCCTCTCCTCCTGGCTCCGCCCCTGTGAGTCAGCTGCCTCGTCAGCTGAGCTGCCGGCTCCTGAGCAAGTCCTGTCGAGGACTTAAGGCTCTCTGTGGCTTTCGCTGCTCTGAGTTCTGGCTCCTGGACGCTGAGTTTCCCCCTGCTCAGGTGTTGAAGGCGTCCTCCCTCCAGCTACTCACCTCAGCAATTCATGTTCAAATATACCTGCTGCTTTGCATTACATTCCATTCATGACCTAAGAATTTTAAAGGCTTTGCAGGGTGGAAATCACAGTATATATATATATATATATATATATATATTATATATATATTATATATATATTTATATACATGTATATGTTGAACTAGTTCTACAATTGCAGAGCCATTTACTTTTAAAACATAATCAAACTAAAATAGACTTTATGGCTACATATTGTCCTTTTCAACTTTTCCAAGAGGAAACTCTGTAGTTCATGGGGTTTTGAAGATCTGTCTTGTCTAGGCTTGGAAACTCTCCTCTCGAAGCATTGCATGGAACATTACTGTGATACTAGGGTTTCAGTATTGTAAAGGATGGATTTTTTGACAATGGGTACCTAGTGATTTTAGTACCACTGGAAGGAAGGTAAGATTGAAAGTGAACTCTTTGTCAATTAGTACATATAATGTTGTTAAAATGTAACGTATGGACTATCCTGAGGGAGTATTACACTGAAAAAAAAAGGTCCCTTCCACTCTTAACACTTAGTCACCTAGTGAACTATATTAACCATTAGATCTACCAGTTTTTAAAATACTCCTTATGAGGAGCAAGATTTTCTCAGGCTATGCATTAAAGACGAATAGAAATCAGTTTCAAAATGTTTGATCATGGTTTTTTTTTTTTCATGAAAGTAAAAAAGTATACCTTATCTTACTTTTGCCCCCTAAATTCTTTGAAATCCCTCTTGTGTCCTGTCCTGACATCCTTTCCCATATTATACACCTTCTTCAAGTAACTTAACAGAACAGTTGTGGCTTTAAACTTAAAAGTTCAACATAACTATAAGCTGGCAGTTGATATCTTCTCCTCAGGACTACCATAGAACTTCATAAATCTTCCAGATTCACACATTGCAAATGTTGAGCTCTGAGACTTGTGGATTTTATAGCTGCACATTTCTAGCTCATGGATTCATAACTAGATATTTGCAACTTAAAAATCTTATTTAAGAACTGTGACCTTAATATGTAAAGACTTTCATGCACTATAGTGACAGCAGAAAAACTTTGCTGATTACTGTGGATTCTAGCCTATTGCATTTCGCTCTAAAAATCTTAAAGCTGAGGAGGGAGTTTTATTGTTGAAGTTTCAGTGCAGTTAAATTATTTGTCTGGGATTTGTATATTATAAAAAATCGTATAATAGTTTTAAGATAGAAATGTCTATTGAACGTAGGCTTAGGTATAAGTAAATATAAACAGTATTAATTATGTTTATTTTTGTCCTGACTACTTGGTTACTATTGCTAACCAAAAATTATAACCATAAGAATTTCATAGTCAAATTAAATTGAGTTTTGGTATGCCATAGTATCTAGAAACTCGGAAGTATTTATGAGATACTATCAAAAGTAAAGAGCTAAAATAAATGTCAGTTGCAAAGAACTTCCTATTCACCATCTTAACCAAACAAGTAAAAAAATATAAAAAAAAGAAAAGACCACAAAAAAACCCCAAAAGCCCTGAATAAAACAGCTCCTTCAAAGAATTTAATAAATTTAATTCAGTGACTTTTGCATTTGTAAGAATCAAGTCATGGGTTCAAGATTTTGTCCATGTATTTGCCAAAGGATTTACTTTCTTTTTACAAAAGTTTCACTTTTCTGCCAGTGTTGCACTCAATGCATGTGTCCTGGTTTGAGCAGTAGCAGTCATTTTTTCTCCTTCTTGGTAGCTGGTGCAGTGTTGTGTTTTGACTTTCGAGCTGAGAACGGTTGCTGATAGCAAGTATGTTTTGAGTTACTGCTTGGGTGTTTGGTTTGTCCAAGGCCTTTTTCTGAGCTCATGCCCTGTAAGGGAGGAGGGGAGGCCGGGAGGAAGGAGAGACAGGACACCTGACCCAGGCTAGCCAAAGAGGTACTCCATACCATAGCACGTCATACCCAGGATGTAACTGGGAGAAAGCCAGAAGGGCTGGAGCACTGGAGGGATGGAGAAGGTATTGGTCGGCGCTCGGTCGGGCAGGGTGGGGTGAGTTATGGGTCCGTGGCTGGTGAGGTGTTGTATTCTCTTCACTTGTTATTGGCTTTATCACTATTATTTGTAGTATTAGTAGCAGTAATGATTTGTGTTATACCTTAGCAATTAAACCGTGCTCATCTCAACCCGTGGGGGCTACACTGTTTGGATTCTCCTTCCCAAATCTCCAGGGGTCGGGGGAGCAAGGGGGGGAGGAGTGAACGAGCTGTGCGGGTTTGGTTTTAAACCACGACAGCATGTTCTTTCCGAGTTTAGCTAAGGGTGGACTGGAGGCTATTTAGCCCCTGGATCTGGGCCAACAGTGAGTGCCTAACCATCTCATTTTCACTAAATACAAGTTTTCCTATATTTTAACATAAGAAAATGAATCTGCACTTAGGAGCTTCTAGAAAACAGCTCTGAAGATAGGAATTCCTATTCAACCCATGCTATTCTTAATGAATAAATAAAGGTAAGGGGAAAATGAAAGCATAGTCATGTCTTTGTGTTTTCCACAGTACATTAGAAGGAGAATGTTAATCACTGTGTCAAAAAACTGTTTGGTAATTTGTCGGAGAGTCTCTTAACTATGGGTTTTCCGATAAAGTAAGATATAAGCAAAAAAAGCTTGATAAGCCAAACTAGAATCAAACTCAACACCTTTTTGGGTTTTAAATAGCCTGGATCATGATGGAATTAGTTATAACCTAAAACTTCACTACCATAAACAAATCTTTTTCTAAGGTTAAGTCTTTCTCAAATCAGTGTTAAAACTGCCTTTCAGGAAACGGGGTCTAAAATGAAAATGTATGATAACTTTTATGAATAGAGGTAATTGGTTCTAATTCTTGCTTCTGATGTTTTAGATTGACAGGGTTTCAGCTACATAATATTGATAAACCAAGTAAGTGACAAAGTGTGTGTTTGTTAGGCAACAAAGTATGATCTTCATAAGGCTATGATATATGAGAGAAAAAAAGAAATTGCAAATGTTTAAGAAGTGTGTTAAAATGTGATTTGTATGTTTTTTGTTTTTTTTTTAGGATAATTCACTCAATTAGGGTTTGAAGGTAACTGCTATTGTTGTTGGACAACACTTGAAATACTTGGATACTTTCTTCTTTTCCTGGACAAAAGGGATAAAGAGATCAGCTGCATGCCAAGGTGAATTTCAATGCATTTTCAGATGGGTTATTTACTGCTATAGGTTTTCTTTGACAAGTATAATGCTTGGCATAAATTGAAGCAATTGTGCTGTATTATTCTCAGCATAACAGTTCTCTCAGTCTTTCAGCAGAAATTGGTTTTAGACATGAAGATGATCTTTGAATGAAGTGAACTGTGCTGAGACAATTAAAAAAAGAGTTTGGGTCAAGAGTTCTAATTGTCTTTTCATATTAATACAGTATTGCTTACTTTTGAATTAGCTAGTTTTTTTTTTTTTTTTTTAAATATTCCATATTTACAGATACAGTTCCTAAAACTTTGTTGCCATCTAACTCACTTAAAAGATTGTCTGAGAAATAAGCCTTTTAAAAGAAAGCATTTTCTCTAGGCCACCCTAAACATACTGAATAATTCATAGAAGCCATTGAAATAAACACAATAAAGAATGAAGCAGTTAAACAAATACACTTTTCTAAGCTCTGATTTTATATATTTAACTCTTTGTTCTATGTTCAAGATTTGGTTAACAGTGAGATGTGAAAGTAATGAGAGGGAAAAAAATGTACTTAGAGAATTTTTTTTTCATGTTAATTTAAAATATAGTAAAAAAATGAGGACAGAACCTTCAAATGTCTGAAAATTTTAGAAGACTAGCTTGTTAACTGGAAATATTTTAATCAAATCATAACGTGGTTTTGATGGTCTTCCTCTTCAGGGACTTTTGCTCTATGTGGTTTGCTATTTCCAAGTTCTGCAGGACTGGCTAGCCAGGACAGAGTTATGGCTGGGAAACAGAAGCAGCAAATGATGTTCTACATCTTCATGTTTCACTCTCTTCTCAATGGTCTATAGGCAAAATGGTGGAGTCATTAACCAGCTGCCTTTTAAGAGCCTAACTGAAGCAAGTAAGTGTCCTATAAAAGTCTGCTCGAAAAGAAGACAAACTGTTATCTTTAATACTTTCATATGAAACACATACAAACATAATTCAGAATGAATGTTCATCCATCCATCTATATATCATTTATCACAGAAGTTCTGACCATAAGGTTTGTTAAGCAATTTTCAAGATGAAATAACTTGCAGGCAACTTTGAAACAGATTTGAATAAAAACTAAACACCTGAGGATTAAATAAATTTTGGATTAGATTCTAGGGAAGTAATTACTGTGTATAATATTAGCTATGTACAAAATGCTTCTTGCCTTGTTTGAGGAAAGATACAATTCCCAACAGCCGTTAAAGTCTTTAAGACTCCCAGTAAGGACTCTATAGGTGATGTAAGCACTGTAATAGGTAAACACTCTCACCCAAAAAAATAAGTAAACAAACAAACAGAAACAAGCCAAACCCCAGCAGCTTCCCTCCCACCCCCAACCAGAATGTAGCTCTGTGAATTTTACTGTGCATACAGAATGTGTATTAGATTCCCAAAGTCTTTTCTCATTCTCTTAGTTTTCCCAGTTTCATATTTAGGAAAGAAATAATAGTAAAACAAAAACCAACAACAAACTCACCCTCCCAGTGTTTTACTGTGTTTCCAAAATAGATAAAGTTAAGCTCTTCGCTTTTTTGAAATAGAAGAAAATTCATAATTCTCCTTGAAATTATAACATTATCATTTTAAGCTGTTCAAAATTAGTACTAACATAGTTATTTATGTGAAATTTTCAGTTACAATAATGTCACCTCAGTATCTGCTCCTATATTCATTATTTGTTTTATTTTTTTTAATTGTTGATTAGTGCAGTGATTTACTAGCGTAGTGATATCAGATAATTATATGGATAAGTAGAAAAATGCTTTCCATCTTGATTTGTGTTACATAGCATGTTTAATAAAGTAATATTCTTGAGAAGAGACATGTTAATGCTGGAAAAAAAAATCAAGCCTGAACACCAAAGAAAACCTAAGATTTAAACTAAACCATCTTCCAAGTGAAAACATTGCAAATCATTTAGGATGGTGTCACATGTAGGGATGTTCTCAAGTTCTGTAGTTTTCTTTCTCTGAATAATACAAGTCACCTGTAGTTATTTTGCAACAGGCATCTCTTAATTTTAAATAATGGAAAAACATTATAAAAGTAATAATAATAACCAAACTCATTTGTATTTTTCTTTCAATTTTCAGAACTCACAATTGGAGCAGCAACAAATTAAGCAAAATGCTCAGTGTATTGATGAATGCATACATTAATATAATAATAATTTTCAAATTCTTCTGTTCAACTATAAACAGAACATGTGCTAGTTTTAAAAATGAGCATACTTTTCCCATACAAGATCTGCAGCTAAAATGCGTACCTGTTTTATTGCCGTGGACACTATAAATAGCCAGAGTTTTCTGTTGTGAACACAACCACTCATTGGAGCTGGACATGAGCTCAGAGATTCCATGCCTCTCTCTTATGCTGCTATAAAAATACTCAAAAGTGAAGGTACCCAATTAGGAATGGATCCACCAGAGCATAGTCCTCACCTTACCACACACAGAAGAAGACATGATAGGGAATGGGTCAGTTTGATAGTATAGAAACTCTTCAGGTTTTAACTATCAGTATGTAATTTCTGATCCAGCTACTGTGAAAAGAAGGTTTGAAACCAGATATAGGGACACTGATGAACCTGCTCTTGACATCCCTGGAAAGATTTCCTCTCTCACAAGCTCTTACATTTGCAAACACTTAGTTTTTTACAAGTGGTAAACATGGACAAAGAATGAGTTTAACACAAATGTTGCCAAAATCAGTCTTCAATATAGGAGGCTTAATGTGAGATAATGGTCCTTGAAAGTATTAAAATTGAGAATGGTGACCAAAGTAAAAGAGAGCAAAGTGATTACACCAAGAGTTTTCCAGATGATGTGGAAATAATTTCCTAAGTCTGAGTATGATTTTCTATAATGATCAAAATTTCCACTGATGGAAAACTTTTATTAGGAGTACTAAAGAGAGATGATCCATAAGAATATTTTAACGTACTGCTTCTGTTTAATTTCTTCTTTCATTTCCATGGGGAAAAATTTCTACCTCATTATAAGAGTTTATAATCTTAGTTTTATCGCTTATCATAGGCTAACAGGAATATTGTTGGCAAATCAGATTTTAGGAATGATGAACAGCTTCCAGAGCATATTTAGCATACCTTTGAGTGTTACTTCTTGGGCTTCATTCCAATATACACAAAATATCCCAACTCAGTCCAATTTGCTGCTTCCCATCTTCCAGGAATTTCTCTATTGGCTCCCAGAAACTTTCAAATGCTGGACTGGAAAAGAACACTTTGTAGTAGAGTTTGAATTTTATGCTTTATACCTACAAATTCACCATGGAGAAGGTAACTTCACTTGGGGGGCCCCAGCTTTGCACTTTGATCTTTTCTAAATGCAGCTATTAAGCAGTATATTTTTTTTTCTTGTCTTCATTGACTTGTGATCCTCATTTCCACTAAATACAAGCATCAACAGACAGTACCATAGGTACTGGAGTAAGTTTCACTATCTTTTAGAATTCTATATTTGTTTCTTTCTGATTAAACCCCTTCTGTTACTAGTACAAATCAAGTGTTAGAGTTTCCCTAGAAAAAATAACTTATTGAAAAACTGTTAGCTCAGAAAGACTATGAAGATTACATATTTAAGATTATTGTCTCTTAATTGTCTTTTAGATCCCAATACAGCCTTTGAAATGACAATAAGTGGCATTCATTTATTTTGCTTAGCATGTAATAGATACTTTCTGTTTACAGGTGCCATATCTGCCTTGTATATTTGCCACTGGATTAATATGTCTCCTGGCAATCTGTTTTATAAAAAAAATTATAACTTGAAACAAATATTTATTCTGAAATTCTAAGTTATTTAATGAATGACATGTGACATATCCTCTGCTCTTCCTTCAAAAATTATACTATGGCAAATAGTTTTGTAACTGAAAAATTATAGCTCCTTTATTTCAAGACATTTAAGTTGGGTTTCTTTTCAGATCATAGATTTGATTTTCTGAAAACAGAGCACAAAAAAGCTCAAGAGAAGAAATGAAATGGGTAAGATTATGTCTGTAATAACACATGACAGCCAGTTTTATTTGACAAGGTTATTCTGACTTCTTTTAAAAGTAGAATGAAAGTCAGTATTAAGTGGAAAATTTCCAGACAGATGTCTTTAATGCAGTTTATATCAGCTAGTGTTCTTGTGGTATAGACAATTACCTGAGTGAGTGTAATTAAATGCCATATTGGTATTTGGTTTTGTTTTGTTTTTTTTTCTAAAGGAGTTGCCACAACAAAAAATCCAACATGAAATTTCTTCTAAATTCAACTAAGATCTTGTGGTAGGAAAACAGATTTTTGTTATTGTTTTAGTGTTCAAAGTTCCTTTTTTTTTAATAAGATTCAGTAGATCAGATTAATGAAATTGTCACATACTGCATATGTCCAAAAGCAGTTGCTTGAGTGTAAAAACTCTACATCAGGCATGTGGTCGGTAACCTACTATCTCCCTCATGTCACCCTGCTTTCTGGTAAGCAAGTTTAGCTTTTGTACCTGGCTTCAAGGAGGTAGAAAGTGTAGGGTGAGGTTTTGTTTGTTTGTATATAAACAGTTTCTCCATCTAGCTCTAGAAAACAACATCTCAAAGTGTTCAGATGGTCAGATGAACTTTTGATCCTTTTCTGGTGTATATAATTATAAAGGGACTGAAAACATAGGGTAACTATAGTAAGAAAGGAATGTATCTTTATCTCTTCCCTTGCAACATAGATTATACATTACCTTAATTAGATTTGTCAAGACTTCACTGTTTTTATTGTTGCATTTTTGGTGTGGTGAATTTTGGGATAGCTGAACTGAGTACTTTGTAAATTTTGAAGCAATGTGATGCAATGGGGTTATACTGAGATTAATTCAGATGTTCTCACTTTAGAAATTTCAGTGTTCAAGTCTCTAGATTAACAGATAATTCGATTTAAAAAATGGATTTTTTTTGAGGGTTGAGATTTTGTTTTGTTTTGTTTTGTTTTGTTTTTTTAATTACCAAAATCAACTATAACTCTTTGGCACCTTTACTAATATATATTAATTTTCTGAATCTAAGTGCTTTAGCAGGAAAGCACAATGAATAATTTTATTGTTGTGCAGTTCTCAGCAGAGCCTCCTGTCTGCCCCACCAGTTTCCATCTGGTGCCCCAGTCTTATGCAGTCTCTGCAGACAAAGAGTTCCTAAGTACTGAAGTTCTGCTATTCAGGTGAAGAAATCTATAACGTGTGTAGAGAGGGTCACTATACATTTTGGAGGGCTTGAAAATGGTGCCTAGCTTTTTTTGTTATATTACGGCAGTGCAGGTAACAACATTTCTCATGTATAGATAACATTTCTGAAGAATATTCCATTGCTGCAAATCATGGACCCAAGTTTACATCAAAGATGGATATATTCTCTAAATGTAACTGACTTTCTGGGAAATTTCTTGAAAATGTTTCTGGCAATAAGTAGAGAATGATGAATTTTCTGTAGAACTAGAACTAATCTGAATAATTGTATATATCTGGGATATAATGCCCAAATTTTTTAAGAATCTGGGGTAGGGACTTATACAAGATTCCTTCTTTGCTTCTGGGGAAGAAAGATATGACTCAGAGAATTTTCATAATAATAATAATAAGCTTGCATCAGACTGAAGAAATACATTCCTGAAAGAAGAAAAGGATTTCAGACAAACACAGGTCCACAGAAGGGAAAAATACAACAAAAAATCCCAGCAAGTACCCTCAGAATATTCTGAGGATAGCCTCAGAAAAGGGGAAATTTTCAAGATTAGGAGATTCTTCTCTTCTGTTTAGTTTAAAAAAAGTCAATAAACTAGATGTCCAGGTATTGAGTGCATGCTCAACTGTTTGATTTATTTGGTTGTTATTTACAATGAAAAAGATTGAGAAACTTGAAGAAGTAGTTAGGTCTCGGCCAGTGCAGTTAGACACAAGAACATCAGAGAAGATTTTGTCTTGGAAAAGCTACTATGCTTGACCAGAAACCAAAATTTTCATGTTTTCTGAATAGAATTTGCCTTCAGTGACTCTTCATTGATTTCCATGTTTTTGTTTTGTTTTTTTTTTTTTTTTTATATGATGCATTTTCCTGTTTTCTTTGTTTTTGTTTTTAACTGAGTCAATTGCTTTCAAATACTCTTTCTTGAAGTAGAAAAACTTCAGGAGATACAAAAAAAAATTGCAGTGTTTTCAGACAGTATTCATCTTGCCCCTCATTTTAGACTTTGAGGGAGGCTTGCTAGTGCATACTTCTTGAATGTGATTAACCTGTAAAACAGTATTGACATCGAGGGTTCGTGAATCAAATAGCTTTTTTGGTTTTCAGATTCTGCTCATATCCATTTTATGAAAGTTCAAAATCAGCTATGTTTTAACATTGCAGTTTTCACATGGAATGTGTCATCCAATGATCTTTATAAATATTAATTTCTCAAATAATTCAAAATTCATATGAAATATATATTATGATATGCAGATGCTAATGTTTTTGTGCACTTATGTCATAAAAATCTAGTAAAGAGCATCCTTATGGAAAAGATTTAAGACAGAATATCAGGACATAATGTTATTGTTGGAAAAGAAAGAGTTATTTGGGAAAAGATTTTGGTTTCAGTACCTGCTGCAGTCTGTACCTAAAATCTTTATTTCCTGTGTGGGGATACAAGATAGGAAGTGATTTCTAGAACATTTGTGACCATTACAGCAAAGGAACAGTCATTTTCTAATTGTAAACCTAGTGTTGGCTACAACACTCTTCAGAAGAGAACATACAAAGGAAAGTCCATATTAAAAAATCATTAATACCAGGATATGGATAAATTAAAACACAGTAGGGTATAACACTCTTTCCAGAATCTTGCAGCAAATCTGGAAAGATCAGAGCATTATACAGAGCATGACTTACATAAAAGTATGCTTTTATTATCCAGAATCTCTGAAACTGAAAAATACCCACAGGTTTCCTTTTTTCTTTTTTTTTTGTCTCTCTCTCTGAATTTTCTGACAAGCGTGTCTGCCAGGCTTTCAAAACCAAGTTAATGCAAATCAGTGTTTTGGAGAAAATCTAATAACCAGAGGTGTCAATTATTTTATTAAAACTGCAAAGACTGTGTTGCATTTAGTGCATGTTATTAAGAGTGCATAGACTGGGAGGTATTTTGTATCCTTTCCTGTTGTTTTATAGACCTGGAAGTTGCACAGCAGTCCAATTCTTTTATTAATAACCATTTGAAAACAGCATCAAGAAATGCTGCCAGTACAGTTGCATTGGTATAATATGGGTCATATCATTTATGTAATCAAGTCCTTCAGGTGTATTAAGAAAAGGTATACTGATGGCTCTTATGTTAATTTCCTGGATTCTAGTGCTTGATCTAACTATATGTGTGCACAAATAATTGATGAGTAAATACTAAATCCCAAGTATATTAAAGTCAGATTGGGAAACTCTCAAAAGTTAGAGAATTTACAGTTGGAGCTACTACTACATGCTTAATTCAAACCAACAAGAGGTGTGGGACCTTTGCTGTAGCTACAAAGTAGGCTTGAAAGGAAACTATTAGCTTTATATTTGCCAAAACAAATTATTAACAGAATATTTCTAATAAATAACTTCATTAGAAACCTAAAGAAATAAACCAAATCTAGAAAATTAATTCTAAAGATATAACTAAACATTGGACTTGTAACTTTGAACTGTACTACAAGGTTAATTATTTGCAGTTGTAAATGTACTAATGTGGGCCACAGTCAGTCTGATTCAACCTAAGATAAGGATGGGATCTAAGATAAGGATGGGTTCTAAGATAAGTATGGTTGGCGTAATCCCACTGTAGGAAAAGAGTTCAGTGCCAGAAGAATTAAGAAAACTGGGTTTGGATTGTTTTTTTCTCCTTTTCTCAGCTAAGACTCTTCTAGCATTCAGTGTTTTCTTTGGAATTAAATCTGTATGCTATGTGGCAGCATTAGGAGGGTTGAACTGTTATGAAGCAGTGTGAAAACTACCTCAGTTCCCCTGACTTCAACGGATCATTTGTTTCTTCACTAAGTGCAGAAAAAAATGTTCAAGAATCCTCTACTATGCAGTGGCAGAAGGTGAGTAACAAATATATTTGCGTGCAGATTCTTCACACTTTTTGTAACTAAAAGAAATAAATCAAGTAATGGTTAAAATTCAGTATTAATAAACTGAAGTTGTTCTGTTCCTGTATCTAGTTACCTATCTTCAGATTTCTCTTTTGCACAACAGACAGTGTCTTTCTGTTGTTTCCATCAGTAAAAGTCTGTTTCTTCAAAGAGATGAGAACTATGTTTATCTGCTTGCTTCTTAATTATGCCTTATTATCAAAATACTTCACTTTTAATAACATACTCTCCTTTGTAATTAGATTATATCTTGGATTACATAGGAGTTTTCCCTTGAGGTTTTATTTTTATTTAATTTCCCTGTATAATTAAATATTTCTATTTTTTATTACGCAGCTCCAGTCTTTACTGGAGGTAGCTGATGCCCAGTATGCGGGAATGGTAAGAAGAGAGGATTTTTTGGTCACATTTTTGTGATTTTAATTTGCAATTCCAATGCATTCATTTTATTAAATGTTTATTATCACATCATAAATTCATTTCTGTGCATTTATTTTAGAAAATAGTATTTTTATTATTGATGATCTCTGTCTTACTAACAGAAAGGCAGTAATTGGAAAATCTCTTTTTTTTTTTGGAAGAAAAAAATAAATGCAGAAATTTGTCATTGTATATCCAAAAAAAGAACTGTATTTTCCACAGATATGACAGTCACAGCTCATACCTGAAAAGTAAAAAAAAAAAGTAATTAAATGTTCTGGATAAAAACAGTATCATTTTTTTTTTGCTTTTTTGTGTGTGTAAATTTTAGATAAATTGTTTCTGTATTGCTTAATTCAATAAATTTCCAGGCCACTTTCAACTAAGTGAAAGGAACAGTGTGTAGTGTTTGATTTTATTAGAGGTAATTAGCTGCATTAATTTATAATTTTACATCTAAAGATTTGATAAAGTTTGTTGTGTTGCTACTTTTTGATAATATTTTAAGATCTTTCATTTTAAATAGACAAGGCATTACTTGAGTCCATTGTTTGCTTAATTGAATACTTTTGAATGAAGAATTGGGAAACATGGAAATACTTTTAATGAGAAATGGTGAATTGAAATAATCGGTACCAAAATGAGATGGCCTTAAACTGCTGGAGGGCATGTTGTGACTCTGTTATTGTGTATTTATTTATTTATTTAAAAATGGCACCTGTTACCAGAAACTATGCTGAAAGAGTTATATGTTGTGTTATTTACAAAGATCTGTGCAAAGTGACATGGTGTGATTTTTTTAATATATATTCTTAATACAGGCTAGAGACTTAGATGTGACTAGAGTGTTTTCTTAATATGAAAGTACGCTGCTGCAACAGTAAAAAAAAAACACCTCAACTCAATCCAAATCAAACCAAAAACTATAAAAAATAGTTGTATTGGCTGAGATGGGTGAATTCAGTGTTGTCGTAAGTACAAAATCAAACAAGGCAAATAGCCCCCCTCTCCCCTTACCAAAGGTTATGTGAAACCCCAGAAAAACAGGAGTATTACTTTTTCTAGAAAGAATCTGCACTAGAGCAGATACACTTGGAAGTATTTTAGAGATACTACTGAGAATTGCTGCCATGAAATCTAAATATTAATTACAAGGATTGTTAATCTTGTTTTACATGTTCATGGCTTTCACAGTCATGCAAGATATTTCTGGACCAAAATGAATGTAGGTTTTATTTGCATTCACATGGTCAAATGACTTCTGAAAGTGTGAAACAGAATAAGATCAGGCATTTTCTTATTGGACTAACAGAATATATTTAGGGAGACTATAAAAATTGCATCAATGTCTGATGAATTCAGATTCCGAGATGTATGTGTACCATCATCACTGATCTTTAAAACCATAGGCTATTTTATAATTTTTTCTTCAGATATGCAATGTTACTGCTGATAGAGATAAGATGAAATAGCTTTCAGGAAATACCTAGTTCTAGAAAGTCACACTGTGCTGCTTTTTCTATGTTGAGTATTAAATATGCCTGTTCACAGGAAAAAAAAGAAGAGAAATCTAGTTTAATCTATAAATTAATGTTGAATGCACTGAAGGGTTTGCTGTTGTGTTTGTTTTTTTAATAGGATGGAAGACCAGAGCTTTTCTTTATTCAGACATTATGGGATGCATCATTTATAGCTCCTATTCCACAATTGCACCAAAGTATATGCAAACAGATAAATATGAAGGAAACGAGTAAAAGCAAAGACATGTTTATTTATAGTTTTTTGGCCATTTAGACATTGATACTTATCATGTCTGCATACTGTTTTGGTAATGGCATATTTGATTTTTAGAGCAGAGTCGTAATTGGCCTCCCTGTATTTTATCTGTAACTCCTTCTGTATAGCTTGAGACACCCATGACTAGTCATATTAATCACTGCTACCCCAGAGAAAGTATTGGGTTTTTTTTAAGACTGTGAAGAAAACTATTTAAGTATGTTAAAATATCCAGGAGACTTAATTTATGGGGTGGTGTTTTGTTGGGTTTTTTTCATGTTGCATAGAAGGTACAATTATGAAATAGAAAAAAGCATAACTTTTATTTTTTTTGGTATTACCTCTCTTTTAGACATACTAGAAAGCATAACTTTTAGTATCTGTGGTATTGTCTCTCTTTTAGGCATATTAGAAAGCAGTATCATTTTATTCTCATATCCTAATTTTCATCAACAGCAATATCATCTTTTTTTTTTCTTGTAATGAAATGTGTGGAATACTTAAAATCTTTACAATTTGTTCTGCTATGTGTAGAGTAAGCCCATGTCTTTGTCTTGCAGCAGAGATAAGGGTTCAGGTGGACAATCCTAGCACCAGGAAACATGACATTTGCAAGTTGTTGCTCACTGAAGGAAAAATTCCACCATTTGTTTGTCCTGGGCTTGGGCTCTTCCCCTGCTGTCTGCCATAGACCTCTCCCAGAAATGGGGTACTAGGTGAGATGTGTCATTGTCTGAACCAGTAGCATCATCCATACTTACATGCACTATAAATAACATTTGAATAGAATTCTTTTAGGTTAATTTGTGTATAATAGTACAAAGTGTTTAAACCAATGAACTGAATAATCGAATTTAGTATGAAGTGGCTGTAAAAAGTTAGTAGCTGATCTTTCTGTATTGATCAGTGGACCCAAGTAATCTCGTTTTGGTCTGTATACTGAAAGGGTGAGCCTGGGACAGATCTTCAGGCTTTTGGTGGAGAGAAGCAGTGGGAGAAACTCACACTTCAGCAACAACCTTGGTTTACTTTATGGTTCTTTTAGCAATGTTGTTACAATATGGGTGTCTTTGTAAAATACAGGTTGAGCATCTCAGTGGTGCAGCAGAAACATTTGGCAATCTTTTAAAACTGCATCTTTTTACAATTTGTTTGTTTAACCATTACTATTTGCATCAAGTACAGTGTCTGTCCCAAAATCTGCCACTGCTATTCTTTTATGTGTTTCACACTGGTTGCAGGCCTACAGGTTCTTGAAGGAAGTCTGTGCCCCATGTCTGAAAGCCATCTGGTTCTTATTTATGTTTTTTCTTTGAAAACTAAAGCCTATATATATTGATTAGAGCTTGCAGCAGTGTTTCTCCTTCATACATCTGCAAAAAGCTTTAATGAACTGCTCTCCTGAGCACAGGGATTAGACCAAAAGACTTACAGAGGTCCTTTCCAACCTCAGCCATTCTGTGAGTCTGCAAATGAATAAAACCATGTAGCATGCAAGGATTTTCTATTGTGACAATGAATATACAATCACATATATGACCTCAATCTGCACTAAATTAGGCATCTGTTTAAATCCAAAAGGCAAATTCATGTCATCTGATATGCAATGATAATGTTTGTTCCAGCCTAAAGTGTAATGGCTTAGGTGCAGCTCCCCAGAAAAAGGGATTCTTTTGCAACCCAGGATGAGTTGCAGTACTTCTTTAGTTTTATTAATAACCAAAACATATTAAACCACTATAGTTGGGCTGATGAAAAAAAAAAAATCTTAATTAAAGTCTTCAGGTTTTGAACATAGCACATATTTCCTGTACACATTGATGGCAGGGACATGAAGATCTGAAACAATGGACAAAGATTAATAATATTAATTTCTGAAGGAAGTAAGCAGATATTTCTGAGGATTGATGACCAGAAACACTGTTTCTTAAAAGAGAAAAGGTATTAGTGATGATTGAAAATTATATATGAACTAGAAATATAATACCAAACTTTTATGATTAAAAAAACACCTAATATGTGGGATTGACAGCACCCTCATGAAGCTTGCAGACACCACCAAGATGTGTGGTGGATTGACATGCTGGAGGGAAAAGATGCCATCCAGAGAGACCTTGACAGGCTTGAGAGTGGGCCAGTGTAAACCTCATGAAGTTTAAGGCCAAGTGCAAGGTCCTGAACCTGGGTCAGGGCAACCCCAAACACGAACACAGGCTGGGCAGAGAATGAACTCAGAGCAGCCCTGAGGAGGACTGTTGGGGATGTTGGTTGACAAGAAGCTCAACATGAGCCAGCAATGTGTGCTTGCAGTCCAGAAAGCCAACTATATGCTGGGCTGCACCACCAGCAGAGTGACCAACAGGTCAAGGGAGATGATTCTGCCCCTCTACTATGCTCTAGGAGAACCCACCTGCAGTACTGCATCCAGCTCTGGGGGCCCCAACACAAGAGGGCTGGGGACCTGCTTGAGTGACTCCAGAGAAGGCCACAGAGATGATCAGCAGGCTGGTGCACCTCCCATATGAAGACAGGCTGAGAGAGTTGGGCTTGTTCTGCCTGGAGAAGACTCGGGAGACCTTACAGCAGCCTTTCAGTAACTAAAGGGTGGCTGCAGAAAATCTGGCGAGGAACTTTTTACAAGGGCCTGTAGTGACAGGACAAGTGGGAATGGCTTTAAACTGGCAGAGGGGAGATTTAGATTAGATTTTAGGGAAAAGATCTTTACTGTGAGGGTGGTGAGACACTGACACAAGTTGCCCAGAAATGTGGATGCCTCATCCCTGGAGACATTCAAGGTGAGATTAGACGCACTTCTGTGCAACCTGATCTATTTGAAGATGTCCCTGCTCACTGCAGAGGGGTTGAACTAGATGAGCTTTGAAGGTCCCTTCCAACCCAAACTATTCTATGATTCAGTGAAAGTCTACATGTGCTTCTGGATGATCTACATATGCTTTTGCATGAGACTTCAGACAATGTTGAATAAGGACGAATATCTTAATAAGAGGCAGAGGTATTCTAATAATTCTTAATTCTACTTCTCAACTTGAACATGTGTTTTCTGCTTTTGTTCTGGATTTTTCTAAGCTCATACCCCTTTCCATCTTTTAGCTATATCTTTAAAATTTTCTCACTGCTTCCAGAAAGTGAGCAGAAGAATTTTCTCACTCCTCATACTCATTGATTTCCTTTTTCTCTGTGTTCATGGTAGACAGCTTTACCCTCAGTTGTGCCTTTTTTTCCTGTACTGATGCATGTCCACATTCTCATTATTTCTTCTACATTTCTGAAACACCTTCTTACAATTTATCACCATTTTATTTCTCAAGAACTACTGTAATATTTTCATTTTCTTTTCAATCCGACTTCCAAAGCATTTTCCCTGTCCCTATATATAGCCCAAACAAGGTGAGGGGAAATTCCTTGTATATAAAATAATGTTAATGTAGTTGTAATGCAAGTAACAGTGAAAACAATGCATGTCCATTTCTCAAGTGCGTTGAACAGAATGAGGTGAAAGAATTTTCTGCCTATCAAGTTTGTAATGCAGCCTGAGACATTCATGGTTCTCAAGGTAACTATGTAGCTCAACTTTCAGTTTAAAATAAACTGTCCAGTTCCATTGGAGCTACTTCTCAGAAATGGACAAACTTTGAAAAAGAAGATAGTTTGCATTTGAACAGTTCAGGGAATCTAATGTCCATCACTTTTTCTAGGTAACTTGTTCAAGTAGGTTTTATAGAATGTATTTGACTTACATGTGCTTATCAGAAGAAAGACTGAGGCATGTATCCTAATGAAATAAGTGATTAAAAAAAAAGTGATAATAGTGTGCATTTATCTTCAGTAGATACACTGTATTTTCTATCCTACAATTTCCAGTTTGAACTGTTACCAGTTTGTGCTGCTCTGCACTAGTGTACAGCCATCAGTGCCATTTAGCAGTGTCATTGAGGGAATCTGCACAAGATAGTCTTATTTTCTCCACAGACCTAACGAATATGGGCATGTGCCTAGTAGTGCATTGTACTGCTTGGACACTTATATTGTATTCTGCTATGTAATGCATCCTTATCTACTAAAAGTATTTTAATTTCTGCCTACAAAGACATTTGTATATTCAAGGGGAAATAATTTGCAAATTTGCTTTGTTATTAAAAGAGAAAAAAAAAGGTGAGAAGATTGAAAGATTGGCATTTTAAAGTCTCTGACTGCAAGAAGTGTTTTGACTTCTCAGACAATATTTGTGACTATACTCCATACAGCCCCTCATGCTTACTGTTATCCAAGGTATGTGGAGAGACCAATGGAACACAGCTTTTCCAGACTCATCCCAGTGAAGATGCAGAGGGAGATAACATCACTTAACTTCTCACAGAAAATCATGGTGTAATCTTTAAAACACACACACACACACACAAACAAATCTTGCATGGCTTCCCTAGTTCATCCAGCTGAAGTCAACTGCACTAGCTTACATGGGCACATGTTCTCCCATGATCTATTATTGTGCTGGCTCCCCAGCAGCCCATTGACCAGTCTGACAAGGAATGGGATAACGCTGCCTGTGGGGGTTTGTTCTATCTGGAGACACCTCTACATTATTACTCACTTATACTCTTTTCCCTGCCATATTACATGCTCTGTTGACTTACATTATGCTAATTGGCATTTTCTCATCTTTTGCAGTAACTATACCTTAAAACTATTGAAACAATGCCTCAATGCTCAGGAATATTTGGAACATTAATCCAGCATTAAAGGCTGCTTTTTTTTCATACTAGTATTTAAGGAAAGTGGAAAATATGATTAATGAAAAGAAGAAAGGCTCTGGATTTTTATGACCTTTCTGAGGTCACACAGACTTTGTACTTATTTCCAACCTGTACTCCCTGGCAAGTACTGCATTTCAGAAAAAAAAAGAGAATTGGTTTGTGTTTCTGTCAAGCAGTTTGTAAGTCTTGAAGTCTGCCCAAAGAACACCAGTTTAGAACAGACTATATTTTCCACCACAGCAATAATTCAGGTTTGGATATTTCTCTTTACTTACGGAAGTACTTCTGTCTTTTTGTCCTGCAGTTGTACACATGACTTTTTGCTGTCACTGGGAAGCTGCAGAAAACCAGTATGCTCAACTGAGGGAAAAATATAGCTCTAAGTAGTCTGATCATAAAGATACAGAGACAAAGGAACTGGTTTAAAAACTGTCTCTTCAAAGCTCAGATGCTCTCCTTAGGCAGAATAACGTTATTATCCTCCACAGGGGGTCCACACCCAGAATCTTCTATTGTGAAATATGTTTCAAGACAGAAAGAAGGAATTCCTCTTTTTGCTGACTAGCTTTTCTGCTACTCTATTTCTCTCTCCATAAAGTGCTATCAGGCAGCTGTCTTCTGTTGAAAATCATTATTTTTAATAGAGGAAAGAAATCAAGATCAGGCCCAAAGTGACTGCATCAGATGCCTCCAGAGACGAGACACAGAAGTGCAATAGTTTTGGAGATCTAATTTTTAGCTCAGGTGCCTATATTTCATCTAAATCACATATACTATTTTTGAACCTGTAAATCGAGGATAATGGAGCTGCTAACATTACAGAGGAACTATGTGATTAAATCATTAAGCCTTATTAGATGCTCAAATGTAATGAGAAGCCATAAATGTTTATATGGATTTTAGAATGAAGGCTGGAGTTTTGAGTTTTTATGCTGTTACTAGGAGTATTTCATATTTCCTCTGGAATTTTAGGCCTGTTGATTAAATTATTCAGGGCTTCGGTATTTCTGTTCAAAAAAAGGAAATAATTTTCATCCATTTGGTGGAGTAGCAATTATTTTTATTTTTTGAAAATCACATTGAAATTCTTAAATAGAAAATAGCACTAATAAATACAGTACTTCATAGTATTGCAGAATGGTTTGGGATGGAAGGAACCTTAAAGATCATCTAGTTCCAACACCGTACCTTAGGCAGGGACACCTTCCACTAGACCAGATTTCTTAAAGCCCTGTCCTGCCTGGCCTTCAACACTTCCAGGGATGGGACAGCCACAGCTTCTCTGGGCAACCTGTGCCAGTGTCTCACCACCCTCATAGTGAGGTATTTCTTCCTAATATCTCATCTAAATCTACCTTCTACTTATTTAACTACCTCTCCAAAGTAAATATGTTCCAAAGGAATCAAACCACTAGATAAACATGCATTGAACACCCAGTCTATAGATGGCAAGATCAAAACACTTGTTATGGAAATAACGTTCCCTTCAGCTGAACACATGTAAACCTGAAACTACAGGTTTGGAGTATCATTAAAGCAATGTTTTAATCCAAATTAGGATTTGATTTAAATCCTCTCATTTCACTTCCTAGATTGCACCCTAGGCAATTCCTTACCCTTACTGCCAAATGTTTTCTAGGTTTATCTTTTAGAAAGAAAAATTACAGAACAGCAGTGGAAATGACAGGAAAAATGTAAGTGCTTGTATTCCACAACATGTACAAAAAAGAAGAAAAATCTTGTCATAAAAAAGTCCTCAAAACACCGTGGGTGGAAATCAAATATAAAAAGAGTAATCCCACAGCATTTTAAATATTTTATAAAGAAATATAATTTGTATTCTGGCACATAAAGCTATATCATTGCAGTAAAATTACACACCGCAAGAATGTTTATATAAAAAAATCAGATCAGAAAACAGTGTGATTAGTCATAACAGGATGCAATATAACCAGTTATCTGATCATCTAGGAAAAGCTTCTGTATTTTCATCTATAGAAAAATCTCCTTCCTTAGAATAAGACAATACAATACTCTCATATTACTGTAAAAATTATAGTAAAGTCCTTTAATAACCTTAATTTTGCAGGAAACAAAAAAGAGGATTTTGAAAGCATGACAAGCAAAGCTCTGAATGATAAAGTTTTCTTTCTGCAAAACTTCCACTCTTGACAGGGGCAGGATCATAATAAACCAATTGGGGTAATTAATTTCCTGGTACTTTTGTGGATTATGAGTGCAGCGTAAGTAGGTCATTAAATGGCACCCCTACTTCAAAGAGATTGAGGGGCTTGTCTGCTTTCGTGGTTTTGCCATTACTATTTGGGATCAAGGTGTGGATCTGGATGGAGTTGGTTTTTAGCTCTTGGGAGAAGAGCCTCTAACCTTATACAGAGTCTCTTAGACTCAGAGTAACAATGGGAGTTTTGGTTAGTGCAGAATATATGATATGCCCCTCATGCAAACCCTGTGCCTCACTTTACTAGGCTTCTCTGATATCAGTGGCAGTGAAGATCTGTGTGTTTAAATTCCTACTCTTGTCATTGTCTCAGAGTGTATCGCTCAACATTTTGTCAATAAATTTAGATATGAATTTGAAGTAGTCTATCATTGTAATTAGCTCTGTGTTTGTATAACACCCAGCATGACTAGAGCCCAAATCTCAGCACGATGTGGGAGTTAACAAAATATAAATAATTAATGCATATCGGAAAGATCATAGTATTAAGTTCAAGCCAAAAAAAAGGGCACCTCTTTCTTATGAATAGTTTTCCATTTCCTGTTTGTTCAGAGAAGATACTAGGCTTATATTTTAGTCATGCTGAAGGATTCAGACTGATTTAGAATAGATTTGCTTTAAAGCAAGCAGACAGTGTCTATATTATGAGTTCTGTATTTTTTTTTACAGCTCCATTCCTGCACAGCACATACTCATCAATCATATCGGGAAGCTGACTTATATTCTCCACACTTTGCCACTAACTGGATTACAGAGCTGGAAATCTTACTCAAAGTTTAAAATGTGATAAAAGTAATCAAATTGTTCTAGTCAAATTCTAACTGTGGTGAATAGATGGCACTAATTACCTTTTCTTATTATGCTACAAATGTAGTTTACTCCATCTTTATTCATGAAGTAGTATCATATAGCCCACCAAGGGGACTGCAGCAGTATGTAATATCAGCATATTTGTTTTCTTGTTCTTATTTTTCCTCTTCATCAGTATTCTGGAGGTGTGGTTTTAGACTGCAATGTGGGACTTTCTCATGTCTTGGTGTAATTACTGCACCCTGCAGATTTCTGAAGTTGAATTTATAGAAAAGAACTCAAAGAACTCCAGTAATAAAAATAGGTGGCAGATTTACTGGTGGCAGTTAGTTGTCTTTTTTCCCTTTACCATTTTTAGAAGAGTCTGAGGGTACACAAGTGACATTCATAATGCAAAGGTAATTGATCTGAATTTGGGCTTAGGATGTTGTAAAATGACACTAAACAAAGTTAAGTTTGCTTTATGTAGGAGCTACCAAGCTTGGAAAAATGAAATCTACTAATTCACAGATATCAGAATATCTCTGGCTCAGATGCCATTCTGTAAACTCTATTTTTTTGCATAGCCTATTGTTGAAATGGTTTGGTTTTGTTTTGGATTTGACTACAAAACAGACAAGTAAAAAGGATTCTAGCTGTTTCCTTCCATCTTCTGTTCGGATAACCTTGCTTTCTTAGGAACAAGATTCCAGACAAAAATGTCTTGAAAAATCATTGTCTTCCTGCAGCTGAAGGATTTTTTTTAAGGAAAGCTTACAAAAAAAATGAATCTTCAGTGCAATTTCATTATCGGCTTTGTTTCCAGACTTGCATTTTATTTGGTTTTTTCTGCAGTATCAAAAGGTAACAAGTGCCTATGTTTTGAATGTACTGCTGAAACTATTTTTCCTAGATTTAGGAAGAAAATGAGAGAAGATGACAGAAAGGATTATGCACCTTTCCTCTCTCCTGAAAAGCTGACAGAATTCCTGCTTATGGCCCCTGAACATATTGTACTTACTGTTGGATAATTCCTCAGGTAAAAAGGTTAGGAAATACAACTTTGTGTAAAGACTGTTTCATCTAAGCATGTTACCCCTATAACTGCACTGTCATGGGGGCACAAAGTGATTCAGGGAGTTTGCACCATAACCTTTCTCCCATCCTCCTATGGAAAGCAGACAGCTTTAGTGGGGAAAGTCAATCTACAAGATCAGACTATTGGATTAATTCAGAACTTGATTTTCAGGCAACTAACGTTTTAAAGCTAGCAAAGGATAACAAAGTTCAGTGTTTCTCCTTTTATTTTTAAAAATAAGAAAATACAAAACTCCAGTATTTTATGTATAAATCCAGAACTATACTGGAGGCTTCCAGCTAACTACCATTAGCCATTTCAAGGTGACTGCTCATGTCCTATTTTACATTACTGTTTATCCTTTTTCTGCCTAATGAACAAGGAAGAAAAGAAACAAATTCAGCTTCCACATGAAATCTCAACTCTATTTCTAAGCAATTAAGCCAGAAAACAAATTTAAATTAAAATTTTAAAATAAAACTCCACACTGAAAAAGCAAGACATAACTTTGACCAATACTATGTGATTTGTGCCAGCTTCTGAGTGATATTATCCAAGATACACTTTTTATGTTTGTATATTTTGTTAAATGGCACTCAAGGAAGAAAACATATGTGAAAGTTAATTCCTATCTGAATAACAGCTACCTGCTTGTTGCATATAGGCTTTGGGTCCAGTTAGTACTACAACAGGTACAAGGCACAGATCCTATCAGTTTCTCTGGAAATTTCTCTTGAGACTTCGTTGCTTATGTTTGGAAAAGTCCAACCATTAGCAGACTTCGCTGTGGTACTTTTGTGTTTTCGAAGTCCCAGACTCTGGTGACAGTATTGAAAAGATAAATAACTTTCTTTGCAGATTGGAGAAGATGTGAATGAGAATTTTAGGGCAAAACTGTGATGGAAAACACTTCAGTTGAATCTGAAGTGTCAGTTCCCTCTGATACTACCTTCTTCTACCTGAAGACAAAAACCTGGTCAGGCTGACACAACCCAATGGATTCTGAGTTCTTGATCTTGAGCTACCTTTGCTGATAACTGCTCAATGACAATCAAGAATATTTTAAAGAAAAAACATCTTAGATTTCTTTACAAACCCAGTGTACAAACTGTTCCAGCTACTGCTGAAATGCAAAATAGTACATTTTGAATATATTTCCAGAATAGCTAAAAATGAACTCAAATAATCCTATACAGTCATTGTTCTGTTCTCTAATAAGAATTCTCTTCCATATTCCATTTTTCAGAGGTTATATACTAGATGTATAAGGCATAATATCTAGGTTTTATTGGTCTAATACAAAAACAACACAGTACAAGCAGAATGATCACCATCTAAGGGTAAATCTACCAATTATTGCTATTAATGTAATGTTAAAAATGTCTGGAAAGTGGATCATGACTCTGACAGTGATGTAAACTTTTATCAAGGAAGGCAGGCAGTGCACTAGAAGAAGACTTTACAATTGACAATGTGAATAGAAATGCAAATTTGACTGGAATGGTAAAGATAGCATTAATTGAAATCAAACATACTGTTGCACATGCAGAAGTAGCTTTTAATTTCTTAAAAAGTGTTTGCAATTTGGGGTCTGCCTAAGAACAGTATTATTTGAAATAATTCTATTATAGTTTCTCAGTGTGAAGAACTTGAAACTGTTGTTGCTAATGTCTGGGAAAATATCAAAAATAACAGAGAAAGAACCACTGAAATCACAAATGCCTTTCAGAGTGTCAGCAATAGTACTTCAAAAGTCTGACTGCTAGAGGAAGGCAATGTTGATTTCTAAGACTCAGTAATCATTAAATACATGTACCCTAAATTGAAAATCCTCACAACTTTTGTCATTATTCCCAAGTACTTTCATTTCTCTTGAGCAAACAATTTAAGATTCAGTTAGGATGGCATATTTTCTGTGGTTTGCCTTCAAGGGAATATCAGCATTTCTAATAGTTGTTGTCCTGGATTCAGCAGTTGCAGTCATTTTTTCTCCTTCTTGGTAGCTGGTGCAGTGCTGTGTTTTGACTTTTGGCATAGGAACGGTGCTGATAGCACTTACGTTTGTAGTTACTGCTCAAATGTTTACTCTGGTCAAGGACTTTGTGAGTCTCATGCTCTGTCAGGGAAGGAGGAGAGGCCAGGAGGAAGCAGAGACAGGACACCTGATCCAAACTAGCCAAAGAAGTATTCCATACCACAGCATGTCATGCCCGGGGAGGTAACTGGGAGTTCGCTGGAAGGGCTCTGGCTGGGTCTCTTCGGGTCAGGCTCATTTCGGCAGGTGGTATCGTATTCTCTCCCCTTGTTTATTTCCTCTATCTTTATTTTTATTGGTGGTAGCAGTAGTGATTTGTGTTATACCTTAGTTACTGGACTGCTCTTATCTCAACCCATGGGAGTTACATTCCTTCGATTCTCCTTCCCATCCCTCTGGGAGTGGGGATGGGGAGGGGGGGCATGAGAGAGAAATTGTGGTTGGGTTTTAAACCACGACAGTTGTTAAGAACTACACAACTGTAGTAGGCAACTGAATGCTTGATTACTTTTAAGACAAGAATGGAGCTGCATTTGGATTATATAGGTATACATATATACAAAAAAATTTATATTTTATATATACATTAAAAATATACTACAGTGACATCTGTTGTACTGTGGCAGTTTATCAAGCCTTTGTACCTGATAGTGTAAACCTTCACTTCTTTGAAACATCACTAAATCTAGAAACTAACAGAGAAAAAAAAAGATTGTAGCCAATTTCTCAGCTTGTAAACTACACAAAACTCCACAGCAAACCCCCAGAGTTATTGCCGCTTAATCTTAAATAGTTTTTTTAATAAAATGTTACTGTTTTTTCTCATTTCCAAAAGAATTTTTATGTTACTTTATTTATTTAATTTTCTGCATGCATACAGCACTACTGAGGATAATGACAGTATGATTGTCTTCATATTACACAGTTTGAAGGATCTTGACATATTTTTCTTGTTGTTGGTTTGTTGGTTTTATTTTTATAGGGGGAGGTATATTAGGACAGTGTTACACTGTTAAGTGTTATTACTCAAGTTCTTTAGGGACTCTTAAGGTAAGTTGATTTATTTTGGATTGCTAGTAGTATTTCAGTGAATTAATAGTATTTGCATTTGTCACAGTGTCCTAAATATTGTGTATTTTTGGACTGTTTTTCTAATGGTCTTGAATTTGGTGAATTTTATGATATGATGCATTTGTTGAAAGAAATTAGAGCAAAGACTGGACATCATTACTTTGTCATCATGACAACTCAACTGAAAGCACACCAAGACAGAAAAAATGAGCAGAGTTGTCAACTCAGTGGTAAAGAGTGGTGTCCAAATCTGACTTCTTCTTTTGATTTGTACAAACCTAATTAATAATGCCAGATGAGACCTCTTACTCTTAAAAAAAATTACCTTATAGAAAACTATGAGGATTGCTGGAGGTTTGAAGATCTGATAGAAATCTAGATAAGAAACATCTGTGTGAAAGATATTTTGCATTAACAGATTTAAAAACAGATTCTAGATGTCTCATAGCTTTGTATTAGACTGTGGACGAATGTCCATTTTAAGTCATACTTCTATAAATTTCTTAAAACATTTAATATTCTTTCTAGTCAGTATTATCTGAATGCAGCAGAAAGAGAAATATTTTTCCCAAGGTAAATGGAGTTGCAGAAAATTTAAATATATTACTATTAAATTGAAAAATAATTTCACTTTAAAAGACTTAATAAATGACCATATTAGATAAAATGTATTGTGTTAATTATGCTATGTGTTATTGCTATGAAAAATATTTTATTGTAATATTTAGAGAATAAACCCCATTAGAACACTACAAATGCAGTTTCTGATACTGTAATTAGATGTATGTTACAAAAATCTGCATTTTTCCTAAAGCAACCAAACAAATTAAACTGCTTAGGTGATTGTCACTTCATTTTTTATTTTGGTTCAGGGGATGTTGTCTCTCTGCCAGTACCATGCACTTCAGATGGAAAAGTTGAACCTGCTGTAACATTCTGAATTGCAAGAAGCCAGAGTTGAGACTTATAATAATATATATGAGTAACATAAGGTGAAGAAAGCAATCTGTGTGTCTCTCTTTCAGGCAGGTTGTTCACCAGCTAAAAGTTCTCTGCTGGGTGCTATATTTGAGCCTCATACTTCTAAATGGGCAGGAACAGGTAAGATCAGCTGTGCTATCTACTAAAGGAAGTACTAAACCTGTGAGTATCTGTAGCCTGAAATGTTAGAAAAATGTATGTGACAACACAGATTATGGTAGATGGTGTCATTTATTTACAAGAAGGCAGCAAAATCATAAAATACAACTAATTTCCAATCAGCTTTAAATCTCTGCAAAAATTAGCTGATAAAAATAATGATAAATGATTGTTGTCTGAAGAGGTGGTATGCTAAAACTTAAAACTACATTTACCAGTGTGTCTCTATTTTTTATATTATTTTCAGATATATTCATTTTTTCATGTACTTTGGTATATTTTTTTTTTAAAAAAAGCAACCTTCCTCGAGGATTTTTCTCTAGTTTTGTCTCTTTCCATGAAAGAAGTTTTCCACCTTTTCCTTTCATTAGTGACAGTATGCAGATGTATCATGCGTGTCAAAATAAATACTGTGTTTTTATCTCAGCTGTGGCTGTTTTCCATTTTCTTGTATATCCCACTCCTGTATGAAGTATTTGTGGTCCTGTTTGAACTACTGGTCTGAAGGGGTAAAAGCCCTCTTTGGCTTTGCCCTGTATACCAAGTTTGTATGCAGACCTTTTTAAACCAGAACAACAACATCAACAAAATCTAAAGGAAGATTGCTCCCTTAAAGAATATCTCTAAACAGTAAATAAATCTTTTAGATGATCCCTCTAGGCAGAGCAAACTGTGGTAGGGAGGTTCAGTTTATGTGACTGTTTGGGACATTGAGACTTTAAAAAGAAATGTGATTTCACCATTGGCAGCATTTCCCAGGTCTTTTTAAATTTCTTTCCTAAGAGAAATGAGAGAATGCACTGAAGAAAATCCTCCAGTGCTGGGGAAAGCCTGCAGGAAAACTTAACATACAGGTTTTAACTGACAATACTTGACAGACCGTGTTACCTACAAGGTGCTGCTTCTTTTTTGTCCTTTGTTCTGCTGCACAGCCGAGCTGATATGGAGCAAAAATGTCTGTTGCAACAGAAATGAGAATTCTGCTTTTTGTATGCTTGCAGGCATCCTTTTTTCGCCCCTCTGCTCAGCCTGCACAGACCTCTCAACTATTTCCTTACCTCTACTGCTCAAAGTACAGCATTTGTTAGCCACTGATACTTCTATTGCCCTCAATGACATTAAAGATCACCATTTGATCTCTAGGTGCAGTGTGCAATGTAATTTTTGTCACAGTTTTATAACACTTACTAGTCATTAAGTAGATGGCCTAAAGGCTGAAATATGTAAATTTGCTAATTATCTGAGTGCTGATATAAAATTTAACTCTTGTCTTCTCTGTGGAAGCTGTCTGGCATTATTAGCTCCAGACCTTCAGCACCTTCAGTTCAGTTATATGTCTGTGAACACATACTGTGCAGGGCCCATATGTTCTTTGTCTATCCATCCTGTCATTCTTTGCAGTTTTTCTCACCTGGGTATTTCCGAGCACTACTCTTAGGATTAGTCCTAATTTATGGTGTTTTTAATGCCCTCTAGTGGTAATTTTTATTACAGTGGTACTCTACTACGTCAAGCTGAGACTTTAACATCAAGATGAGTATGTATGGGGGTTTTCATGGAACACAAACACTGCGAAGCAGTTCTCACCATCACAGCCATTTAAGGCACTGCCTGTGACAGAACTGCCACAGCCACCTAGATTTTTGCTTAAGTATTTGCCTGCAAACTTCACAATCAGGAACCCACTTCTCTGTTCCCATCCCCCTGCACATCCATTCCTCAGAACCTTTCCAAGCTGGCATCTCCCACCTTCTGGTGAATCCTTTCCATTTCCATGTGGTGTGCCTGGTGTGCCGTATCTTTCAGCAGGTGCTACTCACCCCATGAACAGAAGAAGAATTTGTCACAAATTTCATTTGGTGTACATGCTTGCTTCAGGTCACAATTCCCAAAGCTGCCTGTGTTGAGACTCTTAGAGAAGCAAGGCATCATGCAAGTGATTGGATGTACTTTACCCTTCCTCCGGGGTTTTTCTGTTTGAACTGGTATATATGCCATTAATTGTATGAATGTTACTGTCTGGATGTCTCTGGGTACCTTACAGGATGTCAGTGTTTGCATTTCTTATGTTAGCTGCTGCTTTTGTTACAGATGTAGTGTCATGAGTGAAATGCAAAAATGCGAATCCAGAATTGAGTTTGTATATATGAAGAGATGCACCACCAGAAATACTTAAATAACTATGTAAAGGAGACTAAAAGAAGTAGACTGGAAGAAATAAAAGGTTATGAATTCAGAATGACTAGGGCTTTATTTCTGACCCTTCTGGTGTGTCTGTGGCAAAGTATAAATATCAGTTTATTATTATATTCTCTCTTTCTGAGCTTCAATGATTTGTGGATTGAGAAAATTCAGTGCTGGAGATAGGGTTTTGTATACACGTTTCCGTCTTATTTTATTTTTCATTAAAACCATAAATTATTTATAAATTTAATGTAGGGTTGTTTGGTTTTTTTTTGTTGTTTTGTTTTGTTTTTCATTTTTTAAATAAAATGATGATTTATCTGAGAAGAAAAAGAGTAAAAACTAATACTTTAACCATTTTTTTTTTCTCAAAAAGAGAGGTAAAGCTTCAATCTTTAAAATTTTGCTCTGATTTAGCAAAGGTTTAATAGGGAGTGAAACAAACAATTCCTGTTTAAATTAAAAATTCTTGCATAATGTTAAAACTTGCAAGATGGGAACCTGTGAAACAAAAAAAAAAAAAAAAAGGACAGAAGGAGGATATACAAGAAAAAATAATAGTGTGTGAGGTGGACAAATACATAAATGAACAGTTACATGGTTCTGTATGAAATATACAAACATTAAGTGCCTCATCAAAGAGAGATCAAAGGAAAATGCTGTTGCTAAAATTAAGTAGGCAAATGATTAAATCTCTTTTTTATTAAAATGTGAATTGAAGCTTAAGCAGAGCCAAGAGGGGTGATCCTGGAGAAAAAGAAGTTAATTTGCAATTTAAATAATCTATCAATGAATTAAAACATGAAGGGATACCAGGGTGTGGAATTCAACAGCTGAAGTTGAGAAAAGGATTAAGTTACCCTTGTGAAACATTTTAGGATGTAATGAAACACATTGGTGAACTTTGGCTGGTGAATAGTTGTCAGAGCAAATTGTATGTTAAATATTTGAGTAACTGTTAAAATGTCAGTTTATGGAGGAATGAAATCAATCTGTGACTATATATATATTTTTTTTCTTGTACTCTAAAAGACTTTTAAGGCAAAAAAAAAGTGAAGTATTAATAAACTATAACCTTGTCAAGAAGTAAAATAATTTTTGAAGTAATTTCTTTTAGAAGTATCTTTTTCACTGAAAGTATTGAAGTGTTAATCACATTGTTTTATAACAACATTAATAGACATAGTTTTTAAACCATTACTATAACATTACTTCCTAATTTGCAAATACTTGTCTAGGGTTTATTGCTTTCTTTAATGTCTGTATGCTATGCAACATTCTTACAGTTTCTCTTACAGCTTCTTTATATAGAAATCTAATCATAGACTGACAGCTTAATTTCCAAGTATATACATGATCTACATTTTATAACTTTATTAGCTTTTTAATGTCCCTAGTAAATATTGACTGTGTTTTGGGGGTAAATTTCACCTAGACAGCACCATCTTTCCAGAACATAATTACAAAATGTTGGATGAATGACTATATACAGATAGCATACAGTAAACAGATAAACACCACTATATCTGCAGGTAAGTGTAGCTAGGCAAAAAAAAACACAAGGCCTTTTCACAGCAAAACCAGATAAAATAATGGATACAGGAAATGAAGACTAATGTTTCAGGATCAAGACCTCAAGACTTCAGAGTAACATGACAAATAATACTTCAGCTTCTTTCTGTAAATTTGAAGTTTCCATAGAAAGAAGAAAACTGAAGTATGAACATACTGTAATTGGTAATGTTTCATTTCCTTACATCTGTACACTAAAGAAAACAGCAACCTTCAGTTTGAATAAACAATCCTATGCTTTGTAATAGATGTTCAATGTGCTCATGTACATTATGTCAGTATTAACAGACATTTGTGTGTTTGAAAAAACGTGAGGTTTTCATAACATGAAAATAAACCTTAATTGCTATAACAAAGGAATTCTAAACAGAACTTCAATATCCACTAATAATAGAAACTGGGCAGAAATTAAGGAGGAATTGTCAAACTACTCCTCTAACAGTTAGGCTCCAAAGTAAATGTACAGTTCAGTGATACTTTGGACTCATCCTTTAGTTTCAGGTTGTAAAAACAGTAGAAGAGATTATAGACATGCAGCAATGAATAGCAATAAATCAGCAGTGTCAAAAGGTTTTCAACCAGGAGCTCCAAAAGTAAAATAAATATCCCATAGCTGAACATATGTTTATGATTTGTAGGTAATCATTTTAATTAACTTTGGTACCTGCCTAATAGGGACTTGCAAAAACATCCAAGGGAACACACAGAAGTGCAGACAACTAACTTCCACTTTCATGTTGGGTAAACATTTTGAAATGCTAGAAAATGATCACATTAAATATATGGATAAACATGATACAATGGGGAACAGTTAATGTGTCTTTAGTAAAAGGGAGCCATATCTCACATTCATTTCTTGTATGAAGAAATCACTTGAGCACATAGACAAATTTGGTATGGTTGGTACAGTATCCATTTGCAAAATACTATTGAAAAAAATCCTTCATGAAAGTTATTAGGGAGAATAAGCTGTAATGAGATCATAGGGAAGATACCTTCACAAAATCACTACTGTCCAAAAAAGGAAAACCAAGACTGGTGTTGACAAAAAATACAATCACAGTGTTGTGAAGTCCCTGGTGTTTCATATATTGTTTACCATGTGGTGTTCCACTATAAAATTACAGAAGAGTAAAACTCACCGTTCTACTGAGCTATGATCAGAATTAAAAATGGTACTGGCAAGAGTAACTTTGGTAATGAACCGTAAAGAATGGCTTCTATACAAGGAGAGATTTTATAAACAAGGTTATTCAAATTTGGAAAAGGGATGACTAAGGATGGTATAATTGAAATATATGAAGTCATGAGTGGCAGGGGAAAAGTGATTTAGGAGCTGCTATACACCATTCAGAACATGAAAGCCAGCAAGGACCAAAGTAAATTATCAAGAAGTGTAATTGCTTTTCATATAATACATAATTAAATTGTGTAACTCATTGCTGCAGGATGTTTTGGATGCCAAAATATAAATAATTTCAAAAAGCAATTAGTTGAACAAATGGAAGAAAGTCCCATTAAAAGCTATTAAATACAACAATGTGGGTGCAACCCTAAAACCTCGATTTTCCAAAAGGAGTCTTCATTGAGAAACAGTCTAAGTATGCTTTCTCTTCACACCTAAAAAAATGAGTCCTGACTAGTGTAGGAGATGAGATTCTGGGTGCAACGAGCCTTTGTTCTGACCTAGTATTAATAGTCCTGTCCTAATCCCTCCTGGTTACAGAGGAAATCCTACTCAGGAGGATTCAGTGCTGTGAATGCAAACCCCTGTGCTCTTGCAAAAAGGAGCTGTATGCAAAGCAGTGTCATGAAAGGACAAGGGGATCACTTGCAACTCTTGCACGGGAAAGTAAATGAAAGGCAGTACAAGGTAAGGGTATTTTAACCACATTTATCTGTCCTATCCTGTGCACAATATAGGTATAACTATCTTGGACCTTAGACTGGATTTCAAATTCTGTAATATTCAATTAAAATTTGTAATAAAATTTAAGCACAATGAAATAAATTGTTTGTCATAACTGTTTTTACAGTAGCGTGCCTCTACATGCTTCATTCCAATTGGGAAATTAAGCATGTTACAGAGCTACTTCAATAAGGGTTACTGTTCTATTTTTCATACGATGTTTCTCTACTCAGATGTGAAACCCCATGACCAAAAACCATGCTTCTAATGAGAATCATAAAGTCACAGAATCATTCAAGTAGGAAAAGACCTTCTTGGTGAACTGGGCACACTGATGGCTCATGTTCATCTGGCTGTCAACCAACAACCCTCAGGTCTTTTCAATGTGCAGCTTTCCGGCCACTCTTCTCCCATCCTGTAGTATTTCATGGGGTTGTTGTGACCCAAGTGCTGGAACTGGCACTTACCCTTGTTGAAACTCATACATTGGCCACAGCCCATTGTTCCAGCTTGTCCTCTGTAGAGCCTTCCTACCCTTGAACAGATCAACATTCCTGCCCAAATTGGTATCATCTGCAAAGTTATTGAGTGTGCATTCCATCCCTTTGTTCAAATCATTAATAAAGATATAAAATAGAAATAGGCCCCAATACTGAGGCCTGGGGAACACCACTTGTGACCAGTTCCCAGCTGTATTAACTCCATTCACCACCACTCTTTAAGCCCAGCCATTCAGTCAGTTTCTTAACCAGCAAAGAGTACACTGTCCAAGCCATGAGCAGCAAGTCTCTCCAGCAGAAACATGTAGGAAATGGTGTCAAAGGCTTTAGTAAAGTCCAGGTAGACAATATCCACAGCCTTTTCCTTATCTCTTAAGTGAGTCACCTTGCTATAGAAGGAGATCAGGTTAATCAAGCAGGATGGGTTTATGGGTTCATAAATCCATGCTGAGTAGGCCTGATCACCTTGTTGTCCTGTAGGTGCTGTATGATGGTACTCAGGGTGTTCTGCTCCATAACCTTCCCCAACCCCAAAGTGAGACTGATAGATCTGTATTTTTGTGGATCCTCACATTTGCTAATCTCCAGTCTACTGGGACCTCCCTAGTTATCCAGGACTGCTGATGAATGATTGAAAGTGGCTCTGTGAGCACATTTGCCAGCTCTCTCAGTAGTCTTTTGTGGATCCCATCTATCTACACCCATATGCATGTGTCTAAGTGGTGTAGCAGGTTGCTGAGCTTTTTCCCCTGGGTTATGGGGACTTAATTCTGCTCCCTATCCCAGTTTTCCAGCTCAAGGTGTTGGGTATCTGGGGAACAATTTTTTTACGATTAAAGGCTGAGGTAAAGAAAGAATCAAGTACCTCACCCTTTTCCTCAGCCTTTGTTAGTATATTTCCCCACCCCCATTCCAATAAAGGAAGAACATTTTCTTTAGCCCTTGTTTCATTGCTAAGTATTTATATAAATAGTTTTTGTTATCTTTTACAGCAGTAGCCAGATTAATTCCTAGTTGGGCTTTGGCTCTTCTAATTTTCTGCCTTCATAACATTACAACATCCTTATAGCCTTTCTGAGTTGCCTGCCTCTTCTTCCAAAGATTATACGCTCACCTTTTTTCCTTGAGTTCCACACAAAGCTGTCTGATGAGCCATGCCAGTCTTCAATCTTTCAGCCCATGGGATTGTGCTGCTCCTGTGTGTGCCTGCAATTTTTCTCCTTGAAGGTGGTCCAGCCTTCCTGGACTCCTTTGTCTTTCAAGACTGCTTTCCAAGGGACTCTGGCAACCAGTCTCCTAAACAGGCCAAAGCCTACCATCTGGAATTCCAAGGGAGCAGTTCTGCTGAACTCTCTCTTTACTTATCTAAGAATGAATATCTCTAAGGTAATTTCATAATCACTCTACCTAAGAGACCCTCCAGCCATCACATCACCCACAAGTCCTTCTCTGTTCACAAACAACAGATTCAGTGGGGAACCTTCTCTAGTTGGTTTACTCACCTGACCAGCTGTGTCAGGAAGTTATCTTCTAACAAACTCCAGGAACCTCCTAGGCTGTTGTATTGCATTTCCAACAGATATCTAATAAGTTGAAGTAGGTGTAAATAGAGCCTTGGTGGGGGGGGGAGGAGGGGAGGGGGGAGGGGAAAGGGATCAGCTAATTTTTTTTTTTAGATGTTATTTATTCTCATTTTGAAAAAAGTTTTTTAAATAGTTTCCTTGTAATCAGCTATTTTTAAGGGCTACAGCTAGCACTGAGAAAGTGAAGCTTTGGAGTAGTTTTCTCGTTATGTTTTTTTCCACTTTTCAGCACTGTTAGAAAGAAACCCATCTCTTTCAGTCATTTCTTTAATGACCTTTTGTTACCAGTCTTCTGACTGAGCTGAAGACTTTCTGTAAGGGTTTCTGCTATTCTTGCACAGAAGTCTCTGATGTAAACAGTAAGGAGAAGTTTTAATTGATATGCTTAAAATAATTAGAAAGCAACGGAGCTCAGCAAGGATGTTTAGGACTAAAGGCTAACAAGGAACCAAATCCCCAGACAACAATGTGATCATTAGGAAAGCTCAGAGATAAAACATGACATTTTGGAGAGCTAGGATATGTGATTCAAAGTATTCCAAAGAAAATCAAGAAGAAAACCCTACAACTTGCAGAAATAGTGCTGTGAAATGAAGCAGATTTTTTGCCTCTGTGAGCATAAATGTCCTCTATATAAAGTATTATATTTTAATATTGTTTATGGTTGTGACAGTCTTTATAGATACATTTATTTGAGACATTCTTGTGAAGCTTTTATATGCAGTATTTAAAAAGCAATACTCTCTTTTTTTGAACACCTGAGTTTTAGTCTAGTTTAGTCTAGCCTAGTCTATTTTTTTTAATGCAGAGATGTATTTCCATTTATTCACCACAGCATAGTAATGTCATGTAATGAACAGTAATTCGTTCAGCTGGTAACATCAGAGTGATAGGGACAAGTCTGCCAACTTCAGAATAGTTCAAAACTTCTTTAAGGTAAAGACCATGTGTAAGTTGCCCATGAGTCATATCCTTAAAACATGAATATTACTACAGTATGTCTAGTTTATGTCACATTAAGAAAAAAGCTCAGAACTTCTCTCCCTTCAACCTTCCAAATTATACCTAAAACGTGTTATCTGTTCCAGAGTTTATAAGTAGCATTCAATTCACAACAAAATATTATAAGCCTTAGGAAGGGCAGGTGTGTATTAAACAGTGAGATGACTATCTGGAACTATAGTTGGTGTGTTCTGCTTGAATCTATTAGTTTTCATTATTTTCTTATCCTAAGCAGAAGCAGAATAATGTTCCAGACAGTTTGTCTTTCTTGCTATTTTACTACATGTTCTCTGTAATAGGTGTCAAATAACTTTATATTCGGTATTCCACTATTAATTAAAGCGGAGTGTATTTCCAGTCTAGTAAAATGCCGATGGGTCTCATTAAAGTCTTAAGATAACAATGATTACATGTCCATGACTAGAATTGCTTCATTGGCTTCTGTGTTTTCCTTACAGATACAGGGTTTCTACCAATACACTTTATGTACTCATGCTAATGACATTAGCTGGACAATACATCATGAATCTACCAGTGCATGCATGTGGAGGACAGCGCTCTTTCTGTGGCACAATTGTGGTGTGTGAGAAACATGAAGCACCTGAACTACTGAACAAAAGAGAACTTGCCAGTAAATGTGTGAGGAGTGGTAAAATTGGGACATAGGAAAAGGAGTGGGCTGATTGATTTCCACATAACAATGCTTCCTTAACTGATGCTGGAACTCATATTCCGATAATGAATAATGGTGTATCTTCCTTAGTAGCATTCTCCTTTGCTTAGTGAAAGATAGTACAGCATTTTCTTCTCTCATCTGCTTTTCAGCAGTAGCAGTGGTAACCTTGACTAACCCATACTTTTAAGAATGTGCTTTCTAACTTTCTAATACTCTCTGAAAAGTTATAATTCAATAACCTGGTATTGTAAAAATGGATAAAATAAGACTTAATGTGATTTTCACCAGTATTAACTGAGATTATTTTGTTCCTCCAGAGAATGAAAGAAAACTTTTTTATAAGAACTTGAGTATCATCCAAATAACTCTATGGTAAGAAACCCTCAAACATTTAATATTTATTTATTTGCTAAATAGAAAGGGATTATTATTTCTACAATTATTATTTTTGTGGATCAGCTGTTCATAGAAAGAAGAGGACTAAGATACATAAAGTTTTAGAGATTAAAAGAGAAAAGTGAGTCTTTGAAATATATAAAAAATGAGAAGATAGAAGTATATGAATGAGGATGTAGGCAACTGTAGAAAAAGGTGCATCTTAGATCTAGACCATATGAAGGAGAAATAGAAAATAAAAACTGGAAATAAAAAAGGAAATAAGAAAGCTAATCCTCAAATTTATTTGGAAAAAGCAAATACAAATGTCCTGGTAAGGTGTGTGGGTTCTCATTTGGCTGCAAATGCTTTACTACACTTTGAGTTATTGAGAGAACAGTTGCAGAACAGAATCTCAACAAATAACATATAAACCACTTAGAAGATAACAAGCTGATGAGTATTATGTGACATGAAGTAGTATCTGACATTTCAACAAATGATGTTAAACAATGGAAATTTCTTTCTGCAAAAAGGTAAGAGACTTTATAGACCATAAAATCATGAATCGCACAAATTCAGACTTTTGAGAAACTGGTCAGTTTTATAGAGAAGATTAAAGGATCGTAATGAATGTAATCAATCATATAGTTGCAATACACAGGCAACTCTGCAAGGCAGATGTGGTAATTTTCCTCTCCTACACTCCCATAATATTGCCAAGCAATAGTGTATCCAGTTTTTGCCACTGCGCTTTGAGACAGGTATGGTTCTATTTGGCTTAGACCAGAGTAGGACAATAAAAATAGTTTAAACCACAAATCCAGTTAAGAAGTACTGAGCATCTTGTTTTGAAAAAGGGAAGCCTTAGGGGAAAGAATGAACAGGGAGAAGGGGGAATAAGTCTTAAGATACTTAAAGGGTTGCTGCAAACAGAAGAGAACTTGTCCATTTTCTATGTCCATAATGCCACAAATTCTGGAACACAGTGGTGGGAAAGTTGCTGTGCCTTCCCTAAGGGGTACAGCCAGGGCAGGGCAGACAAAACTTTGTAAGGAATATCATAGATCTTACAGATCCTGCTTTTGAGCTGGCTGTGGACCTTTCAAGATCTTCAAAGCTGTATTAGAGTAATCCTATGATTTAGACTGCTAAATTTTACTTATTATCTCTATATATTCTATAATCAGTTTCTGGGGTAAGCTATGTGTATGTTTTGAGGAGGGCACACAGGAGGAGGGCGTTGTTTATAAATGAAGATGGTAGGATGGACCTTTTATAGTATTAGAAAAATTGCCAGCTGTAGGAGAAGCTGCATGTGCTGCATGCCCATTTAAGGCTATGGTCTCACCGCAGTGCTTTGGAAAGTGTTTGAACTGTGTTAAATGAAAAAATAAAAGGAAAATTACCAAATCAGTATGTTAGCAAATACAGTATATATCCACAAAGCAGTTGTATCTTGCTATCTGTCAGTGTTTTCTGAGTCTGAGCGTATTGTTCTATTTGCCTCAGATGTCTGGTAAGCAAGCAGGTTACAATAAGCAGGAGGCAATATGAATGACTTGTATAAATGACTTAAGAAATTTTCTAAGTTTCTGTTTTTTGTTTTATCTAGTTATTTTCACTATCTTGAATTTAACTCTATTCAATTAATCATAAAATTTTGTAAGTGTCCTTTCTTTTTACAGGGAGTTAATAACATCCTTCTATGTCTAAACTATTCTCATAAATATGTATGCTATCTTCTTAGCACCCTAATTTAGCTGAATATGACATTAGAAATCTGCTGGCATTGTTAATGACTCATTTTCTTTTAAGAGAGGAGATATTTGAAGTTGACTTAAATATAACAATTTCAACATTAAATGCAGCAGTGAGCATAATATTTTGGAGTGTCCTAAAAAGGCTCCTGCTGTAATACTAATCACTTCCTTCGCCCCTTCGTTAGCTTGTTCGAAAATACTTTTAATTTTTGTCTTTCCTTCCCTTCTTTTTTTCCAGTATATTTGGTTGCAATGTGATTTCTTGAAAATACTTCTATATTTCTCTATGGTAAAAAATAGTATTTTACCGTAACTTTTACATGATCAATATGTGTTACATTATCATCAGTAAGTGCCAAATATATATTAACTTATATTACAGTATATTCAAATAGTAGTATGGAATACTTAAGGTTAGAAAAGGATCCAATTTTGGCAGGAACATGTAATATAGCTATAGCCTTCAAATGTGGAGGCATTTCCTTCCCCCACTACTGAAGAATCCTAAAGTAATCAAGGACTGAACTCAAGCATTTCTGCTCAGTGTTTAAACTACATAGAATGACTCTAAGTCATATTAAGACAAAAGCAATCTATGAAAAGCTCACACTATGAACAGATAAACGAAAAAAGTATATCTTGCAGTAAAATAGTCTGGAACGAAAGGTACAAAAGAAAGGTGTGCTCCATGTAATTCAAGTAGGAATTAGAATTCAGACCTACTTGAAAAATAGGGACACCCAGCTCATAACATATGAACCATTATTATTATTTTATATAGCTTCCATTTTGCTAGCCAGATCAATCAATTATTATAAAAATGCAAAAGAATGTATTTTCTTAAAAAAAGTTGAAGATGCAGGTTTAGAAGACAACTGTATATATCTTTCATATGATTCAAGCCATCATAGTACAACACTTTAAGGCTGTCAAACTTCTTTTTCTACTCTGCTGTACATATCCTGGAATGGCTGAGCTATTGCAATATTGTGCAGTGTAGTAAAGTCAGGAGATTTAATGTATATATTAAGAAATAAAATAATTCACTGCTTTCTTTTTCTAATGTTAAAAATCAAAACTTAATGAAATAAAGGTGAAAGCAAAGAGAAGTGTGAAGGCTAAACATACCCTTTGCGTAACTGTTGTTGATGACACACATACTCTTTCACTAGTATATAGAGAAACTCTAGCATTTTTCACTTTGGAAATTGCAATAAGATGCAATGAAGAACACCTTGTCCTGGTTTGAGCCGTAGCAGTCATTTTTTCTCCTTCTTGGTAGCTGGTGCAGTGCTGTGTTTTGACTTTCGGGATGAGAACTGTTGCTGATAGCAAGTATGTTTTGAGTTACTGCTCAAATTTTTGGTTTGTCCAAGGCCTTTTCTGAGCTCATGCTCTGCCAGGGAAGGAGGGGAGGCCGGGAGGAAGGAGAGACAGGACACCTGACCCAGGCTAGCCAATGAGGTATTCCATACCATAGCACATCATGCCCAGGATGTAACCGGGAGAAACCCGGAAGGGCTGGAGCACTGGGGGGATGGAGGAGGTATTGGTCGGTGTTCGGTCAGGCAGGGTGGGGTGAGTTATTGGTCGGTGGCTGGTGAGGTGTTGTATTCTCTTCACTTGTTATTGGCTTTATCGCTATTATTTGTAGTAGTAATGGCAGTAGTGATTTGTGTTGTGCCTTAGCTATTAAACTGTTCTTATCTCAACCCGTGGGGGCTACATTCTTTGGATTCTCCTTCCTAATTCTCCGGGAGTCGGGGGAGCAAAGGGGGGGGATTTAGTGAATGAGCTGTGTGTGGACTTCGTTTAAACCACGACACACCTGAAGAACACTGTGATGGCTGGATCTAACTTAATTTCTCATCTGCTAGTCCAACTGTCCTTTATTTTGCAGGCTGTTTTCTTTTTTCTCTAGCTGTTCACTGGCTATTCTTTGCGCTTAAGATTTACACCTGCATCATCTTTTCTTCCTATCTGAAGAGAATCATCCAAAGAAAAGGATCTCCGTTGCTCTAATAATATCTCTTAAAACACAGCCCATGCACACTAGCAGGAAAACAGTTGAGTCTTGAATTGAACTCTGAAGTTTCACGTAACCTAATTTAGAGGTAAATAGTAGTTTTGATGGATCTTGTGGTAACATTTTTTTACAGGCTTTCATAGATTTAATGAACGTGTTAAGACTGTTTTTTTAAGACCTCCACTTGACATATCTTTTATGTCAAATAGGACTAAGGTTTTTATTGACTTTAAAATAGCTGTGCTTTGTTTTTCAGTGTTAGTATACCAGCTTCTAAGTATTGGTAACAAATTCCCACAGGAATTTAAAAAAAAAGAAATAACAGACATAACATGATGACACATTGCTGTGGTCAGGCTTAAAGAGAAAAGAGGATATATACCAGCTAAGAAACAGGACTTGTAGATGATCTGTTGTTTACTGACAACTGGACTAATATCTTTGAAAAGAGATGCCTGAATTCTGGCTTAATTTATAGTTATTTATGCAGGTATAGTGTCAACTTCCTAGATCCAGAATGACAACGTTTTCTATAAGGTTTGCAATGCAGTGAGTTTTATTTTACTTACGTGTTACAGAAAATGAGCAATTGCTCTATTTGTGCCTCAAGATTTCTATGGTAGAAAAGAACAACAATCATAGACCACCTTCAGAAATTCAAATGAGGTCAGATTATTGTGGAAAAAGATTTTTAAGTAGTTGTGGATTACTGCCACACATAGGCATTGCAGTCTTCTGGTGAACCAGATAGCTTCCCTAATTCTGTATATGGTGACTTTGTAGTCAAAGAAAGCAAAAAATCTTATCTAAAGGCAAAACTGAATTATTAAATAGAAGAAATAGGTTTAAAGGAGAAAGAAACATTTGCTGTGTGTCTCTTTGTACTCAATGATAGGCGATAATCCTGGTTCACATGACCTCATAATGTCTTGTAGATACAATGTTCAAAATTAATGTGATAAGTTGACATATCCTGCCTGAAAGGGATGTCCAGTTGTATGCCCTTTCCTGTAGCTCTTCTGTTGATATCTTCCCTTGCTGACTAAAGGTTGCTTCATAGGCATACTCTTGACCCATTTCCATGTGTAAACCTAGTAAGTCATAAAATAACACATCTTGATTTTTAGTGAGAAAATATTTTTTAAATGTTTGAGAAACTGAGACCTGGAATACTTACACATTCATTGTCATAGATAATGCCTTTTATGAGTGCTTGAAGGATCAATGCAAGCACTGTAATTAGTGAACCAGAACAGAATTAACATCGTTGTGGTGAAATTTGTCTTGCTATCCCCAGTGGAGAAATGTAGTGATCACCAGTTATGATATTGGCAAAAAATAGCAAAAGAAGATTAATCTTAAATAAATGTGGGCAAATGTATCTGGGCACTTATAATAAAAAAATTTGGGTACTCAGTGGAAGTCAAACAAAGGGACTATAACTCAAAGTAACATAGTGGTATACTGGGCAGGAAATGAAAGGTTTGCATTCACCTTCACTTCCAGACACATTATGGTTTAAATTTTGTATTCATCAGGACAAAAACTAGAAAGATATATCCTTCTCCTCAGCTGAAAAGGCTGGAAAAAAGTATTGCATTGAATTCTGGATGTTAAATATCACAATTTATGACTCAGTTACTTCCCGTATTTACTAAACCCCTACGTACTACCAAAGTAAAATTAGAGGAATATTACAGCTAACAGAAATGAGTCTATGTCTTCCTTTTTTAGTATTAAGATAAAATAAAATTTTTAGAACACGAGGAGAGGATATTCTGAGCTGAGCTATGCATTATATTACAGCAATGGTTTCTTCTGACAGGTTGCTGATCTAGAGAGAACTGTAGAGTACAAACCCTTCAAATCCTTGGCAAGGGTGATATGATTAAGTTTTAACAACAGAACCTGAACTCCAGTTATATTAATAAACTGCTGTATCAGGGAAGTGAAAATGTTGAAGTAAACTCTCCCACACTATTTTCTAGTCATAATCCTCCTGATTCATTCTACAGATTGAATAATTCGGTATGAAATGCACTGATTAATAGAGATTATGTAATAATAGAAGAGGCACTTGTAAATTATTATCCTAAATAATGTGGTTACTGTCTTAATTTATGTATAGTTAGAACAATAAGGTACTTGTGATTTTAAAATGATACATTGCAAAAATAGAAAGCTTGTTGGTTTGGGTTTTTTTTAAATTGAATTTATAGGCTTTACAATCCTAGAATGTCTAATGACTCCTGAATTTGCATGTATGTTTTCAATGTTTTATCAAGAAGCAATTTAAAATTATAAGTTTGCTATGTCTCTCATTAAAAATATCTCATTAATATACCAACTATCCTATGCAAAATGTGTATCATCTCTGTGTAGAGAGATGCATTTCTTTCTATTTTTAAGCAAGCCTGTAGAAAGAACTACAGTATTTTAAACCATTTGGATCTCTAATTGCTGATATATAATGGAACTTAGTGCATGATTTAGTGAAAACATGGTGTTGATTAAAAGTATTTCCCTACAGCAAGAAAACCAGAATATTTTGGAAAAAGCAATACTTAGAAAATTACAGCTGGCAAATTATGAGCCCATTCAAACTCTCATTAAACTAAATGGCCATGGATTGGGCCTAGAATGAAGCTAATCAAAATGAAAACAAAGTTGATTACAAAAGACTAATATGATATTTTGGTATTAATTTAGGGGGACGTTGTAGGCAATTAGACAGTAACAGTCTGGGCAAAATTAAAAATGTTACAGATTTTGAACATGTGATTTTGAGACTCAAAGCTGTAGAAACCTAATTTATATTCCTTGCAGACTAGACTACACTGAAACACATTCTCTTTCTTTGTACAAACCCTTGAATATTTGTTGCAGCAGAAAATGTCTTTCTCATAAAAATCAAATACAAGCACCTTCTGTTACATTGTGGGTTTTTGTTTTCTTTTGGCTAAACCACCTGAGAAGTTCAAGTTATCAATACTTGACATTTACAACCAAGATTTAATTACATTTTATACAGCAGTTCTTTCTCTTGATCAAATTCTGATTCTGTATTGAAAAGGGATGACCTAGCCTGAAGCAGATGTATTCATTTCTCTTTCCTGTGGTTCATCTGCACAGTCATGGCCTTCTCTTAAGGCAGCTGGAGTCTCTCATATGGCTGATGCTCTGCTTGGTGGCCAGAAACATACATGAAGGTCAGCCTTCCAGCCAAATTGTGTGGTTAGGCCTCTTTCTGATGGTTCTTTTTACAGCAGCAAAAAGAAGTGCTGTGAGAGACTTTAAAGTCAGTTACATGCTCTGTGTTCCTTCTTCCACTGGTTTGACTGGTGAACTAATAGCTGCACGGATTTGCACTCCAGTGCTATATGGCAAACACAACTCATTGTCTGCAGCTGTATTAAATAGAGAATTAAATGTGTAGCTAATATGTGACTGATGCACAAAATAGCTAAGGAATTTTGAAGAATGTGAATTGTGTGTGATAAGGCAATTGAAACAAGGTTCAGGATATGTTTTCACTTCTTCATGTAAAACATCCCATTCTCCTTTACCTCTTTTATTTAGCCTATTCAGACAAGAATGAATCTGGTCCTTCCTCCAGCATAACCATAAAAGCCAGCTGATATAATTAAATTAAAACTTCAGAAGATAAAATGTAAATCTGAAGTGTTTTATTCCCTTGTGAAAGTAAGAAAAAGCAATCTGATCTTCCACGTGAGCAGAAGACCCACCTCTTCAAAGATATCTACACCATACAGGTTGTCCATTTTAGTCTTTTAATTTTCTTGTATGTCAGAAGAGAATGATTTTGGAAGGCATTAGGAAAGACTGTGGCATAAGCAATCAGTTTTCTGGACAAGATGCATGAAAACTGAAGTTCAGGCTTCATGACGTATACAGGTTGAAACTATGGTTATTTCTATCAGTTACAGATGGTTTGGAGTATGGCTAAAAGGGAATAATTTGAAACTTTGATTGTATGGGAATACACTTTGTCACTGACAGCTAAATGTGAAATAGAAGGGAGATCAGGTAAATATTTTCTCAGAATACTCTGAGGTTTTGACAGTTGCTGCTAAACTAATTGGTAGCAGATAGGACACTTTCCAAGGATAATTGTTTCCAGTTTAATTTAGCAAAACAAGTAAATCATACATTTAAGGGCAAGCAGAGAACTAATTCCAACCCCATTCAATAAAAAAGGCAAGCTCTCACTCCTTTATGTTTTTTCTTCATGCTGAATACATGTCTTAAATTATAGTTGAGCACTAACCCATGGAAGCAACTTTTACCAAACAGAGAAAACAGTTTGGTTGTTTTTTTTTGTGTTCCTAGTTTTGTTTTTCTTAAAAAAACAAACAACCAACCAAACAAAAAACCCCAAAACCTGTGATATTTCTTTTTGGGTACATCTACCAGGCAAAGTATAGGATAGCTGTACTCATACAGGATTTTAGGTGAGGATTTTTTTTTTTGCTTTGTTTTGAGACACTGTAGGTTTCAACTTAAGCAAATTGAAATCCCATTTGAAAGAACCATATAAAGTCTGTGGAAGAACTATGGTTTCCAGTAGTTCACCGATTTCAGTAAGAAAATTGAAATTCATAACTTTTTCAAAAAGGAATTTCTTTAATTTTGATGAGAACATTTGGTCTTATTTGATCCTATAAAGCTTTTCTTAATTAGTCCAATAAAACATATAATCTACTTTTTTCATTATTTACTGAACTAACGTGCTTATTAAGCATTTTTATTACAAGGGTTTACTGACTTTTTCATAAATGCAGCTTACTTTGCGTGTTAATATATTGCATCAAATTCAGCTAGAAATTACAGTTGTCCATATTGAACTTCCAGTCACATGTACCCACTTGTGCTTCTGATTTTAATGAACATTTGAGCATAAGCAGTCAGGGTTAAGGGGAAATTGGTGATGGGGCACATTACTGTGGGGATATGTTACAGACCGCCTGATCAAGAGGAACCTGTGGATGAAGAACTCTACAGACAAATAGGAAAAGCCTCACACTCACAGGCCCTTGTTCTCATGGGGGACTTCAACCACCCTGACATCTACTGGGGCGACGGTACGGCCCGGCACAAGCAATCCAGGAGGTTTCTCGATTGTGTGGAAGACAACTTCCTTCTGCAAGCAATACAGGAGCCAACAAGGAGAGGTGCCCTGCTTGACCTCGTGCTCACCAACAGGGAAGGGCTCGTTGGAAATGTGACTCTCCAGGGAAGTCTTGGATGCAGTGATCACGAGATGGTTGAATTCGAGGTCCTCAGGAGAGTGAGAACAGCGTGCAGCAAGCTCACTGCCTTGGACTTCAAGAGAGCAGACTTTGGCCTCTTCAGGAACCTGCTTAGCAAGGTTCCATGGGATATAGCCCTAGAGGGCAGGGGGGCCCCAGACTCTTGGTTAATATTCAAGGATCACCTGCTACAAGCTCAGAAGTGTTGCATCCCGACTAGAAGGATGTGCAGGAGGAGGGCCAGGAGACCCCCTTGGATGGATAAGGAGCAGAAGAGGAAAATTCACAGGAAAAAAGAGGCTTATAAAAGGTGGAAGCAAGGACAGATGGCCTGGGATGAACACAGGGATGTTGTCCGGTGTCGTGGTTTAAACCTGCCCAAACCTGCTACTGCCCAAACCAGGACATCCGGGAAGTTAGGGACCAAGTTACGAAAGCTAAGGCGCAATTGGAGCTAAACTTGGCTAGGGATGTTAAAGATAACAGGAAGGGATTTTATAGGTATGTAGCGGCTAAAAAACAGACTAGGGACAATGTAGGCCCCCTCCGGAAGCGTTCGGGAGAACTGGCTACACAGGATTTGAAGAAGGCTGAGGTTCTGAATGGCTTCTTTGCCTCGGTCTTCACTGGCAAAGGCTCTGATTGCACCACCCAAGTCTTGGAAGATGGACGCAGAGACTGTGAAAACCTAGACCATGGGCCCATTGTACAAGAGGATATGGTTTGAGACCATCTTAAGAACCTGAACATACACAAGTCCATGGGCTCTGATGAAATCCGTCCATGGGTCTTCAAGGAGCTGGTGAATGAAGTTGCTAAGCCACTGACCATCATATTTGAAAAGTCATGGCAGACAGGTGAAGTTCCTGATGACTGGAAAAAGGGAAATATACCCTCCATTTTTCAAGAAGGGGAAAATGGATGACCCAGGGAATTACAGACCAGTCAGTCTCACCTCTGTGACTGGCAAAATCTGGGAGCAGATTCTCTTGGAAGGCATGCTAGGGCACATGAAAAACAACAAGGTGCTGACAGCCAGCATGGCTTCACTAGGGGGAAATCCTGCCTGACCAATTTGGTGGCCTTCTATGACGGGGCTACAAAAGTGATGGACAGGGGTGGAGCAGTTGATGTCACCTACCTGGACTTATGCAAAGCATTCAACACTGTCCCACATGACATCCTTGTCTCTTAATTGGGAAGACATCAGTTTGATAGGTGGACCACTTGGTGGATAAAGAACTGTCCGGATGGTCGCACTCAAAGAGTTGTGGTCAATGTTTCAATGTCCGGTTGGAGATCAGTAACGAGTGGTGTCCCTCAGGGATCGGAGTTGGGACCGGTCTTGTTTAATATCTTTGTTGCTGACATGGACAATGGAATTGAGTGTGCCCTCAGCAAGTTTGCTGATGACACCAAGCTGTGTGGTTCGGTTGATACGCTAGAGGGAAGGAATGCCATCCAGAGGGACCTTGACATGCTTGTGAGGTGGGCTGATGCCAACTTTATGAAGTTTAACCATGTCAAGTTCAAGGTCCTACACCTGGATCGGAGCAATCCCAGGCACAGCTACAGGTTGGGCGAAAAGGAAATTAAGTGCACCCTGCGGAGAAGGACTCGGGGGTGTTCGTCAATGAGAAAATGAACATGAGCCAGCAGTGTGCGCTTACAGCTCAGCAAGCCAACCGTATCCTGGGCTGCATCAAAAGAAGCATGACCAGTAGGTCAAAGGAGGTGATCCTGCTCCTCTACTCTGCTCTTGTGAGACCTCACTTGGAGTATTGTGTGCAATTCTGGTGTCCTCAACATAAAAAGGACATGGAACTGTTGGAACAAGTCCAGAGGAGTGTCACGAGGATGATCAGGGGACTGGAGCACCTCCCCTATGAAGACAGGCTGAGAAAGTTGGGTCTGTTGAGCCTGGTGAAGAGAAGGCTGTGTGGAGACCTCATAGCAGCCTTCCAGTATCTGAAGGGGACCTATAGGGATGCTGGGGAGTGACTACTTATTAGGGACTGTAGTGATAGGACAAGGGGTAACTGGTTGAAACTTAAACAGCAGGGGTTTAGACTGGATATAAGGAAGAAATTCTTTACTGTTAGGATGGTGAGGTACTGGAATGGGTTACCCAGGGAGGTAGTGAATGCTCCATCCCTGGCAGTGTTCAAGACCAGGTTGGATGAAGCCTTGGGTGATATGGTTTAGTGTGAGGTGTCCCTGCCCATGGCAGGGGGGTTGGAACTAGATGATCTTGAGGTCCTTTCCAATCCTATCTATTCTATGATTCTATGATTCTATGATGTGCTCCCCTGTTGATAGGTAAAATCTTTTCGTATATTCCGTAGCTCAGTTGAGGTCCAGGATCGAGAAGTAGCCTCTTCCTCTGATGCTGTCCTGGGTGGTGAGTACATTGTTTCTTCATTTTGCTTCATCTTTCTTGCCTCTTTTTTGCTTTTCCCTTTGCGCACAGGGGCAACTGATATTGGCACAAATTGGTTCTCTGGTTTAGCTGCATTGATTATCACAGTGGTAGAAGTGGCTAGAGTATCTGTTGTCAGGGTTTGGGTAGCTGCTGTACTTGTCACTGGGGCTGGTGTAGCTTGTGTGTTTGGAGCTGGAGTAGCTGTGCTGTCTGTTGTGGTTGGAGTTTGAGTAGCTGCTGTACTTGTCACTAGGGTTTGTGTAGCTGCTGTACTTGGAGCAGCTACATCGTCTGTTGCTTTGCCATCAGATCCAGATATTTTTTTTTCTCTTTGAAGGTGCTAGATATTGTTGAAGGGAGCTTTGTAAGCATAGTCCAAGCCGCAGCACATTGCCATGATTCATCCCTCTCTGGTATGGCCAGGATGACAACACACCTTATTTAAATGTTTTATTGACTTTTGTGGACTTGCACCTGTTCAGTGGTGAAGTTTCAAAGCACTGGAGGGGCCCACTGACCTAGACGCTTGCCCATACTGTCCCACACTCACTGCCATTCATGACTGTCCAGCCTCGGGGAAAATCTCTTGGTCTTCCTATATCATTGTCCAACCCTAGACAAGGCCCAAACCTAATTCTGCTTAACTTCTGAGATCAGACAAAATGGTCATGGGTAAAACACACTCTGTATGAGTGCCAACATGGTGATTCCCATTACAATCAGCAGGTGGGTCTCAAGGGTACCCAAAAGCCATTCAATACCTTTGGAACTCTGAAATGATGCTGTAAACAGTCTGGTGGGTGGGCAGGAAAGGTAAGGGAACTTCTCCTTCACAGGTTGACCACTTGTGGAGGAAAAAAAGATGTGCAGTTGCTAAACAGTTCTATTATATGCCTCCCAAAGTATAAAGGTGGTAACCACACTGGGAATGCAAACCAGATCAGTTTCATGGTCAATGATTCTATTGTATTACAAATCATTACCATAAAGTACAGTGAAACAAGAACCTTAGCCCAGGGCCCCCAGCCGATAAACACTAAGATAGCAAATACCAGCTGTAAGTAAGGTACAACATGCTGAAACTGTGAGATCAAGAGCAACAACTTTGAGAGCCAATAAATCAGCATTGTGACGAGTGACTATTAATCCGAAACACTGAACGCTTATCACAAACACGATTAGACACACTGTGGTCAGATCTGTCGTTATCTCAACTTTTCGTGCCTCAAGTTGGGTGTCAAAAAGAACTGTAGTGGTTTAAGCTCAGCTGGTAACTCAGAACCACACAGGCTCTCTCTCACTCTCCCCTTTCCTCCCCCTGCTCCCGGAGGGATGGGGAGGAGAGTGGAAAGAATGTAACTCCCATGGGTTGAGATAAGAACAGTACAGTAACTAAGGTATAACACAAACCCACTACTGTTGCCACCAATAATAATAATGATAAGGGAAATAACAAGGGAAGAGAACATAACACCTCACCACTCACCAATCGATACCCAGCCTGACTCGAGCAGTGATCTAGCCCTTCTGGGTAACTGCCCCCAGTTTATATACTGGGCATGACATGCTGTGGTATGGAATACCTATTTGGTTAGTTCGGGTCAGGTGTCCTGTCTCTGCTTCCTCCTGGCTTCCCCTCCTCCCTGGCAGAGAATGAGACTCAGAAAGTCCTTGGTCAGCGTAAACATTACTGAGCAACAACTAAAACCATTGGTGTTATCAGCGCTCTTCCCAGGCTGAAAGGCAAAACCACAGCACTGCACCAGCTACTAAGGAGAAAAATATTGCTACTGCTTAACTTAGGAGAAATATTTTTAACTTCTCATCCCAAAGCTCATATACAGCAGTGCCAAGAAGTTCAAGACTGCTGAAAGCTGAAACTAAATGTTCAGCTTTCAGATGCTTGCAATTCTCTTCTCAGATGAAGAATTGATTAAAATGTCATTTTATAAATGAAGACTTCCTTTGTTCCTTTAGGCTCAAGTGACACAAAAGCTATTATGTGTTTATTGATAGATGCTCTTGAATCAAGGGCTGACATTTTCTCAAATGCTAATTTCTCTGCTTACACTGCTGATAGGTGAGGAAATCCCACCTAAATATGAAGACCCGGGAAGATGTCTTAGCTAAATAGCGTGTACCAACTAACATTTCTGAGAGTTAGATAGGCATCTAACTGATGTCTAGATCTTTTAGCCTGAAGGAACTGGAATAATCCTCTTACCTTTTCCATTTTCTGTCTTCTGGTGGTTCAACACTGATGCAGGTGGGAGTTTTCTTCATCTTCTTGAGAAGCAAATATAGTGTATATATATATGATTTCTGTTTGTATATTTGTAACATGCTCTGTATTTCCTTTTCACCTAACCGTTATTACTACACAAGCATTACAAACATTTGGTTTCACTACAGAAATACTTTTTTTAAACTTAACAGCTTCTTCCATTGGCCTATGCAAAGTAAATGCAAAGCAAATTGTATTTAAATTCTGGGAAATTTTTGCTAAGTTTCTTTAAAGGTGTCTGATGTGTAATGCTCATAGACACACTTCTACTGGGCTGGTTTTGATTTAGACCAAAGATCTTCTATTTCTAAAGCTTTTCTACACTGTGACCTTTAGTAAGACAGATAATTTGTTTTCTGAAAGTGTCGCCCAGATGTAAACTCAGTTCTTTGAGGAACTGTTGTTTAACATCTACCAAGGTTCTACCTGTATGAAAAATGTGGAAGATGATACCTTTCAAAGAAGTAATTTGAGGATTAAATAATGCACAAAAAATGCTTTGAAGATTAGGTATCATGCAAATACAAAATGCTATTATGTTATTTTGTAGCATTAATTTCAACTGCATTTCTTTACTTGTGTATATGCCATTTTCTATGCTCACTGCAGGAAAATACACTTGCTGATATAAATGGAGACTTGAACTCCAGCTGGGTTGTTCCTGGATTTTAGCTGTTCAGAGTTTCCCTCCACAATCATTCCCTGTGAGGCTGTGGCAATGAGATGAGGCACTGTAGAGCAAGCAGAATTTTAATGGCTATTCAGAATTAAAGCTTAGTAACACCAAGCAGGCAGGAGCTGCCAGGTCAGGTACCTTTCTAAAACAGAACTTGGAAAAGATAAATTCAAAGCAGTGGAATTTAAGCATAGACATACGTGCTGCAATTTTGAAATAACTCAGGAACTACTATACAGCCCAGGAACTAAGATGTCCAATTAATTACTGCTGAAAAAATGATCCATTATTCGGTGTAACCACCCAAAGTACTCTGAAGTATCTAGTTCTTTGTACTTTGCTCAATTGTACTGTGAGCTTTGTAAAGATGCTTTCACAAAAACCTTTATTTTTTTTTCCCTGTTCAATGTACAGGTATGTTTATATGAAAGTGTGATTAGTCTTCAGGTTCAGTAGCATTGTATGACCTGATTTATGTCCATGTCGGAGATGTGTCATATATGAACACTGCACTCTAGGAAAGTATGCATGTTTTGCTGCCTGACAGTCATTCCTTGCACTTTTGTAGCCTCCTGCTTGAGCTATTTGTTATTTTCAGGAACTTTTATTTATTGCATTTATTTGTAATTTATTGAGAACTATCTCATAGTCCTTACACAGAGCAACCATAAAGATACACTTTTACTTAATATTTTCAAGGTTTTCAGGAAACTGTAGAGTAGAACATGCTAGAGAATAGCCTTGCAAAAGGAGAGAAGAATCAAAGTTATAATTCTTCAGAGTGTATATGGTAAAAGTTGTTACAATCACAAGGGCATTGAAAATACCATGGAGCAGTGCTGCCCTCTGGTATGTGGTTTGTTCACAGTTCTCTAGGGAAGTGTTTCTGGCTATTTTGTTCTCTGTTCTTTAGTGGCAGCCCCTCTAGTCATCTCTTTCTAATGAAAGTCTAATTGAAATTTAATTCATCCAGGTAGGTGTCATTAAAGTATATTAAATTAATCTCTTTGAATGCCAGGAAATGAAAATAAATTATGATATTGCTCTTTTTAATAATAAAACCGATTTGACCCAGAGTAAGTTTGTGTGATGTAACTGCCTATATGTATGTGCAGATACACATGTATAGACACACAATATATGTACACATATAAATGCACATACATGCACACGTTCAGAACTGGAGGCAGTAAAAATGAATTTTCCTGCAAATGGAAGCATCTAATGTATGGGTAGGTAAAGACAACAACTGAGAAGCATTTGTCTGCTTCCTTCTGTAAATTTTTTTTTGAAGTTACATCCACTGATATTAAGAATGTAGGAATACTAGATAGCGAAAAAAGTCCATCTCAGGATCTCAGCTTCTAACATTAACAGAAAGCAGACTCTTGGGAATGAGCTTACACTGGAGGAGTCATCATTTCTCCAAATCTCTCCTAGCAATAATTTCTCACTCAAAGTCTTCCTAGGCTGGAATTTGCTTAGTTGATGTTCATATAAATGCTGTTTCAGGCATTTGATTATCCTTGTCTGACTTCTCTGAACTTTTTCTACTTTTGTGATGCATTCTAGAATATTAATTCCTTTCAATGTTCCTTTGAGTTCTTTGTTTTAGTTAAATGAATTAACACCATTATGTAGTTTTAATGTTATTCAAACGTTTTTGAAAACTGATTAGAATGACTACCAATGCAATAGATGGTTCTGACTGCAATTATAAAATAGAAGTAGAGATGTTCCAGTCCTTGACACTGCTAACACAGTATCAACTTCAGCAGGGTTTTGTTACACCCTGCCATAAGTTACAGTAGTTTTTGTATAGCCAAAGTCAGAGCCAAAGCTGCAGTTTGAAATGTGAGATAAAAACTAAACATAAAGTCTGTCCCACTTAGATCTGGCTTTGTACTAACTTAATTACCTCATGAAGTAGTGCTTCTTCATTGCAAAATCTAGCTAATCATGTTGGTGATAATTTTGTTGTTCTTTCCTTGGGACCTAACTCTATTGTCATATTTCCTGTTTTGCCTACTTAAAGTTTGCTATAGTAATATGTGCTCAGGTCCTCCCTGGTTGCTTTTTAGGAAACTGAATTCAAAATCATGCACAGGTCAGCATTCACATAAAGAAGATGAAAGCTAAGGACCTAATTTTCATTTATGTTCTTACACCTGGGGCATTTATATGTGAAAATGTTGGTGACATTGCCTTTTTCATATTGCAGGGATTTTGAATGAGCAGTTCTGAAACTTGTACTGAATGAGTTTGCTAACGAATAGAAAACTCATATACTCACAAGTTACCAATTCAGGCAAAACCAGCTTTAGCAATAACCTGACAAAGGTAAAACAGAGGCTTACTCCAAGAAGCCTAGAACTATTTATAAAGAGATGAGGTAGATTTATGGATTTGATGCCTTTTCATACTATGTTGCTATTATGTGAAAATGTATTATTATTACAGCAACAGATTTGATACACAAATTTAATTTTCCACTTTTTGTTCTGCAACTGTTGGATTTTTTTTTTTTGTTTCTAATCTCCTCTGTGGCCTGCTCATATTCGATTAAGTTCCACATTTGTTTTTCTGCATTACTATTTTTCCATAACTTAAGTATTTTAAAACAGTACTTGGAAAGATGTGGGGAATTACATTGGTAAACAAGTTTATTATTTTCTGTACCTCCATACCTATCATTAAAAGCAACCAAAACCGTTATGCAAAAAATTGGGGTCACCTTAATTTTAAGTAAATTTTTTAAAATTAAGAGAAAATGAGAAAAATCTCTGATAAAGCTCTGATACCAGGGAAAGCTTATAAAGGAATTCACAGCAAGCTAATACTCTCAGTAATATACATATACATCCAACATGATAGACACAAACATCAACTGTTAAAGCTAGAACAATTTAATTCTGTAGTGTTTCAGGAACCAAGGAGAAAGTTATTAATATTTTTGCTTTTTCTACTATATTATCACAAATTTTCTGCTGTAGATAAAATTCAATGTTACGGTTATCAGTAATTTCTGATTGTTTTATACTGAAAGCTGTCATAAGACTGGTGAACATGAAAGATCTGTATTGCAGTAGCATCGTTTGTAAATATTTTTGCTAGGTGCAAAATTAGTCAAAAGCTAGAAAGCTCCGCTCTGAATTTCCATAGAAATACGTCCATTTGCTAAATTTAAGAAAGGAAATCCTACTCCACTGAAGTCAATCCAAACGAACTTTATTAGTGTTGACAGGGTTAACATATATGAGATACTTTAATTCTGCATAATTTAATTTTTTTGTAAAGTGTAGATAATTATAAACGCTGTAAAATTTAGAAAGATTGCATTAGCAGTTTTTGCAGTAGGAACAGATTTGGTTTTTTTTCAGCATGATCAAATATAATTGTCCTTAAAAAATATTGAAACCACTGGGTTATTAAGAGGAATATAAGAACATGAAAAAGGTCAAATTACATAAGATTTTCAAAGTCAGCATTTAGGATACCATGGGTGTTTCATCGGAGCTCATTTTAAACCCCTGACCTGGAATGGTTTTTGACAGGAATTGTGTTGGACAAGTCATCTCTCTTCTATTTGTAATTAGGTTAAAGTGATTGGAAGAACTTAGTTTAGGTTTTAGATAAAATGGATAAGATCTTAAACATTTCCTAATGGAAACTGTCTGATTATATTTTGCAGGTCAATCACATACCAGTGAATGAGGGGAATAAGCACACATTTCTAAGGAGCTATACTGCTTTCAAATTTTTAATATGCAAATGCACTTTTTTATATCCCAGTATGTTCATATTAAATATGGAATATTTGAATTTAGTTCAAATTACATTGCATTTCCCTCAAATTACACTGTGGGTTTTGAAGGAGACATGCACAAATTATTTTTCTGCACTACTTTCTTTTCGCAGCAAGATGGCTTGTTTGATTTGCTATTTAAAACCCTTCATCTTCATGTACAGTACAGCTTCTGGACCTCATTCTCCAATGTCTTTGCTCAGATGTAAGTAAGTTCACTAAGGATTAAAAAGAAGGCACCAGATGAATAATTAACATATAGTACTAACTTTATGTGTGTACTTGTGTGTACTTACTGTATACTTGCCATAATGCCAATGTAACCAGTTAAACTAGGACATTTACTGGTTTCATCTTAGCCTTGGAAAAAATGTGAACTACAAGCTTTCTATTTAAAATCTACTTTATGATATTCACTGTTCTGAAGTGTTCTTTCTGCCTGTATGCAGCTGTATGTTGTAATTTATTGTTTTGGTCATGATGCACAAATTATTTCCCTGTATAGAAGAATTTTTCCAACCTGTTCTATTCAAGCCTGTTTCATGTTTCTCAAATTCTTTAGCAGCATCTGGTTAGATATCCATTAAATCCAAGAAAGCCTGTTATCACTTCTTTATTTTAGGGAGAGCATGGGGCATGAAGATGGTACAATCTTAATTTCAAGTTCCCTTCACAAACCCAGTTCTGTTAACTTCTCACTTGTCCTTAAACTATGTCAATCAACCACTGTAGCTCATCCACATTAAAAACCAGGAGCAGTTCTTGCCTCAGGGGCCCTTATAGCCAGACGTCCATGTGGTATTTGCTGCTGCTGCCTGTTGTTGTTAAATAAGAAAGCATATCACCAGTATCTGTAGTCATGTGGGGTAGTTTAGAACACATTTCATTTCAGTTTGCAACTTCACCAGATGAAAATATCAGAAAAATAAATAATAATAATAAAAAAATAATTAAAAAGGTTGATAAAAGGTAGAGGGCAGAGATTTTTCTTTGAGAAAGAGAGTACAAGCTACTGTTGATAAAGGAAACTACCTTTTCAAAAATAGCATTTTTGGGTTATTTTGGGTTTCATATATCTCTTTCATCAAACATCTTCATTGTATTAGACTGTGCTTGCATGCATGCCACGCATTGTGCATGAATAGCTGATACCACTCTCCTTTAGTACCTCCAGAGTTGTTTACCTTATGTTTGTTTCCTTGTGTTCTGACTGTTTTGGTTGTACTACATGATTTCTTAGACAGGTTTGAAGTACCTTACCTGGATTGATTTAAAAGGATAAATGGCTATTTCCCAGGGAGCTTCCTCTCATCCCATCTCTAAAGAGCACAAACAGTTTTTCAATGTGATATTTACATATTTGTTGTTGTCACTATGGTGGCTCGATGAGATTTCTCACTCGACATTGTAGGTTTTAAAGTGAGATTTAAAAAAAAAAAATCTCTACCCCAGTTAAATTTACCTGTCTGTTTTTGGAAGTCATAAATCTTTGTCCATAATATCTTAGTTGGTTTCAGTACAAGACACTATTATGTAAAACATTTTGTCTTTTGAGCATAGCTGGCTATAAGTGTGGCAATTCCATTCAATCACCTTATAATTCTCTTTGCCAAAAAAATATCATTCCCTGCTATGTATTTTTTAGTATTTTTCAGAGCATCTTTAAAGTTTTTAGGTGTTCTATCCATAATGTTTATTTAAGTTTTGCTGAATAGTAGAATTTATTTTACTTCTGGTGCAATAATTTTCTATCATATTGCAACAGGATGTAGGGTGAAGCTACTGGACTGATGAGTTTTCTTCCACTGCCTTAGAAGACTGCTGTAGAGGTGAACATGTTTCAAGGCTAAGAAATTACATGTTGCTTTGTAGTCCTTATTTTATTGTATTTGTGCCCCTTATATAATTTTAAATATTTTTTCCTGCTGCTTTATACTCAGTTTTTCAGCACAGTAATAGTAGTTACTATGGAAGAGAGATGGGCTGCACTTCATCTGTATTTGTATGTAAACTCCTAAGATAAAAAGGCACAAAAAATATTGCATTAAGTTTTACTGACCTAGGAAATAAAACCCCCAAAGCCATACGGCTTGTTGACAGACTTTTGTGCCTGTTGCTTTTCTTTGAGAGGCAAACTCAGTTCACCTCAGTTTATCATCACATGAATATGAGTGTGCAGCACCAGGAGCACAAGAGGCTCATGGTGCAGGGCTGGACTTCAAGAAAGTGTAACCACTTGTACTTTGACCCTTGTCATCAGAAGACCAGGAGAAGATCCTGGGATTGAGTTCAGTAAGCACTCTTAGGCATCCTTGTAGAAGTGGGTGTAATTTCCTTGTGTGCAAGCTCTGGTGGTAAGGGAGGAGACAGGGTAAGGAGCTTCCTTCTTTCACCTCAAAGGCATTACAACATTTTTTTCTTTACTTTCATTTTGGGTATTGATTTTCTGTTTCAGGAGCTGAATGCCAAAAAGCTACCCACTGTGGTGCCAATTTGTAGATTCATAAATCTGACCTTAAATGTTGAAGTTAGTTGCTTTGAATTAGGCACTCATCTTTCAAAAACTACCTGTGTTGTTAAAAAACATCCTAGGGACTATCAGATTAAGTTTGACATGAGATCAGGCTTACTGCTGCCTATTATTATGGCTTGCTGAATTCTTGATTGTCATTTCTTTTTTATGTTCATGCTCAATGAGGACATATCTGTCCTTGCAACTGTGTTCTCCAGGAAGGCTTATGCCATTATGTCAAATACCTCTCTGGACACCCACTACAATGGTGTCTATCAACTTTCCTTTCACAGGTGTTTATGGATATGAATCCAAAATAATATTTTTAGTGGTTGTCTCCTTATTATTTACATGTTTATTTCATCACTATCTTGCTGTATTTTTTTCTAATTCTTTTATTATAAGATGAAGCTTAAAATGTGCAGGATTCTCCTTTTCTTCTTTTATAACATGAACCCACATACCCTTATGGGAGCAAGTTTCAGAAATAGCATCTAGATCTTTGCAGGTTATTTCATATGTGCATATAATTGTGGGTTTTTTTGATCTAGATAATGTATTTAAGTATGCCTAATAACTATTAATAGTGTGATTTAGCACCTGCATCAAAAAGCATCAAAAATGCCAATAACTTTGTATGCATTTTGTTAGCATTGTAAAATTTAGTACCACCTTAGTAGTCAAGTTTTACTTAATTGTCAAAAGCAATTGAAAATTATTAGACGAAATGATGTAAGAGATATAAGAATTTGTCTGTTTAGTAAGAAGTTCTGATATTAATTGCATATACTGCCAAAAAGCCCTTCCGATTGCTTAAGTTTATTATACATGAATCATTTTGGTTACTTAATTTCTGCCTGAGACTTTTTTTTTTTTTTAGTTCTTTCTCTCCTGCTTGTAACCTTAATTGGCAATGATAATTTTGCCTAATTTCCTCTTCTATTCCTCATTTTCTACCCAGGTTTTATTTTGCTTTAGGTGCCTGAGCAATCCCTTTAGGAGTCACTCCAAGATCAAGGATAATAAGCAGATGGGCTGTGATATTTTCTGCTTTGAAAACTATGTTTGGTTTTGGATAGGAAAAAAAGAAAAAGTATAATACAGATGCACTCCACAGGTCCCTTCCCACCTCAACCTGTGCTTCTGTGACTCTGTGACTTATTTTTGCCTTGCATAAGGTCATAGACATAGGCTGGCAAATTATTAGGGAAAATAATGGACAAATTCGTTTCTGGTTTTGAATTTAATCCTTTTTTTTTTCTTTTTCAGGGAATACTTCCAGCTGTCATATCTGTATTCCTAACTCTTATGACAGGAAGTAAATCAGCATCCTGCTGATGACAGGCAGATCATCAGCGTTCCCAAGTAGATACAGGGGCTTTTCAGCATTCAAAAAAAAAAATAATTTACTAGTTCATGATTTTAGAAACTGTCTGTTCATCTGCAAAAAGAATTGGTAAAAAAGAACCACAAGAAGGCTCAGAAGTCACAAGTGTACAAAGTACCACTGCTTAAACTTAATCTGGATTATAACGTGGAGGCAGCACACAGATAATTCCCTTTTTCTGTGGTTACATGCTTACCACTTTCTGAAGAGTTTTGCCATCCCAATTGTATAACCTCACAAAACTGATGGGATACCATGTTATATCAATGCTTCTTCATTCTTAGGCGTAATTCTACCAAGCTCTAACCAGTCTTTTGTCATATGCTCACACTAAGGAGAACAGTGTGCACATCAGAATGTGGAGATTTACTTGTCTTTGAACTGAACATTGCAAAACATTGCAAAACATGTTTGCAAAAATACAGGCAAACATTACATTTGAAATGAACGATGCCTCTAATTTATAATTACTTAGCGAAAACCAAGTAATGAAAATAATACGCTGATGGAAGTTCCATCCACAGAAATTAAAATTCTGCCTGGACTGAGGAAAAATCCCAAAGGTCATGATGAAAAAAATATTAGTTGGATGCATGGAAGAAAATATTCTAATGTCAGTCAGAAGTTTAGCCATACTTATGAGTCTGAAGTATCAGCAACTTGAAGAATCCAGAGTGCAGTCCAAAGCAATCAGTCCTTAAAATCGATAGTGTTACAAGCTAGCTTCATGAATGTCCCCAGGAAATTCCATTTTCATATATTTTCAGTAGCCATATGGAGATTTACAAGGTCTATATAGCTTAGACCTTTTATTGAGCACAGTGTTTGAAGTTAGTGACTTCCAGTAAAGAAAATTACCCCATCATTTTACTTCAGTTTTCCACAGATTTTTTTTTGTTTTTAGATAGTCTGAATAGTGTTTTGTCAGTTTGTTTATGTTTTTCTGTAGTTTCAGTTCTTAATATGCAATTTCTGAGACTCATATCTAGTGATTAATGACTTTCAACCTTTCTGAAAATCTTATTCAATTTAGTTTTCCTAAGTGGCCTTTTAAAATGTATGCAAATACAAGCTATAGAAACAGAGGCTGTGTGTATATGAAGCAGTGGTACATAAAACTTAAGAGAAAGTATGGTTTAATTTGGTATTTTTGATTTCTTTTCAAGTTATGAAGGCATATTCTAGTCAGTCTTGCACGTGTGCTTAACAAGCTTTCTGAATAATATAATAAACAAAGGCTTTCACTCACAGAACTCACTGTGACTGAATCTTACTGCCTGTAAGATTCCTTCCTCCCTTCTGTCTTCTGTAGCTCTTTGAGGTAGTGGCAAAGTATGTGGTATTTTGGGGTATTTTTTGTCAGCATGGAACAAAGCAGAAATGGTTATTGCAGGAGCTGAATAGTGCAAAAGAGGTCAGTTCTCTGCCTCGGCAGCCCTAGGAGGATCTTCTGTTGGATTTTTTTGAGTGCACCTGTCAGGTGCTTCATCTCTCTGCAGGATCTCATGTGCAGCAGTTCTTAGGACTGGCTACACTGTAAGGCACCTCCAGCTGTGTTCTCTGCACTGTCCTATTATTTATACAGAAAATACTACTCTTTCCCAAAATGAAATAAATCTTACTTGGACATATTATGTTTAGCAATCCAAGCAACTAGTTTACTGTATCATCAGAACAGATTTTGGAATTAAGGTCCCAAATACACGTATTATCAAATGCTAACACTTCAGTGTCCTTCAGCATTTGCTTCTGACTGTACCTGAAGTTACCTTAACCTGGATTTTAATTCTTTACTCTTCAATTAACAGACCACTGGTCCCAAATAGTCAACTAGTCTCTTTTCTGTCAACCCAAGTATGTATTTTCAGCATTCGGAGAATTATACCTGAGTAGGTATTATCCAGTTTGTGACTGCAGTAGAAACTATAATGCTACTTTGAAGTAACTTGTTCTTGTGGACATTTACAAGTTGGGGCGATGGTGGTGTAAGTATAACACATGCCTCAAGAAAAAGACACAGAAATAGATGAATTCCATTTACAGCTCAGTAGAAATGCATGCTAGTAAAAAGGTTGGAAAGTACAACTGTGCTATAGGTTAACAGTTTTCCTACTTATTTAAGAGGAAAGATGAGGGATCAAATATACCCACAATGTGCTTTTCAAATCTTTTCTTCTTGCTAACTTCTTCACCTTATCATTGGCATAGGCTAAGCTCAGTACAAGTGATGGCATCCCTTATGTAGGCATGCTCATTGTCTCTTTTAAGGAGCACCTCTGTTCCAGTAACAGTCTCAGCACATTCCAGAAAGCTTGTATTCTAGATGCCATTTATTATATCAGGCACATTTCTGAACACAGCAACAGGTAGTTAAAAATTCTCCATTACATTAAAGCAACTCTTTTGTTCAAGGGCTAATGTTTTAGATGGAAAAGCCACAGTTCATCATATCTTATATGATTCTGTCATGCTTACCCAGCAAAGCCTCAGAAATACAAGGCATTTAAGCATCTATTTGAATGACTGCTGCTGTGCATAGGTATTTGAATCAGTGAGAGGACCCAGCTGCAACAGATCTTTTCTCTGATCAGTTAAGCAGATGCTTAGTAAAAAGGCTACCTGAGAAAGTCAGGAGGGAAGAGAAGTCTTTATGTCACACAACAATATACATAAGTAAAGTGTGGATTTAGAATCATAGAATCATAGATAGATCATTTAGATCACCTGGGATAGACAGTTGAAAGATGACACATAATGAATATGTGAATGGTAAGTACATATGAAGCGGTCATGGACACAGCAGTACTGACACTTTCTTGGTCTGTAATCCCTTGTAAAAAACTTCTGTTAAGCCTGTGTTGAGAAAACAATGCAAGTCAGAGCACCTTTGGGATTCATTGGCATGCTTGTTCGTTTTCTCCAAAACGTTTATTAGCTTCAGACAGTAAGCAGATAGAAAAGTTGCAGTGATTAATTTTTTCACGTCAGTCTTCCCTAAATCTTGTCTTTTCCTGGAACAGTATATTAAATTTGGCTCTTGTAAGCAAATAGAATTTTGGCCTGTAGGGGACAAAATGCTTTTCTTCAGTCTCTGTTGCAAGATATATTTATATACTGCAAAGCAGAGTAGCAACACTACCTCTAATTTCTGTATGGGTAGCTTCCATATTAAGAACTGTTTAGCTTGACTTGGGGTCAATTGCAGGTAGAAACAAGGTAAACAAACTCACGCGCAGTTTTGTATCACTCGATCTTGATTCTTCATAGTATCTGAGACAGCTTTTAAGGTGATGTGTAGGTATAGCAACTAACTGCCTGGGCATTCAGGCTTGTTTGCGACCCATATCCCTTGCAGAAACTGGTCACCCTGCTGTGATAGTCACGTGTCAGGCAGTAACTATTAACAGTCAGACTCTCCCTCAAATCCCATGTTTCCCTTCCTTCTTCTCCCCACTGTCAAAAATAGCCGTTCCTTTTCTGAACTTGGTGTCCTGGGTTCAGCAGTAGCAGTCATTTTTCTCCTTCTTAGTAGCTGGTGCACTGCTGTGGTTTTGACTTTCAGCCTGGGAACAGCTTTGATAGCAGCAATGTTTTTACTTGCTGCTCAGTAGTGTTTACTCCAACCAAGGACTTCCTGAGTCTCATGGTCTGCCGGGTAGGAGGGGAAACCGGGAGGAAGCAGAGACAGGACACCTGACCCAAACTAACCAAAGAGATATTCCATACTACAGCATGCCCCAGTATATAAACTGGGGGCATTTACCCAGAAGGGCTAGATCACTGCTCAGGTCAGGCTGGGTATCGGTCGGCTGGTGGTGAGCAGTTATATTCTCTTCTCTTGTTATTTCCCTTATCATTATTATTATTGGTGGCCACAGTAGTGGGTTTGTGTTATACCTTAGTTACTGGACTGTTCTTATCTCAACCCATGGGGGTTACATTCTTTCAATTCTTCTACACATCCCTCTGGGAGAGGAGGGAGGAAGGGGGAGAGTGAGAGAGAGGCTGCGTGGCTGGGCTTAAAACACGACACTTGGTGATTATTAAACAAGCAAATTCACTGTTCTTCTGTGAGCACAGGATGTTTTCCTAGATGGTATGCTATTGTTAATCAGAATTTAATAGTGTTAGAGGTCTTTTTGATTTAAATCCAGAAAGTTATAAAAAAAATAGCCAGCAGGTAATACAAAGTTTAATTAAAAAACTAATATCAGTTACTCTCATTCTCCACATCAACAATATAATTTAAAAATATCATAAATTGCTATAGACCCTCTGAGCATAGCAAGTGATCATGCATGGTTCTCTCATTTATTCCCTTGATCAGGAGCTGGAGACATATGGCAATAATTTATTATATTATTGCTATTACTACCACTGTTATTATTTATTTAAGAGTCTTGGGGGGGAAATACATTTTATTTTGAAATTATTAAATTCACTATTATAATGAGACATGAAGAAATCATGCTTGTGGGTTTTTTTTTGGTTTTGGTTTGTTGGTTTGTTTCTTTCCCCCCCCTGCTCCTACTCTTCATGGCTGACAGTATAAATTATTGCCCCCCCAAAAAAAAAGTAACAGAGAAAGCAATAGCCTAGAGGTGTCTGGGACCGAAATATCCTTATCTTTGATGACAAAGCTCCAGTCCTTGACTATAATATTAATATAGAAGGATGACATTGTCCAGAAAACCAAGATAATTTCCCCCCATTTTTCTATTCTGTAATTTAGTTGCACTTTCATACTTTCACTTTGAAACAAATTCTGGGTTTTTTTTTGAGAAGTTTCAACCTCATTTACAAGTACATACAGCCTTGAAGTCATAAATATTTGTTGGTTTTTGATTTGTTTTTATTTTTGGTTGGTTGGTTGCTTTTTTTTTCTGACTAATTCAGTGCCAGCAAAACTGTACTTGACATTCCAGCCTGCTATTGATGGAAGATTTTTTTTTCACCTGCTATTGATCTGAGAAGCCAATGGATATGGATAAAGATAAAAGTCCTCAGGGTTTTTAAAAAAGCATGTTTCTTGGAGGATATACGCTGTCATTTTAGGTATGTATAGTTTTGCTTCCATTTTCATCTAATGCTATTGAGTTTGACATAAGTTTTACTTTATATCTGCTTTTTATTCAGGCCTAACAGAGATAATGCTTAAGTCACAAGAAGAACTGACAGCAAAATTGTTAGCAACAGCTACCCTTGCTGAATTTTGATTGCTGTCAAGCAACATCTAAGGTTTAATGTCCTGTTGTTTCATTTTCTTCCTTTACTCTTTCACCTATAAACCCATTATTATAACTAGCTAAGAAATGTAGCCAAATGGTTGCCAATCTTCTGACTTGTGAGTGCCTTCCTCCTAGTACTTATATTTACCCCTTACCTAGCAAGATTAGAAATTCATACCCTAGCTGGACATGGTTGGGTACTTCTAACTTTAAAGCTCTAATTGGTAAGTTTTGCTTCATTTTCTTTCCATGTTTTGCACTGCCTTACTCAGAAGTTAAAAAAGATCTTTAACTTTAAAACAGAAATAAAGGTGCACATTTGTAAAGCTTTTTATTAATACTATTTGTGTGATATCTTTCCCATGTGGAGCTTTGAAAGTATATCCAATGAAGCTCGTCAATTTTATTTTAAATATCTCCACTGTTGAATTTCATGTCCATTTACTGTAGAATAATATTCTCTTCAGCAGAGTTGAACAGAAGAGTGTTAATCTTTATTCATAAGGCCAATAAATTTGTTCAAAGCACACATCTGCTAAAGGATGAAATGCCAATGAATGAAATGAATTGTGACTTTGTTTAGGTATCCAGTGACTGTTATTTACAAAAAGAAGTACAAGCTTTTTGGTTTTTTATCCTTTTTTTTTTGGTCTTTGATGAAGTTGGTGATGTAGAAAGTGAAATACAAAACAAATGAAACTCTACATGGATGATTTTATAATAATGCAAAACAATAAAAGAAATAAAACAATAAAAATGTCCAGTAAGCGTTTTGGTATTTTCATTTAATTTCTACTGAGGCTATGTTTCAAAGCTCATGTTAATGCCTCTGCACAATGTAGTGAATAAAATAAAGAATTTAGACTTGATATTAATTCTCCCAGAAGAGTGATTACTTCAATGCAATCACTTTTTATACCTTCAAATAGTTTTATTTTACTTAAAACTGGTTTTAGTACATGAATTTGTAGTTATATCTTTTGATGATTGTTTCACGGTGTTTGAGCAATACTGGACTCTTTATTTTTCTAGCTTTTTACAGTGAGGGTAACTGGCGAGGTATATACACATGTGCTTAGCCTAAACATGAAGCAATAAAATACCCTGCAATTGTCTTAATTCTTAGCTTCTTAAAAAATCCATGCACAACCAAGATTTCCAGTTTCTCGATGATCAATCCACTTTTCCCCCACAAAGGGACAAATATACTTAGCATGGTCAAGGAGCCCAAGATCTTGGTTATCACATCAAGCATGACAGTTGTTCTATAAGAAACATGACTCGTTTTTTCTCAGCAACAATAACGCTTACATAGTGTAGAGCAGAACAAGCAAGTGTGTGACAGCTATATACACCCTTTGTGTTTTGTTCTTAGTTTATGGCTAAAAAGAATGCAGAAAAAATGTGTATAAAAGCTTGATACAAATAGTCATAATGATATTATGATTCTGAGTAATATTTACTCCTTCAGCAATGAATCTCTCACTCCCTCTAATTACTGTAATTTGTGTTTGCAAGCATGTCTTGTGATGCAGATTGAAAATTAACAGACTAAGGACATCACCAACCTTTATGAAGAAAAAACACTCATTTTTCTTTAACAGGGTTAAATTCAAAATGTGTTTCTTCTTTGTTCTAATTATTAAGGACTAATGGTCTCTCCCAAAAATGGATGTGATCTGTCCGTGAAATTTTTAGAAATATTTTTTATATTTGTCCAGGATTACAGAAGCACTTGTCAGTCACAGGGTTTCCATAGGCCCAATGAGACTTGGGGCAAGGACATGATCTCACAGAAGTACAAACTCACATATAGCTATGCTTTACTGTGTGTTATCTTTCTATAGTGTCCCTCCCAACTTATCCTTTTACCAGCTGCTATAGTAGTTTTTTGATTAGGAAGGGATATCATTATCTGTACTTGATCATAGCCACTTTTTCGTCAAGACCACAGGTATTGCGAAGAAGATATGGCTAAGACCACTGTAGAATAAGAAAAATTAGCCATTTATAACTCAGCCTTTAAGCTGAAACCAACGAATACTAGAATTCTGTAGTCCTTCCTCACTCCGATACAGACTTCCCAAGTGTTGTTGAGAAAAACTGTCATAATGTCTCTGCACAAGAGGCCTAATAAAAAGTCTGTCATTCCCGAAGTTTTGAATGCTTGATTTTGCAACCTTAATGTTCTTTTAATGTCTTTTGTATGCAATATACATTTATACAGTTTCCATTTATTATTAAAAATTGATAAAGCACTAGGTTTTAATGACATGCATGCTTAACTGTGCATCCTTAATGTTCTTGATATAATATTTAAATGGGATTCTGAATTCAGTAGTGTCATTCTTTAATCACCTAATATAAACAAGGGTCCTCCCTTGTTTAATAAATTGTAAAAGTGAGTCATTACACTCTAAAATATCTCCGACTGTAATAGCATTTTTTGTCCTAGATATGAGGAACCCTAATCCTGATTGAATACTCACTGTTAGATATCACTTGCAACTTATTGGTCTGGCAAAGTTGCAACTGCCTAGGTCAAAGAAGTAGTCATATGTCTTACTCTTCATTGCAAGAATAGATCTGTTACTGTGACAACACCTATGCACTGCCCTTGTGAAAGGAGATTTTAATTTTCCATGAATACAATCCGTAAGGCACAGATGGCACCAAATAAAACATAATGAATTAAAATGATACCTTGATACTTGCAGGGTTAAAATATGGGCAGACAAGCAATGAATAAGAATGAACACAACATAAGATTTTATGTGCTATTTGAGGAGTATAAAATCTCCAGAGGTGCTCTGTTGCACAACCATATGTTGTTTTTGCACTTAAGGCTTGTGAAAGTTTAAAAGATTAATAAGATTACTAATATTAAAGTCTAAGCCCCAAAACTTCCCTAGAGTCCTAAGAGAAAGAAATGACAGACAAATACGACGAAAATATAAGCTGGGGGGAGAGGAGGGAAACAACAAGCTTTGTGCTAGCTTTGAAAAGAATTTCATTATTTGTCAATAGCATGGACTTTTATCTGCACTAAATTATTCAACTTTATATACTTATATTACTCTGAGATATGTCTTACTGAGACTTACTAAAAGTGAAATTACTTAAAGAAAAGAGCAACCTTGGTATCTTTTCTGTAAAATTTAAAGCAGTTGGAGGCACCATGAAGAGTTTTGACAACAAGCAAATAATTTTTAAGATGAAACAGTATCTCAGTTAAACAATCCTTGTCTTTAAGTCTTGCATCATAGATCTAGTCTGTATATAACATTCCTGATCCCTTGGTTTAGGAGCATATTTTAGAAAAATCTGCAAAACACGTACACTTTTATCCCTTAGAAAAAGTACTATAAAATACCTGAAGGCATAAAGAAACAAGTATATCAACATAAATACTCCTACAATTATTAATTGCATTCTATATTACAATGATCAGTTTTTCAAAATAAAATAATCATTGTGGAGATGCTAGAATTCCATTCCCAGAGAAACTGAGATGCCAGGCTGCTTTTTCCTCTTTAAGACCTTTTTTGTTTGTTTTCAGTGAAGGCATCTGGGTTTTTTTGGGTCATTTCCCCATAGCAGCAAGTTGTCACTGTGTCTGTCAGGTGGTAAAGCTGCAGATAGGCTGGTTTGCCCTCTTTGGACACCATCTTAAGGGTAACAACCTGAATGCTCCCTTGTTTTGTGACAGTCTGATCATTTTTCCCTACCCTGCTTTTTTCATATAACTAATGAGAGAGATGGGGAGATTGTTTTGTTTTATAACCAGCCTCTGAAGGTGTTGTGTACTGAGATAACTATAGTATTACAGGCAAACAACCAAAAACACCTTTTAGTAGCAAAAAATTACAAGAACCCAATTCTGAAATCTGTTCTACATGGGCTGGCTTCTGTGTTAACAAGGTGGACTTTCACAGTGTCCTCCTTTCACAAAGGAGGAATTTGTTACTCATGTAGAAGAAAATTACAAGACTGTAGCCCAAAACTGGGTTTTATGTGGTAGCCAGGGTCTCGGCAATTAAGCGGGAAACACATCTCAGCACCTGAAGTACCTTGCAACGAATGAACTACCTGGAAGATCAACCTCTTTACATAAAACTTTTCATCACTGTAAGCAAATATGTTTGTTAAAATAACATGTAAATTTATAACTTATGAAAGTTTGGGGTTATTTTATTAGTACAGAAAAAATTGATTCCTGTTGATTTCTGAATGTTCACTAGTTAAGCTTTACTGAGACAATAAGAAAGAACTTCTAGAACAAAGATTAAAAATTACCTGTTTCAGTCACTTTCTTTTAGTGAATATTTGGAGAATATATGAAATATATGCAATAAAACATGTGCAATGTATGCAATATGTTCAGTAAAAATAGATTGCTTTGAAACAACAAGCATGAGTAGAGACGAAGAAAATGGATTATGTTGTGAGATCTCATAAGAAAAGAAAGTTTGGGTAGTTTTAATCTACATCACATGAGTAACAGACTTATTTTTTACTTTTACATGTACAGTACTTTAATTTTTGTAGTGATAAAAAGTGTGTATTTGTTCATGGGAGGTTTTCAATTAAATTGATATGGAGATTAGTTAGGTAATTGTTCAGGACAAGAAGAAAATTTCTTGTTGCCACATTGTTCAGATTCTTGTGACTAATTTTCATGGGTTCAGCCGTAGCAGTCATTTTTCTCCTTCTTGTAGCTGGTGCAGTGCTGTGTTCTGACTTCTGGGTTGGGAACAGTTGCTGATAGCAAGTATGTTTTGAGGGTGTTTTTGTTCAAGGTTTTTTCTGAGCATGTGCTCTGCCGGGGAGGAGGGGAGGCCGGGTGGAAGGAGAGACAGGACACCTGACCCAAGCTAGCCAATGAGGTATTCCATACCATACCACGTGATGCCCAGGATGCAACTGGGGGAGAGAGCTGGAGGTGTGGAGCTCTGGAGGAAAATGGAGGAGGGAGCACATGGTGCTCGGCCGGGCAGGGTGGAGTGAGTTATGGGTCGGTGGCTGGTGGGGTGTTGTATTCTTGTCGCTTGTTGTTTGGTGTATCATTATTATTTGTAGTAGTAATGGCAGTAGTGATTTGTGTTGTGCCTTAGCAATTAAGCCATTCTTATCTCAACCCGTGGGGGCTACATTCTTTGGATTCTCCTTCCTAACTCTCTGGGAGTTGGGGGAGCAAGGGGGGGAGTGAGTGAGAGTACTGTGAGGATTTGGTTTAAACCACGACACTAATGTAAAGCACTTGTATAAAACATTGTATAAAACAATGGATTGCTCGCAGAATAAAAATTACATCTCTAGAGTAGATATTATTATAGCAGGAAAAACTATGAATCAAAATTGACAAGTGAATAACACACCCTTTTTTTAAAAAAAAAGAAATACCCCAATAATTTAATATCAGAAATAATGCTAATCTTAGTCTTAGTTCCTACAAACCTCTATATCTTCAGGTTTCATAGAGCAAAATGAAGACTAAATTAATAAAATTATTTTAAAGTAGTATAAATTAATAGTATTTATCCAAAATAGAGTATTAAAATGATTACAGAATGACTTCTCACTGCTCCAGATCAGTGTTTTGCTAATAGGATTGGATTCCTTACAGTTAAATATGTATTTTTACTTAGTAATCTATGAGAGTTTTATCTTCTGTGGTAATCATGCTGAGTAAGTGGTTTAGGGTTAAAATATTACAAGCATAACATTGCTGATTGCATTTAGGATTTATGATGCTAAATTCGTAGAGACGAACTGTTGGCATATTAAATGGTGGAGCTTTCATCCCTTGAGGAATTTGAGAATTTAGGTGAGAGAAACTTCATGAAGGTCAAGAAGAAGTGCAAAGTTTTGCATTTGTGGTGGAACAAGAAGCCCTGTGCATCCACATAGGCTGGCGACCACCCTGTTGAAGAGGCCTGAGGGTGGATGCCAGTCTGCCAATCATTTGAGGTTTTCATGTCTTTCTGCACAGCAAAAACCAGGTCTGACTTACTCTGTTATTGGTGATACTGCTTTGATATAGAGCTTACACTAAATGACCTGCAGATTTCCCTTCAAAACACTACTGTAATCTTATGATTATTGAGCTTTCAGGAGGCATAAGAAAGGAGGTGGAAGTAATCTCTTCTTTATAGTGGAAGACAGCTGTGGAGTTTATCCTGAATGCAGCAGCCAGTTTGAAAGGCCGTTAAGAGTGCAATATTAGGAAACCTGGACAATTTCCATTGCTTATTTTGAATTTCTTCATTACATAAAACTCTGAAATTGCTTTAATTTAGCATGGTATCAATATATTCTTAAAAGAACATAACATCTATGGCACTGTTGAGCAGATGGAACTTAATAAAATACTTCAATAAATCCCTTTTCAGACTATTGTATTCTGTGGACTTTGCATTGTGACAGTTTATCAGCATGACATAAAGATCTTAAAAGTAAAATTTCCCAACTTTGCTACAAAAAGGCCTCATATGCTACAGCAATTTGTCAGTTAAGAGCTTTCTTAGTATCTGTGAATTATGCAATTAGAACAAGAACTAAATGCTGTTTAGTAGCCTATGAAGTTAAATATGGTGCTGCAGACCAAAAGACTGTACAGGGAATTGTACTTTAGGTTATATTAGTTTATTCTGGTGTATTAAAGTAAAATTTGTAGAATCATTCAGCTTGGAAAAGTTATTTAAGATTCAGTAGAACTGTTAACCTAACACTGCCAGCTCCACCACTAAACTGTGTCCCTAAGTACCACATATGCATGTCTTAAAAAACACTAGGGATGGTGACAACCACTTCCCTGGGAAGCCTGTTCTAGTGTTTGATAACTGTTTCAGTTAAGATGTTTTCTAATATCAAATCTAAACATCCCCAGCCTCAACTTAAGGATACTTCCTCTTGTCTCGAAACCTGTTACTTGGGAAAAGAGACTGATACCTCACTTCGACCTCTGTTGAGCTAGTTGTAGGCAGAAATAAAGTCTCACCTGAGCTTTCTTTCTTCAGGCTAAACAACTCAAGTTGTCTCAGCTGCTCCTTGTTTTCTAAACACTTCACCAGCTTTGTGGCCCTTCTTTGGATGCCCTCCAGCACCTCAATGGCTCTCTTGAGGGGCCCAGAACTGAACACAGGATTTGAGGTGAGGCCTAACCAATTTTGGGTATAGCAGGGTGATCACTGCCCTAGTCCTGCTGGCCACACTATTATTGATACAGGCCAAGATGCTATTGGCCTTCTTGGTCACCTCAGCACACTGCTGATTTATACTCAGTTGGCTGTTGACTAATACCCTCAGATCCTTTTCCAAAGAGCAGCTTTCTGGACACTCTTCCCTAAGCCTGTATCATTTCATAGGGTTGTTGTGACACAAATGCTGTACCCTGCTCTTACCCTTGTTTAACCACATACCATTGTCCTTGGCCCATGAAATCCAGCTTGTCTGGTTCCCTCTGTAGAGCCTTCCAATCCCAAAGTAGATCAACACTCTCACTCAACTTGGTGGCATCTGCAAACTTACCGAGGGTGTGCTCAACCCTTTGTCCAGATCACTGATAAAGATACTAAACAGAACTGGACCCCGATACTGAGGCCTGGGGAACACCACTTGTGACTGGTCCCAAACTGGATTTAACCACCATTCTTTGGGCTCGGCCATCCAGTCAGTTTCTTACCCACTGAATAGTGCACCATTCAAGCCATGAGCAGTGAGTCTCTCCAGTAGAAACATATAGGAAATTGTGTCAAAGGCTTTAGTAAAGTTCAGGTAGACAACATCCATAGCCTTTCCCTCATCGACTGAGTGGGTCACTTTGCTATGGAAGGAGATCAGGTCAGTCAAGCAGGACCTGTCTTTCATAAACCCATGCTGAGTGGGCCTCATAATCACATTGTTGTCCTGTAGGTGCTGTGTGATGGTGTTTAAGGTGTTCTGTTCCATAACCTTATGGAAGCATAGAATGGTTAGGAAAGGAAGTTAATATCATCTAGTTCCAAGACCCTGCCATGGGTAGGGGCACCTCACACTAAACAATGTCACCCAAGGCTTTGTCCATCCTGGCCTTGAACACGGCTAGGGATGGAGCATTCACCACTTCTTTCAGCAACCCATTCCAGGGCCTCAACACTCTCACAGTAAAGAACTTCTTCCTTATATCTAACCTGAACTTCCCTTATTTAAATTTAAACCCATAACCCCTTGTTTTATCACTACAGTCCCTGACGAAATGATTGAAAGTGGCTCTGTGAGCACTTCTGCCAGCTCCCTCAGTAGCCTTGGGTGAATCCCACATGTCCCCTCATATTCGTGTGTGTCTAAGTAGTGTAGCAGGTCACTGAGCGTTTCCCCTTAGATAATGGGGACTTCATTCTGTTCCCCATTCCTGTCTGACAGCTCCTATTTTGCTTTTTCATGGTCTCCCTTAAAAACGCCTGTATCACTGTATCTTTGTTTCTTTGATTTTTAGAAGTGTTGCAATGCAGAGAAAGAAACATGTGCAATAAACTGTATTTTAAATTTCCATCAGTTTTCTAACCAGGCAGGCTGATTTTACACTATTATCTTCCAATCTTTTTATCTTTCAATCAAATCACAGATACACCAGCAGTGTTAAAATGTCTGTCAGGATATTAACTTTATACAGTATATGAACCTTACTGCTAACTCTGTCTTAATACCAAGTAACTGAAGGTATATGGCTTCTGATATTTTGTGTCTATCTAAGTGTTCTGTTTTAAAAGAGACACAAAAAATTTACTTTGATACTGAGAAATACTGACTGGTCAAATCCTAAAAATATTGCTGGGATTTATATTGGGTGCAGTCTTGAATTAGCTTTTTATTTAATGCATGTATTTCTTGAAAACATATCAATTTTTTATGCCTCCTTAAGTAACTGAGATAATATAGGCAACTTATCTTCATAGCTGAAACTTATTAGATTTTTTTTTTTACTGCAAAGTGTCTGATCTGCTAGAAATAAGTCAATAAGTCAAACAGGACTGCAGTTGTACAAAAAACAATTATTTCTCTAATTTCTGAATTCTATTTTCTGTTATTGCAGAACTGAAAGAGAACATAAAAAGGATTTATTCTTTTTTTTTTAACCAACTTTCTTTTCAAGTCTCAGTTCTGCATTAAATTGATTAGCTCATCTGTTATTGACACCTTTATTAGTTCAGTTATTCAGCACTCTCCTTTATTGACTGTAAATTGACTTTTCGGATCTAGTTTGGCTTCTTAGTAATTAGAGATGTATCTATCATGTTTTGGATGCACTTGAAATGAAATGTATCCTGGAAAAACAAACACTGCCATGTGAAAACATTGTTCCTTGAACTCCAGATTTATTATCATTCACTCATTTCTCAGCCTTGAGAGTGTAATTGTAATGTTAAAAACTATGCAAACATCACTAACACAATATTAACACTGTTGCAATTGGTATCCTCTGTTCTTTTCAGATGAGAAACTACAGGAAAAAACAGAAAAAAACCCACATCTTTTTCCTTCTCCTAGTATCTATACTGGTGGATATTCAAGAGCTGTTTGACTCTTATTTCAAACTAAGGCAATGATTTCTACCCTTAGAAAATAATTAATCGGGAATTATCACTGAATACATGAGTACAGCTTATATCTTGAATATCACTAGACCAGCACAGATACAGCAAAGGCCATAATATGGGCCATGATAACTGAAAATGTGAAACACAGTGTTTAGATCTCCAGTATATCATGTAGTCATATTTATTAAGGAAAGAGTGTCTATATCTAAATGCTGTTAGAACTGCCAAGGTTTAAATTCCTATCCTTTTTTATGGTGCCTGCTAGTGAAATTACTTATTGAAGGGTGGCTAGACATTGAGTATGTGCAAGTTGTCTGTCTTTTCTGTGATGCACACTCTTTCGGAACAATATTTTTTTCCTTTTTTTTTTTTTTTTTTTTTTTAATGAGAAACTGTTAATGCGGGAGGAATGTGACTGAGCCAGCTGGATTCTGATCATTCCTCTTTTCTGGCTGCTATACAAGTCTTATTTGCAGCTGTCCTGTCTCCTGCTGCCTTGTCCTTGAATGCTGATGGGTAGAAGCAACCAACAGGCTAGTTGAATCACTTCATCTTCCCCTTTTCCCAGTGAGGGATTGAACTAGGTAGTTCACAGGTCCTTCAGAAGTAGGCTGGCATGAAGAGAAGTTCATGGCATGCTTTCATCTTTCTGTCTCCGTCCTTTCAAACTGAGATTTTTTTTTCAGTGATTTTTTTAAACTGACACAAATTTTTATTTTTTTTAAGGGAATAAAAATACTTTTGCTTATATATCTGCCCCATGTTGCTCTGTTCTTCAAGACATTTGCTTTTTGCTGCTTTCAGAGATGATGTACTGGGCTAAATGGAGCTCTAGTCTGACCCACAGCAGTTTTCCCAGTGTTATTACTAAAATACTACCAGCAAAGACAGCCCTTAAAAATAGTGCAAAAAAAAGATATTTAATTTTAGAGCAAAGTTTTACTTTTACTGTTACTGCACAGACAGAGTTTACAACAAAATATTGAGTAAACTGCCTGGGCAGAAAACTTAATTTACATTTGGTTTGAGGAAAATAGTATGAACTGAGTTGCATGGCAGAGCCACATGAAATTTAGTGACTGTGATTGTGGAGAGTCTAGCTAAGGTTTAGAGTCTTCTTAACGACAAACTTACAGTGCTACTTTTTGTGCAATTTTAGTTTATGTAGTAAAACTTGAAAGTGATTGAAAGTACAAAATTTTCTACACTAAAAGTTTCTTCTGCACTCTGATAAGGCTGTAAAACCTGACCTTTTCCACAATCCAAGTGATTAAAAGTTAGTAATGTCCACCTAATTAACAAAAAATGAAACACAGATTTAACAAAAAAACACATAAAATCAGTAGAATCTTGATCATTATGAATTCTGTTTTCCTTTGTTAGACTATGATCTCTTGACATTTATTTTAAGATACTTTCCTATTATTCATTTTATCCTTAGTTAGAGAAGAAATACGAAGCTGAAAACTATTTTCCTTTCCTGAATGCACAGTAAACTAAACACAAACTTTATTTTCTGTGTTTCATACTGTTTTATTTTCAGTCTCTATGCCTCTGAAAATATCTTAATAAAAACAACTTAAAAAAACAATAGAGAGGAACATTTAGTGGAGCTTCATATTGAGGTTTTTAGTAAGTATTTGTGAAAAAGGGGTTTAAATATATAACAGTAATATGGCTTCCATTACAGGAGCTTCCTCCTCTTTTTGGTGAGTTAGTCTAAGTAAGGAAAACACAGTTTCCATTTCAGTGTTTACTATTTTAATATAGTGAAAGTTCCTAGCTTTTATTTTGACTGTAGGAGTTTGTATAATGTCTGAACAATAAAAAAATATGGGTTAGAAATGTTAATGAAACTAATAGGTATTCATTATTTATAGTGCATTTGTTCAGAAAACTAATTACGCTATACAAGGTCATAACGAATGCGATAAACCATCCTGATATAGTAGTTGCACTTCTGAGCTACATCAATAAGCAGTGAAAACATTACTATATACTTCCTATATCACATAGTGAAGAAACAACACATAGAGTCCTGAGGAAAAGTCACAGAGCAAGTTTCCTAGAGAATGCTGCTTGGGTGTTGGGTCTTGTCTTAGTAGCTCAGCTCAAATGATCCGTTATTCAACCAGAACTAACAGATCTCTCCAGTGCAACAGAAGAATAGGTTGGTGTGGGGCATGGAAACAAAAGTAATCTCAGTCAGCTGGGAGATATTTCACAGAACAATGTTGACACTCCTTTTTACAGACATAGCTGGCAAACATCTAAACCATTGAAACTCTTGACAAATCATTCATAAAGATAATTTGGCTTCCAATTAGGAAAAAAAAAAAAAAACACAAAAAAAAAACAAAAAGAGAAAAAGACCAGACAACCTCAAGCCAAAACAACAAACAAAAACTGGATATCCAGAACTTCTTCCTTGGATTCAGTATTTAGCATAATCCTCTGTTCCTGACTTTGTTACAGAAAGGGAGTTCAGACAAAAGCAATCTTTGTATACTTTTGCATTTCATCTACCATGTCATTTCTGTCCAACTCTAAGAAATCAAAAGCAACTAGGGCTCACTGTCTGATTTGTGATTAATTTGAATTCTTTCTTCAGCCTCAGTTATTCCATTATTTTAATATGGACTTAGTAAATCTATTGACCTATTTATTGTTTTATACAAAATAGAGTTCAGGTGCCATTCCAATAAAGATTATAACAAGAGTGTTGTAACAAATATGCACAGAGAATTAATAAGACATAACTGAAATTCTGAAATTATGGAAAATCCTCCAGGTGGTACAGAATTTTTCCTACCCTGGGTTTCACAGTAAAAGATACAGAATTTGTGATCCATTATTGAATGGTATGCTGCACTTGATAAGCCAGTTTATAATTTCAAACATTTATAGGTGCTCAAACATCTGGGGTTATGGCTAATTACTTGGAAATGTGTGAAAACAAACTCTGTGTAATTGCTGGCTGAACTGAGTATTATACCAACAACACTGTGTTTCCCAGAAATATATTGGTATATAGGCAATATCTATTTTTCATGATTTTCATGTTTTCAAAAACATTTTTTTTCTAATAGCTGTTCTACTTTAACAAATTTCTGGACCTAGGTATTACAGATAATTGTAGGAACACTATGCAGTTTATTCCACTGTCTCTCAGCACTCTTTTAGATGGCACTGGAAGGACCTTAAAGTCAAAAAGTGGAAGATATTCTTCCAGCTGTGGCAGCTGACAAAGCCAGAGGCAAATTTCTGCATAAAATCACCAGGCAGTGATGCTGTCAAGTCCAAGGATGCCTTCAAGTCTACCACATAGTGTACTCCTGACTGGTTTCTGGGTTTCTGTCTTATTATTTCACCCTTTTTTTGATTATTGTTTTACTTTGGAAACATTTCACCCTCCTCTATTATTATAGGAATATTTTTTGTGTTTTTCCTGACTTATGGGGGGAATCCTTTTATGCTCACTTCTTAGCTACATACAGCTTTCCTTACTTTTTTCCATGCTACAGCTTGATGTGTATTCTTCTGCTACCCTACAAGTAATAACTGATAACTTACTTTTCTGTGAAACACATTAGAGGCTTATGACAAAAAACCCAAACAACAAACAGTCCCCCCCAAAAAAACACCCAAAAACTGCAAAAACAAAAGTATCATAAACCAGTGTTCATGTAAAAAAAGGCTGAGAATATTTTACCTATATTTTTTGTCGTACGTATATATTTAATTATATATGTAAATGTATGTATAAAGAAAATATATGCATGTACCAGAAATATTTTTATTCATCTCAACCATTATAAGCAATTGGACCAGTTTGATTGTTCTGTGTCCTTTACAGTGCACCTAGTCAAACGGTGACTCCCAGTGTATGTTTCACTGCTTGACTGTAAACAAATTAATCAAGTATGTTTTTGTTATCCTTTTAAGGCATTCTTCCAGCTACAGAAATGAAATGAAAACATTCAAATGTTGAGATGAAAGAATGAGACACTTTGTAATTAACAACCATACTTTTGTTTGGTTTCAATATCTTATTCATCTCAAACACAAAAATATTTATACAATATTTAACAGCTTTGAATTAGTTGACTTTGCAAGGCAAGGAAACCTTGCCAAGTACTGCAGCAATACTTACCAATGAAAGTATTGCATGACCTTCAATATCATGTTGCTTTGCAAAAAAAAAACATAAGATAAAGCAATCTAGGATTATCTTTATGGGTTGCCAATTAAGGTTAAATAATCTATATGTTTAATAGCTTAAAAAGCAAAGTAATTTAAAAAGGTCCTTATTACTGAGATTGTGGATGATTAGTTGTACATATTAATTTACCTGTTCTATTTGATAGCTTGTTTCTTTCAAAGCACAAAAAAAGGTTAAATCCTTACTGAAGTCTGTGCCAAAAGCCCAGGTATTGCTAATCAGATGGAATTTCATTAGACTTTTTTCCCTTTTTCTAAAATTAGTTAGCATCTGTAAAAAATGTCTGCATCACTATTTGCTCTTTAGCTTACTAAACATTTTCAGTCAGTGTGTTTGTCCTATTTATAATGCTTAGGCTTAAATAAAATGTGATATGTATCAAAACCTCCTTTATTTTTGTTTATTAAGCTAGTAACTCTGCTAATTTGTGCCTTTTGTTATCTTCTTATTTTGTGCATACTTACATATGAACTGCTCACAAAGTTCAAACTTTGCTGCAGTGTGAACACACACATATTTTACAATATATAATTCACAACCACATAAAACATTGATTACATGTAAGCAGTAGCTAAGGAATTCTGCTAGTCATCAGGCAGAACAAGATCTTCAAAAAGGGAGTGCCGAGGTGAAATTAAAAAAACAAGACAAAACCCACTTAAAATTAGGCTTTTTTTATTATTATTTCAACAGATTGCCAGGAAAATACCTATTCTTACTGATATTAGAATAATAATGAAAAAAAAAGCCAAAAAGGAGCTCCTGTTCTTTCTCTTTATTTTTCTTTCTTTTTTTCTCTGGAGTTTTATTTCTTCTTTGTACTCATTGCATAAAGACAGACAAACATTTAATTTTAGATATATGTGATTTCTTCAAAACTCAGTTCTATAAATTATTTTTCTGTATCTGATGTATTTTATGAAATCAAAGTGTAAAGTCTCATGAAAAAAGTATAGGACCCAGCTTTATTTATTTCATGTTTATTAACATAAAAAATGTTTTTGTACAATTATCATACATTCTCTTTATCAAGGCCAACAATTATCAGCCACTTATCCTGCGGTATAATGTAGGATTTGCTATGTCTTCTCTTTGCCCTTTTCTGGTTGAAAAAGTTGTGTGGACAGTCTTTTCAGGGCTTCTGCTATCCAGAAGTCTTAGCTCGGTCACATCAGGCTCTAGTCTGCCCTCCATAGTCCACGTATTTGTGAACTTTGGCTTTGAAATTTCATTGTTCATATCAACCACTTGTGGCAATGACAGAAAACTGAGAGGAATGGTTGATACACCAGAGGGCCATGCTGCCAGCAATTCAGAGTGGCCTCAACAGGCTGAAAGAACTGGCTGAAAGGAACCTTATGAAGGGGAAGTGCAAATATCTTCACCAGTGGAGGAACAACCAATAAATGCTGGGGACCACCCCTCTGGAAAGCAGCTTTGCACAAGAGGCCCTGGGGGTCCTGGTGGACACCAAGTTGAACATGAGCTATCAATGTGTGCTTGTGGCAAAGAATTTTAACGGTATCCTGGGCTCCATTAGGAGAAGTGTTGTCACTAAGCTGAGAGAGATATCCTCTCTGCTCAGAACTGGTGAGGCCACACCTGGAGTAATGAGTCCATTTCTGGGCTCCTCAGTACAAGAGGCACATAGATGTACTGTACAGAGTCCAATGAAAGGCCATGAAGATGATGAAGGTACTGAAGCAACTCTCCTATGAGGAAAGGCTGAGAGAGCTGGAACTTTAGGCTGGAGAAGAAAGGCCTCAGGGTGATCTCCTCAATGCATATTGATATCTAAATGAAGGGGGTAAAGAAGACAACCAGGGCCTTTTCAATAGTGTTCAATGACAGGACCAGCAGCAATGGGCATGCATGAAAGCACAGGAAACAATTTTTTTACTCCAAGGATTGCAGAGTCTACCACCTTGGAGATACTCAAAAGCCAACTGGACATGGTCCTAGATAGCTGGCTCGAGGTGACCCTGCTTGTTCACAGATGTTGGTTTTGATTCAACAAATCTTGTTTATTGCTATGTAGTTTTTTTAAGGGCTTAATTCCAGTTCTAATCTACTCTGATCTCTGTCTGCCATAGTGAATTTACATTTTCAGGCAGGCAAGCAACTGTCCCAAATCACAAACATGAATGGGCCTGGGTTTCAGGCAATAGTCGCTCCAGGGCCTCCCTCTACATCCAGTCTGCATGACTATTCTTAAAAAAAAATCTTCCAAATAGCTTTATTAAACTCCAAATCCTAAAAAAAAAAAAAAAAAATTACCATTTGCTTACTTGTCAACAGATTTTCAAATAAAACTTTAGTTCTTAGCTATCATTTTAAAAAGCTATTTATGTTAAGAGTTTGCATAAGAAAAATGTATTTAAATTCAAGAACTGGAAACAAGTATAAACATCTGTAAAAAAATTACTTTTTTCTGGGTAAAAAATGTCTCAATCTTTTTTCTTAATGTACATTAGAAGACAACTGTTAGCTTACTAGAATTTTTATTTCTAAACACTTCTTAAACATCCTTGTTGAAACACTCATTAATATTCAAGTAACTTTCAAAGCTGAGAAGAGGTAAACTCAATATTTAGTTTCTTTGCAGTGTAATGTAAATCATTAATTTCTCTGTAAAATGTCAACAAGAGAGAGAGTTTCAGTCTGCCTTTAGATCCTCTGTTACATAAAGAGGGTTATACCATGAAGGTATTGAGCCAGATTACTGTTTGTGTCATTTCACAAAAGAAGAATGCTTGCTGGTTTTGTTTTTGTTATTGTTATTCTCTTTCTTGTCATCCTGGTTTTCAGCCAGCTTCCTAGGGTGACAAGTTCTTACAGACAGCATCTTCTTAAGGTATTCAAGTAACATGTTTAAAAGAATATAGAAAAAGTAGTGATTTCAAGAAGCATCCATCCTACACAAACTTTGTTTACATATATATGTGACTATACATATATGGGACTTTTCACTTTTGATATCATGGGGGGAATGGCTTTAGACTGAAAGAGAGTGGATTTAGATTAGATATTAGGAAGATCTTTGTTATGAGGGTGGTGAGGCACTAAAAAAGGTTGCCCAGAGAAGCTGTGACTGCCCCCATCCATGCTGTGTTAAAGGCCAGGCTGGATGGGGCTTTGAGCAGCCTGGCCTAGAAGAGGGTGTCCCTGCCCCTGGCAGGGGGGGTTGGAACTAGGAGATATTTACGTCCCTTCCAACCCAAACCATTCTACAGTTTTATGATACATGTATTTACGCATATTACTTATGAAGGAAGTTATAATCAATAGAAGTTACTGAACATCCATACCTCAATGCCATACCTTCAGAAGAAAAAAAAGTGAAAAAGTGTGTTTCTTCTCTGCTTCTCACTCTTCCTCTGTTACAAGCTTTGAGTTGGTTTGTATTTGTCAGGAGGATCAAAGAACTGTCTTTTCAGGAAAGTAAATTGGTCAACATTTCTTGAAGGGCTTTGAATGTGCAAAGGGAATAAGAAAATCTATACCATTACAATCAGAGAAGAAAGATCAGAAAATGGTCTGGTTTTCTTAAGGTAGAAAAAGAGTAAGTTAGGAGAACAATATCTTGTGGATGAAACATGGAAAGAGAGGAAAACCAGAAGTATTACAAATTTATTTCTTCTTCTTGGCCTCTCCATGCATTGACATTTCTTTATTACTCCATGCTAGAATGGCATAAGAAGGTCTGGTTCTCTCTGGTTGTTTTACTTTGTGGTGTGAAATGTCAAAGTGTGCAAAACCTGATAGCATTTAATATACAAATTAGAAATAAAATTTGGGGTGGCAAATGAAAAATATTCTTATTGAATATTGCTGACTGAATTACATGGTTACATATATTCTTAAAGTGCACATAGATACATACATGAGCTCACTACTTCTGAGCATTTGGTGGATGTCTTATATTGGTGTTTTAAAAATGACTGGGAAATAAGCTACTTTTGCACTTGTATTTCTCTATTAGTGCTTCTCATACAGCACAATACTAAATTTAAATGTTGAGTGTCTAGGTAAATCAAATGTCTTCAACAGGAGACTTCTAAGCAGAAACCATCCACTAATTTACTGACTTCCAGGCCCTGCTTTGACCACTGAGCCATTTATATTGTATAGCACAGTCCACAGTCTAGATTGTATCTTAACATCAGAAAAAAGAGGCCTTGCAATTTGCAGACTGGGACAAAGAAGGAAATAAGGAGGATCCTGTCTTTTGCTTTTGCTATGTCAAAGACTTACCATGACAAGCTGGTAAATTGACGTTGCATAACCAAGAAAGAAAACTGAGTCATAAACAGCAAGAAACAGATTAAAAATTTGGACCTAAATAAAGGAGAGTAAATTCAGCAACAAACTAGTCCTATATGAGTTCTTATTGTATCATCATAGAGCAGAACATCCTTAATGTATACTATGTCATCCTTACTAAAATGTTGTAAAGAGAACAACTCTAAATTTACTTTTAGGTGATTTTGTATTTCAGTAGGGAAAAATGCCATAGTAAAACCAGATTAGAGATAGTTTAACTTTCTAAGTAAAATTATCTCATTAAGGAACCATGCAATATAAAACCACAATTAGCCTAGCCTTACATTATTTTTGCTCTGCATTATGCTTGAAATGTCTTTATTTTAAAAGTATTTTCTTTACACTTTTGTTCCAGGACATCATTATCAGACTTGGGCATTCTCTGTAATTAATTCAAACGCCACCAATATTTTAAAGTCATCCTTATAGGCACAAGAGAGGTCCACTGGTAATAGAAACAAGTATTGCATGGCCTGCTGAGACAATTATTTCTATTTTAGCATGGATTCCATTTGTTGTTCTGAAAGCATTTTTAGCATTTGTTTGGGTAGTACTGATTGTGCATCTGAATACTTAAAATGTATTCTTGGATCTTAGGCAGAATGTCCAACTTGGTTGTCAAAATCTCCAGCCTTCCTTAACAATGTCATAACGCATGCATGAGTTTTCAATATAATAAGCTGCAGTACTTTGTAATTTATATTTTTGTGTCAGAGCAAAGCATAAAATTAATGGAATTTTCTACTGTTACTATGAGTATCAACAATAATAATGCAAGAACTACTGAGGAAATTCTTTTATTTATAATTTTGAACTATTTAATATGTCTTACTCTCTTTTTATTGTTTTTAGTCACCTGAATTTCTTTTGAGCACTGTCTTTTGAGCAGCAGAATTTAGTCCTTTATTATCTTAGATTTTTGTTTACAGAAGAAAGCTCACATTATTTTTTAGTTTCATGTACATCTTCAAGGTAAGTTAAAATGGTGTTTTTGAATGAAAAATTGAGAGCTGCTAAGTTGTCTGATACACTGGCTGGGGAAAAGCCTATAAAAGATGTGATTACATGCACACCTTCAGGTGTATTACAGATGTACTTGAGATAGAGACAGTTTAGATGTTGGCCTAATAGGCACAGATAAAGGTGAATGTTCGAGGTAGTACTGGAATAATGAGGAGGCCTGATTTGGGGAAAAAAAAGAAAAAAAATTAATCCAAAGTGGCATTAAAGAATGCTGGAAGCTAGCATCTGCATGTTGATTAAATGACAGTACTTCACCCTTCTTGCCCTTGTTTTTCATTCCTTGCCATCTATCATTTGAAAGCTTTTTCTATTAAATGACAGCTGAATCTTTTTCAGTATGATGAGACTGATTATGCAGGACAGAAGTCAAGATTTAACCACTAGCATAGAAGGCACCTAATGTGGAAAGTAGGGACAAGACATGACAATCTCCAGCCCTTCGTAGTGCACCTCCGCTGCCCGCTTGGGACAGCCTCATGGCCAGATTCATCTGCTTTGTAAACTTTGAGCTTCCAAACATTCCTTCATGAGGGTCCTCTGAAGCCCTAATGGCCCTATGTGTTACAGCATGGCATTGTACATACCTTCCTAGGCTAATTTTTATACCTGTATTTTCTCTGTAAGATCTTTGTTTTATTTAGTGGTTAATAACCTAACCTGTTCATTTTTGGTTTGAAATTTTTCTAAATATTATTTCACCATTAGTTTATGTTTTATCTAATGCCTATGTATAATTATACAGGTATTTATATTTTATTAGTTAAATAATTATATAAAATCTAAATTAAACCTATTAATTTTTCTTATTAACAGTTATTATTATCAAATTAACAACAACTTCTATGATGGTTACTGTTTCTCCAGTGCGTTGATCCAAATGAGTCACGTGATGATTGGTTTGTTGTGGTGAGACTCAGTTTTCACCAGCAGGATACCTTTGGCATTTGGGTTTTTTGACTTTCAGCTATTTTCACTGTTAAGATATCTCCTCCATCAGCTGATTTCAGTGGTTCCTGACTTTTGGATCCATCTTGGCACATTTTTACATTTTGCTACAACTTCTAACCTTTGATATAGAATCATAGAATACAGTTGGAGTTGGAAAGGACCTTAAGGTCAGCTAGTTCCAACCTCCCTGCCATGAGCAGGGACACCTCACATTAAACCATGTCACCCAAGTCTCTGTCCAACCTGACCTTGAACACCACCAGGGAGGGAGCATTCACAACTTCCTTGGGCAACCCATTCCAGTGCCTCATCACCCTTACAGTACAGAACTTCTTCCTTATATCCAATCTAAACTTACCCTGTTTAAGTTTTAACCCATTACCCTTGTCCTATCACTACAGTCCCTAATGAATAGTCCCTCACCAGCATCCCTGTAAGCCCCCTTCAGATACTGGAAGGCTGCTATGAGATCTCCACAAAGCCTTCTCTTCTCCAGGCTCAACAGACCCAAATTTCTCAGACTGTCTTCATATGGAAGGTATTCCAGTTTCCTGATCATCCTCGTGGCCCTCCTTGTTTGAAACTTGTTGGACTTGTTCCAACAGTTCCATGTCCTTTTTATGTTGAGGACACCAGAACTGCCCACAATACTCCAAGTGAGGTCTCACAAGAGCAGCATAGAGGAGCAGGACCACCTCTTTTGACCTGCTGGTCATGCTCCTTTTGATGCGGCCCAAGATATGGTTGGCTTTCTGGGCTGTGAGTGCACACTGAAGCTGGCTCATGTTCATTTTCTCATTTACCAATACCCCACTTCTTTCACAGGGCTGCTCTAAATCTCTTCTCTGCCCAACCTGTAGCTGTGCCTGGGATTGCCCCAACTCAGGTGTAGGACCTTGCACTTGTCATGGTTAAACTTCATGAGGTTGTCATCAGCCCACCTCACAAGCGTGTCAAGGTCCCTCTGGATGGCATTCCTTCCCTCCAGCGTATCAACTGAACCACACAGCTTGGTGTCATTGGCAAACTTGCTGAGGGTGCACTCAATCCCACCCATATGCTGATCCTTTGTTATTGGGAAAACTTCCCACTAGTTATTCCTACTGCTGGGTTCATTCTCAGCCTGTCAAGTGGGACACTCTTGCCTTGTAAGTCAGACAAACTGACAGAGCTTCTACAACCATGTCTTCATGACGGTTTTTCCATATACACCAAAACTGGCAAATTCTTTCATATGGATACAGCTTCTACCTTACAAATTTTTAAAGTCCAGTGTAGTGCTAGATAGATCTCAGATAAGTGAACTCTTTTGTTTCCTGCTTGCCAGTTTCAGTGTTGTTACTTCATAGTAATAAATGATAAAATAAGACTAGGGCTGTGTGTGATAGCAGCAAGTTTGTGGCTGAATGAGTGATTTTCAGAATTCAAATATGGATGAAAAATATGTTGCCTTCTGCATACATTTATTGTATCTCCCTGACTCTGTCTCTCTCTTGCCTGTCTTCTTTTCTTTCCTTGTCCCTCAACCGTGTCTGCTAGCAGCTATATGCCCCAGTCTGATTACTAATTGCTATGAAATGAGCAAGTGAGAGGCAGCTGAAGTGATAGGGAAAGAAGGGAGACTAATTTATTTTGTGTAAAACTTACTCAGCATTCGGTGGTAAAATACTGAGTCATCAGTACACCCCTGCACTCTTTTGAGGGCTTCAGGCTTCATTGGTGATTGATGGATCAAGGAGTTTGACTGAGGCCTTCCTGTATTTTTCGTGTGCTAAGTCATTATGACATCCTCACCTCTCTCCAGTTCTTCCCACTGGCAGTGTTATGATTCACCAAGCAGTGCAAATCACCTCAAGTGGCAGCTCGCAGGACACACAGTAAATCTAACCATAATTAGGTCACAAGTGGAAAACTCAGTTTGGACCTTAATAGACATTTGCCCATGTCCATAAAACATTTGCAGGCTTTGGAACCGCTGGGCTAATTCTGATGAAGAGATTGGAGCTGGGGTTACAAGGCCACAGCCAGAGACAGTGCACTTGCAGTTATGCAAATAAGCCTGCACTTCATCTTCCCAAATGATGCCCGGAGGCTGCCAGAACAGTCATTCTTTCACTTTTATGAGCAGTGAATTTACATTAAAAGGCATTTAAATAAAGGCTGTAGAGTACGCTTAAAAGATGTTGTTCCAATTTGGGACTTTATTATGGTGCTGTGGCATGGAGAAGTGACCCCATGCGTGATCGATCTGAGGTGCCAACCTGCCCTAGAGATCTGTTAATAAGGATTGGTGAGGCTGGAGGGAGCAATGTTGGCAAGAATGCTGATGAGCCTCGTTAGCAGTGTGCAGCTTGCTTCCTTCAGAGAAGGATACACAAGCCTGTGGGGGAGAGCTGGTGATAAAGCCAGTCAAAGAGCTCTGCATTGAATAATTCAGCTACCTCAGTCGGCCATTGTAAACAAGTCTTGCTTTCTGTGAATATACTCATTAGTTATCTATTTCTGGACACTTACATTGCATGGGCAAATTGGAGTCAATGTTTTGTCCACATTCTTCTCTGCAACTTTCTGTACAGGAACATGTTCCTTAACAGACATTGTTTGCACCACTAAAAGGGATATAAGTCATACTTACAGTTTTGAAGATTCCTGACGTGTATGAGCTACAATATCCAAACTTCTTGTTACAGCAGTCATATCAGTCTTGCAGAAATAGTCTTGTTGCTCCTTCCCAGTCCTGTGAGCAGACATGTTAGCCTCTATGTACTGTTATCTGTGCTTGTAGCAGTGAAATTAGTATAACATGCATTTGGGAAGAGTATATTCACATATTTAAATCTCTGTCTTTATCGGAGAGTCCACATGGGCGGAAGTCAGCTGTCACAGTTAAGAAAACACAGGCAGCTTATTCACTTTCCCAAAGGCTCCTCAAATGCAGCCTGGAAGTAGCAGTGAGCTGCATCAGCTGCTTCGGATAGAGGTGTCCAATCCTGATGACAGTTTCTTTTCCTGTAGCTCTGCTTTTGTCGTCAGTCACTCTGCTGGAGCACTTCCACACTGAGGATGGAAGGACTGCCTCCTTGTTCAGCAAGCTGTTGTGAGAGATTTTTAAGTTTGTGTACTCTAAATCTAGACTTCACAAATAGAGGGAACCTCGGAACAAATTCACAGAAGGGGGGAAGTTTGAATATTCGCACATGAAAGAGTCCATTTCTGTGAGTTGATTTTCTTTAGGAAATTTAGGCAAAACTTGAAGTGACCTGAATTGTTCTGTGTAAATAGTTGTTTTTTTAATATGTTAGAGCAACTGAAAGAAGCCGAATGAACATATTTGGGTGTAGAATCAAATATTTAATTTATGAGTTATTATCTGCACTTTCTTCAGTGCAGACGAAACATGTTTTCTTTTAAAACATTCCAAATTGAAAGCCATGAAAGTATTTCATTAAAACCAAGAAATAGGTATACAAATTTTTCTGAAACAATTCTTCATGCACAGACTAATGCAATAGGCTAATCTAAGTCAAAATAATTATTTGTAAAAAAAGTCTTTTGACTGCAAACTTGTATTTTCACCTGAAAAAAATTTCACCTTCATTCCGACCTTTCAATAGCTCGATGTTCCCTTTTACTTTTCTCCCATAATAGATGGTACCAATTATGCTAAGCAGGGAGAGATTGTGATTGGCCTCCCTTTCATTGGCTGTGGGCTTTATATCTATTCTAGTTACACAGGCACAAAGTAGATGTATCTGAACAAGGAGAGACAGACTATTAAATGTATTCCATTAGTGATGAAGAAAACAATAAAAGGGGTAAGAAGCTAATGCTTCAGTACAAAAACAGTCTGAAATTGCATCTTCATCAGGATTTTTGGACCAGTGCTACTTACAGCATGTTAGACTAGATTTTTGAGAAACAACAGCAAACTGTTTAAGCCAGCATACAAGCTGACAGTTCTCTTACTGGACACATTTGTGAAACTGGACCTGGCTGCTCATCTATTAGTTTCTATTTCTCAAACTTAAAAAAGGGAACTTATTTTAGCAGTGTCCATTTAACTGTGACTCCTCACTCATGCTGGTAATCTTGATCCATTTACTGATTCTGTGTCACTGGTAACATTTTGGCGTACTAATTCTTGAAAGCAGCAACAGTATAATTTCATGCGGGGTTTTTTCTAACAAAAGAGCTATTACTACTTGGCCTACAAGTTTTTATATTTGTGTGTGTAGCCTCACTAATTTGAACATTCTGTTGTTTTTTTTTCCTTTTTACTCCTGTAAGGAATTTCACATTCTCTATTTATTTTTAAGGGTTGCTTGATACTTTTATTTCTCTTGTTCATACATTGTTAGTAGCCACTGATAAGAATAATAATGCTGTTGCTCTCATTTTCCAACTCTCCCAGGTGTTTCGGTAGATGTGGTTTTGCAAGTCCAGACGGTTGTGTAAATATTAGTGATGATCTGTGTCAACATATTTTATCACCTTTTCCTTTTTGATGATTATATTGCAGAGAAAAGCTGCAGGGAATCTTATTTGCATAGCTCTATTCTCACCTGCACTTCATTAATAGCTAAGTCATTTGCAGAAGTAATTTCCCAGTCAGTGCTCAACCACAATAAAATGTTCCATGTCTTAAGCATTTCCAATGAAGCCCACAGAAAAGACCACAGGAAGAGATCAATACTAGAGAAAACCAGTAACATTATTCTTGCATTTTCTAAAGGATCTTATTCCTATATTGTTTGTGTTTCTTTCCTCTAAAATGATTTCCCACATCAGAAATCTATTTTATTACACATTTCACCATAGCACTGTACTAATTTCAACAGAAAGGTAGTTGGGATCAGACTGACTTAGCTAGCAGGTAGCTGTCCTCAATTATTCCTAAGCCTCTCAGCTACATAGATTGTGCCCAGGCTGCCGAAATCTTGACTGTTCGAGGTGTGGTGCACATCAAGATGACCAGGTCATTATCCTAGTACCCTGTATCTTTGTACCCTGGTCTTTGCATCCCTGTTGCCTATTGAAGGTGAGAAAAAAAAATTCTCACCATCAGAAGGACAAGCAGTTATTTTCTTCTCCAAAACTGTAATCCATGTCCCTGGTGCAGGAAAATTACAAAATATATCTTGTTCTAAGAGGAGTTTCATGTTTCCCTGGTTTTCTTCTGTAGTCAGAAAAACAAGTCATGGGAGCCATCTTTTCTATTGTTCTGGACAAGCAGGGTAATAGGACAGAATGAAAATGGATGGTTTAGTTCCACTGTGTTGAACACAATGAACTCTGCAGTAAAATGTCTGTGAAGAAAACCCCAAACTAACAGGAAGGAACAAAATATTATGTGGAATTTTTCACTATCACTTTAACAAAAAATATTACCCAAACTTCCAGATAATTAAAATTGTCTTTAAATCAAAACTTAGATAATGGAGTCTTTCTTAGAAAATATGTCACCTAAATTATTTTAAAACCATCACCTGCTAGTTAATAGAAACAGAAGAAAACGCTAAACACCAGTAGGCTAAATGCAACTGTTTATCTTAATTCATAGAATTATTAAAGAAAACAAACAAAAAAAAAGAAGCTTTTTCATCTTCATTCTGAATAGCAAACTAAATGCTACAGACATTATTTTTTCAAACCTCCAGTGTGGATCTTCACTCTGATGCTCTGGAATATCAGTGATGGACGCAATTTTTCTAACAAGAGCAGAGTATAAGGGAGACATGCTACTTGTATTCATCTTACAGAAGAATCATACCTTAGCAAAGCCCCTCTGTTTTCTCATCATGTCCTACCACTGGCATGCCAGAAAAACATTCACATTGACAGTGAATCATACACTAACATAACTTGTTCATTCTGCACCTTATGAAACATGAAACCAGTAGTACAGATCATTCATGGGTAACTAATTCAGAAAGCTCTACTCATAATAAATGGTTTGCCCATTCCAAGATAAAGTTAAATTTTCACAATATAAGAAAATTAAATATCTTTGCATGACAGTGATGACATGTTTTAAAAATTTCTCTTCTTGATCCCATTTTCTGACATTGTTGGACATTATTTGCTTTACAAGTCATGGTATTCCCTAACAGCTCCCTGAAGGAAGTAGTGAATTTAGCTACTCTCATGAGTAAGAAGGTCAGATTCAGCTTGCTATGTTGAAGAAAGCAAAAAAAGTCTTACAGCAGTATTAAAAGATACTTCATTAATAGATACCCCACAGGTGAAATGAATTAATAGTAATAATAAAAAAGCTAGAAAACCAACATTTATTGCTTTTTGCATGGAAGGTATGAATTAGAAGGTTTTTAATGAGCCAAATGTAGATGGGTTTATGTCCTTTATTTTACATAATTCAGTCTGTGGTTCTTAAAATAGCTAAGGCTTACCAGACAGTTTAGGAAGCTGTAGTTTAAAGCTATAGTTAAATGTTAACAAGATTGGGTTTATTGCTTTTTATATTTTAGTAGAAACCTTAAAGTTCCATTATTGTTCAATTGAACCTTCTTATTCATGATAGGTGATACTTTTTAGGTTGCTCAAATACTGATGTTGTGTAAAAGCAAAATAAAAATTATATTTTCTTTTTTTAATGAAAGCTATTAGCTGAATGTTAGAACAGCGGGTATGTAGATTTTTAATTTAAGTTGTTAAAATGTGAAAGATAAGAAATTACAGAGCAAAATATACATAGGTTTCCTAACACGTAATAAATGCAAACCTTCATTTCTTTTATTGTTTTGCAACAGAATTTCCAGTAAGTTGGTCAACTGCAGAGTCACAATATTACATTCATTGTAATAAAAGGCTTTTAAAGTACTTATCTGCCCACAGAGGATTTTAGTATAGCTATATCTGCTGTTTCAGCAGAAGAATTCTGCTAGACTCATTCAGTGTCTTAATGGTGAATCTAATATGAAACTCAGTGAGGGGGACTAAAAGACTGGGATCTATTTCCTTCTGCATTTGACTTTTAAATCAAACAACTTTCTGCTGCTTTAACAATTAGTTAATACAGTATCTCTCTCTAACTGCAAAAAGAAACACTGTTCAGAATAAACGCAATTGAACTTTTCATGTTATACTCTTGTGTATACTCTACTGTTTTCAAATTGCTCTTGAAAACACTGGGTAGACTATTTAATGTCTATTTAATTTCCAAGCACACCACACATTACTTATGCTTTTTGCATAAACTTCAATACAGCTGAATAATCTATTTTATTTGTTTATGGGATCCTGTATTTTGAATAAATATATCTGTAAAATGTTCCGTACATTGTCAGCATATCCGTTGAGCAGTGCTGTCAGGTAAGGATCTTCTAATGAAATTTATTGTATCTATCTGTCATCATATGCTGTTATGGATAGAGAATTGCCTTGGTTGGCTGAACCCAGGTATCCTAGAGAAGTTTAGTATTTTCTGAACTTGACTGAAACTGAACTTGAGAAATTGAAGGCACCCAGCAGTTTTCAGAACCAGGCCGTTTATTTGTGAGAAGATAATGAGATAGTACTGGAATATTTCAGACAGAAACAACCTGACATCAAGACATTGGTAGACAGAAGTCTTGGCATAGGGCAGTGCTAACATCTGCTTCTTCTGACATATTGTAAATAGCATCAGGAAGGTCCTGATATTGTAATATTTGTCAGATCCCCCAGAACGTGGAGTTAGTCATATACAGTATATCAAATTCCAAAGTGACTGGCATCAACCACTGCCACACTGCTCCTGTAAACCGTTCTTCCCAGAGTGGATGACAGTAGAAGAAGCTACCAGCAGGCTGCATGGTGCTCCAGCACACATGCTGGTGTGGAATCCTAACCTAAACAGCTAACAGGAGCTGAGAGTATGGCCAAAAGCCCAAATAACCAGACTGCATTAGGCTGATGTGAGTGTAACTTGTTTATTCTAATTTAAATTTACATTATAGCTGTTTATTCAACACTAATTGAGATCTTGAGCAGAGTTTTGTAACATGGACTTATGCCTCATCTTTTACATATAGGCTTAACTTTAAAAGCCATTATCCTTCAATTACATAAAAAGTACCAATCCTAGAAGCCTAGTATAAAGTTTTCTTATGTTTATGTGGACATATGGCTAAAAGCAGAGTGTTTCTGGGGAATGTTAAGCCAAAAAGCTTGACAAAACCAGGAGTTATACAATTACTATACTTTTTACTTAAAAACATCTAAGCCCATTAGTTTGTTTCTGTCACTCCAGACAGCCTCCGGCAATAGCATTTCAGTGCTGTCTCACAGTTACATATAGAATACATCCTTCTAGTAATACAGTGTAAAGAACATAAATAAATTAATTTAAAAGGTAACGTGAAAATAATGTTACAGCAAGTTCATGTAGAGACAATGCTCAAATACTCCTTGATGATAAAAGCATTGTGTTACCCCAATACAAACAGCATTCTTATATCATAGATTTGTTAACTTGAGAAAGGTTTTCTATATTCTTAAAGCATTAATAATTATTCCTCAGGAATGTATTGTGATTTTTTTTTCTCATCAATATGTTGACAGAGGTGCTTAAGTATTTGTTCTAAAACTCTCTTCCTAGGGTATGTACAGGAGATAGACAGAAAAACATTTCTGACACTGGGGAATAAATACATACATACAAAATAAAAAGTAGATGTTAAAAGAAAATGCTCAAAACCAAAACATTTTTGAAGACTTCTGGCAGGGAAAAATGCAACAAAACCAAGTAAGATAGCAAGAACTCTCTCTATGTCGCTTATCTTAATTTCTTCTTGCCATCAGAGGACTTGGGTTTGACTTCACTGTTTATCACAGAAGAGAAGACATAAAGGAATTTCTGGGTACATTGTAGAATAATTATGTTTACATTAATATATGGATATTTCTCAATTTCTCCTCTAATGTATTAATTATTATGGGAAGTGAATTATATGAGTGCCATATAGACAAAAAAAAAAGTCATATAAGGTGAAAACAATAACTTTTCTGGCTATGACAAGAACAATCAGAATTACTGTGTATTTTATGGTTTGACCTTAAGGTTTTTTCCACACTTCAGGTTAAATATAATGAAAGACCATTATCTTCATGTAAGGTGCTATAGCTCTTAATTTTTAAGTACCTGTTCTCCAGCTGGAATTTAGAACTCATCATTACATGTCTTTAAGTCTTCTCCACAGGATGTAGGAAGCATTATGCGCCCCACAGAGGTTGCTGTAAGTCTGCACTTTAAGCAATGGGATGCATTCAGAACTTGGTCATCCAAGTCTGGCCTATGGGCAAAGGCCTTCAGTCACCTGAACAGTGATGCTGAGGTTCTCTCCTGAAATTAGCAGTTCACAATATTTAAGCAGGGACCATTTTTTAGTTTCCAAATAAAGGCAGAGGAAAAGCCATCCAACTGTATTTTTCCCCCCCATTTTTACTTAACACATTGCTTCTAACACTTATCTAGAAAGTTGAAGACCTTACTAATTACAACATCAACCATCCTTTGCATTTGGTCTTTTTTATTTTGTAGAGTAGGAAACAAAATTAACAAGGACTATAAACAAAGTAGAAATTAAGAATGTGAATCTCTGGATAGATTTATTTTTCTATATTTGTAAGAAATATTTGCTCTTTATCAGGGTTTGGTTTTGGTTTTGGTGTTTTTCTTTTTTAAATATTTGTTTTTGGTTTGGGTTGTTGGGTTTTTTTTGGTTGTTGTTGTTTTAGTTTATTTTATACTTGTTTTAATGTTCAAGTACAAATATAAATTCATGAACAGTTAAAAAAACAAAACCCAGAACCTATACCTTTGACACTTCAAGATAAATTTACTGAGTTGAAGAATGGTAATATTTTTTTCTATTTTATTTTAACCTCACAAATCCTTCATGTTTTTTAACAGCTTAAAAAAATAAAAGGTCTTGAGAGAAAGTCTGCTGATAGATATCTAGTGTAGTGATGTGATGCCCTTTGGGGAAAGGGAAACTTGTCTAATATCTCTTGCATGATTGAAAAATGTGGCCATATCGTAGAACCATAGAGTCATATATTGGTTTGGGTTGTAAAAGACCTTTAAAGATATCCAATTCCAACTTGCCTGGCATGGACACGAGCATCTTTCACTAGTTCAGATTGCTCAAAGCACCATCCCACCTGACCCTGACACTTCGAGGGATGGGGCATCCACACTTTATTCCTGTGCCTCACTATCCTAATAGTAAAATAAGTCATCCTTATATCTAATCTAAATATATCCTCTTTTAGGTTAAAACTATCACCCTTTGTCCTGTTACTACAGGCTTTGGAAAAAAAGACTCTCCATCCTTTCTTATAAGACCCCTTTATATAACAAAAGACAGCAGTAAGTTCTTCCCAGAAGTTTCTCTTCTGGCTAAACAATCATGACTGTCTCAGACTTTCATCACAGGAGAGGTGTCTCACCCCTCTAACCATTTCCATAGATTTCCTCTGGACCCGCTTTAACAGGTCCATGTATTTCTTGTACTGGGAACACCAGAGCTGGATGCAGTACTTCAGGTGGGGTATCACAAGAGTAGAATAGAAGGGGAAAATCATCTCCCTTGACCTCCTGTCCATGCTTCTTTTTATTTATTCTGTGATATGGTTAACTTTCTGGGCTGCAACTGCATACTGCCTGATTGTGAAAAATTTGTCATCCTTCAGTATCCTCTAGTCCTTCTTCTCTAAGTTATTATCGTTGAACTTCATGTGAAGTTCATATGGGCTCAATCCTAAAGCCTGTCAAGGTCAATCTTGATGTCTTCTCTTCCCTCTAGCGTCATCAACTGCCCCACTTTTAGTGGGGTTACATGCCAACCTACTGAGGGTGCACCTGATCTCACTGTCTATGTCAGTGATGAAGATATTAAATAGTAATGGGTTGCAGTATAGACCCTTAAGGGACATCACTCATCACAGGTTTCCATTTGGACACTGAGCTGTTAACTATAACACTTTGGGTATGGCCATCCAGCCAATTTCTTATCCATCAAATAGTCCATCCATCAAACCCATATCTCTCCAATTCAGTGGTAAGGATGCTGTGGGGGACCTTATCAAAGGTCTTATGTAAGTTCAGGTATGGTAACATGTAGCTCTTTGCTCACTGAGGCAGTCACTCCATTGTAGAATGCCACTAATATTAGGCACGATTTGCCCTTGGTGAAGCCATACTGTCTGTCTCTAATCACATCTTTGTTTTCATAGGCTTCAGCATAACTTTAAGGAGGGTCTTCTCCATGATCTTACTTGGCACTGAGGTAAGGCTGACCTGTTGGTAGTTTCCAGGGTCCTCTGTATTACCCTGCTTTCTGGGAGGAGGATGTGTAAGTATTAGAATGTGATAATGAAATATGGGTAAAAACTTGACTCCAGGATAGGGGAACAAGAGGTGACATAAAAAAAAAAAGAAAGTATTGATGTATAGGGTATTCAGAGATCAGTATGGAAGCAGTTCTTATTTAATGATGTCTTGGCACTGGGAGAAGTTTACTTGTCATAAAAATGTTCCTTGATACATCAAAGATAACATGTTCTAAGGAAAAGGAATGTTGAAATATCTGGAAGAAAAGGGTTAAAATAAATACCATAAAATTCACTACACAAAATTCTGGGATGTTAGTGACTAATTAAGCACTTTTGCTAATGCTATCATAGAAAAACCCCAAACATCTTTTAGGACCCGTTAAACTAATTTCATGTTAGTTAAACTACTTAGATGGAGGATGTTCAGTGGAAGCACGTGGTTCCTCCTCAGCTCTCTAGGTCCACAAAGTAGTAAAGACCTAATAGATACTTAAATGCTTACATTCAATAAATACAGAGATGTAGGGCTGTTTCTTTGGGGCACAGATCCTCTGTACTAAAGATAGAAAATTAGTACCCCCTACTTCCAATGCTACCTCTGAGTTTATGATGAATACTATTATGTTACTTCCACTCTACATTCAGTGATAAAAATTAAACAATGTGCATGCTAATAAGATCTCATTGTATATCGAACTATTGATCTGATTATCAACTATTTTTTGTTATAAAGATCTATCATTAGTTTGTGACATGGGAAATTGGTAATCAGAATACCTTGTTAAAATCTGATATCATAACTTTTGAGTTTTGAAAAAAGAACAGCTCCAAATCTGGAGTAATATTTTGCATATTGGCTTTTACTGTGGGAAAAGTTGTATCACTTAGTTTGGAGTCAAATAGGCACACTGATGTGTTTTACAGTTGGTTTAGAATTTTTGATGAAATTCCTATGAGGTAAAACAAGTATGGCTTTAGGCTGGCATTAGTAATATCTACCAAAGTTCAATGGGGGAATTCCTTTAAATGTTGTTAAAGGTTCCTATCTTTCAAGATTTTAGTAAGAGCTGAATCAGAGTTTGAATGCCTATGAAATAGCTGTTGCCATGCAATTCTGTATTAGAAACATTTTCTCTATGTATTAGAAACATTTTAAATTGTTTTCTTATTCTCCAGTAGATTTTATCTTAATGAAATGACAGAATAAAAGCAATACAAAAAAAAAATCATCAAAGCCTTTAAGGAGTTCTAAACATGAATATTGTAGGGCTGATGATTTCCTTTTACTTAAAAGTAAGTTAATATTTTTCACTTTCAGATAATATGAAAAATTTTACTTGAGAAATGGAAGAAATTAGAATTCAAAACATGTTTATTTCTCCAGTTTAGGCATAGTCATTTTGTCTAATCATGTCTTTTATGTTCGTTCTTTTTGACATGAATTTTGTACTGATAAGGAAAAAAAATCACAAAGGTGCAAAATGTTTCAGAACAAGGATTCTGAAAGCTGTCATTCATACTATGCTTTTTCAAATCTTTTCAAAAACTTCAGCTTTCTTGGAAACCTGTAATGTTGAAATTTTTATAACCAAATTTTCATTTTAATCTCCAGCATTTTGGTATACCTTTATTCTGACAGGGCTGACAAAATATATGTCCATTTATATGCCCTTTGTACTGCTTTTGATATTTATATTTTTTAGAAAGTACTATACTAATATTATGCACATTTTCCTAATCCTGAGTTTTGTTTTTGTGGCAGGAGGCTTGTTATTTGGGATGATTCATATTTATTTCACTCTGTACAGTATTGTGGATGAAGTTTAACTTCCATCAGTTAATATATAATGTGATTAGAATAATGTAAATATTATTAGCAGTGAACAAAATTAGGTCTGGTGTGATCACTTGCATTGTAAGTGAAAGTGGCAATTATGACTGCTTTCATGCCTTATTTATTTATTCATTCATTTATTTATTATTTTGTTTGCATAGCAGGTGTTGGTGGTATAAAGAATTTGTGTTTGACTTTTCAAGATGGGAATAAGTAACCCCTGTTAAGAGTAGCCACATGTACATTAAGCAAGAACTTGTTAAGTGAATATTGTTTTCTGAGCTAGTGCCATGCTTAGAACCTAAAGAGTTAACACCCTCTCTGCTATATACAGTGAGATCATTTTACAGTCTTTGCTGAGACTTCAAACTGGAAGCGTCACCTGCATTTTTGTGTGCAATCAGACAACTAGTTTAATTGGGCAATGGCAGAGCCTAGCAGGATATCCTAATGAGCCTAATTGGTAGCAGGAATCTGATTCCTGAGCAAACAGAGATAGAAAACAGACAGACAAAGAGACAGGTAAAAGCTATGGAACAGAGAAATAAGATGGAAGAGCTCTGTCAGAGCTTAATACTGCTATATACATTTCCTTGGGTTTTTTTTTCTTTTTTTTTTCAGTCCTTCTCACCACTTTGTTTACGAGCTGTGTGCCTATGGTGCTATTGTCTCTTTCCTGCTATTTGAGTAGTCCTGTGAATCTTTTTGTTCTCACTGTAGCTTTTGTTCCTAAGTGATCTGAATATACGAGGAGTCCTAGCTTGAAAGGCTGCTCAGTATAATCAGAAATCTACTTTGCAAAATTCAGTGCAATGAGGAGAATAAGGGAAAAAAATCTGATAAAACTCTTGTGTTCCTGGGAGCAAGAACATTCACTGGAGCTCGGACCATCTCACTAAGAGTGCCCCTATCAGCCGCAGTTCTGTCACTGAAATTCTTGGCAACAATCGAATTTTAATGAAGGTCTGCTGTGCTTTAGAATTTAAATGAGATGTTTGATAAAAGAGAGAAACCCTTCTGCATCTATACCTTATGTTCATAATGCATTCCTCCTGGTAAAAATAAATAAATAAATACCAGTTCATTTCACTGCTTGTTTTCTACAGAGATTTCCCTGCAAAGCTGAAAAAAATAGCCTAAGTTGCACCAAGCCATTTTTATGCCTATTTCCTCCTGTTTCTAAGAACCCAGTTGCTGTATATGCAGCTCCTGTTGCTCTCTAGCTTCCTTAGGTTCCCAGACTGGGAGGGACACTTGTTCCTGATAGTTTGAATCAGTGTCAAACTTTCTGAGGCCAGCCGCAAGTATCTTGGTGGGGCCATCCCCAAGATTTTTGCAGGTGATCTAGTTATTTGCCCCTAATATATGATGGTACATTTGAATGCAGAGTACTGAAGACTTTAATAATGCAGGTTGTGCTTGCTTTATTTCAATTACCTGAATCCAATTTTTTCCAGATGTAGAGCCTGCCACTATATTTTGTTCAGAGATACCTGTATGCATATCAAAAGAGTTTTGACAGTAAAATTCTGGGTTTGCTGAACATGTTTCGTCTCCAAAGTAGGTTTCTAAGCTCAAACTGAGCCATGCAGTTGTTGTGGGAGCAAAGTAAAGGTTATGTATTTTTAGTATGTTGTGTTTTTCTCCTGTGCAGCATATGACACTAGCTAGGTGTAAATGCTGCCTCACGCAGATGTGCTAATGGAATTCCTGCTTTTATGTAACTGCTTTTTAGGGAGAGAGTGGAGCTTGAAATGCTCTATTCTAATTACAAATATTTCTTTATGTTGTTAACTGCGGGGGTATACATGTTCAGGCACCTATGTGTGAAGCAAAGGTCTAGCTCACAAAGAAAAGTTTTCGAGCAATGGTAACATAAACTGAAAATAAAATGAACTAAAAAGTTGTTGTAGAAACCCAAGATATTTACATGCTTTATTATTTAGTGTGGATAACCTATCTATAGTCTCCTTCACCACCAGTTTGTTTGGAGTATCTTCTCATGCTTATTTCATCATGCTCATGTTTATTCAGAATATCTTCTCCTGAAGAGAAGGCTGCATGGAGACCTCATAGCATTATCAGTGTCTGAAGGGGGCCTATAAGGATGCTGGGGAGGGACTCTTCATCAGGAACTGATGGACAGAGCCTTGAATTATAAGGTTTAGTGTGAGGTGTCCCTTCCCATGGCACAGCGGTTAGAACTAGATCATCTTAAGGTCCTTTCCAGCCCTATTTATTCTATTATCCTATGATTCTATGCTTATCACTCTAATGCAACGCCTAGATTTAAAAAATCCAGTACTCAAAGAGATATGGAAAAGCTCTCTGTTAGCACTGGAAAAAGAAAAAAGAGAAGATTTATCTAAAACACATAGAAAGGGAGTAGCAGCAGCTGGTATTTCTCATCTAACTACAGGCTGAGATAGTTTCAGTTATGATAAGATCTGTATTTATAGTATTTCTGAAATTAACTACCTGCTCTAAGGTTCACTTAAATTCATTATATTCTGCATGCAGGAAGCTTCAGTTAGAAACTTGAATTCCACTCTGTTTTCCTAATATCTCCCGAATTTTCTCTTGTTACCTGAATAAGCATATCATCACAGTTCTTAGTACAAGCTACCCTTCAAAAGGTAACTATGCTTTTGTTTCTTCTTTTGTTAAATGGGGAACTGAAACCATTAAGGAACGTTTTGTGTAGATATTTTGATGTTAGAAAGGAGATTTATTCCCACTTCCCAATTTTAGTATCTATCACAGGACATGTTCAATTTTCCATTCAAATAGTCTAAATCGTGAAATGAAGTTTAGGAGGAGTCTAGAGGAAAACCAGGGACACCTAGCTGGCAATGGTACAGACTGTCAGCGAGATGTAGAGTAGGGTGCACATGGGAGAAAAGATTTGCTACAGTAAACAGTGATTGATTTTAGTACCATGTTATAGCATAGAATGGGAATGAGATTATCTTCATTCTCTTCTCAGCACTGTCATTGATGATGAGCTGTTACATCTACCAGGCCTTACCTTATGCCAGTGAAATTGAACCAATGAAACTGAACCAAGAATAATTGGAAATGGGATGGAGAAGTACACCATCATTTATTGTGCTTGAACACTTTTACTTATCACTCTGGATCTAAAAGTAAAATCACTGAAAACAGGCTTTGCATAGCTTAGAATGGTACTGCAGGAAAGTACCTTGTAAAGAAAGCTTTTGTACAGTTGAACAAATTGTAATATACATTCTGATACACCACTGTAATTGTTCTAGCACTTCTTTGTATGCCAAATAATGACTGTTCTGTGCATCTCTTAAGCTCTGTCAGGGTGTGCTTTTCCCCTTCATCTTTTGCTAACACCAAACAAATGCAATATATGAAGACACTTGGTCAGTCTAAACTCTCCTGTGCTCGAGAGGCTGTTTCACAGGATGGTGCATCTGACACTTTGAGTCAGTGGTAGAATAAATGAAAGTGTTTCCTGCAGAGATGAGTGTTTTCCTTAGACCATGTTTTTAATGACCATTGGCTTTTGCTTTCCATTAGCTTCATGTGTAGGCATAGGCTTGGAGCCCAAAGGTTTTGAAAAAAGAGATGCTTGCCTGTATGGTGGAGCACAGTACAGATCAGGAATTTCTGATGAGCAACACAGGCACACTTTTGCACTGCACACCTTTGTGTATTCAGATGCTATCTTATATCAAACTCTGTTCAGTCCTATATTGGTAGCTGTCATTACGAATTTGATAGCCATCTTCTTGAATTGTTGGGGGAAGATCTTTTTGATCTTTGAGGTATTTATGCAGGGAAACCAGAAATGTCTTCTATTGTGACCCTAAATTAGCCTATTTCTGTCCTTGCATCGTTTTGACTTGAAGAGAGTTTTGCGCAGGCTGCCCAAATGGCGGGTTTTCACCAAGAGTATATGCTCATCTGCATGGGAACTGGTGAAGGCAACGAGACAGCATGTGCTTCTCTGCTGTGGGAGGGTATTGATTGAAATAGGATGTGAGGTGAATCTGTGTTGTCTCTAAAGTATAGACTTTGAATCAGACCATTCTGGTTTCCAAGTCCAATTTTATTTTTCAGAAGGAGCAAACTAGCTTATTCATTTTGCGTCCCAGAAGCCCACAAGAATGGTTGCTGTGGGATGACTGGAGAGAAGTGGTGTTGTGGTTTAAGTCCAGTCAGCAACTCAGCCATGCAGTCCACTCTGACTTCTCCCACTTCCTCCCCCTGGTCACGGATGGATGAGGAGAAGAATCAAAAGAATGTAACTCCCATGGGTTGCGATAAGAACAGTACAGTAACTAAGGTATAACACAAACCCACTATTGTTGCCACCAATAATAATAATGATAAGGGAAATAACAAGGGAAGAGAATATAACACCTCACCACCCACCAATCGATACCCAGCCTGACTCGAGCAGTGATCTAGCCCTTCTGGGTGACTGCCCCCAGTTTATATACTGGGCATGATGTGCCGTGGTATGGAATACCTATTTGGTTAGTTTGGGTCAGGTGTCCTGTCTCTGCTTCCTCTTGGCTTCCCCTCCTCCCTGGCAGAGCATGAGAGTCAGAAAGCCCTTGGTCAGAATAAACATTGAACAACAACTAAAACCATTAGTGTTATCAGCGCTCTTCCCAGGCTGAAAGGCAAAACCACAGCACTGCACCAGCTACTAAGAAGGAGAAAAATGACTGCAACTGCTGAACGCAGGACAAGCAGGCACACAAGACATGAGAGACCAAAACATGTAAGCATAAGAAAATAAACACAGCTGTCATTCGATAGAGACTTCTTTTCATTGATAGCTAATTGGATAAAAAGGACCATTTTCATATTGTTTTTGCAATGGCTGAAAGTAACAAGAGGTAACAGCCTCAAGGTGTTCCAGGGGAGATTTAGACTGGATATTTGGAAAGATTTCTTCACTGAAAGGGTAGTCAGGCATGGAACAGTCTTCCCAGGGAAATTATGGAATCGTTGCTGCTGGAAGAGTTCAGAAATTGTGTAGATGAGGCCCTCGGTGATATGGTTTAATGGTGGTCCTGAAAGTCCTAGGATGATGGTTGGACTTGATGATCTTAAAGGCTTTTTCCAACCTAGCTGATTCTATGATTCTATGAATGTTAGATTTCCATCGGGGTTTGTGCTGGAACAGACAGTCCACAACTGGTCTGGAAAGTGAGGATTGAGGTGACAACGTTTGCTGATAATGCTAAATTAATTCAGAATATTAAGAATCTAAATGAATAACACAGGGTGCATTTTGTGAAAATGACTGAGTGGTGATAAAAGGGCAAGTGAGATTCACTTTTGACAAATGCAAAACAATACTGGTAGGAAAAATAATGCATCTCTACATAACAGTGAAGATCTTAGAATTATTTATTACTATTCAGGTAAGAGATCTTGGAGTAATTATATAATCACACCCTGAAAACTTCATCTCAATGTTTAGTGGTGGTCAGAAAAGTAAATAGAATTTCGAGAACTGGGAAAAGAGTTGAGAGAAAAGCAAAAAATATCATTAGGCCACTGTATAAATTTATGTTGTACTTACATCTTCAGTACTATTTGCAGTTCTGGTTATAATAATAAAATATTAGAAATGGAAAAGGTACAGAAAAGGGCAACAATTATGATAAACAGTGTGAAATGGTTTCCACATAAGAAAAAGTGAAACAGATTTGGATTCTTTCGACTGAATAAGGAAAGGTTAATGAGTGCTGTGGTACTGAGTGGATAGGAGAATGGGTATTAATTCTTCTTCATGATACAGAAACAAGGCAGAGTCGAATTAAATTTTAAGCAGATTTAATTCAAAGAGTAAGAAATAGTTTTGCTTTGTTTTTTGTGTTTTGTTTTTGTTTGGGTTTTGTTTTTTCTTTCCCAGAAGGTGTTATTGTATTGTTCAAGTTCTTGCCATGGAATAATATGTACGATAAAAGTTTAGACAACTTAAAAATCAATTACTGAAATCTATGGGAGAAATTTTCATTAAGTGCTGATAAACACAAAGATAAAACCTGTGGCTCAAAGTCCTCAAGTTGCACACTGTTGTTATCTCAGAGGAAATGCGAGGGTAAAGTGTCACAGGACATCTGCCCTTTTCTTTTTTTTTTCCTTTCTTTTTTTTTATCGCCTGAGAGATGTGCTCTTAGAGCCAGGATATGCTTGTAGGTGGACCTTTATCTGACCCAGTACAGCTGTACTCATGTTAAGGCTTAATAACCCAAATCTGTATCTCACAACACAAGACAGTGCAATCACTGATTAAACATGTTTTCAGAGCAAAAATCATCCTGAAGTAAGTCTTTTGTCAGAAAGTAACCACTGAGCTCAAGAAGGGTAAAATACTCTTATTATGTCCTAAGACTACAATGGATAGTGAATCTGCAGTAAAAATCACAGCTGTGCTTTCATGTGTAAAACTTTTCCTGTTAAGGACTACTCCAGCCTCTCTCTTTTCTTTTTTATTTTTACTTTTTTACCTTTAGCTTTCAACCAAGACAAAGAAATGTCATAAAAACATGGAGTATTACTTGTCAGCGGTTGTGTAAATACCACAGTATTTATGTATTTAAAGTATGTAAAGAAGAAATTATTTTTACAAGAAGAAATTAATATATTTTATTGTAGCAGTTCAGTGAACATTTTATGTAGTGCCATGAAAAAATACATGCAAGTGGCAAAGGTCTAACAAGAGATATTCAGACATTTCTCTTTAAGCTCAGGAACCCACAGTTAGAGGTGATTTAACTGTGCTTATTTATTCTTTGCAGCTGTCTAATCATGTGCTAGAACTAGGAAGAGGAATGAATTTCTTTTCAGTTAAGGACTAGATGACAGTTTCAAAGAAAAAAGAAGATAGAAAGTTCCCCCTGTGAGTCCAGAGATGAGGAAACTGGCCTCTGGGAATAAAGCAAAGAGCTAGATCAACTGAGAGAAGGAGTACATGGTTTTCACAAAGACATAAGAGCCACAGAATCTGTACAATCTTTGCTGAAGGGCATTTCACATCCCAGTATCAGTTTTATCTTAAACAAAATCTTTTATTTAGATATGTCCTTAAAAACTGAAGGGTCCTAAATATCTTCAAACTCTTCCATGACCACAAAGGAGCTATTTGCATGTGTGACCTTAGATGTCCTCTTGCACTCCAGATGGCCTCCAGCTGTCCATCCTGGACTCAGGTCTATGGCAACAGATCTGTGTCATATCTGGTGCCTCTGGCCCCCTGAGGTTGTATTAGTTCTATGTGGTTTAGGTACCTTAATCCCACCCTTCATGTTATTTCTGTGTGATACAGAAAGTGCTTGGGGAATTTGGAGAGCTCAGTTTACATGCACTTGTCTTACTTTTAACTATTTTGTCAGTTTTTATACAGGCTAAACTTTAACCTGGAGTGACAGTTTGTCACACAGGAAACCTCCCCACATCAATAGTGGAATAGTTTCCTACATAATTCTTTGGGGATTGAAACAGCATAGGTAGGAAAACCTTCATACTCAGAAACTGACATAACAGTAGAGCTTCCAATGGCCTTGGAAGTTCTTGGCTCACATGATTGTGGAGAGGTAAAGAATATCAAGGTATTTTTTTTTTAATAAAAATGAGTTAAGCAATCCATGTAAACACAGCCAGAGGCATAGAAAGATGCACGAACTTGTTGAAAGGCACAATTTATCCCTCCCCATCCCTCAGTAAATGCAGTCTTCACCATTTTAACCTCTTCCCTTTACTTTCAAGCACTCTTGGCCAATAGGCACACTCTGGTAGTGGATGTCTGGTAATGGATGTTTCTATAAAAGATTTTGAAAGAAAATTAGACACTTCTATAGTGTCATTAACTTTTTTCTATTTAGTGGTACATATGTAAACCAATAAAGTATTACTAAATTCTCCAAAAGTGTATTTGTTATTAAAATATTTCCTTCCCTAGTAGGGATTGTAAATGTAAATTTAACAAATAAAATTAAAATTAAAACATAACATTTCAGAATGATTCCTAAACTTTCCCATAAGTCTTTCAGAGCCTGTTTTAAAATCACAACAAAACAACCATACCCCAGCAGAATTTGTTAAATTCAAAATGTTGAAATTAAAAATTGTGTTTGGCAATCAACAGAGAATAAGGCTATGGTATTTAAGTCTTTCTATAAAGGTATATTAGGTATTGAATATTATTGAATTTTGGTCTCCAAATGCATTTTGTCAAATTGCAATATTTTAACACTTAAAAGTTCATCCACATCTAAGCTTGAATATTTTAAATGAAATTAAAGTTAATGAATATATATGAATTTAAAATGTAATGCTAAGCAGGTGGGACTCCATCTTTTAAAAATTAAATATAAACTAAATACTTTTTATCAGCTGAGTTTATATGCCTTTCCATCTCTCAACTCTTAAACAATATGCCGTTAAGATTAACAGAAATGAAAACATTTGTCAGTAGCATTAAATCTACTGTTGTAATTGGAATGTAATCCTAAAGAATTATTTCCCTTCCTAGAGCCAAAGCCACTTTTTAAGTTCTATCATTTGACAGAATTTTCTTTTCTTTGCAGCTATATTTGAAAACATGGAGAAAGAGTCCATTCTTACACTTGACCAGGTTCCCTATCTTTTTTTCCCTACCTTTTTTTTTAATTTTTTGCAAGTGTTTCATTTGCAATTTGTTACAGAATAAATTGTAAGTTAAAATATGTTTTCCCTAGGAGATTCTAAAGTTTCCCTCATTTAAATATCACCTTATGAATTTGTCCAGAAGGTTTCCCCTTTAACCCTGATGCTGGCAGATCTCCACAATGTTTGCATAAGTTCATAGGAAATATAGCTGCAGCAGATGTAGGCCAGGTGCAAATTGTTCAAGTGCTATACTGAATAGATACAGATCCCCTCATAAGAAATTGAACCAGACTTGTTAGAAATCATCTAAGTGAGAAACCTAGATCTTTTATCATTGTGGTTTCTTCACACTTTTTTTCACATATACTTTCATATAACAATTAGAAGCAAATTGCATGTCGTAAAACAACATTGCAATTTTTCTCTGTGTTTATTAATAACATTATGAATGGTTTAGAATAAGAAAGAACAAAAATAAGTTGAGTAACTGTCCTTGCAACTTTGAATTACTAATGTAGACATGTAGATATTGGGCTTTTTGCTCTAAAGATCCCAGATAATACTTTGGATAGGTAATTGAGGATTTGGGGGGTTGTGTCATATGTTTGGGGTTTTTTTGTTTGTTTGTCTGGGTCCTTCTGTTTGTTTTGTTTGAGAATTTGAGTGTCTGTGTTTTGTTTTGGTTGGTTGGTTTTGTTTGGATTTCCTTTGTTTTTTGGCGGTTTTTTGTTTGGTTTGTTTTTTTTTTTTGTATCATCTTGCAGCCTGAACCCAGAAAAAAAAATCCCATCTGAACAAGAGATCTGTGTAACATAATTACACACTGGGAGTGAAAGAAGTGTAGAAATAAGTCAAGAGGTAATGCTTGTTGAGGCATCAGCTGAATGGTAGGAGCATGCATCCTATATTAATCTTGTCTCCTCTTCTTCAGGATATGTTTGTGCCAGAGGAGAATCAAAGCTAAATAGCTATCATGCTTGACAGTGTACTGCTGCTTTATCTCTTATGAGAAAGTAAATTCTATGATAAATCACATGTATAAATACGAGCAAATGATTTTCCCATTACATGCACTTACTACCAACTGGATAAAGTTACATGCCTTCCAACTTAACATATTCATTGTTTATTATGTCCTTTCTTATGAGAGTTAATTATTATACTTATTGATATTTCAGCATGAAACAATGTTTCCTCTGCTCTTTGCATGTATCATTCATAATGCTACTATGGAAAGAAATTTACTTTTTTCTTCCTTGATTTTTTCAGCCAATTTTTGGTTGCTCTTATTTGTCATAGAATCATTAAATAATTAAGGGTGGAACATATTTTTGGAGATCTGGTTCTATTTGCTTCTCATTGCAAGGTTAATTTCAAACTCAGATTATGTTGCTTGCAGCTGTTATTCTAATTCTGCTATACATCTCTAAGAATATTCTTATTCCTCTCTTCTACCTATTCCAGTTAAAAATTAAAGTTTTGACTTTAATTTTGGTGAGCTTTAGGAGGCTCATGTGAGTCCATTTGTTCAGACTACTGAGAAGCTTCCAATGAATTCTCCAACTCTTCATTCTAGTTTTTGTTGTCATGGCAGGCCAGTCAACCTCTATTGAATTGCCAGTAAAGTCACAAGGCAAGTCCTCTTGAAAACCATTTCTGGGCACTGAAGGAGAAGCAGAACATCCAGAAAGAATATATCACAGGTAAGTTACACCTTAGAAACCTGGCTGTCTTATATGATGAAATGACTAAATTTGTGAATGAGGGGAGATCAGTGGTTGTCACCTGTCTTAACTTTAGCAAGGTTATCAACCTTGGTCTCCTGCCATGTTCCTTGTATCTGTGTTTTGATGTTACAATGTTACTCCCACCTAAAGATGGTGGTCTTGTCTAGACTTTAATGCATTTGTTTCTCTAGGAGGAGGCTGTAGGAAACTGTATTAAAAACCTTGGAGAAATAAAGTAGACAATGTCTATTGCTTGCCCCACATCAACTGAGCAGATTACTTCATCATAGGAGTTGAACAGGTTAGTTAAGCATGATTTGTCCTTTGTGAATCCACGCTGGATCTGTGAAGCCAGCTGGATCTACACTGGCTTTCCCAATCATGTGCTTCATTTGACTTCTTATAGCCCCCCGGAGGATTCATTCCCAGTGGCTGAGGTAAGACTAATGTGTCTATAATTTTCTGGATCCTCCTTTAAGTTCTTATAGGTGGAAGTGATACTTACCTTCTACTAGTTTTATGGGACCTCTTAATCTTCATGACTTCTCAAAGATTATGGAGAGCTGCCCCATTGCAAGGTTGGCCAGCTCTCTTAACACCCTCAGGTAGATATTGCCAGGGTCCATTGATTTGTAGATGTTGTAACAGGATATCCCTAACACTATGATTCCTATAGTGTGTAATCTCTTCCTGTAGTGTCCTTTAAAGAACTTCTTTTACAAAACCAAACAAAAGCAAGAAAAATCCCAAACAATCCTAAACCAACAACAACAACAACAACAAAAACCACTCCAAAATTAACTAAACAAAAAATTCATAAAGAAGAGTGGACTAACAGTGGCACTTAGGATGCTATTTTGCTTCATTTCGCCAGTATTATGTCACTTTTTCCTTGTATTCCTGTCTGTCTGCACTTGAAGTATGAACTCTAAATTTGTAGCATACAGAGTAAACATGGATCCTTTTTCCAGTATTAGTACTCTTAAGAAGTTCAGTGGATACAGAACAAATCGCAGCTGAAATAAAATCTCTTCATAATAGCTGGTATAAAGTCCTAATGCAGGATAAGAGTTTGTATGTTTGGATTAGATTAACAGGATCACAAAGTGCAATACAGAAAAAAATGTTTTATCATGATACAAATAGTTACATGTGTATTAGTTTGAAGTCCACTAAAGCTGAGCCATTATAAAGCTCATCTTGTGGCATGAGATTGAGGGAATTCTAAAAGAGCTGACAAAGCTTCCCAATAATTTACAGCAAGTAGTGAAAACATCCAATATAATTCAGACTTCAGTCTTTCATATATTAAATCTTGCAGGTTCATCACTATTTCCTAGCAAACTCTGAGAAGGATTCAGAGGGTGGATATGTAGTACTCAGTACAGGGCCTGTGAAGGTTACTTAAATTTCTGATATAAGGATTGTAATCTCTGGGCTCAGACCTGATTTCCCAGATGTGGGAGTCTACTCTGTAACTGAAAGGCATGATTGTAGCTTTGGATATATCTGTGTATGTTGTAACTGTGTTAGTGACTGCTGTGTCATCATAGCTGGGAAATGGTGAAAAGATCAGTGATATAAATATAGTATAAAAGCTGAGGTAATCACTAGTGCTGTTAAAATAGGTCACCTAAAACAGCTGTTGCATCACATCTGTATGTATAAATATTTTTGTGGTGCTTGCTTGTCACCATAATTATTTCTTTTTTTTTTGTGTGGGGGTGGTTCCTACAAATACAGATTTTTCCACTGTTGGAAATTTGCCATCTAGTAGCAGATTTAACAACTCTAGAGGTCAGCAACATATTTAGGTCAGAAATTATGGATGCAGAGTGCATTATTTTCATTGATTTCATTTTCTTATTTACATATCTTTGACCTATATTTCTAAACAGATGTGATAACAGATAACAAGTGTTAACAAGTGATTTTTTGAATGGAAACCTCATGTAATATATTTTTGGCTTGCCACATGACAGAAGCACTTGCTAAAAAAACTAAAGCGCATCCTGCTATTTTACTAGACTCTGTCTCATTATCTCCTTTAGAACACTGCAGTTTTCCACTAGTCAAGTACCTCAGGCAGAGCAGTTTGAGGAAAAGGATGAACCTCTTCCTGACTGTTGATGTAACAGCTCTAAGCAAATATAGCACTGAGAGTGCAGACTAAAAGATTAATTTCTGTCTTGTGGATTACCAGATAATGTTATCTTAAGCCCATCAATAGTTTTCTTAAAATGATATATGTAATAGGCCAGGTGTTAACATATTATTTCTTTCTGGTAGTTCAGGAGTGTTAATTTCCCGTGGTAAAGTACAGTTGTTGTGTGCCTGCAATAAAGAGTATATATATTTGTCCAAACTGGGTTGTGTATTTTTGTGACTGCAGTGCATAAAACTACCCAAAAGCTGAGTGGATTATTCTGAGATATATCCAAACTACTGGATTGCTTCTGAAATATTTTAATCACTAGACTAATTGCATGGAAACATGACAATATTGTCATACTGGGTAATGTTCCCCCACTGTGTAGCTGAGTTTCCTCTTCTATCAGTCTAGTGATTAACTCTTGCCTTGTGGTTGGAGGTTGTGAAGGTGTTGTGTTTGTATAGCACTTAGTAGAAAAGGATCCCTGACAGAGATATAAGGGAAGATAAATGAATCTTTGAAGATATGAAATGCTAGAAGTTGCTACTACTGATGATGATAGGGAATAAAAGCTCTTTGCAAGTTAACTGTGTAGGAGTGTTCCCCTCCAGTTTAACTTAAATTTAGTGGAACTTATTGATCTAAAAAAACCAACATATATGGTTTAGTTTATATAACTGTTGCAGCACTTTCTGCATCTGCTCTGCTTCAAACATTTATAAAATCTAAAAATTAAATTTAAGCTGTAATCATATGACCACATCTGTGGTAATACTCCTTTTTGCACTAATCTGTGAACTCTTTTTACTTTTATTTTCTGTCTGGATTTCCCCCCTTCCTCCCTCCCTCCGCTTCCCACTTTTAAAGAAAGTTGTAGAGATCTATGTAATAAAAGCCAAGTAAATGACTTTAAAAGAAAAATGTAGGATATCTATGTAATAAAAGCAAAGTAAATAGCTTTACTGGATTTTCTTTGTACGCTATCTGTGTTGTAGTTCTGCTGCACCACTAGAGTAAGATGCATTTTCCAAATTCTCCATGACATTTCACTCCATGGTAAGTCATCCCCCACAGCTGGTAGGCTGGACAATATTAGGTCTTTCCAGGTCATCCTTGTTTTAAAGAGAACTATTTTTAGGTTAATTGAATAAATTAAGAATATTATTAGACATATGGGTAGGATCATTTTCTACCTTTGTCCTGGTTTGAGCAGTAGCAGTCATTTTTTCTCCTTCTTGGTAGCTGGTGCAGTGCTGTGTTTTGACTTTCGGGATGAGAACTGTTGCTGATAGCAAGTATGTTTTGAGTTACTGCTCAAATGTTTGGTTTGTCCAAGGCCTTTTCTGAGCTCATGCTCTGCAGGGGAAGGAGGGAGGCCGGGAGGAAGGAGAGACAGGACACCTGACCCAGGCTAGCCAATGAGGTATTCCATACCATAGCACGTCATACCCAGGATGTAACCGGGAGAGTCCCGGGAAGGGCTGGAGCTCTGCGGGGATGGAGGAGTTATCGGTCAGTGCTCGGTCGGGCAGAGTGGGGTGAGTTATGGGTCCGTGGCTGGTGAGGTGTTGTATTCTCTTCACTTGTTGTTTGCTTTATCATTATTATTTGTAGTAGTAGTAGCAGTAGTGATTTATGTTATGCCTTATCTATTAAACTGTGCTTATCTCAACCCGTGGGGGCTACATTCTTTGGATTCTCCTTCCTAATTCTCCGGGAGTTGGGGGAGCACGGGGGGGAGTGAGTGAACGAGCTGTGTGTGGACTTGGTTTAAACCACGACAACCTTATGAAGAGATAAAGTCTGAAAGGGACTTGGAGCTCTAGAAGGGATGGGAAAGTAAATGAAAGTGCATGTAATATGCTGATAGACTGCAACAGAAATACTGATGATTAAGACTTCACATCCAATAATTAGATGTGTGGTCAAAAAGTACTTTAATTTCTCTCTGGAAAATGGTGATAGAGGTCAGTGATAGAGGTCAATCATCTGGTGAGAAAGCATAGATACTAATGTTATTCACATATACAGCGTCAATGCAATTCAATAACACTTTCTGAAAACCTTTTTTTCATGTCTAGTCTGAAGTACCTTGGTCCTTAAGATCCTTTTTTTTTTCCTTAGAACAAAGACTTATCCTGTGTCTTGCTGTATTGCACCCTACCTCCACCCAGAACAGTTTTTACTGCCCTCTTTTTAGAGGGTTTTCAAAAACTTGCTGAGAGAAGCTGTGTCTCTTTGCCATTCATGAACTTTTGCTCTCTCTTGCTTGTAGAGCAACTTAGTGGTCAATCCTTTGTGCTTCCTAGCAAGGAAACACCCTTAGTTTCCTTCTCTGAAGCTTTCACAGAGCTCAGAGCTTAGGCTGTACAAAGATTTTATTTTTTCCCTGATGATTCTTTTCAAAAATCATTCTTTGTCTGTCAGAAAAAAAAAAAAAGAAAAGAAAAAAGAAAAGGAGGAGATGTTATAGAAAGAATTTTGTCATAAACTTTTAGTTAGTAAGTAAGGAAACTCACTATGGAAATACTGTTGGTAAGGCTATGATATCCCTTAATTATCAAGCCTATGGCATTTCACTATTTTATGCAAGGGTGTTTGTGTTGTCTGCATTTTATGTTCCCATTGTAACTGCAGAAAATCTGAAAGTAAGCAAAAGTTGAAATGTAAATGCTATGGTCTTAGCTGTAATATTAAATGTTCCCCATGGTTTTACAATTACCCTTTACAGAATCTGTCGATGCATTTTGGCAAGCACAATATTAAAAATTTGCTTGGCAAAAATCCCCTTAGCAAAACCTGACAGACAGTAAGGTCAGTAAAGTTTTAATCAGCGAAGGAGAAAATACTCTTCTTCCAGATGGGTACTGCAGAACAATACTTTCATGAAATATTTATGATTCACTTTAGAATCTCAGAGTCTGAAATATAAGTAAAGCTTGGCAATTATTTCTAAAGTAAAATGTGTTCACCCTTAGAATTTCTGAGGATTAAAATGCCAGTCTTGTTGCTGAGAGTATACAATTTAGTATTTGACTGAACACCAAGCTTGTTATTGAACTTTCTTGTGTTCATAACATGGTATCACTTTTTAAGAAATCATAATGGCATATATTTTATGTGAAGATACTTTGAGTATATCTGTCTCTTTAGGCTGTAGTTTTTGTTCATATGATATGCAACTATATATTTACTGTTGGTAATGACATCATGCTGTCACTAGGTTGTTTTGGGTTTTTTTGTTCTAACTGAATCTTATTGTGTTAGAACTGTTCAGTGCACACAGTGGTGTTCTAATAATAAAGTGCTCCTAGTTTCACTATGTGGTCTCGACTCTGTGATTGGGCAACTCAAAAAAACTGTACTAAAAAGAATTCTTACTATTGGGAAAGTCCCTCCCAGAGTCCTGATTCTGCTACCTCACCTACTTTCAGACTCACATCTGAGGAGGAGGGAACAAAGGAAAACTTTGGCATCATGGATGGATGATTAGCATTCTTTATACAATCCCAACCCAGGGAAATTACTCCGCTTCCTATTATGAATCCATAAGTGGTCTGATCAGAAGAACTGGAATATTGACATGGATTGTCTAATACTTCTCTATTCACAGCACAGTAAGTGAAAACCTGCCCAGACTGAGCCAAAAAAGACCAGTGGCCATGGTGCAGAAAAATAGCAAGTTGTCAAGATATATATGGCAATTATTTTTACAAAGTGGATACCTAAGGAAAGTCTGAATGTATTCTGCATTAATTTCTGCTACTATTTTAACTCTTGCTAATAAACAATTAATGCAGCCATTAATTAACACCTACAGAAAGCTTCTTAGCCATCATACTGAGAGTTTGAAAGCACTGAAACATGATTTGTGGTTTTGAGTTTATTACGAATTCTGAATAATTCATCTTGTTTTCAAGAAACTGCTGTTTTGCACAGAGAAACTTAAATCACAGGTGTACAATGAGTTGAATTATCAGCTACATTAGCATATTTTAAATACAAACTATATTGCTTCAGTTTTGTGACATTAAAGGTGGCTGAAATATTTAGTCATTTCTAGATTTCTGCTGTTATATTAAATCAGTGAGTTTAGGAATGACATTTGAGTTTTTAAGAAAACAGTCTGGACGAGTGTGCATAATGTGAAAAAGCAATCTAAAATGACTGCTTTTGGCTCAAATGAATGCAAAAGTAATACAAAACATATATGCAAGTTGTTTAAACTTTCTGTTAACCATAATTAGACTGTTATAGTTATGGAAGATTGATTGGCTAAATTCCTTATTAAAATAACCTGAAATTAGTATTATTTATGACAAAGTTATCTTTTCTGAATATGATCTGATAAAATGTCTGCATCATGTGTATTAAACACATAATTTATTTTAAAAATTCTTGGCAGGTGTTGAGTTATTTTACATAAAATTCACATAATCAGTCATGTTAACTTAAAACCCCCTTTTTTCTAACTATTTATTTTCTTTACCCTTTTTTTAGTTTTAAGATTCGAAAAAGACTGTTTTTGGTGATGGTGTTTTGTTTATCAAAACACTGAGACATAGATCTAATGTATTTTTAATGAGTATGTTATTATTCTGTCGCCTATTCCATAATTTTGTCTAAAGTGATTGGCATTATCACTGCATCCTATTGTTCATTCGGAACAAATGGAGTATGCTTAATTGCATTGTTTTTCTGTCAAGTCTTTAATTCTCTCACAAGCAATTTCAGGTGATGGGTTTGGGGAAAGCCAGAATCTTAACCTGCTACCAGGCATGCATATTTACTGCTGTCTACTACCGGATGGAGCCCACATAGTATATCAGTGTTTTGCTAGAAAATAATAAAAGTGCTACTTTGGAACTCTGTTGGCATGAGTTTTAAAACCAGGCAAATCTTAGTTCTAACTATACCTGTTCTAGTGTATGTCACAACACAAAATGTCGTTAAGAACAACCTCCCTCCCCTTGGGAGCAAAGACCAAGTTCTTGATACCCTTGTACTGAATTAAGGTAAAATGACACCAACCAACCAGTATTATGATTTATTGATCCAATGTATAAGGCATATGTTTAGATATAATAATTCAACAATGATTACTTTAACTGGATCAGCAAGTCCTGTCCCACACATTAGACTTAGATCTAGTCAATATTCAATGAAAAAAGAGAGGAGAGGAGAAAAGAGAGAGAAAGAAGGGGGGAGAGAGAAAGAAGAAGCATCACTACCCATGAATCCAATGGCGTCTTGCTGGACCTCTTCACCCAGGGTATTGGTGGTGGGAGCTCTCCCTTTGGCCTGAGCTCTGCACTTTTATGTTCATATTCTTTTGGGCTGTTACCCATAATTTGCACACAAAGCCCAGAAAGGTGTTATTATGATAATGGTGAGAATAGTTTAGTGACCACATATGCAGTTCCAAAGATGGGGTTCCCTAGGGTGCTCCAGGTGGTTGTTATCCTCTTATCTCTCATATTGTGGTGTCTGCTTTTTGACTTCATCCTCTAAGTTAGCCCATCAACCTTTCACAGTCCTGTGGCGGCTTAACAGCTTTGAACAAAGGGGTCAGAACAATACTATCTACTCAATATCGATAGCCAACACCCTCATTATTTGCTTCAACATGCTTGTAATTTGTTTCCTTTACTTGCCCAAGATTTCCCATGGTCACATGAAATGGTGCTTAAGAGAAGCTCAGTTTCCCGTTTCTGATTCACACTGTGGAATGCAAGCAGTGTTTGAGACAGGCTCAATGTCCAGGTTCTCACAGTAGTAAAACTATACTGTGGCCACCAGAGCCCAACATAACTACATATTCTGTGGCCTCAATTCTAGTACAATTTTACAAAGAAATTTTTCAGTCCAATACTTGTTACAGCTCTGCAATTCACATATCTGCTTCTGTTCTTCCTAAAATGTGTTATTAGAATCAATTTCTTCACATGTAAGTTTCTCAACCCTGGCAGTGCTGGTTGGTGCCATTATGTCTGCTAGATGTCAAAGGAGGAAGCCAGCTGAGTCTGTCTCTTTACAGAGCTAGACACCTGCTCCCTCTCTTTTAGTTGAACTTATTTTGTGTTATTAAACTGTCTTACATGGCCATGGAGTCCTCCATGAATCAGTGCTCCCTATTGTAAAAACTGTGGTTGCAGATCAAAGGTAATCATGGCAATCAATTCATTCATAGCATGTATATTTGAAGATTTTGGTTGTAGTAATGGAGACTTGCAGCATGCTTAGACACCTGCAGCTTTCCTACACAGTGAGATTCATGGAAATATATAGTTCCAGTCTACTATTTTCTGCAATGAATGCACACTGAGCAGAGCAGATGGCTTTCACATCACTCCACGAGATTTTGCCCTTGCTATCTGAGTAGCTGTGTTTCTCTCTGTAACTGACTCTGTTATAACTTAATTTATTAAAACAATGAAAATATCAACTAACAGGGAAGACTTGTCTCTGCTTGAGACTGAACCTTCACCAAAGTCAAAATCACAGAGTAATAACACATTTCATAGATTCTGAGATTAATACAAAGTCTAATTTCTAGTGCAAATTTTTTTCAAGATATCTTTCCCACGCACAACAGTGTTATGGGTTAAGCAGACAGTTCCTCATAAATTTAATATTGCCTAGCACTTTCTACATATATCTTATTACTTAGGATTTTACTTAAAAATAAATAAATTCTCCGAAGGCAGATTTCCTTTGCTTATTTGCCATCTTCCTTCAGGTTGTTTCTATTTTAAATTCCTTAAAAAATCTAAGAAAAAAAAAGAAATTTAAATTCCTTAAAAATATAAGAAAAAAGAAACCTTAAACAGGGAATAAATAATTCTTCTGAGTTCTTAAAGTGTATGTAAAAGTAGCATTGTCAGAAGCTGTTGAAAAGCTGCTGTTGGCACATGCAAAAAGAGCCTGTTTTGAAGCCTAGCTAGGCACTTTTCAACTAAACATTTTTCAAAGCTAATACTTTAAATCACAAAGAAAAAATAAAGTCTAAGTTTGCTTTTTTTGTCAATTAGGTTCATGCTGGAATTGATGATCAAAGTCTGAAGGGCACTCAGCTCCTAAACAACTGGTTTCTTGTTACTATACTGACATACAGAAAGCCTAAGTTACCTCTCAAAGGCATTTAGTCTTCTATCCCTCAGGAGGTAGAACCATATACCCATGCTTCTTAAATCTTCTTTACCTGTTACAGGAATATTTACTGGAAACCAGAATGAGGTAATGAGCTATTGTCAGATATTTGCCATTTTGTGGCACTGCAAGTTTTCAAAAATTCATATGATCCTACCTATGAAAAATACGAATTATTATTAACTGTGCATAACAGCTAAGAAAAAAACAGGTTGAGAAGCATGAAGTCTGCAATCTACCTTTGGCAAAACAAAAAATAACCCAAACAAGCAAACAAACCCACAATTCATTCCTCTGCTAGTAGTGTTAGATGTCTATTTAGAACATACAGTATCAATTATTTTTTATTTCTTATTTAACATTTAATGCTTTGGACAATTAAATTTTGTGTTCCATTCTCAGCTTTGTAATGTTTATTCAGTTATATACTTTTTTTTTTTTTCCCCATTGAAGTGTTGCATACAGAGTTGTCTGGTCTCTACAGTTTTTCAAAAAGCCCTGCTAAGAAAATTGACTCCTCTGGTATTAAGTGAAAGAAAAGGATTTGACAGGTTTAGATATGAAATGAATAGCGGCTTTCCTCTGAAAATGTGTCAAATTAGAGCAGGTGAGGAAAACAGCTACAATGTGTCAACTTTTACAGACTTTGATTTATTTTTAATGATGCTGTGCACTTTAGGAAGCCTGAGGATGTACTCATTCGCAACCCAGGTCTCATGGTGTGCTGTATTGTTCAGGCACTTCTTCTAAGTTGGGTGCAAGATGGGATCATGACCTAGAACTCCTGTAAATAGCAATTACCTCTTTGGAAAGAGAATGATTAAAGTTTAGTTGAATGTCATCAAACTATTCACTCCTCTCTCTTCCTCCTTTCCGTAACTTATTTATACTTCTTAACCACACATCCTCCCAAAGTTTAGCTATTGCCGTCTCTCTTCATTATTTATTTATTCATTTACCATTTTATTTATTTATTTATTCATGATGGGTCACATAGCATAATGTGAAAGTATAAGATCTTAGTAAATTATCACATACCAAACTAATAATTTCACGTTCAAAAAAAAAAAAGGAAAAGAAGCTTGATGAATAAGAAAAGTTTAAATACTTAATCAGTATTATTTCAGAAAAAAAACCCACGATCCACAAAACAGGGTTCAAGATGAGATCACAGATAATTCAGCCAGGAGATTTTTTTGAGAAAATGACTGTAGCAAATCTCCTCAAGCTCATTTTCATTAAATAATTTGGTACTGGAAATGTAAATTGTACAAGAATGTGGTTAATGACCAGATTGCATTTAGTTACACCAAAAGGAGAAAATAAAGAAAAACATTCTTCAGTATCACCAAAAAGGAAATGTCTTGATGCTGATATACCAACTTGCTTTCATTAACGACCTCAACATAAACATTAGAGGGCTATAGTGAAATTTTTTGAAGACCCAAAGCTAGAAAGCTTCAGTATTAAGAGCAAACTGTCACCTTGAAAATTTCAGTCATGAATTAATTAAAATTTAACATTTCCAAGCTCAAGACTGTGTGCCTAAAGTCTGAAATAATATTTCTATTATAAAATGACAGATCAAAGGAAGACCCAGTGTACCCACTGCCGTGATTGAACAATGATCAGAATATCTCCCTGAAAATATCTCTGTTGATCCAAGGTAAAGAGCTCTACAGACAGCTCCCTTACAGAACAATTAAGCCTACTTATTATTTTAGTTTTAGTAGTAGTACTTAGCATTAGTAGTAGTAGTTATTTATTATTGCCTCTTTCTCTTTAGAGATTTGTTACTTCCTGGGGGTTACAAAAATAAATCAGGTAACTCCTGAAATTCCTGTCTTCTCATACCTGATGTGCATGAGGGAAGACCACAGTCTGAGGATCCAAATGACAAACACTAATGGGAATAGTTTTCTAGGTAGGAAGTTGAAAAGTAGCCATACGTATGATTGTCAGGAGCATGTGACAGAATGTCTTGGGGAGTCAAGTAAAGCTGCAGATTGTTACAGAAGTGGAGAAGGGGAAGTACATCAGTACATATTTCAGATGGAACACTAAGAAAACTGTGGTGAACTACCTAAAGTCGCAGACATGTGCATGGAGGAGATGGAAATAAATTGAATAAACCATGTAGGCAAAGAAGGTCCCAAAGTATGCAGCTCTTAATTCAAGATTTTTTCAAGGAAAGCCTTAGAAATGCTAACTAAATAAATTGCCCAGTGAAATGATTACTGGACAGCAGCAATCCTTGTGGATTCAGGCACTGCTAACTCTGATCTGGAAAAGCAGTCTAACCTCTGTAGACTAATTAAACTGCTCAGAATCTTAAAAGATGACATGTTAAGACAGATAGTATTAGTGAGATATGATAAATGTCACCTAGTGCTTCTCTAGATAGTATTGAGAGAATTTCCATATTTTCTTCAGAGTATTACAAGTAAATGTATATAAGAAGCTTAAATGAACACAGTATTGAAAATCAGAGTAAAACCAGCTGTTCTGTCAGTGTTACACAAACTCCTCTGATATATATATATATTGGCCTCTACTGAATCACTTTCTGCTTTTACGTTAGTTCTGTATTCATATATGTTCCTGTATGAAAAGACCTCATGTTTAAGTATATGTGTGAGAACAGTTTTGATACCTTGAATGATGGATCATTATTTATGACCTATTATGCAGAAAAAATTGTGGCCAAATACTGCATACCTTAAACAACAATGAATTTGGTCAAACAGGAAAACTTAACTGTGTGCAAATCAAATTCAGTGTGTCCAAATAAAGGTCTTTTATTCACCTCTCATCTGTGATTTGCAATAAGGAAGAAAATACACCTTTTGGCCAAGTGAGCTGTTTAACTCTGATTCAGCATAAGCTACTATTTTCAATAATTGCAGCTTGAAGTACAGCACATATTACTTGAATGTTTGCTACAGTCTGACAAATAAAAACTGAGCCAGTGAAAAGCTATTGATAAAAAACCACAAGCCATAGTAACTCCAATAAACTTGGCTTTTGCTGTTTTCATACAGGAAAGGGCAATTTAAAATAATAAAGAAACTCTGCTTTTAGATTCCAGGATGAAGGAGATGCTGCTTATCAAAATAGTGAGCCAATCACTGATAATTGAATTAGGAAAAAAATGGGTTTTGAAGTCTGCAGTTCTAGTCCAGAGAAAGCTACATATTGTAAAGTATATAGAAGCAACTTGATAATGGAAATAAATTGCCTAAAACTGCTCTGCCAGGCTAAACACTCACCCTTACTGCCAAACTAATTCTGGTACTTGCCACTCATATAGCACTATGAATTACAAGACTGTTTTCCATTCCTGCTGTCAAGTTATATCCTTTTTTTCTGTTAAGAATGAATGGATGATACTAAAATCTATAAAATACATTAGTTCTGGGTGACAGTGTTTTGGGGTTTATTTTCTTCTTTTCTTTACTCCTTTAAAGGGAGTAGTGACTGAGTGAGATGGATGTCTTGGTGAAGGAAGAAGACTTGTCCTTCTCTGGTGAGGAGCCAAGCAGGATGAAGAAATCTTGAGATGTGGCAAGGAGGAAATTCACAGCCTGGAGTTAAGAACTCACAATTCAAGCAGAGGGACTGGCAGATGGCAGCCTGAAAGAGAAAGCAGTCAGCCTCAGAGCTGGTCTCAAGAACTGTCATGATGGACAACAACAGTTCAGTACAGTTCTAAAAGTAACACAGGTATGTAAAACCAATCCTGGAAGGAAGGATCTGCCTGCAAGGACTCAATGGGCAGGGGAAGCAGGTATAAACCTTCTCTATTTCTATTCTGACAAATTTTCTAATTTAAAGTTTTCTATTTTTTTTTCCTGATTTTTTCTAGTTTTTCTTTTTTTTTTTTTTAACTTGGGTTTTGTTTGTTTGCTTTTTGTTTGTTTATGGGTTTGTTTGTTTTTTTTTAGTTCAAAAGCATTCCAGTGTTCTTTAAGGAATGCAAAATTAGGAACAAATCTAGACAGACTTACTTCAGAGTTGTAGTTGACTCAGGATCTTATTCACTAAGGTTAATGACCTTTGATTAACACAATTTGCCTGGCAGCCAACTCTGCTCAGCATGAATATCAGTCTTTACTGAAACATTAGCAGGCAATTAATATTGTCACTGCAGCCCAGATACAAAAGTGCACAGAAGCATTATGCACCCAAGGGCCTTCACGGGAGGAGAAAAATACTGTACTGAGAGTGATTAAAAATTACTTTGATGAACTATAAAAATTAATTAGTGTCAATCTAGACCAATGGCATAAAAGAAGAGACAAGAAGCGTGTAAGTGACTTCCTGGCTTCCACAGCTTGCCATGTGCAGGTCTGTATGTGGTGGAGCCAAGGAATTTGTTTCTGAAATAACAGATTTATTTATCAGATGTGGTGTCTGCAAGTTGCTGTGCATAAAGGTCACTTCATATTCAGAATATATGATTATATAAAAACAACAGCAATGCTGTAGTGGGCCCCAGCTTAATTTCCTGCTTTGCCACAAACTTCCTTTGTGGCTTCTAGTAAGTGATATTAAGCCCATGTATTGAAAGATATCTGGATGTCTGCCTGCACTTGAATTCATTAGTATCTAGTCATCTAATTTTACATTTCAACTTTCTTTTTTTTTTTTTTTACATGCCTAGGATTTATGTCCTGTTTTATAGAATATTTACTGTTCCTTTTCTAGATTACTTGTGAATTTAACAGTCTGTTGGAAAATGAATTTTCAAAAGCATCTATTCAAACAAAATAACATAGAACACCATAGAAATTTGTAGTTCCTTTTTTGCTTTGTACAGTGATTTGCCTAACGATTAATTGTACAGACTGAATGTAGAATTAGAAGCATCTTTCACCTAAAGTTGCCTTTAATTGTGCACAGGTTGAAAAAAAAATATTATTCAAGTTTTTTAAATGAAATAAGTAGACCTGTAAGTTTACCTTCAGATAATTTTAAAGCACAATATTAACAAGGCATTGCAAACAAGTCACTGCCACTGACTTTATGAAATGAATTAAGAAATAAAACAGTTTTATTTAATAAATACTTGTTTACCAACTTTTCATGAGTTTTCACTCCTGCATTTTTAAATTTCGATTTTTAAATTTAGCTTCAAAATAATAAAATTATCTTAATTTAGTAAGTTTTGGTATGCAATAGTATGTTTTTAACTACTTAATGTTGATTTCTTTTTTACTTTGGATACACTGTTTTGCAATAATTTAGAATTATCTTGAAGTTATTCAAAACAGCTCATTTTCTACTGTGAAAAGATAATCTGAGATCTAGATTCTATGATCCTATGATCTTATTGGTTTTTATTTTTATTTTTTTTTAACAATGGAGCTTTTGGCCAGCTGCTTGGTTTGTATTTTTTAGTAATTTCCTTGACATGATAGTAGACGTCTCTTTCCAGCATCAAAAAATGTGATATCTTGGATTATGACTGTAGAAGTGAGAAGACTTCACAATTCCAGAGGTGATCAGAAGCCTACCGTATTTAACCACTCAGTCTCACCTGTCTTGGAAAGATAGATAGAAGTGGGTGGGAAAAGCAAAGAAAAAGATCTCTTTGTATCCTTGTGTTTTAAACTGAAGTAGGAACATGATTCTCCCCCACCTCCACCCCCCCCACCACCATGTCACCTTTAGGTAAATAGTTTTTTAGTCTGAAGGAACTTTGTGTTTCTTAGGCAAATGCAACAGCACATCTGTCTGACAGAAAGCAAATATTTGAAATACATATTTAAGAATGACCCAGCACTGTACTTATTAGATATTGTATTTTCTATTTTTAAATTGTAACCAAGCATTTTAAAGCAAGTATTGTACTTCTTACATTACAACTTTTTGTCTCTGAATTCTGTTAATGAGTGTAATCATAACTGGAGCACTACAGAGATATGTAATGTATTGTTAATGTTAGGCACTGAATCTCATGCTAGAGAGACTGTATTACCACTGTAATCAATAATATGTCATAGAAGTTTCTGCATTTCATAACTATTCATTACTCTTCCTGCTGGTGACAACATGATGATGTTTCTTGCTGATTTTATCTTCACATGTTTTCTTTTGTCTAACTATAACAGAAACTATGATACTCAGCTGATAGGTGGTTCAGTACCTGCACAATTAGGGTTAAAATACAAGTCTGACTATCATACCTGCACTGAAATCTAGTATATAATAAACATTAATCTGACTGAAGCCTTTTACATTTGCTGGATAGCAACATATAGCTAATTTTGTGAAAGATAAACTATGAGATCAAAGGTGTATACGTATGTATATATGTATGTATAACTTTTCAGTATAAGAACAAAATCTTAAAAGAATGGAGCTCTTTTTATTGCCCTGACAAGATTGTCATTTTTATGCAATAAACTTTCTTAGTGAGGTTAGATTACTCACTTGTCTTGGCCTGTAACTAAGATATTTTAAATGATTCCTACCTATTTTTCTCTTATTTTTCTTTGCAAAATGTGTATCACAGTGTCCATTCAGGAATAACACATTTTTTTATGTATTCTTGGTCTTGTACTCTTCTTTTAAATATTCTCAGTCTTATCCCAAATATCTTTCATGGTTGACTGCTATTAATAATTTTACTTCACCTTTAAAATTCTCTTGTTATTATTGCTTGACAATCTTTATAATTTTTTTTTTTTATAAACTTCTGGCTTCCTTTTGTGCTCTTCCTTCCCAGTTCTGCAAAGCCAGCATGGTTTGGTCTGTGTTTGTGTGTGATATATTGTTTGATACAATACTTCGTTTTGCAGACCAGCAATCCATGAACCTGTAGTACAGGTTATTTAAAAACATTGAGCAACAAGTCTCAGAAATATTGATGCTTTATTCAGCCAACAGTGTGTAACACTGAATCCATATTGTAAGCAATAACTTAAGTGTTGACATCAGTCCTTCAATTTGTCATCATTTGTCCATTGTCACTTTGAGTGCTTGGGATGACTGAAGTAACAAGTGAGTTGTCTCTTCTCAAGATGATGTTCCTTAGGGAAGAACTTGTCCTTTAGCCCCATATAAAACATCTTGATCTGGTGCCAAGCTGAGGTTTAAGTACCCAGTTTTGTTCTTGGCAGATTCTTTTTGTTCTTTTGTTCAAAAGCTAATCCAGACCTGGGTATCAAAATTTTGACTGATGTGTCTGCATCGTATTTTTGTTAAATCCCAAATATTTTTCCTGCTGAAGTTCCCTTGGACAATTTATTCTGAATGAAAGAACCTAAGCCCACAGCAGAAAAAAAAAAAGACAATAAATTAAATGTAAACCCATTTATCAGTTTTGTCAGACGATCAGTAGAACTTTTCATGTGTAGGCAAGAATGATCCTTCTCTTGCTGCTTTTGGAAAGGCATGGCTCTTGGCAGAACTGAGTACTAACGAGTCTGGCTGACACGATTTGGATATAAAAAATTGTTGTCTCATTCTTAGAATCGTAAAATCATAGGATAGAATAATAGAATAGCTATTGTTAGAAAGAACCTTAAGATCATCAAGTTCCAACTCCCCTGCCATGGGCAGGGACACCTCACACTAAACCATCTCACCCAAGGCTTCATCCAACCTGGCCTTGAACACTGCCAGGGATGGAGCTTTCACAACCTCCCTGGGCAACTAATCCCAGTACCTCATAACCCTAACAGTAAAGAATTTCTTCCTTATATCCAATAGAAACTTCCCCTGTTTAAGTTTCAACCCGTTATCCCTTGTCCTATCACTACAGTCCCTAATGAATAGTCCCTCCCCAGCATCCCTGTAGGCCCCCTTCAGATACTGGAAGGCTGCTACGAGGTCTCCACGAAGCCTTCTCTTCTCCAGGCTCAACAACCCCAACTTTTTCAGCCTATCTTCATTTGGGAGGTGCTGCAGTCCCTTGATCATCCTTGTGGATCTCCTCTGGACTTGTTCCAACAGTTCCATGTCCTTCTTATGTTGAGGACACCAGAACTGTATACAATACTCCAAGTGAGGTCTCACAAGAGCAGAGTAGAGGGGTAGGATCACCTCCTTTGACCTGCTGGTCACGCTCCTTTTGATGCAGCCCAGGATACGGTTGTCTTTCTGGGCTGTAAGCGCACACTGAAACCGGTTCATGTTCATTTTCTTACCAACCAACACCCCCAAGTCCTTCTCTACAGGACTGCACTGAATATCCTTTTCGCAGAACCTGTAGCTGTGGCTGGGATTGCTCCGACCCAGGTGGAGGACGTTGCACTTGTCATGGTTAAACTTCATGAGGTTGGCATCAGCCCACCTCACAAGCATGTCAAAGTCCCTCTGGATGGCATCCCTTCCCTACAGCACATCAACTGAACCACACAGCTTGGTGTCATTGGCAAACTTGCTGAGGGAGCACTCAGTCCCACTGTCCATGTCATTGACAAAGATGTTGAACAAGACTGGTCCCAACACTGATCCCTGAAGGACACCACTCATTCCTGGTTTCCAGCCGGACATTGAACCGTTGACCACAACTCTGCGTGCGGCCATCCAACCAGTTCTTTATCCACAAAGTGATCCATCTATCAAAATTATGTCTTTCCAATTTAAAGACAAGGATGTTGTGTGGGACAGTGTCAAATGGTTTGCATAAGTCCAGGTAGATGGCGTCAACTGCTCCACCCTGTCCATCATTTCTGTAGCCCCATCATAGAAGGCCACCAAATTGGCCAGGCACCTTGTTGTTTTTCATGTGCTCTAGCATGCCTTCCAGGAGAATCTGCTCCCAGATTTTGTCAGGTGCACAGAGGTGAGACTGACTGGTCTGTAATTCCCTTGGTAATCCATTTTCCCCTTCTTGAAAATGGGGGTTATATTTCCCTTTATCCAGTCATCGGGAACTTCACCTGACTGCCATGATTTTTCAAATATCATTTTTCAAAGTGGCTTAGCAACTTCATTCACCAGCTCCTTCAGAATGCGTGGATGGATTTCATCAGGTCCCATGGACCCGTGCATGTTTAGATTCTTAAGATGGTTTCAGACCAGATCCTCCTGTACAGTGGGCCCAAGGTCTAGATTTTCACAGTCCCTGTGTCTGCCTTCCAAGACTTGGGTGGTGCGGTCAGAGACTTTGCCAGTGAAGACCGAGGCAAAGAAGTCATTCAGATCCTCAGCTTTCTCCAAATCCTGTGTAGCCAGTTCTCCCGAAAGCTTCTGGAGGGAGCCTAAGTTGTCCCTAGTCTGTTTTTTAGCCGCTACATATCTATAAAATCCTTTCCTGTTATCTTTAACATCCCTAGCAAAGTTTAGCTCTAACTGGGCCTTAGCTTTCCTAACCCAGTCCCTAACTTCCCGGACAACGTCTCTGTATTTAACGCAGGCCACCTGTCCTTGCTTCCACCTTTTCTAAGCCTCTTTTTCCCACTAAGTTTCCTCAGCAGCTCCTTATCCATCCGAGGAGGTCTCCTGACCCTTCTGCTGCACTTCCTTCTAGTTGGGATTCAAAACTCCTGAGCTTGTAGCAGGTGATCCTTGAATACTAACCAAGAGCCTTGGGCCTCCCTGCCCTCTAGGGCTATCTCCCATGGAACCTACCAAGCAGGTTCCCGAAGAGGCCAAAGTCTGTTCTCTTGAACTCCAGAGCAGTGAGCTTGCTGCATGTTCTTCTCACTGTCCTGAGGACCTCGAATTCCACCATCTTGTGATCACTGCATCCAAGACTTCCCTGAATCGTCTCTGTCACGGGTTGAGCAGTAGCAGTCATTTTCTCTCCTTCTTGTAGCTGGTGCAGTGCTGTGTTTTGACTTCTGGGCTGGGAACAGTTGCCTGATAGGGAGCATCTTTTGAGGGTGTTTTTGTTCAAGGCCTTTTCTGAGCATGTGCTCTGCTGGGGAGGAGGGGAGGCCGGGTGGAAGGAGAGACAGGACACCTGACCCGGGCTAGTCAATGAGGTATTCCATACAATAGCACGTGATGCCCAGGATGCAACTGGGAGAGAGAGAGCTGGAGGGGTGGAGCTCTGGAGGAAAATGGAGGAGGGAGCACAGGGTGCTCGGCCGGGCAGGGTGGAGTGAGTTATGGGTCGGTGGCGGGTGGGGTGTTGTATTCTTTTCGCTTGTTATTGGCTTTATCATTATTATTTGTAGTAGTACTGGCAGTGGTGATTTGTGTTGTGCCTTAGCAATTAAACCGTTCTTATCTCAATCCGTGGGGGCTACATTCTTTGTATTCTCCTTCCTAACTCTCCGGGAGTTGGGGGAGCAAGCGGGGGAGTGAGGGAGAGTACTGTGAGGATTTGGTTTGAACCACGACAGTCACATTTCCAATGAGCCCTTCCCTGTTGGTGAGCACGAACGATTCTTGCTGCATCCACCTTAGAGGTGAGAGAACAAGCTCATATCCTTCAAAACGTATCATGTTTGGACGGTCATGGAGATGAGGGAAGGTCTGCCCTGCCTTTAGACAGGCAAATTATTTACTCAAAAGAGATAAAAAAACAAGCCATTGCAATGCAGTCTGAGAAGATTCTGTTTGGACCCTGTGAAAATTGTGGAATGAATCCTTTTGAAACACATTCCTGTATGTGTAATAGAAGAAGATTACTGGAAAGAGCCTGCATGTATTTACCAAGAGTGATATGTGTCAAACCTGTCTTCTAAATATTCTTGTATCCACGTTAGGACATTATGATTTGGATGGTCAGCCCCAGAGGGGCATGTTTAAGGGTCATGCTTTACCTGGAGGTCCACAGAAGTGGAGGCCTGCAGGAGCCTTTACTGTGACCTGTCCTTATTAACACTTTTATTGTTTAACACCTGACCTGGAGGTCATAATAGAGCATACACTCATGAAGTGTGCAGAATACACCAAATTGGGGAGACAATTCAATAAGACCTATGATAGGATCCCATCTGAAGAAACCTGGATAAGCCAGAAGGACTGAGGCAATTGACCCATTCTATTTGTGAGCCTTGCAAAACTGAGCAAGGATAAATGCAAAGTTTTTTAAATGACAAGTGTCCCAACCCTGGGACAGAGGAACTCCTACAGTGACACATGCTGGGGACAGACAGGCTGAGAACAGTCCTGCAGGAAAGGGCCTGGGATTTGGTAGGCATTGAACTGAACCTGTCAACCAAGGGGGACAATAACTTTAGCCTGAAAAGGCACATGGCCAATCAATACAGGCAGTGATATCTTACTCTACTGAGGGTTCAGTAGACCTGAATCTGCAGTATTGTCTCCTCTACTAGGAGAGGCTGAGGGATAGAGACTACTTCAGCCTGGAGGTGGCAGCACCTAACAGTAGCCCACCAATGAATGGGGGGAAGTTGTGAAGCGGATGGAGCCAGGTTCTTCACAGCTGTGTACCATGAGAAGATGAGAAGCAACTTGAGAAAGCTGAAATAAGAGAGGTTTAGACTGTGTATAAGGAATTGTTTCTCCATGAGGATAGCCTACCGCTGAGACAGTGCAGTTTTTGTCCGTGGAGCTTTTCAAGGTTTGACTGGGCAACATCCTGGGTAACCTGCTATGGGCAGGAGGCTGAACTTGATGACATTCTGTGGTCCCTTCCAGCTTGAATCTGTGATCCTGTAAATCACTATTTAAATGTGTTTTTTAGTTTGGTTTTTTTTTTTGTTTGGTTTTATTTTCCTTAGTTTTTCTACAGTCTTTAAACATTTTTTTCCTCCCCACTTCCATTTGCTCTGATTTTCTTTGTGCTTATGTAATTTCTCCATTTGTGCTCTTTGATGTCTTTTATGCTCCCCTCTGGTTTTTGGTTTGGGTTTGGTTTTTTTTTCCTTCTTTCATAGTAGGCAAAATGCTGACATATCCTAGTTTTTATAACTACCAAAATTTTCTTTCCTTCTGTTAGTAAAAATTTTACTTATTATGATTGATTTATTCCGCTCTTCAAGTTCTCAGGAAAGAGCAGACATTTTTGTTTGCATTTAGCATCTGTTTTCATCTCAAAGGTGAATCTATCTTGTGAAAATTAAAAAAATCTTTTCAGTATATTTTGTTCCTGTAATGTACTTTTGTGATGAGTAAAAAAAAAAATACTCCAAGAACCATCACATCAATAGAAAATATAAATACTCTGTTCATTAGCTCCACAAAGTATTTTAATTCACATAATTTTAAAACTGTGCCAAAGAAATCATAGTTTTACTTTGACAAATTATTTACTTTGCCTGAATGAAAAAAAAAAGGTTCTGTGTGGATTTTTTCAATAAGGTTGTGTTTATAACATAATTTTTTTCCTCATGTAAAGCTAAAAATGAATTATTGTGATTATATTTTTGTCTGACTCGCCTCTTGCATAATAAAGATGAAAGATTTCCATTGAATTTTAATTTTTTAAATGTTATTTTGTAAGCACATCTTCCTCCTTTTTCTTTGCAGTAAATACACATTTTGATAAAAAAAAAACAAACAGACTGCTATCCTAGTCTTTCTAAAGGTACCTTGTGGATGTTCTAACGGATTTTCTATGTAGATTTCTGTTAATCATGAATATCTAGCCATATCTAGCCATGGAGATACAAATCTGATCAGCCTACCAATTTGTAACTGAATCATAGAATCATAGAATAGTTAGGGTTGGAAAGGACCTTAAGATCATCTAGTTCCAATCCCCCTGCCATGGGCAGGGACACCTCACACTAAACCGTATCACCCAAGGCTTCATTGAATCTGGCCTTGCACACGGTGGTTTGCATGCTTATTTAAACTTGGTAGCTGTTGCCACACTTACTCTATGAAGTATAAGGGTGGAATACTGAAGATATAGTGCTACAGGGAAGAGGATTGTTTTGCCCCATCTCCTGTTGAAGATTTTTTCCTAGTTATGCCTATTGCAGGTTTTTAAGTGAGGTGATGGGGTGCACCTTTGCACTCCTCTCCTTTCTGATATCAGTATATAAACAAGAAATGGTGTCCCATCTTCTCCATCACTTATGCTAAATGAGTTATTAACAATTGTATGTTATGGTATGTAGCTGTAAGAAAAAAACCCTTTTTTTATTGCTGCTCATTTAAGCACTTAGAATTCCCCTTGGATGAACCAATATTATTTCAAGAAGCACCACATCATCACCCAAAACCCCCACTTTTTCTTCGGATAACAGGTAGTGATTATCATCTTACAAAGATCTAGCTTGACAGAAAATCAACAGCACAAATAATGGTGGTTTGAGTTTGAGATCACAAACTATACCCATATTTCTGATGATATATCTCTTCAGCTCTAACATACAAAATGACTGTCTAGCTTTTGATTATTGTAGTTCCATAGTGTAGTGGTTTAAACCAAGTCTCCCATCTCCCGAAGAGTTAGGAAGGAGAATCCAAAGAATGTAGCCCCCACGGATTGAGATAAGAACGGTTTAATTGCTAAGGCATAACACAAAACCCCTACTGCCATTTACTACTACAAATAATAATGATACAGCAAACAACAAGTGAAAAGAATACAACCCCCCACCAGCCACCAACCCATAACTCACTCCACCCTGCCTGGCCGAGCACCGCGTGCTCCCTCCTCCATTTTCCTCCAGAGCTCCACCCCTCCAGCTCTCTCTCTCCCAGTATGCCTCCTGGGCATCACGTGCTATGGTATGGAATACCTCATTGCCTAGCCTGGGTCAGGTGTCCTGTCTCTCCTTCCTCCCGGCCTCCCCTCCTCCACCTGGCTGGAAAAAACCTTGAACAAAAACACCCTCAAAACATGCTCAACCCATGACATTATCCACCCCTTATTCCATACCATTCACGTCATGCTCAGATCCCACATTTTCAATACACCATCACTCTTAAGTCCACCCCTCGATCATGAGACATCTCTATTTTGCATCTCTGGAATGATAGCCTGAAGTATCTGGGCCCACCAGGCTCAAAATCATTCACTGTCCCCTTCAGCAGTTCTACAGCTTGCTGCTGGGGACTCCATACAGCTGCCTTCCACCTCCAATGCTTCCAAAGCACTGGAGGGGCCCAGTGGATCAGATACTTGGCCATACTGTCCCACATGCCCTGCCACTCATGACTGTCCAGCCTTGGGGACAGTCTCCTGGTCCTTCTATGTACCTGTCTAACCTTAGACAAGACCCAAACCTGACTCTGCTTAACTTCTGGGATCAGACAAAATGGCTGTGGGTAGAACACACTCTGTGTGTGTGCCAACATGCCGATCACCATCACAATCAGCAGGCAGGTCCCAAGGGCACCCAAAAGCCATTCAAAACCGTCAGAACTCTCAAATGATGCTGCTGCACTTCTCACTGGAGCTGATGTAGCTGTCCTGCTTGCCAGCTCTCCCACCACCAGCTTCTCTTTTCCCAAGTCCGGATCTTCCTCCTCTGCCTTGCTGGGAAATGCTGCGTGGTCTGCTGCATCCTGCTGGGGCTCGGCGGATGACTTCCGGGGAATGTTCTCGGACGCTGCGGGGTTCGGAACGGCGGCGGGACTCGGTTCCTCCACTGCCTTGCTGGGAAGTGCTGCATGGTCTCCTGCGTCCTGCTGGGGCTTGGTGGGCGACTTCCGGGGGACACTCTCGGCCGTCGGAGGGTCGGGAACGGCCGCGGGACTCACCTCCCCCGCTGCCTGATCCCGCTGCTCAGCTACCGCCCTGCTCCGCTCCTCCCCCGCCTGTTCCCGCTGCTCTGCCACTGCCGTTTGGCTACCCGTGCCGCTCTCCCTGGCAGCCTCAGCTGCCGGCAGCTCCCAGGGCCACTCCTTCCTGGCTTCACGCAGCTCCACGCAGACGATGACGAGGACAAGGACAAGGACGGCGAAGAGCAGTGGGACGGCCTGGTACAAGTCCAAGTCCACGGCCACGTCCATCTCCCCCTGCTGCAGGAGCCCCACCGTATTACAAGCCTCCGACACAAAGTACAGTGAAGCAAAATCTTTAGCCCAAGCCCCATGATCAACAAACACAAACACATCCAATCCATACACAAAGTACCCGGCAAAATCCCGAAACAGCGAGATCCAGAGAAAAACCTCTAAGAGCCAATAAATCAGCATTGTGACAAGAGACCATAAATCCGCTCAGATCTGTTCTTATCTCAAACCCTCAGGCCCCACGTTGGGCGCCAAAAATGTCGTGGTTTAAACCAAGTCCCCCAACTCCCGGAGAGTTAGGAAGGAGAATCCAAAGAATGTAGCCCCCACGGATTGAGATAAGAACGGTTTAATTGCTAAGGCATAACACAAAACCCCTACTGCCATTTACTACTACAAATAATAATGATACGGCATACAACAAGTGAAAAAAATACAACCCCCCACCAGCCACCAACCCATAACTCACTCCACCCTGCCTGGCCGAGCACCGCGTGCTCCCTCCTCCATTTCCCTCTAGAGCTCTACCTCTCCAGCCCTCTCTCTCCCAATATGCCTCCTGGGCATCACGTGCTATGCTATGGAATACCTCATTGACTAGCCTGGGTCAGGTATCCTGTCTCTCCTTCCTCCCGGCCTCCCCTCCTCCACCTGGCTGGAAAAAACCTTGAACAAAAACACCCTCAAAACATGCTCAACCCATGACACATAGAAACACAAATCTGAACATATTTATATGGGCTTTTTTTTGTTTATTGTTGCTTGGTTGATTTGGTTTTGGGTTTTTTTTCCCTGTTTTTTCAATCTTACATATTCTGTGATAGTAGATACTCACTAATCTTCCCTAAAGTAGACCTGCTTTATTATTGTCTAAAATTTGTATAAAGATTAATTTAAATATTTTAATTTAAATTATTTAAATATTAATTTATTTTAATATTTTAATTAGGTTTTAGTTTAGTTAAATACTTTATAACTTAATGTAGTACCCTTAAATGTTTAACATCAACTTAACTAAAAAAACCCTGTCTCCTAACTATAACTGGGTTTGCGTCTTTAGAAATGCAGTTCTGTCCTTAGGACTATTTTCCATTTTCCTTTCATGCAATATGTGCATTCTGCTTTTGATAGCTTTTAGATGTTCAGCACTAAGCATATGTTTGAAGAAAAGTTGTACAAGACTGTTCAAGCTACAGTTTTGTAAATCATTGTTGGTTCTTTTTCTTTTTGATCTACACCATCATACCAATAGCACAGATTGCACCTTTGTGTTCTTCTTACAATGCAATGGCAAAGCTAATTTCTGCTGCTTCATTTGCATTTTTTAAATTTTACTTTCCTGCTCTTTTAAAGTGAAATGTAGTTCAAGATGTCATTGCATAATTCTATCTTGAGAAGTTTCTGTTAGTTCTCAAACACATTTTGGTATTTGTCTTTTATTGTTCTATCACTAAGTATACTGCTCAATTCAGTTATATAAATAAAATATATATAGGCTGGTTTTGTTGGTTTTATGATATAATTTCTCAGTTGTTATTGTGAAAGGCTGTCTTGATTCCCTTGCATTACATGTAATACCTGGAAGATCTTAGGATATCTAGGTCCTAGATAGTGAGTTACTTCTTGGAATAAGACTTACAGGACAAAGAGATTGTGAACTCTCCCTTTCTGAGTACACAAGATATTTACACAACTGATTTTAATTTTACTGTTTGTTTTTGGGTTTTTCTTTCCCCTTGCTTGCAATTTTCAGATCACGATGGTTCTACTATTTTACATTTTTTCTAAAAGCAATATCAAACTATTTTAATGTTTTATATGTATACTTTAAGAAGCCCATTTAACTATTTTAGGCCAAACTTTGTTACTTGCAGAGAGCATTTACTACTGCAGGTGGTTTTGCTGACTCAGGAAAAGGTGGTGTCAATAAATAAGGAAAATTGTAAAACTACAAACCCCTAGCCCTTGTTGTATAGGCAAGCACATATTTTTTTATTTTCTGGGATCACAGATCATCTGAGATAGTTGATGGAAGAGTTTTACTCTGGTCTTGGTCTCTAGAAGTAAGTTATAAAATACTAAACCAACTTCTTTAGAACAGATCTAGAGGATGGTGGGTGTTCTTGCTTTCCCATTCCCATGGTGACTGTGTATGGTGCACAAGAGAGAGCAAGTTCTGGCACATTTGTGAATTTCAGAGACTGTTTCTGTCAGAGTATCTCTTGACAGCCAGTTCCCCAGGACCGTGCTAATATTAGTTCAAAGAAACTAGCTTTATCTTCTTGACTTAGTGGGATGACAGGAAAATGTTTGAAAAGAAGAAAGTAATACAATAAAGGCAAACTGACAGTAGGAGGGAGTCTATGAAAATAATGCACACTCCAAACTGAAATATAATAAGCTAAATGCTTTTTTTGTGAAAATTAATATTTTCAGTCACACATCTGTCATGCTTGACTTTTTTTTTTAATTTTCTACAAGTAACTCAAGGTATGTGGTATATGCATAATTCATGAAGAATATCCATGTTCATCAATGTGTCTGACTTAAGGGGGTTTGTGGCCCGCAGGACATGAAGGTACCAGATGTCATGAGCAATGTGAGCTGATAATTAAAAGAAGGCTGAGAAATTAACAGGTTGAGTGAGATGTAAGGCACAACCTTATGAGGTAAATACGTCCCTTCTGTTTCTCTAAGGATGCCCAGACTTTTGGGATGTTCGGGGAGATGGTATAATCTGAGGTACAATTTAAATCGATGCCATTTAGAGACTTTTTTGCATCACATTTTTTTCTTTTTTGATTTTAAAAAGTGTCAGAAAAATATATTTGTTAGCAAATAAGACTCCCTGAGCTGACAACCCACTTCCAGAATTTTTCAAAGTAAGCTGAAAATTATTTTGTCAAACAACTAACTTACTCTTTTGGCTCATTTTCTTCAACAAGTTTATCCCTTTAGCTTCCTTTCATAAAAAGTAAAACCTGAATTTCAGACACCTTAGATGCAAATCTTAATATGTGACCCCAGTCGGCTTGCAGCCACACAAATTCATTCCTGATAGGCCAGGGCAAAGGAAGCTGAGAAAGAAGGTCCTGTGAGAGCTTAGGAAAATCTGATGTGGCCTTTTTTAGCTTGTATTGTGAAGTGGAGCAAATCTTCACATCAGGTTTTCCCTCAGTAGAACAGGAGGTATAAGAAGCTTTGAGAACCTCAGTGTAGATGAAAAGTGGTGAATTCAGGTAATTGAAGCCAAGTCAACAGCAAACAGATGAACCAGTGGTGGGGGGTAATTGTCAGTCCAAAACCTTCTCTGTTGCATATGTTTTTCCCTGCTTTAACATGATCTTTCAGAATTGCCACACTGATTACTGTTCCCTCTCACAGTCTCTAGAGATATATTTGTTTTTGGCATATCTTTACAGGAAAATTATTTCCTCAGGTCCAATAGATGGATCTGAAATGATATATTCCATTAGCATGAGATTCCCTGTGGTGAAAATGAGGAGGATTTTGCTTTTTTCTCTTTTGCTATTAGAATTCCTTTTCCCCAAAAAGACTATGTCTGGTAAATGAAAAAAGTGAGAATGAATGTCATAGAATGTATATTATGAAGCTGAAATCATAAAATCATAGAATAGTTAGGGTTGGAAAGGACCTTAAGATCATCTAATTCCAATCCCCCTGCCATGGGTAGGGACACCTCCCCCTAAACCATGTCATCCAACATTCTGTCCAACCCAGCCTTGAACACTGACAGGGATGGAGCATTCACAGCTTCCTTGGGCAACCCATTTCAGTGCCTCACCACATTTGCAGTAAAGAACTTCTTCCTCATATCCAATCTAAACTTCCCCTGCTTAAGTTTGAACACTTTACCCCTTGTCATATCACTACAGTCCCAGTTCGCTCTCCTTTTGATGAAGCCCAGGATATGTTTGCTTTTTTGGGGTGTGAGAACACACAGATGGGCTGATGCCAACCTTATGAAGTTTAACCGTGCCAAGTGCAAGGTGCTACACCTGGGTCAGAGGAATCCCAGGCACAGCTAAAGGTTGGGCAGAGAAGAAATTCAGAGCAGCCCTGTGGAGAAGGACTTGGGGGTGTTGGTTGATAAAAAAATAAACATGAGCCAGCAGTGTGCGCTTGCAGCCCAGAAGGCCAACCGTATCCTGGGCTGCATCAGAAGGAGTGTGATCAGCAGGTTGAAGGAGGTGATTCTGCCCCTCTACTCTGCTCTCCTGAGACCTCATCTGGACTATTGTTGGGGCTGATCAGCCTGGAGAAAAGACAGCTGCTTGGAGACCTCATAGCAGCCTTCCAGTATCTGAAGGGGGCTTATAACGATGCTGGGGAGGGACTCTTCATCAGGGACTGTAGTGATAGGACAAGGGGTAATGGGTTCACACTTAAACGGGAAGTTTAGATTGGATATAAGCAAGAAATTCTTTCCTGTTAGGGTGATGAGGCACTGGAATGGGTTGACCAGGCAACTTGTGAATGCTCCATCTGTGGTGGTGTTCAAGGCCAGTTTGGACAGAGCGTTGGGTAACATGGTTTAGTGGGAGGTGTCACTGCTCATGGCAGAGGGGTTGGAACTAGATGATCTTAAGGTGCTTTCTAACCCTAACTATTCTATGATTCTATGATTTAATTGAACTGCACTGTTAAAGTATTCATACTCTGAAAAACAAGGTTATAATTTAGAGTCCCTTCTGTATGTTTAGATGACCAATGTAAAAATTATGTTGCTCCACTGGAAAACTACAATATCTTATTCAAACATACTGTGAAATTCAAATTCACTCCTCTAAACAAGATAACAAGGTTTTATTGAGGGACAAAGTCAATAAAACAAAAACAAACAGTGCTTGGCGCATGACCATAGCCAGAGGCGTGAATGACTAGTATTTGTTACAGGTTTATATACTTTCACAATTCCATTAGTCACATACATATTCATAATTCCTGCGTATAGGCAGGGAACATTATAACTAAGTCCAGTAATTTATTATCATAAGTTTCCTCTTGGTGTCTGCACACTGCTCTTCAGTGGCTGTGTGCAGGGGTCTTGAGGATGAAGTAGGCAGTCTTCCTCATGTGAGTAGGGGTCTTCAAGATGAAGTAAGCAGTCTTCCTCACAATGTACTTTTCACCTTTGGCACAGTTGAACACCCCAGTGTTCAACACCCCACCCCAGCACAACTCGCTAAAACCAGACATATCTGTAATTATTCTGATAACTAGCAAAGATTTAAAACAGTGTGACCCTCCTGCAAAATTTATAGCAGGATGGGCAGACAAGGAGTATCCCAAGCTAGCAGATGTTTGGGAGGCTCTCTCTATAAACTAACTGGTAAGTAGAAGGATGGTGTGAAATAACTCATTCATGTTTAGTGGGGTCACTAAATCTTGTTATCTTACCACAGACTTACAACACAAACATTGTTCTTTAAAACTAAAGATACTTTAGAAGACTAGTATGAAACAATAAACTCACATTTAGTGGGGCCACTAAATTCCACAGGCTAACAACATAAACATTGTTCTCTTTCTACAACCTAACTTAAGCTAAAAAGTACTTTAACTCTATATTTTACAGGCACTAGCTTTTCTTATATTGAGCATGCAAACAACCCCCCCCCCTTCTCTTTACCTTTACAGATTCTTTTACTATGCGACTCCGTTTTGCTCATCTTGTGTCTTTATCAGCTTTGGTTTTGTTACTGTCAACTTGTATAGTTATATCCACATAACCACACCTATGATTTGCGAAAGCCAATACATTTATGTGTTTATCACAGTACAAAGCCTTATAATGAGTTAAGAAGAACTCAGGACTGTAAGCCCTGCATTATGTCAAATAATTGTTTTATTATTGGTACACTATATTTTCTTTGGACTTCATGCAGCTGAAAAACTTAATAACTGTTACAAGCCTTAGCTTGACAGCTATATACTGAACATTATTGCTACTACTGTTTATACCTCAAGGAATAAGCTTTATGTGTTCAAAGCTACTGTAATGTACTTCAGGGAATGAGCTTTGTGTGGTCAAATCTACTACAATACTATACCTTTCTGGAGACATGCACTTCAAGTCTCTGAAGGGTCCCTTTAATTTCTGTTAGCAGAGCATGTTCAAATACTCGATGTCATGCAACATTATAACAGTGTATTTTCATAGTATTTTTTTGCTGGTGTTCCCTGCTAACTGAGGGTGTTTGGCTACCACTGTTAATTTTCAGGAGTTTGTGATCACTAGAGAATGAAACAAGAATATCCTTAGATATCCTATTGATTTGTGCATGTGTGAAATTCTAGGAAGTAGACAGAAATACAGTAAGTCTTTGAACTCTATTGCTGAAGGAATTTAATATTCAAGAAATTACTGTGAGCAATAAAATTGAAATATCATAGCAAGTACATGAGGCTACTAGACAATATTTTAACACAATGTACCAAATCTTGATGCAATCTCAACCTTGAGTAATAGGGATACAAACTCCTTCATTAAGCAAAAATTTATTTTTTATGCAAAATGGTCTTCACCCTTAAAATCTCTGAAAAACTAAGGATCAAGCGACATATTTCATTGCATAGTGTAGTCATAGCAAAGCTGCTCAGGTGAGCCATTTGCAACTGGGCTTCTCCTACATGAGACATTTTTCTTTGCGCTATGTCTCAAAAATCTGACTGGATTCTAACAGTGGACAAGGGACATAAAATAGGTTCATATATATGTTTATATGATTATCAGCCGTCTTGCATAGTACCGGTGAATAACTGCAGAGACTTCAAAGCAAGCAGAAAGACACTGTAATCAGACTTTAATTGCATTAGTATGACTTTCTCCTTATTGTAACAAGTTTAGACTTTTAGTTTCACACTTCAGTGATTCTGAGAGTAGAAAACAATTCATGTTGAAGCTGGAGGTGAACAATACAAAGCCTATAAGGTGCTTACAAAAGAGTATTTGAAAAATTCTCTACCTAGCTATTTCTACTCTGCCAGTTATCTCGCTGGCTAGATGATGCAGTAATCAGTATCAATTATCCCACCTACTGCCAAGTTGGGAAACTCTTGGTGCTACTGCAAAGTAAGATGAAACAAGAAAACAGATTTGAAAGGAAAAAAAGTCCTCAGAACATAGTATTTTTTTTTTTTAATTATTTGTTCCTCCAACTTCTTTTCTACTTCTCACATGTACAAGTCACTAATTAGTGTATCTATCTCATTAATGGGAGATTTGTGCTCAGTAATTCTTTCTACATTTTGTAGTAGCTAGAGAAACATCCATATCAGAGGAAAAACTGCCTATTCTTCCAAAAGTTGTTAATATATTCTATCCACGTGTTATAAAATCCTGCTCTGCTGTTACCTATGGGTAACAAAAGTGACTTCAAGTTTTAAGACTGAAACAGTATGTATCTTCAAGAAATGTGAAGCAAAAGCAAGCATGACAAATCAATAGGAAAAGACACTTACAAAATCCTGTAACATTGGAAGCTACGTGGCTGTGGAAATAGACTATGATGTAAAACTCTGGGTGCTCTTGAATTCTTCAACAATGAGGTGCTGGCCCTGCACAGAACTTTCCCCTGTGTTTAGTAATTGTTTAGGGAATAACTGGTCATTTTACAAGTAGTTGGTTAAACATATAAATAATAGAAAATAAGAACCTGAAAACTAGCTGCAACTTTCTACTTGGAAACTTGCTTAATGTTCAGGCAAGTTCTCAGATAAAAGCTTTTGGTATGTAGTACCTGTAAGCATGAGATGAGATGAAATTTTTCAAGGACTGTGAATTGAGTCAGGTGTCATAATTAATATAATTTAAAAAATGTATAAAATAGCTACAATTCCCTTTACTTCAGTTTCTTCATTAGCACTCTAATGGATTTCTGATGTTGGAGAAAGAAAGCTGAACCTATAGAGTCCTTTGCATGCTACAAACAATCTGATTAAGTTCCTTTCTTATTATAACTTCTCTGTAGAATTTTGGGTATGACTGGAAATTTGATTCAAATTATCTGCTCCATTTCTTGTTCTGAAAGAGTGAGATAGAGCGTGTCACTGCTCTAAGGATATTAAAATTTCCATTGTGCTGATTTTTGGTATGTCTTCACTTTAATGTCAGATTTTAGGTTACCATTCCTCAGACCCCCTGACACTGGTGCTAGTGCTGATGCAAGCTGATGCCACTCAGGTCTTGACATCAGTTTTTCAGCAGGTCCTGAATTGCTGATAGATATTTTTTCCCCACTCTGAAGCTGAGAAGTCATCTGATGGTTGCAGCCACTTGGGAGCAACTTTTTCAAAACAAGCTAGCACAGATAGGACGTAGGATGGAATGAAAAAGTAAAATTTGTGAAAATGTCTCCTTTGGCAGCATGTGTCTCTCAGTCTCCCTGGGTTCTAGTTCAGGGCCCTCCACTTACTCCTGCTATGGAAGATAAGGTCTGGCACCAGGGAGCTGATGCACTGCATTGACCTCTGCTCCCAAGCTCTTCATGCAGCACTCATGCCTGGGAAACGTGCCAGCCTGTTACAGCTGCTCTCCAATGCTGGGAACATGAGGCCAGCATCTACAGAGGACAGCAAGATGGTGAAAGCAATAGTTATCTCCATAAAAGGAACATTCTGCAGGTTTAGAAGAGGCATGATGTGCCCAGATCTTAGTCAAGGTCCAGGCAAAAATTGCCAGAAAAACACCATCAATTGTTAACTATTTCCACTAAGATTGTACTTCATAAAATAAAAAAAAAACAAACAAAAAACTACTCCCCCCCCCCCCCCCAATCCCCCCAATTATTTAAAATCCTAGGGAAATTATGAGCAGACAGTGTACAACACTGGAGGGAATTCTCTGATTGCTAGACTGAATCCCTGTCACCTGAGACAAGGGTGACTGAAGAGCCATAAACTAAAGTCTGGATGCCATCTTCTGGTCCCAGTAGTCTGAAAATCAAAACAGGGTGCTATATAAATTCTTTTTAGTATCATTCTTTCTTCTTTATAGTTCTCATGCAACTGTCATTCTGGAGCATTTTGATTGATGGCTCTCTTTTTTCTTAGTGGTGAAATACCTTTTCTTTTTCTATTTTATAGATACATTTGTGTATTAAAAAAGTTGTTCCTTGGTCCATATTCTTCAATTAAGTGTCTAAAACAGGGTATGAGAGAGAAACAGCTATGGAAGTGACTTAGTGTGCTACAATCACATACATAGATGACTGTTTTCAAATCTGGGAATTGCAGTCTGTTATTCATGGTCCAGTATTTTGTCAACTTACTTCTCTGAGTGTGTCTTCCTGTAACATAACTACTATTCTGAAGAGGGTTTCTTATGTTCACCATTTTATTCTGAAACAGTAATTATCACTTCACAGGGATGGTGGAAGTGGGGGAATATGTGAAAAATATACAATTCATTCTCAAGAATAATTCTCACCTACTATAATCTACACTAAGCAGATGCTATCAATTATAAAATTAAAAGTGACAAATTTCTAGGTCATTAGTTTATATTTAGAAACTTTTTACCTTTGCACTCTAATAATGCTCCTTTTGTTTCATTTTACAAGTTTACCTTCATTTTATAAGATTACCTTCACTTTATATTACCTTCACTTTGTAATAGTTTGCTTTCCATAAATCCAAGTAATAAAGTAAGCAGTTTCTTAGGGGTTGTCTTTGCCTCCAAGTAACTTACTTTCATGTAGTCTGGGAATTTTCAAGCATACTAGGTTTCAGAATATATTTTAAAATTCAAAAGCCACACAATCTGTGTTCTGGAATTTCTGCTTATAGAGCTTTTAGGAAAACTCCTCTGGATTAGTGCATGGAAGAACTGCTCTCTGTTGCAGTGCACCCCTTACTGCAATTAACTGTTGAACTAACTGAAGGATCAAATCCATAATTAATCCTTTTAATTTGTTCTTTTATTTTATTTTTTTAAATGACATCTCTCCTACTTATATTCAACTCTGAATTTATGTTGTGCTAAGTACACAGCAAATGCTATGCTAGGATAATGGTCCTGTCTTAAGCTTTTGAATAAGAAGTTATTTACTCCACATCAGTATCAACTTTATAGTCTAATGAATCTGCAGTTAGAGGGAACTCAGAAAAAAAAAATAGCAATCACAAAAAAATCAATAAACCATAATTATTTTTGACATACATGTCATACGTGCTATGCTGGTGATGCTGGGGAAACTGTCATTTCACTGGCCAGCACAGAGCTGCATGATTTTAAGTATTTAGTACACTTTGGGTGGAAAGAGTAATAATTTATTTTGGAATTGCAACTATTCACTTTGTCTTTAAAGAAATTTGTGAATTTATAATTTCACCTGACAATACTTACAAAATTCTTCGTCATGGCAGTAGAACCATGAGGGTTATATTTATTCCCTGCAAGTTAACTCAAGGTGTGACATGCAAATGTCCCAGATATTTTCCCATTAAGTTTACAGCCACTAAGAACCACACACAAAGATGAGCTGGATTTCCCTTGGAAGGTTCTTCAAGGTAACATTCTAGCTAAGAAAAACCCTACACATGCATTAATTTATTTTCTTCCTACAATAATCTTTTAATTGTCACTGAATCCATGCAATAGAGCTTTGTATTATAGGGTGAAGAACTTGGCACAAAAAAGTATTCATTAGGAGGCTACACCACTGCAGGGGCTCCAAAGTAAAAAGGTTTGATTCTGATTTTGGTTTAAATAGGTGTTATTCAGTATGTACTCTTTGTTCAATACCTTTTAATGCTTTAACTCCTCTACACTTGAGTTTCTCCCTGTATTTAATTACCAATGCTTCAGTTTGTTAGAGAAGGAACCTCTCTCCATGTAAATAATGTGCCAAAACATTTATGACCCAGATTTTCTATGCCACATCTTAAATAATTGGTGAAATGGGGTAGAGCTTTATATAGCTGACTGGATAGTTTGTCTTCTTATTTATCATTTTATTGTTTGCTTTCTCAAAAAGTAATGTAGAAAGCCATAACTTCATATGTTAGAACAATTTTGGCTAAAAAATGGAAGCAGAAGTAGTTAGAAATAAAATAATAGTTCAATGTAGATGTTTTATACATATTTAAATAACTTTAATATGATTAGAAATTCCAGTTTTAACATAAAAAATAATATAACTGCTTACCCCACAAGCATTTTCATTTTAATTATTCATACATCCTCTCTCTGCTCTTTTCTATTTGTGTGGGAAGTTGGGAGCTTGTTGGATTTTCTTATACTCAGAATAGCTTTCTAGATTCCTGTAGCATATATTATGCATTAGCTGAAAATGTAGCTTCTGTGGTTAGTCATGGTCTCTTAAAAATAAATTCAGTTACCCTAAAGACTCAAGACAAGCAGTCTGGATATGAATATTCTCAAATATTTGGGCTGCTTTGATTTTGGTTAGACCCATCTGTATTATGAAATTCTGAGTACTGAAGTTGTTTGGCACTGAAATAGTAACATTTGGCTTGTGCCAGATTTGTCATTGCTTAATGCCAAATTGCCATTTCTCAGATGGGAAGAAGCCCCTCGTAATATTTTATTTGGTTCAACTGAAGGAATAGGCTAAATACTTCACATGTTCCTTGGTTTCTTTACCATGATAAATTGCCTGTTTTGATATAAACCCACCTGCAAGTAAAATCACTTTCCTGTCTTCTGCATGCCATGTCATTTTAAAGCATTTCAAGGAAGGAAGATCAACATTTATAGACTTTTTAAAGGTTTAAACTGATATTCATTTTTGTTTGCCATGAAGTCCTACTAGGCTGGGGTTTGGTTTTTGTTTGTTTGTTTGTTTATTTGTTTTCTTCTCTTCTCTATTTCCTATGAATAAAGCTATAATGGTGTATGTGCAGTTGTGAAACTAACGTCTTTGCCAACATGTGGGACTGGAAAGTAGCACTGACTCCCAGAGGCTGGCTCCTCAGTCAAAAGGACCTATGTGTTCATGTGTTAGATGCTTAGTAAACAGAGATCCATAGAGCACATTTCTGCATCTAGTCGAGGCAGCAAAAGCCACAAGACACCCCCAGTATTTCATTATAAGATTAAGACATAGTTCAAAACAATAAAAACCTTCAACTATAATAGACAGGAAAAGAAAGGTAAAGGTCATTTCATTGTTAAACCAAGCAGCTTACTTGGTATGATGCCAGGAGGAAACCATGATTTTTGTTATAGATTAAGGCAGAAAAAAAATCTAATCAAATTAAGATTTTTTTTAATATTATTAATTTCCCAAAACATTTCTCATTATCATTTGAATACCAAATGAGTGAGAAAGATGCACCAACTAAGGACTAGAAAGAAAAAGCAATACTGTTTGGAGTTTCCTGTGCAAGATCCTGTCCACGACTGAGGTAAGTTTCTATTCCTGCAGAGAAAATAAATCTCCACCTGAAAAATCAAATAATGCTTGAAGGAAAAATCTCTCTGTAGAGTGTGAAAATTCCATTTTGGTCCATGTAAACAAGAAGCAGAAGCTCTAAAGCCTGTGGTTAGAGCAGTATAAATATGGTGCAATAAACTAAAATCAACAGAGAGACAAAGTTTCCATTTTACAACAGTGTGGGGATAATAAAAAATTGGAGACGCTAAGATGCAGGCTTTGATTCTAAGGTAAGCACTAAGAAATCCATAACTTTCATTCCTGGTTTAATCTTCCACTTTGCCATTGTACTTATATTTATTAAAGGACAAAAAAAAATCAATTTTTCTTGGCTATACATTTGCACCTTCCTGGCTGAACAGGAAGGTATCTTTGATTATTGAAGGAGAGAAAAGAAGGCATAGGGAAATTGATCTGACTGAGATCTTCCAATGCTTTGGAATTAAATATATATCAGACTTAAATTTTATTATATTGTCTATAAGTCATCCAGCACAGTAAAATGATAACATTTCAATACATAGAAGTGTGTTTGTGCATGTGTCAGTCTAAATAATGTTTCATGTAGCATAGTAAAGAGGGGATAAGTATCAGAAAAGTTAGTATTTATGGTTTGACCTTTCACATATAAAAATGTGATTAACTTTGTAACCAAATTAAGTTACCAAGAACTTTTATTTTAGCAAAGAAATTTCCTTTCTGTCTTGAACATTCAATCTTTTAATCATTCGTTTTGCATACCTAACAATTGAAATATTAAAACATAACCTCATTTGAGAGCAGATTATTATTTTTCTTCTTAAAAGCACATTACTCTGTTTCAACTCCTTTGATATTTCAGCAAATTTTACAGAATTGTAAATATATGTCCTATATGTCACTTTCCATTTTTTTATCTGTTTGTGCACAGGCAGTTTATGATAAATTGTAGGCTGCTCACAAAAACTTTTGCACTGATAAATGTGCAATTGGTTATTGAAGAAGGCTGAAACAGAAGGGACCCTTGCCTAGTTTGAACCCAACATGACATGTAATAATACCATCAAGTTCTCATATCTGAACACATGGCAGATATTACCTCTATGTTCTGTGCAAACCATACTGCTGGGAAAGGAAAGCAATGAAAGATACTGGTGTAAATCTAATTTAAACAGTTTCACAAAAGAGGAATGTGATATAATTTTGCTCACTGGTACAAAAGACAGGAGCATTTAAATTTAATTTCTTTTTTAAATATTGCTTTCTTAGTTGGAACTGTGAACTCTCTATTTTGCTTGTCTAGCCAGCCATTCTTATCTTTATTTTTTTCCCACAGATGTGTGCCAATGTCTCATTAGAGTGCCATAAAATGGTTCAAGCTCCAGGGAGGATTCAGAGACACAACTCAGCATATATATACATATATATTTAGTCAAAAATTACTGGAGGGGGAAATCCAAGGCCTGAATAGTTCTAATGTTGAGCTTCATTGAGAAACTCAGTCATGGGTTGCAATAACATCAGTAGGTAAGATTTTCTCTGCAAAAGCTCTGTGCTTTTCCTTTCTTAACAAGCTAGTGGACTTCTGTGGAATCCCCACAGCTTGTTGAAGTGGTAAGACCAGTGTTCAGCAAGTGAATAGATTGTATTAATTTTCATAAGGTTCATTCACAGTACTGGTGGGAACCTGCCAATATATGTCTCTGTCAACTGCATGTAGTCTTTGCCTATCACCTTAGCACTAAGAGATATGTTATGGTTCTTGAGCATCTGGAAACAATATTTTCTATTTTAGATGTTTTCAGAGAAAAGGATGTTGACCTCAATTGCCTGAATCCCATATGGTTATTGCTGTATGTTACCCCGTAATGACTGAAAAACACCATAGGCTGTCATTACCAAATCCATACCAGTCTGTTTACTAAATTTTTCAACCAACTTTTATACATTGACTGCTCTTGATTCATCACAGTAATGTATTAACTAGTGATCTTAAAGCAAAAAGAAAAAGATGTGCTGGCAACAACTGTTACGTATCAAGAAGCAAGCTAAGTGATAAACGGGTCATTGAGTACTTTTACAAGATCAGTGCATTCATGACACAAGCTAACTTGGCAATGTTGGTTGAATAATTTAATCTTGTCATTTTATGAAATAGTTTCCAAAATAATCAGTTGCTGCATCTTAGTAAGTTATTGAGCTCCCTTTCACCAAGAGATCTGTGGGTTTAAAACAGTTTCCCACTTCCCTATCCTTCAGCAGTGACAGATACTAGTGTGTTCGCTAGAACCTGCCACTCTGCATAGCGTGTGCATGCTTTTCACATTACTGATTGGACAGTAGAGGCTTTTGGTATAATGCCACCTTTCAAAACCCATTAGCATATGGCAAATAAATTATTCTGTTGTAGAGTCTATTACTTCCATGTTACTCAGTTGCTGCTACGGCTCTTTATGACATTTCTTAAATATTGGTAAGTAGTCTCAGCTATCAGAAGAAAGATGTGGTGTTGTGTAATGATGATACTTGTGGAGAATGTTCAAGGAAAATTGCAAAGCTCACCTGTGTGAAGGGAAAAGGCTGCATTTTTAACACACAGGGATTTTTCCAGCACATGATTGAAGCTTTTGTGCTCTTCTTAGTAACAGCTTAATTTAGGTCTGTGTGTGGAGGAGTACATGCCCAAATACCTCTGCTCTTGGTTAAAAGAATATCTAGGTAACAGCAGAAACATTCAGCAACACAACATGGGCTAACTTTTTCTCATGTCTTCTGAAAGTCTACTTCAGGTTTGAAAGAGGGGGCAAAGATGATAAATGTCAGGTTCATTGTTTTTATAATTCAGAAATCCCAATGCATTTACTATGAATATTGTCTGAGGAGAGATTGCAACATTTCACTGAGCACCAGAATTGCAAGCAGACTGAAACAGAAGTTTTTACTAAGTCTTCATCCCCTCACATCCTCCTACCCTCATCTGTGGGCTATGACAGTAACTGATGTCAGCTTGGACTTTGCAGGCAAAAGCATCCTACATGCATCATTGTGAAAACTGAAACAGTGCAGCCTCTTTTGTAAGGAGCTTGAAACGGCTGCCACATCACACTGACTTCAATGTGACACAGCCCATTTTAGCTGAAGAAATTGAAGTCCTCCTTCTTACCTCCCTGCCACCGACCTGTCACACCCCCAAATGCCAAAGGGTTCAGGATATTCTAGTGAGAGGTTATAGTAGTCATTTCTTTCTTTTTTTTTTTTTGCTTGAAGGTATCATGGTAGCTTGACACGCTTGATATTCTGTTTTTGGAGAAATGATAGGAGAATATGTTGATCAGAACAATGGAAAGGTCTCATATAATGGCAATTTTCCAAGTAAGGTAAATAGGTTAATGCTGATTTCTGGCTATTTGATTTATTTAAAATTTTTCCTGGAAGCAGAAAAGTTGGTGTTTAACAAAGGAAGCATTTCCTAAGTGATCAGGAGAGCTGATTATTTTTTTTTCCCCCTTTTTTTTCCCAATAAGGAAATAACTGATAGAAGACAGAGTGACTAAAACTGACAGGTTTTATTTTTTCATTTGAACGGTCATTTCTAGATTCGTTATTGGACTATCAGAGATTGCTGAAAGGAGATCTTCTAGTTACCCGATTGTAAACCTCTTTTAGTAACTGATAACTATAATGAACCAAGAGGGCTAACTAAAGAAATCTGTGCAGTGAATTTTCACTGCAAGAAAATGTTAACTGTCAAGTGTTGGATATGACTAGACTGACCTAGGGTGACTGTCAGCAGGAACTGTAAAAAGCAAGTTTGTTCCAGCAGAAGTCAGAAAAATAGGGACTTATATATATGCTTGTCCAGCATCAGCTATTAAGAGAAAGAAATTAACCTTACACTCTGAAAACATGGTGAGCCTTCACCACAAATTGAAATGGATACTAAATTCAGTCTGCAGGCTTATTATTTGCTTACTGCTAGAGGTGTTCATGGCACATTACTGACATGTAAGAAGATGATGTCCTTGCCTTAAGGAGCTTGCAATCTAAGTTAGATAGCAACAGATAATAAATATAAACCCTGATAGTGGAGTAGTGTAAAGGAAGGAAAAGATGCCAGGTAAAAGGCGACAGTGCCCTCAGGAGAACGTTTGTTTCATAGAGAATTTTTTTGGCTTGTGCAATGTGCATGTGTTTCACACATTTCTTGCCAATTCATTAGTTGATGTTGTTTACCTTTTACTAAAGACTTTTTAAAACATCCAGATCTGAGTATGAAATCAATCATATTGCCAGTATGAATTAAAATATTTTATTGAAATATACATATTCAGGTGCTGAAGCACAAGACAAATTGAAAAGCCATATAGGAGGAAAAAGTCCCCATTTTACTAATATACCCAAATTCCCTTTTTTCCCCTGAAAACACAGAAACATCAGATGCTTCTTCTGTTTCAGCTATTTTATAAATTCTTTGAGCTACAGAGCATCTTTTGATTTACTTGCAACAAGATTTGGTTCTCTAATCCCTTTTCAGTTATTCAGCATTTTTAGCTTGTAACTTTTTGAAAGAAGAAAAAGAGAAGGAAATTTAAGTTTTTATCAGCTTGTGGAACAGCAGCCTAAATCTAGATTAGTTGAATTTGTTATTTAAATTTAGTTGTGAAGGGAAAGTATGCGAAAATTACTATCTCAGCTGGTCAAAAGTAAGGAAGGGTGGAGATAGAGAGATGCTCTGATAAAGAAGCTGACAGACCAGTTCAAAAGCAGCAAAGATACGGTCCTGTGTCCTGCCTGCAACTTGTCTCATGCCCAAAAGGACCTGCAGGAACACTTCCAGTTGCTTCCACCAAGCCTGTATATTTCTGTCACATCAGCAGAGACAGGCTCAACCCTAATTCAAAACAAGGGGCTGTCAGCTGCACAAGTTCCTGCTGTCTCTGTCTGGAGAGATGAAGAGTCTTTGCCCCTTCAGTAACTCTGCCTACTGACAGTGCATGCAATTGTCAACCTACTTGCTATCCCTTACTGAGGCAATGTAGACCTCTACAGGAAAAGAATCACCAGAATGTTTTACAAGTTTCAGAGCTATTCTCATAAGAATCTGAGATGCATTTGGACTATGAGTGGCAGTTTTGTTACCATATGCCTTCATGTCATTAACCAATATTATCCCATGTAATCTTTACAAAAGTTATCTGCAGGTTTAGGAGTTAACAATGCTTTGATAAATGACATGAAAGCTGTCATCACAGGTCAATCACAGGCTTTAGGCCAGATCTAACTTCTGGAATAATGCAAGATCCAGAATTTATCATTTTCTGCAGTAGAATATGATACTAACAAAAAAAAAAAAACCTCCAAAATAATTGTTCACTCTTAATTTTATCTTTTTTAGTGACAACAAAAGTTCCACACAATTTTGGTTAATTGACTTACTTTAAATTCCAAAGCATTTCTAATCTATATTTATCTATTTTCAACTTTAAATGCAAGCTGAATGAATCACATAATCTTTACCAGTAACTTTGTCAGATACATTTAGCAAGTGCATATCAATACATGTACAGGAATATGTACTACTGAATGGACTCATAGTCAGGAAAATTAGGTAAATGGACAAAGTTGCTAACTTCTGTGATGTTGACTAATAAGAGGAGAGTACTAAAACTGACTGCAAAACCCTGCAGGCAAGACTAATTTTTTGATGATCTATCAACAAAAGGCAAATATACATGAGTAGGGCAGAAATAATACCAACTCTTCACACATAAATACAGGTGGTATCTTTTTATTCATCAGGAAGAGATCTTGAAGTGACCAGGAAAGTTCTCTGAAAACATTTACTCAGTTTGACAAATGAAAAAGACAAAACTAATGCTAGATTCTCAGACGAAACTGGGAAAATAATGTAATTATACCAGTATATCTAAAGTGTTCCATGTCTTGAAACTGTACCATTTGTCACCTTTCTCAGAAGGATATAGCAGATAAGGTAGGGAAAAGAGCAATTTATATCACAAACCAGCAACTAGCTTTCTTAAAAGTGGAGGTTACAAAGCTCAGGACTCTTTATTTTGCAAAGAGGTAGTGAAGGTCGTTAAAAGCATAGCTATCACAGCAAACTTGAACAAGTAACAAACTGCTTCTCAGAGCTAGTGAACTATTGGCAGCAAATACTTTGCTCTGAAGCATTAAGTTTAAAACAAGCAGTGTCACAGATTTTGTGAACTTCTGGAGGACTCTGTCATAGGATCCCATGGAGAAGTCACAATCTGACATATAAAAAAACTAAGTTGTGCAATTGCTGTAACATGGGGGGAAGGCAGAGAGGGAAATTGAGTTTACTTTCTCCTGGCACTGGGGAATTGGGGCAGTTGCTGGCACTACAAGATGATCTGGATTGACTGCAATGCAGAGGGACCTGGGCAGATGAAGGGAAAGGTGCAGGTTACTGCTGTGGTTGGAGACAAATCAAAATCCAACTCTGCATTACCTGAAGTCACACCACCTGCTGCTGGATGTTCCACTCATTTTTACTGTGGAGAAGTGTTGTTCTGAATGGTTTTGTATATAGACACACTCACATGCATAAATTCCTATATTCTTTTCGTGCAAGAAGCCCATTCATCTGTTGCCCCATAAGTGGAAGGTGGACCTGGATTTCCTCCAAGGTCGAGAATATAGTAACCCAAATTTGAAAACAAAACCTCCCCAGTCTGGTGTTGCTAAACTATACAAAAGAGATTTAACGATGTCGTCAGGCTGGCCAATGGACAAAGTGACACACAGGTAAAGTTATCAGTTCTATATTTGAAAGAGAGACTTTTAGAAACCAAGGTCAAGGTCAAAAGTTTCTTTTTCTTTGGGGAGAAGAATGAGTGGATTTGGAAAATGTTGCATAGCGACTGCCAGCAGCATTTAATGCAGTGTCAAAATGAAGGGATGAGAAGGAAAAAAATGACTCATGCTTACCCTCTTATCTGACATATCCTGCAATATCCAGTCTGCTTTAAGGGGTGTGTACTTCCTCCTGATAACTCCTCTTTCAAAGGACAAATCCTACCATCTGATTATAGCTTAGGTCTAAAGAAATTGACTTAATTGGAGCAATCCAGAAGCAGAAATACAGAGCTGATTTAATGCTATTCTTTCATGCTTCTGATATGATTTGGGATAAGAATTGTTCCCTGTAGCAGGGACCACATGTGGCAATGCACAAAGACTGTCTAAGGTAATGTAAATCTATACATATCCAGATAATTCCAGAAGCATGCTGTGCTGAAAGAAAAATGTTTTCTCTAGCCTAAGTTTCTCTGTGTCTGCCTACTACACCTTTTCTGGTTTTGCCAGATGTGGTAAACACACTGACTCTGGAGTGGGGGGTTTTAATGGTGTGTGAACAGAGCACAGATATCTGCACATCATGCCTCCTGCACATCTAGTTCAGTAGCTGCTATAACATGTGAAAATGCAAGATACTATTATCTTGCCACCATAGTTCAGGTGTGTAGATGAGAAATGTGTATTATTTGTGTTTCATAACTCTTCTGTCTGTCCAAACACAGCATGATCTGTGCTATGCTGCTAATAGTGGATATTGTTCCTTGACAGAGTCAGCCTCTTCTTCCTTCACCCAGCTTTATACCCCCCAACCATATAAAATATCTAAGGTAGCTTGTGCCCCACCATGTGAGTTAGGATTAAAATCAAGAAGCGAATGATGTGACTAACAAGCTTTTAATTGTGAAACCATCAAGTAGTCCTACAAAGGATTTAGATTATGTGGTAAAATGACAACGAGTTTGATATGTAAATCGCACTGTTTCACTAAATCTTGTACTCAGTATTGCAGTCAGTAATTTAATGAATGGTTGGCATGCTTCTGGGGCAATATACAAGACTGAAAAATGCATTGTATTTTAATATGATACAAGGCAATATGGATGTTGTAATATAGCATTACATGTTGTTGAGAATTGTCAACCTTATTTAATTTACGTAATAAAAGCATGTCAAATAGCTTTGAAGTAGCAGTGCTTTCTATGTAAAAGATGTGATGGTAGCTTTTTTATAAAAATAATCTAACTACTTATGGAAAGAGTCTTTAAGTATATTTGTCAATGCAGTTGGATTACACAAATTTATACATAATTCTTTTCTTGTATTTATCACTTTACAGTTGATGTATGAAAAGAATTGTTTAATTCTGGGAGAAAAGTCAGGACATTATTATATTAAACTACCACTTCTGCACTTCATTATTATTTTTTGCTGTTCTTGCTGTGTTGATAGCATCTGAAAAATGAAGGGAGATTGGATCCTGAGGCTTGCCATGCTGGCGAAATTTATTGCGTAAGTGCTCTGGTATTTCTCAATCTTTGACACAGGCCAGAACGAGAAGATTTTTACAGTGCAAAATTTAGGTATTGATTACTATGGAAAATATTTTTGAGTTTTGTTTGGTTTTTTTTGAGGGGGTGGTGATAGAGGTGTGGGGTTTGGTTGTTTGTTTTATTATATGATTTGAAATATTAATATTCCTTTATAGTGCATGCATTCACCTATTTGCTGCACTGCAGTGTGGAAGAAGGCAGCTCTAGCTAGTTTGTTCTCTGATAAATTACAGGACCAGGCCAAGGACCTCATGTGAATTTACTTCAGCTTGTGGATAAAGTGGCAGAGATCTTGTTGAGGCTTTTTTTATTTGTTTCTTCAAGTTATTGACATGTTGCTCACTAGCTTGAACAATAACACTTTGAAGCAAAACTTGCTGACGGTGAATATCCTTCCTTTCAGCTCATCGTAATGGTTGCTTTTATTAATCTTGTCACTTAGTTTCTTATCATTAACTTCACTCACATCAATACCTAGAGAGAATAGTGATCTAGGGTGCATTATTACCCCATCTATAGAAGACTTTCCAGCCCATCCTTTTTTTTTTGCTTTCCAAATATTGCTCTTTTTGTTGTTCTTCCCAGTTTAATTTTTTTAAAGTCATTTTATTTAAAGAAAGTGCTTTTGTCTGCTAAAGGAAAGCCATTTTTCTGAGAAGAAAGTAAAAAAAAAAAAAAGGAATCCCTGACATTTTTTCTTGTAAATGAACCTCATTGCACCTGCTCTATGAATACTTTGGAGACATTGTTTGGTACTATGTAATTTTTTCTGTGCAGTTAAAATTGTTAATGCTGAAATTATTATCCCTAGAAAACCACTATGGCCTAGCAGGTCCAGATTTTATTACACTATTGTGAGTGTAAATCTAGGCTTAGTTTTATAGCAGGCATTATGCCCAGTGTCCACAAAACCCATTAACTATTAAAAATAAGGCTTGTAATAAGCATCTTAGGTTATTTCAATAAAAGAAGATTTGCAGAAAATTGTATCTTACGATATGTTTCTGCTGCTTAAGTTATGCTGTTGCTCAGCAACAGCATCTATGTAGACTATAGCATTAGACAGTAAATTAAAGGATTCAAAGGAATTAAACGGTTGTTTTCATGCCAATAAGTGAATCATACTAGACTAGCCTTTAAAAATACCCCAAAGAATGCTGTATATGAGCTCTCCTTCAAAAGCTGAAAATTTTAGCATAGGAGCAACATTTGCAATATAAAATAAAAGAATGGTGATTCTGGTGATTAGGTCTGTAAATCTTGCCTTATTGTACTAACCCTGACTGACACAAGACACAAGTATTACCTCATAAAACTCTTTGGTAACATTCCTATAAAGAGGGTGTGTTAAGTCTGAGCCTTATGTTTTTTAGAAATTAAAACAGCATAAATATCATAATAATAGTTATTATCAAAGCTATGAAAATTTCTTTTATGTTTTAAAAATGTGAATAGAATGTGAAATATAACTTTAGAAGTCCTTATTGATATTTAGAAGTCCTTGTTGAAAAACCTGGCAGAGTAAACTAGTGGTTATATGGGGTGTTACTAATAATTGTGCCTCCTATGCACAACAGAACTGAGCATACACAAGATTGAAAATATGATTCATATGCCAAAAGACTTGCAATGTAAGCACTTTTCAGGGATGGAGATATTGGATGAAAAATAAAAATAGCTTTGGCATCTATTTTTCAGTGATCTATCACTGAGTTCTGAAAACTGAAATAACACTGGAATAACACAGTGTATGCACACTTCTCTGCCTTTCTTCACACAAGTTAACTAAGGTGTTTGGATGTCTGCTTGTTCAAAAAGTTTTCCATACTGTGAAATATCTGGTTAAGATTGGTCTCCAAGAATTGCAGAAAAACCCTCTATACCTCTAATATTAGGAAACTAGTAGATTCAGCAATTGATTTGTTTTTTTTTCATTTATGTGAACAACATAATGTATTTTTGATTAAAAACTAGTTAAGTATTATTTGTTTAACATCTTAATTGGTTTTGGGGGTCAGCGGACAAATCAGTCATATATCATTCTACTGGAAATACTTGCGGAGTTACTGATGGAGAGGTGGTAGATGGTTGAGATTTAGGTCAGATTATCACTGTTAAGTTTTTAGTAGCTTTCAATAATCAATCCAGCTGGTCTTTCATTTAAATATCTAAAGTAATCTCCCAATTTTCTATTAACATTTGTATCATACATATGATTTTTTTTCATTAGCTTAAGCTAACAGGATGAAAGGAACCTTTAAAGAGTATTGACCATTATTATACATAAAAAATGACATCTCTAATAATCATGTCAAAAGGCAGAAATTTCTGAAAAAATATGTTTTTTTCTTTATTCAGATAAAAAGAAGGTCATGTAATATTATGATGAGGAAACTCTTCGAACTTTATAATTACTTCCAGTAAGGAGGTAACCAGAATTTCCTAAAGATAATTTCTATAATACAGGTACTTACAATTCTCTCATAGCAATACTAAAGAAAATACTGTGCATGCTAAATTAGATAACTAAGAACTTTGGTGTAATGAAAACCAAGCATCAAGGTTTTATGAAATATATAGTCTGTCAAATTACATCGATACTGTTTTTTTAGGTGATTATTATGCTTTACAAAAGTAATATTGATATATTAGACTTTTATGAGCAATTGACCTTGTGCTACAATGTATTTTGTTTAAGGAAGCTGATTGACTCCAAATCAATGTGATACATAATCAGTGGATTAAAATCTGGCTGACTGACAGGTCATAAAACAAATCATTAATGGGATATTGAGACAGTACATTGTTACTGATTTGTGCAGATAGAGCTTTTTGACATTATACTTGACATTATACTATAAAATATTCTTATTAGTTATGCTGAGCTGACAAAAAAGTAGAAAGTATATGAAAGATGTACTAGTAATGAATCTGATCTGTTAATTTGGGAAAAGGACTACAAGCAAGCAATTAACACTTCTAATTGCCAAGTGAAACTGTGTCTCAGTGAAGAAAAAAATGGAGACCACTTAATAGTATAATAGATTGTTCTGAGGCACAACGGCTCTGTGGGGTTCTTAGTACCAACTCAGCTGATGAACAACATTTTAGCCTGTGATAGGTACAACAAAACTTACAGGTTTATAGGCATCCTTGGCACAGGTGTTCTTGAAGAGGGATGCAGAAAGTTATAACCCTTATGTATTTGGAGAGAACAACACCAATAGTATAGGACACATATTTTAATGTCAGGAGTAGAAAAACTCAAAGAGTTTGTTGTAAATAAATATGCCTGCTCAGAAGTACAATAATGATTATTTCCAAACCACATAGCTCATGGACAGTACTATGGAGTACATCAGTCTTCTTACTTAGTCTTACTCTTAGTCCTTATCATTGTAAAATTGGAGCTCTTTGTGACTTTGAAACTGTTGAAGTGAATATTGTTTAGTAAGTTCATAACTTGTATTCAAACTCTGTTATGCTGCTACTGAATTTAATTGTATTTTTGTTTGGAGTAAGTAGATAATTAAGTGTTCATTTTTAAGAAGCATTCACAAGATGCAGCGAAAACAGGTTGTTTTTTTTTTGTGGAAAGAAACTTACATGAAACAATGTTATTTGAAACTCAGCACTGCATGAAGTGGGCCACTTTATTGTTTCAATTTTAGTGTCCAGTGAAGAACAGTAGTCTTCTCAGAGGCATTTTTCCTCATGTCTTTCTTTAAGTTCACTGTTTCATAATATTTTGATTTAAGCAAATAAAGCTATGCTTTGGCTTAATAATAATAGTTATATCCTTACTAATATAGCCAAAGAATTTGTCTCGCAATTTAGGAGTAGGCATTAAAACCCCTCCAATTTCTTAAATGATAATGCTTGTTATCAACACATTAAACTTGACATGATGACTATGACTACTGAACACTATGAAGAGGATTAAATGGGGAGTGATGGCATAACTGTAAGTTTTATCAGGAAACAATGAACAAATTTGCTTAAAGAGTGGTATCACGTATATTTTCCTTAAAGCTTAAATGTACATGTTTTACTTTCTTTACTGGTGTAAGCACGTGCTAAGACTCCTTTGCTACTCACCAAAATGCCTTTTTTAGACTCTACCAAAACCTAACATTATTTAAATTCTGGGAGTCACATGGTTTTCTTTTCAACACAAATTTCATTTTTACCAGAAATTAGTAAATAGCTTAGAAATAAATGGTCTGGTTTTCCCTTGAAATAGTCTTAAAACAGTTTAAAGTTCTCTTGAGACATCATCAAGATTTTAGTATGAGGTCATATTTTGTTTTTCTAAATTTTTTAATTAAAAAAAAACAAGAATATTTCTTCACAGATCCAGATTGTTCCACTTGAACAGATTGGAAAGAGACAATTTTGCCTTGATTTGGCAAATATCATAGCAGGTTTTAATCTTTTGATGCTGTCTAGTGTTCATGACCACTATGGAATCAATATAATATCTTTTGTGCTAGCATAAAGCATTAATGTATGTTTAACATGCATATATATAGTTTCAATGTTAATTGGACTTAGTAGATGGCAGTAACAGTTATGTGAGATATTATTCAATAAAGGATGGAAAAATGTTATTTGCTTAGTATCAACATTGTGGGTAATACTTATCATGGAAGAATAGCTTTTGATCTCGTTTCAAAGCATCATGAACAATTTGCTAAGACAGCCCATGGACCTCAGTAGGTAAATTCTGAATACATCTGATGCAAGAGGAAAGAATCATAACTTTTGATCTCTGACCATGTGTTTTAACTATTCTCTTGTTTAACCTTTTTTGTAAGTCTGTGCTGCTGTAAGCAGATGGAAGACCTACCAAGATGCTGTCACATTATTGATCTTCAAGTTATTTATTGTTTTGGGAGATATAGCAGTGCTCATACACATGGTCTGGATATATGAAAGCAAAGCTGCTGCTGGTCTCTTTTGCTATTAAGGAAGTAAATTATTCCTATGCAACAAATTCTTTCCCAAATGTCTGCTGCTTAAAATAACCACTGCTAAATTTAACTCATCACTCTTGATTGAAGTAAATCACAGCACCAGGGAGCAAGTATGGCATGAAAGTAACATTTCAGGTTTAAAAGGTTGTTGTATTCATTCTAGTGCTGTCCTACACAGACAACAGAATAAATTAATCTCAGGTGTAACTCAGATGGGATGACACTGGTGATAAAATTTAGCTTATTGTATCAATCAGTCTGACCTATTGTCTCCAGTAGTCTATAGTCTTTTTTTTTTTATATAGGATGTCTTTTAATACAGACTGAATTTGAAAAGGTGGATTTTGTTTGGCAAGGTGCTAGAGCTCTTAAATGGTATTGTTCAACAACAGTGAAAATTTTGTCTAATTAATTTAACGTCCATTTCCATGCATGTGAATCTTTTGTAAAGTGGTTTCTGTAGCATCATAGTTAAGTACCCACTAAATAATTTGTATGCTCAAGTGCCTGTTCATGGAGTGTTTGCCTTTTTGCTGTGTTTCTTATATTGGTGCTATGTGATTGACAGATAAGGCTGAGTACTTAAAGTTCTGTCCTCTGACTGAGTAGTTACAGCATTCATTTCTTTAATGGAAAAGTGAGTGGAAAATGAACACTGACTATCACTGTGCATGAATGCCACATTTCACTTGCAAAGCAGGCATTTTCATGGCTACCTGCCATCCCCAGATGCTTTTTCAGAAAACCTGTTGTTGCTGATTTAATTCCCTTCACTAAATATCTGTTGATGCAGCATTCTACAACAGAGACAATAAGGGGTTCTAATACTACATTTTACCACTGATTACAGGAATACATTGGCTTTTAGAATCAATATTGTATCAAATTCTCTTCTACCTAATTGTCTGTGTGTGCCCGTTTATATGGTATGAGGACAGATCACAGTCGTAAATATTGGATGCAAATAGAAGAATCTCTCCTTTTTTAATGGATGGAGCAACATATACAGACTTTGGGGTGTTCTGCTGTTGAGCTACTCACTTTTTGTTTGTTTGTCTGTCTATCTATCTGTCTATCTATCTATTTCATGAGACACCAAAGGAGTGTTGATTACTGACCAGTAAATATAATAAAGTATAACATAAGGATAAACTGCTGTTTTGTTTAATTGGTTCTATTACCTGTGGTTCTCTAAAAGCAGGTTTTTTTAAATCTTTTCTGTATTAAACTTCTAAATATTGGTCATAACATGTAGCTCTTTGGTAAATATACATGTATCTTATCTAAGGTTTTAGATTTTATTTACTGTATCCCATAATTTCTAATATTAAAGACAACCAGTGAAGAGCTGGCATGGAGATAATTCCTTTTCTTTCATCTGACTCTGCCCTTACATAGATATGGTGTTTCCCACCCTTTTCCTGTCCCTGCCTTTATTGCCTGGACTCCAAGTAGCCCCAGCTGGCAGCTTCTGAAGGGTGTATCAAGTGATACCCAGCTAAAGCATCCAGACAGAAACACTAGACGTATACATAGGTAAAATTATATAGATATAAGCCTGCAAATCCTCAATATAGATAAGCATATATGCATGTTAGTTTCAGATAGTCACTGCCAACCAAGAGCTTGTTGTGGCACAGGCTGCAGAACAGAAGCCAGAGAACACAGACTTCAGGGGAGAGCTCTGGGCTGTTGCAGTTACAACCCCTCCCAGTGGTGCATGTTATGCCAAGTATACTGTAAAAGCTCAGCTGGGACAAAGCACTCTTTTAACTATCACGTTTGTGATCCATAAAATTAAGGTTTCAAATTATAACACTAAAAGAACATAGGCTATGCATTCAATGAAACTAGCCACTAGAAGCGAGCTGCTTGTACCTTGCTTAAATCTTCTGGGAGTAGCTTCTCAGCACTGTCCTTCAACTTTACTTTGAAGTAAAGGTCAAATATACTGTTTGCTTTAAGGTAGCCATAAGGCTCTGCACACACACATGAAAATGTACTCATTCATTAGAAGGATTTGTAGAGCATTTTAAAATTAAAGTACTACCTGAGTGATTTATAAAAATTATTTTCTGCTTGTAGTGCTCTCTCTTCAAAGGTGGTGAGTCCTTCGCTGTCATGCATGACTTCCAATGTGATTGTTTATACCATTAATAATCACAAATGAAGAATATGAAGACAAAATTTGCTTTTCAGTAAAATAGTTTAATTTTCTAGATTATAGAATCGTAGAATGGTGTGAGTTGGAAGGGACCTTAACGATCATCTAGCTCCAAACTCCCTGACATTGGCAGAGACATCTTCCACAAGACAAGGTTGCTCAGAACCCTGTCCAGCCTGGCCTGGAAAACTTCCAGGTATGGGGTGGCTACAACTTCTCTGGGCAACCTGCTCCAGTGCCTCATTACCCTTACAGTGAAGAACTTCTTCCAAACATCTAATCTAAATCTACCCTCCTTTAGTTCAAAGCCAGTCCCCCTTGTCTTGTCACTACATGTCCTTGTAGAAATTCTCTCTCCAGGTTTCTTGTAAGCCCCCTTTCAGTATTAGAAGGCTGCTCTAAGGTCTCTTGAAGCCTTTTCTTCTTCAGGCTGAGCAAGCCAAATTCTCTCACCCTGTCTTCATAGGAGAGGTGCTCTATGATCCTCTGATCATCTCTGTGGCCTCTGGACTCCTTACATCAGATCTACATCTCTCGTGCTGGAGTCCTCAGAGGTGGATGCAGTACTGCAGTTGAGGTCTCATGAGAGCAGATTAGAGGGAGAATCACCTCCTGGTCACACTCCTTTTGATGCAGCCCAGGATGTAGCTGGCTTTCTGGGCTGCAAGTGCACATTGCTGGCTCATCTTGAGCTACACATCAGCTAGCACCCTGAAGTCATTCTCCTCACGGCTGCTCTCAATCCATTCTTAGCCCAGCTTGCATTTGTATTTGGATGTGCCAGTGGTTACTTGAAAGTCAAGCAGAAGGTAAAAAAGCCTATAGTTAAAATCAATTAGGATCATGGTCTAGAGGTCTTTCTGCTCCCCCTAGGTTAAAGGCACTTTTTATATTTGTTCATAAATCATCACTAATGACTAATCACTAAATGGAGAAATATTATTTTTGCTTCGTTAAGAAATTAACAAAAAAATTAAGTATGTGTTTTCTGGAAACAAGAACAAGACCAGTAATATATTAATTCTAAAATGGACTGCTCTTTTGCACTTCATTCCTCAGTCAGGATTTGACATAATATGACACTTTGAACTCCATTGCACTCAATCTGTGCTTATTTACAGAATGCAAAATACATTGCAAAATCTTGCTCAGCACAGTACTAGTTACCAGCTGGATAACACAGTAAATAATGTTTTACTACTCAAGTTTTCCAGGGGAAAAAAAAAACAAAAACCAACAAAAGCAATTTCTCTTTTTATACACAAGATGGAAGTAATCAGATTTCAATTACAGAGTTTAAGTCCAGATCTGAAGTTTTTCTTAGAGGGAATAAAGATTACCAATATTTAAAATGGGAGTTTCAAATCTCAGTCTAATTGGAAAGGTGTAGTGATCAGCCTCAGATGGAATCCTCTCTCATGATTAAGCTATATGAAAAGAAACATGTTACTTTAGCAAAGAAGTTATTAAGTGATGAAAGAGGTTCGAGTGATGTATAGAACTATCCTTGGACTCTGCTTGAATTAGTACGTTGACTGTATGATCATATAATAATAATTTTTCCCTCTAACATTCATTGCACAAAATTTGCCTGATTTTTCCTCCTTGATAGGAAACTGTAAGAATTTTATGATCATAGTTCAAGTTGTTACCAAGAGCTTTATTTCCTGTAAATCTTATTCTGATGTCAAAATTGTCTTGGATTTTCCTAGAACCAAAGGGATCAGCCAACTGCCCCAGCTCAGGGAAGCCATGCCTGTAATCAGTGGAACTTGAGAGGGTGTGAGTTGTCAGAACTCATTCTACAGATCTAGTTCCTGCTTTCCCAGCGCATTTGGGCAGTAGAGCCCTGAAGTCATATAGTTCTCTCCTGCCCCGGTACTGCCCTCAGTACCCTCAGAAGCCAGGACTTCCCTAGTTAGTCAGGTTAGGAGCTTGCTGAAACACCCTCAGCTATTTCCCTATTCTTTCTACCCTGAGTTGCCTTGGAAACCAAGGCACTCAGGAGGTGTGGAAAGGAGGTCCAAACCTCAGCATGATCTTGTGTGTCCAGCTCATGATCCCTATATCTAGACATAGATTGAGGGTTTCTGAACCCTATTTCACTGGTACACACAATGGTGAACCTAACCCGAAGAATTTTGGTTACAGGGAAGTTTTCTAGAAATTGCAGTTCTCAGACAATGCACAAAGTGATATGATAATGAAACAAAGAAAAAATACTTTAACCTGGAATATTATATTTTAATACTTGAATAAATTCTGTAAAAATTTAGACAGATATTTCAACATTTTACATGCTAGAATTTCCGTAGGCTTCATTAAGATGCCTTTTATTGTCTAAGTTTACTCATTCTGTGTATTACTTCAAATAGTTCTGTATATTACTTCAAAGAATGGACCTTCTAGCTGTGATTGAAATGAACAGAGAAATAGCTTCCTGCAAAAGTGAGGATTCCCAGGTCTGCAGGAGGTAAACGTTTTGGGACCACTAGTGGTGTAAGCTGATGGGCATTTCTGATAACAGCAAAATGTTTTTCAAGTACTGGTGCAATTCCTGAGAAGAAATCAAGGGTGAATTTTGTGTCTGTGGACTCACTACTCAAGAGCTCTTATAAAATATTTAAATACCCTTAGTTTTTATTTGCAGCTTTAATTCCCCATAAAACACATCCTATCAGTGTTTACCTGCCAAATATTCAGATGCCTTAGCTTTCTGTTTTATATCAACTTTTTATTTCTGTCAATTTGTATTTTAGATTGCAAATCAAGAAGCTTTCAAAATAGTTTTGATTAATTTTGGGCACAGCATGGCTTCATTCCTTTTTTATGTTTTGATGGTAATTTACCATGGCGTAAAATTGTTTTGCACTAAACTACACTCATGAATCAAGTATTTTCTATTAACAAGATCCATTTAAAGACTAAGCCCACCTACAAATCAACTATTTTGTGTCAGTTTCAGTAATTATTGTTTAGCAAGAGCTGGTACAATGGCACCATGAATTATTTCAGTGAACAGATGATTTAGATAAATAGAATGGAAATATTAATACAAGTCATACTGTGCTAAATTACCTGGCAGAGGCCATGGTTTAGGGTCTGTTATTCTCCAAAGTGGAAAAAAAAAGAGCTTTGGTTTGTGCTGCTTTAGATTGCAACAATATTTCTTAAAAAGAGTTCTATTCATTAGGAAATAAAATGAGGCTACCTAAGCTTTCTAGCTGCGAAGTAAAGTAATATTTAATGACTGGAGCCCCAAGGTGCTTTAACTCCAATTTATGTCTTTTTAAAATATACATAGTTATTAAATATTTATTAAATGTATGTGTATATGTATATATTCATAAAATGTTCAAAGAAGTGTTCTCTTGCTCATAAATGTGTTTAGAAAGTCTGGCACATTAAAAGGAGGTCAGGTAGCATTCATTGATTTGATGACAGCTGTTAATAATGTATCAGTAACACTTTTCCTCTCAACAACCTTGTTGAGCTTATTTCAGTCAGTTTCAATGTTGACAAAATTTTTGCAATATATTCATTAGACATACATTATTTACAGTAGTTCACTATGTCATATAATTATAAATAACAAGATTACTGCATTAGTCCTCTTGTAATTGACAAAATCTGTGTCTTTGTTTCTGTGATTTCAGCAGATGTAGTCAATATAGCAGATGAAATCACTCAAAAGTATAGATGAAAAACAGACAGCAAATTTTTGGTTTTCATCAAACACCTGAAAATCAGTGACTGAGCCACTGGAAATATTGGTTTTATTTGTCTTCATCTTGCAAAATTTGCAGGTTTTTATTATTCATCTCAAGTTGTTCTAATATATTAAGGAGTATGTGTATGAAGCACTTTAAATTTGATCACTCAGAGCGTATATGGCAAAATTCTGACAATAGAATTTGTCTACCACCATAAATAAAATTTCTAAGAACAAAAGGCTGATATTAAACAGGGGTATTTTAGAAGCTATGATGAAATGCGTCTTATGCTTTGCTGTATTTGACATGGTTTCAATAGCTGATGCTCAAGCCTGCTTATTCTCATAATGTTATTTTCATAACACTGGTATTTTTTGATCATGTCAACAATTACCACCTAACTCATTAACTAGAGCTGTCTTACGTCCTCACAATTGTCTAAGGCAATCAACATCTTCTCTTTACAATTAGTTTTATTTTTGAGGAGTGAGGGAGAAGGTATTCTTTTGCTTAATGTAAGTGATCCTCTCCTTATACCTGCAGCCTGACATAAAGTCTCTGATATGTGAACAAGCCCATTTATCTCAGTAGGTATCAACTTACATGCCCCCAAAATGATCACTTTCCATCAGTTTTCACAACCTGCCTTAATATTCCAGTGTAGTCTCAGTATATAAGGCCTTGACTGCTAGTCAGTTGCTGGCAGAATAACAGGGGACCAGCTTAGGCCACAGACAGTGTGGGATCAGGCTCCTTCATCTTTGAGTCTAACCTGAACTCTAATTTTACCTGTTGGATACCTCAGAAGGGTGTGAGCAAACATGTCTCTGTTAGATATTTGGTTCATTTTCAAACTCTTATCTGGAAGAAAAGTGAGAGGTATCTTTTCACTTTGCTTTGCTTCACTTCTCTTGTATAGCTTCTGATGTCTTCATTCTCTGAGTGGAGGTCCAAGCTCTAAAATCTGTAATTTTCTGACTTGCCTAGGGTCACTCATAGATCCCAAGACTGAGGACCACTAAGGCCATATGTCATGACTGCTCAATATGCTTTTTTGATACTATTATTCCTGTCATTAGACTTTCGGACAATCCGATAAGAGATCTGTCACTTATCATATGCAATACCATCAGAAGCCAGTCCTCAAAAGCCAGCACTGACAGGAGAACTGATTCTGCTCCTAAGGCTCATTCTGAATGTGGATCAGCCAAACCAGAAACTGTGTCACCTTCAAATAATTGTATAGAGTAATTGAGGGGGTTACTGAATGAAATTTAAAAAGAAAAATGCTGCTTCTTTTACTCTATGTGAACCTGTGAATGTAGACAAACTTCCTTTCAAAGGAGTAGTTTCAAAAAGAAATATGAGGCACGATAATTCATGAGCTCAACCTGGCTTTAAACATCTATGTGAAATTACAGATTCCCATCTTGTAGATATAGACATTTTGCTTAAGAACCCTTGGTGAGGCTCACTTATTAACATCTCCACAAAGCCTACTTAATTCTGAGGATGACATTGCCATTATATTTTTTTTTAAGTTGACCTCTGATGGCTACAAGAATTTCTTGGTAAGAGATGCACATTGCTTTAGTATATGTCTCAGCTAGACTACCTTTCCTGTTCTCAAAGACTTAATTGGATCTTCCCTACCACTTAGAGTGGTTAATAAAACATGTATCTGACAAGCAAATCAAACCAACTGATCCCCTTCCTAGGTAAAAGCTGTTAAGCACAAATATTAAAAATTTGAGAAAACCCTCAAAAAACAAACAATCTCTCTGCCACCCCACTGTAAAATAAGAATCCTGAAGTGTATGACAATTAGCTACAACGAGTTTTCTGCCAAGGCCTAATATAGAGCTGTGGGGCTTTTTTCCCTGACAATGTTTAACTGCAGTTGAATATGCCAAGTTGACATTTGCCTGCAATTACCATGGAGCCATATTGAGATCTTCGCTCTCTGAAGAGAATTTGAATGACTACAGCATCTTCTAGGAGAATATATCTTGTTTTCATTAATCTTTGTAGTGACTTTCGCTGTTGGCAACCCATGACTAAAATCCAACACTCATAGCTTCTGTCCTGCTATTTGAGCTTGGATAACTTTTCGGTTAAACAAAAAAAAAAAAAAATACAGAGTCCTGAGTAAAATCTCAAGCATGAATGATTAATAAAGAATAATGTGATACAAGGTTTTCACATCGTAGGTGCTAGTTTCATTCAAAGTTACTATTTTTTTACACCCTTTTGCTGTGTGACCTAATAAACTGTATCAGTATCTAAATATTAACTAATATGAACCACCTGAAAATTAAATCTGTGCATATTCTGACTATAACTAGACTCAAGACTGATGATATACTCTCAGGTTATGAGAAGGATGTGAAGAGAGAGCAACACAGAAATCTTCTATTTTCTCTTCTGCCCAGGCATGCTCAGAATTTTGAATCGTGGAGATGTCTTTTTAATTTAGTGAAAAGTCAGACTACTTCCATTACAAAAAATTGTTATTCAGCCCTTTTAATAGGCATTTGTTCTGAAAGCACAGTCAATAATGTTAGTGGAATATCACTGTCCAAGGAAGCCTTTAAAATTGGAAGTAAAAAAAAAAAAAATAATGTCTTGGACTTTCTTAATAGACAATTGTCCATAGTGCATGTCCATAACTTTACAGTTCTCTTTTAATGCTGAAATACAGGATAACTGTTTCTAATCAAGGATATTAACCAGAAATCTAGAAAACCCACAAACAAACTGCACACATAGGAATGAGTTATGTAAGGGGATGATCATATACACCAAGTAGTTTATATACACTAAGTAGGCAGGGGGTTACATTTTAGAAAGGAAGGAAAACACAGTGGTACTAATTGTCAATGTGTAGTTGTATTGCCTATGTTATTATATATGCCAGCGATAATTTTAAGAAGCACTCTGCAGCCACATTTGTTGATTTGGATGTCACTAATAACTTCCTTCCTTCCCCTTGTCTTGATTAGTTACCATAACACAGCAAAGCTAAATTCCTCACAATATTTGTTGACCTCTACTTCTCTACTTAAGAGAAAATCCAGGCTTTACAGAAGCAGCCTGCTATGTGGTAGAATCATCTGGTTTATGTACTACAGACTGTGCATGATTTGTATTTCTCATTTTCCTAGTTGTAGCAATAGGAAGTCAATCATAGTGATTCCCTACCTTGCTTCAGGATGTTGTAGATAATGTTATAGATGGTGAGCTGCTCAGGTACTATTACACAAGCTGCACAAGTAACACAGAAAGATAATGCTCATTTCTGAGCAACACTTTCAGCACAGCCATCACACACTGAGACATTGACTTTTTTACTAACAAGTTGTGACAAGACCCCAATTTGGTCAGATCCTTGAAGTGGAACCATCCACAACTTTTCCTTAAAGTGAGAGTGCCAAAACCCACTAATAGCTTTCCAATTACTAAAACTCTGTCTTTTACAGCGCAAGGAACAAGGAAACTGGAAACAGAGAGAAGTCAGATTTGCTGTGTGAGACATTAAAAGGTTTGACAGAAAAAAAGAAAAAAAAGTATTCCCCAACCCCTAGTTTTTGTATTCTTTTAAGGTGGGATCTTTCAAGTCCTGGTCTCAATCCAGCAATTTCCCATGACTTACTTTGTTTTCTTTTTCTGTGCAATGCAGTTGGTTATGTTTTTCACCCCATTGTTTTAGGAAGACTGTACACCTTTGTTTGTCAGTAGGCTTCTTCCCCTGTATCCCTGATCATGCATAGTGGCTTCCAGGGACAGCTCCATCTTTTCTTCATGCAGTTTTGCAGCTTCTACTGCTCTTGAGCAAAACAGTAAGAAGAAAACTTTCCTTTCTGATGATGAGCACTTTTTAAAACAAAAAATACAGTAAACTGTAATCAAGCCCATTATGCACACTATGTATGTCATGGAGCTTTCGTGGAGTTTGTTACTTCACCTTGAATCTTGGATCAGTGAACACTAGTGGCACCAAGCTTCTTGTAAACAGGATTGGATGCAGATGCACAGAAAAACTGGTGGAGATACACATGGCCTGGAGTGGATGTAACACATCATGCAGTGCAAATTTAGTGTATGTAGAGCATATTTGTTGAGTATTCATTATACAAACATTACAGAACTTTTATTATTATTCAATAAAGAGAAACAAAATATTTTATGAGCTAGTCATCCTGTGTGTTTGCAGTGGCTGGCTTTTCCAGAAAAGCTACTCTGTGGTCATGTATTGTACCAAAATTTATTTAAAATCATAAAATAAAGATATTGGGCAACTGTGGTGGTAGCAGTTTTTCTTGACTTTTGAGGGCTTGGCTTTGTAGACTGCTTGACTTCACCAGACTCATATCATACCTTTCCTGTGTAGAGATTGTACTTAAGACTTTAGGCATCTCATAAATGAATCAAAACCCATTGGTGCATGCAGAGTTTAAAGGTGAGGATGGAAGAAAGGAAGTAATAAAAGGCAATGTGAGCTGCCTAGCGTGATACATGAGGCTGGAGACAAAAGGTAGAATAAGAATCAATTTTTTATACCACATACAATGAAGTTATTTTTGGAGAGAAAGTCCACCTGGGTGTTATTGCTAGCCTAGCTATCTCAGCCATATACATGTTTGTTGTTTTTTCTATTTCTTTAATCCCCAAGAAACCTGAAATTTCAAAAAGTCCAGTATTGTTGCATTGTATCATTTTAGAGGAATACCTTTGCAGGTATCATTCACTTGGTAAGATTGACAAAATGGTTTGGGATCTTGTAGATTCAACCCCACTGGTAGAGCCTGATAAAGATCTTTCAATTAATCTGCCCTATGAATATGATGTTTATTAGCTCTTGGGGCAAGAGCTTCCTGGGCATTGATTATTTATCAGTCACAATGGGCTCCTTACAACTGTATGCAGTCTGAAGAAGAAGATAAATATAATTTAAGTGGAGGAACGCAGAAACAAAAGAGTTTTTTCATTACTGTCTTCATTGGAAGGGTAGGAGGGTTTTTTTTTGTTTGTGGATTGGGTGGCTGTATGTTTGTTCTCAAAGTGGGGATGGCTCAGTGGACCTAACTGAAAGCCTCTCAGAAGCATAGACAAAATTGGTTTTTTTCTATCCTGCTAATGAGAGCTGAAGCTGGTTCATTCCTGTCATAGAAAGCGGTGAGAAAGGTGGGGGAAAGGGACCTGACTAGGATCAAAATCATTTGGGATGACCCTGTAGAGCAGGCTTTATCTATTGTCAATGGAGAGAAGGGAGAGATTGTTTATGTTTTCCTGACTGTCCTTACCCACACTATGTGAAGGCAGCAGTGGGAACATTATTTTTTTTTTCCTTTTTAGCATCATGATATAGGTAAAGCAGAAAGAGGAATGATATTTCTCCTAGCAACTGCTGGATTTCACTGTATTAAAGCTAATCCTAAACAACTTAAATCTGAATGCAGAACAGTGGAAGGTTTAAAATGGAAGGTTTAAAAATGGAAGGTTTCAAAGTGGAAGGTTTAAAACCATACTGTGTTTTATGTATTATATGTAAAGATGTACACACATTCTGATTTTAGTTACATATCCCCTCCCCCAGATGTTCAAAGTTTTAATATAGTATGCAACAAAATGTTGTGATAGGTAGACATATGTGTTCTCTATACATTGATAAACACATTAATGTGCAACAAGCACCTGACCCATGATCAGAGTTGGCCTTTCCCAATTTATACAACTAAATCTCCCACTTTCTCCTGTTTTTAAAGAGAATGTAGAATATGAAAAGATTACTTTGGCCTATGCATTAAACATATGATTCACTATCAAAATCCTTACATATATATATATCAAGATGCAGTTATACAGTTCACATATTGCCTCAACCTTTTAAATTTAAAATGCAGAATGAATAAAATAAAACAACTGATTATCATTTATAACCTGAATTTTTTGTTCGACACAGGACAATATAACATGATCTCAGATACTGGAAAACTTGAGCTGTCCCTAGTCCTCTGATTCTGAACATAGAGACTGGAGAAGTGAGGCATAATTTTTGAGCCTACAGTATGTTGCAATCTGTGCATTGTGTTGAGCATCCTGGAATGTGAAGTGGGAGTTCATTCAACAATCCATTAGAAATTAAAAGCATGCAAATGGGAAATTTTCCAAATTTTCAAATCAACTGCAAGTACAAAAAAAAAAAACAAATAATTGCATCACAGTTTTATATGCTATGTAATATTTCCTGTTGTAGGAATGACTTCTTGGTTAGAGACAAGACATGATGGATTGTTAATAAAATACCTGCTCAAAGAATGTTATGTTGTTCTGGGGACTTGGAGAGGAAAGAAAAGTAGGTTTCAGGCTGTCCAGAGCTGCTGGCTCCCCAGGTGGCAATCTCAGCAGGGACACCAAGTACAGAATAAACCTGTCACCCCTAGATGTCTCCCCAGGTCAGACTTAAGAAAGGATGGCAGAACAGTGTATAAAAGATTGTATCTTATGTTAGCCATTCATATGTTTCCTACAGAGAAATGTTATCATCAGTCACTTCCAGAATTTTTACATGAGCAAAGTTTTTCCAAAAATATGTAACTTAAGCTTAACTACATAATACAGTCTACATTATGGCTGAGGTTCATGTGATCACAATTTTTAAGAAAATATGACATTTTGCATGCTGTGAATCCTTGTCTTTCCTGTGTAGCATGATTAGTTGTACTTTATCAGTTGTGGGTTTATTTTCAGTGAATCATTAGGATCACTCATTTAAAGTCTTAAGGTGAAACATGTTTAAAAATCCTTCCAGAGGTGACATACAGCTTGATAGCTCATTAAAATAAAACAAAACTAGCTGCTGAGAACCTTAAAATTCATATTTTCTTTCTTCACAGTGTGTGTGTGTGAAGAAGGTTAAGAATCCACATTAGAGAGGAAATTAAATGAGAAGAAAAATGTTTAATTCTGGAAAGGGCTCAGATGTTGTCATTGGTATAAGAACCTGAGCAGAACAGAAAATCTGTCACTTTTCCCAACCAGTGGGGGAGGATGCGATGTATATTTGTTACTAGAAAGATCAATTTTTTGATGGCAGTTTGCAGGTGTCGTGGTTTAAACCAAATCCTCACAGTACTCTCACTCCCCCCCCCCTTTGCTCCCCCAACTCTCGGAGAGTTAGGAAGGAGAATCCAAAGAATGTAGCCACCACGGGTTGAAATAAGAACGGTTTAATTGCTAAGGCACAACACAAATCACTACTGCCATTACTACTACAAATAATAATGATAAATCCAATAACAAGTGACAAGAATACAACACCCCACCAGCCACCGACCCATAACTCACTCCACCCTGCCCGGCCGAGCACCGCGTGCTACCTCCTCCATTCCCCTCCAGCGCTCCACCCCTCCAGCTCTCTCTCCCAGTTGCAGCCTGGGCATCACGTGCTATGGTATGCAATACCTCATTGGCTAGCCTGGGTCAGGTGTCCCGTCTCTCCTTCCTCCCGGCCTCCCATCCTCCCCGGCAGAGCACTTGCTCAGAAAAAGCCTTGAACAAAAACACCCTCAAAACATGCTCACTATCAAGCAAGTGTTCCCAGCCCAGACGTCAAAACACAGCACTGCACCAGCTACAAGAAGGAGAAAAAATGACTGCTACTGCTCAACCCATGACAACAGGAGAATAAAATTTAAGAATAGTGTAAGAATGTTAAAAAAAAGGAATAATACTGATTTCTGCTTCAATATATCAAATAATCCAGAAATTCCATTCTATTTCCTTTTCCCTGTCTAATTAAGTCCAAAAGCACAGGTTCAAAAACATATAAACATATCCATTATATTAACACTATAATCAAAACTGAAACATTTTCATTCATGTTCTGCATGGTTCACCATTTGCAGCAGGTTTAACTATATGGTTCTGTTTAATTACGTGAGACCCCTCACCTAGCTTATTTATTCAATAGATTTCACTTTGTGTGTAGCATGAATGGTCAGAATTTCAGATTAGCAAAAAACCCTATGCCTTAAATTCCTCAAGGTTTAAAGAAAAAAGAGGGGGAAGAGGAGGGACTCCCAGTATCATGAACCTTGATATTTTAGCCCAGCTTTTCAATCAATAGCTTAATAGCAACTATTGCAGCCTTGAGATCCCAAAGTGAGAACTGGCATTTAGCTAAACTCATCAGTTGAGAACATTCAGCTCCATGGAGACAGAGCTATTACACTTACTGAAAAACAGAATATAGAGTTGGAACAAGGAACACATCCATCATCAAGAGCTGTTGTCTGAGGTAGGGCTTTGTGTCTTACAAATGCATTATTGCTTTACATGGTAAACTTTATTGGTAGATAAAGACAAGTCTATAATGAATTTTACTTACTGAATGCATCTTTGTAAGATGAAGGAAACTTTTTTTTGGAGAGAGTCTTTTACTTCATTTCAGAGTTTTCCTAACAAGCAGGAAAGTCCATCGTTGTTGTCTTAAACACAACTGGGGTTTAGAGGCTCATAAGTAAAGTACTACTTTCCACATCTTAAAGTTTACACTGATTAATTTTGATTTTATACTGTGTGCAGATACAAGGACATCTTTTGTTTTATTTCTCTCTGCTCTCTTTCCCATCAGGGTGGAGGGGGGATGGACAGAGTGAGAAGTAAACCAGTTGTGTTTTATTTAATCTTCCTCCCAAATAACCCAGAAGAGTTCAGAGAAAAGGTAAAAAACTTTCTATAATGGTAAATAAAATGAAACTACAAATATACAAACTACTATTTTAATCCGTCTATAAGAAGACCACCATAAAAATCTCAACATTAGTTTTCTGTTAGTACTGTATTGAAACAAACTATTTTGTACGTATGCTCTACAGTGTACCTTTCTACTTCTTATTGCTTTTATTTTTGGGGACCTGCAAAAGTCTGTCTAGAGCATCTCTCTTTGTGAGTGCATGTATGTGTGTGTGGCTATGTAGGCTTTTGTTTGGGCTTTTTGCAGATATTTTTCAGGATAGCCACAGGAAATCTTAGCAGCTGTAAGGTAGTCTTGCCTGTCATTAATCCAAATTTATTCATTTTTCATTTGCATTCACTCTCTATAACTTTCCGTATTAAAGATGTAAAAGATTTTTAGAACCTTGTTATCTAGATTTCACTGTGCACTATGCTTCTCTTCTTCTGCTAAACTCATGGGAAAAAAAAGAATTGAAAAGATTATGGTACTAAAATGAATATTTTTTGGTCAAATTTTATTCATTGTGTAGTTTCATAAAAGATGGGCCTACTTGCAAAATATTCTAATTTACTTTGCTGAAATTGGCTTGATTTCTGAGGAAGAACAATTAATGCTTTTTTATGTTATACCAGGAAAGCAAATGGATATAGTTTGAAAGTAGTTACTAAAATGTAGAATAACACCAAAAAATCCTTTAACAGCTTTTCAATGCTTCATCTTTATGTATATGCATTCCATGTCAAATTACAGTTAACTGTTTTTCCATGCATAAAATAAATATGTGCAACTTTGCATACTAGTGTGTCAATATAGACCTGAGTTCTTCAAAATCAAACAACATTTGAAATGCTGGCATTGTGTTTTGTTGCTCTGAGGCAGTAAATACTCTACTGTCCTTTCTGGCTAAGGAAAATATTATAACCCAAGAATTAACAGACTACATGTTGATTATAATTTCCTGGTTAGTAATGCCCATGCTGGCAAAAAGAATGGAAATGTAATGAAATTCTCCTTTTCCTCTTGCAGCATGCCAATTGGAGGTCTTATTTTCAGTTCTAAATGGTAGGCTTAGACTGTTTTCTCGTTTTGTGTCCTGTTGAGAACAGGACATAGCCCTTGTCTCAGTTATAAGCTTTCGCATTCATTGCTACTTTATTTGCAGGGATTTTAGGTCAATATGTGTTTACCTGTGATCCACAAAGTTACAGTATTCAGCAGATAAGATGAAATGAGGAAACATGTCAGTACAGCCAGTTCTAAGGTGCAGGTAAGGATTTCTGACTATCAGCAGCAAAGCTTTACCTTCCACCAGCTATTCTCGTCCAGCATTTTATGTCTGTGTGTGCGCATGTGCATAGATTAAATAATCTTTTCCCTTGGTCTCACACTTTTTGTGTCTTGTGAATGATCCAGTCTTTCTTTCTTCTACATGTCTTAGAAGACTTATCAGAAAATATCCTGTCCTAAGAGACCTTATGAAAATACTATTTTGGGCAGTGAAGAGATTCAGAGCAGCCCTGAGGACAAGGACTTGGGGGTGTTGGTCAATTAGAAAATGAACATGAGCCAGCTTCAGTGTGCGCTCGCAGCCCAGAAAGCCAACTGTATCCTGGGCTGCATCAAAATGAGCGTGACCAGCAGGTCCAAGGAGGTGAACCTGCCCCTCTACTCTGCTCTCGTCAGACCTCACTTGGAGTATTGTGTGCAGTTCTGGCATCCTCAACATAAAAAGGACATGGAACTGTTGGAACAAGTCCAACAAGTTCCAAACAAGGAGGGCCACGAGGATGATCAGGGAACTGGAGCACCTCCCATATGAAGACAGGCTGAGAAAGTTGGGGCAGTTGAGCCTGGAGAAGAGAAGGCTGCGTGGAGACCTCATAGCAGCCTTCCAGTGTCTGAAGGGAGCCTATAGGCATGCTGGGGAGGGACTGTTCATCAGGGACTGTAGTGATAGGACAAGGGGTAACGAGTTAAAACTTAAACAGGGGAAGTTTAGATTGGATATAAGGAAGAAATTCTTTCCTGTTAGGGTGGTGAAGCACTGGAATGGGTTGCCCTGGGAAGTTGTGAATGCTCCCTCCCTGATGGTGTTCAAGATCAGTTTGGACAGAGCCCTGTGTGACATGGTTTAGTGTGAGGTGTCCCTGCCCATGGCAGGGGGTTGGAACTACATGATCTTAAGGTCCTTTCCAACCCTAACTATTCTATGATTCTAAAATGCATAGGGTATACATTTTTTTCCTCAGGAGAGAGATATTAAGAAGTCATGGAAGTGGGTATTCAAAGTCTTTGTATAAATATTTTGAAAGGAAATAAATTAAAAAGCCACAAAGCCAGTATAATTAGAGGGGACTTTGCAATGCACCTTTTCTATTTTGGAGCAAAACACACTGGCAATAATTCGACATGTGTTTCAAAATTCTTAAAGGATATGGCATAATGACATTAATGAGAAGTTGAGCTAAGCCAGAATAGTTTGATGCACTTATGATTTTTTTGATGTACAACTGAAGTTTCACGAAGTAAAAATTGCAATGTTATTAGGTTTTACAAAGGAGGGGCAATTAAAAAAGACAAAAAAAAGAAGGTATTGATTCAAAGTACAGCTTGTAGTTCTTATCTACTACATTTTTGTCACAGAGTCTAAGGAAAATAGTGTCCTAGGAAATACACTGTACCCCACAGTGAAAGCTACTCTATTTCATAGCCCTTTCAATTATAAGAACATCAGTCTGTGAGCAGATGCCCATCATGCTTTGCCTTTTTGTATTAATATTTATCATTTAAATTTTACCTGTATAATTTGAAAGGCCAGCATAAAAGGTAGCAAGTGAATATGCACAGCTTCAGCATCAAGAAAGTTAGTAAATAATATCATCTGCATTTTACAGATGTGGAAACGAAGATGTTGCAACCTTGCCCAAGCCACAGTCAGATTCAATGAACCCACAAGGGCTAGAGCTGTTTATTTATATATATTTATCCAGAAGACTCAATAAAAACATAAAAATGCTACATTTGACAAAGTATAACTTTGACAAAGTATAACTTTCATCTACCTCCAGTTTCAGTTGTTGGCTGCATTGCAGTCAGGGGTGCATTTTATGCATTGTGTCAAGCAGATGCATCTGTCACAAAGTGAGCTGAATGATGCATACTTAAAAGCAGTTATTCCAGAATTGCTCCCCGCATAACAATGCTCTTTCTGAAGCTTAGCATTTAGAGGGGAGAACAGCTTCCAAACAACTGTGATGATCAGTATATTGGGGATTGTATGTTTGTTTGTTTAGTTGTTTGATTTTTTTTTCTTTGTTTCATTAGTTTTTGTTTGTTATAGTTTTGCTTTTTTTTTTTGTTTGATTTCGTGTTCTTATGCTGACAAGCCCTAGGAGGCAGAAGAGTTCATTAAATATAAAATCAGACAACTAAAATAGCATTCTCAGCTTCTTTGGGAATTTTATTCCCATCTTTAAAATTAGTTTAACACACAGCTTCTTATTTAATTTATTTATTATGAAGAAATAATGAAAGACAGTTAGCAGTTACCCTTCCTTCTATCACTTTTTTTTTTTAACTTTGCTTTGCTTCTTATGTATCATTTAAAAATTATGCATAATAAAGAGGCTGCTGTGGTTGATAGATGATTTTTTTAGTCAGTGAAAAATAATGTAATTCCTTTTTACCTTAAAACTTGCAGGAAAATGTTTCAATAATTCAATTTATTTAATTGAGAGTTAAATAATTAATATGTTCTTGTTGTTCACCTTTACATACATTGCTATTACTGGAGCAATTTATAACAAGGAAATTCTACTCTCATCTTTTTTTTTTCCTTTCTCCTTATTTAGCTGGATTCTTTTAACTGAAAGACAATCCCTTCAACAATAAATTATGAAAACTTTAATAAAGAGGAAAGCTAGTTAGATATTTAATTGTATAAATCTCACTTGTCTGACATCCATTGTGTCATTTTATTTGTGACATCAGGTTTGCCTGTTTGGAATTTCATATTTCCAAACAAGAGAATGCACAAGTTCTAATTCAAAGCATCAATCACAGAAAATGAACATAACCTAATGTCACTCCTGAATCAGGCCATCAATTTATTACTTTGTAAAAGCAATCAGCAGGCTATCAAGCTATAAAGTGTATGAGATAAGTGCTTCTTTTGAGACAGCACAGCCATTGACAATGATATACTGACGAAGAATGACAACTATTTTCCAGCGTAGTATGCCTATTACTTGTTAAAAGCTCTGAACTGTTCAACAGATGTGAAATATGTTTCTTATTATTATGGACCAATATAGTTTGTTTAATAGCCTTGTATGCCACTTAGACTTGCTGTCTTACTTAATGAGGTTATATTTGCACTCTCTGGCTCTTTTGTTTTAGTTGAGGAAAGTATGACTTCAGTATTTCACTGGATTTTTCCAAGGAAGACTGAATACCTGGACAATGTTTGTTTCATTTGCTTAGTATGTAAAGTGCTACAGAGCAAATTTCAGAGCCATTCAAATCCTGTCACTGTACTACAAGAACATACATTTCACCATGTGCTAACATGCAACTGATTATTTCACAGACATCTAAAACACACCTTTAGCAAAGATTTTCCCCCCTTCTTTACCCCCATCTCCTGTTTGCTTGTGATAAAAGAGGAAGCTGGAAAAAGATTATGATAGCATATAGTGAGGTCACCTGATCTGCACTGATGAGGTGCATATGTTGGTGCAGTGAACTCTGCAATTGTTATCTGCTCTAGGCAGGAGGTCTAGAACTAACAATTTCATCTGTGTCATCAGTGCTGGAAAAAGGTGATGTGGCCTCAGGGACAATGAACAGTTAGAAATAAAGCATTAAAAAGGTCTTTGCTGCTCTTTATAGGTCCTAAAGGATTGCTGTGGTAGTTGGTACCACACAGTTAAATTTACTAGCCTGCTATCAGTAGGTCTGATGAGATTTCCTGCAGAATTTTTAATCACTTAACCTTTCCCATTGCATTAAGAGCAGCTGTCAGGGGCCTCCTTTCTTAATGATTAATAAAAATCTCCATTGTCTCCACATTTTCCTTACCTTTTAAACTCCAATATATTCCTAGAGCATTTTTTTATCCCACAGAATTCACAGTCCCATGTTAAGACCATATCTTATTTGCTTAAATGCACAATTTTAGAAATCTGAATAACTGTGGAGTAGCGCATGAGTTTGTGTTAACTCTTGGTAGGATTTAATGTCGGGGTTTCTAGGTAAAGAAAGTTTAAGTTTTAATTGAAAATAAATGAAGGATTTTCATGTATAGGCAGTCAATATATGGGTTTGTCAACTTTGAAACCAAATGGTTATGATTTTCCCAGCTCTGTTCTTAAAAGTGTATATTCAACTCCCATTTACAAATATGAAGTAATTAAACACCATGGAGTTGTTTTGAGAACAAAAAGTATGGTTTATTAAATTAATAAAAAAAGAAAAGCTGAATAGTAGACATGGTAACATTCTCTTATGGTAGTACAGTGAAGGGAGACAGACCAGGGATAGGAATTACGGATCCCCACCCAAAATCCTTTTCCTCAGTCAGTTGCAATGAATTTTTAAAATACACTTTTTACTGTATCATTCAAACACAGTCTTGTGGTACATAAGGTGACACGGCCAACAGTTTTCTCATACTATTCTTTTTTAATTTGTCTCTCAGAAAGTTCCAGAAATTTTGTATTGGAATATGCTGTATTCATACTGTTACTTTTGTCTTATTTAAAGAGATTTGCATAATACTATATATATATTATAGGGAAAGTAAGGTCTAATATATGCATTTTGAAGTTGGAAGTGGTGGTCATCTTTGATTACCATGCAATATCTCTCATCAGTTTTTGTTCATTTGTTGAGGAATTTTTATGTCTGGTACAAATGGCTTTACAGCTATTTTCCATTATTCTTCAGTGTTGAGTCTCCTATTCTGAGTTTCTTTACTGTCCTATAAAGAAACTGCTAATGAACACAGGAGTAGAGAACACTTCGATTGTTATAACTCTGGGAATGTAAGTTCAACAAATAAAGGTAATTAAAATGAAATTTCCTACTGTCTTTAAAATTTCTATTATTCATGTGCAATTAAATAGCATTGCATTACTTGAATAACTGCTTTATAAAGCTCTGATCAAGAGACTGAGAAAATAGAAAGATAAACATTAAACCATTTTAAAAGCAAGACTTTTCTTTTTTCACTCATTCTAATTAAAAGCACCTCTCTTCCTCCCATCGTTGAGCTTCTCCTGTATAATTTCCTTGTTTTAGGAAGAACTTACTCCAGAACATAAATAAAAGGATTGTTTCATAGGTAAATGTGAAGTACCAGCTTCAAATTTTAGAAAACACTTTTCATTGAATAGTTTCTCTGTTTTCACAATGCCTCCAGTTTAGATTTAAGTTTTTAATTGTTAGCTAGGTAACAAAGTTAGGTAAATAATTAGCTAAGACAGACTTCAAAAAGCTTTAAATACACAGGACATGTTGAAGTCTTGAACAGTTAAGTCTTGATGTTGCCAGCAACTCTGATATTTTTTGAAGTTATTGCTCCATTCACTCATGGCTTTCTGGAGATAAATGGTTTTATCAAGTGGTTGTCTGGTTGAAGCAAGTAGGTTAAACCCTGTGGCTTGATGTCAGTAAGCCTCCTAGAACAGAGGGGAAGCTATCCAGGAAAGTCTTTAACAAATATGTTTTAAAATGTTCTTTCCAAATACTTTGATACAAATCTGAGATGTGATTCTGTGACCCTAACTACATTTTACATTCAATTAATTTTTAGCCCCTTTGTCAAAAAAGCCCCAACAGAATAAACCCCCTACTTTAAAGTTTTCCCCATGGAATATTGCTGCCTTTCTTCTTCTTACATTTAACTACAACGTTGTTTCTGCTTGATGGCACAGGGTCACCTGAATTCACACTGTACATCTTTTTAGCTTGTTATGTGTTAAGAAATCTTATTAAAAACTCAAGTATGCTTTTAATATAGTATTGTTTGAAATCACAGTAATGAACATGCTTGTCACCCTAGAGCTAGGAAGCAGATTTTGGAGAAAAAAAGGAGGAAAAATTATGCAAATACTCTTTGATTCCAGTGTTACCTTTTCAAAAATACTGATTTTCCAGTTTTGTCTGTTTTGAAAAGGTTTACATCATATGGGAAAGTCATTCTGTTTCAAGAATAACAATGCATACACAGAGCTCTTGCATATTGGTTTAGCTTCCTTGATTGATAATTTAATACTTGTAAACATTTCTTCTGTAGACATGTCACAGAATCATAGAATCATAGAATAGTTAGGTTTGGAAAGACATTACTTGCCTTTTCAGCTTTATATTAAACACTAAAATCTGAAGGGGTATATAAGCTGGCAATGTAGCTTTGTATTGTCAAAATTTGTGAATTTCTGGCATTTCCATAGGGAGGCCAAGTCTTTGGAGTCTACTTCTCTGTTCCAAGAAGGAAACGCAATTTGATGACTTGATGCTTTGTGCACCAGGGGAATGTGTCTATTAATTATATAATCCGTTTTTTTCATTTATTGATAAATTCATTAATATATTTATATATTTATTTAATTACTACTGTATATGTACTTGAGAAAATTATATCTACAATGAAAATAAGAAAACAAACATATCTATTGAAACTGAGCGCAAATCAAGAATGGCTTCTTGGTTTTTCTTTGTGTTTGAGATTTAATCATTTCTTCTGGCCTTATATCTACATACTAATGTCTACAAAAATGCTTTAAGAAAACCCTGATTTCTTTAGTTTAAATATCTTCAAAATAAATTGAAATTCCATAGAAATGGAACATTAAAGTATGGATTGATTAAAATCAGCAAACTATCTTACCTCATAGGAAAATTTTAAGTCAGTAAACTTAAAGCTTTTAAATAAGTTTTTCATTTGTTGCTCTATGGATTCATGCTTTCAAGAGAAGCTAAATGAATTCACTCTCAACATGCTATGAAGAGCTTTAAGAAAAAAAGTAGAAATGCTTGTAAACAAGAGAGACAAGCACTAGTGAAATTTTCACTTGGATGATAATGTTAGGAGGCATCTAGGAGAAAAGGATACTTGAAATTATATGCTGAATCGTGCATATATTCAGAAGGATTATTAGTAAGAATACAGAAGAAACTTCCAGTTTATAAATATTCTGCCTGTCCCTCCATGAGAACTGAAAATATATTTGGTTATCAAAAATACATGCCTCTGTGCTATTCATGAAAAGAACATGTGCTTTGTACGGCTGATCTATGAGGTTCTGAAAAGAACATGCCCTCAGTACACAGCTTTGACTTTTTTTGTTGTTCAGGTTGCTGCCATTTAATGCTGTAAAATTTGGAGGTTTGTGGTTATGTTCACTCTGTTCCAGCATCCAGAATATTGCTTTCAAAACCACCTGAATATATGCTTCTAATTTGTGTGATGCAATTGTGCACTGCAGCAGCTTCTTGAGCCTGTTTCCTTGGAAAATATTTGATGTCTCTCTGTTTAACTTTCCATCTTTGCAATAAAATAGCAGAAGAATTTAAGAGTTCTGCCAATTTTAGCAATATGCATTTGTTGCTGACAAATGATGAAGCCTTCATGCTGTTAAAAGGTTTTCTTGGAAACTAGTTTTTCCAAAAAAAATACCTAGTTTATTCGTCTGTAAACCTGGTCATGTGCATGAATGTCAGAAAGCCCATACTGATGCAGTAGGAGGCCTCATTGTAATATGATCTGTAATAAAAATGGGTTAAAAATGATGGATGATTCTACCTCTGAGCAAAACAGCAGAGTGAGCACTTAGGATTCGTTCCAGGTGTGTGTGTGGGGGGGGGGGAGGAATGTTCTTTTTTCTTTTTTGATTTTTGTTTTTAAATAACAATTCTAAGACAATTAAGTTATTAGCTCCCTATCAGTCTTATGAAATCTCTCTTCTGTATCCTTAGTGGTCAGTGTAAGTGCATCATACATATAATATTTCTCAATAGTCACAGAAGCCTGGCACAAAGAAGATAATTTGAGAATACATTTTCTGTGTAATAGAAAAACTGACTTGCAATTCTGCAATCTGAAAAGTTTCCTGATGAAAGTACTGAAACCATGCCTTTAGATTAGTTGACTGGTTAAAGTCCAAATAAAGATATGAGCAACGACATAGACTGTTGTCATGGTTTCAGGTTAAACAGACTTCTTTAAACATGTGTTTTCTCTACCGTAAATGACAATAAAAGCAAAGGAGCAAGCATGGAGGAAGCTGATTTCCATCCTGATGAAGTAAACTAGAGCACTTGTAACTTGGGGATTTGTTTAAAAAATTAGTCTTACTCAACAACAACACTTTCCCAGGGAGATGCCACCAAATTTTAAATATTTCTCCAAAGGTTCTTCTGCTTATTGCATTTTTGTCCTAAGATTTCAAGATTGCAATTTCTTAGCTTTTATGCCTATTTTATAGCTGTTATAGAAATATTAATCACCTCTTTGTTAAAATTAGATAAACAAGTTTGTAACTTGGGATATTAATACAATTTGGATTTTTTTTTAAGAGGGATTCATTTCCTGTAGTCATCATTATTCCTCAGCAAATGCTAACAGCCTGTTTACTTTGCTCCTCTGAATGAAAGTCCTCCTTGAAACAAAGCAAAGTAGTTTTGTTTGCTATGGAATGCATGGCTATTATATCTGATACCCTTGCAACTGGTACAGGAAAAAGAAAATTCTAATTAGCCATTTTATACTCTGAAGACAGGTATTACTCTATGAATAAACTTTAAAAAATTCAGAAGCCTGGCCTATGTCTACCTTTAACACAAGACGAAGGAGTCTGTAACATTTCAGTTGTTGAAGAATTACTTGCTGATATGATCAGCAGTGTAAAATTTGTACAGGATTTGTGTTTGGGGTGTTTTTTTCCAGTTTTTAAGAGAGATAAAATGGGCTTATTTTGCAGCACTAAATTATTCTTAACACAGTAGATTTCAACTCTATGGGTAGAACTTGTAGTTGGATGTAAGTAATATCTTTATGCCCTTGATTTTTCTTTTTCTTTTTAATTCCTGAGTGCCTGTTTTGAGAGATGTGTTAGTGCCAATTAGATTCTCATGCCTTACACACATTATACTTGTATGCAGAATTTTTCAGGTTTATAGAGAGATACCTCCATTTTGAAGATAATTTATATTTGCAGTAAAGGTAAACTACCTTGTTGTATAACAGCAGACTTAAGTGATTTAGAAAAATGTAATATGGTGCCACAGCTGTCACATCTCTAAACATCTCCTATGCCTCATAATAAATGACTGCTACTATATTTAAAGTCAAAATAATTATGCGCCTGAGAAAATGGCCTGTGGTAAACAAACTTTTATGGCATAAGGAGAAAAGCAGATGTCTAGTTAGAAAATTAAAATTCCATAATACCTAGTATGCTGGATAGTCACAATTCTGTCTTCAGCACTTCACCAGAAAATTATAATGTACTTATCTTAAGATCTATTTTCATGGATTTGTGAGTCAAAGTGTTTTTTAGTTCAAATAAGTTCAGGGAAAGGGGAAAAAGATTTTTCACCTTTCCTTTATTCACTTGTACTTATGATTCACTTGTGATTGAATCTCATCTCATAGCATCTCATATTTGAATCATATAGAATCAGCATCTCATATTTAATATATTTTATATATATATATATTTTTTTTACTGAATCCTGTGTCGACTCTAATCAGCAAGACACTAAATAGTATTGTGGTGGTTGAGTCTAGATTAATGTTTAATGTTCATCTTTGTTGAGAGTATCTCTGCAATAATGCATTAGAAATTATATTTTTGTTACTTTTTGCCCTACCATTCCTTTCCTGAGTAAAAACCTTACTCAGAATAACTGCTTTTGAATAGCTAAAAATTAAGAGCCTAAGTAACCAATTACCAGACATTAGGACTGACAAAGACAGGTAATCCAAGACTAGATCTATTTCTGAATTTGGTTTGTTTGCTAGAGGTCTAATTGTAATTGAAGATAGACAGAGCTTTAGTCATTACAGGGTTTTTGTAACATTTCTAAAGTAATTACTTCTTTGAAACTAATGCACATGAGTGAAATTTGTGCTACAGCATGGTCTTTCTTCATTAATGTATCTACTTTATTTCTCAAGGATTTCTTGACAAAAGATTGATTTGAGGACCAACATCTGCCTAAACACTTTGCTGAAGAGAGAAGAAAAGCATCCACTTTAAGTTATTTAGAGAACTAACAGAAGTTTAGCAAATTTAGTATAGCTGTTAAAACAAAAATTTGTTTTTTAATGCAGCAGCAAGAGTCTTTGTATAAGAAATTCATGTCAGAAATGCACTTTTGTGTTTACAGCAGGAATATTATCTTCTTGATAGGGTCTGTGTATCGACCTGACCTTTATAGGATTATGAGTGGCAGATTTTATTATTTGGTGGAAGGCAAATAACTTTCCTCTATGTTTTTTTCTTCCCCTTAGCTGGCTTGTGTGCAGAATTTCTGATTCTACAGGGCTGTGGAGCTGCTTCTGCTCTTCTTCTGAGGTCTCATGTGTTGAAGGTGTAGGAATCAAAGAGTTTTTTTTAGGTATAGGTGCACTGGCTATTTTTAAAAGACATGAAGAGGTGTGCTAGAGCTTTCACAAGAGATATGCAAGATATTAAATATAATGTCAGAAAGCTTTTCCAAGGATCTGGGGCATAATCAAGCTCAGATAAAGAGAATAGAACTCAGAGAGCAAATTTGATGATACTTGGATTAACTACCGGTGGCACAGTGAAACTTCACATCTAGTAGAACTTCATAACAGGCAAGCTTTGTTACTGCCATAGCATACTCTTTATTTCTTGAAGATGAATTCCAATCTATTTATTTGTACATACTTCTATTTATTATTTATTCAAAGCCACAAAGGTCCCCTACTGAAATGCCAAATGATCACTGAAAAATTAACTGTCAAGAATGTTCCCAAATACAGATCTGTCTTAATAATGACACTCCCAAAGTGAGGCATGTAGGTGTTGTTACGAACACATACTATTTCCTATTGTGGTTTAACGCTGGTGGGAGGATAAGCGTCATACAGCTAGGCCCCAGTAGTGGCAGCCCTGGACAAAACCAACCCCCAACCCCCTCTGTTTTATTGCTGAGTGTGACATCATATTGTATCATATGGGAAATCCCTTTGGTCAGTTGGGGTCAGCTGTCCTGGTTGTGTCACCTCCAGGTGCTTCTTGTGCACCCCCAGCCTATGCACTGGCAGGGCAGTGTGAGGAGCAGAAAAGGCTCTGACACTGGCTAAGCACTGTTTTTCAGTAACTAAATCATCCCTGTCTTATCAACACCATTTTCATCACAAATCCAAAACATAGCCCATGAAAGCTACTGTGAAGAAAAGTAATTTTGTCTCAACTGAAAACATTACAATGGACTTTCCTTTAGGTGCACTTCCTTACTGCTTGGTTTGCCTCCTTTTTTTTAATTTGTTTGTTTGTTTGTTTGTTTGTGCTTTTTGTCTCCAGAAAGTAGCTATAAATTAACACAAAAAAAAAAAAACAACAGAAGCTTTCATAGCAAAGTATCTTTCTCAATGCAAAAGGTTTATCCTTAGGATTGGTGAGGCCGTATCTGGAGTATTGCATCCAGTTCTGGGCCCCTTTGTTCAAGAAGGACAGGGAATTGCTTGAAAGAGTCCAGCACAGAGCCACAAAGATGATTAAGGGAGTGGAACACCTCCCTTATGAGGAGAGGCTGAGGGAGCTGGGTTTCTTTAGTTTGGAGAAGAGGAGACTGAGGGGTGACGTCAACAGTGTTTACAAATATGTAAAGGGTGGGTGTCAGGATGATGGAGCTAGGCTTTTTTCAGTGATGCCCAGTGACAGGACAAGGGGCAATGGGTGTAAACTGGAGCATAGGAGGTTCAACGTTAACATCAGGAAGAACTTCTTTACTTTAAGAGTGACAGAGCACTGGAACAGGTTGCTCAGGGGGGTTGTGGAGTCTCCTGCATTGGAGATATTCAAGGCCCACCTGGACAAGTTCCTGTGTGATGTACTGTAGGTTACCCTGCTCTTGCAGGGGGGTTGGACCAGGTGATCTTTCAAGGTCCCTTCCAACCCTTGGGATTCTGTGATTCTGTGATTCTATCCCCAAGAACTAGTGGATATGCAGAAACATTAGAGCTCTGGAAGCAATCTCCCCTTCCAGTCTTCACTATTTCCCAGATTTTCCATGGGAATCTGAGCTGTATTTCAGATGCAAACCTGAACAATTTATCTTATTTTGTTTTTTTTCTGCTGGGTCTTGTGATTTTCCAAGCCAGTGGGACTTCCAGAGTGCTCTGCTGGACAATTCATGAGGCAGTTGCAAAGCTCTAATTACTCAAGCAAAGTTCAGTTTTCCTCTTAGCTTGACTAAAAATAACAATTTTAAAACCTGATTAGTTCAAGACAGTCCTTTGATATATGTCTTTTCCTGAAACCTTAATACCACCTTTTCGACCTTTTTTCACTTCTAAGACCCCAAGAATTTAAGTACATGTTTAGTGACAGAATCAAGGTTAGTTTCAAAATGGAGAGTGTGAAACCTGTGAAAGTACACTGGAACATTTCTTTTATGTAGCATTCCATGCAAAAAATGTCAAACTTACTGTGATGGTCAAACTTACTGTGTCAAACTTATTGTGATGGACCCTTTCTGTGTTTGCCTTCAAACAACTCAAAAGATAGAAGGAACTGAGAACTCCTTATCACTTGGGCAAACAGGGGCAGGGGATCAAAGTAGGGATTTTGCTCTAGGAAGGCAGAGGGTTTTTCCTGTGTTGTTTGCCCTGAGACCATGAAGATCAACTCCCCAGAGAGAGCAACAAACTGTCCAGGGACAGCGACACAGACACTTGTGGCACCCATCAGGGAACAAGTGAACCAGGAATGGAGCTAATGAGAATCACCTTTCACCATCTGGAACATTACAGAATAGCTCATGATTAATGTACAAGCATGCAAATGAGTCACCACCTGTGGGAAGGGTCCAAGAGAACCTGATCCTATAAAAAGAAGCTGTCTTGCAACTGTGTGGTGTCAGCCTCTTAACCTGCAATCCAGTGGGATTATTTGCTGCAAGGATCACAAATACTTCAAGGACTACATTTGAAAGGACTAAAACTGAAAGAATTTCCACTTGCTAGCTGAGAAGATGTCATTGGATCTAGGCTGTGATGATCCTGTTTCTCTGTGTCCTTTCTATGTATTTTTTACAAGAATAAGGACTTTCCCAGACTTTTGTTCCTCCTGATACAGTTTTAGGGAAGCTTACAATAAAATTAATGGTTGTTTCATTTTCAACCTCTGGAGGAACTGTGGTTTCCCCCATGAACCACCTAGAGTGTGGTAAAAGATCAGCTCCTCATACACCTACTGAGAAGGAAGGGACATTTATCACAGGCTCATACAGTGGCAGAGTTTAAAGATACTTATAATACTTTAAATCATTTCTAAGTGAAATCACTTTAAGATCAGAATCTAACATATTTGTGGTAGAGTATAACTCTAATATTTATTAACTGAAAGCGTATTGAGTAGTAGAAATGATCACGAGAAAAGGAAATGCAAAGAGCTTTGAACTTAGTAACTTTGAGCTTTGAAGCTTAGAGCTTTGAAAATTTAGTGACAAAGTAAGGGAGATTCCTAAGTCATTGTAACAATGTAGGAAGGAGTTTTGGGGAGAGCAGCCTGCCTTGGAAAATCACTGTAGGTTTTTAAAAAGTATGGGGAAAACTTGACCTGGGAACTCAAATTGAGTTCTGTTGTACAAACAGGCTTCAAATGCCTGAGAGTATGTGGTCAAGAAACACCATTCAGCTGCTGAAATCTACCTTTGTAGACCAATTAGTGTTTTTCAATAACTTCAAAATAAAAGAAATATGTTCAGCATGTTAGATATTTTTAAATGTAATGGTATCTTAACTTTTAAAGTTGGTTCTTATTGCTCAAATTAAAATTATACATATTCTAGGGCAAGGCTTGTTATGTAGTAGAAAGTTTCTTAATGCAGGTATTTAATCCATACATTTATGAACATTAATATTGTCTGAGCAGCATCAAAGCTCTCTTTTAAAGTTTGTTGGATATTAGGTTTGTAGTGAATATTTTCTTATTTTTGTAGCCATCAAGTCCCCCATCATATGCAGAACATTTCAGTGTTTCTTTTTATCATGTTTGCCTCCTGTTAGTTTTTGTCATGAAAGTGGTTGTACTTGTTGAAGCAGAGTTTAACTAGTGATACTTACCTCAAACTACTGAAAACCATTCAAAACTTTCTGTACCATTTTGTGTGTGAACATGGAAATTCTTATACACAACAGAAGAACTACATTTTAGAGCATTTCAATGGTAGACATTAAAAGTAGACAATATTCATATTTTTACCCTTTACCCTGCAAAGAATTTGTAAGAGTAATCTTGAAATATGATCATGCCTAAACTATTATAAGTAAGTAACTAACCCACAGGAAAAAAAAAGGCTAAGGGCAGTATTTCAACATTACAGTCACCTAATATCTTTGGGTAAAGGAAGATAATAATTTTCTATTTAGGTGTTGTAGGAGTGATTTAACATGACCCTGTGGAAACCATGGAAATGCTGGGAATGAAAGGCTAACAGTCTTATCTTTAAAGGCCCTTGTCTACCTTGAGACCTTATCTGGTAGCACAGACAAGATGTGTCATAATATAATGAAACATATAATAGTGATATAAGATTAAAGAATGATCACTGAAGTCATTGCAGCATCATTACTATTGTTTGTGTCTCTGTCTTCATGACTGTTTGTGGTTTTGGTTTTTTTTTTTGGTTGGTTGGTTGGTTTTGTTTTGTTTATTTGGTAAATCCTTAGAGTTTTGAGATGTTTTTTGCATACTCTTAGGATAAATATTCATTAAACAGCCCTTATGAAATAATATGTCCTACGTTCTGCGTTACATGATGGTGAGTTAAAGAAATCAGACACTGTCTAATAGCCTTTTTTCAGTACTAGCTGGTTCTGGAAGAAAAGGCATTGCATCAATTTTATCAACATTTGAAATTTTTGGTAAATTAAATAAAAATAAATAATAGAATTCATATTTTTCTGTTGCTCAAACATTTGATGCCACCATCCTGAGTTCAACCTGCTCTTAGGCATTACACAGATTCTACTATGAGGGCTGGTCATGTGTTACATTCTTCAATCTTCTCTTTCTATCATGCAAGACTGTGTGTTTCCTACCATGAGGTTATTGTATGTTTTCATATATTGCATGTGTATGTAGACATTACTTTATTGGTTTTCATGTAGCACCTAGCAGATGCGTCACTGAAGTTGTGCTCTCTACTGAATTATAAATAACTGAACATTTTAAAGCAGTCTTTAATGCAGCACTGTGTAAAATAAAATTAAACCCAACAGATAGACACTGCTTTTCTTACAGGGAGGGGTTTTTTTTCGAGTAATTTTCCAACAAATGGCAAGACTCCAGATGGAGAACATATTACATTAGATTTTTAGATGTTAGAGTAGTTTCCTTTGACTGTTTCTCTTCTCTTTCCCTTTGCTCTTGAGTTGGGATTGCTCACTGTGAAAAGCCTCTTAGTCCATGGCTGCAAGAGAGCTAAACTATTTCCTTCCTTTTAGTCGATCATTGGCCATTCAGGTGAATCAGTGCTATTAAGTACTGCTCTGGTGTTTTGACATTGAACACTAAAAGGATGCTTTTTTGTTATTGTTATTTTGGGAGATGGGGAAAGGGTTAACTTTCACTGATTTTGTATTTCTTGACCTGACTGTAGACTGGGCCTTGAAAGCTGGTGTTAAAAATTAATGTGTGTTAGATATGATAGGAAAAGTAGTGTTTATTGGATGGAGAAGATAAATCTGATCCTGTGAGGTATGAAATGAAACAAAACATGAACAGTAAATATATTCAAGGGAATATATTCTTTCTTTCCTTAAACTGAGATAATCTGGCATCTGTGACTGCCTTTCTTCAGGGACCAATTCTAGTTTTAATTCCAGTGGTGCAGAACATTCTAGGATGCAGAACAACCATAAGTATATTTACTTTGTAACAGCATTGGTTATAAAAACCTGGCTTCTCCTACTTGTTCTCTGAGCATATTACAAATACTATAGATGACTTGTTTTTAAAATTTGCAGTCTGCAGTGCAAATGCCTCTAAATTGTATAAGTAAAAGACCTCTAAACTGTATAAGTAAAAGACCTCAAAACTGCAGAAGTAAAAGGCAATGACTAGAATTTCTAGTGACCCAAGAACTTCCTCACTCGCCCAGCTCTGGCTAGGACTGGAAGTCATCTTGAGGACTGCAAAAATTCTGCTAATATAAGATGCTGTATCATATAATAATGAAAATTTTCTGTGGCAAAGATGATCCCTTAAGACCAATTTGCCTATTTTTATGGCTTCCTGAAAATTATTGATGTTTGTAAGTGCTGCTGGAGACCTCAGAAACTAGATGATATTAAGGTTAAAGTTGGACAAAGTTGCAATTCATGTAAAGATTGTAAAATAATATAAGAATTCATGTTTTTTTTTTTAACTACTTAATCTTATTTTTGGAACTCAGGCGAGCAGAAATATTTTCTTTAGCTTAGCAAAGTCATTTTAATGGATTACATTATTGCATTTTTACTGCCATTTTTCCCATTACATTTAATTCCTCACTTCTTAGTTTTACTTCTTGCTCTTCTGAGTTGCATGCTCTTTAGGTTTTAGTTACCAGACATATCCAGCACTCTTCTGCCTTTGGCCAGGGTAATTCAGATCTGGTCTAAAGATGCTTACTCTTAGCATCTTGCAGTGTTTGGGGTTTTTTTTATCCTTTGGGACAGGTGTTTGGGGTTTTTACATTTCTCTTTTTACCATTATTCATAATAGTTCTTCTGAATAGTTCTTCTGAAACACTCAACACTGAACATTATATCCTTCCTGTTGAGATTATAACAGATCTGAGAACTTAAACCTGAAAATTAACCTGGAAATTTTAGACTGAAAAAGGGACAACTATTCTGTTTTCTATGATCTCTGCAGCACAAAGTATCTGTTCTGAAAAGCGTACAGGTGATTTTGGTACCCAACATGGGGCTCGAAGGGTTGAGATAATGACAGATCTGACTAAAGTCTGTCTAATCTCATATGTGGTAAGCATTCAATGTTTCAGATTAATAGTAACTCATCACAATGTTGATTTATTTGCTCTCAGATTTGTTACACTTGCTTTCAGAGTTTCAGCATATCATACCTTACTTGCAGCTAGTTTTTGCTGTTTTAGTGTTCATTGGCTTTGGGGATGATGGAAAATTTGATGGAGAATGCTGTCCTGTTTGTGGCACTGCATTCTCTTCAAAGGATATCTCAGCACAATTAAGACAAAAACAGTATTAGTGGAATAAAATTCTGTGGTGTAATGTAAGAGAGTCTCACTTGTCATCCGTATAATGATGGGATGTTTGTGTTTTGTATTTATTTGACACTATCATTTTTTCTTGAAGACAGAGAAAAGCATGAAAATTGCATTTGAGCATAAACAAGGTAGGAACTTACTCATACATTTGAGACATTAATAACTCCTCATTCAGAAAATGGCTCAGATCCCAAGAAGGGCAGTATTATATTTTCACGCTTTGTCAATACTTTTAGCAAGAGGAAAACAATCAGAAGTATATTCCAGTTAAAGATATTTTCGATTGCTTTGTTGATACCATTTGAAGAAGGACAGAAAATTTTACAGGCGGCATTTCCTGAACAGAAGGTAGCTCATCAAAGATTTCAAATGAGTTGTCAGAAAGTTTAATCAAACATGTATTCACAAAGTTTATCCTAGTATTATTATAATTCAATTAACTCTTGATATCTTTAATCATGTAATGCTTTATATTCCTAGCATTTATTTAACCTTTCTATAGCTGGAGGGATTTCCTTTCCTTAAAGTAAATGAAGAATAAAAACAGAAGAATGCTCATCCAAAGTCATCTGAGCTAGTTAAATATCAAAATAGAGACACTTCATGGAGTTTTCCCCTGTGCCAAGTAGAGTTGGAAGTTTTCTGTAATAACCAGAAGATGACTGTCTACCATTCTGATATTGTAGTGTTATTACTGTCAAGGAAGTAATTTCTGGATGAGTATTGTTGCAGATAAACATTTTAGCTTGTAGATCAAGCTCTGTGGAATATACCCTGTGCTTAGGAAGCTGTGACACAGCTCTTAGGTGATTTTCCTCCTCACAAAGAATATGAGTAAATCATAAGTAATCATTAAAATGACCACATTTGTCTGTGTTTTGACCTGTGTTTCAGGGTATTTTTTAAAATACTAACTGCCTTTTTTTCTGGTGCTATGACTATGTGAGGAAAAAAGTTATGGTCAATAAGGAGTTCTAAAACCATTTGGATTAGATTTAATCCTGTGCAGTTGCAGCCTATAGAACTGGCTGCTTTGATTTTACTGAGCTCACTGATGATCTTTACATTCACCTCTTCTTGTAATGAAGATACTTACATTATTAGTGCCTCTGTTTCTAGTTTACCAAACAACTTTCTCTGGTTTGTTCTCTCCCTCTCCTGGTATCACTCATTGTTGAAATGCTGTATTTTCTGGCAAAACAGCGTGCATAGTATTGTTATGCTGCAAGTTATTTTAATGAAGGAAAAAAATCAAATCAGTATAAGACAAAATGCAGCTTGTACAGCCATAGTATGTTGCACTACTGAATGTTTGTCATCCTTGCTTTCTGAAGGCAGAGCATCCATAATGCAGTCTTTCAGGCAGCCAGTGTTAAGGAAGATGGTGCACTGTTGATCATTGGACAGAAAGCAATTGCTGCAGAACCTTTAGTCTTTGTGTCAATTTACTATTCTCTGCTAGTCTCCCTGACATGCTATGTGCTCCTTACTGTAACTGTTTTAATGGAACAGGATCTGTAGCTTTGCCATGCAGTTGTTGGTACCTTTCACAGTTACATAAGCAAAATGTAGCTTTTCAGAGAAAAATTAGAACTAAATGAACAAATTTGGGTAAGACAGTACTGAAATTAAAAAGTTAAGTCTTTCTCCCTCCAATTTCCTGCCTGTGCTTCAACTAAATATTTAACATTGTTACTTGACTTCTTTAGGATGTCAGTTGATTTTGAAATTGTAATTCTTTTAATTGGCTCATTGAGCTCCTTGACACTAAAGAATATTTCAGAATGGGCTATAAACATTAAATCACTATAGCAGTGTATGGTCTTATAAGAATGAAAGGCCTCAGAAGATGTCTGAATAAGACCAAGAGAAAAAGAGAATGGTAGCTGAATGGCAATGTCCCCAAAAGAAATAGTTTAATAAAACAGCAACAAAAAGGATTGCCTGCGTTAAGGGCCATACAAAGCAAATGCACTGTTGAGACGTTATTCAGCCTGCCTATACTGATAAGATGATATATTTTTAAAGCTATTTTCATAGCTACAATTTGTATGCCAATAGAAAATAGTAACACAGAAATTTAAACTTTTTATACCATTGGTGTGAGCTCTGAGTCTTTTTAAAGTATTCTGTCCTTAAATTTTATTTCTAATTTAATTATCTTTACATGTTAAATCTCTGATCTAAATCACACAGTTTCAGATGATATTGTCTCTGTTTCAGACACAAGATATTAAAGAAAAAGAGCAGTAAGCCATTCATTCAAGGTAGTGTAATGAATGAGTGGCAGAATAACGAGGGGAAAGAAAACCAAACTCCTGAACACAGGTAAATTGATTCTCTGTCCAGAATACTCTTCATTCTAGGCTGATACACTGAACCTAATTTTTGTAAGAATTTGCTGCTGTGGAGGATTAACCCTGGCTGGATTCCAGGTGCCCAGTAAAGCTGCTCTATCACTCCCCCTCTTCAGCTGGATGGGTAGAGGAAATAATATAAAAGGTTGTAGGTTGAGATAAGGGCAGGGAGAGATTCACCATTTCACCATTCACCAGATACTGTCACAGTCAAAACAGACTCGATTTGGGGAAATTAATTTAGTTTATTACCAGTAAAAGTAGAACAATGAGAAAGAAAACCAAACCTGAAAAATACCTTCCATGCGGTCCTTTCCATGGGGTGCAGTTCTTCAAGAACAGTCTCATAAATCGTGGGTCTCTTCCACGGTTGCAGCCCTTCAGGAACAGACTGCTCCATCATGGGTCACAAGTCCTGCCAAGAAACCTGCTCCAGTGTGGGATCCTCTCCAGTGGGACAGCCTGCCTCACCATGGTCTGCACCATGGGCTGCAGGGGAATCTCTGCTCCAGTGCCTGGATCACCTCCTCCCCTCCTTCTGCACTCACCTTGGTGTCTGAAGAGCTGTTGCTCTCACATATTCTCACTTCTCTCTCTGTCTGCAGTCGCTTAGGGGAAGCTTCTAGCAGGTGTTCATAGCAGCCAGCACTGTAGCCCCTTTGCTACCAAAATCTTGCAGCACAAACCCAATATAGGCACCTTGACCCAAATCTACTGCATTAATTTTGTGAGAAGGAAAAACATGTAAATAGAAAATACTGCAGGGAATTGCAATATATATTACAAAGGTCCATTGAAATCAGTAGGTCTTTAATAATTATTTGAAGAGAAATGAAGAATTCAGTTTATACAGAAACCAACATGTTTTTATCAGGTGTATAGTAATTTTCAGAATTTGTTTCTGCAAGCACAAATCTGTGTCACAAGTATGAATAATGGGGGTTTTGCTACACACTGCTCTGTTTGGGCCCATCTGCTTTCTATCTGCTTTATAGGCCTCTGTGAGGAGATGCTTTTTTATTTTAACTATTATTGCTTATTCTATCAGCTTGCATTCATGGTATCACTAGTTACAGGCATTTACTTATTTCATATTAAACAGTTTCACAGCGAAATTAGTGGATAATCTATTCTTAACAACTATGAATAGTGAAAACGTTTGCCTTCATAAATATCAACTAAATTGCTAAAATGAATAAAATAATCCTAAGAAAGTAGCTCATCTTTGGCTGAGAAATTAAGGAAGTTTTTCAGGGTGAGGGAAGATCTGTAGGTTGTGTGTGAGGAAGGATTAAAGAATTAACACTTTAGATTTATTTGCATGCAAAATATTGGAAAACCTCTAGAAGCTCTATTCTGACTTCATATCATGTAATGCCTTTGTATATTAATGTCATTTAATGTGACACTGAACAATATAATTAATCATTTAGAAGTAAAGCCAAGCCAAAAGAAGAAATCTCTGTTTAAAGATATATGAATGAAACAAAATGTCTGCCACCTATAACAGAGATTTAAATCTATTGTTTTTCTCCCTGTTTCTGGCTAATGATGAACACTGGTTGATCACAAATGAGCAATTTTTCCTGCTACTTTCAAAAAGAAGCAGATAATGAATAATTGGTCTTGGGACCAAGAGACTTCTCTAGAGCCGTTGAAGTTTCAAAGGAATTGATTCACAGCTGTTATTAAAGTGAATAAAAGAAAAATAGAAGTTTTTTGCACAATTACTCTGTTCATGTGCTATAAGAACAGAACATAGATTCTGTGTTGATAAACTCCACCATGAATGGTAGGAAAATCAGGCAATCTCAGTAAAGTAAAAGGAATTACAGGAGCCCAGTGTCTCTCAGGATTTGTTTGATATGTGAGAATTAATGGACCATTATCCATCAAGAGATCATTAGTTTCAATGGTAGAAAAAAAAATATATTTCTTTCTATTTATGTTGTTTAGAGAGCTCATGAGATGGCATTACCTAGGAAGGTGATAGGACACATCTCTCAGTCTCTGTGAGACTCTTATGTAGCAACGTATTAGAGCTATCTTTATCGCTTCCCTAGTGCAACCTGTGCAGGCAGTGTTCTCCAACTGTAATGGTTTAAAACCCCACCTCAGTCTCCCACAGTGTACCACACACTCCTTTGCTCCCCCCCACCACCACCTTCCCACTCCCGGAGGGATGGAGAGGAGAGCCGGAGGAATACAACTCCCGCAGATTGAGGTAAAATCAGTCCAGCAATGAAGGTATAACACAAATCACTACTGCTACCACTAACAAATCAATGTTAGAGGAAATAAACAGGGAGAGAGAATATGATACCACCCGCCAAAATGAGCCCAGCCTGGAAGAGAGCTAACCCCTCCGCTTCCGACCAGCTTCCAGTCCCCTCCCCGAGCAGGACGTGCTGTGGTATGGAATACCTCCCCGACTAGCCCAGACCAGGCGCCCTATCTCTCCCTCCTCCCTGGCAGAGCATGAGCTACTGCTGAACCCATGACACCAACTCAAGTCTGCTTCTTTATACAAGCAACACACCTGTGTTCACTCGGAAGTGGCATTTTCTTCCAAACAATAAGGACAGATTTATGAATTCTCTGTTTTCACATTACAGCAGCTGCATAAGGCTGCTGTTGTGTAAGAGCAATTAAAGCCTGGCACAGTTGCTTTTTTTCTCTTCTTTTTTATTACTCTTCCTTATTCTTTTTACTTATTATCACACTTTGAAATTCTGGAGTCCTTGTTTTGACTGTTTTGAGTCCTCTTCATGTTAGGTCATATAATAATATAGAGAACTGAGCCAAACTTGAATCATGTAACTGATTTTACAGATCTTTAAACTATCAAAGTACAGTTTTCATGTAACCAGAATTCCACCTAACAAGTAGTAACTGTTGCAAGTTGCTTTGTAAGCTCCTTCCATACCTGTTCTTTTACTCACCTTGCACTTCAAGGATATACCTGTGCATCAGATAATAGAAATGTAAGATCATAGAACCATAAAATGGCTTGGGTTGGAAAGGACCTTAAGATCATCTAGTTCCAAACCCACCTGCTATGGACAGGGACATCTCACCCTAGACTGTGTCTCTCAAGCCTATCCAACATAGCCTTGAATACTGCCAAAGATGGAACACTGATCACTTCTTTGGGCAACCCATTCCAGTGCCTCGCCAACCTCACAGTAAAAGACTTCTTTCTTATATCTAACCTGAACTTCCCTTGTTTAAGTTTTAATGTATTCCCCTTTATCCTGTTGCTACAGTCCCTGATGAAGAAATCCTCTCTAGCATCCTCATAAGCCCCCTTCAGATACTGGAAGGCTGCTAGGAGGTCTCCACGCAGCCTTTTCTTCTCCAGGCTCAACAGCCCCTACTTTGTCAGCCTGTCTTCATACGGGAGGTGCTCCAGTCCCCTGATCGTCCTTGTGGCCCTCCTCTGGATTTGTTCCAGCAGTTCCATGTCCTTTTTATGTTGAGGACACCAGAACTGCACACAATACTCCAGGTGAGGTCTCACGAGAGCAGAGTAGAGGGGCAGGATCACCTCCTTTGACCTGCTGGTTGCATTCCTTTTGATGCAGGCCAGGATACAGTTGGCTTTCTGGCCTATGAGTGCACACTGAAGCTGGATCATGTTCATTTTCTCATAGACCAACACCCCCAAGTCCCTCTCTGCAGGGCTGCTCTGAATCTCTTCTTTGCCTAACCTGTAGCTGTGCCTGGGATTGCTCCGAACCAGGTGTAGGACCTTGCACTTCACTATGTTGAACTTCATGAGATGTAGTAAGTAACATTCAGCTAATGTATCTGTAGAGTATTTCAGAAGTAATGTTGTTACATTATCTTCTTTTCTATAGCCTCTTTTGCTAAATGATCAAAATAGACAGTTCATGACACCCTACTGATGAGTGATATATTTAGCCCATTATAAATGTGCCTTCATTACTACTAGCTCAATGGATCTCATTTTTTTTCAATGTGCTGATTTTGGCTTGGATAGAGTTAATTTTCTTCATTGTAGCTAGTATGGGGCCATGTTTTGGATTTGTGTGGAAAATTATACTGATGATTCAGGGATGTTTTCAAGCACTGATTTTAAAGAAATTGTGGAGCAAATGGATTTTGTTTAGGTGTGCATAGCATTTGTACAACTACACTAAAAATGAGCTAAAACTACTTTCAGATAAATTTGCAAAATTTAAGATTTGATCATAGAATACCAGGTTGGAAAAGACCTCAAGAATCATTTGGCTCAATCTTTTTTTAGCAACAGTATAGTCTAGACTAGATGGTCCAGCACCCTGTCCAGCTGAATCTTTAAAGTGTCCAGCATTGTTGAGTCGACCACTTCCTTGGGGATATTATTCCAATGGCTGATTGTTTTAATTTTTCTTTTGCATCCAACCAGAATCTCCCTGGGAGTAACCTGTACCCATTACCCTTAGTCTTCTTTATCTGACTCCTTGTGAAAAGGGAGTGTCATGGGTTCAGCAGTAGCTCATGCTCTGCCAGGGAGGAGGGAGAGATAGGGCGTCTGGTCTGGGCTAGTCGGGGAGGTATTCCATACCACAGCACGTCCTGCTCGGGGAGGGGACTGGAAGCTGGCCGGGAGGGAAGGAGTTAACACGCCGGGCTGGGCTCGGGGAAGCGGGCTAGGAGGGGAGGGGGGAAGCTCTCTCGCTCCCTTCTGGGGCCAGCCTCTTGGCGGCGGGTGGTATCGTATTCTCTCTCCCTGTTTGTCTCCTCTAACATTGATTTGTTATTGGTACCGGTAGTGATTTCTGTTATACCTTGATTGCTGGACTGATTTTACCTCGATCCGTGGGAGTTGTATCCCTCCAGCTCTCCTTCCCATCCCTCCGGGAGTGGGAAGGTGAGAGAGAGAGAGGGCTGGAGGGGTAGAGCTCTGGAGGAAAATGGAGGAAGGAGCACACGGTGCTCAGCCGGGCAGGGTGGAGTGAGTTATGGGTCGGTGGCTGGTGGGGGGTTGTATTCTCTTCATTTGTTGTTTGCTGTATCATTATTATTTGTAGTGGTAATGGCAGTGGTGATTCTGTGTTATGCCTTAGCTATTAAACCGTTCTTATCTCAATCCGTGGGGGCTACATTCTTTGGATTTTCCTTCCTAACTCTCAGGGAGTTGGGGGACTTGGTTTAAACCGCGACAGGGAGTCTCCATCTTGTTTGGATTCAGCCTTTAAATACTGGAGCATGGTGTTAAGGTCTTTTCTAAGCCTTCTATTCTCCAGCCAGAACAAACCCGTTTTTTTCAGCCTTTCCTTCATATGGCAAGATTTCCAGTCCTTTGATCATCTTTGTATCCCTTTTCTGAACTCTCCTTGGCCTGTCTGTATCTTTTGATATAACAGGGACTATAACTGAACATGAGCTAGAAATTAAAGCTGGTTTTCATTAGAAAGATAAAATGTCAGCTGATTAATATGACAAAGAAAGAAATATTTATTCTAATGCAGATACTGGACCTTCAATGAGGAACTGCTGTACTGCAAACTATCACCAAATATGGAATGTAGACCTTTAGAATTCATTTTAATCAATTTTAAGGTGAAAAAAAATGATGCTATTACCTAGAATAAGTTTCCAAATGTGATAGTTTTTCAATGTAAGCAGATGTTAACCTCTAGGTAGTAGATTGCAGTATGAGGTCAAATTTCAAATAAATGCAGCTATTCTCTTTACCATGTATACACTCAAAAAGGCATTGAGCAGGCTTATTTTTTCTCATGTTGTAGTGAGCACCCATGGTCAGAAGCACTGACTTAAAGTGATAATGGGGTGAAGCAGTATTAAGATTGAAACTGAAAGATTTTACAGTGTCTAGAAACCTCAATTTCTTCCAATTTCCTCTAACTCTTTTTCATTGGGCAGTAATGATTTAAAATCTGATCTGCCTTGAATGACTGACTCTACACAGCCCATTGTGTCAGAATGGGTCTCTGCTCCTGCAAAGTACTCCATAGGTTTTTGCAGATGACCACAAAAGTTTACTGGGGACTAAGCAGGAATGGCCTTTGGACTAAAGCTGTGAGGGCTGGTTGAGTTCCACTTCTGCACTCATTCAATCCAGAATAGAAATAGAATTTTGAATTAGAACGTGTTTGAGTAAAGAGAGGCGTATCACATAAAAGGACAACTGAGGAAACATTGCTTTTGTCTTTGTTATTTTCTTCTGCTTTCAATAGTAAAGGCTACTTTCCATTGAAAGATTTCAGAAAAGGAGAGAAACTATTTGTTTCTTCCTGCATGTCATCTTTTTTATGGCATGGAGTCCACTACCCAAACTATTCTAAGATTCTTTGAATGCTTACTCTTAGGTGAAATACCTCTAGCCTGCAGAAAGATTGTCACCAGGCAGTTCCCTGCCAATGGTGTAGACTGCAATAAGTCATAAAAAAGAAAGAGCATACAAAAAAAAAAAAAAAAAGAGAGGGTGCGGGAGTGGGAGAGAAATATTTACTTTAGTGTGAAAATTTTCCAGATATATTGCACTTCCTCAGAAATTTCATACATCAGTGAAAAATGAGTTATGATTCTTTCCTGCTCCTGGAAAATAATTTGGAGCATAATTCACAGTTGTGTAAGACAATTACTGAGATCAATTGCATATTATAGATGCCTAGCTATAGTTCACCCTAGTTTTTCTTACTGTGCTGATTCTAAGTAAATATGTTTTGCTGAAAGATACATGCAATGCAAAAAGATTCATCTAATTATTTAATTTAACCATGATGATATTTAACTTTGTCGTGGTTTAAAACCCAACCACAATCTCTCTCTCATTCCCCTAGTCTTTCTTTCCCCCATCCCCATCTCCCCGCTCCTGAAGGGATGGGGAGGAGAATTGAAAGAATGTAACTCCCATGGGTTGAGATAAGAGTAGTCCAGTAACTAAGGTGTAGCACAAATCACCGCTGCTACCACCAATAATAATATTGATAGAGGAAATAAACAAGGGAAGAGACTATGATACCACCCGCCGAAATGATCCCGACCAAAAGAGAGAGAGCCCTTCCGGGGAACTCCAAGTTACCTCCCCGGGCATGACTTGCTGTGGTATGGAATACCTCTTTGGTTAGTTTGGGTCAGGTGTCCTGTCTCTGCTTCCTCCTGGCCTCCCCTCCTTCTTGGCAAAGCATGAGACTCACAAAGTCCTTGACCAGAGTAAACATTTGAGCAGTAACTAAAAACATAGGTGCTATCAGCACCATTCCCAGTCCGAAAGTCAAAACACAGCATTGCATCAGCTACGAAGAAACAAAAATTACTGTTACTGCTGAACCCAGGACACTTGAACCCACACACTAAAATTTCTAGTATAAAGGACAGAATCACAAATGTGTGAGAAGATAAAGGAAGTAATGACAGTATTGGTGGATTTTACATAACCACTGTGAGGAAAGGGAATGAGAACATAGACAAGCCCTAGTTAGTGTTGAAAAGGGAAAGAGGGTGAATGGATCATCCAGACAGCACTCATAAAGGTTAGTGTGGGACTGAGTGTCACCAGCAGGACTAGCAAAGTAACAGAACAGCCTAGAGCACAAATTTTATGAAGAACCCCAGTTGTTTTGTCTAGAGGAGAAGGTTCATGGGGGGACTTTGTCACTGTCAACAACTACCTGAAAGGAAGATGGAGCCAAAGGATGGGTCATCTGTTTTCCTAAGTAACAAGTGATAGGACAAGAGGTAACAGCATCAAGCTGCACCAGGGGAGATTTAGACAGGATATTAGGAAAAATTTATTCACCCAGAGGGTGATCTGAAGCAGGCTTCCCAGGGTTCCATTCCTGGAAGTGTTCAAAGCCCATGTAGATGAGGCCCTTAGTGACATGGTTTAGTAGTGGACTGGCAGTGTTGGAGTAATTGTTGGATTTGCTGATCTTAAAGGTCTTTTCCAACCTAGCTGACTCTATGATTACACAGTAAAATAAAAGCAAATTGTGTCATTGTTTAAATGCAGATATTTTCTAAATTATACATTTATGTATCATAGGACACTTACTTGCTAATTTCAAAGCCAAAGTGTTTAATATATTTCCCTGTAAATTGACTACAAGCTAACACTCTCTCAATGGTTTCTAAATTGCCTGTTTTATTTTACAAGGTCCAGTGTGAAACATTTACTAAAATACATATGTAGAAAATGTTGTGCTCAGCACAATCAGGTTTGAATAGTTGAGTTGATTCATGCAAATTGTAAGACAGGAACTGCCCTACTTTTTTAAAACAATACACAGTATATTTTTTAGAGATTACTCTTCACATTGAAATATATTTGCTGAACTAAAACATCCTTATGAGCATTATGCCTAGCAAAAACTGTTTTAATTTATTGTGATTTACAAGAAAGAAAAATCGTGATCACCAAAATTACAAATTAACTTTGACATAAGAAGTGGTTTAATTAATTAAATTAATCAATGTAGAACTTCAATTAATTGCAAACGTAGATTGTATCAAGATGGGAGGCTGATGGAATGCTTTACACTTTGATGTTTAGACAGCATTTTGAAGACTGTTTCTTAATACAACATTGAGCATTAACTTTGCATACCATCGTTTTACATTAGGACCTTGATTAACCCATTGAGTTCTTTGTTCCAGAATTTTTTTTTCATTATTAAAACTATTGGTTGATGTTTTCACTGTATATAATTTACTTCTCTTTGAACTGAACTTGATCTGATAAATAAGTAGTGGAAGAAATCAGTGGTATTATTATAAGTGGCGAAATGAAGTGCTAGTATGGCTGATTTATTCTGACTAATTTACAGAGCAATAGACTTGTTACTCACCAAGATGCAGCCATGCTGAAGATGGAAAGCATGATTACCATTTTAATGTATAATTAAAACCATAAACAAATCAGACGTGTGAATTTTGTCAGCAGTGGGCTGTAGAAAAAGAATGCATCTTGGGGCTTTGTAACTGTGTAGGGAAAACAATAACTAATTGCTGATCATATAATAAAGGCCTGTACTTAACTGTACCGGAATCTCAATTATATGATACAGGGAGGCAAATGATTAGTTATTCTTCAAAAAAACCCAGTGCTCATTCTCAGTATTAATAGCTATAATCATCTTTCCCTCCTTTAATACTTGTGAGCTCAGAGGGTACACACAGCTCAAACTACCTTCTGCCCTACTTTTTAGTCTGCGTGATAACACTAATATTCCATCAGTGAGGCCAAACAGAACCAAGGGAGAGAAAAACAGGCCTCAAGATGTTACCTTGTTATATAATCGTACTGAGTTAAAATATTTCTCAACAACACAATGCAATGAGCATATATCTTTTACCAGATATGACTTACTTCTCCTTGAGATTCCTGCTAACAAATTTGAAAAGAGTTATATGATGCCTCTTTACAGTGGGATACTACCTTCTACATAAATTTCCCTTTAGCTATCTGAAAATGTATAAGCTGTCAATTAAAATAACTTGTTCGAGTTTTCTGGAAAAGAAAAAGAATTAAAAATCCAGTAAAACATCTTCTGCTGTAAGTTAGATTTAGCATGCACCTTTCTTAAACTGGACTTTACAGCTTATTTGTTCCAGGAAGAAGAATGGCATCAGGAAGAGTTAGTGTTAGATATCCACTCATTTCACCATAGAGAATACCTGTTGTCAGACATCATTACTGCTGTGTTTGAAAGTTTTGTATATTCACCTAATTTATGTTACAATGCAACCTACAGCTGAGGTTAAGGTGGTGTTGGTCAGAACAAGAATTTCTTACTATATGATTGGCAACTCCTTAGCAATTGTACCTATTTTGCTTATATTACATAAGACTAAGGTATTTGTGACTTCTGGATTTGTAGCTGTTTACTTAGGAATGCGTTATGATACAACATTTTGTAGCCATGTTATTCTTCTAGTTTGATCATTAAATGGAAAATATTGGGTCCTCACTGGTGACTATTTCTGTGTATACTAGTATTAATATAAAAATTGCTGATGTTTCAGAACATGAATTGCCCTTTAGTTATATTAGAATGCATACTAGATGGGTGGTAAAAGTGCAAACTTTCAGTATTAGTAGTACTTCAAGCAAGAAAATTATGCTAAATCTCAGGACAAGGTGAAGAGAAATCACTACTGGGTTAATCTTTCAGAATTAAAAGAGTAAAGTTATTACTTTATTGTGCAGTGAAACTTTTAATTGCAGTGCCGCAGAACATATTTTATACCATTAGCATTCCTTATCTCCAATGTTAATTCAGACAGATTTATGTAATTTTGTGGTGCATTGGATTGTCTGGTTTCTGTCAGATCCACCTATAGATTAATATTATGACAGTCCAACAACGTTGGGCTCTTTCCTGTCATTTTAGGTAGTAAAGTGAAAAGATCTGCTGACTTTCTAGTGAATTCTCTTCTCTGCTAATTGCCCCCTGAGGAGTAGAGTGTCAGCAACAAATCCTACCAAATCTTGCATAATGATTAAAAATGGAAAAACCAAGGCAGCTGAAGTAAAGGTCACTGTATAATCTCCATTTATTGAAACAAATAGAGTTAATTGCACTACTTCATCTCTTGTAGATACCTTGATGAGAGTTTGTTTTGTGTTTTGGCTTATTTTGGTGGTTTTTTTCTCAAGAACTGAAATTTTCCATATTTTTCAACATTGGGCCTAATGTTCTGTTTGTGAGCTTTCTGCATTGATAATTATGAGATGTTCATGCCCTTTTCCTTACACAAAATTAACTTTTGAGAAAGGCTTAATTATATTTTTGTTTATCAATGACTAGAGAAACAGTCACCTAGAGAAAAGAGGAAAAGCAAAGTTACTGCAGAGGGTGATTATATGATGCAGTCTCCTCTACCAAAATATCTTTAGATGAACAGATTAATGTCATTCATAGAACAAATATGGAATAAACACAATTATGTACAGAAATGGAAAATATTGTCTGAAGAGTTCTTAGTTACCCAGTGTTACTCACATATTCAGAAATTGTTGGAGCACAATGCTGTTTCCCAGTTTCTACATCTCTGTGGTTCTATGCTATTGCTTCAGTTGTAGTTAACTAAAAGTGGGGATTCGGATTTGTCAGGGTTTTTTTTTATTTTTCTTATTTTTTTAAGTAGAAATTTGATTTGGTTTGAATTGAACCATAACCATCAGTTTTCAGTCTCACTGAACTTTAATTTCCAGGAAAATCTTATTTCTGTGTGAAAATTATTTTTATTGGTTGGAAAATAGAAAATTACTTCTTTGGGGGATTAGGGAGTTTTGCTGGAAAGTATTTATTTTAATTTCCTTTCTGACCCTTTGCAGTCTAGCAAGACTTATTCCCTTCTGTTGGATTCTTCTAAGACTGTCCAAAAGGCAAGACTTGTTGAGCTGCTTGGCACCTTTGTTTTACTTCCACCTGAGACCTTGATGGATCAAGTAGACCTTTTGTTTGCTAATTTCATGCTGTTTCAGTAATCCTGAACAGAAAACATAAAGCTTATGAAAATGGAAGGCAGTGAATTAGGAGCTGACAAGGAGAGGTGTCATGCTTGACCTCATGCTCACCAAGGCGGAAGGGCTGGTTGGAAATGTGACACTCCAGGGCAGGCTTGAGATGGTTGAGTTCGAGATCCTCAGGATGGTGAGAAAAGTGTGCAGCAAGCTTACTGCCCTGGACTTAAAGAAAGCAGACTTTGGCCTTTTCAGGAGTCTGCTTAGTAAGGTTCCATGGGATATAGCACTACAGGATGGGGAGGGGGGGGGGGGGGGGAAGACTGTTGGTTGATAATCAAGGATCACCTGCTACAAGCTCAGGAGTGTTTCATCCCAAGTAGAAGGAAGTGCAGCAGGAGGACTAGGAGATCCCCTTGGATGGATAAGGAGCTGCTGAGGAAAATTCAAAGGAAAAAATAAGCTTACAAAAAGGTGAAAGCAAGGACAGGCAGCCTGGGAAGAATACAGAGGTGTTGTCTGGGAAGCTAGGGACCAGGTTAGGAAAGCTAAGGTCCAGTTAGAATTAAACTTGGCTAGGGATGTTACAGAGAAGAGGAAGGGATTCTATAGATACACTGCAAATAAATTACAGACTAGGGACAACGTGGGCCCTCTCCGGAAGCTATCGTGAGAACTGGCTACCCTGGATCTAGAGAAAGCTAAAGTTCTTAATGACTTCTTTGCCTCAGTCACAGAATCACAGAATCCCAAGGGTTGGAAGGGATCTTGAAAGATCATCTAGTCCAACCGCCCTGCAAGAGCAGGGTAACCTACAGTACATCACACAGGAACTTGTCCAAGCAGGCCTTGAACATCTCCAACATAGGAGACTCCACAACCCCCCTGAGCAACCTGTTCCAGTGCTCTGTCACTCTTACAGTAAAGAAGTTCTTCCTGATGTTAACGTGGAACCTTCTATGCTCCAGTTTACACCCATTGCCCCTTGTTCTACCACTGGATATCACTGCAAAGGCTCTGACCACACCACCCAAGACTTGGAAAGCAGATGCAGGGACTGTGAGAAAGAAGACCCTAAGCCCACTGTAAGAGAGGATCTGGTTCGAGACCATCTTAAGAACCTGAAGGTGCACGGGTCAATGTGACCTGATGAAATCCATCCACGGGTCCTGAAGGAGCTGGCAAATTAAGTTGTGAAGCCACTGTCTATCATATGTGAAAAATTGTAGCAGTCAGCTGAAGTTCCCGACAACTGGAAAAAGGGAAATATAACCCCCATTTTCAAGAAGGGGAAAATGGATTACCAAGGGAATTACATACAAGTCTGTCTCACCTCCGTGCCTCGCAAAATCTGGGAGCAGATTCTCCTGAAAAGCATGCTAAGGCACATGAAAAAAATCAAGGTGCTTGGTGACAGCCAGCATGGCTTCACTTAAGGGGAAATCCTGCCTGACTAATTAGGTTGCCTTCTATGATGGGGCTATGGAACTGATGGACAGGGGTAGAGCAGCTGACATCATCTACCTGGACTTGTGCAAAGCGTTTGACACTGTCCCACACGACATCCTTGTCTCTAAATTGGAGAGACATCAATTTGATGAATGGACCACTCGGTGGATAAAGAACTGGCTGAATGGCTGCATGCAAAGAGTTGTGGTCAATGGCTCAATGTCCAGCTGGTGACCAGTAACGAGTGGTGTCCCTCAGGGATCAGTTTTGGGACCGGTCTTGTTTAACATCTTTGTCGCTGACATGGACAGTGGGATTGAGTGCACCCTCAGCAATTTGCTGATGACACCAAGCTGTGTGGTTCCGTTGATACGCTGGAAGGAAGGAATGCCAACCACAGGGACTTTGAAAGACTTGTGAGGTGAGCAGATGCCAATCTCATGAAGTTTGACCATAACAAGTGCAAGGTCCTACACCTGGGTTGGAGCAATCCCAGCCATAGCTGCAGGTTGGGCAGAGAAGAGATTCAGAGAAGCCCTGCGGACAAAGACTTGGCACTCCTGGTCGATGAGAAAATAAACATGAGCCAGCAGTGTGCGCTTGCAGCCCAGAAAATCAACTGTATCCTGAGCTGCATCAAAAGGAGTATGACCAGCAGGTCAAAAGAGGTGATCCTGCCCCTCTACTCTGCTCTTGTGAGACCTCACTTGGAGTATTGTGGGCAGTTCTGGTTTCCTCAACATAAATAGGACATGGAACTGTTGGAACAAGTCCAGAGGAGGCCATGAGGATGATGAGGGGACTGGAGCACCTCCCGTATGAAGACAGGCTGAGAAAGTTGGGGCTGTTCAGGCTAGAGAGGAGAAGGCTGCGTGGAGACCTCCTAGCAGCCTTCCAGTATCTGAAGGGGGCCTATAGGGATGCTGGAGAGGGACTATTCATTAGGGACTGTAGTGACAGGAGAAGGGGTAATGAGTTCAAACTTAAACAGGGGATGTTTAGACTAAATATAAGGAAGAAGTTCTTTCCTGTTAGGGTAGTGAGGCATTGGAATGGGTTACCCTGGGAAGTTGTGAATGCTCCCTCCCTGATGGTGTTCAAGACCAGTTTGGACAGAGCCTTGTGTGACATGGTTTAGTGTGAAGTGTCCCTGCCTATGGCAGGGGGTTTGGAACTAGATGATGTCAAGGTCCTTTGCAACCCTAATTATTCTATGATTCTATGATTCTATGCCTATAGATAATAGATTACTTGGAACATAAAGCCTTTTGGAGAAACTAAAAGGTAAATTGTGCCATCGCTACTCCTGAACTGATTTCTTGGATGCTCTAGTGTGCTTCAGTCTGAATGTAGTTTCTGAGGAGCTAGCTAACCTTGCATAGATGTCGACTCCATTCTTGCATTACCTCATCACTGAACCCAGGGTCGTCACTGAAAATCAGGACTAGCTGGTATCTGCTTTTTTTAGCCCACAGTTCTGAAAGACTACACTGCCTGCTTCTTTTAAATGCAAATGTTTCCTCTCTGTGACTCACATCTCCTACTGCAGGTTTTGTGCTTCCCTTTCATTTGTTTTAAATGGTTTTTCTTAGAAGTATTGTAGAGGGAAAATATTACTCCCATCTGGAATCATGCTAGGTAATCTCTGTACCTGTGCCTTTTGGTGTCCAGTGTGTGTGTCTTCAGAACAAATTCAGAATAGTTTTCAGGACAATAGAAAAAAATAGAACAAACAAATTTCAGAACATCAATTTCATTTTATGAGAAATTTCTGGGAGTACTCATCTGTTAGGCACAGACCCTCTCAGGACCAGCCTGAAGCTCCCCTTCTCAATGAATTATGTCTTGGGGTTAACTGATGTTTTTCTGAACAAAATATCTCACGTACAAAGTATCTTTTGACTATATTGTATTCTCCTGTTTCACAACAGCTGATAATCAGTGAAATCTATATGGATTATGAATTTTATCAGTTCCAGGAGAACACGGGTAGCTCTGCTGTGATAAATGCATCTGAACTGCAGAACTGTCTTTCAGGCTGAACCTATACTTGTAAATAAAGCAGGACCAAGGTTTGTTCTGTGGTCCTGGGGCCACATGGTGTGATATTGACCTTCCTAACTACTTGGAACTTGGTCAAGGGTCTTTATTAGGCTATTTGGTATTAATAGTCATATAATAGGGTCATAGAATCATGGAGTAATTAGGGTTGGAAAGAATCTTAAATATCATCCAGTTCCAACCCCCCTGCCATGGATAGAGACAACTTCCACTAAACAACATTTCTCAAAGCCTTATCCAACCTGACCTAGAGCACTGCCATTTACGAGGTATCAACAGCTTCTCTGAGCAATCTGTTCAGTCTCTCACCACCCTTACAATAGACTTTTTCCCTAATATCTAACCTAAATTTGCCATCTTTCAGTTAAAAGCCATTCCGACTTGTCCTAGCCCTACATGCCCTTTTAAAAAGTCCATCTCCAGATTTCTTGTAGATCACCTTTAAGTACTGGAATAATTATATATACAAGCATATGTTCACACACACATATATATTGTCAGGTAGTTAAATTCCCTAGTGTATTTTGAGCAGCCTGTGGTATATGCTATTCCTGTGGTCAGGTGTTGCTTTGGTGAAAAACCATGCCAGGGAACATGATGGCAATGGAGTGGGACAGGCATACAGCAAAGCTGTGACTTAGTTTGTTTGGCTTTCTAAGTACAGTAGGCACAGACTGCTCTGTCAGAAGCTATTGCAGCCAGAGTTTGTGGCATTAGGATTTTGGTGTTCCCTTCCATGAAGCAGTTTGCGTCCCATCTTTCAGGGCTACAGCTTTGAAAAGAGCTGGGACAGTCTGGCTCCAAATTGGGCTTGTCAGGCAAAGGGTCCTGGGCACTTAGAGGTAAACAGTTGGCTGCTTGCTCTAAAGGTGACTAGTCGAAATGTTTGCCTGAGAGGCAGGAACTCGGGGCTCTCTGTCTGCACCAAGTCCTGTCCAGGACTGTCAGCAGCTCATTCATCTTAAAGTATATTAAATTAAACATTTCAGGCTCTCTGAATCAGCATTTTCAGCCTTAATTGTATTTCGTTTAATTAAATCTTGTTAAATAAATCTTTTCTGCAATATATTATCAGTTGGGGCATGTTTTAGGTATTCCTAGCTGCCACTACAGTACTGGAGAGAAACGCAGTAGGGGTTTTTGTTTGGATATGGGGTTGTTTGGGTTGGGTTGTTTTGTTTTCTTTTTGCTTGTTTGGGGTTTTTTGTAGGTTTTGTTTGTTTGTTTCAGGATGGTTTGGGGTTTTTTTTGTGTGTATGTGTTTTGTTCTCATTGAGCTTCTGTTTTACACATTTCCATGTCATCCAGAGTTTGGACAAGTGTAGCACAGGACTGTCAGTAGCCCCTTTTTCAGACCTGTCAATGTGTAATTTTACTCTTACAAGTAGTCTGGTTGAAATTAATTTATTCACTGGGACCATGCATGTATATGACTGTAGGATAATGACTATTAAAGAGCTTTTTGCTTAACTTCCTTTTTGGAAGGTGGCAGAGCATTTTCTCTCTCACACACAATTCTGGACAATTTGGAGGGCTTTTTTTTTTTTTTTTTTAATGTTCCCAGAACATTTTAAGACCTTTAGATAAAAGCCAGTAGAGACAGTCAAAGCATCCATGCTCACCACCTCCAAAGCAGCCTTATGCGACAGTCTTCCTTGGCTTGCTAATGGCTGGCAGGGAGCCAGTAGCTGTGTAATGAGCTGTATGAAGGGCAGGTAGCCCCTGGAATTACAGAAGAGAATTGTGACAGAATAAAGGGAAAGATGAAATTCTTGTGACCTCTGTCCATGAAGAAAAAGACTGCTGCACTTGCTTATTGTAGTCTGGGCTGAATAGATTGGATCTTGACCTTAATCTTAGTTTTCTTTAGTTGTAAAAAATATATTTTGGCTATGTTTAAATAAAAGAACAATGATATTTCCAGGCATTTAATAAATGGGAACATTCTTCATGAGAAGAAAAAATATTGTATGAGGGTTGTCTCTGTAGTAACCCCTTTGTTGTTTGAAGTCACAATTATTCTCTTTCAAAATGATGTAAAACTTTTATATTCAGAGTTTCAACATAGCAAAATGACTGATAAAGTAGATAATACTAAGTACAGCTGCACTGTGGGACAAATATACAGTGCAGGAAGGATCAAAAATAAATGGTATAAGGAGGTCTGCAGGTATCCTATAAAAAATGTTTGTAAATCCTCCTCCTCTTTTTTCCTTTTCTTGAACAGATTTTTTGCATAGCAGTAATCACCCATGATAACAGGTGATCTTCTAATACTATTTACTGGGAGGGGAAAAATATTTAAAAAAAAAGACTTTATATGGCTTTAATGATGGAAGTCAGTGTGTTCCTGGTGGACATGGTGCTGAATCAGTTTGCATCAGCTGACATCTAAAATGGAGAACAAAAACATAAACCCTATGTCCTGGTTTGAGCAGTAGCAGTCATTTTTTCTCCTTCTTGGTAGCTGGTGCAGTGCTGTGTTTTGACTTTCAGGCTGAGAACAGTTGCTGATAGCAAATATGTTTTGAGTTACTGCTCAAATGTTTGGTTTGTCCAAGGCCTTTTTCTGAGCTCTCATGCTCTGCCAGGGAGGAGGGGAGGCCGGGAGGAAGGAGAGACAGGACACCTGACCCAGGCTAGCCAATGAGGTATTCCATACCATAGCACGTCATACCCAGGAGGTAACCGGGAGAGACCCGGAAGGGCTGGAGCGCTGGGGGGATGGAGGAGGTATCGGTCGGTGCTCGGTTGGGTAGGGTGGGGTGAGTTATGGGTCGATGGCTGGTGAGGTGTTGTATTCTCTTCACTTGTTATTCGCTTTATCATTATTATTTGTAGTAGTAGTAGCAGTAGTGATTTGTGTTATGCCTTAGTTATTAAACCGTGCTCATCTCAACCCGTGGGGGCTACATTCTTTGGATTCTCCTTCCTAACTCTCCGAGAGTTGGGGGAGCAAGGGGGGGGGGGAGTGAGTGACAAACTGTACGGACTTGGTTTAAACCACGACTTGAAAGAGGCATTTATTGTTTTCCTAGGATGAGTTTTGATGGATGTTCCAGACCAAGATCTGTTCAAACACAATTGCAACTGGAAAGCAAATTTCTTTAATGAAGTGGCAGTATATCAACTAAGAAAGATGATTAGAAACATTTGCTAGAATTTAATCACTTTGTGGTACTAGCTGTTGTATCTGCTATATAGGTCTATTTTTACCCCATGTACCATAAATTTCTTAATCATGGTTCCTACTGTGATTCAGCCCATTTTTTCTGCCAGACAAAATCTTGACTGCTGAGGTAGATCTTTTGCTTAAGTGTGGTAGTAGTGACAGGGCACACTGGGTCTGCAACTATTTCACTGAAAAAATATTGCAAGGAGAGAGAAAAATCAAATATGAAGAAAGTGGAAGAATGCATGCTGCCAAATGTTTCAACATGGAACTTTTGATCTTAGAGAGATGACGTAACAGTGGTCATTATTATCACTAATTGTTGAGCTTTTAGCCTATCTTTTGTCTTACCTTCTGTTTTCAGGCCTTCCTGAGTATTTACTTTTCTTAGAGATGAGTTTTAAATGTTTAAATGCTTAAAACAGTGAGGAGAACAGAGGCATACAATGGGTAAGGTCAGAATTTTTGCAGCTGATAAGTATACAAGGGGAAAAAAAACTTTAAACACTAGTTAGCTATTGTGTAGAGTTCTAAAATAGCAAATAAGTAGTTAGGCTAAATTCTATTTTCTACTTCAATGCAATGTCATGTCATGGAGAATATCTGGGTTCTGATTTTCTCCCTCTTGTCCCTACCTTAATTTCAATAATAGATGACTAAGCACCCAATTTTGACTCAGCTGTAACATGAAGGATCAAATTTTGATAGTTCATAGTTGATCACTTAATATGTAGTATAAATAATAAATGGTGCGTTATTCTTTAAATTGTACCCTTATTCAAACTTTGTTGTAACACTCCATAACAGCTCCCAGCAGTGAGACATGTACCTCCAGTAACGAGTGGTGTCCCTCAGGGATTGGTGTAGGGACCAATATTGTTCAAAATCTTTGTCGCTGACATGGACAGTGGGATTGAGTGCATCCTCAGCAAGTTTGCCAATGACACCAAGCTGTGTGGTTCAGTTGATACGCTGGACGGAAGGAATGCCATCCAGAGGGACCTTGACACGCTTGTGAGGTGGGCTGATGCCGACCTCATGAAGTTTAACAATGACAAATGCAAGGTCCTGCACCTCGGTTGGAGAAATCCCAGGCACAGCTACAGGTTAGGCAAAGATGAAATTCAGAGCAGCTCTGCGGAGAAGGACTTGGGGGTGTTAGTCAATGAGAAAATAAACATGAGCTGGCTTCAGTGTGCACTTGCAGCCCAGAAAACCAACCGTATCCTGGGCTGCATCAATAGGAGTGTGACCAGCAGGTCAAAAGAGGTGATCCTGCCCCTCTACTCTGCTCTTGTGAGACCTCACTTGGAGTATTGTGGGCAGTTCTGGTCTCCTCAACATAAAAAGGACATGGAACTGTTGGACCAAGTCCAGAGGAGTGCCACGAGGATGATTAGGGCACTGGAGCACCTCCCGTATGAAGACAGGCTGAGAAAGTTGGGGCTGTTGAGCCTAGAGAAGAGAAGGCTGCGTGGAGACCTCATAGCAGCCTTCCAGTATCTGAAGGGGGCCTATAAGGATGCTGGAGAGGGACTATTTATTAGGGACTGTAGTGACAGGAGAAGGGGTAATGAGTTCAAACTTAAACAGGGGATGTTTAGACTAAATATAAGGAAGAAGTTCTTTCCTGTTAGGGTAGTGGGGCATTGGAATGGGTTGCCCTGGGAAGTTGTGAATGCTCCCTCCCTGATGGTGTTCAAGACCAGTTTGGACAGAGCCTTGTGTGACATGGTTTAGTGTGAGGTGTCCCTGCCTATGGCAGGGGGTTTCGAACTAGATGATCTTAAAGTCCTTTCCAACCCTAACTATTCTATGATTCTATTTAAAGATTTACTTCAGCCCCATCAAACGTGTCTCCTGCAGTACTGTGTCGAATCACTGCATCCTTACTCACAGAATGTTACACTGTACACTTGGAGATGACATTTAAGTCTTATTTCACAAATTAGCTAATGTGTTTGTTTGTCAAGTTCTTAATTAGGTGATGGAATCTCAGCTTCCCATCAGATCTACATTACTTCAAAATGAATTGTGTGGAAAACATGGTGCGCTTAATTTAAAGTTTTTGTCTGGGATGCAAGACTAGTTCCATACAATACTATGGGGATTGTGATATCTCACAATAACGACTTTTTCCTCAGATTTAGAAATTTACTTTCTAGATTCAGTTTCCATCTGAAGTTTTTTTCAAAACTATCCATTTATTTTTTTTCCTGCTGCCTGAAGCACTCTTCCTGAACACAAGAAATCCTCTAAATTCTCTAAGTATTATGAAGCTGGACATTTATTTCATAGACTTCTTAAAAGAAGTATTGTTTGTATTGCTTGATTGCGGTCTCAGACCTTACCTGCTAGATCAGCCCCAGCAGAAGCCATGGGGGTAAAACAGAAAAAAGGGATGGAAATATACCTGGATTACTCATATATTTTAGTTTGGTCTAATCAAACAAGGTAGCTTAAGACAGAATATGTATCTCCCATGTTTCATGTGAATAGTCCAAATGCTAACTACGTAAATCTTCAGTCCATCATTAAAATCTGATTTACTCTGTATGAAGTGTAATAGGAAAAGAGTATTGTGAATGGCTGTAGCCCCTCTGCTGCCAAAATGAATCGGCACACTTATATAGATGGAATAGACTCCAGCTCTTGTACTGCATACGTTGGTATTATATGTTAAGTATTTCTTGATATCAGCTTTGGAACCTAGGAAAATTGACTTCCAGCTGTGGACTGTACTACAAGATCCGCTCTCTTTTAGGATCAATTAATATTTCAATAATCAGTGCTTTAACTAGTCAATGCCTTAAAATAATAGGACATCCTCTGTCTAAGGGAATACAACAGGAGTTTTGGACTACATTTTCTCTGCAAATTAGTCTTTTCCCTGTTGACTTAGGCATGGCATGTCCTGTGATTGAAGAAAAGGTAAGAGTTGAATCCAGTTTTCTACTACTTTGACAAATGTTTTCAGCAAGCCTTTTGTTTCTTTTTTTTTTTTTTTTTTTGTTCTGTGTTGAACAGAAGCTTTCACTGGAATTCAGAGGACAAAAGGAAGAAGTATTTCATTCACTCAAGAACTTCTGTGATATTCCTGTATGAATTCATTCCCCCTACTACCCACCTCCATTCCAACATTCATTTCCAAGAGTGCCCTATGTGCCTGTCTCTGGGTTATACAGGGGTGATGGATTCTTCTTTCCTTGCAGCTGGAGCTGAGTGATTTCATACAAAAGAGATTCTTTGAATTACACTGAGGAAGAGCAGCCATCTGTGCTCAGATGAAAAGAGGCAGTTTTTTACTATAGGAGGAAATTTTGTACTGTGTTTTACACGTTCACACAAGCATTTGGCTTTAACCTGAGCAAGCACTGTAAGTGCAGGCAACACATAAAAATCCCATCTACTATAATTTATCCAATCAGGAAATTAAATTTTGATGGTGGGCACTTTACTCTTTTTATCCACCTTGGGAGAGAATTTGGGTACTTAATCTGATTTTGTAAATCACATTTTGAAGTTGTGTCTGTGTACCACTGCAGACAGAGCCCTTCATAGGTTATTTTGAAATCCATGGAGATGATGGACTAGCTGCAGTGTCTCACTTTAGTGTCTTAATTATGGTTTATGAAGGTCTGAGACCCAAATATTTTGATATCTAAGTAACATCCTGTTAGTGACTGTCAGCTATCCTGAACCCTCTGAAAGCCAAACAGATAATGAAGGTGAGAAATCACTGTGGGCTCGAGAGAAGTATTCTTGGGTCCAGTGCCAAAAAAGCCTTTCTGTTTGTAGTGCATCTGCATCTTAACTAATGGATCTGCATGGAACTGTGCCATATGAGCTCTCTTAGTGACTGGCGTCAGCTCTTCATCCATGCATTTTGCTGATGTCGTGGTTTAAACCAAGTCCCCCAACTCCCGGAGAGTTAGGAAGGAAAATCCAAAGAATGTAACCACCACGGATTGAGATAAGAACAGTTTAATAGCTAAGGCATAACACAAAATCACTACTGCCATTACCACTACAAATAATAATGATACAGCCAATAACAAGCGAAAAGAATACAACACCCCACCAGCCACCGACCCATAACTCACTCCACCCTGCCCAGCCGAGCACCGCGTGCTCCCTCCTCCATTTTCCTCCAGAGCTCCACCCCTCCAGCTCTCTCTCCCCCAGTTGCATCCTGGGCATCACGTGCTATGGTATGGAATACCTCATTGGCTAGCCTGGGTCAGGTGTCCTGTCTCTCCTTCCTCCCGGCCTCCCCTCCTCCACCTGGCTGGAGCACATGCTCAGAAAAGGTCCCGAACAAAAACACCCCCAAAACATGCCCGCCACCAAGCAACCGCTCCCAGCCCAGAAGTCAAAACACAGCACCGCACCAGCCACAAGAAGGAGAAAAATGACTGCCACGACTGAACCCATGACAGCTGAGCACAACTGAACATTTTAGGTGCACTTGTAGAGTGTTGCTGCTGTTCTGATCATTGAACAATTTGTTTGAAACTAGTCATGACCATTCATTGTAAGCTCAGCCACAGAATGTCAAGCAAGGTTCCCAAACATCTGGTGTATATAAATTTTCTGTTTACATACATAACCATTGCCTCTTATATTTTTTTTAATTAACTAAAACTTTTAAAAACCCAAAATCCCTTTCTGAGGACAACAGATGTTTTATTCCAGTGAATTTGTGCTATATATTAACATGTTTAATAGCATACTGTTCACAACAGTTGCCTCCTAGGAGTGGAAACCCAGCAGTTCCAAAGTATACAACACTTCCCTTTAACTGCATAAAACCTGCCTTCCAGAAGCTTGGGTTCTGGAATTTGCTGCATTCTTTTTGGCCAAGTGTCTTCTTACTGGAACCATCAAGACTGGAAGCATAACTAGTTTTCCTCATTGGGATGGCAGCCTAATTAGGTATACATTAAAATTCATGTGCTCAAAATGGTTGCAAAGATCATGCAGACTTTGATATCTGGAGGAAAGAGCTGACAGTCCTGGAAACTTGGTTTTAGCTTGTTTTATATGAATTCTGTGAATTCCCAGTTAGCTTCCTTAGAATTCTTTTCGTCTAAGTATTCATATGTCTACCTTTAGAAAGGAACTGAAGCATTTCAAGATCTGAGGGAATCATAGTGGAAAAAAAAGCTACTGTTATATTTGTCCAGATGAAAATAATAAAATAAATGCTTTCGATTAACAATTTCATTAACAAAACTTGGTTAGCTAATGTTCTACTGAAAACTCAGAGTACTTCAGTTATATAATTGATTATAGTGGCAATTAGTTTATTGCCAGATAATGCATGTTCAACTCTTAACTTGTTTTCTATTCATGCTTATATTTCAAATAAGAAGCTCAATATTTATAAATACAAGCTGTCTCTGTTAGAGAAATATCGATAAACAATTTTCAAGTTATCCCTTTGTTCTTTCTGTCACTTAATCATACTCAAAAAGAGAAATATTTTTATATACAAGCTGTCTCTGTCAGAGAAATTACTTTCATCTGATACTCTCACTGTTGCATTCATCAGGGATTCAGAGAAGTAGAGAATGCTCAGAAGAGGCTTAAATAATAAAGATCTGTGTCTTGCAGCAATAAGGCATATTTTTTCTACCCCAAGCCTCCACTCTGAGAGTTTATGTGATCAGGTCATTCCTTCTGAATTCCTTGTTTTACATTTCCAAAGTGGAGATCTGAACCTCTTATGCCACATTAACACCTGAAGTCTTTGTTTAGTGGATAAAACCATTTTCTGTCTTTAAGCCATTTATTATTCTTGGAGACAGATTCCAGAAAAGAAGGTTAGGGCACAGTGCTACACCTTGCTTTGCTCCTAGTGCCTGCAACTCTTTTAATTTATCCAATATACAGGTCAGATGGATTAGTACTGATCCACTCATGATCCGGAGTTGGGGGCATATTCCAGCCTCAGAGGGCCTTCTAATGAGATCTTGTCCTTCCTTCCTCTTTGTGTATCTCCTATTACTGGCTTACACTCTAACTGAATAAAAGCTTCCTTATGATTATCTGTTTCTTTTTAATAATGAAAATTAAGAGTAATCATGAAGCATGACACATTACATTTTCTAATACCATTAGTAGTGTAATTCTGACTGGTATTTCTCTGCAGCACAAAATTTGATACATAAATGAAACAGACTAAAAAGATTCTTGAAGGCAATTTCTATTATTACATAGTGTACCTACTCTGAGCCTTGTGTGTGTAGTTCATATCAAATTTAATTTCCAGTAGTTGTGTAAGGGAAAAAAAAGAAGAAAAGTAAATCCAGTTTCCACTAATTAAAATAATTAAATAATTAAATAGTCAGGTGTATTTGTTTCTTGATGTTACCTGTGCTGTTACCATACAGCAATGCAAAATAAAAATACCACTACAATTTAGTTTTCTTAAAAGTCATTGAGGAAGTCAGAATCACAGTGTAAAACTTTTGGCAAGGTTAACAATCACAAAATTATGAGATGGCTGAGGCTGGAGGGGACAACTCCAGGTCACCTGGCCCAACTTCCCTGCTCAAACAGGGGGACCTAGAGCCAGTTGTCCAGGGCCATGTCCAGATGGATTTTAAATATCTTGCTAGATGCATGGAGCCAGCTCTCAGAAGAAAGATATTTGAGAATACATTGAAATAAATGTGTGGTTAAGGATGATTCTCAGAATTGTTCTCAAGGAACATTAACAATCTGTGTCTGCAGATTAAAGGTTGCCTTTTAGCAAAATGCCTTCCACTGACGAGGTAACACAGAAAACATTTTGCCTAGGTATCCATGATTTTGAAAGCTGCCTTTTTTTGTATACCACAGTCATTTTTGCACTCATTCTAACCACATGCAGAGCTGAATGAAAAACCAAGATTGCATTAGTATCAAGAAAGTCTCAGACATAGAATCTATAAAGATAAACCACACCAAGAAGCAGAGTATTTTAGCTTAGATTTGATGTGCATTAACATGGTCACATAGCACTTGAATTAAGGCTGGCATGCATCCTATCAGATGCTCAGTCACATTTTGTCTGTATTAGGTGTTCAGATTTCAAGATTTTGAGAATTCTGAATTAGGCACAAATATGCCTCTCGATGAACAGGGAAAGGTAACACAATATTAGTTATGAAGGCTGCTGTCAAGCATTGCATTGTCTATTTCACTGAGTTATCTAGAAAGGACTTATTATTAGATGACAGACAATGGTTTGCATTTAGTTTCTTAAGAGATTAAGAAAGTCTTAAAGCAATACTTATTTCTAGAGCAGAGTGCTTGATCAAGTAATAGTAATGTTCATCACTGTGAAACAGAATTTTATTTATTGATTAAATGACAGTGAGAATATTTTTGCAGTAAAGCAACAAAGAGAGAAAAAAAAAGAAGAGTGAAAATGATTGTGCTGTTGTAGAATCACAGAATACTATGCTGCCCTTTTTTTTCCTCTGTACTTCATCTGTAGTTCTCTGTTTTATGCATAATCAAAGTATGGAGACACTCCTGTGAAACTAGTTCACACCTGTGGCCAGACAAAGCTTGTGAGGACTGCAAAACCCAGAGCTTCAGACAAACTTATGTGATCTGAACAACATTTACCACCTACCTCTTGACATGTCTGTAGCTTTCCTCCATTTTCAATTGCATTATTCAAAATATGTCTTTATAATTATTATTATTTGAAGTAAAATCTATTAAGCAATATTTGTAATAGTGTTAGAGTGGCGCTGTGTGTGAAACAAAGACTTAGAGTGCATTTAAGTCAATGAATGTCTTCACTTTCAGTAGGCACGGAATCAAGCCTTGAAAGATATGTGTTCTATATTCCACTGCTGTTTCTGGAAGTAAATTATTATTGATTAAGGTGACCCTATTGATTAAGCATCCATGGGGCTTAACAATAACTTTCTAGTTTTACTTGACTAATAGCAGCTAGAGATTCTCTAAGACAATATATTTGCATGTCTTTGGAGGGTTAATTTACATGTAAGGACTGTAGCTTGATAGAAAGCATCGTTACTAGGTGTGAACTTTGTACATGACTTAGACAAGGTAGCAATTTTATTGCCCTAGACCTTGGAAAATTTTGGTGTTTGTTCAGATTAAAGCAAACTAGAAGAGGTGGATGTTAAACTAAAGGACTTGAGGGCAGGGTCCAAAGTGACAACAGTCATGCCATTGCAGCCAACAGGACAATAAGCCAGGCCAACCACAGCTCAAAAACAAATGTTCATTAATTGCCTCCTAAGATAAGAACCAGACCAGCCACCTCAACTGTATGTATACCAATGCATGCAGGCTGGGGAACAAACAGAAGGACAACACAAATGACTAGAGGATCACAGTGTATGGCTATAGGGTGTTTCATAACAACAAGCAGTGAAGAAGGGGTGGACAAGTCACACTCTATGTTAAAGAGAATCTTGAATGCATAGAATACAACTACAGTGATTATAGGAGCCCTGTCAAAAACCTCTGGGTGAAGATTAGAGGAGATTTAACAGTAAGCATCTGCTCTGACATTTAAACCAAGACACTAAGGCAAATGAAACCATATCTGAGTCACTTAAGCAAAGCTTTTGGTTGACAGAACCTGGTTCTTATGGGTAACTTCAACTACACAAATATTTGTTGACAGAACAATACAGCAGGTGGCTTGTCATCCATCAAGTTCCTGGAATGCATAGGGAGCTGCTTCCTTATACAAATGTTAGAAGCACTGACCAAGACTGAGGCACTGCTGGACTTGCTATTCACAGACCAAGAAAACCTGTTTCGTAATATCTCAGTGATAGCCTTGGATACAGTTATCACAATATTTTGAAGTCTGGGATCCTGCTGAAGGTTGGTTCTCTGGCAAAGGGTTTAGATTTTAGAAGAGCAAACTTTAGCTCCTTTAGCTGTGAGGGATTCTGTAGGAAACTTACATTCAGGATAAAGGAGCTAGTGGATGCTGGGGGTTTTTCAAAAACACTCCACTGGAAGCACTAAACAGTTCATCCCCTTTGAAGGTAAGGGAAATAGGCAGAGCAAGAGACTCCCTTGGCTTAACTGCAAGCTTCTGAATCTGCTCAAAACAAAAAGAAAAGCATATCAGATTTGGAAAACCAGACAAATACCCACTGAGAGCTACAAGGGTATTGCCTGTTCATGCAGACACAGTTAGAAAAAGCTCAGCTCAAATTGAAATTGGCCAGAGATACTGAAAACCACAAAATAGGGTTCTTCAGGTATATAAACAACAAGAAGAAGCAGAAGTCATTATCCCGCTCTACTGAGTGCTTGTCAGACCACACAAGGAATACTGTGTTCAGTTTTGCCCCTGCTACACAAAAAAGATGTTCACAGGCTGGAGAGGGTCTAGGAAGGGCCACAAAGATGGTCAAGGGATTGTGAAGTCTGCCAGATGAGGAGAGGCTGAAAGAACGTATTGTTCTGACTCGAGAAAAGAAGACTTAGAGAACACCTTACATTCCAGTATTTGAAGGGTATCTCTGAAGAATGTGGAGACTTCCTTTTTACAAGGAGTCACATATAAAGACAAGGAGCAGTAGGTACAAATTATTCCCAAAAGACTTTGGACACAAGAGGAAATTTTTATCAATGAGAACAATCAGCCATTGGAATTATCTCTCCAGGGAAGTGTTGGACTTCTCAGTGTTGGGCATTTTTGAGATGCACAGGATTCTGGTCCTTATCTAGATTGTGGGTTTGCAAAGAAAGGTTGGACCAGATGATCCTTGAGGTCCCTTTCCAGTGTGGTATTCTATGATTCTATGACATTGCCTAACAAAACCCAGTGTTTGAATTACATTTTTATGAACAGGTATGATGCTGAACTACATTTTGTTTGCTGTTGTGCGTAGTGTAATGGCTAGCTTAGCATGGTGCACTTGCTTTTCACAAGTTTTGGTAATACTTAAACCATCATTACCCAAGAACAGAAGAGAAGCAGTGCTGAAATGGAATCGAATGGAATCAAATATCCTTCTCATCTGGTCTTAGCCTCAAATGCAGGTGCCTAACAAAGACTATAATCATAAGGAAAACATTAAGAATATCTCCTTTGAGTAAGTCCCCTGTCAGCCTTCAAACATCTGTGGCTAAATAACCTCCTGCACTTCCCTTCCACTTGTCAGGTACCTCATAGGTTTTGAGAGAGAGATTATGCATCATATCATCTGGTTCATCCATTTTGCCATCAGATCTCTAAGGCCTTGGATGAAAATTACCTTTTCCTGTCCTCTCATTACTGTCTATTTTGTCTGTAACTTCTCCTAGGGGAGATTCAAGTTGAAGCAAAATTCTTCTGAAAGCCTTTTCTGATTAAAAAGAAGTGGGGAGTTCTGGTGGGAAAATTTTTGTATGTTCTTCCACTGTGAACACAGCCACAAAGTGTCTGTTCAGCTTTCTACTGTGCCTAATTTTTCCTCAAGGCTCCGCTTATACCCTGATAATCTGTGGGATTTGAAGTCTTTCAGACTTCTTGCTCCTGATGCATTTGATGAAAGATTTATTAATTTTTATGTATTTTGTAAGTTGTACCTCAAGCACTTCTTTCATCCAGCTTTATGGAGTTTTTTAACTTTCCAGATAGTACTTTTCTTCTGTTTTCTTCATTTGGACATGATCCCATTTCTTTGAAGACAGCTTTTTTTGATAAGTCACTTTGCCCCTGCCTTTTAACCATACTCGCTTCTTTTCTCTAGGGCTTTTATGACTAGTGCAGGTTTGTTCTGTGCTCCTAATATAGCTTTACTGAGAAGTTTCCATGATGCAAGGTTTTAAATCATCTAACTGCCCTTGTATGCTCTTTTTTTTATAACAACCTTTCAGATTCTTAGACACACATGACATTAACTTGTGGAGACATAGAAGTGAAGCTTTGTTTTTATTTAATGTGTTCATGTGTTTTAAGTGAGAATTTATTTTCTTTGACTTATCTCTTTTGCCTTAATCTTGTTAAGGGTCAATGCCACACTGCTTTTATTAAATTATACTGATGCAAAGGAAGGTGAATGCTCTCAGCTTCTGGGCCTTTCAGTAGTGCACAGCTTCTTCCTTAGGCAGCACATTTGGACCAGTAGTACAGTACGCTTATTAGTCAGCCATGACTGATGGTGTATCTGCAGCTGTTCTAGGTGTACAGAAGATGATGACATTTAGTGTCCCAGTGGTCTATCTGTTTAACTTTTAAAAACTAACATATGCTTTATAATGTTTTGCTTCAAAATCGGATTGTATGTGGGAGATGGTATTTTTAAAAAGGTTTAAAGACCTCCAGGGAAATATTAAGAAGGAATCCTATGTACTAAGAAGGTTTCCAAATGACATAAGTTTTGTTTCCAAAGCTCAGCTTTCACAGAGTAGCAGCAAAACTCATTAAATCTCTTATTTTCAGTTTTGTCCTTGGGTCAAATAGCTGTTTCCAAATCTTTATTTCTGAATCACCATGATGTGCTAAAATAGATTGCTTTGGGTTTTTTTTTTTTTCTCTCTTTCTCTAATAATAAAATTAACATTGTTTTGTGTGATAACAGCTGTTGAAGGAAGGGGAAATTTCTCCTTACATGCTAATACTCTAGGTCAATAAAATTATTTGGATTTTAGCACTCTAAAATAGTTTTGCATGCATATTTTACCCTGACTATCTTAGATTAAACAGGGAAGTTGTTGCCCTGTAATTATCTCTAATGACTATTTAAAAGAAATATGTTAACACCTCTTTTTTTTTGTTTTTACTCGGAACAGGAAATTTCTCGTCAGATCATCCCAGAAGTGCCAATACCCATAGGGACACATGAAGGAAGCAGCTCAAACTTTGTAAACAGGTAATATAAGTTGGGGGAAAAAAAAAAAAGAGAAGAAAACTGATGTCCCCCATCCCCAAATCCTTTTGACCTCTAATAGACTTTAAAAAAGTCTTCCATTACTGTATAAATAGTATGTTATTGAACAGTCCAGACTCTTGCTTTCAGTAAAATCTTCAGGAACGAATTGAAATATAAATAACTAGTGGGTGAAGTGGGTGCTTTATGCAACCTTTATTTTATCTTTATTTTTCATTCAGGATTCTTAACTCCACTAATTTTTATAGGGCCTGATTCACAGAAAATGATTATCCAATCAACATTAAAACACTGAAAAGCCCTGGAAATAAGGAAAAAGCATGGTCACTCTTCCAGGCTAACGTTAGGTGTCTACACGTATTGATACTTGACCCCACTCATTCTAGGAGGGGTTTTTTTTATAGTTATATCTATGTATAAAACAAACTAGATTTGATAAAACCATGAACTTTCCATTTAAGTTTTTGCTGTATGAAAAAGTAGCTGTTTACTAATCAGATGTTTTGGCTGTCAGTTTCTCCACAGGCTGTTTCTGTCCAGTGACACATCTTGAACTTTGGCTAGGTCACTACTTAAATTTTGTTAGTAGCAGTTAATGGAAGTTTGTCAGAAGTAATGAAACACTATTTTCTATCAGCAGATCTTGTAATTGACAACAGATGGCAGTTTTATTTATTTATAATTTATTTCATTTCCAAATGTTGAGAAGGAAAACAAGGATCTGGATACTACCTGAAGGTCATACTCTACACTCGGACCTAACAGCTTCACTGGAGCTCCTTGCCTGGCATGATGCAACAGGGTTCAGTTAATATGTTCTCAATATTTCAGTTATGTATAAGAAAATACATTAAAGCACATAAACACTTTGCCATACTTTTTCTACAAAAGAAATGCCATGTTCATTCTCAGAATTAGTCTCAATACTTACCTAAAATTTTAAACATGGTAGATTTTACTAGTTCTTCTGTTTGAGTTTGAGATATTTTTGTCAAATATATTTCTGCAGGTTCTTTTGAATAAAACTAGCTCTAATCCACTAAAGTTAATGTATTACTGTCTTGTAGTGGTAATTTTATAACATAAATTTATCGTTTCCTTAGAACTTTTTACTCCAAAACAGTAATAAAGTTTGCAATCAATAATATTAAATATTAACTACCAAATTAATGTAATAAATTCCAATAAATGGTCGTAGTCATATATTGAATAGTCCATATTCAGTATATGTCCAGAATATAACATATATTGAATATGGACATAAATATATATATAGTAGTCCAGAACCAAATGTTTAGGGTTTTATTAACAGAGAAGATCTAAATAAAAAACTCTCAAACCAACTGCTCTGTGTGTGTGTTTACTTATATTTATATATGTCCAAATGTCCAAATTTCTATGCAAACCTCTGATACTTTAGTTTTTCTGTCTTGTGAATATTTTGTATTCTCAGATAGAAAGCTTTCTAAAGAATTTCAATATATTGCAGATGAACAACTGCCAACTTTATTGCTTTGTTACTATTCAGGATCAAACAGAAGAAAACTGAGCCTAGGTAAATGTAAAACTCTTTTCTAGATAGTAATAATCGCGTGCAAAGTACTATACAGCTGCATGGAATGTACTTTACAACAATAAACTTGTTATTTTCAGAAGTGCTGACTGAAAAAAATGGATTCAGAACTTGCCATAACAGTCAGAATAACTTGCACACATTGAATAATTGTATTCTTTTTATGAAAAGATTAAAATTTAAGGTAGAACTGTTAACATCTGCAGCATTTTAGACAAATTACTTTTAACATTATGAGGATTCCTGCAACTTCAGCATCAGGTCCTTACTCAGAGTTCACATCACTTACCTCTTGTCTCTCAGAGCCAAAGGTGTTCTTTTTTCCCACCCTTACCCTTCTAGAAAAATGTTTTACTCTGGTTGATATGACCATAACTCATACAATAATTTTAACATAATGAAAATTGCAACATTTTAAAACAAATGAAATAATGAGCACTGAAACTAAGCACTTTGCTTGGGTCATTTAATCTTTTTTCTTTGGTTCTTTCCTACAAAAACTTTTAAAGTTCCCCTCTGCTTTATGATTCATAAAAAATACTGATGTTTACTTATTTATGATAAAATGTATAGTTTGTTTAACTGACTAAATATCCTGATGCAGAAGAATTTGCATACAGTATAAGAAAAAGTTTTAGAAGAAAAATATGAAAAGCATCGTTACACATTACTCTGCATTGTCCTAAAAATCTATTAGAATTTTAGGCATTGAATCAAATAAACTATTCCCACAATCACAAGCTTCATTTCAGTATTCTGTATAAACTCAAAGGGCCATTTGTCTTTTTAAAAGATGAGGTTGTCTTGCAATAGATTTATATGTACATTGTGAATTACTGATGTATCAGTCAACATAACTAGATTATTCTATTTTTCTCAAAAGGATTTTCTCACTTTAATAGAGATTTACAGGTAAATGAAATAGCCTTCCATCGATAGGTTTCCAGATGTCTTTTTGGTTATATGGGTACTTTAGGTTATGGCCAAAGTGTAGCATTAACTGTTCACTGGAATCTACATTAAAAAAAATAAAAATAAAAATTTGCTGAAATGCATGCATAGGTGATCAAGTGTTCCTTTCCATATTCCCACTTATGGAAATTCATGGAAGTACTGTTACAAAAAATGCTTTGCTACTGACTTCTGCTGGGAATGTTTCCTTTTGTACAGGTCCCCCCAACAGCAAAGTTTGTGTGAAAGAAGTGATATGGGAAAAGATTCATAGTAATATTCCCTGTAGATCTCAGACAGGCTTTTATTGTGGCTCCTAGGGATGCATGGATACTAAAGTGTAGGCAGATAGGGCCTGGCAGCTGGAAGATATTGTGCTGTACGGAAAGATAAGATCCCCTCTCCATGTAGAAAATTGCGTTCAGGTGATGAGACGGAAATGACATTGTAGACCTAGGTTATACAACACCGTGTTCTCTCTCAATAAACACCTGTCGTGGTTTAAATCAAGTCCCCCTACTCCCGGAGAGTTAGGAAGAAGAATCCAAAGAATGTAGCCCCCACAGATTGAGATAAAAACGGTTTAAACTAAATCTGCACAGTTCCCCCTTTGTTTCCCTTCCCCCCCCTCACCTTCCCACTCCCGGAGGGATGGGAAGGAGAGCCGGAGGGATACAACTCCCACGGATCGAGGTAAAATCAGTCCAGCAATCAAGGTATAACAGAAATAACTACCGGTACCAATAACAAATCAATGTTAGAGGAGACAAACAGGCAGAGAGAATACGATACCACCCGCCGCCACGAGCCCAGCCCCGGAAGCCCCAGAGAGAGCTTCCCGTTGCCTTCCCGAGCCCAGCCCGGCGTGTTAACTCCTTCCCTCCCGGCCAGCTTCCAGTCCCCTCCCCGAGCAGGACGTGCTGTGGTATGGAATACCTCCCCGACTAGCCCAGACCAGGCGCCCTATCTCTCCCTCCTCCCTGGCAGAGCATGAGCTACTGCTGAACCCATGACAACGCCATTTGCCGTCCACCACATTGGTGTCTGTGAGCGTTTGGACTGAGCGGCCAAGGGTAGGCCATCACATTGTTCCTGAACCAGGTCATCACGCCTTTCGAAGGCAACAAGTGGTGCCGAAACCCAGGAAGCTGGAAGCTGGGTACCCAGTGGACACTTGGGAGGCCCGATAGCAGGGAACCCAAGTGAACCTGGGAAGCACAATAGTCAGGAACCCAGGGGGTCGGGAATCTCCTGGATGGGTGAACGACAGCTGGAGCGGCTGGACCAGCCCGGCAGAGGGAGGACGCTCCCGGACCCGCAAGGAGGATGAAAGCTCTTGTGAAGGTCGTATCAGGATTACATAATCAGTGGTATATTGATTGTAAACCTAAAGATTTTACTCTCATTGTTGCGAGGCATGTGAAAATTGGGGCTATTGCCCAAGTGGTGGGTATCCTCCACCCAGAATCATGGAATAAATGTACTAACACGTTAGCTGAGGAGACAATGTCCTTGGGTAGTGGGAAACATCTTAAGTCATGGGGGAGAGTCTTCCAGGCTCTGCGGAAGGCCCTGCAAGAGCAGGAAATCTGGAAGGTGGCAAGGGTCTGTTTGATGGCTACCCTGAAGTTAGGAGTTGGGGCAGCCACACAGACTTTGCCCCCCCCCCCCAGACAATGCCAACTCCATTAGCCCGGAAGACAGGCAAGAGGGCGATATGACCCCTCAATCCTCGGGCGCTGACACGCTCGTGGAGGGACAGAAACAGGCTGGATCCCTCTGGGGTGGACTAGCCGAGGGTAAACAGCCCCCCCCCCCCCCCCCCCCCCCCCCCGATTAGAGGGAGGAGCGAGCCAAAAGGGGAGGAGGGGCCTGCCCACCGGAGAAGTGGGAGGGTTGGAACCCGAGCAGAGGGAGGAGTGAACCCAGAGAGAGGGAACGGCCAGCCCACAAAAGCGGGCAGGGCCGGAGCCCAACAAAAAGGCAGCGAAAACCAGGAGTAGCCAGCCAGTCGAGTTCTAACTCTGAGCCAGACACGGCGTGGGACCAGTGGTCTGCAACCAATTCAAGTTTAGAGGAGGAAACAGAGATAAACGAAATCAGGAGCCAAAGTATTCCCACCCAAACTAAAAAGGGACCACGAGGGGAAGAAATCTCTCTCACAGATTGGAAGAAAATACAAATTGCGTGCGCCGACCAGACCTCACCAGCCACATTAGCATTCCCTGTCCAGGTGGCACCTGGGGGACAGAGGTACTATTCACCAATAAACCCCAAGGACATACAAGCGATTGTTAAGGCAATTGCAGATAAAGGGCTTAACTCTGCCATGAGTTTCTATCCACAGGATGGGATTATCGGACGTCCCTGTAACCCATCTACCCCGGTGACAAGAGAGGACGATAAGCCAACAAGCATCCAGCCCGCACCTGAGAGTTCTGCACCGATTAGGTCCAAATGACAGCCAATGCAGTGCCTTTGTATACTGAATAAGCTCACGTTGTTTGTAAAGAGCCGGCTAGAGAGTTAACATCATGTTAGTAGAATGCCGGCAACTGTTTTAAAAACGCAGCCAACAACTGCTTTAAGAATGTTCTTGTTCAAAATTTCCTTTACTTATCCCAGTTATACCCTGTTATTCCCAGTTATCCTCCTGCTACCTCTTGCTTAGTGTGCCTTATGTTTTCTATCCAAGTGTCTGATATATATCCTAAGTCTGTTGTAGAGCAGAGGAGTAGAATGCATTTAGTATATTTTTACAATATATATATATTCTTTAAGACTGTTACATTTTAGCCAATTTAATTAAGCATAGGGAGGGGGAAATGTAGGCAGATAGGGCCTGGTGGCTGGAAGATATCGTGCTGTACGGAAAGATAAGACCCCCTCTCCACATAGCCAATAGCGTTCAGGTGATGAGACGGAAATGACATCGTAGACCTAGGTTATATAATGCTGTGTTCTCTCAATAAACACCATTTGCCATCCACCACATTGGTGTCTGTGATCATTTGGACCGAGCAGCCAAGGGTAGGCCGTTGCGCTGTTCCTGAACCAGGTCATCACGCCTTTTGAAGGCAACACTAAAGACCAACCATTGGCTTTGTGAAAAGTTTATGAATGGGGAAACTAGCTTGTGATGCTCAAAATGTTTGCTTGTCTTCTAATTCTTCTTATTGTAGAGGATATATACTAGGGAAAGGCCAAGCAGATACACAACTATCCTGTGGAATTTAGAGAACTTGTTTTATCTAACCCAATTAATCTGCATGGTTGTTCTTTAATCATACATACACTTAGGGATTTCCCCTCCTTCTCACTTTACTAACAATAATTAACATTCCTAGTATCAAATTATGCCTTTGGCATGTTATAGCAGTTACTAGTTATAATCACAGTCAATGCTGATTGCAAATTAACTTGTTCCTAAAAATCATACTTGTAGATATTACAGCCTGACATTAATATTAAAAGATAGAACTAATAATGTTTCTGCAAGAAGCTTGATGCTTTAAAGGACTAATCCATTTTTACCATCCATCAAAGAGCTGTTGTTCTATTTCTTACCTCCTTTTTTTTCCTTCCTCCTTTCTTTTTTTTATTTTACTAAGTTAATAATTGCTCTCTTTGTTTTAATTTTGATTACTTATTTGCATATAATTTCTCTCAGTTTGAAATCCAGTTTTCTAGTAAAATATGTTATAATGATTTTTTATCTCTATGCCTTATTACATGGAAAAGTAAATGACAGTGAACATTAAATAAGTAAGTTTCAATGTATTAATGATCTATTTAATACCGGTTCCTTGAGAAAAAATGATGAGTAACAAAATTCAGTATTTTAAAATCGGGGAAAGAGAAGTGTAAATTTAAATCTTCATTTGCAATCTCTGTTTATAGTCATTACAATATCTATGATAATGTTCTATGCAATTATGACAATGTGTACTGCATGAAACTTTATGAAACTATATTGGCAAAACCCACAGTGCTTCCTTTTTAACCTTTTGCTTAAACATGTTTCTGTATGTTTGTAGGTTGTATAATTCAGTATATGCTCAAATAATATATTATTAACTCATGATCTTTTGCATCTTTAACATATGAATATGTATTTTGATTCCAGGAAACCAAATAAGTGGAGTAACATTTATTTGTACTTTTAATGTTGTATATAGTAATAGGGAAAAATTCAATAAAGGAGAATTTGAAAAACAGATCAGTTACTCTATACTTTTTCTAAAGGTTGGAGCTATATATGCAACCTATAAAAAGTCTTTGAAATCCAGCAGAGACTACATATCCTTTGACATGCTGCTGCAATATTTCCCATTCTCATCATCAGCAAGCATTTCTCAACCTTGAGCATAGGTTTTGTTTCAATGGAGACTAGTGATTACCATTTGTACTTGTCCTTGGTAGACACAGGAAAATAATATGTCACTGGTAATTTTATAACATCTCTTTTTACATAGTGTTAAAAAGTACCCCACTCTTTTTTGTTCTAGATAAAACCCTTTGCCCAAGCAATACTCCTTTGAGAGGGTTTAAAACTCTGTCTTCTTTCTCCTGAAACCCATTTTAGTAAATCTTTCTTGAACTATAATCACAGCTAGTAGAACTGTTATATCTTCTGTTTTCCATTTGACAATATCAATTGTAGAATATCAAGTTGTTGACTCCTGTCAAGCCTGCAGTCTGCTCTAGTCTGTGACATCCATTTCCTTCAGTGTCTGCTGGTTATTGCTGATTTTGTATTTGTTCACTTCTAAACTGTAGTACTTTGCACTTGTTTTTATTGGATATTATCTTGTTGATCTCAGACCTTTCTCCACTTTACCAAAATGATTTTCATCCTGTCCTGAAGAGTGTTTGCAACTCTACCTGTTTACCATCTGTGAATGGTCTAAGTGCTGCCTTTATTTCATCATTCAGGTTGCTAATAAAAATGTTTCAAAGAATTGAGCTGAAGGCCCTCTTAGAATAAAAATTACAGCAGGTACTTCTGTAGAAATGTTCTAACCTATTATACATCTCTTTTTTTAGTGACTGAATGTGAAGAGGGGGTTGTTTTTAACTTTATTGTGGAAGGATGGAGTGTCAAAAGCTTTATGTGGTATTTTCACTTCTGCTGCCTCATCTTGTAAGACTATTCTAGCTATCCCACAAAAGGAGGGGTAAAGGGATTTTGCTAGAGTTTTGTATTTTTTTAATTATTATTATTAATTATTATTATTATCATCATCTTCGGTTTTTAAGTCTTCCTTACTATAGTCTCTAATCTTCAAAATAAATATTTATTGTTTAATTGCCATTCTCGGTCTTGTTACAGACTAAGAGCAACTGCTTGATAATTCCTTGTCATGCTCCCCTCCTGTCTTCTTAAAGATAGCCACTCCATACCTACTCCTTTCCTGGTTCTTAGTGACTGATACTATGACCAGTGTTACGATAAAATGACTTTTTTCTCTACTTTTTTGTTATCACCACAGATACAATCACTTTGCTTAACAGATGTAGTCAGAGTTGATATTTGTTCATTGGATATTGTTATCTTCCTCAAATATCATAATTGGGGGACTTGACCTAAAGCAGTTATAGATAAGGTGAAAGCATTTTCTTGCACTGAACCATGGAAAGTGAAATATCCACACCAGTTTATGCTTTGCATCGTACAAAGACATAACAATTTATCTTCTATTAAACCTCTTCCTATCTAAATAAATCTATTCTAAGAATTCAGCTAGTGTCTGCCAGAGCATGTTAATGACCTTCCCTTAGAATGTGCTAAAATTAACACCATCTAGGTATCTTACTGGTTTAATTCATACAGAATAAAACATTCTGTGACACACTTGTCATGCAAACAAATGTTATTTATCTGCTTCAAATGGGAAAATTATGGCATAAACTCTGCAGTAGCTTGTCAAAGATCACCTAAACAGTCCAGCAATAGTGCAAGGGTTTAGAGCTTTCATATTCTGAATTCTCTTCCATTAAATTTAGAAATTTCCCTAAACCAACACAGTCAAAGCATTATCATATCTGGGGATCCAATGTTGCAGGTGTTGTGGGACTCTCCATATGCAAAACATAGTAAATCTATAGAAATAGATTTATAGACATCTATGTAAACAGGAAGAATTAGACAAAAATTATGGTAGAAGGATGTTTTCCTTCAGAAAGTATAAAGATAATGTCTGTGACATCTTTTAAAGTTTTAAAAACTGATTACCTTTTTTTCATGTTTAGCTCTGTGGATATTCTGAAGAGTATCATTTAAAATGAATGTCTGAACCCAAGGGTAACAGGACAAGAAAATGGGACTTAGAAATAATGACTTGTGCTGGACTTATTAGTATCACAGAAACCTCTACATAACTTCTGAGGCTCTGCTGACGTAAGCGACCATTTCTGTGATATTTGCAGCGTTACTCTGTGTAACAAGAAGCAGTGAAATAGTCCTTTCAACTAAGGAGAGACTTTACATTTATTGTAATTATGTATTTTGTGCAATCCATATTTATTAAAAAGGTGTTTATTATTTTTTCTTTATTGAAGATAAGGAAGTCTTTGTTTTCAAGTAAACTAGCATCACAATTAATGCTCAGCAATTTCTGATGGCTCAAGTATGTCTCTAATATTAGAGTGACAAACCCCCAGAAAATTGAAGACTCATTCTTCCAGTTCATTAGAATACGGAAATCGCCTAAGCACACTAGAGCAAATAAACCTCTTCTGGTTTACTGATCCTTTGTGTGCGTTTTGGCAAATACTGAAAATAACAGGTTTTAACATATGCATCATCTAGGAATAATATAGTTGACAGTGGTGTACCTGATTTATTAGGCTTTGGTCCACAGTACATTGAAAATACACCTTCCTCTTGACTTGACACCATGTGTTTTTTTTCACTATCAGTGATAACATTTAGATTGTGGTTTTCACTGTTAGTCTTTACTGTATGAAACCCTGTACAAACAATTACCTAACATGGCAGTTTCTTGTGGCATCAGTTTCCTACCTCACAAAGTATTATTTTCCAATAACTTTGTAGGGTTTTGTACTCTATGGTAACCATATTTCTTCTGCATTGCAACTTCTGTTGCAAGTGAAATACACTTGTACCTGTTAATCTTGCCTTTATACTGATAGCAAATTGGAGGTAAGATGTAGATTATCCAAATGTTGACAAAACTCGGATAGTAAAATACATAGGGCAGAACAAACATAAATCAGCCTTTAATTGTGTCTAACTGCCTAACTTCTCAATATTAGTTGCCATGTGCTTCATTCCCTTGACTTCAAAATTAACTAAAAAATAACTTAGTTCTTGAATTTACTTAAGAAATTGAAATGAGTACTTCAGAAAAGTGATCTTGTTTATAGTAACATAATTTTTGTCTATCTCATTTTTCCATTTCAAGGTTTAATGGTGAATTGATGGTAGATTGGAAGCTATAGTTGAATAAATCATTACTACAACAGTAAGAAACTTTTAATGACTTACTGTATGATTTAAACCCCCCTATTAAACTATTATTTAAACTATTATTTAAAAACTTAATTTTCTGATCTATGATAGCTAAAAACTGACCAGAGTTTAGATTTCTTTTCATAGTTTTAAAAAGCCACTTGTTGCTAAAAAAAAATTAGGGTGTCCCTTCTCACCCATCCCTTTTGGGGGCATAATTAACCAGAAATATTTTTTAAAAGTTACCAAATATGGATCTTTTTATGGTGGGTTTTATATCCTCTATACTCCAGCTGAAAACCTTCCTTTCTATTTGGAAAGACAATACACATTTTTCGGTAGCAATTTTTAAAATAAAAAAATAAATAGTAACTGTTTAAATTCTTCACACCAACTGTCATGGACATTCATTGCTCATTCCAGCATCAGTTCAAAATGTTGCTCAACAGCAGATTGACTTATATACCAAAAAAACACATTCTTTTTAATTAACATTTCTCTCTGTCTGTCCACAACTACTATCTTTCTTTTAGTTATCCTTTTCTCCTCTAAAACTCGACTTTGAAATACAGAAACGTGATCAATTTATATTCCTGTTATCAGTCTTCAAACAAGGACATTTTAAATGGAAACACTGACAGAGCTGCATATGCTGGTTTTTGAAACATACCCTGCCTTTTCTGTGCCCTTACCATTTTTACAGTCTTTTCAAGTAGTCTACAGAGAGATCATCTCTAATGTGCAACGTAAACAGTAAAACAATACAATTACCTGTATTTTCCCTACAACTATGTTAAATTGAGAAAACAGTTCATTCTTGGCTTCAGAAAATGTACACTGCTAATTGTCACAGGAAAATTAACAAAACACAGGTATGCTTTTGGGAGCTGTGTATGACATGCTGAGAAGTCAACAACTGACTAGGAGGAGAAACACCATACATTAATTTCACAGATGTATTTGTGAAATACTTCATCAGTCCCCAATTGGCTTAATGTGTGAACACCTGTGGTAGAGACAAGCAAGGTAGTGTTAATGAAAATATTAAAGAAAAAAATGCTGATATCTTTATAGTCACTGTCCTGAGATGGAATAATATATCTAAATTACACTGACAATGATTGCTCATATGAACTTGTTCCAGTAATTTTGGAATCAGTGGGCTGCATCCCTCTAGACTACAATATGTACTGACTTAACGAAAATTTAAAATAAATAAATAAATAAATATATTAAAATTACAGTTACTACCCTGATTCTGGGGAGAACAGATTTTAGACTGCTCAAGGAACTAATTAGTAAGGTTCTCTGCGAATTTGCTTTTTGAGAGTAATGGAGTTCACAAATGTTAGTCATATTTTTAAGAGCCATCTTTTAAAAACACATTAATAGGCAATGCAAATATCTTGGAAGTAGCAGGCTGGCTTGGATGAACAGGTATCTCCTATGGAACTTAAACAGAAAGTGCATGGAATGTGAAATCAAGGTCTGCCTATACAGGAGGACTACAGAGATGCTGTTCACCACTCTAGGAAGATAATTTGTACAGCGAAAGCTCAGGTGGAATTCAAGCTGGCCAGTATGATGGCGGATAACAAAAAAAGGAGGGTTTAAGTGTGTTGACAACAAAAAGAGGGCTAAAGAAACATTAATGTTTTACTTGATGGATTGATCATCTCACAAAATAAATGAAGTTAAAGCAGACATTTATTGCCTTCATTGGCTTTTAACACCAGTGATGGCTGGAAGATTGGACGAGTGATAAACTGCCATTTGAATTAGAATTGGTATAGTGTTTGCTGCTACAATTCAATGCACATAAGTCTAGTTTAACCTTTAGGTTGCACTGTGTGAAGTTAGACCGTATGATCCTTGTGTGTACCTTCCAACTCGTAACATTTTATGATTTTATCATTCTACATACCTTGGTTTTTGTTTGTTTTTTTTTTTTTTTTCATCTGAGCATTCGTACTTAGATATTTTTCAGCACTTCAGCATTAAAACTGGTGCTGGAGCACCTCTCCTGTGAAGACAGGATAAGAGAGTTGAACTTCTTCAGACCAGAGTAGAGAAGGCTCTGTGAAGACCTTACTGCTGCCCTTTAGGGACCTACAAGAAATCTGGAGAGGGACTTTTTATAAAGACATGTAGTAATGGGACAAGGGGTAATGGCTTCAGGCTGAAAGAGGAGACATTTAGACTAAATATTAGGTAAAAATTCTTTACTGTGAGGGTGATGAGGCAGTAGAACAGGTTTGCCAGAGAATCTGTGGATGCTCCATCCCTGGAAGTGTTCAGGACAAGGCTAGACAGGTCTCTGAGCAACCCAGTCTAGTGGAAGGTGTTCTTGCCCATGGCAGGGTGGCTGCAACTGGATATTTAAGGTCCCTTCTGATCAAAACTATTCTACGATTCTTAGAAGTTCTTAGATTAAGAACTTCTGATGTATAGTCACAAGCTTTCTGGAAAATAAAACTGCTAAGGAGCATAACCACAGAACAGCTGAAAGTATGTCCTGGGTTTAGCTCTAACAGTTATTTTTCTCCTTCTTAATACCTGGTGCAGAGTTGTGTTTCCTCAGAATTTAGTCTGAGAACAATGCTGATAACACATGGATGTTTTAGTTGTTGCTAAATAATGCTTAACCTGATCAAGGACTTTTCAGTGTCATGCTCTGCCAGTGATGAGGGGCACAAGAAGCTTTGAGGGGTCAGAGACAGGACACCTGACCCAAACTAGACAACAGAGTATTCTGTGCCACATCACGTCATATCCAGTATATAACCGGGGGGGAGTCAGCTGGAAAGCCCAGATCGCTGCTCAGGTTGGGTTGCGTATTGGTCGGTGGGTGGTGAGCAGTTATATTCTCTCCTGTTGTTACTTCAGGTGAAGCTCCCAATGACTGGAAAAAGGGAAATATAACCCCCATTTTCAAGAAGGGGAAAATGGATTACCAAGGGAATTACATACAAGTCTGTCTCACCTCCGTGCCTCGCAAAATCTGGGAGCAGATTCTCCTGAAAAGCATGCTAAGGCACATGAAAAAAAACAAGGTGCTTGGTGACAGCCAGCATGGCTTCACTTAAGGGGAAATCCTGCCTGACTAATTAGGTTGCCTTCTATGATGGGGCTATGGAACTGATGGACAGGGGTAGAGCAGCTGACATCATCTACCTGGACTTGTGCAAAGCGTTTGACACTGTCCCACACGACATCCTTGTCTCTAAATTGGAGAGACATCGGTTTGATAAATAGATGGACCACTCGGTGGATGAAGAACTGGCTGGATGGCCGCATACAAAGAGTTGTGGTCAATAGCTCAATGTCCCACTGGTGACGAGTAACGACTGGTATCCCTCAGGGATCAATTTTGGGACCGGTCTTGTTTAACATCTTTGTCGCTGACATGGACAGGGGGATTGAGTGCGCCCTCAACAGGTTTGCCGGTGACAACAAGCTGTGTGGTTTGGTTGATATGCTGGAGGGAAGAAATGCCATCCAGAGGGACCTTGACATGCTTGTGAGGTGGGCAGATGCCAACCTCATGAAGTTTAACAATGACAAATGCAAGGTCCTGCACCTGGGTGGGAGCAATCCCAGGCACAGCTACAGGTTAGGCAAAGAAGAAATTCGGAGCAGCTCTGCAGAGAAGGACTTGGAGGTGTTGGTTGATGAGAAAATGAACATGAGCCGGCTTCCGTGTGCACTTGCAGCCCAGAAAACCAACTGTATCCTGGGCTGCATCAAAAGGAGTATGACCAGCAGGTCAAAAGAGGTGATTCTCCCCCTCTACTCTGCTCTTGTGAGACCTCACTTGGAGTATTGTGGGCAGTTCTGGTGTCCTCAACATAAAAAGGACATGGAACTCTTAGAACAAGTCCAGAGGAGGGCCATGAGGATGACCAGGGGACTGGAGCACCTCCCATATGAAGACAGGCTGAGAAAGTTGGGGCTGTTGAGCCTAGAGAAGAGAAGGCTGCGTGGAGACCTCCTAGCAGGCTTCCAGTGTCTGAAGGGGGCCTATAAGGATGCTGGAGAGGGACTATTCATTAGGGACTGCAGTGGTAGGACAAGGGGTAACAGGTTCACACTTAAACAGGGGAAGTTTTGATAGGATATAAAGAGGATGTTCTTTACTGTTAGGGTGGTGAGGCACTGGAATGGGTTGTCCATGGAAGTTGAGAATGCTCCCTCCCTGGCAGTGTTCAAGGCCAAGTTGGATGAAGCCTTGGGTGACATGGTTTAGTGTGAGGTGTCCCCACCCATGATCTTAAGGTGCTTTCCAACCCTAACTAGTCTATGATTGCATTCTTTGGATTCTCCTCCCCATCCGAACAGGAGTGCGGAAGGGTAGAAAGTGGGGGAGAGTGAGAGAGCGCCTGCATGGTTCTGAGTTACCAGCTGGACTTAAACCATGACAGTGAATCTGAAAATCATCTTGGCCAAATCTCTGTGCTTAAGAAGGGGCAGGTACAGCAGGTTGAAAAGGGTCGTATTCCTGTTTCAGCATATCTCCAAGACCAAAGACTCCACAATCTCTCTGGGTAACCTGCTCCAATACCACTGAGAAGATTCTTGCTGTCTTGTCTTTAATAGTGCCATCATGTATTTACATGCATGGATATCTTATCCATGTGCCCTTAAACTTCTCCACACTGAACATTTCTAGCTTTCTCAGCTTTTCCTCATGTAAGTGATGAACCAGCACACTCAGCACGTTTGTGGCCCTTAACTGGATTTATTTCAGTATGTCCATGTCTCTTTTTTACTGGTGAGCCCAGAACTGGAACCAGCACTTCAGATGTTGCCTCGACAGTCTGCTTAAAACATAAAGCTGAAGAATTATGAACAAATGACATAAATACTTGTCCTCAATGATCTGAGTTTGGGTCCTACCTTCTACAATTATCCATGAAGTTGCCTCTGAGAGAATACAAGCTACCTACCTCTGGCAGGCATGCTAAAATAGCTGCAAAAGAAAGTACATGAATTAGTAACTGACTTTTGGGAAATTAATACAGAAACATAATGCTATACCACTTTGTTTTGAGCCATATTAGTTGTTCATGGTATATCATTTTGTTAAGAAAAGAAACATGGCTAAGGGAACAAGAAAGTGAGGACACTATTTCTTCAACTCATTATGTTAATCAGCCAGTCTTATAGGAAGAAAACTGTAAGCTATAAGACAGAGAAGATCTTTAAAAAAGTCACAATAGCAAAATCTTTATTCCGTTTTCAAGATATTTTCCAACAGTGGCTTCCAATCTCCAACTGTCTTTTGTGTTTTCTTCCCCTCCCTTTTTTTTCATCATAGGACTGCAAGCTGTCTTGCAATTGAATATTCATTGATTCATTTTTACCCGTTGGTAATACAAATTTCAAAATCAGTGTTAACTGTCAATTTTGTTGACGATGCATAAGGCAGAATAGAGCACAACTTTTTACTGCTACACAGGAAGCAGATATGTGCACTAACAAGATGTTACTTTTAGCATTTCTTTCCCTAGCTCGTAGCTTTTTACTGACCATATTTTAATTGGTCCATTGGAAATATAAAAAATATAATGCTTTATAGCTGTAGTCAAATAACATTTGGGAACTATCTGACCCAGTAATATAATTCCTCTTCTTTCTCAAATAAATACACCTAATCAAACAGACTCTAATCTTCTCCTAGTAATAGACATGTTTCAGCTTTGACCAGTCCACAGGCTTTACATTAAACACAGGTTTTACATCACACAGAAAAGAAAAATAATTGGAGAAAGAGAAAAGGAGGTGGAGGGAGCTTATATTTCAATGACTTTGAAACATGTTTAGGTTTTCTCAAATTATATTTAAAATCGAAGCGCAGTAACAGAAGAAAATACAGGGATTTTAAAAATTTCTGTTTTCTTACAGAATACTATAGAATTATTATATAAGAAAAAAGGGAGGCTGCAGTGCAGAGCTCAGAGTGTAGAGAGCACCTGGACTGGTCTTGTGAGGGAAAGGTGCAGAATGGGCAGGGCTGCACTTGGAGCTCCCTCGTGTAGGTCCTCCTGCAGCAGGTGGCTGAGCTGTGGGATGCTATCAATAAGCTGCAAGATGTCAGGGAAGCTGAGAGGAAGCAGGACTGCTTGCTCCAGGCCCAAACAGTACAGGGGCCTCAAGCTTTCCCTCTAACTCATGGAGGAAAGAAGGAGGCTGTTGACCAGGGAATCTGGGAATTAATTACAAAAAAAAAAAAAAAAAAAAACCAAAAAAAAACACCAACAAAAGGAGGAAGAGGGCAATTAAAAGCAAGGGGCTTCCTCCTAAATCTATTGTCCTTACCCAAAACAGCTTTGCTGTCCTGCAGGGGGCTGATGAGGAAATACACTTGCACCAGAAACAGTCAGCTAATGCATTGGTACAGAAGATCTCTACTGGTGCTGCCAGGAAAAAGCGGCGGGTTGTAGTAGTAGGGGACTCTGCCTTGAAAGGGACAGAAGCGCTCATCTGTCGGCCTGACCTGGTCACAAGGGAGGTGTGTTGCCTACCTGGGGCATGGATCAGGGATGTTGCGGAGAGGCTGCCTGCTCTAGTAAGCCCCACAGACTATTACTGCTTCTAGTGATACATGTGGGTGCTAGGGATATAGATAGTAGTAGCCTGGGTAGTATAAAGAAGAACTACAGAGCCCTGGGAGAGGTGGTCAGGGGCTCTGGAGCTCAGATAGTCTTTTCAACAATTCTCCAGGACACAGGGGAGGACCTTCCAAAGGCAAGTTGGATTGGACAGGTTAATAAATGGTTAAAAGGGTGGTGTCATAGTCAAGGGTTTGGGTGTCTTGGACATGGGGCCCACATTTGTAGGCGAGGCCTACTGGGGGCTGATGGAGCTGCTCTGATAAAGAAAGAAAAGAGTGGCTTTGCTGGGAGGCTTGCCAGACTTGTCGAGGACGCTTTAAATTAGTTGTGTTGGGGGAGGAGAGCATCATTCCATCCCAACACACCCAGTCAGTTGCCAGCACCTATAATAAATACTCTGAGCAATGTAGTAATATTCTAGCCACGCCAGCCAATGAACTGGCTTCATTTGGAGCTCGGATCAGATGCCTCTATACAAATGCCCGTAGCATGGGGAATAAACAAGAGGAATTAGAGATGTGGGCATGTCTACAGGGGTATGATAGAATAGGCATCACCGAAACACGGTGGGATGGCTCCTATGACTTGAGTGTTGGAATGGAAGGCTATAAGCTTTTTAGAAAAGACAGGCCTGGTAGGAAGGGAGGAGGAGTTGCCTTTTATGTTAGGAATAGGCTGGAGAGTATGGAACTCTCTTTGGGGACAATTGAGCAGCCAACAGAGAGTCTGTGGGTCAGGGTTAAGGGGAAAACAGTGATGGGCGACAGTACTTTGGGGATCTGTTACAGATCACCTCATCAAGAGAAACCTGTGGATGAAGCACTCTACGGATAAATAGGAACAGCCCCATGCTCACAGGCCCTTTATACCGCCAGGAGGTTTCTCAATTGTGTGGAAGACAACTTCCTTCTGCAAGCAAAAGAGGAGCTGACAAGGAGAGGTGCCCTGCTTGATCTCATGCTCACCAACAGGAAAGGGCTCATTAGAAATTTGACGCTCCAGGGGAACCTTGGATGCAGTGATCATGAGATGGTCGAATGCGAGGTCCTCAGGAAAGTGAGAAGAGCGTACAGCAAGCTCACTGCCCTGGACTTAAAAAAAAAGCAGACTTTGGGCTCTTCAGGAACCTGCTTAGTAAGGTTCCATGGGATATAGCCCTAGAGGGCAGGGGGGTCCAAGACTCTTGGTTAATATTCAAGGATCACCTGCTACAAGCTCAGGAGTGTTGCATTCTAATTAGAAGGAAGTGCAGCGGAAGGGCCAGGAGACCTCCTTGGATGGATAAGGAGCTGCTGAGAAAAATTCAAAGGAAAAATGAGGCTTATAAAAGATGGAAGCAAGGACAAGTGGCATGGGAACAATACAGAGATGTTGTCTGGGAAGCTAGGGACCAGGTTAGGAAAGCTAAGGCCCAGTTAGATCTAAACTTGGCTAGAGATGTTAAAGATAACAGGAAGGGATTCTATGGGTACATTGCAAATAAATGACAGACTAGGGACAATGTGGGCCCTCTCTGGAAGCTATCAAGAGAACTGGCTACACAGGATTTGGAGAATGATGAGGTTCTGAATGACTTCTTTGCCTTAATCTTCACTGGCAAAGGCTCTGACCACACTACCCAAGCCTTGGAAGGCGGACTCAGGGATTGTGAGAATGAAGACCTTGGGCCCATTGTATGAGAGGATCTGGTTCGTGACCATCTTAAGAACCTGAACGTACACAAGTTCATGGGACCTGATGAAATCCATCTACAGGTACTGAAGGAGCTGGCAAATAAAGTTGCTAAGCCCCTGTCCATCATATTTCAGAAATTGTGGTAGTCAGGTGAAGTTCCTGATGACTGGATACAGGGAAATATAAACCCCATTTTCAAGAAGGGGAATTACACACCAGTCTGTCTCACCTCTGTGCCTGGCAAAATCTGGGAGCAGATTCTCTTGGAAGGCATGCTAGGGCACATGAAAAACAACAAGGTGCTTGGTGACAGCCAGCATGGCTTTCCTAAGTGGAAATCCTGCCTGAGCAATTTGGTGGCCTTCTATGATGGGGCTATGGAACTGATGGACAGGGGTAGAGCATTTGATGTTATCTACCTGGACTTGTGCAAAGTGTTTGACACTGTCCCACACGACATCCTTGTCTCTAAATTGGAGAGACATTGGTTTGATAAATAGATGGACCACTTGGTGGATAAAGAACTGGCTGGATGGCCACACACAAAGAGTTGTGATCAACGGTTCAATGTCTGTCTGGAGACCAGTAACAAGTGGTGTCCCTCAGGGATCAGTTTTGGGACCGGTCTTGTTTAACATCTTTGTCGCTGACATGGACAGGGGGATTAAGTGCGCCCTCTGCATGTCTGTAAATGACATCAAGCTGTGTGGTTCCGTTAAACTGGAAGGAAGGAATGCCATTCAGAGGGACTTTGAAAGACTTGTGCCGTGGGCAGATGCCAACCTCATGAAGTTTGACCATGACAAGTGCAAGGTCCTGCACCTGGGTGGGAGCAATCCCAGGCACAGCTACAGGTTGGGCAGAGAAGAAATTCATGGTAGTCCTGCTGAGAAGGACATGGGTATGTTGGTCAATGAGAAAATGAACATGAGCCAGCAGTGTGCGCTTACAGCCCAGAAAGCCTACTGTATCCTGGGCTGCATCAAAATAAGCATGACAAGCAGGGTGAAGCAAGTGATCCTGCCCCTCTACTCTGCTCTCGTGAGACCCCTCTTGGAGTATTGTGTGCAGTTCTGGTGTCCTCAACATAAAATGGACATGGAACTGCTGGAACAAGTCCAGAGGAGGGCCACGAGGATGATCAGGGGACTGGAGCTCCTTCCATATGAAGTCAGGCTGAGAAAGTTGGGGCTGTTCAGCCTGGAGAAGAGAAGGTTGCGTGGAGATCTCATAGAAGCCTTCCAGTATCTGAAGGGGGCCTACAGGGATGCTGGAGAGGGACTATTCATTATGGACTGTAGTGACAGGAGAAGGGGTAACGAGTTATACAGCAGAGGTTTAGATTGGACATAAAGAAGGAATTCTTTCCTGTTAGGGTTGTGAGGCATTGGAATGGGTTGTCCAGGGAAGTTGAGAATGCTCCCTCCCTGGCAGTGTTCAAGGCCAAGTTGGATGAAGCCTTGGGTGATATGGTCTAGTGTGAGGTGTCCCTGCTCATGGCAGGGGTGTTGGAACTAGATGATCTTGAGGTCCTTTGCAACCCTAGCTATTCTATGATTCTAAAATAATATAATATTAACTGCATCTTTGTAAGTTTTTAACAAAAATTCTAACTGTGGTGATATTGTAAAATTTTAATTACTAGTAATCACAAATTTTAAGAATGAATAGTGATGGCATTGGTTTTCACATGCTTAATAACTAAATAAAGCTGCAATGGAAAGCATTTTTTGTGAATCATTAACAAAACTAATCTCTTATAAATTTCACTTTATTATTTATATCTGTTAAGACCTTGATCATATCTTGTTCACCCAACATGAGAATCCATATTTTGTAATCATGACTATAACCCTGGTTTTCTCAAAGAGGAGGAAGGTAACAGTGAGAATAGTGTTTACATGTTTTCCCATCATAGTTCTAGGATTGTTTATGAGGGTATGATATGCCCTAGGATTTTTTATTCAGCACTGATGAGGCCACAACAAGAGTACAGTGTCCAGTTCTGAGTTCTTCAGTATAATAAAGAGTCATGAACATAGTAGAGAGATTTCACTGAAGGGCCACAAGGGTGATTAAGAGCGTCTTTCACATGAGGAAAAACTAAGAGAGCTGGGACTGTTTAAGCTAGAGAAAACACAGCTCATGGGATCTCATGAATGTTTAAAAATATCTGAAATGGAGAGTGTGAAGGCTTTTTTCAGTGGTGCCCAGTGACACGACAAGAGACAATGGGCACAAACAGAAATACAGAAATTTCTCTCTGTATTTCAGGAAACACTGCTTTACTGTGTGACTTAGCACTGGCACTGGTTGCCTAGGGAGGTTGTGGAGATATTCTAAAGCACCTGGACATGGTTCTGGGCAACTGTATATAGGTGTCTGTTAGAGCAGGGAGGTTGGATGAGATGAAGCCTAGAGGTCCCTTTTTCTGGAAGTGCTTCCTCAACCATTCTGTGATTCTGAAGTTATCAGCAAAGTTTCCTATTATCTCCTATTGCAATTTCTGTTTTTCTTCAAAGTTCAAGCATCAAGTAAAATTTTCCTTGTTGGCATATCTGCTTCTGAGTAATAACAAGATTAAAATAAAATTCAGATAATAATAATAATAACAGAGCTCAGAATCTTAGCAAACAAGGTTAAAGGAAAATGTATTGGTCTGCAGGGAGGGAGAGAAGGCAGGAGAAAGGAGAGAGGGAGAGAAAAAGGTAGGGAGTGCAAAAAGGAAAAAGGGAGGGATGGGGAGAAGGAGGGAGAGGAGAGGATGTAGAGCAAATAAGGAAGGACACAATAGTAATATGAAATAAGACAGAAAAAAAAACAAAACAAAACAACTTCTTGCTTAGATTTACTCAACTGCAGTCCCGTAGATGAAAGAGGTGAGTAGCCTGACTGAAGCCCCAGGGGTAACATGGAGGGCACAGAGCAGAATGTCACCCTGTTTGATTTGTTAGCACACAGATGGAGGCTGTCAAGAGCACACTCCAGAACAACTTGTACACTACAGTAGCAAGACAAGCCACTAATCATATGTTGCTCAGTTAATCAATCATTCACCTACGAAAGAACAGATGGCACAATTCAGAAAGAGTCAATTACAAGTGTACAAGAGGGCTCATCGGTATTTCTGGCCCATCAGAGAAATCTATAAAATAGACTTATCTGGTTTATGGATTGGCTAGCTGTTCACTGTCAAATTGAATTCACTGTCATGCTTATCTCTTCAGAAAGATAATGTAAAATTAATGTATCACTAATAAATTCATTATCCATAAGCTCAGATAAGAATAAGAGTCAATAATAAACAAAGCCAAGATAAACTAAATGAACTTCAGGAGTCCCTCTAGGAAATTAATAGAGTGACAGGTTTCAACAGTTCTCACAGTGATAGCACAAAGACAGGTGATGGCCTTAACTTGATGTTATTGCCAGAGTGTCTGCAAGGTGCAAAACATTGTATGAAGTACTCCATCAAAGCCCTAACAAAGCAATAAGGAGACTCTGAAATTTTATTTGGAGCCTTAGTCCTAGAGCACTCTCATGAAAGTTATTCAGGCTTCTAAAGCTCTGATGCCAGACATTATTCTGAATCAATTCAGTTTCATGGAGTATCCTATCACTGTTCTTTCCCTCATTATCATTCGGCTTCACACATTGAATGTAGGTTGTGGTAAACACTGAGCTTCCGTAAAGTAAACTTTGAGACTTAGTAGTGTATGAAGTATGATGGTAAGAAATATTTGCCTTTAGTCTGATGAAGTGCTTGCTACTTTCCCAGAAATGACATTGTACATGAAGTAAACATTGGCTTCTGAAATGTACAGGGATCATATCCAACCACAAAACGCAGAAAGCTCAAAATGAATTCCAAAATTATGTTCATTCTTCTTCATACTCTTTATCTGGAAGGAGAAACCCAGGAATAAATTATTCTTCAAGGATTAATGAGGTTTCATCATGCAAAGGGAAAGAATTAGATTTCTTCTGTAAAATTACTGAATCTGGACATCCCACTCTTCTGTTCTATTGACCTATGGCTCAAGCTACAGGGTAGATCAAGACTTTGTGTTTAGAAAGAAATGTTCTAAGAACTTCAGGTGAGTCTGTGTGGCTGAAGATCCTGTGTGATTGTCATGCTGTCACCAAACAAAGAAGGTAAAATCTGCCACAGATGATCAGACTAAATTTAAACATCTCCACTGCCTTAACTTAAATAGTTGCACAATAGCAGAGGTTGGTGGGTTTGGAGTTTTGTGGGGCTTTCCTGGGGCTTTTCTAGGGTTCTTTTTGTTTTTTCAGTTTTTTGTTGTTTTTTTTGTTTGTTTTTTTTTTCCTTTTGGTTTGGGATTTTTTGGTTTAGTTTTTTGGGTTTTTTTTTTTTTGGTTGGTTGGTTGGTTTGCTGTTTTTGGTTTTCTTTTAAAAGCAAAGGCAATAAAATTGTCATGCTTCCCTTAGGTTCAGTATCACATCCTGTGCTCTTATTAAGTCAATGCAAGTCTTACTCTGGACTTCACTGAATAATATCATGAAATCTCTTCAAGAGGAACGGATGATTGAAACTTGAGTGCTATACAGTGTAATCCTTCTTCAGCTCATGTTATAACACCTGTTCACAGCCATATTGCATTCATTTTGGAAAAATTACTTGTAAGAGAATACATCTTAAACCTCTGTCAAGAACATAGGTGTCATACGGTTTGTAAGTGGTTCATTTGTCAATGTATCTGCTCTGATAAGGGTAGATTCAGTATCACTGGAACATGAATGTATCAGTATTTGGTAGCCTCGCTATTCCTAATGCTATATGGAGAATACTAAGCTATGCCCTTCAGCTGTATATATTAAGGCTAAAAGAGAGACCGAATATGCTATTTTTAAATTATATTTAATATTATTTTTAAATCCATAAATGGAAATATATTTTCTTGATTAATTAATATTTTCTTCCAAATAATGACCTTTATTTTGGGGATGGAAATAGAAAAGCTAGAGTACAAAAGATGTTAACATTAACCTTGTAATAAAATTACCTTACCCATCAATTTAAAGTTTGCTCAGGTATCATTTGATAGCTATATTTGTTTGAAAATTTTTTTTTCCGGAACTTAACTTCGTTGGCAATAAGAGATAGCTTTTCACCAACAATCTTCCTGACAAACAGAAGATAAAAAATATTTTAACACATCTGAAATAATACTAACAATGTTATCAGGAAAAAAAAGTTCTTGAAATCCTAGAAATCACCACAGTCATTGGAGTAAGTGGAAACTTTTTGGGTGAGTAGTTATTTCATGGAAAACCTAGTATGAGCTTACAACATTGTTATTCTTTGTGATTAATTATTCAGCAAGGCAAAATTTGTTTGTAAAAATAATGAATTTTACAACGTTTCTCTTTCATGCAGCTCGTTCACCTTAACAGTCATTGGTTTTAGTGCTAATGGAACTTGCGTAGCTGAAAAAAAAAACCCTTAATGCTATTTTCATGTCTCTAAGTGTATTTTAGCTACTTACAAGTGAAAACAGAGAATGGATTTTTTGGGGTCTTTTTCTTCCTGTTTTTTTTACAATTCATTCTTCTTCTAAATCTAGGTGCCTTTAATTACAGATTTCTTCTATTTGCCTAACTGCATTTTGCACAACGAAAGTACATTTTGATGGGCTTTATTGCCTACCAAACTATCAATAGTCACTGGAGCAATTAATAATACTGTTTCCTTCTGTAACACTAGTTCTGCTCACTGGGGTCTCTGCATGTGAAAACTTGTTCATTATGTTATCATTCTAGTCAAAGATCTATACTGACTTGAGGAGAATAAATGGGCAATCATCTTTGTAAGTCAGAAACAGATTTCTCTACAATTTTTAAAGACTTGAACAATAGCCCATCTACAGTGTTAGTGTTTCGCTTCTGGATTTAGGAAGTCCAGTTCTTGCTATGATGACTTCTCACCAAGGGATTACTTTGAACTGGTTAGACTCAACAGCCATGGTCTTTTTAATTTTCTAATACTTTGTATTAGATTAGTATGTGTTACTGTCCCTATGTGTGCTGCAGTGTCTGGATAAAAAAAAAAAAAAAAAAAGGGGGAAAATTATGTTATCACAAAAATAGATCCATATAAGTTTTATGATGAAATAAGTTGATGACAGAATCCTGATTGCCTAACATCCATATGCAGTTCAGTTTTTGCTGTACTGAAATTTAGTCGTCTGGGTACATGTGTATTCTTTCTTCTCCATAGAGATGAATAAGTGCCACAGGCTTCAAGGGAGTTTATTCAACCTTGCTTAAGATGAGTGTCTCTCATCCATTAAGGATGCACAAAATGTTAGCTCCTCTGTTTCCAGCTGTGCTACAATTTAAAACACATTTCAGAAGACTGCTCTGGCTATGTTACTGCTTCTGACCCCTCCTTCTTTAGGATGAGCAGCTGTATGGGCAGGAATACAATTCTTTTTCCAAACCGTTTCAGAATTGTAGTTTAGCAATCATGCCATAGCTGCTAAATTCTTTCTCATTTCACATCTCTCTCTCTTTTCCAGTATCCTCTTCCCCGCATTATTGTCTGTCCAACACAATTCTAAAATCAATTCAGTTCATGGTACACACTTTGATGCAGTCATGTAATGTACTGTACTTCTGTCTTCTGTCCCTTCTTGTAATAAATCAGCCTAGAAAACCTGGAAAATCAGCAGTCTGGATTAATCATCTGGGATGTGGAGAGTGTTAGGCATATAAGTAAAGCAAGGTTTGGGCAGACTGAATCTTACTCTCTAAGAAAGCTCATGAAGACACATACATTTTCCATAGGAAACTACAAGGGAAAGATGCAGTGCATCACGTTGCTTCTTTATGATAACTATTAATCACTGTCAATTCTATGAGATAAGAGACAACCCATTTATTTCACACTTACAAAATCTTTCTTTGTCTCCAAAGCACAATGTTAGAGTGCTCTTGCAATCATACTGTAACTCATAAGTGCCTTTTCACCATTCTGTGTTTCTTTTCATCTACTTTGAACAATATGAAGATGAGTTCCTCTTATGACGTGCAACTTCTATAAGGTCGCAGAAAGTACCACATCTTTATCATGTATCACATTTTGCATTAAGCCTCGATAAAGTGTACATTTAAAAAACATACATGATTGTTCATACACGTCTTTTTAATGAAATGGTTTACTTTAGATATAAAATATTGTGGTATTTTATCAAAATTTGTACACATGATTTTTTTTTAAAAAAAAAAAAACAACATAGACAATAATTCTCTGGTTTATAGTCTCTCCAGTTCTTTAACTTACAACTGGGTAAATGAGAGAAGTTTCTGTTGTATTAATCCAGCCTTTTTGCATCAGTTAGGAAGAAGCAGAGGACCCAAGTTTCCTAAACTGTTTCCTGTGGTCTAGAGCCCTGGACTCTACTGGACCCTTTATATAGATATTTTCCACATAATCTTGCTCTTAAACAGATTAATCACACATTTAACAAAATTATATTAAAAGTTGACATTATCTCTATTTGATTCAATGCCTTTTATATGTAGGTATATTTGCTCAGAATTCATTTTGTCTGTTAGTCCTGCTCTTTTCTGAATTACTTTTTTCAGTATTTCCTCAGACTCTACAGGTAGCATATCAATATCTGCCACCAAACAGATGTAACATCAGCACTCAGCAGAACTGTTAATCATTAAAAACACTCTCTATGTGAAGATTTTTCTCTCTAGGCTGAAATAAAAATGCTTTATGGTCGAGGTCCGATTGGATAAAACTCAATGTCAGACATATTTTGTTCATGATCACCAGAGTGAAATTAAGATGCAAGTGAGGTCAAATACTGCAATTGGTTAGCTTGTTTATTATGAAAAGATAAGAAGATGACTATTATAAATAAGATAGTGACAGAAGAGATCAGAAGGACAGAAATTAAGCAAGAATTTACAGTGCAGAAAGATAGTCACCACTGTGGATCCAGCAGCATCCTGAGGGTCCATAGTCATCGCCTTCAGTGGTGGGTGTCCTGCAAGATCTGTAGTGCTCATTGAAGCTGGGTGGCTACCATGGCAATCACCTTTTTCTCCTTTTATTATGTGTTGGGGGAGTACCTCTGTTCTTAATGTCATGCATTGCTGATTTTAGTGCAGTCTCTCACAGCTACATATATATTTTTACTAAAGCATATCCAAAAAGGCATGAACATTATTCCTGCAGCAGATCATAATAGCAGATGCCTTGGCATGTTTAGCACTGGTAAACAATATATGGTTCTTGTCTAGAGGCTGTTTAGGTGAGGGAAAAATTATACTTAATATTCTAATAATTTATGTTTTCTTTTTACTATCTATTAAATAGTAATATATTTTTAGTATTTCTGTAGCAGAGTCCTGACAGTCAGCTCCACATTCATATAAATTATATGAGGTTTTAATTTAAAATTTCGGGGAGGAATGGTATAAATCTCTGTTTTTTGAGTCACGCTTCAGTAAGCATATTTATAAGGACTTAGACCTTTGATTTCTTTAATGTCATGCATAAAGCAAAGTTTAATATGAGCTTGATCTTACCCAGAAATACACTTTAATCAAGAATATTACTGAAATTCTAATCCATTTGAGATTTAATCAAATAACACACATTATATAGTTATGCATCATGTAAAAGCCACAATCCTGTTATTATCTTTAATTGTTTTCTTCAGGCTTTAAGAATTGGTTTAAAAATTATTCCCTGAACTGCAGGGGTTGGGGTGTTTACTTCTACAGGATTTTTTTTCCTAAAAAGTTACATTATTTAAAAAATTATTTATGTTTGGCTTGGGTTTTTGCTTTTTGTTTTGGGTTTTGTTTTTTCCAATGAGAAAGCTGCTTATTAACATCACATAAGAAACTACAGATTTTGAAAACCTGTTACATGATAGTCAATCCATCCTTACAAATGTAGCTGCCCTTCATGATGATAATTTTGACTCATGTTCTTGGTTCAAGAAAATGTATATTGAAGGTCTCCTTTCTAACCATTGAATTAATCTGTAACCATAGAAACAGCTGAACTGACTGCTAACTGAGATATTTATCCTGATAGAGAGCTCACCAATTCTGCAGAGGTCTGGTCGTTTGAGGTTCAGCATTTCATGTCTACAGGAAATGTGACTGACTCTCAGTGCTTTTAAGTACAAGGGGAAAGTGAATATATGTATCACCATTTGTTCTCACTATGATATACTTCCCCAGTCACTGAGTTAGATAAGGTTTCCTGCCTTTTTAACTTTCTTCAACTGTTCAGAAAGTACAATGATGCAAGTTTTCAATATGAGATTTTATAACATAAGATATACTCAGGACTACTTTAAGTTGGGATCAAAAATGAAAATGAGTACTTGTTGAAGAATGTATATGAAAACAAACATTTTTCTCTTCACACTCTAACATTAAAAAAACCCCCTGTGTTCTTCAATTTCAATGAGAAAGAGGACCTGTGGGATAAAGGTCTGGTATTCAGCTTACTTTCTTTATGAAAGACAAAACAATCAAGGGTGTTTTTGTTTTGTTTTTTTGTTGGCTCATTTTAAGCTGTCCATCTATTTAAGAGACACACTTCTTGTGAAGATTTATTTGTTGGTTTGTTTGCTTCTTTTGCTTAATGCAGATGCTTAAGTTCTAGAGGTGTGCTGGCTTTTGGATGCAGACTTCTTGCTGTTATCCAGGTCTTTTAAATACAGAATACTAGGATATATGCTTTTGTATTGACACTCAGAACAATTCACTTCTAAAATTATCCCATTTACTGAGAGTTAGGTAGTCTGGATGGCCCACTAAGTTTATAAAAATATCTTAGAACTTCTATTTGACTCAGAAACTCAGAGTGCAAAAACCATTAAAAAAAACTCAAAACAGTCTGATAAACAGCTGTGTTTCTGGCTTCATACTGGGTTATCAAAAAAGGACTACAGCTTGTCATGTGGTTTTACCCAGGGTCTTTCATTTTTACAACAAGGTAAAAGTCATGCACCTTATTAAAAAGTCAAAAATGAAGAGTTCGAGTGTGAAGCAAAGCTCAGGAAAAACATTAAGTAATTTCATGTACTTGCCAAAAAGTGTAATAAGGAACTGCTTGTCTGAAGCACGCATTTGTGTGTGTGCTTGTGCCTGTAGATGTATACAAACTTACAGCATCTTACAGTTAAAATTAAAAAAAAAAAATTGTTTGCTAAACAGGCAGGATCAGTAGTGCTGAATTCAAGTACCCTAAACAAGCTCTGGTATGAGGGTAACTGATATTTAGTTGTTCCCTGTGTGTGTGTTTTTGAAGGTAGGTACTTCTATAGATTCTGTTGTTTTAGTGAGAGAGAAAAAGTGGCAATGAAAAACTGTGATACTTCCAAAGTAAGTTCCTATAACTAATAGAACACAAAATAAATATCCAGATATTTGTCAATAAACTTGGTTTTATCTTGAATGGGATGCCCAGAATTATTATAGTTCCTACTATGAGATACAGCAGTTGTGAACAATTTCACTTTTGACATTAAGTTATGTAAAAAAAAAAAAAAATACTAGGAAGCATTTATTTTATCCATTTGGGAGTTAGAGGCTCTTACTGAATGATGCACCTTGAGTTTATCACTATTAAATAACAGTCTCTAATATCAGAATACATTCTTGAAGCTTCTCGTTCCCTTAAGTACTTTTTAAAGGGATTTAATGAGCAAAAGAGCATGAGACTGGTTTTCTGTTCCTGATCTCTAATTTGATCCTTTAATTTTTTCCTGTGATTTATTGATGAAAATAGTCCATTCAGGTCTTCACATACCTCCATGACAAAATTTGAAGCATTGATAACCTTCATTGGCAGTCACAGGATGCAGGAATTTGAGATCTCTTTGCTTTTGTTTTTGTCTTTTTGTTGTGGGTTGGGTTTTTTTTTTAGTCTGTTTCTTTTGTTTTGTTTTGCTTTGCTTTCTTTTGGTTTGTTTTTCTTGAGTAGAAACAAGTGAAGAATTTGCCTGAAAAAAAAATTATCTAGAAATTATTTACTCAGTTTTTTTACAGCTGAAGTTATTAAACAAGGAAACAAACAAGCCTTATTGGTTTTCATGCAGTTAACAGTTCTACAATGTACTGAAAGATAAAGCACAAGGTCAAAGACTAAATTCAGTTCACCAATTTTATACTGTATGACTGCAGGTCATAAAATCAATCAGGACACTGCTAAAGCTAAAGAGAGTAAAGAAGTAAAAGCAATAAAATACAACTGGGGTTGTTGTGTTTGTTGTACAGGTGCCTAACAACCATTTCACTCAATATAAATTTTGCTGACTTTCAGAATGGGAAGCATAAAAATAACTCATTCTAGTAGAGGAACAGATATCCCACAGAACTGATCCAGATAATTAATAAATAGAAATGCAGCCTATTAAGCCTCCCATGTTGAAGAAAAGTTCCTGATTATCCTAAGGATTTTTTTCATGAGGGTGAAAAATTTTCAAGTTATAGGTCATATGAGAAGTATGTTAACCAGGAAGGCTAAAATTTCAGAATGGAGACTGAGGGTTACCTCCAAAATTACTTCCATTAAGGAGTTTGTAAGAATAAAAAGTAAACTCAAAGAGAAAGCAAAACTCCCTGTTAAATGCCATCATATCCAGGGTGAAATCTTTCAAGCTTCACAAAATCAGGCATGATTATAAACTAGACATCAGCATCTCAGTTTGTCTAAGCAATTGCAATTTTCAAGGAGGCACAATCTGTTGCATTTAAAGTCAAAGTAAAGGGCTCAGTGGTCCATGAAATGTAACCATTCTCTCATATGTACTTCACCAGTATTTGTCAGCAGGTCTGAAGTATTCCATATTTAATTTCTGCTGATTAGCAGTATTTCAGAGCTCTGTGAATATGTCTGAAATGTCTGTACTATTATATTTTCCTAGATGCAATACGAATTACTGCATTTTCCATCTTTTTTTCTTGCTAGTGCCCAAGAGTATTTCAAAATAACTTATCTGTAGGAGTTCTCATAAAAATAACTAAAAAAAAGAGACAAGAGCATTCTTTGTATCTGGTTGTAGTGCAATACTTGACTTCTGCCTGAACCCTTATTCATTTGATGCATCAGTTAGTGGGGATCATACTCACATAACCATAGAATATTAATTTTCACATTTTTCTCTCCTTGTTCAAGAGGTAATCCTAATCTTTACCTTTACAGTACTGCTTTGTTTTGGTTTTGTACATTTTGATTTGGGTTTACTATAGCACATCATTACTGTAATAGTGCATCATAGTTACTAACTTCTATGCAGAGCATGTTTACGCAGGATGAGAATTTTCCCCTTCTTATGAATATGAAACTGCAAGAATGGAGTGTAACAGAATAACAGTCTTCATTTTTAAATGGATTTGATATCAGGAGATAAGGAATGTAGATTGTCCCCCTGTATCTATTGCATCACTCAGAGAATGAAAGACAGTAAAATCCTACAGAATCATCTACAAACTCTGTAATTCATATAGGAGCCAGTTTACTAGAACAGAATTTAATGGGTTTAACTATGAACATTCCTCATCTCAGGTACATATCTTCCAGTCTTTGAAAAAAAAATATCTGGAGATTCTACAGGGAGCAATAGCCCTTGTTATAAAATAATAGTCATTTTTTGAGCACTTAATGAGACTCAGTTCCTCTAGGGAAAAGATAGCATTGCTTGAACTTGCTAGAACCTGCTGCAACTTCTCTAGATACCATCTATATGACTGTTTTGTATATGCAGCTCCTCCACATTCTCTTGCCTGTGACTGTGGAGTTAAAGACTACGCAGGTTATGAAACTTTTTTTTTCACTTAAGCTCTTGACTTTGCTGTATGAATAAAGCAGTTTGTCAAAAATCACTCTTTTGCAGATTTTTGAGAGATAACACAAACCCAAACATAACATCATGTGATACTTCAGTACTATTGACATATTTAAAGCCTCAGCTACTTGATCTGATGGTATAATGAACTGCATTTTCATGGGTAAAACTAGAAATTGAAGAAGCTACTGTCCCCACAGATTAATTCCTTCTATCTGTCAATATTTGTGTGTCTGCAGCTGAGTTACATGTATCAGTTTTATGACAGAATTTGAATTCATATCAGTGTAAAATCAATCACAGTACTTTTGTCAGCTTTAAATAAAATTTCAGTTACTAGTACACAGAAGCAGACAAATGTAGGCTTCAGTCACAGTGACAAATGGCCGTGGGACAATAACAGATTTTTTAGAACTTTCAAATCTATCATAAATATATGTCCTAAATTTATGAATGAGAGGCAAACGAAAAGGTATCTTTCAAAATGAGTTTTGCAGACTATGCTTATAAAGCTTGTTCCAGGAAGTCAAGTTAATTCTAACTCTAGTCCAGGCCAATGGACTAGCAGTGCAGAAGTGTGGAAGTATAAAAGTGTACAGTGATAAATCTGGGTTTATAGTTTATTCCCCTCAGCACTGCTGCTTTGTCAGGTGTGTTGCCATTCAGATAAATTGTTTCTAGGTGCTTCAAAATAGAGGCAGATCTATTTCAGATCTTGGAGTATCAGCAAGACTCATTTTGCACCTGCAAAAACATAAGTCTACTTGTAGATACTACTGCTGCCTTCTCTTTTCCATTCCTTGTTGCTCAGGCTTCACTGATCTCAGAGAACCTTGAAGATATTATTTCCAAAATCTAAAGGATCTCTGTTGTACTTGTGGTAACTGACATTATTCAAAGTTCTGTAAATTCAGGTGGGATTTGTTTTTTTTTTTTAATCTGTAAAAATTTAAAGGTTCTCTTTTAGTCTCTTATTCATGGAATGAGAATACTAAAACTATAACCCCATATACTAACATTTCATAAATATGGCAGGTATAACATTCTTTGCATTCAGTCTTGTATTGTTTCTAATGCTGACTTATTTCTGTTGAAATGCACACAATTTTATTGAAGTATACATCTCTCATAGTTTAAAAAGTTAAACATTGTGAAAAAGTGAACAAAACCTTTTATTATAGAAATATGCAATAAAATGTGTTTCTTTTGCTATTATCACGGACCAGCTCATCATTTTATATGTTCAAATATCTCTTTGTTTTAAACAAAAAAAGCACTAAAATTACGGTAGAATGTGAAATTTACATTTGGTGCACATTTATGTACACAAACATCACTGTTCACAAAGATTATATCCCAAAGTCTCATATAAAACTATGGAACAGCATATGAGATCTTATGTTAGAAAGGCTACATTTTCTAAGACTTATTACCCTGAACTTTGAACCTCAGAAATAAAGCTAAAATTTCATTTGTCAAGTAAATGAAGAAAGTGCACTGTGGATGCATGAGACTTCACCCCTCCTCTCCCCCTTAGATAAGAGCAGCAGAGAATAGCAAAACATGAGTTTTTAACACAACTCCTGTGGAATTTTAAGTAAGTCTTCCTTAAGTAGAAATTGCTTAACTTCTCCTATTTGCATCATTCTTAATAGATTTTCCTTGTGTTTCTGTTGTAATTTTCAGGGAGGTCAATGGTAAAAATATGCAAATACGAGAAAACTTTAATATTATCGCATCAACAGGGAAAGCCTGAACTTTATTTCAATGACTTTCATATGTGATTACAGCCCAACTTTCCCAACAGGGTTATAGTATGTTTAATTAAAAATAAAGTTTATAATAACCAAATACAACAGAGTTAATCAAATGTAAATATCCCTGCCTTACCTTCTACAATTACTGATAAAACATGAAAAGGAATTTTCAGCTCTCACCCTTTGCTTCTTCAAACCAAGCAATTTGTTGCTTGTTCACTTAAGGAAGGCTGGTTTCAGGCTTAAAAAATGAAGATCTGTATTGCACAAATCCTGCTTTACAAGTCTTTCTGTTGTTCTTTTTATTCCCCCATGTTGCCAAGTAGGACTAAAGAGGTGATCCATGAACCACCATCAAATTAATTATTATTCAATTAATTGATATACATTTAGTTACATATACACTGATATTTGTAGGGATTGTGGGTTAACCCCAGTAGGCAGCTGAGCAGGAACACTCAGTCACTCTACTCACTCCCCCCAGCAGGATGAAGGAACAAAAGAGCAAATGCAAAATGTTACCTAAGGGTCAAGATCAAGACTGTGTTTAATAAAAAAAGATAATCTGCATGTGCAAGGAAAAATAAGGAGTTAATTTGCAACTTCCTACCATCAGGCAGATGTTTAGACATTTCCAGAAAAGCAGTGCTTCATCATGCTAACACTTACTTGAGGAGACAGATGCAATTGCCACAAAGTCCCCCTTTTTTTTCCTTTTCTTAGCTTTTATTGCTGAGCATGGTTTCATATGGCTAGGGATATCCCTTTGATCAGCTGGGGGTCAGCTGTCCTGGTTGTGTTCCCTCCCAGCCAGTTGCTCACCTCCAGCTTATACACTGGTAGAGTGGTGTGAGGAGCAAAAAAGACTTTGACTCCACATAAGCAATGCTCAGCAGTAGCTAAAACGCTAGTGTGTTGCTGTTTTGGTCACCATGTAAAACACTCCACTGCGCAGACTGCTGCAAAGAAGAAACTTAACTCTGTCCCAGACACAGTCAGTAAGCAAAGCTCCCACACTTTGATTACACAGGTGTGGAAAATGAAACCTGTTTGTTGACTGTCCTTTGTAGCATAAATTAATGCTGGTACTTATACAGAGAGTTTGGGGATACCTACTGACTCGAGAAGAGAAATAAATTCCAAATATAGCAGCCTGTGAAATGTCCCCTACTGTAACTGTTACTTACATCTCCATTATTCAAAAGATACTGAAACCAGAAAAAAAAACAACAAAAAACAAAACTCGTTAATTTCCAGAGTACATTGATCCAAGAATCAGTGTGTTATCAATCTCCTACTGCCTCCTTGTCTCCCTTGTTCAGTGTAAAATAAAAGCAATTCATGCACCCCCCCATCTCAAACGGGGAACAGTGTCTCTTACCTTTGTTTAGAACCCACCACCTGTAGGTAGGGGTGATATCTGCTGAAGTTTTCTAAACCAGTTGTTAATGGCTAGTAATGTTTGTGCCACAGACTCTGACAGCTACTTAACCTCTTGCCCTATATACAGCCAGGGGAGTGGTAGGGAAAAGCAGAGGAGCATTGGGCCAAATAAATGGTCTATAGACAAGTGGGTCACAGCCATTTAGCACACTGGGGAAGGCTTGTGTTGCCATGTGTGGGGCTCCATACAGCCTCAGAAATGTCACTGCCCTTCTTCATTTACCTTGTAAGCCAAGTAATGCTGATACATTTATTGTCTTATGTACACAAGCAGATTACAACCAACTTTGATGATCCACCAAGGATGAAATCTTAATTTTGCTTACAACTCATTCACTGCAAATGGAGCTGAAAAACCCATGGGATAAATGGGAAACAGGGTTGTTCACCTGACGCAGCTTGGCTTGTGAAACTGTGGGAGAAATTGTGGGAGCTGCAGTGCACATCTTCTCTCAAAGATCTAAAACCCTCTACATAGACAAGACAAAATTAGGGGGCAATTTAGGAGTTAAGACACAAAAATATATTTGCATAGTACAAACCACTAAATCTGCTGCATTTGAGATTGTTTTACACTGACAGGTTAAAAAATATTTTCATAATTATGTCCGACATGTTCTGACATTAATACCTTCTTTGAATGTTTTATGATATTATTTGCTTCCATGATGTCTCAGGTAGCATACTTGGTGTCAGCTGTAGGTTTAAATCTAAACAATAATGATAAATATTGCACATTTCCAGTCTGCAAAACAATAAATGTCAGCTGCATTCAGACTGTAAGTCAAGACAATTAACTGGAAGAAAAAAATGGCTTTTTCTTTCCCCTACTGCCAGAGCTGTAAAGTCTTTGCCAAATTGCCTTTACAAGAATTTAACTTCCCTACTGATTAGTTTGACTCACATTAATTTAAAAAATATCTCCACTTACTAGGCTATAAAAATATCCCTTTTCCTAGCAAGAAGCCATTGTGGTTGTTATTTTATTTCAGTTTGAAGCTTTCATAAATAAACAAATAAATAATACTGGAATCCCAATAGCAATAATGTTTTTACTTGATAATCATCTCATTAAAAATATCCCTCTGACATCTTAGGTATTTTTTAAGAGGAAGGGTTTTTATTCCCCTAGACAAAACTTATGCTTACAAAAGAAGAGAATCTTCCTCTTATTACAAATCTGTTTTATTTAAAGACAATGTTAGTCCTTTCTGACTATATGAAACAATATAAAATTTGTTTCTTGGCTAGTCATTTTATTTTGTCTGTTGTTTTAAATTAATCATTTACAAATTAAAACAAAAAAAAATGAACAATGCTTTATGTGCATCTTTGCATAAAATTAATAATTAGTGCTTTGGGAAAAACAGAGGCAGGACAGTGGAGAAAATTCAAACCATAACCCCTGATAAGGTAATACAGGATAGAGTTAAATGATCTGTTGAGGAAAAAAAATGAAATATTCAACTTTGTCTATCAAAAGATGTGGTAAAGGCACAGTTGTACAGAAATGACAGTTTCAGACTGACATGCTGAAATCTTTGGAAATCGAGGAGGGAGATCATCTAGAAGGAGTGGGCTAATTGGTGTGAACCGTAGGCTCAAAGGTGGACAGGTGGTCTTGGCTAGAACTATACAACTAAGCAGAAAACAGGGGAGAGAAAAGGAGCTGAATGAATTGATGTGGAATGCTGATCATGTCACTGTTTAGTTCAGTAATGCACCATGTGATATCTTTCTGTACTTATATGCTAAACTGGGCAATCTCTTCCTACTAATGATGATGTAGTGGTAATATAGCTGTTCACATTTTTTAGGAATATATTTTTGTTTCTAGAAATAATACAGTAGTGGATACAAGAGCTTCTCTCTTTCCTCTGAAGAGATAATGCACTTGCTTTGTAATATCAAACTAGGGTTTATCTATGAATCATAGAATCAAAGAATGGTTAGATTTAGAAAAGACCTTAAGATCATCCAGTTCCAACCCACTGTCATGGGCAGGGATGCCTCACACTAGACCATATCACTCAAGGCTCTGTCCAGCCTGGCCTTGAACATTGACAGGGATGGAGCATTTACAATGCATTTTACTGTCCTTTATAGATAATTTCACTGCCTTCATTATCCTGCATTTACTACTTATCAAACCTGACTTACAAATAGTGGTGTACTTCATCAATACCAGCAAAGCTTGCATAAATAACAAACTTATGAGTCTAAAATGATAATTACCACAATCTAATGAATCACATAAATCATTTATAATGAAAGGAAATAAACGACTCAGAAATGAGCACATTAATAACTTAGGGTGGGTTTTTTTATTCAAAAGCAATAAGTAGTTTAATTTATATGGTGCGCCCATAGACAGTACAACTGGAATTCTATCAGTGAAATAATTAGTATTTAATCTAAAGGGACAAACATATCTAGTGGAGACCAAATTGAAAAATTACTATTAAAAAGATCATTAAACTAAGAACATTACTATAAAATTATAATAAACAGCCAATATGGTTAAAGAAAATTCAAGATCTTAAAGAGATCATTTACTAAACATCTCTCAGTTCCCTACCAAGCCATCTAAAAGTATATATATAAAAAGATTCCAAAATGGAAAATGGAACATATTTAAATTAAAATTTACATGTTGACAAGAGAATAATAAATTAATTCTACTACTATTATGACTACTACTACTAATACTACTAATTAACTGGGATTGTCTTTGCCTGCAGTTTCATTTAGGTATGTTGGGTTAGTTGGCCTGGGTCTGAATCCAGTTGATGGAGGTTTTGGGTCAGGACCATTACGTGGTGTAATGGTGGTGATTCAGAACATCATCTATCTTCCTCAGTGAAATAAAGAGATGGTAACCAAGCACCTACAATTACAGTAATGATGTTGACTTGTTAGTGGTTTGAATTTTAAATATTCTTTTTTAATGTGTGTAGAGAAACCAGATTCAATGTATAGGAAAAGGTGCCTGGATTTTCAAACCACTTAAGGATATTAAGAAAGAAACATTAACCTGATAGAACATTTTAATCTTAAGTGCCTTGAAAATTATTATATGGATACAAAAGTCTCTAAACAGTGAATAGTATAGGATTACTATATTACATGCAATAATTTTGCATATGATTTTAATTTATAGTGTCTGATAAAATTATTTTATGTTAAAACCACAAAAAAAATCTTATGTTCTGTCATGGGTTCAGCAGTAGCTCATGCTCTGCCAGGGAGGAGGGAGTGTTAACCCCTTCCCTTCCGGCCAGCTTCCAGTCCCCTCCCCAAGCAGGACGTGCTGTGGTATGGAATACCTCCCCGACTAGCCCAGACCAGGCGCCCTATCTCTCCCTCCTCCCTGGCAGAGCATGAGCTACTGCTGAACCCATGACATGTTCTCATTCACTCTTGTTTGTTCATATTTATGAGTATTATTAGATTGTCTCCTTATCTGTTTTACTTATAAACCTTATCAATGTTCTATATTATTTTGTCTTAGTAGCCATTAAAAACTCAGATGTCTTGAAATACTGCATGTTATTATTTACATGATGATTTCATGCAAATGGGTTCATCATATTCCAGCTCAAATTTGACAGGTGATTACAATATATAACTAAGCTAACCTGGTAGAAAAAAAACCCTCAGATACTATATATATTTATATATAAGTGTGTGTGTGATCCTGGTGACTGGTGAAATGTCAGGGAGTTCTCTTCACTGAGTAAAATCACAGTTAGGCTGATTAAGAAATTTCAGGGGTCCTGGAGTGAATGAGCAAATGCATCAGTGCTACTCTGACCTTTTGGTCACTTCAGTCCAAACTGCAGGGGATAAGTAAGAGATTACAGACAACACTCAGAAGCCTACAGAGTGTAGAGATCTAGAGTAACTGAGTATATCCAGTTACTGAGTAAAAAAACTGAGTAAAAAAACTGAGTAAATGCATTACACTGCCAGTAGTCCAGTTTAAGGCTGATTTTGTGCACTTCCACTGTAGTAATGACCAACTCATCATTTCTGCTTTCCAGCTCCATGCACCCACCCACCACCTACCAAAATTTTCTCTTGCTCAGGACAAAGTTTTTCACTGAATATGAGATTTTTTCCTGGCACTTTTTATTTGCTTTTTTCTTCACCCAGTTCAGCTTTTTCTCTGGTGGTGTTCAAGGCCAGCTTGGACAGAGCCTTGGGTGACATGGTTTAGTGTGAAGTGTCCCTGACCATGGCAGGGGGGTTGTAACTACATGATCTTAAGGTCCTTTCCAACCCTAACTATTCTATGACATATTCTATGACATTTTCTATTTTGCCAGAAACAAAAAAACCTTCTTAGATGTTATTTAGAAATATAAGCATAAGAAACATAAGAAGTATTTAATGGTTTTTCTTCCCTCTCCCCCCCCCTTTTTTTAGAGCATTCAGACCCTGAGTTCATATTGTTAATATAAAAATATAAAATAATTTTTTTTCTCTAGTACTGGAGAGAACTCCTTAGTAATAAATAGGAGTACAGACATTTAGAATAAAGATCTCAGCTTACATGGTAACTGAGCTTCTATGTTCCAACAGCCAGTAAGTGTCAACTGATAAATTAAAACTGGCAGAGGAAAAAGATCGGCCAAGTGTCCAAACAATTCACAAAAGACAACAGGGCATAAGATTGTCTGTAAAATCCCTATAACTGTCAGATATCATTCAGTTTTGTACTTGGTAATTCACAGAAACAATAAAATAACATGAATTTGTAAATCTAAATCTTAATTTGTAAATCTAAATTAAATTTGTTCAGTAAAATAATGTGAATTTGTAAATCTATTCTCACAATTACTAGCATTAAAAGGTCTTTAAATTTACTGTAAGTTGTTTTTGATATCAGTAGGCTACTGAAAGCTGACTGTCATTTCTAATACATAATATTTATGACAATAGATGTAATCATGCTGGTGAAAATTTAAGATAAATACCCATCATATAATCAGTTATATCAGCATAATAATATTTCAAAAGAAAATGAATCTTCATTACAAATACTTCAAAATGGCTTAACTTGGTACAAACATATTTTAAGCTTATTTTAACCCCAATGATTAAGTTATATTTTATTTTACTATTACCTCTACTGTTCAATATTGCATGTAGATCCTGGGGCCTGATCAAACATCACATATTTTTTAGTTCATTCTCATCTTTCAAATTGATGACCAGTGCACAATGATTCAGACATCTGTGTTCGTGTGAAGTTCTATAACAGCTTCTAATGGATGAAATGTCCTAACAGTAAATTGTTTCCTTAATTTATGACATGCTATCTTAAAATCTGTATAAATTTTTTGGTACCAAAAATGTTGGTGCATAATATAGCCACCTGGCTGTCATACCACTGTAAATACATCTTTATTGTTATATTAATCACTTTTAAAGATGCTTGTGCTTTAAAGAACAGAAATTATTTTTGTATTATGTGTTGTGCAGAGAGACAGTGTCACAAAATAAACTGTTCATAAGAATAAGAGGTATGATGTTAACTTATTTTTGCAGTTTTGATGCCTCTAGAAATTACAGACACCTCATAGTTTCAGTTACATGAGGACCAGATGGCTCTGCTTTGGGATGGTGATAAATACAATCCCAAGACAACATTCAGCAGATGTCTAGGCAGCAGCTCCAGCTGACCAGACAGGTTTACTCTTCCTCCACTCCACACCAGGCCAAAGCGAGGAATAAGGACAAAGGAAAAAGCCACAAGATGGACAGCTACTGAGTGCAGAGAAATTATTTAAAGACTGAAATCAAACAAAATCCAAACTCAGATCCATCCTATCTGTAATTTTCTCTTTCTTGGGAAGGAAAGAATAGGGAAATGGCACAGGGAAAGAAGTAATTGGATATTCTTAATAAGAGAGAAAACTTTTTTCTGATGCAAGTGCTTTTTGCCTTGTTGCCTTCAGTAACTGAATTTGATAATTACAACACTTGCCTTAATTAAAAGTATATCATCTATGCCCAAATAGCCCTAAATCAGCATAAGTCTGTTGAGCCAAATAGCACTCCAGGGTTTTAAACTATTTGAGGATCAGCTGACACCACATACATTTAATTTCTGATTAGTTGTTACATAATCAATAAAAAAGGCAGATTGCAGGTTTATTTCTGTGACTGACATAAAAGAAATCAGACCTTAAATAATGTAATTATAAAAAAAATAAATAAAGGGGAGGATTTTGCACTTAAAGCAAGACTAAAACTCAAGAGAACTGTTTTTACTACCATCTTCTTACTCTCTTTGTAACACTGATCAGGTTGTTCTTTTCCTCTCAATTTCAGCTTCCTTTACTGATGGATATTTAATAGATGAGGCCAAAATTACATTCATTAGGGTCTACATCTGCTTCTTCCCTCCCAAATACAGTTATTTCTCATTAATGCCTTGACTACTCAATAAGCTCCTGTTGCTCTGTGTTTCATACCATGATTTTCATGGAAAGACAACATGAGCACATGTTGCAGGTGGAACTGGTCTAAATGAGCAGAAGAACTGCAGCTTTGAGGTGTTCTAGATGCTCAGAGAATTTTGACTGGAAATATGAAAGGGAGAATATTTTAAGTATGTCCCATCCATTCAAAATGCAAGTTGCTTTTCCTGACATAGACTATAAAATTGTTCTTCCTGCTCTCCATGCAGAAGTAATATCACAATTTTATTTTCTTTTTTTTTTTTTTTGTGGGACACCTTATTTTACTGGCAATCCAATTGAAAGACCCAGTGGTGAAAGAATTATGGATAATAAACCTTTTTCTTATTCTTATTGTTGATCCTTCCGACCAGTCCACTGTCTTTTGGCAATGCCTCTACAAAATGATGTAATTTCCACTGTCCTTGAACTTCAGTTTTCTTTGTAAAAGTCTGATAAAATTAGGTAGCAGTAAACTCTTATATGTGCATTGTTTTTGGAAGAAAAATTAAATCGACATTTTGCTCTGGATTTTATTGCTAAATTTCCTTATGAAGCGGGAATTATTCCACCAGACTGGTTTTGGCCTCCTAAGCCATCTGTGGTTAGTGGTTTCACACACAGAGGAATTGATCCTCATCTCTCATTCACAAACACATTGTAAATCAGCATGTTTGATTCCAAAATTTGAAGTGCTATCCCATCCCAATAGTTTACATCAATAAGTTAGGAAGTTTCTAGATACTCTAACTGAAGCAATTGAACCATGGATGTAAATCCAAACAAGGTGCTATAGTGACATAATGAATTGATTGTTTATTAATATTTGCATTGTGTTTAATTTAAGTGTTCACAATCACCTGCAAATGTATTTATGTGTGTGTATTGTGATGCAGCTCTGATTTTGTTTAAAGACTCCCAATGACCTCAGTGAACTCTTCAGACATACACAAACTGTGAGGACTGAGGTAAGTCACAACAAAAATATTATATATGCATACAAAATATTGTACCAGAAATCTTTATAATGTTTTTTCATGGCTTTCCTTTCCTTTCCTTTCCCTTTCCCTTTCCCTTTCCCTTTCCCTTTCCCTTTCCCTTTTCCTTTCCCTCTCCCTTTCCCTCTCCCTTTCCCTTTCCCTCTCCCTCTCCCTTTCCTTTCCCTCTGCCTTTCCCTTTCCCTTTCCCTTTCCTTCCTTCCTTCTACTTTTCTTTCCCTTCTTTCCCTCCCTCCCTCCCACCCTCCATTGGATTCTCCCATTGTGCCTGGCCAACAAAAAAATGAAATGGACATTTGTCTCATTTGTTACAATATCAGCATCCCCCCAAGTAGAAGCCTGGAAATGCCCTAAAAGATAATTGGATCATTTGTAGGATTATGCATCCATGGTAGGAGAAGAACAGAAACAATCCAGACAGTGGTTTATTTATGAAAATTTGGGTTATGTCTTTCTATAGGAGAAGGTATGATAAAAATATGCTTCCTTCATAGCCCTTCCTTTTTTTTCCTGACAGCGAAACTGAGGCAAAAATAAGGACATAAAGAAATCGACACTGATTTAGCCCAGCACTCCCTTAAAGAGCTTAAGTCTGGGAGACAGATAAACAGTAAAAGAGAACATGAGCACATCTCAAATTATCACTCGCCTTTCAAACAATGTATCTCTTTATTTACTTATTTTTATAACCAATTTTATCTCTGTTATTATCTCTATATTCTCATATTTCATATGGACTGGGAAATCCACCAGTGAATTAATAAAAGTGGGAGAAATATTTTCAAGCAGTAAACAATCATGCAATTTAAATCCTAAGGCAATGGGTTGCAAAAACACTAGTAATGATAGATTTTGTTAGAACAGTTTATTCTACATAAGTTCCCAAAAGAATGTAGAAGGAAGTACCTGAACTGTTTCTCAGATTTATATGGAATTTTAAGAATATATTAGATCCTTAACCTACAATTTTCAATAATAAAAAGGTTCTTATCAATTTAATTAATTTTCTTCCGCCTGTGTAGGGGTTCTTTATAGCAGACACAGAGCAACTTAGAATTCACTGGAAAAATTATGCATTAGTATTCAGTGTTTACCTCTTTGTGGCTGAAATTCTCTGCAGTAGGAGAGGCAAAGTCAGGTGCTGGATTCACCATCACTGACAGAAGCCCACATGCAGAGCTCTTAAGGGGCAGGCACTGTGTGGTGACAAGGACATGAGTGAGCTGTTGTGAAAGGCTGGGTTGCCTGCACATCAATGAATGTATCAAGGACCAGAAGTATAGGCTGCAGATGAGACACTGAGACCATGGTGGAACAGCAATGAAACACGTGTGATGGAGTTATTGGCCTCCCCACCATTCAGAGCTATGATTTTCATTTTAATAATTAGAAGTTAAAATTAAATGGGAAGAAATAAGGTAATTATGATAGCTAGTACTAATTAACCACATGTTTAAAGGTATGTGCCACTTATTTCAAGAGTTCTGTTTTGGCACAAAGTAGCTTTAAGCAGTTGAGAAGGACTAGATTAAATTCTGGCTGCTGCCAATAAATTTTGTTGATCTTAATCAATCAATACATTAACTGCATGTGCATAAATGCAGTGAATACTAAGTAATGTAATTTCTTGACATATATCTACTCAGACCTGATTTCCTTTCACTCACTAGGACTTTGTGTATTTCATATTTTTTTCATCTTTTGGGCATAGTTTGACAGATCTTTACAATAAACTCAGATCCCATGCTACTTACAAAACACTGAGACACAATTTAATAGTATTTTTAAAAGATACGTCACCATTTCAGAGCCCTCCAAAAAGATTACTCTGGATGCAGACAGGATATGTTTTTTTATTTTTTTTTTTTATGTAATACTGATGAGAAAATTCTGTAAAAAAGCAAAGATTTTTTTTTTTTGTCTCAGCTACAAAGCCAGCAATAGCACAATTTTGGTGTCTTGCTAATGTTTGCTCTTCAAGAAGAAGCACTAGATCATTTCAGCAAGATTCACTTGGTTATAAATTGCAGCTAACACATATTACAGCAGTTTGAGAACCTCACTTGTAAGTGATGTGAGATGTCAATAAATTATATGTATCAGTTGCCCTTTTGCCAGATAATGCCACAAGAGTAACAAACACTGTAATAGAATGGGAAATGCTTCTCCAGACCTGCTAAGTGGTGTTTTGTTCTATTTTCTGGATAGGTGATATTTTTCACAAGCACAGTTCCTGGAAAGTTCAGCAAAGATGCATGTAGACACCAATTGTTAGCCTACATTTTATAGCTTTATTGTTCACTGGAGCATGAAAGATCTAACAGGATGCAGATGATCATCCCTGTAGATAGGAATTGATTAGAAAATTCACAACTTGACATCAGCTGGTGGGGGATTGCTGTACAATGTCATTCACTCGAAACCAAGTAAGCTCTGCTATAAATGAGCGAGAAAAGAAATATTGGGCTTTGTGAGAGCTAAATTGCATTGCATGGTTGTAGTCAGCTTGTCAGTAAATGAGATTAAAGCCTTTCTTATTGTATAGATCTGTCCTGAAACATAATCTAGGAGAAAATGCTTGGATGAAAACTATAAACACTGCAGTTAAACTGTAAATCTAATCAACATTGATTGGATGAAGCTTTAGGTTTTGTGCACTAAATCTGTTTTGTTTTTTTTTAATAGGTCTTAGAGTAGGATTTAGATGGAGCAAAGACCACAGTCATTGATTTTTCTTTTTAATCTAGAGCCTACAAATATTTACAGAATTATGATTCTATGATTCTTTTTCTGTTTCTAATTATTTCCTTTCAAGACCTTTTTCAGTGTCAGCATCCACATGTACTAATTTTTTATAGACTTCAGAATTCCAATATTGTCAGATTTTTCGTTTAATTACACTAATAACAGGCCAACACTTTAATCTAAAAGTAATTATTTTAATAGAAAAATTTATTACAACATTGAAATTTCACATGAATAGGAGAAAGTATAAACATCACTTTAACTGTATGAGTTATATTAATCTGTGAAGTGGGTTTGTCTGCAAAATAACACTGAAGTTGTAGAAAGTTTCCAGTAGAAAAGCATTGTGCTTTACAGATTTTTAAATGAGTGTTCTGAGTTTATCTACGTGGATATATTACAAACTTGATTCTGTATTCCAGTATTATATGTGCAAGTTGCATATTTGGTATATAAAGATCAGAAAGTATCCAGAATTAACAACAACCCTTCAACATTGAATTGCTCTCCTGCAGCTGAGCCTAATGAGGTCATATTACATGATATTACTTTGACTTTATAAACAATAATTTTTTTTTTTCATTCCTCTATTCATTCTACCTCCTTCATAGGGGGATGCACATAAGTCTAAATTAAGGTTAGAATAAAATACAGAGTTGCTTTCTGGGAAATATTGAGCTATGTTCTTGGCTTTGGAAGGAAGTACAGCACACTTGTCATCACATCATAGGTGAACACGCACATTTCACTTGTTTGCTCCAAAAAACAATGTGACTGAAAGAAGGAGATCTAGATTTGCCAAATCAGAGAGCTAAGTTTAGTCTGTGTCCTCCAGTGCTAGCTAGTGTGTAGTCTGAAGTGGTGGACAGAAACAGACATACAGAGAGCTTTGTGGTGATATGAGATGGACTGAAAGATAATTGCTCTTCTTGATATAAGCTCGAAATGGCATTACAATGTGTTATGTCCCAGAAAAACTCGAGTAAGGACAGACCAATGTGTGCAACAGATTGTCAAAGAAAATAACTAGAAGGAACTGCATCTTCTAGATGCTGGGAACCTTACTGCCACTTTCCTACTTTTTATAAGCATTTCTTTGGGGTACTGCTTAGCTTGACACTTCTGAAAGTCCAAAACCATTATTTAGACTTTAGATTTTATTCAAAGTACACTGTACTTAGTTTCTGAATTCCTCCAATTAGTCCAATTAAATATATAACAAAAATCACTGACTTTTTTTTAAGATTAAATGATAAGGTAATTTGCTGGAAAGAGGGAAATAATTTTGTGCCAATTTTATTGCGTTTTTTTAAATTCATTTGCCAATTTTTAATATAGTAAATTGCTGCTGTTTCAGAACTTAGTCACATAGGGCAAGAGTTAAAAGTCTGAAGTAACCAAAATTTTCATGCATACATTGTTACCAATATGGATTGCTATTAACCCGTAGTTTTAAAATTTAGAAGAAATTCACTAATGTCTATTTTACCTGTGCCCTAATTTAACACAGGAATCTTCATGCAATGCTGGAAATTTAAATTTCTTTTAACTTGTCAGAAATAGAGAGACACTAAGAGGTAAAAAACACAGTAGCAAAGCAAAGGAATTCTCAGAAACATTTTTCTGATGTGTTTTTCTAGCCTGAGTTTAAACATTCTTGAAGCAGTCTTACCACTGTGAAGAAATTTTCAAAACCATTTGTAATTATCAGCAAGTAAAAAAGAAACTGAATAGTCAAAACAGTTATTCTCCTGCTTCTTGAGAACAAGCTTTTCAACTAGAAGAATTCAAATGCTAACTGAATTTTCATAGTATTTAAATTCTTTCTGCTTGAATACAAACAACAGGACTCAAGACTAATGTCCCAGACAACCTGATATTTTTAAATTTTAATTTAAATATAAAATTAAAATTTTATAAATTTAACGTATAGAAGACACCTAAACCAGAGAAGAAAATAGCTTCTGTCAAATAGTAATTATAGATTCCCAAACACACTAAAGTTTTCTGCTTCTTTTCCATTATACCTCAATGATATCTTCCCTAGCAGTTTAGCAGGACAAATGCCCTTTATGGGAAACACAAGCATGGAGAAGAAAGCAAAACCATGTTGAGATTACTGTGATTTTTTTTTTTGTAGTTTTAACAACCAAAATGTGGATGAAGTTGAATTCTACTGACAGACTTATTATGAGCTATCCTTCAATACCACAATACAATGGAGAACTTGACGAGACATTCAACCTTTCAACTGTCTTGGGGTAGTTACTGTCAGCTTCTCAGCTCAATTCTGCCTATGCATCCCTAACATGCCCATAATGACATTGCTAGGGTAGTGGCAGACATCACATTTTTTTTCTTATGAATTCTGTCACCAGACGACTGTTTAAGAGCAGACTCTCTGCTGAAATGCTCTTAAGAACAATTTAAGTCAGTTTCTGTTGTAGGCAGAAATTTCCATCATCCTTGTCTCAATGTTTGTAGCTGAACATAAACATACTTCAAACAGCCTGTACACCAGACCAGCTGTCACAACAAATAGACCAAAGGTATCTTTACATATCTCCAGTTTGCTTGGGTGACAAAGAGGATGAGCCCATGAAAGAAAAATAACTTATGCTTCTCTTACTCTTCTAATTTCTATCTTATTCCTCAAATATCCATGTTTGGCAAATTACCATTTGGATTTTTGTCAGTTGGAAGAGGCTACATGAAGCTATGTAATGCACATAAAAGTAACATTTTGTTTCAGGAAAATGATAGTATTTGGGAATTTATTTGGACTCCGTTTGTATTTAGCTACAAATACAGAGAAATAATGATATAGTCTATTGATTTAAGTTTCAATTTATACAAAACACGATGCTACTTAGTAATTTTTGTCAGACTTTCACCCAGAATGCGAAATAGATAATGTAAGCCAGAGGGCGGTACTGCTCCTTTAGCACCACTACATGTACCTAGAAATAGTCTTTCATTGGCATTACACTGGATTTGGGCACAAAGGTGCAAAGCTACTGCCAGAGCAACTAAACAACAACGCTCTCAGTTGACAAACTAATTACAGAACCAATTTTTCTGTCATTATGACTCCACTGGTGCGTGTTGGGTGTGCTGGTTTTAGGATTTAAGTATTCCACAGAATGATTAATCAAAATAGCTGATAACTGACCCATGATTAAAAATTAATTAAAATTAAGAATATTAATTACATTTCCTCCAAAAGCAAAGAGATACTAACAGGTGAAGTAATACATAGTACTGAATACATTCTTGACCTATAATTGGTCTTTGCATGCTTCTGAATATTGTCCTATTTAGACACCCTAAAAAAAACAAACTCAGTGCAGTGCTATGAGGGACCATGGGATACAATGAAAAAATTGGTCATGGATGGCAAGAGTATATAGTTATTCTGCAAAAGAAGTATAATAGAGAAAATATCAAAGAATTGGCAAGTCTAAACAGAAAAGAGTAATGAAATAAAGGAAATACATCTTGTAGAAGAATTATTTCTAAAGGAAAGACAAAACAAAGAATCACTCTACTGAGATTTGACTGCATGGAGGACTGTGTGAGATATTAGCTTATTTAGTACAAAGACTATAGAAAGGACAAACAATAGTAGGAGGAATGATAATCTTTCTAAACGAATGAATTACTTAGTCACCAACCAGACTGAAACCTGGCTGCTGGTATTCCTCAGAGCCCTATTCCAGGAAAAATAGTGTTTGCTGTTCACAATAATTTCTCAGCCAAAACTTGATTTCACTGCTTTGCTTAAGCATTTTTCATCATTTATTTAACATCTCCCAATCTCAGCTGCCTTTTCTTTGAATAACTAGTCAACATGATCCAAACAAGTGATTGGAAACCTGAAAGCATTTTATGTACACAGTAAAATACATATTTCTCTGGAATAATGTGAAAGAAGTTGACTGGTTAAACAACAGGAAAATATCCTTGACTGTGATTGTAATGTCTTCTAAAGAAATACTTGCATTAAAGTAATTTAAATCCCTGACTGTCCCAAAGGTGTGTTTGCACCAATTTAAGATTGATATTGCAGTAGCACAGTGAGTCAAGACAACTTGTGAGCAATATTTAAAGGTCAGACCTTGTTTTCTCAAATTCAGTAATAGATAATGTGTTTGTAGCAATGTGATATATTTTAGGCACAGCAGGTAGTTTCCCATGAAGCCCAAAGCCTTTCAAGGTTCCAGGGGCTCAATAGTCTTAAGCCCTGCTTAACTAACAAAGTACATCCACTGTGCATAGTAACCAAGTCTCAGCCAGTATGGATCTTCTAACAAGAAAGATAAGATCTGTGGAGAGAGTGTTCTCACAGGAGAATGGATATTTGGCACATGAGCTCTGAATAACTCTGAAAGATACAGCAAGGCCGTGAGAGGCCGAGGAAGCTTAAGCAAGCAAGATAAGAAGCTGGAATTCACTGAATTATGAGAACTGTGGACTGTTGGCAAGTGTTCGAGGTCAAGTTCTCACACCTGTGCTTAACTATAATTATGTTAGTCACTAAAAAGGTCTTCAAGACACGTATCCAATCATGATATGCCAAATTGCTGTAGGTGTGTGTAAGCAATAGTATATAAGGAGTTAATGCTTGCAATAAATGGCTTTTGTCTGATCATATTGATCTCTGAGTCCATTCCGCAGCAAAGATCCATACTGTGTGAGATGAAGCTTTCTTGGGGGCTTGTCTGAAACTATAGAACAGTTGTTGCTAGACAGGAAGTCCGACACAAAACATGGATTACAAAGTGCTGTGCTTTAGCCTGTCTTCTTCACAGTAAACACAGACCATTGTGATCACTTTGCTGGGTCTCTCACCCCCTCTTCTTCCTCCTTCTCCTCATATCAGAAAAAATGAAAAAGCAAATGATGTCTGGTATAAAAGCACAGAAGAATGTATGCATGGAGAAGACTTCAGAAGCCTTCAGTGTTTTAGTCATTCAAAAATACTGACAAGCTAAGAATAAGTATCAAATTAAGATATACGAGACTTTCTGGACTACAGATAAAAAGCTTAATGAAGAACCAGCAATATTTCACTATATATTCTCCAAGAAATGAATTTTCTGACTTATTAAACTCAAAAACATTGAACTTTAGTTAACGGTTAACAGAGAACCACAGACATTTCTGGCAGAAATAAAGCTGACAGCAGTCTACATGTGCCACTCATAGTGCTTGATAGAGTGAAAACACAAAGTATCCATTGAATCTACTAAACTTATAGAGAAACCACAGTGTAAGAGACATTCACAGTCTGAACATCTAATGCTTATTTACTTACACTATAATGAGAAAGTTCTCAACCAGCTGGTGTGACTGAGCCTCAGTAGCCATCAGTGATATGGCTGGAAATTGGTGGGGCTTTTTCTAGATGGAAATAAAAAACTAAACAAACAGAAATAAAACAACACTCCAAATTTAATAGAGTGGAACATATCCCTCAGTTCTTTGTCATGCCAGATGAAAACTCAGACCACTTCAAATAAACATAGCATCGGTTCAGTTTTTGAATAGAAGAGTCATAAAAACAATTCAGTGTTTTTTTTGCAGACATTTAGAAAGTAAAAAAAAAAAAATCTGTCTTTAGACATATACATGTACTATAGTTATACTTTCTGATGATCCATATTTTTTTTAACCATGAGGGCAGTTGCTGCTACTCTAAACCAAGAGTTGAAGCACAATCAGAATTTCATGTGATCGTTTTTATAGAACTTGTGGATATTTTTTCTTTGCTATGAATTGTTTCAGTTTTACTTTTGTTCAGAACTAAAATGAAAATCTGCAAAGCTTTTACTTTAGCTGCTCTGGAACTCAATTTAACTATAAACTTTTTCTGCCTTCATAGCTCACATGTCTAATGAATCTACTTCTTGCCTTGTCTATTCCTATGTTTAAGAATATATACATGCCTACTACTGTTTCTGAGTCATCATATTTTGAAATATTTAAAAGCTACTCTAACTCAGTTTCTAAAGAAGATTAAATCCTATTGACAATGATAAGCAAAAATAACTATCCCATATACGTGTACCTTTCAACCCTCCTGAGGCTGTTCCTTCCTAAGCCATTTAGAGACATGATGTGGTCCCAACATAGGGCTCACATTTAACCTCTATCTCAGATGGTGTGATTGCAAGTAATTTAATCAAACTGAAAATAAAATTTTATGGGTTTGTTGCTGATGGAAACATAGGTGATGCGCCTGATATGACTGTTATCAACCATAGACATACACTTGTTTATCTGACTGTAGCTATGCTGCCAAGAGCTTAAGTGCAAGAAGTGACTTTGTTCTAAAGACCTTACAGAGTGACTTGAGAAAGGCAGACTGCACTTTTAATTAGCTTTATCACTGATTCCTGACAAAAGCAACACTAAGGCTTATTTTGTTTTGTTAGTGCTCAAAAGCAGGTAGAGCTAGTCCCTGGAGTCCTGATAACTTGTGACAACTTACCCAAAGACTTCTGTGCTTGTTAATAGCAGTTAGCTTCTCTAAAGAGTATATTGAATTGCAGATGGCCTCTTAGAAAAATCTGAAAGAGAAGAGCAAGATGTTGAAACACATGGAGAAAGGAAATCCATAGCAAGGATAGGTATAGCACAAGCTGGAGGGCGGCTTAAGAGAAGAGGACCCAATGAATCCCAGATGTAATGTAGGACATAACATATTGAAGGACAGAAACAGAGGTGGGATAACAGAAATGGCAAATCAAAGTTGCCTTTAGATAAAAAAAAAAAGAACAACAAAACACCACAACATGGTTCTTTTCTTTTTTTTTTTTTCCTTATACAAGTACTCTGATAGAATGACCTATTCTGGTAGTAAAAAGCTGACTGGTGATTATTCTCATATTGAAGCCTTTCTTTTCCAAATAAAACACATTTTAATATCCATGGATATTAGATATCCATGGATATTAAAATTACTTGATTCATAGCTGATATACATAGTCATTGTGGTGTAACCATGAAATAGTTTTATTAAGCAGGAGCAGAATTATGTCCTGGTTTTAAAATGCTTCTAATTGCCCTTTGTATGGAAGGTTTCGCATGAAACCAAAGCTGACTCTATTTTTTTCTTTCCTCTTCCTCTTCTTCTCCCTCTTCCCCTTTTTATTACTTTCACACAGATCTTGCATTTCTGCACTAAGGTGATTGCCAAGAAAATGGCAGTTGCAAACATGAGCAATATCAGTTATGCAATAATTAGGGACAACATACCCTTCTGTGTCTATGTATAAGAATGGTGAGCCAATCACATATCTTGTCTTTAAACAATTTCATACTCAGATGTCAGAGATTAAGCACGTTTTGTCTCCTTATAGAAAGATCTGAGACTCTGTGGTGGCTTGACCCTGGTTGGATGCCAGATGCTCAACAAGCTGCCCTATCACTTCCCCTACTCAATTAGACTGGGGACAGAAAATATAATCAAAGGCTTGTGGGCCGAGATAAGGACAGGGAGAGATCACCAACCATTTATTGTCATTGGAAAAACAGACAGCTTGGGGAAATTCATTTGTTTGCCAGTAAAAAGCCAGAGCAGGATAATGACAAAAAAGTGCAAACCTTAAAACAAGCTTTCCACCATCCAGGGATCATCTTCACTCACAATTTTCTCTAACTTCTCCCTTCATGCAACACCATGTGATGAGGAATGGGGTTTTAGTTAACCACATGTTCTCTCTGTCAATTCTTATTATGTTCTTTCCCTGATACAGAGTAGGGTTGCTCCCATGGGAGACAGTCCTCCATGAAGTATTCCAACATGGAGTCTCCCCACAGGCTGCATGTTTTCACGAACTGCTCCAATGTGGGTCCACCATGGGGCTGCAGGGGCACAGCCTGCCTCAGCATGGGCTGCACCATGGGCTGCAGTGGATCCTTGCTCCAGTGCCTGGAGCACCTTCTCCTCTCCTTCTTCACTGACATTTGTGTCTGTGGTCCATTTCTCTCACATATTCTCACTCTTTTCCTCCAGTTGCTGTTTTATCAGTATTTTCCCCTTCCTAAATCTGTTATCCTGGAGGCACTACCACTGTTGCTGATGGGCTCAGCCTTGGTCAGCAGTGGGTCCATTTTGGAGCTGGCTGGCATTGGCTCTATCGGACATGAGGGAAACTTTTAGCATTTTCTCACAGAAACCACCCCCATAGCTCCCCCACTACCAAAACCTTGTGACAAGCTCAAAGTTCTTGTATCTTTTGAGATGTTTTTTCCAATGTCCCTGAATGTGAACTATTAAAAAAATAAAAACAAAATTATCAATTCCTAGTGTCCTGTAGAAATCCAAAAGTCAGGTTAAACTGTTAGTTTGTACTTCAACCTATTTCTTGTTCCTGTAAGATGAAATATACACAGATAGAAATTAAGTACAAAATTGCCTCAGTTTGTCATAATTTTGTATACACAGAAGTAGGCTATTGAGATGATTTGCAGCTGAATTGCCAACACAGTGTAAGGACTTGTACTAGTTAATAGTCTTGTTTTTTCTTTAATATATTTAAATTAAAGAGATCTTCATTCTCCTATCTTACTTTCCTACTTTCAATTTTCTTAAATTTTGTTTCTTGCTTTATTTTATTTTTGGATAGGTTTTTGACAGAAAATGTTTCCACTTGGGTAATTTATGATGTGGTGGCAACAGGATTTTATGCTAGTAGTATTCCTGTTTAATTCATTTTGAGCAGCAAAACAGTATTAGAGTTGAAGAAAATACCTTGCTTTGTAGGTTAATGGCAATACCATGTTATTATTTGGGTAAACCATATTGTTGACGAGTAAATAAGCCAGTAACCCTACTTTGCTGCAGCATGATGACTTTTATTTCTGTTACCAGGGATTTTATAGAAAAAAAGATTGAACTCACTTCTTACATTCTACACACAAATGTGCTTTATTTACTGAGAAATGGCATGGAATATTTAGCAACATCTGACACTTTATCATGCATGTACTTGAAGGTGTCAATTTAATTTGAGCTCATATTGCCATCTCTAACCAGTCTGTCCCTTTAGCTTGTAAATAGTCATGTCCAGTCTTACATTCAAGAGCCAAAAAAAGAAAAAAAAAAAGAAAAGGAAAAGAAACCAACCCTTGCACCTAGTCAGTTTCAGTAACAAGGTTACAGGCATATTAACAACAATGACCTAGTCCTCTTTACTACTCTTTAAAGTAGAATCAAAACCACAGAGTTTGATGAGCAAAGCCATAAAGCATGCAGGTGATGATCATTAATTATTAAAATATATTTGTTCCAACAAAACCTATCATCTTCAATAAAATAGCTCTTAAAGAAAAAATCTAGGTTAGTTTTGTGTATCACAGCTTATAATGGCACAGTGATCTTTCTGTTCTGTGTTACAAATGTCACTAATAGCAGTTATTAAAGTCAGCCTTAGAAGTTCAGAACCTGTACATTAATTTTGGCTGCCCAAAAGGTGTTATCCTCAGAGTTAAGGAAAATACCATGATGTATAATAGACACAGTTTCATTTTAGATGGATCAGATTTTTGGAGAGACATAATCAAATTGCACTAATTGAAAATATGTTGAGGTCTCTTGTCTATCAGGAGTTATATGTCTATTGATCTGTCTATCTATAGAATCATAGAATAGTCAGGGTTGGAAAGGACTTTAATATCAGCTAGTTCCAACTCTCCTGCCATGGGCAGGGACACCTCACACTAAATCATGTCACCCAAGGCTCTGTCCAACTTGGGCTTGAACACTGCCAGGGATGGAGCAATCACAACCTCCCTGGACAACCCATTCCAATGCCTCACCATCCTTTTATAGAGTCAAAAAAAAAGTGATTAAAATATAACCAAGAACATTATATTGAAACTCCTCTTTCATAGTTCCCTTAATTAAGAGAATGTTTAACACTTTTAATTACCTAGCTGTTGAAAGTAAACATCTAAAATTATGATATGAAGACCAAGTTTAATAGAAAATGAATAGACACACTATAGAATTTTTAATTCTATATTGTCCTGTAAGAAAAAAAATAGTCTGCTGTAGATAGGGAGCATCAATTATCCAGGCTCTTCATCTGAATGGTGATAGTTTTAAGGAGCTACAAGTGCACAAGACAAAAACATTGCCCTTCATTTTTTAAAAGTCAAAGCTACATAAAAAAAAAAAATATCGGTAGAACACAGCCTATATATAGGCTATATCTCGGTATAACACAGCCTATATAACTTCTGTTCTTTGCTTATCCTTTATGACCTAAAAAAAAAATTCATCATTCTTAGTTAAAAATCTTGAAACTGAAATTGAAACAAACTTTTCATCCAGGCTTAACTGGAACACACTACTTTCAGAAATCCAAAAGGAAATCGCTATTATGCCTTCAAAGCCATAAAGGCTATTATGATCTGATAATCTGACTTATCAGCTCTCAAGCCACAAAGATAATTAATATTTTATTTTCAGTGTTGGTGGAGACAGTGGTTAAAAAAAAATATTTTGTGATTTAAAATATATTCTGTCAAAGTCATTGGCACTTTAGTGTGTTTGATTCACAAGGAAATTGTAAAAGTTCAATACTAAACTTATAAATCAACAGATACAGGCAGAACTTTGCTTTGCCCCACTGAACTATGGCTCTTTAGAAAACCCAAACAACCTTACAAGGAAGTCACATGAGTTATTTGTTGTCTCAGATTTCAGAACCATTTGGACACTGCTAGAAACTAATATATTTTTAATAATTTCATATGTGCTTGAACAAATCTTGCTTAGATAAAATAACACTGTCTAAGAAAAGCAGTCTGGCCCTTTATTTGGGGAATATTACACCAAGAAAGTTAGAAAGAAAAAGACATTTATTTAGGACTGGAATTTTATTCATAAACCTCTTGCTTTTGCAAATTTGTGTAGCTTTGTTTTGTGAACTAAAACCACAACATATTTTTGTGTAAATAAGAAGTTAAAAATGTTTTGACCTTTCTCAGCAAATCTGAGTTGTATGCACATGTGTCTTGTGGGGGTTTGAACTACTGAAAAGAAAAATTCTTAAAGGTGAAAAACACCAACTTAATCTTTTAATTGGCAGCTTCATTGTTGATTTCAGGCTGAGGAAAAAAAAAAATCAGAATGCTTATTTTTCCAGGGTGGAATACCTTGCCATTATCACTTATAATATGCATGTTAATTTATTACCCCTGAGTAATCCATCTGTTCTTCATAGCTGTGTTCTTTATATACAACTCCTTTTGTTACTGGTAAAATAAATGACAGACGTAGTTATGATCTTTATAGCTTCCATTCATACTGTGTCAACATATCAAAACTCCTATTGCGCTTTTAATAAGGGGAGAGCTTAGAACAGACAAGAAGATATTAAAGCTTATTTTCTGTTTATGTATTAGTATTTCTCATGTACTAAAATGAGAAAATCAGAGTGTTTTATTGTCATACTTCTCAGCTGAAAAATACCCCATGTGGTATTACTCAAGTTTTTTTTTAAGGAGCTTAGATCTCCTTGTTTGTCTGCTTGTTATCCCCCTGCAATTTTACATTTTATTTTTCCATCCTTTCACTATCTCAAGACAATGTTATTGGAGCACATCAGCTCATAATAATATTCTTCTGCTTATTAGCTGTGCCTGACCACATTGGTGTGTATTGTGCTCTGCTTATGCATCAGATTTAAAACACAGCTATGTGCCTGAAAACAAATATAGTCTTAGAATGTGCTGTTCATATGTGGACCTAGGCAGATCAGACACTTAAAATCTACTGACTTCTTTGGGATGCTTCAGCTACATTTTTAATGTTATGTAATAAAAATAAAATTTTAAAAATATTAATTTTTATAATTTAATAAATTTATTAACTTCTAAGATGAACAGTGACTAAACTGGGAGAGTTCATGGAAACCAGTCGTATAGTTGATAAACATACATATGATATTATGTATCTATATATATATGCATGGATACATGCATCATTACATGTATGCATGGATACGAATACAGATAAGACTTTTATTTATGGTAAAGACCAAAAGTAGCTTAGGTCAATCAACATGTTGTTCTTTAAAGCAAAATAAAATAACTTGTTTCAGATTTAGAGGTTTTAAACCATTTTGATTGAAGTGTAAAGATTTCGTTAGTCTTACATTCGTAATTAACTTTTCTAAAAAAAAAACCCTGAGCAATTCTTTTTTTCTGAATAACATTATCATAAAACCTGAAAACGGCTTTTGAGTTGGTTTTCACAGCAACAAGTGACAAGAAAATTTTACTGAATTCAACTTAAATTAGAGATTGTTTGTAGCATTCTTGTCCTCCATTAAAAATAATAATTTAAAAAAAATTATTAAAGGAACTGTTACTCAGCTGTAGTATTCACATGGACCTTCAATCATCAAAACACCTTTAATAATATGGCTCATGTCATGCACACTCCAAAAGATCCATAATGCAGGAATATTTTCAGAGGGATTTTATCTCTAGGATAGAAAATTTTAAATATTGAATTGTAGCCTTCTACAGATATTGGTACACACAAGTGATCAGTTTTATGGAATTAAATTTTTTAATGAAAATTAAATGTTGACAAATCATGTCAAACAGTACAGTTAATTCAGTCAAATGCTTGTATTAATGCTTTCAGTACTGTTGCTGAATGGCTGCAGATTCAGCATACCTACTTAATTTTCAGTAAGAAAGGCCCCAGTATTGGTCTCCTTAGTTGAACATTAAATATAATGGTATAAAATGAAGGATTTTTTAAACTTCTATTTGTATCGTTCTATGGTTTTATGTGGACTTCTTCATACTTATCGACAGGTCCTTTTCTGCACTTACACAGCTGTCTGTGGTAATCAACTGCAGCTTTTAAGTTCCTAAGAGGTAATTGACTGGTCAATTGAAAATATGAGTAAAAATAATAAAGGGAAAAAAGGTCCTTTTTTTCTTCCCCTGCCTTACATGGCTGAACTATTAAAGAAGATTAATCCCTACACTAGGAATTTTAACTTTGCTTCTTTTTTGACTGTATCTCCAGAAAATTAGTTGTTCAATTTCAGTACACTGGCATTCATTCTTCATCAAAGAATATATAGCCTTCACTAAAAAATGAAAGTACATGTGCAATTTCTGAACAGCTCTTTTACTGTCTTCAAGTTACACAGAAGCATTTTCCCTGCACATAATTGTCTAAGAGTATGTATTTTTTTTTTTTTTATCTAAAGGACAGTCACATATGAATATGTTTGTTTCTTTTTTCTGACCAAAATAGGAGCATGCAAGTGCACAGGACTTCCAAGAGATTCTGTAATGTAAGATCTGGAAAGGCTACACAGGTATAACGAACTGGATGTTTAAAACAGAAAAGTCCAGAAGCTAGTTGAATTGCTGCTTGGTTTTCACCTTTGACAAAAAAGAAAGTTAAAAGAAAACAAAACAGCAATCAGACGATCATTGCACAGGAGATACAAGCAAAATTACAAGACAGGAAAACAGAAAGATTAAGAAAGTGACTGTGCTCTGGGAAGACATCCATTTCCCTCTGGGGGTAGAAGTGAACAAAGTTAGAAAGGAAACCTCAGAAAAGAAAAAATAAATAGTCAAATGCCGTTGAAAAGAACACAGACATACATCTCATGTTAAGATAGATCTCAATATAAATTTTCAAAGTGGAATTACATTTAAAATAATTATAGTAAATCTTAATAGCATTCATTTTTCAATAATTTGGTACACTTTTAAGACAGTTTCTTTTGTTCTGATTTTCAGTAGAAGAAGCTGACAAAGCCATTGTGTTCCTTGGAAGCAGAGGAAAGTCACCAGAACTGGTGCACTATGAAACAGGTTGCATAGACTGCATTGACTGTTTAACCATCAGCCTTATCTGAGAGGTACGGAATATCAGAAGCTGGAGCTCTAAAAAACTCACCTACCACCTATCAAGAAATTATGACATTTGAAAGGAACAAAAAACAAGTAAACAAACAAAACTCCAAGGAAAACAGTTCCATAAACAATCTATTTCTGAAGATGAAGGACAATAGTATTTACTTGTAAGCAACGTTTTTATAGAAGACTTGACCTCCAAAAATAATATCTGAGGTTTTTTATGAAAATAGGGAAAGAGAAGCAATGAAATTAAAGGGTTAAAGGAAATTGTTGTACAAATATCATTCACTATGTTTAATAATGCAAATGTTGTAAAAATTAAAGCTAATACAGAGCTGTTTATAATACATAAAGGTGACTCAACTTTTTCAGTATTCTTACAGAGTACTGAATGAAAAAGCATTAAAGATGAAAAATCATTCTGTTTTCATTTTGTATGTTAGCTTACTTTTAAGAATAACATGACTACAGTTTTTTATTTTGCTGTTAATGAAAAATATTTTAAAATGCATGAAGCAGAGCTACCTATCTTCTAAAAATTATGATATATTAAAATAGTTTTTGTTGTTTCATTTTTTAGTTTCTAATGTAAAGCTTTGTTTGACCTGATTTCATTAAAATAGGATCACTTTTTGTATCTCACTTTGCCAGCTAGTCTAATAAAAGCCATAGAGTATGTACTGGATTACTAATAATGAAAGTTTCTGGAGAAGACAGACACTTCAAAGTGTGGCTCAAGTTGGAAATGAAATAACTAATTTGTGTGATTGCCCATTTCAAGGGTGAGGAAAGAGTCATATCAAGTGCTCGGAAGAGTTTTGTATTAAAAAACTTTGCATGGTCACTGTACAATCTTTTATCTTGGAAAGGCTCATGTTGCACATCTCAGTATTATTTGGGGTATGTGGATGCTGTATAGCTTTTATTATCCCCTGCAAAGATGATTTCATATCTTCCCATGGCATTTTGTTCCATTAGTTAAGTGTCCTAACAGTCATAGAGGTTCTATGACCTGGTATTTAACCTATAGTTTGTGTGCTTTATAAGGTTTCATATACTTGTAAGATTCCTTCAGCCTCTTTTCAGTTTAGAACATCCTCCTCTATTCAAATAAAAATAAAATCATAGAATCATAGAATGGTTTGGGTTGGAAGGGACCTTAAAGATTATCTAGTTCCAATCCTCCTGCCATGGAAAGGAACACCTTCCACTAGACCAGGCTGCTCTAAGACCCATCCAACCTGGGCTTGAACACTTCCAGGGATGGGGCAGCCACAGCTTCTCTTGGCAACGTGTTCCAGTGTCTCACCACACCCACAGAAAATAAGTTCTTCCTAACAGCTAATCTAAATCTGCCTTCTCCCAGTTTAAAGCCATTCCCCCTTGTGCTGTCACTACATGCCTTGTAAAAAGTCACTCTCCAGGTTTCTTGTGGACCCCCTTTAGATACTAGAAAGATGCCATAATGTCTCAGTAATAATGTCTCTTCTCCAGGCTGAACAAGCCCAACTCTCTCAGCCTGTCTTCACAGGAGATGAGCTCCAACACTCATCATCTTTGTGGCACTCCTCTGGTCTTGCTCCAGCAAGTCCATGTCTTTCTTATGTTGGGGCCCCAGAGCTGCATGCAGTACTCCATGTGGGGTCTCATGAGAGCAGAGGGGGAGAATCACCTCCCTTGATGTGCTCGCCATGCTTCCTGTGATGGAACCTCAAGTCCTTCTCCTCAGGGCTGTTCTCAGTGCGTTCTCTGCCCAGCCTGTATTTGTGCTTGGGATTTCACCAGGTGCAGGACCTTGCAATAGCCTTTGTTGAGCTTCATGAGGTTTGCGTTGACCCACTTATTAAGGTCCTTCTGGATGGCATCCTTTTCCTCCAGGACGCCAACTGCACCAGATAGCTTGGTGTCTTCAACAAACTTGCTAAGGTGTGCTCAATGCCATTGTCCATGTCACCAACAAAGATGTTTTAACAGTCCCAGTACCAACTCCTGAGCGAGGCGTCAGTTCAGTTATCCAACAAGTGGACCATCTGTCAAAACCATGCTGCTCCAATATGATGACAAGGACATCGTGCAAGACCGTGTCCAATACTTTGCACAAGTACAGATGGATGATGTCAATTGTTCTTCCCATATCCGCTAACTCTGTAACCCTGTCATAGAAGACTACCAAATTTGTCAGGTGTGATTCACCCTTAGTGAAGCCATGTTGGCCATCACCAACCACCTCTTTATTTTCCATGTACCTTAGCATAATTTTCAGGAGGATTTGCTCCATGATCTTGCTGGGCACACAAGTGAGACTGGCTTGTATTTCCCTGAGTCTTGCTTTATTCCTATTTTAAACATAGGGGTTATGTTCCCCTTTCTCTATTCCATGGGGACTTCACAAGACTGCCATGACTTCTAAAATGTGATGGCTAGTGGATTAAAAGCTTCATCGGCCAATTCCCTCAGGACCTGTAGGTGAATACAGGTATGTTGACACCCAAGGGAAGATGATAATTTGGTTGTGCTCTTCAGAGGTCCACTCCATGTTTCTCAGATCTACTCAGCCTTCATTTTCTTTTCCACTTAACTCACATAGTCAGAGACATACAATGAAATAATGTAGCATAATTCAAAACATGATCTCTCCATTATCATTCTGATTGATTTGCCTCCCCTGACGGGTGCAGCTTGGAATTTTTTATAGGTGGCTAGCTTGAATTGCTCCTTGTTCCAGTCCTACTAGGTTAATAGCAGAGAGCACTCTGTAACATTTTTCTTTGTTACAGTTCTCAAATCTGAAGAGCAAGTTGCTTATTGTGGCTCTTCTAGTGAAGCAAGTTTTTCTCTCTGATTAGAAGGCAGGTAGTACCTGTCTTCATATTTGCTTTTCTTGCTGATGAATTAGAGATATCTGAACTCTCAGGGACTCAGCCCATTGTTAAGAATCTGACATAGTGCAAACCTGTCCAGTCAATACCTTGCTCATGTGTTTCTTAATTTCTTAGCTCTGTGTTTGTTCTCATAATACTTTTATATTAAATTCATAAATATAATCCAACACTATGAATTCAATTAATTTGGAAAATATGCAGGACACATCAAGTACTTGCAAGCCTGTGTTAAAATGCTGTTACTGTCTTATAGAACACCAAATGATTTTCCCTAATCCAAAAAACCTATTGCAGCAGCTCTCATGTTTTTAAAATTATTCTTATGCTGTTATTCTCTGACCCATAACTGTTACACAAAATAGTATTATATTGGTGCTATGAACTTGTTTAATGGGCATATAGTACTTGCAGGTTAGTTTAATCTCAGCAGTTATTTATTGGTTGTTAAAGCTCTATTATTCTGTCCTTATGAAAGCTGTTTTACAGAGAATGTGGCAACTGCTCACTGTCATTAATGATGCAAGGAGAAATAAAGAGAGAGTAAGCAAAATAGTGTCATTTAAAGATGAAATTGCGATAGCTATAAGAGTGTCTTCACAAAACATTGTCTATTCTGTTATCTACTGATACCTTTTCTCATGTCTCTGAACAATAGGGCAGAAGCCAGCGACTGAGGTAAGGTCAACTGAGGAAAAATAAAGTGATCTGGAATTAACTGTCATGGTACATTAATGTTTAGTTTTGATACACTGATCAAGTGCAAAGCTAATGAAGAGAACAAGAACTGATTGAAAAGACTTTGTTGTTTTTTTTTATATTTTTCAACCTTTTTTCCTTTTTAAAGCAAGCAGTTCTTGGTTTATTGTTTTTTTTTTGTGACCCTCTGTGATGTGGCTACAGAACTGATGGACAGAGATAGAGCAGTTGATGTCATCTACCTGGACTTGTGCAAAGAATTTGACGCTGTCCCACACAACATCCTTGTCTCTAAATTGGAGAGACATCAATTTGATAAGTGGACCACTTGGTGGATAAAGAACTGACTGGATGGCTTCACACAAAGAGTTTTGGTCAAAGACACAAAGTCCAGCTGGAGACAGTAAAGAGTGGTGTCCCTCATGGACTGGTGTTGGGACCTGCCTTGTTTAACATCTTTGTCGCTGACATGGACAGTGGTATTGAGTGCGCTCTCTGCAAATTTACCTATGACACCAAGCTGTGTGGTTCAGTTGATAGACTGGAGGGAAGGAATGCCATTCAGAGGGACCTTGACACGCTTGTGAGGTGGGCTGATGCCAACCTTATGAAATTTAATCATGCCAAGTACAACGTTCTACACCTGTGTTGGAGCAATCCCAGGCACAGCTACAGCTTGGGCAGAGAAGAGATTCAGAGCAGCCCTGCAGAGGACCTGGGGGTGTTGGTCAATGAGAAACTGAACATGAGCCGGATTCAGTGTGCACTCACAGCCCAGGAAGCCAACTGTATCCTGGGCTGCATCAAAAGGAGTGTGACCAGCAAGTCAAAGGAGGTGATCCTGCCCCTCTACTTTGCTCTCATGAGACCTCACTTGCAATATTGTGTACAGTTCTGGTGTCCTCAACATAAAAAGGACATGGAACTGTTGGAACAAGTCCAGAGGAGGGCCACAAGGTTGATCAGGGGACTGGAGCACCTTCCATGTGAAGACAGCCTGGGAAAGTTGGATCTTTTGAGCCTGGAGAAGAGAAGGCTGCTTGGAGACCTCATAGCAGCCTTCCAGTATCTGAAGGGGGCCTATAAGGATGCTTGAGAAGGACTCTTCATTAGGCACTGTAGTGACAGGACAGGGGGTAACAGGTTCAAACTTAAACACTGGAAGTTTAGATTGGATATACGGAAGAAATTCTTTACTGTGAGGGTGGTGAGGCACTCGAATGGGTTGCCCAGGGAGGTGGTGAATGCTCCATCTCTGACAGCGTTCAAGGCCAGGTTGGACAAAGCCTTGGGTGATATGGTTTGGTGTGAGGTGTCCCTGCCCATGGCAGGGGTGTTGGAACTAGATGATCTTAAGGTCCTTTCCATACCTAATGGTTCTATGATTCCATGTTTCTATTTTCTTACAATTATTTGGAAAACCACCTCACTCTTTTTTTTTTTTATTTTTGCTTTTAACCTGAAGAGAAAATATGCAGTAGTTCATTGAAAGAAAGTTAGGGAGAGTTAAACTTAAACTCATGAGATGCATTTAAAAAATGTTGTTCAGAGATCTAACAAAAATTAGTATATTTGCAGAATAAGAACTTGTGATATTTTTATACAAAGACCAAACATACAGCAAAAAAAATTAGTTTGAAAAAACTCAATTGACTAAATCAGGCTTTCATAGTTTATTTTTCTTATTTGTTATGCACTTAATTCAAGGTAAGCTGAAAGGGAAAAAAGTGTTTTATTCATTTTAGGAAAGCAAAGCAATCCATCATTTTATTTATTTGCATAATCACAAAGTGTTTGCATTAGTTTGAGTTAAAAAAACCCAACAAGAATGGCTTTCTTGTACCTGTGTAACTGAGTAATAATGTTATTTTTAACAACTTTTATTGGAAATATTTGAAGTGAAAATTCCTTGAAAAGTTTCTGTGATTATTTTAAGAACAAAGGAACACCCAGCGTGTGAATCCATCTGCTGCTCTTTAATGAAGCAGGTGACTAGTAAGATACTTGTGGCACTAAAAAAAGCAGAAGTATCTTTCAGATTTGCAAGTAAAATGACTAAGTAATTTAACTTTAAGTCTCCTCCTTAGTATTCCAATGGCAGCTGTGGGAAGGCTACCAGTTATTATTATTTTTTTTGCTGCTATTAAAATTGTTCATTTAAGTACAACTCCTCTAAGATACTTCGTTACTCACTGAAGGACAAGTATGATGTCTGAAGGATTTCCTAATCACATGCACACACACACTCACTCCAGCTTCTTGTTGCTGTTATTCCTTTTTGAAGATGTATGTAGCATTTGCCTTTATCTACTCATCAGTCACCTCTTCAATCTCCATAACCTTTCAAAGATAATAGAGAGAGACCTTGTTAGTATATTAGCCACCCTTCTTGGTGTCAACCATGAGGGCCTTGCATGGGCTGAAATCTCTCCAGTAATCCCTGATTCAATTCTCATCCATGACTCTTAGAATCATATAATGGTTCATCCAGTTCCAACCCCCTTGATCAAAGGTGTCTGTGAGACTTTACTGGCAAAAGCTCAATCAAGGAAGGCACTGAGTACCTCAGCCTTGTCTGTGCCCACTGTAACTAAATCACCATCCGCACTGAGCAGTGTGCCTCTATTTTCCTTACTTGGACCTCTGAACTGATGCAGTGCTACAAGGTCTTCTTGTTTCCCCAAATGTCCCTTGCAAGTCTCAATGCCAGCTGAGCTTTGGCTTTCCTGACACCATCCCAGCATAATCTGTGCAATGCTTTTAGATTCTTTTTCTGTAGGCTGTCTCTGCTCCTACCACTTATAGAACACTTTTTGGTTGGTGCTGAGCTATGACCAGCTATTTTACCAAGCTGGTCTCCTGAAATGTCTTGACTTCCTCAAATGCCTTGGAAGGAAGTATTAAAGTTCAATGACCAATAAGTGAATTGTGAGGTAACATAAAAGCATGATACTTAGGAGCCAGAGTAAGCATCTTCCAAAAGTGGGAGAAATTATTAGTACTTAGTAAAAAGTCATAACCTGTCCTTCCCTTTCAACTTTATACAATGTAGGAGAAATACAGGCTCAGCTACAGTTCTTGTATCTAGTGAGATGGAGAATGAAGGATGCTAGTTGACAGCACAGACCTATGTTGGGTAAAGCTATAAAGGAGGAATGGCTTACACTGACTGGTTTATTGCCTGATATTTCCCAGATATTAAATAAAATGAAGTCATACTACTTTAAATCTTGTTCCCTGTGTCTTGCCTTTCTTTCTCTAGTTTCAAGGACAATTAATTATATAACATGAATTAAATTCAAATTTCATGTCTTGGTTAACTGAAACTAGGAAAGTTATCATTGCTTGTTAAATTTTATAGCCCTTTTCTGCAAGAAATTGCTTTAAATGAAATGGCAATTAAATGTATGGTAAAACGTTAGGATAAAGTAGGTTTTATAATGGCACACAGAATAGATGCTTACTGACTGATGCTGAAGTCCTTAAAAGAAAAAGAAACATAGCCTCACTGAAATACTTTTGGAAATCTAAATATGAACTGTTCTTGTCTTTCTACACCAAGACAAAATGCAATAATCTCTAGAAATTCCATTGATCTTGTTAAAAGGTTTATAGACATAGAGACTAAATTTTCAAAGCAAATCCTGTAATACCATAAATTTAATGTACATGCTATAAGAATACATTTCCTACTGTTGATACTGTGCAGGAAACTACATTGTTTTCTGAAAGACCACTTAATTGCAGTATTTCTAACTATATGAAGTTATTAATTTGCAGTATGCAAGTTAGTTAAATCCTTTTGAAAGAGCAGCATAGTATAAAGTTTAAATATGCCATGCAGTTTTGTAGTACTGATGCATAAATAAAGCATACAAAGAAAATCAAAACATTGAGAAAGAATACCAAAGTAAATTTATTTATTATTTAGTTTGAATGAAGCAGCTTTAACTGTTTGCCAATATTTGCTTGCAAGCTGGCAGTACCAGACCACTGCTACCACACTGTATTGATGTCCCACAAATGTGCAGCACCAGACTGTTGTGTTTCAGGACTGCAAGTCCCAACTTTGGGGTTTTCTGTGCACTGGGACAACTCCTGTCCATGTGGACCAGACCATCATCACTGTCCCTTTGAAACTGATCTATTATTGTTCTTGTTTCATTTACTGTACCTGTTTCAAAAGCTATTTACATTGCCTGGAGTGTTTGTATACTGCTATTAAATTAATCCCTGCAGAGCAGCAGTGATGAGACTAGCTGGCATGGAGACACTAGCAGTGTTGACAGCAAGTGACTAAAGTTTGCCTGTGCTCTTCTGGACTTCCCTATGACTAGCAGAGAGGTACCAGGAGTGTAAGCAGAGAAGGCAGTATGTGAAGTCAGGGAGTGCATGGAGAAGGGTTACTGAAGGAAAGGGAGCCCCAGGTCCCAGATGAGTACACAAAAAGGTGTTAAAGCCCAATCTGCCTACCATGCAGAACTCAAAGATCACATCCATGCTTTTGAAGGGGACCACACTCATGAGGACCAGAAGGGGAGAGACAAAATAATTTCTTGTAGCATTTCCCACAGATCCCATTTGTTGCTCATCTGAATATGGTACATGATACATAACAATGCTGTGGTAAAATGTTTTGTTAGCTCTATGAAACTTACAGGTGATATTATCTATTATCTATTTACATTAAGCAGAGGGCATACCCATGGATAGGTATGGAGGAAGGAATGTCTGTGATAAACGTTTCTGTCACAAACTACAATGTGTGCTAGAAACTTGTGACATGTGAATAAATACTACATTCCTTTGTCAGGTGGATTTGTTTACAATTACTTTCACTGTTTAGAATGTAATAGACTCACTTGTGTACTTAGAAAAAACATTTCTTATCTTTCCACTGGAAGCAGCTTATTAGAGTGAAGTTGCCATTTAAAAAGCTATGTGAAACTGCTTACTCCTCAAAAATATGCTATCTGATTCTTAATCTTTAAAAAGATAACAATTTTTTTTACCTCTTGGGGAAACTCACAGTCATAGAAAAGTGGTTGTATTGTAATAAAATGATTAATATAGTTGATGAATTTGGATTTGTGCGGAATTAAATGATTCATATAATTATATCAGAGATATAATAAGGGATTTGTGCTTATAGCAATCAGCACCAACATACACAACTAAAAACTTTACAACCAGAAATAACTGAAATATTGGTATTTTGGTTTCCATTTATGTAGCTGTCTCTGTTCTTCAGTGGCAGAACTTACACTGTTACAGGATCAGAAGTTTCAGTCTATTGCCCCTGTAGTTGGGAGCCTTACTTTAGTTTAAAAGAAATAAGTTGATTTCTGAACTGCACCTAAATATTTTGCTGTAGAACTATACAAAAGAGATTAAGCTACGAAACAACAGAATGATTCTAGCTACTAAATTCTGTTTAAATGCCCTTCTGGTCCCTGATGTTTTGTTGTTTTAAAATTTTTACTCAAGAATTTCTGAAGTAGTTTTCTGTATAAATCCACTTTACAGATGACAGAAAACATTATAACATTATCATTCAGGAGGGCAAAGGACTGAAAATAACAGAATTTGGAGCTGGATGCTATTCCCTAGCTTAGGCAGTACAGATGAAGGAAAACTCTCCAGTCAAATGGTCATGTAAAATTTTATTACTTTTTTTTTGTTTGTTTTGGCCTTCACTTTTGACCATCCTCTATACTTCGATTGCATTGTGTTTCTAACAAAAACATTTTGCATGTTGTCATGCAAATCTTCATCCATCAAATAAAACCAGTTACAGAAAATGTCAGATATTAAATTTTTAATTACATTTAGTGTAAATTGAAAGATAATAAAAAAGCTCTTCCTTTTGTTCATTACACAATTAGCAAGACAAAACTATTGCTTTGTGAAACAAAGCTAACCCACCCACACAAACTATTTTCAAGATTTTAAAAGGATTTAAGAAGTTGAGTTAATAACTCATTACAGCAAATGAGAAGTGCCCCATATCTTAATTTCTAGTCTTATGTTTTCTGTTCAATTTCACACATTTTCTCCTCTTTTTATGTAGCACAATTACAGCCTGGAGAATTCTGCTTATTTATAGAATTGTTTATATAAGTACTGAGAATAGAACATACTAATATATGTCAATTTTGTTGGGTTTTTTATGCATAATGTTTTACATGAGCTACAATTTGTATAAAAATGCTTTCACCTGGTGCTTCCAGCTATGGTTTACCAGCATTTTCCATATCACTAGCTAAATCTGGGCATTATGGAAACATATTTATTCTTTTGGGCCTGTTCATTTTCAGTCTTACCAGAGATTCTTTGTTACTATACTACAAAGAATTAACTGTCATGATTTATGTTTTTATTTTCCCACAGTTAAGAAAGAAAAATAAGTGAGAATATTGCTTCTATAAAATAGATTTTTTTTTTCTAGAAAAATATTTCAGTTTCTGGGTTCTAGAATGCTGAACTTTTTCATTATTAATAATGTTGTGTCTGCATTTTGAGCTATTTCGTTATTCTTATAGAGTGCCTACTCTAACAGTCATGCAAAAAAAAAATCAAAATTTTTAAAAAATCATTAAGAATTGTTTCAAGTTAGAACTAGCTAAAATGATTTTTTTCAAAATGTTCTTTCTTACTGTTTTAATAAAACCATTTTAATGAAAGATGATCCAAAAATATCTAAAATGAAATTGAATGTATTATGGTATCAGCATAAACTATTTTTTTACCACCAAAACACCAGTAAGTAGCATAAATACCTTCAAACTAAAATTCAAATAATGCTTATAAATTCTGGAGATAAATTACAAGATTTTGTGAGGGCATCCCACTTTGGAAGAGAATAAATATTTTCAGACTACACTATATTAACATATGTATTTATACTATTGAAACTACACACAAATAGCAAAATTAAACACAATCCATACAACCATAAGCATTTAAAATATTGTTTTCTTTTATATCATTTAATATAAATGTTAACATTATGCTTATGTGTTTTTTTATGGATTTATATCTTATAATATGGATTAACTATAACTATTTATAACTATATTAACCTTATAAAGTAACATAATCTACAACTCCTGCTATTTCTACAAGCATTTATATTATAAAAACTCTTAGAAATTTTGAAAATAGTTGTGATTGTTTCAAAAGTAAATTTGAAGCTTTTATTCTCTAGGGAAGTTTACATGATATGTCCAAGGACATGAATGAATTTAAATGAAAAGCAGGATAACTCTTCAGAAATGAGCCTTGCAGAGATAACTGTTGGAAAATGAGTCATTGTTATTTGCTTTTAATACTTTTATTTAAAGGTCAAATTCTACTTTCTTTCCTACCTTAAGCAATATAAATCATCGATGCATGTTCTTTACTCTTCAAATGTATGATGCTTTTTATTATCGAAAGTTGGAATCTGATTCTCTTTTCAAATTCGGAACAGGCACTGATGTCCAAGAATTAATATGAACTATTCTAAATCTGGGATAATTCACAGGAGAATTTGTGCAAGGAGAGTGGGAGTTGCACATTGGCTTTTGCTAGTCTTTTCTTTGTTAACCAAAATTCAATTTTACAGTTAACATATTGTTAATTGTAGACATTTAGATATATTTATTTATATTAAGGTAAAATTTTATCTTCTCAAAATTTTTTTCCTCTTAATTTTGTTAATTTCTCTGATGAAGAATACTGCTGTTTAGTTTTTTTAGAAAAAAATCATTAGTGTACCATTATTAAAGAGAAAAGAAACACCATAACCTAGATTAAACATTTAAAAGTAGCAAATATTACTTAACTGTAGGGAATTATTTTTTTTCATTACCCTGAAAATGCAAATCAAATCTACGGAAACCAAAATGAATGTTTTCTCCCATTATGCTCAATAGGCCAGATTTTGCCTTTGTGTAACCTGCAGAGCACATTTTGAATGTTTTTATTTTGTAGATAAAATCTCAATTCTGTTGTAATTCTAACCTAGTAACTGTATTCTGTCATCACATGCAGAACAGAAAAAGTGGCAAGTTTATTAGCAAAGGCAACTATCATAAGGCTGCCTTTGTTTTTCAAAGGTGGCTATAAAAAAAGTGTTGACAATTTCTGTAAGTGGTAAAGGCTTTCAAAAATACTTTTGGTTTGGAATGCCGGTAACAAGACATTGGTTTTCCCACTGATGTCTCTTTCTGTTCTACAAATGCAAGGCACAAAGGTAGAAGATATTTTTAAGAATGTGTTGCTGCTATGAAAGTGCTACAGGGTTACAAAAAAAAATGTTTGTGCATAGAATGTAAATAATCCATATTTACTTTGGAGAAGATGCTAATGAGAAATAATTTCAATGATACTCATGTACCCATAAATGGAATCACTGGAATTCTGTAACATCTGAGTCTCACGATCACAGGAGTTTTTTTCAGATAGACTTCCCATTGCCACTTATCGCCTTTAACCAACATTCCTGCATGCACAGGTGTGACTAATACAACAGGTTTGAAATGTTTAAGGAACTTTTGTATTTCAAAATGAATATGAAAATTGTCAAGACAAATTAAGGATAAGGTGTTTATTAAATTGAGAGCTCAACAACTTTTCTGCAGAGACTTTTGCTAAATGCTGAATAAACCTCTTGTTCATTTAAGATATCTGTCCATTGGAGGAAGTTTTTCAATATGCATTCCAAAGAGGCAAGGCTGTCACACAAATGAGACAATGTCTCTACTGCCCTTGTTGTTTCATTTTTTCTGGATTTTGACACTGCTGCTCATCAGAGTGGTTATTGATCATTTCTCACCCAAAATCAAACACAGATTTCATTGTAGGTTTCTGCCCCTTGCAACTGATAAGCAGAGAAAGAACTGCTTATAAGAACCAGATAAGTAGTTCATCCACTTTGTTTTTGCGGTACTTAAATAGAATTTCTACTTATGTGTTTGATTCCTTGCAAGCACACATAGAGATACAAATTAATTAATGATTAGGCAATGTAAATCACAGCCTACATTACTAAAAAGTTAATGATGTAAATTAGAACTTGCAAATTGAGAAAGCAACCTGTAAACCTATCAATTGGATGCACACTGGTCATTACTACTAGGTCCATTAGTCTTCATATGCAGATTTTTTTTGCCTTAATTAATTAATGCTCTCATTTTAAATTTTGAGAATATTTTTTCACCTTTATGTAATACATGCTATCAGTGTGGCATGTTGTACATACAGCAGTGCCATTTTGATGACTTTTGTTGTGCTGTAGATCCTCAAGGCAGGTTTGTGAGACAGTAGCTGAGTGTTCAAACTGTTTCATATATGGAAATATCCAGTACTTGATAAAAACTTGTTAGAATTAATGTGCTTAGATACTTGATTTCCGTTGGTCTGTACTGATTCAGATCAGCCTTGAAAGGCAGGGGATCTAAACTTTTTTTAGAAACCTATCAGTTCTGAAAGGTTCCTAGTGAGATTCTTCTAATGAACCCCACTCCTGTCGATTGCAACTCTAGTACTGTTTCTGTCTCAGCACATGGATTTGAAAGCTGGAAATCCACCAAAGCTACAAGCAGATATCTAAATTATTTTTGAAGAAAATTCCTGAGGAAAAAAAGGAGTATTAAAATGGCATTGATTTATAACAAACACCAATAACCATCAGAGAGATCAACAAGTCCTTATTTCTAGGTTTAGGTTAAAAAGAGAATAAACATACCTGATATTGTCGTAAAAAACAGAGTTCAAGCATCTGCAGTGGCAGGGCAGCTACTCAGCAACAGCCAGGAGGCCACAGAGCATCTGTGCACAGAGCATCTAGTACTCCTGACTAGAAGAGTTTCTCACAGGGAACCTATATGAGACTTTGTAACATGGAAGACATACAAAGAAGAGGGAAATATATAAGTATGGAACATTTCTTGTGCACTATTTTTGTTTCTTTTGACACAACAGGAGTGGTCAGATTTAAACCCAAGGCAGGAAACAGTTGCAGGACTGTTCCAGACAGGATACTTTTCCTTAGCAGAGTATAGCAGAGGCTACACAGGGATCTTTGCCAAGGAGAGCTTGGTCAGCTCTTGTTTGGCACCTGGGGTAGGGTGATCAGTGTCTCTTGGGTGATAAGGACAGAGGAGATGCAAGTTAAACTATGGCATAAGTAAATCACATTTAATGTTAAATATTAATGTTAACATTAATGTTAAGTAATTAAACTTCTTTAGCTCTCCACTTGTTTAAATTAGGATGCCAATAAAACTATTGAGAGTTTCACAAGTGGAATTTACTATATTTTAGTCCTGTGATCTAAAACAGAAGCAGAAATCCAAAGGAGAAAGAATCTAAAATCTAAACTAGAAATACAGCACATATCTGTGGGGGCAGTAACTGTCCCAAGACATGAGGTGCAAACTGCATAAAATCATCCTTAATCCATCAGGTCAAAATAGCTGGAGCTTTTTGCATCACAACAGTCAATTTGAATTTAACATAGCTCCAAATACAGTGCAATTGAATCAGAAAGAAGATTAACATGACTTTTGGTCTACATGCAGTATCAGCTAGGCATTTAATAGCTTTTTTTTAGAAGTGAATTCAGAAAGTACTGATGAAGTGTTGAAAGAAAAGGAAATACAGTAATTTAATCTCACTCAAATAAAAATACAGTTGGTTATGCACATTTGTGCAGCACATCATCAACATATTCTGATGTGCCTTCTCATGTTCTATTCTAGCTTTTATTAAATAGGTATACCAAAATAAAAATCAACCTTTGAGAAATTTGTCTTCTAAATCTTAAATGGTATTCCTTGGATCTAACACAGTAATTAGTTCCAATGTCAATGAGAAAGTAAATGTAGAACTTTAGAACAGAGTGTCGGTTAAGGTCATCAGAACTTAGAAACAGAAAATCATAAAAACACTAGTAAACTGTTATTACTGGTGAAATCAATTTACACAAAGTATTTTTCTGTGAATCTTAATTTTTAACTTCCTTATGGCTTGTCTTGTATTGAAAAGTACACCCCAAAAGTTTTTTACCTGAGTGGCTGTGACCGTGGTTTTGCTCTGATTACAGTTAGTGTAAAAAGTTATGGGTTAGAGATGGAAACAATGGGAGGTGGTCCTCTAGCAAGAAGAAAGGAACAGACCAGAAAAAAACAGGAGAATGGGAGTATGGAGACCAAACTGACAGAAGCTTCTAGTGGAATGGGATATTTGGAGCAGGCAGGCAGAAGTGACTGACCACAACATGTGGGAGAAAGATTAAAGACTGGAAAGTGGAACATCTGTTCTTCCATCTGGATTGTTTTTTTTCACATTTACTTGGCCCTTTGTAAATGGATAGGTTTCAGACACAAGCACACACACACATACTCAAAAAAAAAACAAAAATTTTGTTTGCTTTTTCACTGAGTTACACTGGGATTGTTCCTCATAGTGTGCTATATCAATGAAATATTATACATCAAATTTTAAGGCAAGAAACATCCTACATATTGTGCCAACAAGCTCATTCATCTACTGCCAAGCCATCTGAATTATTTACTGTCAAATTATATTATATATATTTTCTTGACAAACAGAAGAAATCAGGGGTTAGTGTGAATTAAAGCAATGCACATTTTTCCCCCAGATTTACTGTACTGAGAACTATTCTGGTACCAGCTTGTGCAGCTCATAGTATATATACAATACTATGTTTGAAGTATCTCTCCAAACCTCTGAAATCATCTCAGAAATGTAACTGTTTGTTACTATGCTTTTAAAAACATAGCTGAAACACAGCTGCAGTCCTTACTAAATGCTGGATTGAGTTAGTAACATTTGCATCACATACATTTCTTTTTGAAGTACATTTCAGATTATGGACTGATCTGCAAGGGAGACAACAGACTGAAGGTACAAGTCACTGCTCTGCCTAGTTCAGGTCATTCCTTAGTTTCCAAGAGTTTAAAAAGTCTCTCTTAGTGATCTATATTGGAGATATGCCACTTTTTGACTCCCTTTCATTGCTCCACAGTATAAATTTTTAGGATTGTACCGGGAAATAAAGGGTATATGCTTAATACCCTGAGCTGTCTTACTCAGATGGCCACAGAACAAACAAACTGAACTGGGGATTCCCACACATCGTCTGAGTGCCCTCAATACCAGCTTGCAAAGTGGCTAAATTTCCATTCTGGGGCTGAGAGCTTTCTCTCTCTAAAAAGAAGTGACAGTTCACAGTGTCATTCTAATATAGACTAGGGAAAACATGGAAATCGAGAACATTTTCATAGCAATGCTAAACACTACTGTAGGATATATTTCATATATCATTCTTTTCACTACTGTGGTAGTCAAGGCATTGATATGAAAGACAGAGAAAAAGCAACTTCACACCAAGGTTGCAGGCTAAGTAGGAGGGCTCACATCAGTGTTTTTGAAAATGACAGCATTCTCACTTGTCAATGTGTGCAACAACAGTGAGAAATCCATCTGGCAGAAGATAACTGTGAGGTTAGTAGAAAATGTATTTCATAAATTCTATGAAAATTTTAAACTCTTGTGTGCTCTATTCAGACTTATAATAATTTTCAATGGGGAATAACTAAAGGCAATGTAGTAATATGACATACTTATATTTATAGCTGTGGTGGGTTGACCATGGCTGCACAACATGTGCCCACCAAAGCCACTCAGCAGGATGGGAGAGAAAATATAATGAAAGGATCATGGGTCAAGATAAGGAGAGAAAAAGATCATATACCACCTACTATCATGGGCAAAACAGACTCAACTTGTGGAAATTAGTTTAATATCAAGTCAGAGTAGGAAAGTTAGAATTAAATCTAAATCTTTAAAACACCTTCATCCCACATGTCCCTTCTTCCCAGGCTTAACTTTATTTCCAATTTTCTCCACCTCCTCCCCTCCAAGTGGTGCAGAGGGACAGGGAATGGTGTTTGTGGTCAGTTCATCACATGTTGTCTCTGCTGCTCCTTCTTCCTCAGAGAAGGACTCATCTCACTCATCCCCTGCTCCAGCATAGGGTCCTTCCCACATGAGACAGTCCTCCATGAACTTCTCTAACATAAGTCCTTTCTGCAGGTTACAGTACCTCACAAGCCGTGTGAGTTCTTTCCGTGGGACTGGTCCACCATGCACCTCCATGGGCTGCAGGAGCACAGCCTGCCTCACTGTGGTATGCACCATGGACTGCAGGGGAATCACTGCCTCTGCAGGAAGTGCCTGGACACCTCCTTCCCCTCCTTCTGCATTGACTTTGCTGTCTGCAGAGCTGCTTCTCTCACATATTCTTACTTCTGTTGCTTTTGTACAGGTCATTTTCCCCTATCCTAAATCAGTTATATCAGAGGCACTACCACCATCACTGATGGGCTTGGCCTTAGACAGTGGTGGGTCTGTCTGGTAGCCAGATGCCATTGGCTCTATTGGATATAGGGGAAGTTTCTGGCAGCTTCTAACAGAAAGCACCTCTGTAGTCCCTCTGCAAAAAAAAAAAACTTTGCCACAGAAACCCCATGCAGTAGTCATCTGGAATAGTAACAGCATTTTGCAATTTCTTAGGGGTTTCTGATATTCTTTATTAATTTACATCATGCTCACATTTTTATCCTGTTTGAAAATTCCTCCACATGTCACTGGTCTAGCATCCTTGCTGAAAACTAGTATGGTTTCTCACTTCCAGTGGAAACATATCTCTTTACACCATCATCTGTTTTTAGCGCACCCAGATTATTCCATTCTCTTCAAAACTGAGCATTAGTCACACTGCTTTGACACCTGTATCATATATATGCCCCTATGGTTTCTCATCTATGCTGGAAAGATGCACACATTAGCAAGTACAATAATAGGGGTTTCATACTCCTGGGTTTCATGCATGATATGCATGGATAGATAAGCATGATAGATAAGCAGCTAGCTTATTGATTATCTGTATGAAGAGCAGTAGAGTCTTTAGAACTTGAATTCTCCGTATTCAAAATCTTGGTCCTACATATGGTCATCCATAGAGAAAAGAGGAAGAAATATTGTAAGAATAAGTGGAGTTCACTTTCATGACTAACTATCCATCTAAGTCTTACACATATTCACAGCACACAGTTTGCTGCTTGAGTCTTATTTCGTGGACCAGGACAGAGCTGACTGGTTTCTCTCTTACCACCACCAATGCTTTTATAAGTAATTATGTTAAATTTATTTTTCTAATAATCTTTTAATTAAATTTAATTAATTATTATCAAGTCATTTTAGGCATATATCTTTCTTGAGAAAATTATGAGCTGTACTACACTCAAAGGAAGAATAATCACACTCTAAAAAGGCTTAAATACTTATTTGAACCTCACCTTATTTTTTACACTACAATAACAACTGTAACTAAAAGCTTGAGACATTTAATCATCAAGCTTTTCTTCATGTCATTAAAGGGAATAAGATTGTCCTTTCATCCTCCATCTATACAGAAATCTATGCATTGTCTAGCATTCAGCTGCTGGCCCCTGACACACTAGTATCAGCTGAGCACTCTAACCAGCTGAACTCGGGCTGACTGCAGCTTATTTTAAAATTCCCTTTAAAAGTTTAGCACCACTATGGAAAAAAAAAATCAGTTGAATTTACTGAAAAGCATATGCAGCGCCATGCCTGGTAATGAAATATTTGTACAGTATGAAAGAACATCCCATATTCCACATTTCAAAGAAAAAAAAAAAAGGAAAAAAGAAGCATAACATCATTTAGCTAGAAACATACAGACACACAAATGTAGCTGCATTGGCAATACTGCATGTAAGGATATTGCTTTCTGGCTATGGTACCAGGCAAATATTGTGATTTAATTTTTGTTAGTTAGTCAGCAAATCCAGGAACAGTATATGCTCCATGTGAATCAAAAAACCCATCAATAGCACTTGCCTGCCTCTAAGTATTTGTAATGGATTATGTTTTAAAACAGGTTTGATTAATCTTGCACAGAACCTATGCTTCACAGTCACCCTTTTTTTTCAAGGTTATATTTCTTTGGACCTCACTGGGTTGACAAGGCTACACAATTGCACTGTTGTAGCACAGTTTGGAAGGCAACACTCCTGTAGCTTCATTAAAAGGATTCTGAGCATTCACACCAAAGCCTGATTTAATTCTCAAGGCACTAGCAAAAATTCTTGCCTAAAGAATATACCACTGCTTTGTTAGTTATCTTGCAATTTTCCTCTTTGAAACTATTTTTTTTCTATTTTCAATGTATACATAAGTGCAAGGATTTTGAAGGCAGTAATTAGATATACCATTCTTTTACAGAAACATTAAAGCACAATTTTCAGCTATTTTTTCATACCCTGCAAACGTGCCAACCATTCTTTGGAACAAAAATATCTTCCCTTGCACCCATAACCTTAATTTTATATATCTTTGCAGCACATAGGCAAAAAAAGATCATCCTTGCCAACCTCACAATTCATTTGAAGGTGTTACCCAAATTTTAGCATCACACCCTTGCTTTAGCTGTTTGCTCAGCTGAGGCTGCTTGTGCACACATCTGTACATGCTTGAATGAAGAGTCCAGTTCAAACACATACTTAATAAAAGCACTGAGTTATTTAATAATGAATTCATTGAGTTCATTATCTCAGTAAGTTTATCATTAAATATCTCAGTGAGTTATGCATCTTTATTTAAAAGATATCTTGGTTTCCTCAGTGGTCCACCTGAGTATTGAAGATGGACTACAGTGCAAGAGCACTAGAGAGCTGCCACAAAAAAGGGAATGCTATCATCAGAGGCTCCTCAAAGAAGAAACAAGAGTTTTGCTACACTTCCCATTGAACATAAGTAGTAAGTCAGTAAGTAGGTATGTCGTGGTTTAAACCAAGTCCCCCAACTCCCGGAGAGTTAGGAAGGAGAATCCAAAGAATGTAGCCCCCACGGATTGAGATAAGAACGGTTTAATTGCTAAGGCATAACACAAACCCCCTACTGCCATTCACTACTACAAATAATAATGATACAGCAAACAGCAAGTGAAAAGAATACAACACCCCACCAGCCACCGACCCATAACTCACTCCACCCTGCCCGGCCGAGCACCATGTGCTCCCTCCTCCATTTTTCTCCAGAGCTCTACCCTCCAGCCTTCTCCTTCCCAGTATGCATCCTGGGCATCACGTGCTATGGTATGGAATACCTCATTGACCAGCCTGGGTCAGGTGTCCTGTCTCTCCTTCCTCCCAGACTCCCCCTGGCTGGAAAAAACCTTGAACAAAAACACCCTCAAAACATGCTCAAACCATGACAAGGTAGTAAGCTGTAGAGAGGTATACAAGACATAGGATCAGAAGGAGGAAATATGAGGTCATTCAAAGTTGTTTAAGTGCCAGCCTGATCCCATCCTCACTCTCAGACCAACCAGCTGGGGAAAAGGGAGAGGAAGGTATTGCACACTGGCTTCCCTGCGCTGCATAAAAGAGATTGTGAAAATCCATTTATTGAAATCTTCATGGTCTGTTGCAAATGCGATATCCTTACCTAATTAATAAGTACTGGATATGCTGTGGCTCCTGAATATATAAACTCTTCGATAGAAAATAAAGTAAGAAACTTCAAAAGTAATTATACAATTTTCCATATTTTAAATGAGTCCCCATGCTCTCTATCTTTTTACTTCTATTCACATTAATTTTGGTGGAAAAAAAACTAGTCCCTTGATAAAAATAACTGGAGACCTTTGTCTTCCTGCTGTCTTTTTCTTTAATATGTGAATGACTAAAATAGGGCTATAACACCTTTCTCCTGCTCTTTCCACTTCAGTAGTGAGGCAGGTATTACTGATAAAAGGTATTAGTTAATGGTTAATAAACATTTCTTCTTTAAATCTCAATTTTCTTAGGTTTCTTGTAAGTTAGTCATTAATTTTTCCTGTGGAGTGAAACTGGTCCATAAAGTCAGCCAGGGAGCATTTAATAATCTATTCAGGTAAAAGAAATTTAGGGAAAGCTGAGTGAGGTAAAATGTATGCCTACATTTATATAGGGATAAATACACACACATACACAAGCATTAGTGTACATAGTATAAATAATAGGTATGTTCTGATTTAAAGTGTCAGAATGACAACCTCTTTAAATTCTTTTAAATGGTTTATAGCTGCAGAAGCTGCCCATTTAGATATTCAGTGGCATGAAAAGTGCTAGCTGTTGGACAGTTGAATAAGATTCATGTTGACAGCTGTTTATAGCTCTTTTGGCTGCTATTTATTAAAGGGGGGGAGGGATACAAATCTGACTATGTCAGCCTAAATGTTTTGATTCCACTATTGCAGGTAATGTTGGTAACCTATTACATGTGGTAGATGCTCAATCAGTTAAACATAGTGTCATCGCCTAGAGGTACCTGCTCTGTTATCAGCACAGACTGTCTGAAGCTGGTCTGAGGAGTGCAGTTCAAAACCATTCTTCTGTATTCTGTGGTTATTGGTTAGACCTTGACGGTTACACTGCAACTGTCATGTTTCAGTCCATCTCCCACAGCTTCTTTCACCAGCTGGGAAAGCATATGTCAAAAGTACATCTGAAAAATATTAATTTAATGAAAATTGTTGTTTCTATAACTTGCAGAATACAACCTGATAGATCCTTTTATGAAATTCAGCAATGGAAAGGGCCTAATGGTTTCTTCCTAAAAACAACTTTTTCCTGCAATAATACGTTTACCAAGATGCCTTTTCTTCTTTAATCTCTTTTTTAGAATTTACCAGTCAATATGGTTCCCAAAATTTAAGCAGGTGAATATCCTATGACAAGATATTTTTACTGATATCCAGATTATATTTCTAATATTTCATTACAATTATTACTCTTTTAAATGTTAACTTGTATTATGCTCACCCTTCTTCATTGTGTATTCACACTTCTGTCATTGTTAGTCCTAGTGAGTTTAGAGAATACAGCATGCAAAACATCTCTTTTCACTAAGAAATTGGGTCAGATGCAATAAACATATTCTGCACTCACATAGCAAGAAATATCTTTTCTTTAGGGTGCTTATAGACATATAAAACTTGAACACATCAACACCAAATACTGTCAATATATAGGGCTGCCACAAGAGTTCACAAACTGATATGTGAAAATATCCATATTTTGAAATAACAAAAAGACATTAGATCCTCTTCTTTATCAGACATATGCAAATATTTGAAATATGTTTTTTTCATGTTTTCTTGTTCTATACTCTATGATAGTAATAATGTGTGTATTTTGCACAATGCCCATAATCACAGCATCTCAATGCACTAAGTTTTGATATATTATTGTTCACTTAGATAACTTAGATAACTTCCCTCACCAAATGCCTTATGTGGACCTGGCTTTCATATTGGATAGTGGTGTACTGAATCAGTGAAATAAAATCTCAGGTACAAATAAGAGCAGTTATTTGCATAAACACACCAAATAAGAGCAGTCTGGAAAAAAAAACAAAAACAAAACAAAAAACTGTAAGTATGTAATCACAGCAAGGAATAGACCAATCCAGTCATTATGATTTGCTCTGGTTCTAAGACAAATTTCTACAGTGCCTTCATGTAAGTCGTCTACCTTAAAGTCAGTTGTGCTGGCTTTACACAGAGGAATTTGTTCTTCACTGTGATCACAGTGGTAGAGTTTGGCAGCAACTCATCTTGCTCAGCAAAATTTATTAGGATAGTAAGTTCTAAAACAAGGGAGGGAAACAATTATGTGTAATTTTGTTCCTGTATTGAAGAGGAAAATGTCCCTGAAAATAATAGTCAAAAAAATAGATTCAGGCACATCAGTGTTTATTTATTTACTTATTATTTGGTTGGTTTTGTTTGCTTACTTTTTTAGTTTTTAATATTGTAGAAGTGTCTCCACACTGTAGGTTAGTAAAGCAATCCTGTAGAGTCCCAGTTTGGCAGTAATTGTACTAGCTAGTTGGCCTGTAACTGGTTAAATAGTTTCAATATGAAAAGCTGTTTGAAACTGTCCTCTGGCATTGTGTCAAAGTAATGCATTTATACTACTTTTGAGACTTAAGCTGCACAATGCTATCTGCACTTATTAAACCATCTGATAAGCTCCTTGCCCTTGATACCTAGTTGTCACAGGACAATTAAAGCTCTGAAACCAAAAGATCAATTTTGCACAGAAAGCAGTGTTTGAATCAAACACGAGGTATATTGAGTTCAACTATCCCTTTTCCACTTAAAACCAGAATTACAATTTTAATTACTAATTTTATTAGTAATTCTTTAGTTGCATGAAAATAGTATCTAGTGTTGTCACACATGGTCACCTTCACACATTGACTGACCCTTCACTGTGCAACCACCACCATTCCAGCTGCCAGAGATCCTGTGTGGCAGCACCCATGTACTGCCAGCTGGTGACTGAGGAGGGGCTTCTACATTGGTGACATGAGGCAGTCATCACTGACACCACATATGTCTCTCTGGCAGACTTCAGGGTTCAACAGAAGGCCATACAAACACTTCCATGACAGATCTATATACAGCCCTTACAGATACAAAAGTAAGAAAGCAAATTAGCAAACACAAACAAATGCTTAGTGCAACCTACTAGTTGCCAATTGGTTCACAGTTTCCAACTTGAACACTCAATTGAAGGACACTACACAACTCATGGACATATTGTTACCTTGGTTTTGTATTGCTTTAAGCCCTCAAGATTACAACTACATGACTAAGATAATTAGGGAGTAAACATTTCAATAATTTCATTTAAAATTATCCGTGTAGAAATTTGATATTTATTAGCTAGTCATTCATGGTCCCTCTTTAACAATCAGTGAACAAGCATTCCCTGAGAGTATTTAATCCAACCCTACAATAGGTGTCTAATTTATGTGGTTTATCCTTTGGATGTGAATAGAGTACTGCTTGGATCAAATGCCAAAAGCTATCTGGTGAGATAATAAAATCTCATATAAAATCAAATCAAATAAAATAAAAATGATTTAAAATTTACTCTTGTACAATTATTGCCAGGGCCTGTTAGAATGGAAACTTTTTATGTATTAGAATTTCAGAATAAAGGAAAGCATTGTTTAGATCAACAGAAGTACTTTTTTGTGAAGACTGAAATTTGATTTCATGACGAGAACAAGGGAACTAATTAAATTTGAAGAGCTGCTGATGACTAGATAAGAACTATAAAGAGTGAATTAAATAAAATCTAGTGACAGGGAGTTTGTTTACAGATAGTTTTAATCCTATGGGGAGGAAAGAATAAATGAGGTTTTGTTCCATTTCTTTAAAGTGTGCCACTTAAAACAGTGGCTCTTTTCCCATCTGTCAGGATGTATCTTTTGTTTAGCTGTTATTATTTATAGGTTTGCAGAATAATTTAGATTGGAAAAGACTTTGGGAACCCAGGTGGTCAAAACACTTGCATGAAACAGGGGTAGCTACAGGGTCTTGATGAGTGCTGAATATCCCTACTGACTGAAGTTTCAGAGCTACTCTGCGCACCTGTTCAGCGTTTGATCACCCTCATGGGTGAAGAATTTTATCCTTATGTCAGGTCAGAATTTCCCTTGCTGCTGTTGCCTCTTATCCTTTCATGGTGCATCTTAAAAATGAAGTATCTGTCTTCTCTGTAGCTCCCCATTAGCCAGTTGAAGACAGTAGTAAATTCCCTCAACCTCCCTCTCTCCAAACTCAGCAAATGCAGCTCACCTTACGCCCTCCTTGTATGTAATTTTCTCCAGCTCTGGATATCTCAGTGGCCATGCACTGATCTCTTTCCATTTTCTCTCTCTTCTACTGGGTGATGAGAGTAGCAACTCTGAACTTTGGGATCCAGATGTGTTCTTGTAAGTGCCAAACAGAAGCTATTAATTCCTTCTCTAAGCCTGATGGGTGTACTTGTACTAATGCAGCCGACTAATTAGTTAATCTTCACTGCTGCAAAAGCACACAGCTTGCTTGTGTTTTACTTGTTGTCTACCAGGACCCCCTTGTTCTTTATTACTCAATTTCTGCTTAGCCAGGCAGTACCCAGCCTGTACTGCCACATGGGGTTATTCAACCTTTGGTTACAGGACTTTGCTTTCTTCACTACTGAGGCTCACATAACTTCTTCAGCTTGTTGAGACTGATCTTAATGGCAGACCAGCCCTGCATGTCAGCAATCCCCCACCATTTGTTGTGACCCACAAATTTATCGTGGATATATTTCGTCTCACAATCCAAATCACTTATAAACACATTGCACTGTATAAACTCCATTACCAGCCCTCAAGGAGCTCCACTGGTAGCCTGCTGCTTATTAAAGAGCAGCTTATTACTTACTATTCACGCCCTCTTCTGTCTCAGGAGACATCCAGAATTACATTTCCCCCATTGTCCTTCCTACTGATTCTGACTGTAAATTCTTGACCAGCTCCTCACCCATTTCACAGCTAAGTTCTGGCCAAGTGAGCAGCTCACAGCTACCCTCATATATACTCTCCTTTTAAAGATGTTTTCTTTATCCAAGCACTCTAGCCATGCAGGATGTCCTACTGTAATATCATGTTCTCATCATATTATCATGTTTTCATTATTGTGTCATTATGACTGAATAAAATCTTAATTCCGGTTATGTTTGTTTTTCGTTTTTTTTTTTGTTTGTTTGTTTGTTTTTTACTCTTGTATGTGAGTTTGACTTTTTTGTGGAGTAACAACAGCTGGGTCCCAGGTAATACTACTTTCCAGAACAGATGTGAGAGCCTTCTGCACCATACTGTCATCTAAGCAGTTCATCCTTGCTTCCTGTTCCTTAGCTTCTCTGAAGCTTTGGTCTCCACCTCTCAGCAACCTCATTAAATGCCCTTAACACTGGCTTAGCAAACCTGTTAGCAACCTTTTTTTTTTTTTTTTTCCAGTTTGATTCAAAATCTCCTCAGTAATGTTCATTTAGAATTATAGAATCATAGAATCATAGAATAGAACAGTTAAGGTTGGAAAGGACCTTAAGATCAGCAAGTTCCAACCATGTTGCCATGGGCAGGGTCATCTCACACTATGTCCTGTCACCCAAGGCTTCATCCAACCTGGCCTTGAACACTGCCAGAGATGGAGCATTCACCACCTCCCTGGGCAACCCATTCCAGTACCTCACCACCCTTACAGTAAAGAACTTCTTCCTTATATCCAATCTAAACTTCCAATGTTTAAGTTTGAACCTGTTACCCCCTGTCCTGTCACTACAGTGCCTAATGAAGAGTCCCTCACCAGTATCCCTGTAGGCCCCCTTCAGATACTGGAAGGCTGCTATGAGGTCTCCATGCAGCCTTCTCCAGGCTGAACAGCCCCAACTTTCTCAGCCTGTCTTCATATGGGAGGTGCTCCACTCCCCTCATCATCCTCGTGGCCCTCCTCTGGACTTGTTCTAACAGTTCCATGTCCTTTTTATGTTGAGGACACCAGAACTGCACACAATACTCCAAATGAGGTCTCACGAGAGCAGAGTAGAGGGGCAGGTTCACCTCCTTCGACCTGCTGGTCACGCTCATTTTGATGTAGCCCAGAATATGGTTGGCTTTCTGGGCTGTAAGCTCACACTGCTGGCTCACGTTCATTTTCTTATTGACTAACACCCCCAAGTCCTTCTCTGCAGGGCTGTTCTGAATCTCTTCTCTGCCCAGACTGTAGCTGTGCCTGGGATTGCTCCGACGCAGATATAGGACCTTGCACTTGGCATGGTTAAACTTCATGGAAGTCAAATCCCTGACTGCAACATCAGACATATAGGCATACATTGACCTAAAAGATGCAGGCACATGATCCTTTACCATTGATTGAGGCAATATCTTTTTCTCTGTAAACTATATTGAAAACCAAATAATTTTAAAATTTTATTTCTGGTAAAGGAAAAAAAAAAAAAAGGTCAAGTTTTTAATGTAGATCAGTAGTTCTTGAGTATTTTTTCAATTCAAAGCGTATTTAAACTTTCTGATGGTCTGAGAATCACGATGTCACTTACCCTTTAAGGCTGTGGAGAAGAGGTGATGATGATTTTCTTAGCATGTATAAAACATTATAGTAGTATAAAATTGCAATTTCACATCCATTATAGAAAGTCTTTTTAATCTGTAATATTGATAGTAAAACCATAATTGTACGGACTTGCATTTTTGCTCAAGTTTATAACAACAAAATCTATGAGTTTTGAGTAGGCTTTCAGCTGGGTATGAAATATTCATCTAACAGTTCTAGAGCTCCAACTGATAGCAATATTTTTGACAAAGTCTCTCTTGTTAAGAACATAGAGGTGTGGCTTTAGAATTATATTTGCAATTGCCTTGATTTTATGCGGATCAAAGAACACTTATATGAAAAATATCTACATGGGGCTTTTGAGAATATGTGACTGAACTTTACCAGTGCTGCTGACTGGTACAATTAATGTTAGATAAGCTCCCAAACCCATAGACTGTGGCTGAGCTGCAGGGGCAGATATTTTATAAAGCAATTTTTATTTTCTCAGTGACAGCCTGACAGCAACTGTGCTTATGTGAGGGTTTTTGTAGGGTCTTCCTCTTAGTGAGCTACGTTTTGTGGTAAAGGATCAACACTTCAATAATGTCTGTCAAAATAAATCTCTGAATAATATTCAAGAAAAGCAGGAGGTTTATGTTTAAAATGTCAACAATTATGCAGATCTGTTGTCATAATGGCTACTATTGTTATCACATTTTTCATTATGATTGGTTGGTCTTTAAAAGCTGTCTTGTATTAGTATGGGGGGGGGGTTGTGTGCAAAAATCCTCATTATTCATTTGTTTCCACTTAGAACTCTATCAGTCCTGACTTGGAGGCATCACTTTAGGGAAAATGATTGTTCTCATTCTCATTATTCAGCATACTACAAGAATAATAAGTATTATTAATGCTAATAATTAATGTCATGAATGATTTCTCAGTCGATTTTATTTAAAAAAAAAATCAAACCCAACAGAACCCCAACTTCTGCTAGGGAGTTATAGGTATCATTTTATTATTCATAAAATGAAAATTGTGTTAACTCAGTTTGTGTCTGTCAAACTATGCAGGAAGAGAAATCAAAGCATGTTCTGCTTGAAAAATATTAAAGTGTCTTGCCTTTTTTCCTGTAAACACTATTGGATATATGCAAAGTTAAAGAAGTTATGAATTAGCTCTGTGGAATGAACTGTGGAATTGAAGCACAAGAACACTGCCTAAGCAAAACCCCCCACTATATAATAAATAACTGCTGAGAAAGATGTATATATTTGTATGTATCACTCTGAAGTATAACACTTTATTGATGTATCTTCTGACCTTACCTATGCGAAAAAAAGCAATTAAGTTTTGCTCAGATTGTGGGAAAAAGAGAGCAGAAATTACATTTTAAGGTTGTTTGGATTTCTGGATATTTTCAAAGATGGGGCACAAGAGTCATTCACAGAGACAACCTCACAGCAAGAACATTTTGCAGACCCCCATTGTATTGTTACTCTATGAGCATATTATACTCTCATCATGTCTGACTTTGAGCAGTACGGATGACTTTACCAAAACTCCAAACAGTAAGATATTTTTTACCCTGTACAAGTCATTAGTATTCAATGATATGTTATCAGCATTTCTAGCTGGCAACAGTCTCTCTTGTTAAAGAAAAGCCATTTAAGAAAAATAAAGAGCTAAAATAAAAAGAAAAAAGACCTTGTTTTAGGGCTACTACAAACTCATAGATTTATCAGTCCTTTCTTTCTGTTGACCAGTCCTTCCCCCTTTGGATGCTGCCTGCTGTTCAGGGTGACTCCCTAGACAGGAGACCTACAATATGTTGTAGTGCTGTGCTATTACTGTGTTGTAAGGTTGACTGAAGAAGGGATTCTGGAATTAACCAAGACTATAGCAATGGTCTTTTATGCCTTCCTTCAAATCTCAAAACAAAAGGAGAACAGCTTACAAAGCAAAATAAATGTAATATTTATAAATTTGAAGTATTGCATATTAATTTACTCATCTGCTCCAAATAAAAAGCAGGGCCTGACAGGAAAAAACAAGAACACCTTAGTGCTTACTCTGTGGAAAGAAGCATGTGAAAATCTGTAGTCACCAGTAGTATACTAGTATACATAGCATACATAGTAGTCATAACAGCAAAATGGCTGCAGTAGCACTAAATGAGATGATAATGAGATTTTACCTGCAATATGGTTAGGATTAATTGTCCTGTATTAAGAAAGGTGAGTAATAGAGGTTAGTTAGAAATTGACAAAACATTAATATGAAAATGGATACAAAATATTAGGGTAACATAACCAAGGAAACTGATAAATAAGAAGGAAAATTATTCAAAAATACCTGAAGCTGTAAAAGGCTGGAATAGTTTTTGCTGTCATTTGTAATGATGTAAGAGCATTGGGACAACATTATAGACCTGAAAACTAAAGAATAGAAAAATAATTAAATATACTTAAAAAAAAAAATCATTGCAGGAGAAAGCAAGCCAAGCAAAGAAACTGGAAAGTAGAAATTTGTAAGAATCGTAAGAATAGGGATTGTCTGCAGAGTTAATGGTAACATAGGCAGCATTAATTGGCAAGGATTGCTAGATTCTCTTACTTAAATCTCCTGTATACTGTTAATTATCAGGCTTAAAACTCCTGCTTAACACTGGGATGAGACTGAAGGCAAAGACAAGTTATCTCATGCTGTCTCTGACAGGCTTCTTTAGTCTTCCTCTGAAGCATCTTTTGCTAACCCCCGCTGGAACAGGAAATTAGATCTGAATTTGAAATCTGATCAAATTGTTTTCTGGTCTTGTAATCCTGCTTAATATCTTTCCACTCACAGCTGAACTATTCAAAACTATCTGAGGATCTGCTCTCAGAAGCATAAAGTTAAAAGAACAAAAGACAAAACAGCCCATACACAAACTTTCAAAATATGATTGATTCTTTTATAAGTCAACTGAAATTCTTCTTATAAGTTTTCTTTTCATTGTAGAAAAAAGATGGAGTTTGAAGATTCTATTCTATAAAGCTCTCTGAAGAGCATCACAGTTCTGTGCAATAATCTATAACTGTATTTTCATTGTAGATATCTTTTATTTTATAGTAGCATTTTATATTCCCTTGAGTCATGAATCGAGCACCATAGGCAAGATTCATCTGCTGAAGATGAAAGGAAGCAGACAACACCCCCCTGGAGTCCATAGTTGATATTCTGCTTCAGACATAGAAATTGAGTAGTTATCTTTCCAGAATGAAGACTACTTATTTAGCACTATTATGCACAATTATTTCTTTTAAAATAAAACTGTCAGACAAAAGTCTTCGTCAGTTCTTGTGAGATGCAATTTTATATATGTGCATGTGTGTATGTGTTTTGAATCACTTTTTGTCTAGAAGCATGACAACATTTAGAGTGAAATATTAACATTTTAAGTAAAGATAGTTATACTTTTCCTTTTTCCTTATTTTATCATATGCAGCTTAGATTAATATATTAAAAATTAGAGGCTTCACAAATCATTATCAGATGCAGCCTCAGTCAGATTTATTATAATTTCTAACACTTGGTTAAAGAAATGAATGTTTCTGCTAATAATCCCATGAATAGGTCTATCAGCCTACAAGCATGGGTATTGAAGCTGCCTTGGGACTTTCAGTTCTCAAGCCAGCTGGAAAAGGGGCTATCATACAGAAAATACTCTGAGACTCTGGGAAAAGATATATAGAGTGCACTGTGTCATTGTGTTCCCCTAGCAGCTGCTTACAGAGTGGTAATGCAATCTCAGAGGATTCTGCCTGCCATTTCACTTGTAGGGTGACTGTGACTATCACAGCTGTTCCTGTGAGATAAATACAGAATAAGTTAACCCTTCAGTGATATAGGTGGAAAAAATGTAGAAGTAGACATAGAAAATACAGAAGCAGAAAAGTACAGAAGGCTTCAGAGGGAACTGGTTCCTGTGGGAAAACAATCTCCCTAGAAACCTAAATACTAAATGAGGATGAGAGGTGTCCCTGCCCATGGTAGGGGGGTTGGAACTAGATGATCTTAACGTCCTTTCCAACCTTAACTATTCTATAATCCTATGATTCTATGTTGTGTGAGACATGACATGTTTTCAACGCTTATTTAAACAGACATACCTTCTTTTCTGCATGTTTACTTAGTGTCTGGCAAGTCATGTTTTAGTGTGGAAAGAAACCAGGACAAACTGAAGAATTAATCTCTGTATTCACAAATTACTTTGGATTAAAATGCAAATAAATCAGGAAAAAAAAACCACAACCCACACCAAAACCACCAAACACAGAAAAATCTCCCACAACACTAGCAATCTTAAAAGTTACTTTTCAATTTATGTCTTTTCTTATTGAAATGATCGTTGTCTATCCTGCAGAAATCCAATGTATTTTGAAACATCAGAGCCTCAGTGAAGTGCTTAATTAACAGATTTATTCCTAGGGTGAACAAGCTTTCAAAGTCTGTCATTGCCTACTATGGAGAGATGCTTGGATTTAAAAAAAAAGTAAAAAAGCATAATTAATTTCAGAGAGCACTTTGAAGAGATCTCTATTTGATTTATAATAGTGACCTCGCTAGAATGAAGAGCTTAGAATACTGTCTGTAACATGTTTTATTCTTCAAAAAGGTTTCTAATGTACAGTACAAAAAAATCAATAATAAAAAAATAAGCTGTTTTCCTTTGCTAGGCAAAATTGTGCCTTTTAAAACAATTCAACATTTTGTGAAAAGTCTCGCTCCATCTTGGTTTTGTGAGGAGGCAATCATGCTTCCCCTCAAAACATATTTTTTAAAATTTCATATTAAAAATGTATCACTTTGATACTTCTGAAGGCCAGTAAGCATTTGGAAAGTTTGCTTCACAGCATCACTGTTCATCTGCTGTAGAAGATGATTCAGAGAAAACTCCAGGAACAAACTTGCTAACAAAGGTTTCAAGCTGACAAGTGGGTATTCTTTATTGTGGTGCTGGGAGACACGGGGGATAGGTCCTCCTAACATGTGTCCCCGTATTGCTACACAAGCCATCCTCATATACTCCCTGGGCATACATACATATTCATGAGGCTACATATTTATTACATTATTTTCCAGAAAGTTTCCTACATGCTTACAGAATTGTGGTGGTGGTCTCTGAGGGTCGTATACTTCTTCCAACAATCTTCATCACTTCTGGCAGCCTTTGAAGCACGCGCAGTAGATGCTTATACCAGTTTAATTGGTTCGTTAGCACCACAGACATAATAATCCTCCTGTCCTCCTACTTATCATTAGTTTAACTGTAGCTCCTCCTGGAGACCTGCCATTGCCAGATACTCCTTATTCCTGCGTCCTGTTCTTCTAGACAGTTTTTTTCTTAAAACTATGTCAATTATAACAATTTATCTTGTACAAGAATTCTCAGTGCGTTCTCTAGCTGTACTTTACTTTTTTCTGTGTATCATGCACCTCAGCAATTTTCCATTGCAACTGTTACAAAGCCATCAAACTTAACATTACCTAAAACTGATTCTAAAGGTTTATATATTCCATTTCATAATTTTGTGCCCCCCTTGTCTCAAAGAACGCCTCAATAAATGTTCTCTACAGAACCCTTTCTTACTATTGCATACCTTGTAATGACCTTAATTGTTTGTTCTTTCATAAGAGGGAAGGTGTTTTTTCAGTCTCTTTAAGAACTCAAACTTACTGTGAGTACTTGTCAAGGAGTAAAAAATAAGCAGAAATGTCAACTTGAGAGAATTCCCTCAGCATACAAGTTTAGATACAAGATTGGGAAGGGAAATTCTGAATTAAACAACACTTTGAAAAATGCCCTTGTTTCTAGATCTTACCTATGTGTGATATCCTTTGTGTTTGACTTTTTGTAATTGATCTTTTCTTCTACCTTCCCATAACTGCTGATATTTATTATTTGTAGGCCTAGTATCATCAGTTACAGACTAATTTTCTCACTCTCAGGTAGTGCAGGAGCGATTTCAACCACAGACTCACACAAATCTTGTGGAAAGACTAAACCAGTGACAACCCTATAACTGTTGATCAGCTAATTTTGATGAAGAGATGTTATGAAATTTCATGTCACTATTGTTCTTATTTCTTGGGAATGAAAAATACAATTTAAATTAAAAGAGACATTTATATGCAACTTTCAAAAAATAATATTTTTTTTTACCACCTAGTATTTTAAGGGAACTAGAACAGATTTATTGTAGCAAGTAAATTTTATTAACTCTTGCTAGTACTGTGTCCTGGGTTCAGCAGTAGCAGTCATTTTTTCTCCTTCTTGGTAGCTGGTGCAGTGCTGTGTTTTGACTTTCAGGCTGAGAACGGTTGCTGATAGCAAGTATGTTTTGAGTTACTGCTCAAATGTTTTGTTTGTCCAAGGCCTTTTCTGAACCTCATGCTCTGCCAGGGAGGAGGGGAAACTGGGAGAAAGGAGAGACAAGACACCTGACCCAGGCTAGCTAAAGAGGTATTCCATACCATAGCACGTCATACCCAGGATGTAACCGGGAGAAACCCGGAAGGGCTGGAGCTCTGGGGGGGATGCAAGAGGTATTGGTCGGTGCTTGGTCGGGCAGGGTGGGGTGAGTTATGGGTCGGTGGCTGGTGAGGTGTGGTATTCTCTTCAGTTGTTGTTTCCTTTATCATTACTCTTTGTAGTAGTAGTAGCAGTAGTGATTTATGTTATAACTTAGGTATTAAAATGTTCTTATCTCAACCCGTGGGGGCTACATTCTTTGGACTCTCCTTCCTAACTCTCTGGGAGTCAGGGGAGCAAAGGCGGGGAGTGAGTGCACAAGCTGTGTGGAGTGGTTTAAACCATGACATACTGTCAACGTGGATACGAGACACTTTTGGCAGATTGTGCAGACCTTTTTCCTTCAAATACCCTGATACGGAAAGAAAAAAAAAATTTAAAAAAAAAATTAAGGGTCAGTTTGTTACCACTCTCCCTTCTGTACCAGAGTGTAGAGAAGAAAGTTACTTCTCCTTTTCTCTAGGACATGGAAGAGACAGTTTAAGGTCACAATATCAAAAAAAAAAAAAAAACAGGTAGACATAGTCACAGATGTACATCAGGTTAGAGAAGTTTTCTTTTTCTATCGCAGAGATCCTTAGTGAATAGCCCGTCATTCAGGCCAGTTATCCTTTTCAAGTGGAACAGCTACTTTGTGATCAATGAATGAGTAGTTGAACAAGGCACCAAAAGCATGAGTGGCTGCAGTTAACAAATAAGTAATTACTAGCACCAGAAGACACAAATCTACAGACTTCCACTTTAACATAAATGACTGAATTCAAAGTCTGCTTTTTGTCTAGGATGTTCAAAGTTAATGAAAAAAAAAACCAACAAACACAAACCATACATACAATTTAATTACAGAATGTATGCAACATATATGTTGCAAAATTAAAGTTCATAAGATTCTGGAGCTTCAAACCAGTCAAATATTTTCAAAAGAGTGCTGTCAGGCTATCTGGGTTGTATTCTTGGATGATGTAAATGGCTATTCCTTCACTGAAGTTAACAGCTTAATGCTGATTTAAACCTGTTGGGGGTTGGGCCTATGCCAGATTAATACAAATCATTTTAAGGATTAATTTTGGTTTACAGGTGTCAAATATAATTTTTGGTTCAAGAAATGGTCATGAGTTTGACAGGTTTCAACAATAAAAGTTAATTAGAGACAACACATGATGAAACAGAAACAGGAACATCTGATTTCTGCAAACTCTGGAGACTGTGGTTATAAATGAAGCACAGTGAGAAATCACTCAGCCAAAATGCACGAGAGAATACCTCAATTATGAAACTAACAGCAAAATCATGTCTATACAGTTTAGTTATCAAAACAAATTAAAAGAGTTTTAACCAAAGCACGCCTTCCTGATTAGTCTTTTAACCTGCAATAGACAGAAAAAACAGTAGATGTTCTCCGTACTGGTCCACTGACACATTTGTAGTTACTTTACTTAGAAACCTGACAATAAAAATTTTTGAAGAAGTTTTGGTCTCACTGAAGTAAACAACGGCTAGTTGTTACCTTTTGTGAAAGGAGAGCAGAACAAGCAAGTGTCTGTTTTGCATTCCCTATTGTTCCATGAGGCTGAAAGTTAGGTACCTAACCCACCAGCTTCTATCTTGGAAAGAAAATGGCCTTAGAAATATTTTTATAAATTCAATGTGTGTTTGTGTATATCCGCATGTGTACATGCATATGAATATATATTTTAACCATAAAAGTCACATTTTCATGCACTGCTGGTCAAGGGCAGCCCTAAGCTGTCTTTATCTAAGCCAAATAAAAATGAATTATTTCAATGCTGCTTGAGGGTAAATAAACAAAAAACAAACCTATGTATAACTTATGGCACTCGATTTATTTGACCACAAAGCCAAGCCTCAGGGTCCTGAGGGTACCAACAATCCTCCATTTCTCTGACCAGCCTCACCCAGGGCTTCCTGACAGGTGACCCTTGCCTTCAAGGCCAGGGCTTCAATACAGCCTTAGGTCTGTATTAGGTAGTTCTGTCTCCAGCAGTCCTGGCTTAATGACTGGATGTTCCAAATGGATCCTGAACCTAACCCTACTTCACCTTCTGTGATGGTACCCAGACCCTGACATTATTCCCACCCTGGCTCTGTTCAGGTTCTCTGGGGCTGTCTCCTGTCTGGTGGGGCAACGCCTTGCCCTGGATCATGGCTACAGCCTGGTTTCCCTTGTGGAGCAGAGCCTGCTCCCTTGGCAGCAAGGCAAATGGGATATTGGGTGTGCAGTAACTGTTCTTCACAGTACCCCCTGGGGAAGGGGAGAAAGAAAATATCAAAAGCAGAGTTTTACACATATCTTAGTAGAGTTTTAAAGGCAGTTCTTTGAATACTCATGCAAAATGACCGGGATCTGAGGTCTGGACTAAGATCTAAGCTCTAATGAGGATATTTTCCAATCTGGAGGCTACTTCTCTTGTAATATCAGATTAGGAAGACCAGAACAAAGCAATGTTTGCAGAAGCACTTATTGCTGTTGTGTTGTGTCTCCTGTCAGATCAGAGCATACCTATTCTCTTTCAATGCTTGTAAAAGACCAACACCTAGGGGATCCAATATTCAGGTACCTTAATTGTAGAGTTAAAGCTGTGGAGAAAAGAACAAAAAAAAAAAAAAGAAAAAAATGAAAAAAAACCCTTTAATCTGTTTCATCAAACCGTTTACAGTTCTGATTCTTGAAAAAAAAAAAAAAAGATTTTTTTTTTGTCAGTTTTCTAAATAATAGGTGTATGGAATAGTGTCCTTACAGATGTCCAGCAGTTGATACAATGTGGCTCATGATGATAACCGCATTGAAGCTACTTCGTCAGAACTGTAGCTAGAAAGGATGTTTCCTCCTGTGATTCAGTTTTTATCACTCATATCCCAAGGCATAAAGTTATCTCACTGAGCTCTTATCATTTTATGCTAACTGCAGCTTATTCACATTTATGACAGTCATGCTTGCCTATCAAATTTATCAGATTTTTAAAGGTAAACAAAAATCTATCATTCTCTTTGCCATCTCATTTCTTTTGCACCTTGCTAATAGAAATAGAAGAGGTATTTTTTTAATCCTTTATTCAAATAGAAAAACTCTTACTGAATTAGCCTTCACATTTCTGCCATATTTCCTTTCCTGTTTTCTCTCTACAATAGTTGAAAAGGAATAACTGCAAGAGACTATTATGGGTTTCTTCTATAACCATAGCTTTAGAACTATTTTTTTCTTAATTTATGCTTCTATTATTCGCATCTTAAATAAATGCTTTAACTCTAATATCCTTTCACATTGCTAAAGCAATATAATCCCAGTGTATATGAGAATCAATTTCTGTGAATCAAAATGTTCATGATATATTTAAAAGACAATTATGTATCATGTACACATGTGAAAAAAAAAAAGGAAGTCAAAATCTTGTGGTTACAAAATACGAAATCTGTGTACAATGGATACTACCAAAAATGATCAAGAAGCTATATTTTTCTCTAAGGAAGTATACCTTAACTTATAACTTATTTATTTGTTTATCTATCTGCTTAACTGTTTATTTATTTGCCTACACACTGAATTATTCAATCTATAGAAATCTGAACGAGCAATGAAGGCAGGTGGAAAGTGTGATGTGTTATGAGATTAAAATCACAAACAACAAAAGCACCTCAAAGACATCTCACTAAATGTTTTTGGATTATCCATAAACTTTCACCATATGATCAAATGTCGTCATGTTAAATAAAAAAATGTAAAAAAGCTTAAATGGAATCTCAGAAAAAGAAATGTCTACTGAAAGTCAGCCACTGCATCTCTTCTTATAAATTTAGGAAGAAAAAATAAAACCAAAACACAAAACAGCACAACAGAAAAGATTGGTAGCTATAGATGAAGCTGTATTCTCTAAGTTACTGCATAAGTAATGAATGACAGAGATACGAAGGAATAAAGCAGATCCTGTAAATATAAAATCTACACTACCATTAGAAGACACTAGTTTTATTTATTCGTCATGTATGAAGTATAATTTTAAGGATAGTTTTTACTGTCTAATAATATTAAGCAATATAAAAAAAGGAAATATTTGTGAGTAGAAATGTATAATGAAAACTCATTATCTCATAAGTGTATTTCTAGCATGATGTACCTAGTATATATTAAGTAAACATTTTCCTGCATCTGTTTATTCTGAAACATAAATATGCAGGCAAACTGAGTTGAGATATTGCACCTTTTGTGTAACCTATTCTTCAAATTATTAGATATCTAGAAGAAAGAAAATAGGATGAAATTTACCAAAAAACCCCAAACAATTTTATACAAAGTGAAATATTTTGCTTACAACTTAAGTTACTTTGTCATTGAAGAAAAAAAAAATCAATCACCCATACTTTGTCTCAGGCTTTTAAAAAGCTTCTTTTCCTGTTTCATGTGTTCACCTGCATGAACTATATGACCAAAGTGTAAAAGAGTGATCTCTGAGCTAGTTCAGGAGTGGTTCAGCAACTGCAAAGGGGGATACAACACAGCCTTCTTTGACACAGTGGTGACGTATGTCAAATAACTTGTCTGCAGTACCACCTGGCATTTAATACTGAAATGGCTGATGTGTGACTGCTGTATCCAGCTCTTGAATCTTCTTTCTTTCTTGTAGAATGCTTTCAACTTCTTTCTTTCTTGTAGAATGCTTTCAACTTCTCCTTCACTATGAGGGTAAAAAGCGATTGATTCTGACAAATAGCCAATTTCTGCTGCTATCATTAGGATACCAACAGGTAAGAGCATTCAGCTTTGAAGTTCAACAGCCCACTAAGTTTCTGCATGTAATCTAATGTTTTAGTCTATATGTTTTAGGTTTCTGCTGGAGCTAAGAATACTTTTTTGTAATTAGTACTTCCGTGAAGTTCACTCATCTTACCTCAAACACCCACTATTGCTAGCATCTCTTGGTCTTGTCAGAGGTTTATAAAGTGATTAAAATTTGGATTTTTGCCAATTTGTTAATTACATGACAGCAGAACAAAATGGAATAATGAATATACAAAGGGCTTGCAACCTGAATTCTTTTCAAATCGAAGAGAAAAAACAAGCACTTGGGACTAACACTGTGCCTTAAGAGTTCAAATCCAGTCCCCTACTCACTGAATCCATTGACCTTTTAGCATATTTCTGTAAACTTGTGTGCATATGCTTAGTTGAAAGTACAGCTCTAGAACTTTAAATACCTGACTTTATTGCGTCCTGCAGAGGGAGGACACAGTACTGAGTGTTTTCATTAGTTAAGTGGCATATCCACTGTTCTGAATCAGATAGAGGCTTCTTGATTTTATCAGATTATTAAATATTTTATAATATATGTACTTTACAAGTTCACAGCAGTTCTTCTATCAACTTCAGTTGCACCATGAAGCTTCTTAGTAATTTTGCTTATCAGACTGCAATGGTCTCAGATTAGGTACTCTGTGCCTTACTGCAAAACTTTGGTTTATATGCCAAGCATTTGGGGAGGCAAATCCATTTGTCAGGAATATTATTTTGTTATTTAGAAGACAGCTGTGAAAGCCACTAGAAAACTGCATCACTTCCCCCATATCTAGTGACAGGCTTACATACCAGATACCATATTTCATACTACCTGACAAGGTGACAAGATCTCCAGTCTGTTGATGACTGTTCTCTATGATAGTATGGGTTTTTTTATATTAAAGATATTTTAAAAAAACCCACCCCATATTCGTGTCAAGAATCTGCCATTTTTTCTTCATTCTAAACTAAAAATAATGGCAACATAAGCAAGCACGTGCCCCTTGAAGCTACCAAGACCAGTGTTCAGCCAAGGTATATATGAAGTAGACATGATAGTGGCTAAAAGAATGACCTATGGGAGAAAGCTAGCATGGTTGTGAAGTCTTTAAAGTCCACACTGAAAGTACGTGTAGCAGATCTTTTTTTTTTTGTCGCTTGGCTTAAAAGTACATGTCAGTGGAGTGACAGTAAACTATCAAATAAAATTGTAGGTAGGGTTTATATAAAGTTTGGCTTCAGTCTTCAAATCTGATGTTCTCTTGTATAGCACACTCAGCATTTGCATGTATGGGACAAGACTAAATCTGAATTTTACTTAAAGTTGGTAAGCATTTTGGGAAAACTTGTTCCAAAATCATTGTTAGTCATTGATATAGAGGGTTTCAAACAGGTGAAATGTGTCTACATGAAGCAAATTATCACCTAGCTGTGAACACACCAGCAGCTTTTTACTCCATGTTATTCTCTGTACTGGTGATACTGTCTGTGGGGCAAAACTCAACTTCTCATATAGGTAACATGGCATTTTAGTTTTACTTTATAAGAACTAATTTTAAGATCTGCAAGCATTTTCTACTTTTTTTTTTTTTTTTTTTTGTGAATGTCCTGGATTCAGGAGTAGCAGTCAATTTTTCTCCTTCTTAGTAGCTGGTGCAGTGCTGTGTGTTGGCTTTCAGCCTGGGAACAGAGCTGATAACATTGATGTTTTTTAGTTGTTGTTCAGTAATGTTTACTCTGACCAAGGACTTTGTGAGTCTCATACTCTGCCAGGGAGGATGGGAGGCCCGGAGGAAGCAGAGACAGGACACCTGACCCAAGCTAGACAAAGAGGTATTCCATAACACAGCACATCATGCCCGGGGAGGTAACTGGGAGTTCCCCAGAAGGGATTTCCCTCTTCTGGGTCGGGCTTATTTTAGCGAGTGGTATCGTATTCTCTTCTCTTGTTATTTCGTTTGTCAATATTATTATTGGTGGTAGCAGCAGTGGTTTGTGTTATACCTTAGTTACTGGACTGTTCTTATCTCAGCCTGTGGGAGTTACATTCTTTCAATTCTACTTCCCACCCCTCCAGGAATCAGGGGGGGGGGGGGGGGGAAAGGAAAGGAAGACTGAAGGAGGGTGTGAGGGAGAGACTGTGGCTGGGTTTTAAACCACGACAGTGAAGAACCAGGGTCACATAAAACCATGTATAAAAGAACTGTGAAAGAAATCCTTATACAATCAGTGACCACTGAGTAACATATCCCTTAAGATACATTGTCTTTATAGACATTGCCATCATCTCAAACTCCAGACTCATTTAAATTGGGATTCAGGGATTTCTGAGGATGGGAAACCTTGGCATAATTTTGTTCTGGTGAAAGCTCTTCCTTGTTGAGATGTTTTGATTTGGTTTTTTTTTGACAGGTAGTTCACAAACTTTGTCAGCAGAAAAGTGGATTTTTATTTTTTTTTTTATTCTTTGCAAGATCTAAATCTTGTTTTCTATACTTCTCACTCTTAATAGAGAATTTCTTTTGTAATAAAATTCTACAATCTCAAACATTTAGCATTATTTTTTAGTCTCCAGAAGATTCTTTCTAGACATGTGGGATATTTCTATTATGGTAACAGGAAACAAGTTGCAGGGAGCTAATCAAAAGACTTCAATGGAATATGTCTGAGCTAGCTTTAAGTAGGATTATTTTGCATAAAAAAAAACCTTTACTCTTGAAGTTATATCAGAGAGTAACTGACAGTTCTGACAGATGAACCTGTAGGGGTTTCTGCTTGTAATGGTCTACCTCATCTGACTGACACACCACCTGTCTGTTATGGCAACAGAAGAAAATGACTGCTATGTGTTAAAAGTCACATTTTAGTCTCATATAATAATAAATTTATTTCTTTACTCTTCCACAGGTGTCATTGAGATCTATATTGTTATAAGAATTTAGGTGCAGTTTTATACAGACAGTCAGTTAAGCCTGCAATTTATGTAAATAGACATCTACATGCTACAATTTGTGCAACTGTATTTAGCTGTAGGCACAAAAGTATGCCCGCAAAATTGAAAACTGCAGTGACATATTTTAAAATAGTCTGTAGAAACTGAATCATTACACATAACAAAAGGGAAACTAAAGGACATTAGTATGCTCAGATCAGGAGGTGAGGACAGCAAAGGTGAAGAAAGCAAAGGTAATCTGTTTCTAAATAGACAGCATTCACAGGAAACTGACAAGGATTTTAAAGTCTATGAAAGCAGAAGAGATAGCAATCACACGTTTTCTTAGCTGTAGATTCTGTATTTTCTATCTTCTAATTGTACAAACACCTGAGTAACTAAAATGTGCAAAGCTTTAGGATGAATTTTGAAGAAATGATCAAGAAAACATGAGACCAAATGGACAGTTGAAGGAACATATGCAAAAATGGATCCTTCAAAATCATTAATTTCTTTCATAACATAAATTATTTGATGGAAGAAAAATCTAGCTAGACAGAGATAATTCTGTTTCAACGTAATATGTAACATAATATTACACATGGGAAGTACAAGAAAAAAGAAAAAAAAAGATAATGCAAATTTAGACATAAAGACTAACAAAGTTAGTGAAAAAGTATTTTGAGGGAAGAAAAAGCTTTGCTCTACCCAAAGAACAATAAGATTGAGGGAATGTTTTTGATTAAATTATCAAGGGTGGAGCTTTGGAGCATTTAATGTTAAAAGTGGTGAATAGATGTAGAGGTTCACTAAGTAAAAACATAGATGACTTTGTTAAGTCAATAAAACTACAACAGAGGATAGGATTATTATGTACAAAGAACTGTATTACTTTATATTATGACTGGAATATAACTTACTGTGTAAGGTTATGTTATAGTGTAAGGTTATGTTATTGCAGCCTAAAATAACTTTCCAACTGTTCTCATTTATGAAGAGTAAATGTAAATGTGTCTCAAGTGTAAGTGAGAAAGGAAGTAAAACTCCTGCATGTTATTAGCCTTTCATGGGATGGTTATAATACACTGTGGAAATTAAACATAACTTTAGGGGAATTATCAGATAAACATTGTAATAAAGAAATATTACGCTGTCAATATTGCATACAGTTCTGGCTATGTGCATTCAGTGAAGATGATTGATGCATACTGAAATATGTGTAGCTTTGTGTGGACTGAAGTAGAATTCTCTGGAGAGCTTATTTTCTGAAATGGTATGAGAATGTCCTTAAAATAAATTTATTTTTCTTTGTGTTCATATTGCTGGTAAGTTACATAATTCATTATGTAGGAGAGGTGCTTCAAAGAAATAGCTTATTCTATTGTGTCTGACTTAACAATTTCATATATGAATGAGCCTGAAGTGCAGCTTGCTTTCCAGATATTCCTGGAGAAAATCCTCACACTATCTCTTCCAAAACTTTTTCAATGAAGGAAAAATACAAAGGTTGATGAAATTTAAAATTCATTAATTTATTTATTATTAAGAGTGACAGAGTAAAATATAAACTGAAGTTGAATAAAACTTAGATTTTAGAACTTCTCAGACAAAAAAAAAAAAATCCCCAGTAATCTAGGATTTAATATTACCCACCAAAAAGCCACTATTAAAATGCCATCCCACCCAATAGACTCATTGCACTACCTAGTTGCACTTCTCAGGATCATAACTTATAAAACCATAAACAAATATTTTAGTTCTTCCAAGTTTCATCCCATGTGAAGTAAATGTCCCTGTAATTTATTCCAAGCTTGATTTTAAATCGTTATACTGTGTAGCTCTCACTTTCCAAATCGCTGCAAATTTTTCCTGCATTCCAGCCCAAATCACTAGTGTCCTGCTTGGACTCATTTGTTTTCATGCCTCTCCTGATGCATGAATGTGCTTTGTTTTGGGCTTGTTGGGGTATTTTTGTTTGTTTGGGGTGATTTTGGTTTGGGGGGATGGGAGTTACCTCTGCATGGGAAGTTTCTCTAGTCTGCTCTTGTAAAACAGGTTGTGCTATCTCCACTTTTGACTCTTGTCAGATATGAGGCAAGACATTCTTGTAGATATTCAAGTGAAGAAATCATCAATCATCAATTTTTCTCATCAGGTTGATATAATTTCAATAACAGATGTTTTGTAAAAAGGAGACATGCAATTAAGATACAGAACCTAGAGAAATGTTAACCAATAAATATTTTATACACTTATACAGTAAATATTATGCTTTTGCTTACAGCCTGAAAAAAATTTATCATATTTCAAATGTGTACATTTATACATTTTCCTGTATAAGCTAGAAAAAAACCCCATCTTTTATTTCCCACACTGACAACTGTGCACGATACGTGAAGACAGTTGCTTTACTGTTCCTTACCCTACCTTACAATACCTTACCTTATGTTACCTTACCTTACCATACCTCACCCTTAGCTTACCTTTACCTTAATTAAAGTACCTTACCCTTACCTTACCATACCCTTACCCTTACCACACCTCACCTTCCCTACCTTACCCTTACCTGACCTTACCTGACCTTACCTTAATCTTACCTTAACCTTACCTTACCCTTATCTCACCCTTACACTTACCTTACCTTAACTTACCTTACCCTTACCCTTAACTTACCTTACCCTTACCCTTAACTTACCTTACCCTTACCTTCACTTACGTAACCTTCTCTTAACCTTCCCTTACCCTTACCTTACCCTAACCTTACCTTAGCCTTATCCTTACCTTACCCTTACCTTACCCTTAGCCTTACCCTTACCTTACCCATACCCTTGCCCTTACCCTACCTTACACTTACCTTACCTTCCCTTACCCTTACCCTTACCTTACCTTACCCTTACCTTGTCTTACCTTACCCTTACCTTCACTTATGTAACCTTCTCTTAACCTTACCCTTACCCTTACCTTGTCTTACCTTACCCTTACCTTACCCTTATCTTACATTACTTTACCCTTACCTTACTTTACCCTTACCCTTACCTTACCCTACCCTTACCTTATCTTACCCTACCCTTACCTTATCTTACCCTACCCTTATTTTACCTTACCTTACCCTTGCCTTACCTTACCCTTAATTTACTTTACTCTACTTTACCCTTAACTTACCTCATCCTTACCCTACCTTACCCTTACCTTACCTCACCTCACTTCACACTTAGCCTTACCCTTACCTTTACCTTACCCTTACATTACCTTACATTTACCTTAGCCTTACCTTACCTTTACCTCATCCTTACCTTACCTTAACCTTACCTTACCTTACCTTAACCTTACCTTACCTTACTTTAACTTTATCTTACCTTAACCTTACCTTACCTTACTTTAACCTTACCTTACCTTACCTTATCTTACATTACCTTACCATGCTTTTATCTTATTTCTGGGGCCACACTTATGCTGTTATTCTGAATCTTTCCTTATCTTAAGACCATTTTTTCTAGAATAGACCTCTTAGATGAAAATGCAAAACAGCTCAGAAAATGTGCCCCAAATAGGAGCCCTCCTTTGTCACTCCAAGTGTGTAGGAGCCTTTGTTTTCCTGCAGTTCTGTATAATGCTGTGATGCTCATGCACATTAACTACTGCCAGCAACTCTCCAAGACTCACATCTGTGCTTTGGACAACCTGTGACACTGATTGTCATGTTGGCTTGTTGTCCATTTGGATCCCTGGCAAGTGATGCATTTGGATATTTCAGCCTGATGCATTTGGACATTTCATCCTGACCACTAGTACTGTGAAAATGGAAAATGACTAGAAGCAGAGGAGAGATTTACAGGCTAGCAGGACAAGCACCTGATTAAAAGCACCTTGTTCCTTTCATTGAAGTGTTTTCTGTTTTCTCCCAGATCACTTGGCTTCTAGTCACTGGTACCAGCACTCCTGCACATCCACATGTTGCTTCCCCTTTATCTTTTCATCAAAAAATAGTGCCTGAGGACTGACTGTGGTGGTGCCATTACAGATGTTGGAGCCTTATGTCTTCTCTTTTCTAGCAGGAAAATCTGTCTGTAATAATTCAAAGTTAAGGCTGTTTTGCATAGCCATTTCTACACTGGGGACCTCTGAGTGTAGGACCACAGCACTGATTGCTTCACATGGATGTAAAATCAGGATGTTTGGAACACTTCAGTCCTTTACTTTCACCTGGCCATTTAACTGTGTCTTCAAGTTTAGAAAAGCAGTCACAGATGGGCCTGGTTTTAGACAAGGAATGGCATAGCATTCAGTTCCCAAGACTGTGCAGACAAAATCTGAAAGTCTTGCAGTCATTAATATTAAGCACAGACAATGAGAGTACAGAGGCAATTTCAAAACAGAAAATTAAATATGAGTGACTTGTGGCCTGTGCTAATCCATTAGTCATGGCACCATACTTCTCTCCTTACTGGTCCTTACCCATATACAAAAGTACCCAACTACTATTAAAGCAAAACAAAGTAAACAAAATTAATTTCAAAACATCTTCATTAACTTTCTGTAGTGCAAAACAAATAAGCAGGTGAAAACTTCACCTCATTGTTAGGAAGAACTCTTCTGGATGGTTCTGTGCCTATGAAGAGCTGTGCCTGCAGTAGATCTAATGTGTTTTTCCTTGTTGGTAGTCAGGAGATCTTTTAATAGCGTTAGTGGGGAAAGTGGAATGGTATGACTAAGACAAAATTGCTAAAAAAAATATTACTGAATAGTCTATATTGTAAATATAAGGACATAAAGAGGCTAGATTATAACAATAGTTGCTGTGTTCTAATATAATTTATCATTCCATGAGTATCTTTGCCAGAAAGATTTATTTAATAAGTAATATCCTGCTGCCTGTCATGTCTTGTTATGGGTGTTAGTATATGACACATAACCAGAAAAATAAAAAGCCTATAACTAGAGTGGGCATACTGAATCTACAGCTAATTGTCTCTATAGTTTGGTACTTCAAGTACTGAATTACAAATGAAATCGCAGGCAAAAAGTGATGCCTTCATTTTCATTTAACAAGATTCCTTCATTACCCATGAGATTCACAAGAAATTAGATGCTATCTGAAGAACTAGGATTTGTAATAATGGCCAAGATGTTATGAGGATTAGAGGAATTTGAATGAACAGTCCCTTAGCTCATAAAAGAAAATGATAAAGGATAAAAGGTAGCATTAACTGTTCAGGGGTCTTGGCTATGTACTCTAATACAGCTACTCCAAATTAAAAGTCACTCAATCACTAAACTAAATAAAAAAACAAACGCAGCAAACATGAAACAAAGAGTCTTAAGTTCTCACAAGCAGGATATTAATGGAAAAAAAGCTACTAATTGCACATTTAAACTTTTATCATTATAGTAGCTTGGGCAGAGTCTGTTCTGTAGCAATTTCATTTCTATGTATTTTTAGGATTATTATTTTTTTAATGAAGGTTTATGTAAAGCCTCATATGGCTAGCTTGGGGAAATACATTGGCCACAAAGCAGAATCTCACAAAAGATGTGTTAAATGTTTTGAAATATAAAATTAAGTTTGCTACCAAATTTTGGACCATCTATTACTTCATCCCACTTCATCAGAAGTAATATCAGTAGTAGCTCAAATTCACTGAGGCTTAGAACAGTGACTGAAATTCTGCGCTCTGTTAGCAGAAATAAAAATATGCTGCAGCATACTGTACTTAATTTACACTGCCTTTAACAGGAAGAGGTGTAGGGACTGCTTGTCTTCTGCTTCAGAGTGATTCAGAGGGCAGGAGAACCCAGGACTTTGTGACTTTTGAATAAAATAGAGCTGAAAGACGTCATTTAAAGATGATAAATTCCTTACCAGAGGTCAGTGGAAAACCTCCAGTCCAGGATTTCAGGCATGCTGTTACAGAACCGGTGATGATTTGATTGTACATAAATATTTATCGGACACTTAAAAAACTTTGTTTCCTATAATCTGTCTGTAAAGATATCAGCAGGGTGAAGTTTGTGTGAGTTTTTCTTTTATAAAATATGACACAAAATTAAAGAAATGTCAAAAGCCATAGGAAACACTTGATATTATAATAGTATATTAGTATAATGGGTGTACTATCTAGAATATTTATTCCCAGACATAAACACTGGGAAAAAAAAATATCGTGAGTAAAACGTTCTGTTGGCTTAGAAACAATTACCTGTTACAGGGGCTCTGAATTGTCAAGTATATCTTGCAGCTGAAAAGGCCATGTATCCCCAAAGAGCACATAAAGTCTAGATGAGCAACAAGACAAATCCTTAATAACAATAATAACAACAAAGTACAATCTCATAAAAGGCAAAGAAGCCAAAATAAATAAGCAAGTCCCATCATCTTGAGACATCATATGCAAAACATCTTTGTCAGTTTGACCCTAATTTTGGAAGTTTTACTTTGACAATGTTGCATTTTTCCTTAAAGATGCTTTTTGTCTTTTTTTTTTTTTTTTTCCATTCAGCACGTGCCTTATGTGATGGAGGTTGGGCAAAAATTCTCATCTGCATTAATCTTTAATCCCAGTCTATATTACCTGCCTAGAGTCAGTCCAAACTTACTACAGCTAACTTCAATGTGCTTTTTTGATCAGACACTGAGCTGGAAAAGATTCTTAAATCAAGGTCTCAAAGAGAAATATTGTTCAAGGTAGAGAACAAATTGTGAAGGTGAAAAAAAAAAGGGCAGCTGAGGAAAAAGTTTGTTAGACCAGGAAAAAAGTCAAATAAAGAGATCTAAGAAGTCTAAACATGAAATGAACTGGACTGGAGATGGAAGATTTGCATCTAATAGCGATATGAATAATTTACTTATTTGGTTTATTTCACCTTTATACAACCTAAAAGTGGATTTAGTGATTGTGGTGTGTAAGAATTTTTTTTCAAACAATTAACAATACTTTATTTATTCATGTTGTGAAGCAGACTGGTTTACATTAATAATATTTCGAGTCTGAGGCACAGAGTAGTGCTTGCAATTTCCCCTTCTGTACATATTCTGCTACTTGGTTTCAGAATTTAAAAAGGCAATATGAAAGGCAATATATAATCTAAGTCATGAAGTGTCTATGAAAACAGTGGCAAGTCTCTGAGCCAGTAATACCTGAAATAGTAGGATTATTTTAGGACTGATCTAAAATGTATTAAAGCATATCTGCCTAACAGCACAGAATTTGGCTTGAAGTCCAGTAGCATCAAATACAGTGAAATAAGAGAGGATGATAAATTGCAAAGATACCTCTGCAGGTATTAGAGAATGCTGTGCAGAGGAGGAGACACTCAGTTTAAAACAGTTCAATTAAAATGCAAGAAAATAAAAATAGCATCTGAACTACTGTTAGTTTATCACTAGATACAATGCACGCATATAAAGAAGCTACAAGTTGTGAATTGCGGAATGAATCAGAAAGTTAGTTGAATACAGTCTTGTTTCATAAAAAGGATGGTTTTCAATGAAGCTTGTGCTTTTACAAGAAGATTGCATTATGGTAGTGTTGTGCACTGTATATAGGACACGTAAATAGGAGTACAAAAATGTAAAATGTGAATAGTTTATCAATATTATGAAAAGTATGGAAGTAAACTGTTACTTGGAGAGCCTCTTGATTTTCAGTACAGCAAAAGGCACTTTGGGATCAAGACATTTCTCTTTGGTTTATTTAGACACCTTTCTAGTCAGCCACCTAAAAGTTATACAGTTTAGAAGACAATATTTCAACTACTTTAAGGGTAGAGTCATAAAATCATTCAGGTTGGAAAAGACCTTTTAGATCATCAAGTCTAGCTGTAAACCTAGCACTACCAAATCCATATCACCCTTCCCTTCCAAACACGCACCCTGCAGGATGCTCTTGCAGACTAACACTGAGGTAAAACCCTGAACAGCACTGGATTTCCACTGACTCCTCCAAGTACCTGCTGGGGCCCCATCCTGACCCAACACAGCTTTCATCACACAGCTGTCTCCAATCTTGCTCACAACACAAGGTATATAGGAAAGAGTAGCACTACTGAGAAACAGACAACCTTTAAAGGATGTTATCTCCTTAACAACTGCTGCTCATCACTATAGCCTGCTGCTATTACCGTAATTCAGCCAGGTCACATCACATTTTTTCACCTTTTACCTTTTTTGTTTGTTTGTTTGTTTTGTTTGATTTTTTTGGGCAAACAGCACCGCACTGGATGCCAGTCCATAGAGATGCTGCTAAAGATCCCCATGTGGAATGGTCTACAGTCTGTCACAGATATTATCTGTGAAGTTACCTGGTATTTATAGCTATCAAAAACCCCAAACACTAAGATTTTTCCTCACTGTTGGTAGTTTCCAGCACTGAATGGTGCAATCTTCAGAATCAAATCAAAGTGTACAGGTCTTGAAATTATTATTTGGTTAGCTGTTTTTTTTTTTTCTCTTTTCACAACAAACCACCATCAAACAGCTTGGGATGGCAGTAAATTTTCCATTGTCAATTGATTCTTAATTTTACTAAATAAAAAACAATGCATGCCTGGAACTCAATTTCTGTCAAAGTGTATTGCATTTTTTTGCTTTTACATTTACTTTCACACTTTCTTTATATGCAGTTCATATGGTTCAGGGTGGCCTGGATAGTGCAGATTGATATATTTGGCTCTGATTCCAGATAGAATTTAATCTTAACTCAAATGCCAAGCCTATTTAGGAAGGACTAAGGTACTTGCTTGAGGTTAAGTGCATGCTTGTGTCCCCTCAATGAATAGATATGAATTTAAATGCATTCCTGAATCAAGGCCAAAGATGCTTGTTTTTTTCCTTTGGCTTCACTCTGAAAGATTTCAGTGCAAGAATTCTCAAAAATCTTACATCTCAAAATGTAAAATGTATATGCGAGTGCACACATAAACAAGTGAATACACATGCTGCTGACCTTGAAGACCTTCAAATCTGAATCCCAGTTAAAATACTTTGAGATATCTGCCTATGCTTATGAATTATTTTATTCAACAGATAATGAAAGCACTATTTACAGTGTTCAAGATTTTTTTCCCAGAGTTGCTCCATAAAAAGGCAACACCTATGCTGTTACATTCATACTGCAGAAATTGGGATGTAGTACTGCATTCATTGGATTTGGTCTCTGCTTCATGTAGCTATGGCATTTCAAAATCAGTATGCAAAACTGCTTTCATAAACACTTCTCATATAATAAGAAAGCATGAGCATATATTTGGTATTCCAGCTAGGTTAGATTTAGCAACCAGTGAGGAGAATAGACAAAGGATTCTGCTGAATATTGTTTTGCATATTTATCCAATTTTCAGGTTTTATGATAAATACATTCAGAAACTACCCTCTGTCACAATGCAAATACTTTTTTTTTTTTCTCTGCAGTACTTATCAGCTCGATATCAAAAGTTTAGCCTAAAACAGATTTATGGAAACTCTAGAACTAGTATTGTTTATACCTAAAATGTGATTCAGGTGAAGCACATTTTTTTACTTCAGGAGGGGGAAGAAAGGGGAGATACTGTGGATGAATACAATGTGAGCATTATGTAAAGTTAGAATAAGCTTCTTAAAGAAGTGAAATATGATTTTACTCATTTGCTTATCTCTAAATTTACCAGATTTCATTGGAATGTTTTTTGTTAGCATTTGTTTGTCTTTATTTGGGTCTTTTTTCTTTTTTTGGGGAGGAGGGGGAGGTGTTGGGAAAGGGTGTGGTATAGCTCAAATAATACTTTCCTCACCTTTATTTTTACTTTGAGACTTTTTTTTTTTTGCCAGCATTACTTTGATCATTTTATCAATCCACAAGATTTGATGTAATAATTATTTACTTGGAAAATTGGAATCAGAGACTTAATATTCTTTTGAAGCCAGCAAAAGGTCTCAGCCGTGGAGGACATAAACAATAGCACTCTATAACACATGTAGCTTATGCATTCAGCTTTACGTATAGTTGCAGTAATCCAGGCTAATGGGAACCGAATACAGGTAGTGCTTCTTTTTCTTTGTATGAGGCTTCTTAGCACACTGAAAATGAAATACAATCATTTTGCACAATAGTGTGATCTAAGCCTATGAGTCTAGTGAGGAATGCAAGCACATTTTGGTACCATCACTGTAAGAAGGTGGTCACTGTAAGAACCTGGGCTGTGAGGTGAGATATATAGGAATTGGCCAGCACTGTAAAAATATTCCCTTTTTTTAACTGGCATTCATTAAGCCCTGACTCAATACCATGCAGAGGCAGTTGCTCTATCTAGAACACCAAATTTCATACATTCTTAAGGCAATTGTTGTTGTAGTAGCTGAAACTGACATACGTATATGAATATTGTTCTGGATATTCTTAACATACCGTTCCAGTATTCATACTCTTGATAAAATTAACATAAGTTTTGTGTATTACATACTATCATGTACATAAGTTTAATACAGTCATGCCAGAATTTTTTGAAAAAAAAAGCAGTTTTGAAAAGAGCAGCATGATTTGACAAAAATATCTTATCTGCACAAGTTTATGTTGTAGTATAAATCTCTGTCAACTGGCATGGGAAAAAACAAACCAAAACCATACCCCCCCAAAAAACAAGAGGGTGAGGATAATCTGTGTCTTTCTGAAGGCAAGTAAGGGATGATTTGAACTTCTACATTTACATAGTATTTTGATAAACAGAGCAATCAGTTTTGGTGCCTGGAATATAAACTTTATTTTTTTAATCAAGGTTATTAAACAAAGACACAGCATGTGAAAACTCTAATGTAGGCTGTTTCTTTTTGGAATGAAGTCACATATCATGTAAAAATTTTTTGATTAATCTAGAATGTTTTGTCCACAAAATAATAATTAAGGGGGGGGAGAGGGGTATTGTCTTTTGTTCCTAATAGAGAGTAAAAGGAATTAGTCTTGATGTCATAGACCAAGGAATAAATATTTAGAACTTGTTGTGAACTTTCACATATCTCTACTGTATTCGAGTCTACTCTTCAGTAGAATACATTTTTTAACTCCCAGCATAGATTTAGTAGGTACTATGAGATGTACTCCACCATCACAAAGCCAAAAATAGCACATTCATAATGTCACATACTCAAGTGTTTCTGCAGTCTCAGAGGATCTTCCTTATTGCATCTTGGTGAGTGAAAGATTTACAGGCACAACAGAAATGGCCTTTAAAAATACCAGGTATTAATGACAGTTCTCTGATAATAGCTTTATTCCCTACTATTAAGAATTTTATTACATCAGTCTAATACACTACTACTATATTACTGCTATAATATAATATGATGAATGAGTGCTACCTCTCTCATATTGCATTAACACCGTATTAACTTAATCAAATGTAGTCATAGCTTAGTATGATGGATGAGATGCATTGGCAGCAATTATATATGAAAAAGAAAAGTCCATAATTCCTATATTTTCTCACATTTGTTCTAGTGAAGATAGTTATATGTAGTTTCCCAAAAAATTCTAACACCAGATGTTTTTTTACAGAGCTTTGCATTTAACAAAGCACTCCACAAAAAATGTCAAAGTATTCATTTAGAAATAAGCAACTGAGAGCTGATGTGTTTTTCTTCATATTGTTGAGCAGGTAAATTACAGTGTTGTGAACAGAAGTTGTACTTCTGAACTCACTGTCTACTGACATAGGTATTGGGTTATTGGCTGAAAGAGGAATTGAACTGAAGTTACTGAGATAAAAAAAAAAATAGATTTCTTTTTTTCAGCATCAATCTCCTGCATGTTTTTTTTTCTTACCTCATGAGCAGGCAGCATCATACAAAGGTACTTTAACTAAGTCAGAAAGGCTAATTCATATTGAGAGAGATCAGTAGCATGCTTTTCCCGGGTTATAACAGCATTCTGTCAAACACTATAATGTAGTATTGTGCTTTGTAGGTTTATTTTTTTCTCCTATATTTGAAAGAAATGAACATTTACGAAGCTTGGCATTTGCATTAAGGACACAGAGGCCATTTGTGCAGTATGATAGTGATAAACAAGTGACAGTGATAAACTTTAAGACTGAGGGCTAAGATATAACCAGGGAACAATGTATATTCAAGTGGATGGAGAGGTTACCTCCCACAGCTCTTAATAACACTACAATGAATGAGCTTCTGCATATTATGGCTAATTAAAAAGCAATTTCAGAAACAGTTCTGAACTTTGTGAAGCTGTAGTAGGACAGGCAGTTAATACTAGTGTGTATGATTCATTTTAAATGCACATCTTCAATAAAAGCATTCATATCCTTCAAAGTCCCATTCACACGGTCTACAGAAATTAGGGCAGCAGTGAAAAATGTTAGATAAAATATAGACAATTATTTATAAGAAGGGACAAGTTATTGATAATAATTTTTATATATTGTTCCTTTTTTGCACTGCAACCAAGAATTTGATACCAACACATAGAGATTATTTTTGTGAAAAATAGAACTTTCCTGCAAGGCAGAGTGACTGAGAGACACAGCCCTGATCACAGCACTGCATTCCAGTTGTTTTTCATAGAATCACTGAATCATAGAATCATAGAATGGTTAGGGTTGGAAGGGACCTTAAAGGTCATCTGATTCTAATCCCCCTTTTTGGTTGCTCAAAACCCCATCCAGCTTGGCCTTGAACAATTCCAGGGATGTAGCAGCCACAGCTCCTCAGGCAATTTGTTCCAGTGTCTCACCCCCTCGTAGTAAAGAATTTCTTCTTAATATCAAATTTAAATCTACCCTCTTTCAGTTTAACACCATTCTTTCTTGCCCTACCACTACATACCCTTGTAGAAAGTCCTTCTCTCAGACTTCTTGTAGCTCTTTAGGTACAGGAAAGCTGCTCCAGGGTTTTTGCAGAGCCTTCTCTTCTCCAGGCTGAACAAGCCCAACCCTCTCCATATGCCTTCACAGGAGAGGTGCTCCACTCCTCTGATCATCTTCATGTCCCTACTCTGGACTCATTCAAACAGGTCCATGTGCCTCTTGTGGTGGGGGCACCAGACCTGAACTCAGTACTCCAAGTGGGGTTGCATGACAGTGGAGTAGAGGAGGAGAATCACCCTTGCCTTGCTGGCCAAGCTGCTTTTGATGCAGCCCAGGATACTGTTGTCTTTCTGGGTTGCGAGTGCACACTATCAGCTCATGAATGAATATGTCCAAGTCCTTTTCCTTAGGGCTGCTGTTAATCCGTCCTCCACCCGGCCTGTGCTTGGGATTGTCCTGATCCAGGTGCAGGACCTTGCACTTGGCCTTGCTGAACTTCGTGAGGTTTGCACTGGCCCATATCTGTAGAGTGTCAAGGTCCCATATTATCCCTAATCTGTCTTTTGTTAGCAATGTATCCATAGAAGCCAAACTCCACCATTTCATGGTCACTGCAGCCAAGGCTGCCCTCTAGCCTCATATTCCTCAACAGTCCCTCCCTGTTGGTGAGGACAAGGCCTAGCAGAGCCCTCTTCCTTGTTGGTTCCTCTATCACTTGGAGAAGGAAACTGTCATCAAGGCATTCCAGGAACCTCCTGGATTGTTTGTGCCCTTCTGTGCTGTCCCTCCAACAGATATTGGGATGGTTGAAGTCCCTCATGAGGACCAGGGCTTGAGAACACAAAGCCATACCTATCTGTATGTAGAGGTCCTCCTGGTTTGGTGGCCTGTAGCGAACCCCCACTTTAATTTCCTGTCCCTGCTCTCCCTTTAATCCTGACCCATAAATTTAGTCAGCTTCTCATACATTCCCAGGCAGAGCTCTGTGACCTCCAGGCAGTCATTAATTTAGAGGGCTATATCCCATCCTTGTATCCCCAGCCAGCCTTTCCTGAAATGCCTGTATCCTTCCATTCCAGCACTGCAGTTGTAGAAGACATCCCATCATATCTGTATGATAGCAAAGATGTTCCATTGCTGTCCTGTGATTGCCCTCGAGGTTCTGGGTGTCTTCTATTGACACCATCATCAGACTGGTAGAAACGGAATGGATTGAGGTTCCACTGTCCCAGGAACTTTAGCTTAGTCTTCTTCACCAGCTTGTCAAGCCTGTGCCAGGCTCAACTGGCCCTTTCAAACCCTTTCTTTCCTTTTGACCAGGAGGATGGATAAAAAGACTACTTGTGCTCTTTTATGAAAAGTACATTGGAAAGCAGGTTAAAACCCAATACCACAGTGAAGAATAGATTCCTTCCAAAGCAAAACACTTTTGTAATGCACTGTTCTCCCTTTGGAAAGGGATTCGCTGAAGAATGCATTGAAAAACAGTAGCTATTTCAATAAATGCACTACCAACAGGCACTTAGATATAGGATTTAAGAATATGTATAGTGAACAGGGTAGTAATGCAGCTATTTACTTTTATTTCAGACCATACCAGTTCACTGAAGCCTATAGACCTCCACCTCCAACTATATTTATCTTTTTAATAAATCTTGTGCTCTTTTTAATCTCAAATTGTCAATTTTCTGTCAGTGACAAGATAAACATAGGCAAGCAAGCAGTACAGAAAATAAGAGTTCTCTGACTTTATGATGTTAGAACTTATAGACTAACATCAGTAGCACAAAAACTGCAAGAAAAAAATACTCTGTCCAGGTCTCTTACTGACAATTGTACCATTGGAATAACCTGTCACATTTCTATGCACTCTTATTTTGACTATATGTAAAAAGAGAATAAATGTATTCTTGTTTCCTTTAAAAACTATAAGCAGACTTTTTTTTAATCATTGTTGTGTGTAGAAATTAAAAAAAAAATAGTTGACTAGAAGGGTGAGAGAAGGAAGAACAATTTCAGTCACACAGCTGTAATCACTAGTTTATGTGAAACCATAGTAAAATTGTTTTATGCCTAGATCTCCTGATCTCTGTGTAATTATTAACCTAATTCTGTTTGGTGCAGATTCTCACAGAGTGTATTGGGGAATAACTCCTTGAATATCAGTAAATGATGTGAGACTAATTCTCGGCTTTTACACATTTTCAGGTTAGCAGTAATGATATTTCAGGAAGCTATTAGCAACTACATCATAGCAGAATTTATTGGTTTTTTTTAAACCTAGTCTTAATGTTAATAGTTTTAATAGCTATTCTGTTTTAAATGAGAAAATAATTCAAGCCAGAACATAATTTAGATCCTTCCCAGTATTTCAGGAATAATCTTATTTTTCAGTTTGAAATAGTTTAACAAAATTATCTGAGCAGTAGCTCTAACTGATTGACCAGGACATGTCACAGGCAAGACAGAAGTCATTTAACATTATAATTTTTATATAAAGGTACTAATAATTAAGTAGTATGTTGGGGGTTGCTTTTGGCTTTTATTGTCTTTGTTTAGGCTTGATTTAGGAGACTACGGACATGTAACAATTTTAGACAGAATTCAGTTTTCCCTCTAAAATTCAACATTCTCTGGGAACCAGCCCTCTGGCAATATTAAGGGCATTAACAACATTCTTTTTTTTTTTAGATAGCTCTTTGTTCTTCTTTCTAAGTAATCTCAGAAAGATGCCTGGATTGGAGAATGCTACTGTGTCCAGAGACAAACAAACTAAAAAATTTGTTCATTAACTGTTTTCATATTGGTGAGGTATGAATTGCTCACAGCTGTACTGTACTGTATGGTACTGTAAGAATGTTGATGTGTACGATAAGTAATAACAATAAAAATAACCTCTTCAAAGTTGAGGACAAAATTCATTATAGATTCAAGTGAGTGCAGGTTTGACAACAAATTTACTGACTTCCTTCTTTTGGCAATTATGTTGTAAGAGGCTGTAGTGTGTCCCTCAGGCGTTCATGTTATGACAGGGCACACTTTTTGCAAACAACTTCTAAGGATCCTTCCTTTTTCTCCTGGAAAACACAGGGAAAGTGACTTCTTTCTCTGCAGGTTACCTCCATCACTGCAGGAGATGTTCCTTTCCGTATTTCATGTCTTCACAGAAGTGCTGATGCTCTGTTTTTTCACATGCAGAGCAGCTTGACATGGGCAGTCATCATCTACTAGCATAAGAGAAAAGCAACAAAAAGAAAGAAAGCAAAGGAAGAAGTCCAGTTTCTTTCCACCTGCTCCTCACATTCCTACAACAGAAAAGCTCATGAGAAAGCTCTGGAAAAGGGAGAGAGGCAGTTGTGGAGTCAAGGCAGGGTTAGACATAGAGTTGTACACTTCATTGATGCCAGTGCTTGACACCTATGGCAATGTTGTATCACATATATTTAGAATCATAGTGTCACAACTGTAGTTACATTATGCATCACAAATCTACAGAGAGAAAATGAGTAGATTCCAGCTGCTGAATCAGAAGTATCGAATGTCTCAAGGATGCAGAAAACTAGTAGGCCAGAAAAGCAGTGATGCTAGTTTGCTCATCTACGTTAGTCTCCAGTTTCAGAGTGACTTCTACTGACATAGTTAGCTTTATAAGAAAAAGATAGAGTTGTCTGACCTTCCAGTGAGATAATGAAGTGTAAAACTGACCTGGAGGTAAATTGATACAGGTAGTAACCATCCTGTCAATTGCATTAGTGTGCAGTCGCATGCTTCCTAAATATGCAATTTGTTTTCTTCAGCTGTGTTAAAATTCAGTGGGTATTTCACTCTCTGTCATCCAGATTTCATTGGCATCTTTGAGAAATCATGATGGAGGGGTCATACAATGTTTTTCAAATGCAGCATGATTGTGTAGTACCTTCACACGGTGAGGACTTATCATAAGCACACTTTTAAGATCCAACAATATTTGCTCAAAATTTGGGGAGGGTATTGAAGAGAAAATAAGCTTTTATTTGTTTCTTTACTTCTATTTAGGAAAAAAACTTAAAGAATTTAATTTCAACATTCCAAAGTCTTCTTTAATATGGGTCTGCATGAAGATTATGTATCATTCTTTCCAAAGCTGAGTTAATTTTCCCTAAAAGCACTTGCATCTGTAAGTTTTTAAACTTTCCTTTATTTGAAATAAAGAACATAAAGGCTAGGATCTACTTTAACATTCTGTGCAGATACTTAGGAATGCAGGAAAATATTAAAGGCAAGTCCCTCAGCCACACAGCATTCATAAGAATTGTATGCTAAAAATATATATTATAGTGTCGGAGCTGGTTATGTCATCTTGATTAAAATTTGTACAGGATTAATTTTTTCTCACCAAGAAATATGCTGATTGTCTTTTTGGCAGAGTATGACTAATTGAATTAATCTAGTTTAAAAATTAATAAATTTCACAACCTTGCGCCAGCCTTGCATCTTGCATTCTTAAGGCTTTTCACCCTGAATATGAGCAAGTGGCTTTGTTGCTGCCTAATCTCTCCAGAGATTTTTTCTGTGATGAGGCAGCTGTAAAATTTGCCAAGTGTTTTCCAAAAGCTGTACCTTTAGACAGTATGTAGGGATGCTGTAGATCTCCTGAATCTCGCTGTAAGAGCTATTCTCCTGAGAGCACCTCCCTCTTTGAGGGTTGTGTGAGTTACAATAGAAAAGGCAGTTTGGTTCTCTCTATCTGGAATATAGCTGTGACTGAATTTAGATTAAGCTTTTCCTGTGTTCAGCTTTCACTGAATTACCCAGTATAATTTAATTCCTGATCGAGCCATGGCAATTTGGCCTTGGAAATGAAGGAGAAATGTCTTTTTGAACTCTTTAGTTGAATGTGTGTCTCTTTGGATTATTGCAGGTTTTAATATGTACTTGTAATTATTATCTGGCATTTAAAACCATTTGGCTCACTCTCTTGTATTCTTCTTGTGAAATTATTTTCTATCTGAAACATAAAGTCTTTTTTTTCAGTGAAATACTCTGTACAGAGTTAATTGTAAACAGGTATTTTAAAGACTCACCTATGAAACATGAAAAAAATATTCCATTGAGAGTTACTTTAGAAAATATACATTACATTTTGTGCAATTCTTTTGTTTATTATGAAGAGCATTTGTGTGTAAACAAAACCTATCCTCATCTGCTTCTGTTACTTATTTCTCACCTTAAGATATAATCTTCAATTAGAAGCTTTATTATTATAGTGGATTTTTTTGGCGTGTTTATTATGTCAAAAAGGTAGGTTTATATCTTCAAGCTGAAAATAAGAAAAACTTAGCAGATGAACCCCTAAATACCATAGATCCTGTGACAGGTGGATATGTCTAGCAGTGGAAAAGGACAAGAAAGAATACATGCAAGAATGGATATAAAAAGAAAATAATTTCAAATAATACTTGTTTTTTTCTAATATTTTCAAGGAAAAGTCAACAAGTTATTAAAATACAGGGATAAAATACATATGATCTGTGAGAATAGTTAATGAATATTACACAATGATTTATGATTAATTTGAAATGATCCTGAAAATGTATTTTAATTCTGTGTAGAAAACCTTTTCTACCTAACACTTAAAGGCTTTGCTTTAGGGGTGCAATGCAGCAGGTAACTGATCCTCCAAAAGCATCTCCTGGAATCCTTAAGAAAAACATAACAAACCAAACCAAACCAACCAAACAACCAACCAAACAGATGAAAACCCCACAGCAGAACTACACAACTTTTCAGAAGAAAAGATAACTGACAGGATTATCCAAACTAGCATTTCATCAAGGAATCTTGACTGACACTGTTGAGTAAAAAGGACCAAACCATGATGTATAAGCCAAGTACGACTATTTTTATAAACAATACTGTTTCATTATAAGAAACCATAGAGATAATAGTACTTAAAACATGATACACAATATTTGATTATATGATTCTTCTGGTTTTGGAGAACAGTTACAATTTTAAGGCTTCAAACTAAATTATTGTCTCTAAAGAATGATATTATATGGACTGTAATATTGTATTTATATATGTTACATTTTATATACATTATAGATATATTATACATATTATAAGTTTTCTTTCCCACCATAGCTTTATTTGTTTAATTCTGATTGTTATATAGATTTTTCCTCCATTTCAAAGCCAGTCTGAATTAGCCCCTGTTACTAGATAAAAGCAATTTTCTTACACATCTGGAATATATACATTTTACATTTTTACTGTGAAAAGTTCTTGCAGGAAAATACAGAACCATGTTCTCACTGCTGCATGTATTTAACTTTTTTGGGAAAGAGAAAATCCATTCTTTTTTCTTTTATCTTTGTCAGAAAGTGGATACAGAGACTTAGGCAGTTTATGATGTCCAGACGCCATTCAAAGTGGTGAGAAAAAAGGACAAGAGATGTAGAGGAATTCTTATGCCCACTCTTTTCCTTAGTAGTAACTTTTTCTTTTGTGACAGAAAGTTTCTTGATAGCTTTTATGGCATAGAGCCACTGCTTTTTTTCATTAGAGTTATTCTATATTTCAATCTAAGACTCCTTACATTTTAATTTATTCAAAGAAAGTAAATAATAATGTCTCCATAGTCTAGGTTTTATGACCTTAACCTTCTGACATTAAATACCTAGTCGTCTTTTAAAAAGTAATGTACATTTATCAGAAAATATTAGAAGTAAGGAACCAGATTCAACAACCTCATAAGATAACCCTTCTCCTGGGATAGCTAATGAGAAACACTCTTAATTCCTTTAAGCCAGAACATTGGTTTGAATAATTCTTTTTCTTTTTTTTAATTTAGAAAAACAAAAATAACATTATTGTGGTTATTAAAAACAAATGATGATAATAGTAATCATTATCTGGTTTTACTAAAACAATAATTTGATTTAATGGGACTGAACTTAAACATCTTTATATCAAAAGGAGTGAAAAGTTTATGATCTAATACTTAAGTCTTTTGAAGTATATTTATTGCAAGAAAAAAGTTAAATTTCACAGTTTTGTACTTTAGAGAATCTAATGCAACAACTTATAAAGAACACTACAAAGATTGTAGTCTTAACCATAAGCTGATCTGTGCTGTTTTAATTTAACAGTGAGAGAATTATATCTACATTATGCATTTTATACACGTATAAAGGAAATGAAAAGTTCTTTTGGAACATTATTCCATGTAATCTATTTTTATGAAAACTAGTTGCAATTTTAGTTAGCTTGTATCCCCTTGAGATCTGAAAGATGTGGAAAACAAAAGTCAAATTCATGATGATATGTTTTGGTTTTCATTAAAATATAATGCTACCCTTAATGCTTCTTGATTCTTTTCACAGTCAAAGACTAACAATAACAGATTAGGAAACAGTATTTTCTTTTTTTTTTTTTTTTTTTTTTGTTCTGGGATATTATATTAGACACAAACACCAGTTTTGATTATGAGAACAGTTTTTTTTCTATAAAAAGTAAGTATCATCCTTTACTGGCAATGCAAGCATTTTAAACCAATCTGTTGAAAGATAACAAAGCATCTTGTTTATAAAATAAAAAAGAAATCCATCTACCTTCTCAGAAAATAGGAGAATTTCAAAAGTTAATGTAGTGGATGTTATTCTTAAAGATAGGTGCATGGTTTTATACCTTTTCAGACGAGTTTTTTTATTAGGGAAGAAATTATTTTATTCTTTTGTATGGGTGGATGGTGAAGTCCAGTGGACCCAAGCTTGTAGGCACTGCTGCATTCAATCACCCAGTAAATAGAAATATTAAGTATTTGTCCTCTGTGTTTCTAAAGCTGTCATTTCAATTTCTAATATCAACAGAATTCATACTCTCTAGAAATAGCTACAGAATGGTATGCAAAGTCTTTTGCTTGTCTCCTGCTATATTAAAGGTAGTGGCATGTCAAATTTCATTTAAATGTTGAATTATTGTGCTTCAGCGCAGGGTCTTGTATATCACTCTCTTTGGGTGAGAACATTTAATGGGTTGGTTTTGTTTCTGTGTGGAGCTTAGCAACCAACAGGAACCAATTAAATTAATACAGTGACTAATTCCTGCGTTAAAATTATACAGTTGTCATGCAATTCTGAACTCTGTGATAAGCCAAAAACCGGTACATATACAATCTGCTTTACTTATAGTTTATTATGAACTGCATATTCTGTTACTTTTGAAACAATGTGATTTGGTATCAGAAAGTAATAAGAAAACCTACATGTTGGCCTTCAACTTGTTGATGTTCTCTGGGTCAACCTTTCACTTCTCTTCTGTAGTTTCTGGTTACTTTGAGTTTTCTGTATTTTAAAAAGTCTTTGTTCTAGTTTTTGCTCAAATCACAAGTAGCTTTGTGGTTTAAAAGCCCTGTTTCTGTATGTTCACTAAAAGGAAAAGATCTATTGAGTTCTATTCATGAAGCCCCAAAGATTTCTGGGCACTGACACTGTATATTGAGACAAAATTTCCTAATCTGTGCATGCTTTCAGCTTAGTAGAGAGGTTGCTGATTAATTTTTTATGATAACCTGGATAGACTGATATATAGAACATTTAAGATTTATTTACCAAGATACTAAGATACTGAAAGGAACAGAACAAGCTAAAAAACAATGAAAAAAAAAAAGAAAGAAAAGCATTGCCATATATGAAAAAAAAAATTCATTCTCAGGAAATAAGTAATAATAATTATAGTACTCCTACATTCAGGGAAAAAAATAGTGAAAATAAAATTGTAGAAATGTGGAACATGTGAGAAAAATGGCAATATTTCAAACTGACAAATTTTTGTCTTGTGTAAAAAACACAACTAATTAGATTTCTCTGATCTACTAGAGCACAGTTTTCTCACTATTTTCATTTTTTTATTTTTATGTAGAGTATAGTTTAGTACAGGACAGATGCTTTGATACCACTAAGCTATATTTTTTAGCATTCTACCTTTCAACTGATTTTTAAAACAATGAAAATATGCCTCCAAATTGTGCAGGCACTTATCTCACAGGTTGTGGTGTTATTGCCAATGGCTTCAGAGATCTTACTGGGAAAACCCCAATTTTTACCAATTTTATTAACTATCCCCATATTCTCACTTCATTAGAACCATCTTCCGACCAATAACATCCTTTACACTGAAAACTGGAAGAAAATTTGCAAACATAAGGTTATCAGGTGAAGAATAGAGATAGACCTATGTCTATATTGATAGATATCAGAAAAGAATTACAATGCCAGTGATCAATATTAAAAATAAAAAAGCTATGCCATTGTTTCAAAGTTTTACACAGTAATTTATTATTTTTTTGTTTTTTTCATAAAATTGCATTTATTTATTGCATTCAATGTTCATACACGCACTGCATAAATACATACTTCTTTTCAAAAGAAAAATGAAAATTTAATCAGATAAAATTAAATTTTCCAATGATGTATTTTAGTAAAGAAATATAAAGTTGAAATTAGCTATGTATTATGAATAGATATATGCTGCTAAGAGCTGGGAAAATGGAAACTCTAAAGAAAGTACTATTCTGTAATATTATTTTATACCTATTTTAAGAATGGATAAACCATCTTGAGGGAGCAATGTGTAAGCATAAGTTCCTAAACCAGAAAGAAATATATTCCTTATTCATAACTGAAAACATTTTGAAGATCCTTGATAATACATCGATTGCAGCCATGAGTAGAATTCAGGTTTCCCTTATTACACTATATAATAGACAAAAAATCATCCAGAAGACAAGTTTTCCAAATAGTTTAACTTAAAAGCAAGGGATTGTATTATATTCAGCATTATCTTCCACTTTGGTGAATATGATGCTATTAAACAGTTCATTTCAAGTCTCTTAATTCATATCTCATGCCATACGTCAGTCTGTCTGTGGCAATACCTGTCTTTTATAGAAAGGGGAAAGGGAGTGGAGTTTTGAGTAACACAGAAGAGCCAGGGTTCTGATATATTAGGAAACAACAGGGTAACACTTGTGAGACACCACAAAGGAATTGGGGCATGTTCCTCTAGGAAGATGTCACAGGTTATAGCCCAGGTGAAGTGTTGTGCCAATGCATGCAGCATGGGTAACAAATAAGAGGAGCTGGAAGGTACTGTGCAGCTAGAAAGTTACAATCTAACAACTATCACTGAAAAATGATGGGACAAATCTGTGGTGAGATTTGACCTTGGCTGGCCACCAAGTTGCTCTATCACCCCTATGCATCAACAGGACAGAAGAAGAAAAGCTAGCAAGCTACGTACATGGAGAGCACTCAATAATTACTGTCCCACGTAAACCCCACTTGACTTTGACATGAAATTAATTTCTTTTTTTTGCCAAAGAGAGAAGGAGAAATAAGAAGTAATATAAGGCCAACTTCCCCCTACTCTTCCATTCTTCCCAGCTTCAACTTTGCTCCCAACTGTTTTACCCTCAAAGTGATATACAGGGTTGGGAAATGAGGACCATGGTAACATCATAACATTTCATCTCTGTTGCTTCTTCTTCGTTGTGTTCTTCCTCTACTCCAGAGTGGGGTCCTTCCCATGGGACACAGTCCTTCATGAACTGCTCCAACTTCTCTTACAGGCTGCATTTCTTCAAGAACTGCTCCAGCATAGGTCCTCTTCACTGGTTATAGCCCTTCAGGAGCAGACTGCTCCAGTGGGAGTCCCCTGCAGAATCACAGCTCCTGCCAGAGAATCTGGTGTGGGCTCTCCATGGGCTGCAGATTGCTTTAGGGCACCTGTTTCAGTGCCAGATCCTGCACAGGCTGCATATCCAACTGTATTCTGGGCTGCATCAAAAGAAGAGTGACCAGCAGGTCAAAGGAGGTGATCCTGCCCCTCTATTCTGCTCTCGTCAGACCTCACTTGGAGTATTGTGGGCAGTTCTGGTGTCCTCAACATAAAAAGGGCATGGAACTGTTACAAAAAGTCCAGAGGAGGGCCACGAGGATGATCAGGGGACTGGAGCACCTCCCATATGAAGACAGGCTGAGAAAGTTGGGGCTGTTCAGCCTGGAGAAGAGCAGGCTGGTGGAGACCTCATAGCAGCTTTCCAGTAACTGAAGGGGGCCTACAGGGATGCTGGGGAGGCACTCTTCGTTAGGCACTGTAGTGACAGGACAGGGGGTAACAGGTTCAAACTTAAACATTGGAAGTTTAGATTGGATATAAGGAAGAAGTTCTTTACTGTAAGGGTGGTGAGGCACTGGAATGGGTTACCCAGGGAAGTTGAGAATGCTCCATCCCTGGCAGTGTTCAAGGCCAGGATAGATGAAGCCTTGGGTGATATGGTTTAGTGTGAGGTGTCCCCCCCCATGGCAGGGGTGTTGGAACTAGATGATGCTAAAGTCCTTTCCAACCCTAACTATTCTATGATTCTACAATTCTATGATCCACTTCATTGTGGACCTCAATAACAGATTGACCACAATGGGACCATCTGCATCACCATGTTCTTCACAGCAGGCTGCAAAGGCAACTCTGCTCTGGTGCTTGGAGCACCTCTTTCCCCTCCTTCTGCACTGATCTTGGTGTCTGCCAAGACGTTTGTCTTCTTACATATTCTCACTCCTTTCTCCCAGCTGCTGTTTGCAATGCTTTTTACTCATTCTTAAATATCTTAAATGCTACTGTTGCTGATAAACTCAGTTTTAGACAGTGGCAGGGCTATCTTGGAGCTGTCTAAAGCTGGCTTTGTCACCTTCTGTTGTCTTCTCACAGAAGCCACCACTGCAGCCCCCTCTGCTACCAGAACCTTGCCATGTCAATTCAATATGGAACCACATGACTGGATGTCGTGGTGTAAGCCCAGCCAGTAATGCAGAACGACCCAAACACTTGTTCACTCTCCCCTTCCTCCTGCATCATAACTGATGGCTATAAACTATTTAGAAGGGGCAAGCAAGGAAGGAGGGGCAGGGGATTTGCTCTCTGTGTAAAATAATGCATTGCCTTCACAGATTTGTCTTTGAAAAACAAAGATAAGTTGAGAGCTTATGGCAAAAATTAAGGGACAAACTAACAAAGCAAACTTAATGTTTTACGTTTACTACTGATCACCCAAGTAAGGGGAGCCTGTTGATAAAGTTCTTTTTTTCAACTACAGAAAGCGTAACGCTCACAGGTTGTGAACCTGCTAGAACACTGTCCTGGACTAAGTTGTGACAATTTTTTTTCTCCTTTTTAGTAGCTGATCCAATGTTATTTTTTTTTTTGGCTTTAGTCTAACAACACTGAGAACACACCAGTGTTTTAGTTATTGCTAAATAATGCTTTTCAGTCTTATGCTCTGACAGAGATGAGGGGCACAAGAAACTGGGAGGAAGCAGAGACGGGACACCTGACTCAAACTAGCCACAGAGGTATTCCATAACACATCACATCATGCCCAGTACATAAACTGGGGGCAGTTACGCAGAAGGCACAGATTGCTGCTCAGGTTGGGCTGGGCATCAGTTGATGGGTGGTGAGTAATTGTATTGTGCATCACCTGTGCTTATTGCTCTCTTTTTCCTTTCCCTTTTTAGTTTTATACTCTCTCAGCTTGCTATTTCCCTTATAATTGTTATTATTGGTGGTAGCAGTAGTGATTTGTGTTATACCTTAGTTACTGGAATGGTCTTATCTCAACCTGTGGGAGTTACATTCTTTTGATTCTCTTCCCCATCCCTCCAGGAGCAGGGGGGGGAAGAAGAGGGAGAGTGAGTGAGTGTCTGCATGGTTCTGAGTTGCTGACTGGGTTTAAACCATGACAAGGACTTCAATCACGCTGGTACCTGCTTTTCCAGTACAGCAGGCTGTAACCAGACCAAAACACTCTCAGAGTGCATCAAAGATAATTTCTTAATCCAGGTGATGGTTTGACCAAAGAGGAGCATTGCTAGATCTATTGTTACCAACATGGATGAACTAATTAGACATATCAAGATTGGTGGCAGCCTGGGCTTCAGTGATCATACTGTGGTGGAATTCATGAACTTGATAGGGGCCAGGTGAAGAATAAAGTCAAGACCTTGAATTTTAGGAGAGCCAACCTTCAGGGTTTTAAGGAAATAGTGGATGGGACCCCATGGGAAACTACCCTCAAGGGAAAAAGAGCTGAACAGAGCTGGCAGCTCTTTAAACTCAAGAGCTCTCAGTTCCCATGTATAAGAAAGGCAAGGAAGTCAGGAGACTATCAGGACCGAGCAAGTACCTCTAGATCCTTAGTAACTAAAGCGTAAGAAGGAAATGCACAGGTATGGAACTTGGACATATATCCTGGGAAGAACACAAGGACACTGGTCAAATGTCTAGGGACAGGATCAAGAAAGCTAAGCCACAGCTGGACCTTGAATTTGTCAAGGCATGTGAAGAATAGTAAGAATGTCTTCTACAGGTACACTGATCAGAAAAAAAAAAAATAAAGAAAATGTACTCCCTTCATAAACTAGAGAGGAGAAATGGTGTCAACCTACATGGAGAAGGCTGAGTTACTCAATAATTTTTTTGCCCCAGTTTTCAGTGGTAATCTCTCCTCCCACATTTCTCAGTCCCTGAACCTCAAGGCAGGGACTGGGGGAAAAAAGTCCCTCCCATCATAAGTGAAGATCAAGTCTGAGAACATTCAGGAACACTGAACATACACAAGTCCATGGGACCAAAGAAGATGCGTCCCAGGGTCCTTAGGGAATTAGCTAGTGTATTAACTAGGCCACTCTCAGTCATATTTGAAAAGTCATGGTAGTCAAGTGACTCTTTGTTTTCACTAGTGGTAATAAATACTCCTTGTCTCATAGGAATATTGCAAAGAAAATAACTACCCTTATATAATAAACAAAAAACATCTCACACTTTGACAGCTAAAATTAATGTCCACATATAGCATTGGGGTTTTTACTGTATAATGTCAGCTGATTTTAAAACAATCCACCTGACGTAGTTTTGCCAAGTAGTTTTGATCTTCTAATAATGAGATTAAAAACATCTGTGGATTCTTTACTGCTTGTCCACTCTAGATTAACTATTTCATATTTGTGCATTTGTTTATGACATGTTTGTCAATAAGTGAAAATTAATTGCTAATTTCCAAGTTAGAGATTTTAAAGCTGTAATTGATAAATCAACCTTAAATGGAGTAAAGGATTTTGAAAATTGCATGTTTCTTATCAGATAGATAAAGCTGCATTAGAAATGCAAACATACTTTTGCAACTCACTATCTTAAAATCCACATGAGCAGAAGATTTTCTTCCTTTCCATTCTTTAGTTGTGAACAGCAAATTTTGCAACTTCTTACTAGTACAGTTGATCTCTTTCAAGTTGTTTTCTAATATTAAATTATTTCCCTCATGTAGGTTTAGATGGTACTGCTGGGAGAAGACTGTACAATGCTAAGATGGGAGTATAAGCATTTTCCTTTGGGTGTTGTCAGCATCCAATAAATTCTGACCAAGCTCTTTTAGACATCCTACATGTGAAAGGTTTAATGCTTACTACCAAATTTTCTTATTTGAATGTATTTGATTGCTATACTGAATTTTGATTTAGTGAGGTATACAACTGTATACTTAAATCACAGTGCAGGTAGAAATTAGACCTACTAGAATATGGTAAGTTTGGCATTTGTCATTTACAGTAGAATCACAAAACAAATATGATGCCCATTACCAGTCATTATAACTAAGCTCACAATCTTTATGCTAGGCCTCACCAGCCACCATGAAGAAGTATGTGAGTTGAAACCGCCCTAATTCCATTTCTCTTGTCAATGTTCTCTTGGGTTTTGTTCATTTTTTGGTACCCTGCTGAAATTAGACATATATGCACACGCACCTCACTCCTTGCTGTTCTGGTGAGTGAAGGAGACACTTGCAGTCTTTCAATCAACTCAGTGACTAGCAGTTACAGTCAGTTGATACAACAGATTAATCTACTGAAGAGATAAAGTCAGTTGAACCACTTGACTGTTGTAGCTAGTTGGCTATTGTGCTCAGCTGATGTGGATGGCTAGTCCACTCAGTTTATGTAACTCTTTATCCAGACCAAGGGCAACACTTCAGTCCCCTTTGTGTTGAGATAGATGGATTCATCTTTCTGTGAGGCAGCCATGATCAATCACTGCATACATTCTGCCCTGACCCTCATGAATATACCTTTGGTGTCCATCCCGAAGAAGAAAGAAAGAACTTTCTTTCATTTTAGGGGTTCTGTGATAGAAGCAGTTATTTTAGGTTTATCTTCTTACTCCACAGTGTTACAAAATCTTGGAACAAGATACCCAGGCTTATGTAAAATGGGATAAAAGGCTTGAGCCTAGTTCTGCGTTGTGCCATTAACAAAGGAAAAGTCAACTACACCAACAAGAAAAATTGTACTGCTTGGTGTACTGGAAAATTTAATGCTTGAGAATATGAAAAGGCTAACACCTCAACAGGTTCAAGTAAACTCAGCAAGTTATGAACTTGAGACACTGTCCTGGGTTCAGCAGTAGCAGTAATTTTTTCTCCTTCTTGGTAGCTGGTGCAGTGTTGTGTTTTGACTTTTGGGCTGGGAACGGTTGCTGACAGTACATATGTTTTGAGTTATTGCTCAAAAGTTTGGTTTGTCCAAGGACTTTCTGAGCCTCATACTCTGTCAGGGAAGAGGGGAGGCTGGGAGGAAGCAGAGACAGGACACCTGACCCAGGCTAGCCAAAGAGGTATTACATACCATAGCACGTCATGCCCAGGGTGTAACCAGGAGTTACCCAGAAGGGCTGGGACTCTGCGGGGGAGAGGAGGTATTGGTCGGTGCTTGGTCGGGCAGGGTGGGGTGAGTTATGGGTTGGTGGCTGGTGAGGTGTGGTATTCTCTTCAGTTGTTGTTTCCTTTATCATTACTCTTTGTAGTAGTAGTAGCAGTAGTGATTTATGTTATACCTTAGTTATTAAACTGTTCTTATCTCAACCCGTGGTAGCTACATTCTTTGGACTCTCCTTCCTAACTCTCCAGGAGTTGGAGGAGCAAGATGGGGGAGTGAGTGCATGAGCTGTGAGATTTGGGTTTAAACCACGACAGACACATATGTAGAGAGATTTGCAACAGTTGGTTGCAAATGGAGTTCATTTAACATAGTGCAAAATCCATCAAAATAATGCAAGTTTCAAGTGTGGACCTAAATTAGGGATTACGGTTAGATTTAAAACAGCTTGTGAAACACTTCCTTAGCTAAATTTATTCTACGTTAAACTTTTAAATATATACTACTAAAACCAATGCAAAAACCTTCAGTTCCAGAATATGGATGACAACACTGTCAAAATCGATAATTCTGAAAGTATATTACATGAGACTACAGGTTACTCAATGAGCCAGTCTTTACTACGTTATTACCATTGCTATCATAGATGGTAACCTGAAACCAACAGAGATTTTTTCTACGTTTTGCAGGAAGGTTGAAGTAACAAAGACCAAACACTGAATTATCACTCGTATTCTCAAATAATTTTCCAGCTATAGGAAAAATCCTACCACTCTTCAATGTCTTTTTGCAAGATTATGAAAGTTTTACTCAGGATTTCATTTAGACATTTGAAGAACGTATCTCTGCAAGACAGTTTTTCCCGAAAGTGATCATAAATTTGTTGCCTGAACACTAAACCAAAGTATGATAACAGCTTATCAAGCAAAAAAGCAGAAAAAAATAAAGAAAAAAGAATGCAATGTAAAGTACCAGATATGTGAATTTGAAACCTCAGCTCTACATGAAAGATGTCTTACCATATTTTCTTTGAAAATCAATAATCTAATAAGTATGTGCAGCACTCTGAACTACCCTTGTGACTCTAGATATTCTCAAAAACAGCTAAAAATAGATTTCATGCATAGTTTCTTATTTGCAGCTATAGATTGTTTTTCAAATCTATAAAGCTCACCTTCTTCTGTGTTTTCAATTTTACTTGCCATTTGTTCTGTTTTATTCTACTTGGTTCCACCAAGATGAACACTTCTCAATATTCCATGCATAAATCATTATCCCTTATTATTGTTCAGTGGGTCCTTTGGCATCTCTACCTTAAACACAGCAATTAAAAGAGCTCAGAAAATCCTTAGCCTGAGATTTCCATGAAGCAGAAAAGTGAATTGTTCCCCCAGTGGCTACTGCTGAAAGGAAAGAAGGAAATTGAGGAAACAGGACGATTAAACTTTACACCACTACCTCATATTTTATTCAGTGTGATCAGAGAATACTCAGCTAGGTCACGACCATGGGGAAATTTTTCAAGTTGATTGATATCAGTAGTTCCTAGTCTTAACACAAAGAATTAAGATTTAAAAATATGTAATGATTTTAAAGTACTTCAATGTAAAAAGCTGTTCAAGTAACCAGCTGTCATTCCAGTACAACCTATGATACTATTTAAATTAATGTGCAGCAGCAGGTGTCTGACCATTATTTGGATAAGTAGCAATTCCTGAAAGCTAAATACTTACATACTAAGTACTTGACAGATACTGCTATTCTAAATTATAACATGATTCTTTAATCTTTTTTACAGATAAGTATGTATTTTCCTATATGTATATATATATAATTATGTAATATATAAGTATGTAATATTCTATTTTCTTAACATTCTATTTAATAAAAAAAAATAAAATAACCTAAACCAGACACCTAGCAAAGAATACATAAGGCTCATATGTCCTTTGTTTTATTTAATTATAAGAACTAAGTAATAATAATGTGGCAAATAATATTTCATATTCTTTTATGCTCTGAATGGCACAGACAGCACTGAGATTTTTCAGATCCTTTGGGTATGATATCTACCTGTTTAGATAGTGAATTTAAAAGCCAGTTCATTCTGGACTCAGCTACATGGGACTACACATCTGCACTGACTTAAGATTGACCGCAAACCTTCCATGAATGTGCTACAAATTTCACCCTATAACATATTCCATGATCTAAAATACTGTCAGGTCCCTAAATAACCCACTGAGGTTTATGCTGGATTAATAAATTTCTTCTCTATATGCCTTCTCTTTTTCATATTAAATCCTGATACACTGTGAATCTGATTTTGTACACTGCTTTACTAGCTGACGTGAACTACTGTGTAGTCCACCTTTGCATTATAAGATGGCTTTATACTGCAGTATTAATACATGTCCTTTCTCAGCACTCCTAACGTGTTTTATCAGTAGGGAAGCCTTTTGCTAAACTTAAATGTCAAGATATATTAATTACTTGAACCTGGAAAAGTCTTCATTATATAAAATTTGGTTTATTCTACAAGCTGGCATGCTGTGTTCATCTTGTAATATAGTGGAACAAACATTTTTATCCTGATAGGAATAAGTGACAAATTATCAGATTCAACAAATATTTCATAATCCATGAAATTTCTGAATGAGATCATATATTCTCATTTTGTGCACACATTTTATCAGAGGACTTTGTGTAAACGCTTCTCAAAATTACTCTACAATTCTAATGAAGAATTAAAATCTCCAGATATTGCAATATATATAACAGACCATCTTGGTTTTGGACTGTATTGTATTGCGTTAACTATAACAATATGCTTTTTATCTTTATGATTTATACTGTAATATTGTCGTGGTTTAAACCAAGTCCCCCAACTCCCAGAGAGTTAGGAAGGAAAATCCAAAGAATGTAGCCCCCACAGATTGAGATAAGAACGGTTTAATACCTAAGGCATAACACAATAATAATGATACAGCCAATAACAAGCGAAAAGAATACAACACCCCACCAGCCACCGACCCATAACTCACTCCACCCTGCCCGGCTGAGCACCATGTGCTCCCTCCTCCATTTTCCTCCAGAGCTCCCCCCTCCAGCTCTCTCTCTCCCAGTATGCATCCTGGGCATCACGTGCTATGGTATGGAATACCTCATTGGCTAGCCTGGGTCAGGTGTCCTGTCTCTCCTTCCTCCCGGCCTCCCCTCCTCCACCTGGCTGGAGCACGTGCTCAGAAAAAGCCCTGAACAAAAACACCCTCAAAACATGCTCACTATCAAGCAACTATTCCCAGCCCAGAAGTCAAAACACAGCACTGCACCAGCTACAAGAAGGAGAAAAATGACTGCCACAGCTGAACCCATGACAAATATCAATACATGCACTATATTATTTTCATTGTAGGATAAACCCTACTTAATTTGGGAAGGCTTGGTAAAAAGTTGTTCTGCTGACAGGCAGGGTAATCAACTGTTTATTAATCACACTAAAGTGAATAAACACACTAAATTAAAAAAAAACCCACTAATGAGAATCAGGTATTTATATATACATATGTACATATATACTGAATGAGCACAATAAAGTGAATCATATATATATATGTATGTATAGCTCAGAGGAAAATTAGCAGTGCATCAAATCATTACTACATAGAGAGAACAGAGATTAAGGACAAACACATCACTGATTACCACTGAATCATCATTCAGGCCAGCTGGGAAGCAGCTTTACAGCTGACACCAGGAGTCCCAGGTGCCCAGGTTCTACATCCTGGGCATGACATGCTGTGGTATGGAATACCTCTTTGGCTAGTTTGGGTCAGGTGTCCTGTCTCTGCTTCTTCCCATCTTCTTGGTCAAAGTAAACATTACTGAGCAACAACTAAAACCATTGATGTTATCAGTGCTGTTCCCAGGCTGAAAATCGAAGACACAGCACTGCACCAGCTACTAAGAAGGAGAAAAATGGCTGCTGCTGCTGAACCCAGGACAACTCTAGAGTGAGAAATGATAAAACTGGGAAGGAAGTGTATCGAATGTATATTTCATTACACATGAAGGTAAACAGTATTTTAAATTAACGCAATATTTCTAAATAGTTTAATCCTACGTGTGTCACAATTTTGAATGATAAATGGCCATTGTCTTCTTATACACTCTGTTAAAGAAAAAACAGAACATAAATATTTTAAAAGGTAACTACATTGTATTGAAAACTGTTAAATATAGAATATGATAGGAAGAACATAATTATTCCACATTCTGTGAACCTGACTGTCTCATTCTGAGCCAAATTTAGATTTTTCAAACCAGGTTTCTGGGTCTGTTTTCCTTTCACTAGTTCAGGCACAATTAATGAGTGTGCCTCTATCCTGTAGAATTCACCGTTTGTCTGTTTAAAATTAAGTCACAGATTGGCTTGTCAACATTTCATTAATCATGGTGGCAGAATTTTTACATTGGATAGAGTAGCAGTATCAGGCCATGCTCTGCGTTTAGCAGTAGCAGTCATTTTCAATCTTTCTTAGTAGCTGGTGCAGAGCTGTGTTTTTCACTTTCGGCATGGGAATGGTGTTGATAACACCATTTTTTTTAATAACTGCTCAAATGTTTGGTCTGACCAAAGACTTTGTGAGTCTCATGCTCTGCCAGGGAGGAGGGGATGTCGGGAAGAAGCAGAGACAGGCCACCTGACCCAAACTGACAACAGAAGCATTTCATACCACAGCATGTCATGCCCAGGATGTAACTGGGAGTTACCCGGAAGGGCTAGGGGACTGCGGGGTTGGACTAGATATCAGTCGGTGCTCAGTCAGGTGGGGTGGGGTGAGTTATTGGTCGGCGGGTGGTGTATCGTGTTCTCTTCCCTTTATTTGCTTTATCATTATTATTATTGGTGGTAGCAGTTGTGATTTGTGTTATACCTTAGTTACTGGACTGTTCTTATCTCAACCCATGGGAGTTGCATTCTTTCAATTCTCCTCCCCATCCCTTCAGGAAAAGGGGGAAGGCAAGAATTGTGGGTTGGGAGGGGGGATGAGAGAGAGAATGCGCGGCTGACTGTGTTTAAACCATGAGAGGCCAAAACTGAAATATCTTCAGGCAGTGAGAGTTTTGAGTAGCTGGAGCAAATTCCTCTTCCCAAGTGAAAGCTACAGAGTGACTTTTCCAGTAAGCCAACCGTATCCTGGGCTGCATCAAAAGGAGCGTGACCAGCAGGTCAAAGGAGGTGATCCTGACCCTCTACTCTGCTATCGTCAGACCTCACCTGGAGTATTGTGTGCAGTTCTGGTGTCCTCAACATAAAAAGGACGTGGAACTGTTACAACAAGTCCAGAGGAGGGCCACGAGGATGATCAGGGGACTGGAGCACCTCCCATATAAAGACAGGCTGAGAAAGCTGGGGCTGTTCAGCCTGGAGAAGAGAAGGCTGCGTGGAGACCTCATAGCAGCCTTCCAGTATCTGAAGGGGGCTTACAGGGATGCTGGGGAGGGACTCTTCATTAGGCACTGTAGTGACAGGACAAGGGGTAACACGTTGAAACTTAAACAGCAGAGGTTTAGACTGGATATAAGGAAGAAATTCTTTACTGTTAGCGTGGTGAGGTGCTGGAATGGGTTGCCCAGGGAAGTTGTGAATGCTCCCTCTCTGATGGTGTTCAAGACCAGGTTGGATGAAGCCTTGGGTGATATGGTTTAGTGTGAGGTGTCCCTGCCCATGGCAGGGGGGTTGGAACTAGATGATCTTGAGGTCCTTTCCAATCCTAACTATTCTATGATTCTATGATTCTATGTAGTGTTGTCAGTATAGTTCTTTGTAATTTTGGGGCGTGGGGGGGAAGGGAGGGGGCAGGGAGAAGAGGAAGAAGAAAAAGAAAAAAATCAGCAATTATTTTCAAACCATTTCTGTTGCATTTTGCTTGTATGTATAAACCAGAATGAAAAACAGTAAAAAAATGGTAGTGAAAATAAAAACACTTTTTCAGACAGTCCTGTCTGAAATTCTACTTGTATGGGTAAATTTAAATTCCTGACTGCTTGAGCCTTTAAATTTCTTGAAGTGATACAGGGAAGGATGTCACAAGGACAGCAAACATCTGGGAGGCTGTCTGAATTGAAGCACACTGATTCAGCAAGAACAGCCTGACACATTGAGATATACTAATTTCAGAAACTAAAACTGCTTATTAAAAATAAAATTCAACTCATTGAATTATTCAACAGTAGTTCCTTACATTGGGTAGAGAAATTCTCACTAGTACTCACATTAATGAATTAGAAAGAGAAAACACTGTCAGAATAAAGGTATAAATGCAGCTAAATTTTCAGTCAGAAGTACTTCGCACTAAACAGGAAAGACTATGTAATTGGATAGTGCAGACTGACATCTTGTGAGGTGCAGTGAACATGGAAGATCCATCTAGTGTTAATTGTGCTTAGGAAAGTAGTTCTTATGAATAGCCCTTGAAGTCCAGATATTTTCTAAGGAAAATTGATCATGGCATTTATATTCTCATTTATTGGTTTTGTGTCATAAGAATAAAGTTGATTTGAAAAATGTATCATATGCAGTTTTTCTGTCATGATTATTGATTATCTTTCAACCTATAAAAATTGTGTAAGGTTATGAAGCTCTTAAAGATGTATTACATTTATAGATCTATCTTTTCTGTGGTGATGAAAGCAAACATAAATCTCTTTCTTTACTAAATGATACAGTAAACATGATTGCTTGAAAAAATTAAAAACATATAAAAATAAAGATCTAACACAGCAATTTTTTTCAAGTTAAGCAAAGAATTGAATAAACATTTTTAATATTGCATTCTGCTTTGAGGAGCTTTTTTTTTTATTTTGCACATTGTCAGAATGTTTAGAAACACTGCTTAAAAATGAACTGCATGTAGAGTCCTAAGAAAGTTACTGGTTTTTCTTCTGAATTGCAAGTGAGGTTGCAGAAGATATGTAGAAAGGGAGGGAGAAAACAGTAAGAAAAGAGCAGTGATGAAGCAAAGAGAAACTGACATCAACTGAGGTTTTTTTTTTTTTTGCTTCTGCTAATGATGCTCAGAATTTATATGTAGTAGCATAACATTACACCTGCAGGAATATATGAACCTGTCAGTTGCACCAAAGAACAATGACTTATTTTGGGCTGACAGAAGCTGTTCATCTATAGAAGGCCATACTTCTGTACATTTTCAAAACTGCTGCTGTGGCCATACTGTAATCTTTTGTAGTTAAATGGAGTCAAGTCAGCAAAAAAAAATTGTTAAAACTGCATAAAGTAATCAGAATAATTTTGATTAAAATTAATAAGGTTTTGATGGCAGCTTGTTGAGGTTGTTGAGAAAGACAGGCAGATAGACAGTGGTGGACAGCTGGGTTTACAGTGGTGACTCCAAACCCCTCAAACATGCGAATACGCTCAAAAGGTGTTTTTAAAAGGCAAACCTAATCCTAGGCTTTTTGCTCAACAATCCCTTTTTATACTCCATAGAATACAATCACTCTATTCCTAATTCTGATAATATCACTCTATTCCTATCCTAATTTAATCTTCACGGTACAACTAGAAAGTGATCTTGTTGGTACTCTATTGTATATCCTGTCAGTGTGTATATATATATATATATATATATATATATATATCTGAACAGCTGTTGTTTGCAGAGGATTAAGACCTGTTCTTCAGTGACATTGTTTTTAGGTACAAAGGACATAACTGAAATGTTACAGAAATGTTCATTGCTGATCTAGACAAACATCAATCTCTACTCCTCAAGACATCATTTATTCTGGAAGAATCAGAGAACTTTATAGTCTTATGAGTCTTTTGCCACTTGATCATCCTCAAGAATCTGTTATTGTTCAGTAGAGTATGAATAGACTTAAAATCCAGTGGATAATGATGACTCCTATTTTAGACATTTTTTGTGGGCTACAATTACAGCTCTTGGAAGTGCTCAGCATCACACTTTGTACTGATTTCCAGATTGAGCCAGAGTGCCAAGAACTGCAAACACCATGAGATACTGAAGTGCTATTAGATTAAGCTTGAAATATGTTGAAAGACACTGTAATAGGAAATATTACATACAGAAAATCATAGAATCATAAAATAATTAGGGTTGGAAAGGACCTTAACTTATTTCCAAGCCCCCTGCCATGGGCAGGGACACCACACATGCACTAGAACATGTCACCCAAGACTCCGTCCAACCTGGAAATAGGGAAATTGTTTAGTAGCAGTCTGTATAGTCATAGGTGAATATTGTACTGCTAAAAGTTAATATGGATACCTGTTGCATACGTCAAGATCTTTAATTTTATGGAAATCCTTTTATTTGTGGAAAATCCCAGACCAGCACTGGGGTTTGCACTGAAGGTGAAATTATGAATGGAACCTTTTGCTAGCAGTTCCAAAGAAAATAAAATGTTTTTCTTCTTAAAAGAAATATTGTAAGCAGACTACTTTTAATTTGTCTAAAATCAAGCTATTTATCATCTATCTATATATCTATCTATGTAACCACATTTGTATGTGGGTGTACTTACTGCAGAAAGTAGTAATTTGTTAGTGGAATCATTTAGAAATAGAGCAGGCTAATAAACATACATGGCATACCTTGTGTTATTGTTATCATTACTAGCATTACTGTGTTTATGATATTTGTTAAGTATGTCAGAGATACTTAATATTTCTATTAATGTTTTTCATTAGAAGTTGAATTGGTATTTCCTTTCCATTTGTTCCCAAGTTATATTCTTAAGCTCTCTGAAACAAGCCAATCAGTTTACTGTTACCTTCTCATAAAACCTCACTTTAAACCTGATACTGAAACTGTTTTGACCTTTTCCATAGCCTTTCAATTTCACATGAAAGTATTTGAGAAAGTAGCTTTACTCTAGCCTTCAACCACCTCCCACACACCATTATTATTCAACTTTTTCAATCTGGATTTGGTCTTAGCACACAGCAGGAAAACATCTGTTCTTCATGTAAGTAACTATTAGCCAGTGATTGCAATAAAGTAGCCAATGATTTTATTGTCTTACCCCATATCATACATGCCTATTGATCCATAAACAGCTGTCAGTAAATTTTTCTTTTTTATAACTAGTACATACACAAAGACTGGCTTTACAAATGATTCCAGCTGCTTAGAAGACAAGCAGTAAAGAGATTGGACCTCATTATAATATTACTAATTTATGTTCCAAGATGTTATGTCTTAACCCTGGTAGGCAGCTCAGCTCCACAAAGCTGATTGCTCATTTTGAGCATCAGTCAGCAGGTGGTGAGCAGTTGTACTGTGCATCACCTGCTTTTTTTAAACTCACAGGGAGAGGCAATATTTATTCCTTCTTTTCTCTTTCACCCTTTTTTATCATCATTATTATGGTCACTATTATTGTTAATATTATTATTGTATTTTAATTTCATTTAAATTATTAAAATATCTTGTCTCAACCCATGGGTTTATACCTTTTTTCCTGATTCTTCACCCCATCTTACTGGGGAGTGGGGGCTGAACAAGCAAGTGGCTGAGTTGCCAGTTGGGCTTAAACAAGTATAAAATATTAGTTTGCTCAGTTAGGGTCATCTATCTTGTGTCTGTCCCCTCCCAGACTGTCATGCACCTCCAGGCTACTTGCTGGTGGGGCAGTGTGAAAAATATATAAGGCCTTCACTTTGTATAAGCATTGTTTAGCAGTAATGAAAATTTCCTTGGGCTGTCAGTGCTGTTTTGGTCACAAATCCTAAATACTATGAATAAAAATAACTGTATCTCAGCCAAAACCAGTACAAAGAAATGTCTTCTCCATTTCTCACTGATTCAAATGTAATCTGCATGTGGATATTCTTTCCTGAAGTCCTAGTGTAGTTAGACTAAACACCATATGAATCTCTTCAGTTCAAACTCAAATAGGTAAGAGATTCAATAACTTCCACAGTAACTATGAATTGATTGAAATGAATGCCCAGCATAAACAAACAATTCTGGTTTCCCCTGCAGTGGCTGGATAGACAGAGGCACTGCAAGGGCTGAGTCATCCTGTTCCAGATGGAAAGAATTTCTTTGGAGATGCCTGTCCCTTTTGTTTGACAGTGGAAGGGGTCCAAGTCAGCTTAGACGATTAAATAGAGGAATCTAATATTTGCCTTCTCACTGTGCACCTATTAATGTTTCTATTAATCTTATCATTAAAGTATGAATGCAACACACAGTAACTGCTTAAGATGGATCAGCCCATCCACTTTCTTTTAGATATTATTTTGGTGAGTTTTCTAATTTTCATCTTTGTCTTTTTAAATCATAATATTTGCTTCTTATCTGGAAGAGTGAAACCACTATTCCTGGAAAAGATTTGCACTGAAGTATTTTTGTAACATTTGGCAGCTCTGGTGTCAGGTTAATTCAGTAGGTATCAGAGACCAACAAATGTTATTAAAAAGTGAATAATTATTAACTTAATATATACAGAATGAAATAACCAGGGAATTACGTATTGGGAATGGTCTGTTTGGTTTTCCTTCTCTCAGATGTCATTGTTTTAAGGCTGTCTTAATTGTCTGTTTATTTTATAGACCTCATTTTAGGTCCTATGAATTGAACAATTTAACATCAGTGACAAATTCCCACTCAAACTTTCTTTGTCACACTGACTTTTGCATTGCATGATTTAACATTAAAAAAAACCCTTTGGAATACAGTTTTTTTTTGTGATGGAATCAATAAAAAAAAATGCATCTGTCATGCCCAGCACATATAGTGGGAGAGAGATTATACATTTCAGGATTCCGTAATGAAGTACAGGACCTTTCCCTTCCTCAAAGGATGCAGAAATAAGTGTCATCCTTTTAACAACAGGAACATTTCCTAAAGGTCAGAGTGAAAGAGCTCTGATTATGCAATGCTGAAAAACTTGCATCGTGCCTATTTCTGTGTGGCTTCTCCTACAGAGATTCATTCTGGGAGTTCTGCTTTCATAAGCTGCCTATCTGGCACCTTTAACTTTACACATGGAATGTCATTACAGTCCTTGAGATATGCTTGTTTAATCTTCAGCTTTCCATTATTTTTGCTGTAAGCAACATGAGCTATAGAAAAAGGTTAAGTGTAGTAGAAGAAGAAGGATTTAGATTTAATAACATTGTCAAATATTTATATCTGTCGGAAAGATCACTTATTAAATTTCTTAAACTCACTGAATTTATTTGGAATAACTTTGCTAAAATATGGGGTAGTGCATAGAAAAGAAATATATATAGAAATTTTTCATCTAACCATTTCATAAACTAAATAGCAAATTAAAACTAAGTCAACAAATCAGACATTTAGATGTCTGATCTGCTAAGCAATGTGAACAGAAAACAAAATTAAAAGGAAGCTAATTTTCTCAAGGAAATTGAGAAATTTTCTTTAGGTCACTGACATTCACAACAGTGACTTTGTTGCTGTTATATTAAGATCAGAAGCTCATGTTGGAGGGTGTTCAAAGAAGAGCAATGAAGCCGGTGAAGGGTCTAGAGCATTAGTCCTATGAGAAGCAGCTGACTGAGCGAGGGTTGTTTAGCCTGGAAATAAAAGAGGCTCAGGGGAGATTTTACTGCTCCCTACAGCTACCTGAAAGGAGGTTGTAACAAGGTGGGGTTCAGTATCTTCTTCCAAGTAACAGTGATAAGACAGGACGAAATGGCCTCAAGTTGTGCCAGGGGAAGCTTAGATTGGATGTTAGGAAAAATATCTTCACTGCTAGGATTGTCAAGCATTTTCACAGGCTGCCCAGGGAAGTGATTGAATCACCATCCTTGGAGGTATTTAAAAGACTTGTAGATGTGACACTTAGCAACATGATTTATTGGTGGACTTGGCAGTGTATCTATTTGATTGTGTCATCCTGTAGACAACAACGTTTGTCTCTCTCTCTCTATATATATATATAAATATATATTTTTTCCATAAATTTGGTGGGGCAGTGTAACAGTTAATCTTCTGAAGTTACATAAAAGCCTGTCTTAGAAAAATCTTTGACTTGGCATGATGTGTTCAGGTCATCTTGCCTATAAACAAACACAACCCACAGCCATGACAATCTATATTTTTACAAAATTACTACCACAATTTATATTAACACATGGTGGATACATTGGTGTTTTGTTATGCATCACATTACAGAACATGTTATATAGAAAAGTGCTTCAGTTCAATGCTGACTTGCACATGGAAGATAATAGACAAAAATAGTGAAAGATGAAGTACCATTTCATCTTAAGTGAGTTTAATATAAAGAAACAGAGTAGTTATGGTGTTAGAGATTGTTATGCCCAGGTTAAACAGTTGCTTTTATATGAGTGCATCTGTTTGAATATTACAGTCAATAAAGCACTGAGCTGAACTTCACTTCTACTTCATTAGGAGGTATACTTTCCTCATAATAAGTATACACAATCAGAGAAACCACTAAAATGTTTAATTTTAAAAACATATTAAAAAAAAACACAGCTGACCAAATATTGCTAATCATACAGGTTCGTGCTACAAACAAGAGTTTTATTAAGAAAAAAAAAATCACCATCCATATTATTACTTCTTTTTAAGTATGTTCTATTGAAAGTGACAAACATACTTAAATATTTTAGGTATTTTAAAATTTGATTGCAGATATGCTCCAATTCAAACTACAGCAGTTGATGTCTTCAATGACTTTTTGATGTAGTTATATAGCAACCATTGTTTGTCTTTGTACTCCATTTTTTTAAATTTCATTTAATAAATATTAAAGTTAAAATTTCTAGAGGTTTTTTGTTTTGTTTGTTGTTCTTGTTGTTGTTTTGTTTCTCTCCTAAATCATTATCTACTTGGAATAGCAGGCAGAAAAAATTACCATGGAACAAATTCCTGTTTTCCTACAAATTCTAAATTCTTCTAGTTAGTATAAATTAGTTGGGCATGTAAGGAGTGACTTTTAAGAAAACTTCTCCTGGCACATCCATATTTTTTTAAGTTAAAAGCCAAATATGCAAACAACAAAACCCAGCTAACTCTGAGTTTTACTGCATAAGAAACCATCATTAGCTTCCCCAGAGAAATTTTTATCAATGGGAGAAAGGATTTTATGCCCCCTCAACTACCCGGATCTCTCTCCAATAGCTGATACAGGAAGCTGATACAGAATTTTGTTTCTCCAGCCTTAAACAGACAGTTCAGGGCCTGTTAAGAGGATTTTCATAGCTGTGTTTGAGACAGATATGCGGCCATCTCCTTTCTGGCCTCTCACCTTCCTTTTCTAAGTATGTTTTCTTCTATTATACCTCTATGTCAGCCTTTTTCATATTTTGTTATGTCAGTCTGGTTCTTGTAACAGTAAGTCATATTTAATAAATTTATCAAAGTTCTTTGACAGAGTGAGTATGTGGTGAAGCATAATCCAGTTAATATATTTTGCTTTTTCAAGTCATATTACAAAATTTGAGCTGTCAAGGAGAAAATAGAAGATATTTTAACTGTTTAGTAAATAAATAAGAGGTACGAAATGAAGGAGAGAAGCCAACCATGTACTGTTCAACACATTTATAAATATGTAAAAAGAATTGATTTTTATAAAACTAACTTCTTAAATTACTCAATGTTATTTACAATAAGCCAAATTGAAGGTAATTAAAGTGTTCTAGAAAGAACTCATTATATTAATTGACCAGGAGATACAGAGGCAGATGTTTCAGATAAATTCTCTTTCCTTGTTCTCTTCCTTGGGCACCTAATATATCTTCCAAATTAACTTTCATGCCTCCTTTCATGAAGCAGTTGGGAAAGTCTGATTCTTTTCCCTGCCAAGGTTGAAACCTGTTTTCCTTTCCAATAGAGTATATTGAAATAACGGTCTATCCTTTCATACCTTTTATTTCTTCATTATCTCCTTACTTCTTTCACTGATGAAATAATATCCTATGTCCTGTTTGCCCTTTATAATATCATCATCTTGGAGGGCGGGGGGGTTGGGGGGGGGTTGGGGGTCGAGTGGGGGGAGGGATGGGCACTGACTTTTATTATCTATTTGTAAAGTAGAACATAAATTACAGTGCTACGTGCCTGATATTTAATATACATGTGATACCATAAAATTAATAGCTCATAACCTTCCCAACGTGCTCACTTGGCAGAAAACCTAGACTTGGATCCAGATGGTCTCTGCATTATGAAATCACTCCGTTATACATATTTTCATAGAAATGCCCATGCTCAGTATTTTGACACCCTCTGCAGAAACAGTTTTTGGTTTATGCCCCTCTTCCCAATACAATAGTTGATAAAGAAACAACAGGTTAAGTTCTCTGTCTACATTTGCTTTTGTACCAGCAAGTCAGAAATTATTCATCAGGTATATCTGATAAAAAATCTGAGGTGGGGAATAAAAACCTTAACATGCTGTGTACTTCGGTTTTACATACATTATTCTATTCTGAATTTTACATAGCAAAAGGTATGAGAGTTATCACTTGAGATTCCATCTTTACTTATTCTATGTAACTAAGGCAGAGAGGGGAGTGCCCTAAGAAGGATAGTTCAAATCATAAGTAGTCTGGAGTGCCCATAGAGAGGTCTATCTGCATCCGTTACCTGTGGAAGAAACCTAATGATAGCATTTCTAGCTCTGGTGATTGCCTAGGTGGGCTGAAAGTGCTTGCATGTGTCTGAATTGCACCCTGTTATTATAGTAATATAAACATAGCATTTCACTAAAGACAAAATTTGGGTTTTAATAATTTTGTATTTCTATATTAATGCAGTTTTTGCAAAAGGCAAAGAAAACTGAAAGTTTTCTTATAGAAGTCACTTTTCCTGACATCAGTTAAATACACTCAAATATCAATATCGTTGTTAAACATAAACATCTGAGAGGTAGTGATATGAACTTTTTCTACTAGCAGTGAATGGAGATAGCATTTATTGACATACGTTAGTAGTTATTAAGTCTGCCATTAATAGTGACATGAAAAGGGAAATGACAGAAAAGATTTGAAGCATAGGCAGAAACATAATTGAGGATATGTTTAGAAAGGAATAAGAATAAATGTGTCTAGCTAGGATTCTGACAAAGAAAATCTATATTTTAATGAAGGTGAGAAAAACGTCAAATGTATGAAAAGGAAGTGTTGTAAAGCATAGACAAGAAAAGAGTGCAGAGATAATTCAAGGACGTTTTCAAATCATAATCAAAGTTGCCTGCACAAGGTATATAAAATATTTAGATGCTACAGTGGAGTTTAGAGAGGCAGTTTTGTCACATCAGTTTTGGCACCTTCTGTTACACTTGGTCACAGAAGACAGTTAACACGAAATTGTCAAATCTGTGTTTTGAGAAAAGAGACCTGGAGACAGAGAAATACAAAAGGAAGAAAGGAATAAAGTGAAATATTATAATTGAAAAGACCAGAAAAATTAATAATGACTAACTTTTGCAACTATTGAACTAGCCAAGGAAAACACAATTTTTTTTCCTCTAAAATTATGTCTGCTACTTTCTGTAACAGTAGTGACAGAATATCACAACATATAAGCATGAAGATGTGCAAAGAATCAAGACTATTTGATGTAAGGTTTTCAGTGCCTGACAGAAAAATGAGCTCCACTATTTTAAGAGAGAAAATTAATAATTGTCCACAGCTATGGAGGGTTAGTTTGCACAGGTTGTTATGACATGTTCTATTATCCATAACCTGGGGACAACCATACAGAGCACAAAGCTCATGGGACATAACTGCAAAATGCAGTTTGGATAGTCACTGAATACTAAGGTGTGAGTCCCAGACCCAAGCTATTGCTCCTATGGGAAAGGACACAAATTCAAAGGAGTGAGATTACCTTGGGGAGCAGGCGGTAAGCTGAGAGCTCAATAAAGACATCTGGCACCTTTGGCCAAGGTGTCAATAACTGATGGGGCACTTCTGCTGTCACTGGATGATGCTTCAAACTGTTCATTCTTGTCTGCCAGCATCAGTCAGTCTATTGTATACACAGAGAAAAAAACTGTCACTAGTAGTTTGCTGCCTTGGGTATGGACTTGCCTACTTAACCTAACCAAGATGCACAGCATGGCATGGGAAATGACCATTACATTGTACATTAAAGATCAATGCTTTCTGAGATGACAGGAGGTTAAACATATGACACCAGGGACATGAAAGTTGAAAAGCTGAACACAAGTGGAACTTAAATGAACTCTGAAAACTGTGATGCAGTGAAGAATCACAGCAGGAAAAAATTTAGTCAGAGCAAGTAAATAGGCAAAGGGCTGTCTAATAGTGCTAAAACACTAATTCAGGATTTATCAGAAATTAAAAATACAATATTTTTGTGGTTTAATAACATATTCTAGACCTATTGGTCCAGAATAAATTAGGTAACAACTGTAATCTTTTATCGCTATATTTACTGATATATATAAAACTGTCTGAAGCAGACTTGAAATTAATATCATCTGCTTTAAGCAATAATCACCCCTTCAGAAACAGGGGAACATGGTCTCAAATTTTAACTCTACTGACAGAAATAACTAGGAATTAAAGAGTTTACTTTGTAAGTACAGTCAGTAGTGAAGGCTGAAAGGATAAACAATTTTTAATTAAATTTGCCAGGAGAGAATATAAGGGGGTTTTAAGCTAAAATAGATGGAAGTTCAAAGAGCCACTTCCAACCAGAAAAACAAAAATGACAAAAACCAAAAAAACCCAACAACAAAAAAAACCCAAACCCAAAAATTATGAGAAAAATATAAACAAAACAAAACCAAACAAAAAACAAACAAAGAAAAAAACCTCAAAACAAAGCAACAACAATAACAAAAATCAGGACAGGTTAGACACGGCTTTGAGCAACCTGGTTTAGTGGGAGGTGTTCCTGCCCATGGCAGATGGGTTGGAACTGGATGATGTTAGGTCCTTTCCAACACAAAACATTCTATGATTCTATGTTTTACGAGCATTTTATTATGAGTTCAGGAAGATTTCAAGGCAAATAGCCAATATTCAGAGGTGACTGAAAATGTTTTAAAGTGAATAGTCATCCATCAATTTTAAAATTGTATAGCTGTTCTATCTTTACCTTTAAAGGAATGTATTTGTCATTTCAGTGTCATAGAATCATAGAATGGTTTGTGTTGGAAAGACTGTCTAGTTCCAATCCCCCTGCCATGGGCAGAGACACCTGCCAGTAGATCAGGTTGCTCAAAGCCTTACCCAGTCTGGGATTGAAAAATTCAGGGATGTGGCAGCTGCAGCTTCTCTAGGCAATCTCTAGGCAACCTGTTCCAGTGTCTCACTAGCCTCACAGTAAAGATTTTTTTCCCAATATCTAATTTCCTTCTGTCAGCTTAAAGCCATTCCCCCTTCTCCTGCCACTATCTGCCCTTGTAAAAAATCCCTCTCAGATTTCCTATAAGCCCTCTCTTATACTGGAAGACTGTTGTAAGGTCTCTGCAGAGCCTTCTCCTCTCCAAGCTGAAAAAGTCCAACTCTCTCAGCCCGTCTTCACAGGATAGGTGCTCCAGCCCTCTGATCATCTTTGTGGCCTCCTCCAGACTCACTCAAACAGGTCAATTTCACTCTTGTGTCAGGGGTCCCAGAGCTGAACACAATACTCTAGGCAGGTTCTAAGAAGAACAGAGTAGAGGGACAGGATCACCTCCCTCAACCTGCTGGCCAAGCTGCTTTTGATGCAGCCCAGCATACTTTGTTGGCTTTCTGGGCTGCAAGCACACACTGCTGGCTCATGTCAAGCTTCTCATTGACCAACACCTCCAAGTTCTTCTCCTCAGGGCTGACCTCAATCTACTTTCTGCCCAGCCTGTGTTTGCTCTTGGAGTTGCCCCAATACAGGTGCAGGGACCTGCACTTGGCGTTGTAGAACTTTGTGAGACTGGCATTGGCCCATCTCTCAAGCTTGTCAAGGTCACTCTGAATGGTATCCCTTCCCTCCAGTGTGTCAAGCGCACCACACAGCTTCATGTCATCAACAAACTTGTTGAGAGCGCACTCAATCCCACTGTCCATGTCTCTTACGAAGATGCTGAACAGCACAGGTAGCAGTACTAGCTCCTGCGGAATCCCACACATCACTGGTACCCACTTTGGCATACAAGTAGGTATCCTGATGTATCTTCTAAACAGGTTCTCAAAAAATTCAGTGGGTATGCTTCACAAAATGGTGAGAGGGGAATTTGATATTTGTAACACAGTAGCCTAAGCAAAACTTTCCTGGTAGCTAGCATAGTCAAGTAGACTACTTTGGTGGTGGTAGAGCAGTGAGAAGAGACTGAACCTGAATACTACTGGGGACAACTGGTCACTCAGAAACTGCTATTTCAGAGAAGTAGCTTCCAATGTCTGTATATATTCTGATCACCAAGAACCCACTTGTTTGTCTGAGACAATAACATTCTTAGTATTACTTGTTCTAAAGAAATACCTCAGTGACACAAATTAAACCAAAAAATGTTTAGACCTTATAAACAAAGTAATCCTTAAAAGTAATGGTAGACCATCTTTTTTTTTTTGTGCGTGTGTGTGACAATTAGTAAAAGTACAAATAATCCACACAATAGTTTCACTACAGATTTTAAATGGTCTGCGTCTAATTCTAAACCAGAATAAAATTCCAGCACTTTGTGAAATCATCTCCTGTGTTTTGCTCACATACTTTTTCAAATTCAACTTAATATTCAGATGTAGCAAATTTATGGAAATCCATTAACATTCCACTAGCGATAATGGAGCAATGTCACAGCTGATAAAGATCTTTGCAACATATTAATTAAATTCTCTGTTAGCTGATAGAGGCTGATAGAGGACAAGTACTCATACTTGACACTTGGATTTTTTTCTTTTCTTTCATTTTGCATGCCATTTAAGGAGGGAAAAAATGGCTTAAATCCAGGTTCTCATTAGTCTATTTTAACAGGAAGAAGGCTTCCAGCATAATATATAGATACTTTCAAACTTCTGGTACCAGGAATCAAAGTAGTAAGGAGATAGCGGTGGCAGAAAATTATATCCCTAATCATATATTCCATTTTCATTTTTCCTTTTCCTTTGTGTTATGAATTGTAAAATATCAGCATTTATTTTGAGGTCGCACAAGTCAAAGCTAGCAGAGGACTGGAGGCTTCCAGCAGGGATGATGGGTCAATCAGACACCTCTAGTCTCAGCATGAAGCTTCTTCTGCAGCAAAGGTAAAGCAGACTTGGCCTGGAATTTTCCCAACAAACTAATGGTTTTTACTGGAGTGACAGGCTATTATTTTTTTCTCTGATCTCCTACAAGAAAAAGCATAAGTAATTTTGTATAATAGGGAACTATTTAAGGTTCCACACTGGTAAAATGTCAGTACCATCTAAGCAAAACTACATATTACCTTTTTGTAATGAATGACATTTTTTATTAAGATTCATAAGACACTGCATTAATATATTATATTTGCCCTTGAAAAGTCTGCTTTGGTGCACCTAATTTATTTTCTTTTATATACATTTTAATAAAATGAATCAGAAGATGAAAATACATACTGTTTTCTGCATTTAGTATAGCATTATAATAAAGTGGGCTAATCACAGTCTATGAGAAGCAAATCTTTTGCCTCTAAGGATTTTCCAAGAGGCCTGAAGATTTTCAAGTCCTCTGTAAAAATGTTGCTATCACCCCTCAAATCTTACCTTTGCCGTAAATCAGAATCACATATTCATAGACCGGATCATGTTGAAAGATACCTCTAGAGGTTCAGCACCACCATGCTCAAGCAGTCACTTAGAGTCACTTGCTCAGGACCATGCCCTGTATATCTCCAGTGATGGAGACTCCACAACCTCTCTGGGCATTCTGTACCAGTGCTTAGTCACACTCTGCTTTCAGATGTTCAGAGGCAACTGCCTGGGTATCAGGTTTTGCCCATTACATTTGTCCCATGACTAAATACCACTGAAAAGAGCCTGGGTCAATTCACTTTGCACCCTCCCTTTAGGTATTTGTGCATATTGATAAGATCTTCTCCCAGATCTCCAGGCTAAACAGTTCCTGCTCTCTCAGCCTTTCCTTACAGGTGAAATATTCTGGTCCCTTGAATATCTTCGTGGCCCTTCATTGGATGTATGCCCATGTCTCTCTTCTATCAAGGAGCCCCAAAGTATTCTAGTTATGACCTTAGTGCTGCGTTAGAGAGGAAAGACCACGTCCACCCACTTGCAGGCAATAGTTTACCTAATGGAGCCTGGGATACCATTAGATTTTTTTACAGCAAAGAAGCATTGCTAGCTACTGTTCCAGCTCGTGGCTACTAGTATCCACTGGTCTTTTTCTGCCAAGCTACTTGCCAGGTCATTGACCTCCAATATACAGTGGTACATGGCGTTATTCATCTTCATAAGCAGGACTTTACACTTCCTCTTTTGCACGAGGTTCTTGTCAAACTGTTGGGATGTCCCTGGATAACAGCATAACCCTCTGTTTATCAGCAATTTCTCACAGTTTTCTTACTTGCTGAGAGTACATTCTGTATCATTGTCCAGATCATTAAGGAAAAGATTGAACAGAATAGGACTCAGTACTGACCCCTGGGGTTCAGCGTTAGTAACCAGCCTCCAACAGGACTTTGTATCACTGATCACCACCCTCTAGGCCCATACATTCTGTTGGTTTTCAGCCCATATCACTGTCTGCACATGCAGCCAAAATATCAACAACTTGCTATGAGGATCTTAAAGGAGACAATGTCAAAGGTTTTCTGAAGTCTAGCTGGACTCTCCCTTCATCTACCAGGCCATGAGAAAATTATCAAGTTTAACATAGTAGGAGTTTACCAAGTTGGACAGGCATTACTTCCACTTGGAGAAACTATGCCAGCTATTCCTAATGACCTTCTTGTTCTTCATGTGACTAGAAATGGTTTCCAGGTTTAACTGCTCCGTCACCTTCCCAAGGACTGAAGTCAGATTGACTGGCTTGTAAGTCCATGGGTCCTCCTTCCTGCCATTCTTGAAGATAGGAGCCACATTTTCTCTCTTTTGTTGCCCAGGGACCTCTCACAGACATCTCTGAAAATTAACCAGCTTTCTCAGGCCCCCTTTTCCTCCAGGGCCTTATTCTGTGGGCCTCTTCCAAGCATCTTTGAAGAAGGCAAAGTCTGCTCTCCTGAAGTCCTGGGTTGTGATTTTACTTTTCACCCTGATCTCAGGATCCTGAACTTCACCCTCACTCCAGACCTAGGTGCCTTTGATCTTCACATCTGCAGTGATCATCTCCTTGTTGGTGAGTATGAGAGCCAGCTGAGCATGTCATTTTGTTGGCTTCTCTATGACTTGGAGGATGTAGCTGTCATTGATGCACTCCAGGAACCTCCTGGATTACTTTTGTCTTGCTTTATTGTTTCTTCAGCAGATATAGGAGTGGTTGAAGTCCCCTTTGTGAAACAGTACTTCTGAAAGTAAGGTTGCTCCTATCCGTCTGTAGAGGGCCTGATCCACTTGCTCTTCCCTGCTCAGGTCACCAGTTGCAGATATCCACTTTAATGTCACCCTTAGCTTTTGTTTTTTTAATTCTAATGCATAAGCTCTTAGTTGGTTCCTCATCTATCCCAGAGGTCCATACACTCCAGGTGCTTTCTCAGGTAAAGGACAACTCCCCTTCCTCATTTTCCATTTTTGCACTTTGCAAACAAGACTGTATCCCTCCATTGCAACACTCCATTGCAACATGTGGGAGTCATCTCACCACATCTCTGTGATCCCAACAAGACCATAGCCCTGCAACTGCACGTAGATCCCCAAATCATCGTATTTACTCCTTATACTACCTGCAATAGTATTCAAGCACCTTAGAGGCATTCACTGATGCATGCAAAGTTGCTTATAGTGAAAATTAACAAGAACACAGAGAAATGTGCAGAAAAATGTGCTGGGATAGAAATGCAGCTAGCTCAGAACTGTCCACCTCCTGTTTCTTCACAATGTCCCAACAGCTATGTCCTTGCTCTATACACTTGTTGCATCCACTTGTTGCATCCACTTGTCGCATCCACTTGTTACATCCACTCTTCGAGACTGTAATCTCTTTGAGGAAAGCAATGCCATTTCTATACATTGCTAAGGTCTGTTGGTCTCTAGGCACCACTGCATTATAATTGTTTAATATAAAAACTAGTGAATTCAAAATAAAAAAAAAAAAAAACACATTATAGATGCAATCTATAACGTCATTTAAACCCGATTCTGGAACTTTACCTGCCACTCCCTGTCCTATTGATCACTTGAGTACTTTAGAGATGGTGTAAATTTCCCCCAGAAGATGAACAATGAGACCAAGCCATGAACGAAACCAGACAGTCTGCAAATAATGTAGCTATGGCCAACTGAGAATGGCAAAATATGATTTCAGTGGATTCACTTGTTATAAGACTAAACCAGGATGGTAGATGAATGTGATGACCTAAAGTGAAAAGAATGAGACACCAAATTTGATTCTGAAAACATGACTTCAAACTTTGAGGAAAATTCTTTTTTTCCTCAAGAAAGAGCTTATAGGAATTTCTGGATATCTAAAGTGCAGCTAGCCTCTAAGCCATTGCAAACTCTGAACTGTTTCCAGGCTTGTTGGGTTTATAGCTGATGCTTTTGTAATGCTGTTTTAAAAGAAATGGTAAAGAAAGAGAACCTGAACAATTCATTATGCACCTGATGAATTCATCAAGGTCTTGACTTAACTCCTGTTTAACTGAGAAGCAAATTTCTTAACCTCAACAATATATGCCACAAACACAAATCAATTAACTAAACAGATACAGAATAGGCAGGCTTGTTTCCTATTCTTTCATTTTCTGCAATTTCAATATTTTCTACCATCACTAAAATCCTCATTTTGGTAGAATTTGTTATTAGCCAGATTACAAGCCAGTACTAAAAAATACAAAAAGCTTTGTAAAGGAAAAGGAATATATTCATTAAATGACTGACAGACATTTGAAACAGATTGCCGATAATAACAGTCATGTAAATCTACTACAGATGTGATTGTCTGCTAGACGAGACAAAGGAAGGGGCTCTGATGATGTGCCGCCTTTTTTTTTCTTCAGATCCTGTATGTGAACATTCCAGTTGTCTTTTCTCCAGTCTGCAGAATACAGTATTATGCTTCTGAGAATAATTCTTACACCAATTTGACGAATTCTAGTCAAAAATAAAAGCAGAATTTAGCAGCCAGAGATGTTGTGTTTACAAGAATATTATAAAACAGTATAGAAAGCATTTATCTAGGTTTATCTTCTCTCATGTACAGCTTTTGTTGTGTTCCAGTTTATATTCTCTTTTCAACAGCATCCTTGACTTTTTCCCAGTCTGTGAATAGTTTACTATATGTACTGCTCAGTAATAATGACTCATATTACATGTTTTAGGCTTTCCTGCTGATGATCTGGCTGGACAAATTCCAGTTTAGGCATACAGGGGTATTTTTATACCAAGAAATTAATCAGCTATACTATAGTAGAATAGGTTGAGAATATTTTTCATCCTTTTTAAGAAAGAAAAAAGAAAGCCCACATTTCTTTCCCTGTTCAAAAAAAAACAAACAAAACCAAACAAAAATAATAATAATAAAAAAAAACAGTCAAAAAGGGGTTAAAGAAAAAGATTATAGACAAAAGGGAGTCCATTTTTTGTTTGGTTTGGCTTTTTTTTTCTCATTTCACTGATATATTTTACTTCTAATAGTCACACAAGTGTTGTAATGACATAATTCATTCTTGACTTACAACACTGGCTATTTCACATGTCGCTCTCATCTACAGAAAAAAAAAAAAACAACAGATTTTGAAGAGCATGTATGTTGTGCTTTAAGCCCACCTGGTAACCCAGAACCATGCATCCACTCACTCACTCCCTCTTTTCTTCCCCTCCAGCTCCCAGAGGGCTGGGAAGGAGAATCAAAAGAATGTAAATCCCATGGGTTGAGATAAGAACATACCAGTAACTAAAGTATAGCACAAAACTACTGCTGCTATCACCTATAATAATAATGGTAAGGGAAATAACAAGGGAAGAGAATATGAGACTAAAAGGGGAAAAGGAAAATAAAACAATAAACACAAGTGATACACAATACAATTGCTCAGCACTCACTAACTGATGCCCAGCCTGACCCAAGCAGCTATCTGGACCTTCTGCGTAACTCCCCTCAGTTTATACACTGGGCATGATGTGCTGTGATATGGAATATCCCTTTGGTTAGTTTCGGTCAGGTGTCCTGTCTCTGCTTCCTCCTAGCTTCTTGTGCCCCTCCTCAGTCAGTAGAACATTAGTGTGAAAAGTCCTCGATCAGGGTAAACATTACTTAGCAACAACTGAAACATCCCTGTGTTATCAGCATTGTTCTCAGACTAACGTCTGAATAAGCACAGCTCTGCACCAGCTACTAAGGAAAAAAATAATTGTTAGAACTGAGCCCAGGACAAAGTGCAGTTTTCTCCATGCCAGAATTCAGTGCACTGTACTCACTAGACCAAAATGCTCACTAATTCCATGAGTTTCTGCAGAAAGATGCTTTTGTTCTTCAAACAAAACCCAAACTTTCCATATTGCTCTTTATATTCACAAAGAGTGTGTGATCCTATAGAGACAGCTATATACATGCATAGCTAATAATACTGTTTAATTTCCAATAGTGCATTTTTAACTTATTTGGCCTTTGTGTATGCTACTGTCTATGGCACTGGTGATTGCAAAGCAAGCGTCAGAAATATTTATTCCATATATTATAATGACAGCCCTAAGGTGTTGTGCTTTTTCTCTCTCTCTTTCTCACACACATGTACATACAAAACAAAAATAAAAGCGAAAACCAGACAAACAAAAGAAAATGGAAAAAAAAACCAAAACAAACCCCAAACAACAAACAAACAAACAAATAAATAGATCTGCTTTTTCTTTAAATCAGGAACTGATTAGGGAAAAAGTGTGCAACATTTATTTGTTCCTGGATAATAGATAAAATAAGGATCTCACTTATTTTAAATGGAGACTTTCTGAAAACCTTTGTATCTCAGGACTTCCAGACCATCTCCACACATAAACTGTGGAGAAAATACATAACTAAATATCAAACTATAGTTTTTATTTCCTTACTGTTAGGCTTGATTCAGATGTCTAAACATAGTTTTCTGGCACCATTTATAGTGCTCAGAAGTTTCCAAGAATATTTTAGTTACTTACCTGCTACCAGGCAGCTGACAAACAATACAAAAGACCTTTGGGAAGCCCATCTCTTCAGACTGGTATCTGGCAAGAAAGAAGCAGGGGTATATCCAGTATAGCACAAGGCATCTCTCTACAGGCAATCAAGTTTTTGTCCCATGTGGTTAAGAAATCGTAGATTATATGATGAAAAAAAACTTTTTATGAAATTTATATTACAAATGTTGGTTTTTTTTGGGTTTTTCTGTAAAGCCATTTTCCTTAAGTATGTCTTGGATGAAATTGGACAAAATAAAGGCACTGATTATATCAGTGATCAGACTTGTTTAATAAAGAAATTTATCCCAAATCAACAATCTCTGACAATTCAGTGACAGAAAACAATATACAGATTGAATCAACTTTTTCTCTTCTGGGAACTCCTTGTCTTTTAAGGCATATTATGTATGCCTTTAGATGATGGTAAAAGCCTACATAAAATCTTACACAAATGCCAAATATACATCTGCAGACAGCTGAAGCAGTGTATGTACAGGAGATCAGTACAACAGTGTGACTATCTGCCCTTTTACACATTTACACTCTATGAAAGCTGTAAATTTATGCTACATATTATCCACATGAATATCTTAAGTGTACTTTTTCACATGATGAGCACTAAGAGGCTAAAGAACTATATGTATAGTACCTTACATTCCTTATGACAATGTCCTTTTGCAGGAATTATCTAAAGCAACTTTAAAAATGAGTGTAAGAGAAAATTTTTGTTAAAATATGGCAATATCACATGAGTTACTACTTACTGAATACATATCTTTTTTGCACCATTTATTCTGAAACACTGAAAATTGCATTTTAAAGATTTTTCTTATCCATCTGCAAGCTACAATTTTATTTCATTTTAGTGCTACAAAACTTAGCTTTATTCTTTAGAAAAACTGAACACTGAGATGGCCTAATGCTTCTTTTATTGAAACCTATAACTATGTCATAGTTCTAAGACCATTTGATCAACTATTAGGTACAAAGACAGGTGAATTCCTAGCTGGACATTAAAAGCAACTAAGCAAATCAGCTAAGCAACCACAAAAGATCTTCAAAGAGAAACAAATAACCATTTTTAATCCTTTATTTGAAAGTCTATAGATTGAAGTAGAAAATTATTTTTCTTTCCTTATTAAAAAGAAAAAACAAACCATAGTATATATAGTGATGGCTCTTGACTTGAGATCACATCACTTGGGTACATCTTGGGTTTATCTAACTATGTAGATATTATTTTGAAATCTACTATCATTCCCTCTTAAAAAAAATGTTAAAAAAACCCACAAAGAACCAAAAACAAACCCCAAAACCAAAAATCCTACACTGTTAGACTGGTAGACTAGACTGTGGCCTGGTCTATGAAAGAAGACAGAGAATAAAACTTTTTCCCCAACTAAATAGCCTGTATGGACCTTATACTGATGTAGGATTTATCTACATTCTAATAGTGTAGGTTGCTTGAAGAACTCAAGACGGTGAATGATGATTTCAGTAAAAGATGTCTGGCTTGAAAGTCCTTCCTTCTTCATATTCCATCCTTTCTTTCCTCCAAAAATAATATCAGGTCTTGAGTAGAGCATGGGCCTGAGTGGGTGAATCTTCATTTAATACTGCTTTAAACAGCTTGGTATATTAATCAATATTTTTTTTTTACAACAATTGGATGTTGCATGGCAGTAAATTCATACTTAATCCTGTCTTTATGAAATACTGTGAAAAGCCTGTGACCTCTGAGAGGAGGCACTAACATATAGGAAATGCAAGGGTGATGGTACATAGCAGATCAACTCTCTTGTTTGCCTGATAGAGCATACATTGACAGCCAAAACACTGAAGCAGTTAGTGACAATTCTGCAATTTATTTACTGGATAGCTTCATAAGGGGAACCCATAAAATAATTATTGATGGAAATAATTTTCAAACTTGATATATAGGGAAACAAAGAGGCCTTTTAGTAACCACAGTTAACAAAGGTCTACCCACAATCTTACTCCCAATTTATTATCCTTAGACATCTACCTGTCACATATGACTGAAGTTTCCCTGTGATGTGATGGGTTTGATCAAAGGGCAGTGCAGAGGCTGGATAAAAAGACTACAAAATTCCCAGATTAATTTTGTGGATAATAGGTCAAACCCACATTAAAATAAAATTTTAAAAACTTAGCTAACCTAAGAAAATATATTGGCTAGAAGATTCAATGCTTTCCTTCAAGCAGCAAAACAAGCATCTGGGGAAAGAGGCAAGCTGTGTAAAGTGATTTGTCAAGTAAGCAGTGCACAAAGCATTGAAATTCTTTATAGTATTTTATAGAGGAAAGCTGGGAAAATAGAGTGGTTGTCTGTGAAAAAAGGTTCTTGCCTTTCTCCTTTGCCTTGTGGCAAAGATTCTCTCCACAAAGCATACTTATTAAAATAACTAAATATCGACTCTAAAATATAACCTTTATTTTTTTATATAACATTTATACACATTTATCTAAATGTGCAGACATAGTGCATCTTTCCCACTGGAAGATGTTAGGCTTTAGTTTTTGCCTAATGTTATACACTTGCACACTTCACAATGATAATTGTGTCCCATTTATACCTCCATAGCAGGATTAACTGTGAAAATCGACTGCATTGATGGAATAATACAGATGACCAAATCAAAGATAATACCTCTTTTTCAACCTACATTTTCATTTCCTTAATTTTGCTTATTCAACTTCTAATTAAAAATCCTTGTCTCAATCTTCTCCATTTACATAGTCTTTGTGGTTTTCCTATGCTGCTTTTCCTAGCAGTAAACTAAATAGTGTCATGTTAAAAGCCCTATAATTTTTCCATGTAATTTTATACTCCTGCATGTTCTTTCTAACATTTTTTGGTAGCAATAAAAGTACTTTCCCTTAAAAGGAATGTAAGCACATTTTCTTAAAGGGCCTGTTACAATCTGCATTAATGTTTGGTTATCTAACTAAATGGCTTTGATTAATTGTTCAGGGACAGTAGTATTTGTTTCAGATAACATTCCATTTCATGGCTGTTCAGACCAACCCAGGTTTTTTACTTTTCTCCATATCCTCAGGAAGACCTTCTTAGTCTTGTACATGCTTTTGTGTTTATTCATATATCAGAAAGTCTTTGTTAGAAAGTATGTGGGATATTTAAGATTAGGTTCATAGTGTTACTTTTTATATTTTCCCCAGTGTAGAAAAAGAAACATTGGTTCAGGTTTTTCCTAAGTGTTTGAGATATGATGATAGATATTGTGAGGGTTATTGTACTTTTGTTCTTCAAATGTTTTTGTGCAATGTCTTCCTTTTATAACTCTATTCTCTCTTAATATCTCCTTCATATTAGTGGAAATTATATTTTCTGAATAATTGCCTTTTGTACATCCATTATTTTATTTTCTCTTCCAGTGGTATGTACACCAACTTCATTATATTTCATTTGCTTGCAGATCAGGATAGAATTTTATGACACATAAAGTAAAATAGTGCTGTATTTAGACTTGTTGATTCCTTATATGTCAGATTAAATGTGCTTCCTCAAAGGAATGAGAAAAATGAGAGTTAGGTGTAGGGGACATAGATTAAAATTTAATGATTCTTCACATAATGGTTCTAAATAGAGAAAGAGAAGGATTCATCAGTGTTCTGCTGTCTGTCTTTTAGATAGGCCACTGAATTGGGGCAACCTGAAATATTCTATCCTGCATGCTTCTTGCATAATTCACTTAAACTGGTTGCCATACTTTGCTATTTGTGGAAATTACATAAATACCATACTTGTTCAATTCTTTTTAAATATCATTACATAACCCTTGTATCTTTTGTGTGTGTGTATATATATTTAATAGAAGTACTCTAACATTATATTAAAAAATAAAAAAAAAAAACAAACCAACACAAAACTAACAGAACAGTAACAGATACAAAAATTCCAAGCAGCTAGCAAACTGCTTTCCTTTGAGAAAGGAAATAAACTCTGCTTGCTCTGGAATTCGTGACTCACAGGTGTGCTAAATATTCTTTTTGGGAGCCTTACCTCTAGTCTTTTCTAAATGTCATGTTGCATTACCTCATTTCTTTCTGAGGACAGTTTTACAAGTCTGCAAACTTTATGTCAATCACGAAAACAACAAGACAAGTTTAACCAGAGTTTGTGAGAAGTAGCTTATACTGTTATAATGTAACATGGTTTTCATCCTTGATGAAGAAAATTTTGTGTTGGTGCCAACACACCTTGCCTAGTTCAGAGACACAAATCTAGCTGTAGTGAGGATATATCTCATTGCAAGTGCAAGGCTCATGCGATCTAGTTTTCAGGCTCCCACTGACTGCTGTATTTCTGTGTTCGTCGCTGTTTTATAACTATAACTTCAAATTGGTGGTGAAAAAACAGTTATCATTCACTTCATTCACAGCTTCTATAACCAACAGCTTGCCCTAAGTCACAGTAGCTTGAGGCTTATAGACAGTTTTCATCCTGAAGGTTAAAGAATCAGTTTTCGAAGCAGGATTTCAAAGCAGAAACAATACCTTTATTGCTGTTTATGGTAAAGCTCAGCAATAAAGGTATTGCAAAAAGATTTGCTATAAATAATATATATATATATGCACAAGTACATACATACATATCTAAAACCCCCAAACACAACAACAACAAAAAAAAACCCAAACTGAACCAAAACAACACACACAAAGAATCCCAAAACACAAAACCTCAAACGTTACATAGGTAAAGACTGGAAACTGCCTTCAGAATTTCCTATGAAATGTCAGTATTTTTTTCAGTAAAAATATTTTGAGCATCTTGTGCCTTTCTCATAAGTTTCTCTCCCACCACCATATGTTCCACATTATAAAAAAGTAATCATTTACCTGGCTAAGCAGCTGCACACAGTGATATACTTGAAAGATCTGTTTTCAATTGTTTCTAAACAGCACTGTGAATAGCTTGGAAAAAAAACAATTTTATGAACCCTAATTTGCACCAGGAAGCTGATGTCCTCATTAGAAGACTAGGGAAACTCTTTGGTTTCACTGCCTATTAACTTATTCTGGCAGCCAGAGATCACCAAAAGTTTAAGGTCAAAAAGAAGGTTGATATAGCAGGATTTCCAAGAGCTGTGGAAAATGAGGCAAAAAGCTGTTTTACACAGTGAGAGGGGTTTCTGATGTAATCTCTAAACCTACTTTTGACTACTACAAAGTACAGTAGCAGAATTTTTCAGCCACAGGAACTGTTTCTTTCACAGAAAACTTGTTTTGCCTTTCTCCACAACAACTTTCTGTAAAATCCATGATAAAGTCATCAGCCTCAGTACCCACTAGTTAAATTGGTCATTAGCTTGATGCACTTCATCTAAGTTCTCATTTGAGGTTCTTGGCTGGATATGGTGACTAACACGGTGGCTTTGAACTCTCACAATTGCAAAGACCCATTGCAAATCTGTATCTTTACTGTCTACATTTACATTTTAGCTCTTAGGCTTTTACTTTTCTATTGCACAGTTTTTGTGGTATAAATTTATTTAAGAAATGAAAATGAATCCTGTGACATTATCAGTTAATCGCAGATACATACACTGGAACTGTGTGCCTTGTCTATAATCTCAAACAGGATTTCTTTTCTGGTGCTGAGAAGAAATATTTTGGGAGAAGTAAGCTCGTGTTTCAAAATATGATGGCTACATCCAAACTGAACACAAAGACCAGTTCCTTACTCAAAGGTAAGCCCAGAAAGTACTGGGACAGGGCTAGTTGGTGTGGCCAAAACTGCACAAGGAACTGTTGCAAATATTTTGACAATGTGAATGATTGAGAATAACATGCAAGCTGATGCCTAAACCCTGACACTGTTTATTTTGTGTTGTTCTAGAGGTAGATACCAAGAAGAATTTATGCCTGCTTGATTAGGAGTACAGAAGTAGGTATCCTTTTGGCAAAAAGACCATGCAGATTTGCGCATGTGGGAAATATGACAATGGATAGGACCATGTTCAGTACAATCACTCTTATAAAACTTCATGCAAACATAAGCTTTTAGAATAAATTTATGTACCTTTTTATATTCCATGGGATAGCATAACTATATTTGTAGGAATCTGCATTTGTGTGTGTTTATATACGTTTAATCCACCAACCAATACTATTCACTCACAAAATGCAGTGTAAAATATGTCTGTATTTTCATGCATAGGAATAGGTACTTGTGAGTGAACTTCTTGAACACTGCCAAACAACAGATTACAAAGGTTGTCTTTGTCAAAGTCCAGCTCTTACTTATGAAGCTGCTCACTGTATTTCAACATCCTTATTTAACACGGACAAAAATGTCTTACGAGGAACAGATCAAATATGAAATGAATCTGCACAAAATTGTCAGCTGAGAAGAGATTAACATGATCTGCATTCTTCAGGAGTAGTCTGATTCATGATTTGGCTTTTTTTTTTTTACTTACTCTATAAAGTGAGTTAATACAAAATCAAGCAGCAGGAATAATCATAGTTCTGAGTAATTCTGGATCTTTCTCTTTAACTGATATTTCTGATAACAGCTTAACCTTACAAGCCAAAACTGAACAACCCCAATTCACACTTCTCAGTTGCTACAGCTATACAACTTTCTCCCTTGCATTTCAGTAAATTAGATTGACCAGTATCTAACATCTCACCTATGAGTTTTAACTTCTGTTCATAAAAGACAAATTATGATTGCCTCCTCTGACGTTTCTTGTAAAATCTGCTTTGTGATTTTTACAATCTCAATCTGGTTTGAGAGCCCAGTAAAAAAGGCAGAGGCCAAGAAACAGATAATTTTGAAGATGAGGTTGTTAGGAAATTCTTTGATACATAAAGCATCTGCTTTTTTTTAAGAAGAATTATGTGTCAGTGAATGAGCATCTGTTAAAGTGGCAGCTCTGTCTTCAACCAGCAATCTTGTAATTTATTTAATGGCCTTGCTAAACCTTGTAAGGACAGTTATGCAATTACTTCTATATTGTGAGTCATGAGTTTTAAGTGATATTTGAAGTAAGAAAGATCTACATAGGAGAAAACAGTCACATAAGATTGCTCCATGTGTCTAGTCAGAACTATGAGGACTACAGTTCAGCATAAAAAATATCCCAAGTCAATTTTAAGGAATTACTGAAAAGGTTTTTGTTGATTTATCAGTGTGTTTAAATAAAATCCTTGGTAATGTAAAAAAAAAATTAAAAAAAAGGTTTAAATAACCTTTATTCTAGGTTTTATGGTGCATCTAAATATAAATTCAAAGATGAGGTGTCCTGGTACTGAGTTAATCTATAAAGAAAAACGTTTTTTTTCAGATGACAGAAACAGCTTCACCTGATCATGAAGTGGCTGGTTAAGTTGTAATAATACTCACCAATGCTGCTGGTTTGACTCAAGGTCTGCTGAAGGAGTCTTTCAGACTCCAATGCACAACAATGAGCTTTGGTTCAAATAAGAGCACTTCAAAGAACTGACTTAAGGTTAAATATTCAGTTAAGTGCTGCACTACTTTCTTGATGTTGAAAAAACTTTCAGAAAAGTTCTGTGTGTTTATCTAAACTTTTGGTTATGCTAAGAAGCTGCTGATCATTCAGACATAATGAATAAGATTTGTGCTGTTCAGTCATATTAGCATTGTGGTTGCAATGCAATGCAGTCAGTGTTAGCAAGAAAACCTGTCCAAAAAGTCTGAAGTATGTTTTTTAGCTTCTTCTGTTGTAGCTGTAGAACAGCCATACTGCATGGGACCAATGCTGTATGCCAAACACATGTCTGTCAGAGGCATGGTAGAGGCCCCCAAAGGGGTAAGAAGACATGTTTTACATCAGCAACAAACTGGCACCTGCTGCTTCCTTCACTCAAGTGTTTCCAGGTAGGCATGTCCAGAAAAAAACTACACATCAGGAAGAAGTCATTGCTTCTTCCCACCTCTTGGACAAATGTCAGTAGAAGATGCCTGGGAAGCATATAGTATATGAACCGAGCAAATACATAATGATAGTTTCTGGTACTGCAGCAGTGTGGAAGTATCTTCTGAGTCATACTGAATATAATCTCCTTTTTCTTTATTTTTGACTTTGATGGAACTTTCATGTTTCAAATCACTTTTTGAATCCATTTATTTCTTTGGGTTCCACAACATCCTGTGGCAATGAGTTCTACAATTTAATTATGCACTGCATGAAGAAGCACTTCCCTTATTTTAATGAAAATTTTCTGGATAATTTTATTTAGTGCCCCTTGTTCTTGTTTTACAAAAATAGTGCCTAACTGTTCCCCAGCCTCCTTATTCATGGCTTTTATAATTTTATACATTGAGTACATATTCCTTTGGGTACTTTTTCTCTAAGCTAAAGATTCCTAATCTAATATCCCCTTCTATAGAAGTACTTCTAGCTTGATTATTCCTCTGCCTTTCTATCACATTTTAGTTTTATTATCCTTTTAGCAATGGGGACAACAGAGGTGCAATTGATAGTAGGCACATGGTCAGCTTTTAGTACACTGAGCATCAAAAATGAGTTAAACAGCTAACTTGTAACTTGTTTGTTCACAATACGAATGTATTAAAATGTTTTGCCATGGCTTTAGAAATGTTCTGCAAGTTTTCTATTTCAGATCATTTGAATCTCACTTCAACATGAACAGTAGGCTGCTCAACCTAGAAATCTCTACTGCCTGCCTGAGTCCTCACTCTGAAGTATTTCCATGACATCAACTGCTATAAAGGAAGGAAAGAAAACTGTGAAATAAATATAAATGTACTTTACTCTGATATCTGCATTGTTTTAGGGCAGTTCCTCAGGTAACTCACTGCTAAAATTTTATCTTCATTGACAGGAAAAAAACAGAGAAATACTAAAAGAGTGAGTCAGTTTTATGGAAGATTATTTTAGAGTTTACAGTTGCCATGGCATTGGTTAACTTACTTTTTTTTGTAGCTTAAATTTGGTCTTTGAAGTAGTCCATTGACATTTAGGTGATTTTTAAAGAGAATATCTAGACTTTTCTCCTAAAAGCATTTCTGTTCACCTTCACTCTTGTTGTGCATTCTATTCTGTGCCCTCTGTTTCTTATATTTTTCCATTCCTTCATCATGGCTGAAAAAATATTTTTCCCAAAAGTTAGAAAGAAACACAGACAAATGTTATAAAGACAAATGGCAATATAATAGTTGAGGATCTCTGTGGCCTGTGAGTTCACGTATGTTTGTCAGCATTTATAATTTCTGAGTGACATTTGAGTGGTTCCAGGTGGAATACATTGAAGTGTCCAAAGGAACAGCTCTTTCCTCAAGACAGGTCTGTCATATAACAACACTACCCAAGATTCAAGACAGATGCTTGAAAGAAACAAACCATTAAATTGCTTCAGTAAAAAAATTAGAGAATAAAAAAGTGTAAATTCACTTGAATATTATTTGGAAGGAATATTAATACGTTGTCCTTGATCTTGTTGCTGCCTTTGGTAATATATCTGTAAAACCAAGAGACACTTGGATCTGATGAAGTCAGGATATAGAACTTCATTATGTCCTAAACTAAATCCCAAAGTTATCTCACTGTTTGCATCAGAATCTTTGCATGTTTATACAGGAATGATGGAAAAATTGCAACTTTATGAAATGGTTGAGATCCTTTGAAACAAATATCTTCTCTGATTGTTTTCTAAAGGGATTCCACTAAAACCCATGAAGTAGGTCAAGAAACATCTCACAAATTGTGAAGCTGCTAGACATTAAAGAAACTTTGTGTATTTAATTTTTTTAGCACTTTAGGTGTTTTAAAAATGTCTGTTATTTAAGCTATAAGATCCAAAGATTCTTTAAGATTTTTTAAGATGTTTCTTCTAAATAATGTTAGAACATTCTGACACAATAGGGCAAGGCACTATAAGCATAATATTTATCAGAAGACTCTTGTAATTTAATTATAGGAAATGACATTACATATCTGCCTACAGTCATGGATTCCTGCTAGGAATTATAATGCCAATTGCACTGTATTTAACTACTACGTTTGTATCATAGTCTTACTTTTAATGACTTTCTTTGTGGGAGTTCAGGTCCTTTCTTTTAATAAAACTATTTCACATTTTGTCCTTGCCAATGTCAGTTTAAAAGAAATGAATACTTCCTATCTGTCTTGTTAAGGGAGATGACCTGTCCAACCTCTCAATAGAAGGTTTGGATTCCCATTAAAAGTTTTCAGTTCTCTCCTTTCCTTTCAGCTACTGTGTCTGCTGTATCTTTTGTAGATACTTTTTTATTTTTTTTAAATGACCCAGTCAGAAACAAAAAAGATTTTTGCCCTAAAACTTTAAATTTGTTACTAAATGATAGTGCTAGATCAATATTTGCATTAGATAAGGTGAACAGGTTGGAAAAAAAGGAGAAGATCAAAATGAAGGATGGTTACTACCCCTTAAGCAAAAGTTAACCTTTAGGTCCCATAACTGTTAGCAATGTGCAGAAACAGGTAGAAAAATGGTGTGTTTGGTGATAATTAATCTTTCAAGATAAGTGCTGATATCAGTTTTTGCTGATCAAAAGGAAAGCTAAAGGCATGGTATTTTTGTTAGTCAGAATGTTTGAATTCATTGATAGAACTGACATTGGTTAGCAGTGCAGTTCTGGGTTAAGTGGCAACAATAATAAAAGTGTGATAATGAAATAAAAAGTATTTAAATTTGTCAAAAGTTATTTATCTGCTCAATGGCAACTACACTCTAATAACCAATATTGCTAACAGATGTTAGGTAAATATTGATTTGAAGAAATAGAGGAAAATACACATTGAAGATGGCTCTTTTCTTGGAATGTATATCTTCTAGTCTGGCTTTATTAATGCAAGTAGGATGAGAAATTCATATGGTGTGAGTAATAATGAATGTCAGTTCTTCTGTGTCCTGCTTTCTGCTTAAGGAAACTTTTTTTTTTTGGCAATAACTTTAGCATAATTGATCAAAAATTAAAAAAAAAAAAAAACACCAACAAAGTAATAACTGTTCGGTAGTACACACTAAATGTGTCTAGCTTAATCTGGTCAATAAAGACAGTCACCACATCCTATTATGGCACCTCTGGCCAGATACAAATTACAGAGCACCATCAAATCCGTGGCTTCTGAGTGCAGAGAACAGATGACAAGATTAAGTTAATAGAAAATTACCATTATAAAAAGAATTTAAGAAAAACAAATTTAAATTAAAAGATATAATAATATTGATGTCAAAAGAATAGAAAATTACAATTGGCCAACAACAGAATCCAACAAATAACATCCAATATTCTGCTGCATTCACTGTAGCAAGAGAATAAATTCATTATTTCCTAGCAGGAATCAGATGGGGGGACCCTGTATCACAGTCTCACAACTGGATCTGAAAAGATACTTTTCAACAAATGTAATGTTTTTATCAGCAAACTTCATATCATTTTGGATGGATATTCTAAGGCCTAGAGGGCTAAGAAGAATGCTGAATTTTCAGTGGCAGCAGCCAATTTTATTCAATCTATTGTGGGATACCTGCATTATTTTTTGCAAGAGATGCCCATAGTTTTGATATCTATATTTATTATTTCCCAGATGACTCAGTTTCATCTCACTTGGCCTAAACTGTAAGCCAAAGAAGTCTTCTTTCAAGAAGAATCAGATTTTCTGAAGTGAGACACCCTAAAACCTTCCTGTGGAAGTTCAGCTTTGTGTAGATGCAAAACTGCTTACTGAGAAATAGATTAAAAGAAAATATTTTCTGGCTTTAGTAGTGAGGACATTTTCACAGGACTTGCAAACTGTGGATTCTGATCCATCCTGCAGGCTTAGTCTGCCATATGTGTGAAAGGTCTAACTGCAGAGGTACTTGATAAAACAGGTATTCCAGTTGCCCTCCTTGTGTTTCATTTTCTTTCAGGTCTCTCAATTTTGTTTTTATTTTATTCTATTTTCTCTTTATGAAAAGATGATTGACAGACTTTGGAAATTCTAAGCAACAAAGTAACATTATTAAGCAGGGTCAACCCTAGAAAAGCAGCTTGCTTACATTCAAAGAATGGGAACAGATTACTGAAGCATGATTTTCCTTTTGTGAAAGACAGAACAACAGATATCAGTATAATGACTTTCCACATTTTCTTATAGCATGATTTTTAACAAAGATAGTTTCAATTTCACCAGGTGTATAAGTAGGGTTTAATGAGTTGTAATTTGTCCTTAACAACATTTTAAAATAGAGTTACAGGACTAACTTAATTACTTTATTATATTAGCTGATTTTGATGTGAAAATGAACATTTTTAGCAGCTGAAAACCTCTTACTTCAATTTACCAGAAATTAAACAATCCCCCCCTAAAAAAAATAAAACCCAAACATAAAACAACCCCCCAAAACTCACAACAAAGCAAAATCTCAACAAAATGTTACCAAGTTTTGATGATATATTTATCAGCTTGAATCAATACCTTTTATTCTAATCCTTCCATAGTCTTTCTTCATTATTATTAGAAAAGAAGTCCAGGATAAGCAGCTCCTTAAACACAGTAGAGATTAACAAACAAATCTATCTTATTACTGATATCGTGTTCTTCCTTAAGTGCTTCCTTTGTCCCACTAGTTCTCTGTCAGACCTGTTAACTTTCTGTCAGTACTCCCCCTTCTGATACAGATTAAGAATTTCTTATTCGATGCTTGTGTTATTTGTTTGATATTTGGTTTCATCTTACCCTTCTCATCTTCCATCCTGTACGTCAAGTGCCAAGGGCATGGCTTGACTGTTCTGCACTTTAGCATAATGGCCCCTGGGGGCCTTTACAAAACAACAGATTTTACAGCATACTTGAGGCTGTGCTAAATTTCCCCAGAAGCTGTAAGTGACCCTGATATTATCAAGAGATCATGAACATTTCTGAAAGACATCTTTGTCTTTCCCTTTTCTTTGCTACATCATGCACATTTCTATTACAAAAGGAGTAGTGGTTAGTATCTTACATCATGCTGAGATGGTATAATACAGATTTTTCTCTTACAAAATTTAAAACACTAAGGAAGATTGACTATAAATATTTAAGCAATAGTTTAATAATTCTGCCAGGACCATTGGGTCTCTTTAATGGGTCTTGTCTTTGTATTATTTTTTTGTTCTCTTGTAGATAGTCAAGTTACCCATGCATGGGGCATCTTCACTAGCACCAAGGACTTAACTTGTATTTTACAGACCATGAATATACTTTAATAGCAATATGTTCTGAAAAGTAATGAAAAGATATGCATTACAGATATTCTCTGCAAAGTGAACACTCTGAGGTGTCACAGAATCATAGAGGGGCTGAGGTTGGAAAGGACCTCTGTAGGTCATCTGGTCCACTCCTGCAGCTCAAGCAGGGCCACCTAGAACTGCTTGCACAAAATCATGTGCAGATATCTGTACACATTGGTGAGATTCCCACCCTGACCGTTCTCTTTGCTATAGTTGCAGCTCTCCCAGCCTCATATGAGAGGTGCCCTAGTCCTTTAACTTTCTAAGTGACCCTTCTCTGAACCTATTCAACTTCTCTATGAATATTTTATGGAAGACAGTATTGAAAGCATTACTGAAGTCCAAGTGGACAATATTCACTTCTCTCACCTAGCAGGCCAAGCATTTAACTGTAGAAGGTTATGATGTTAGTCAAGCATGACTTCCCCTTGAAGAAGCTATGTTGACTACACCTAAAGACCTTCTTGTCCTTCTTGTGCTTGGAAATGTTTTCCAGGATTAGCTGCTCCATCACCTTCCCAAAGACTGAAGTCAGATTTACTGACCTGTAGCTACATGGGTCCTCCTTCTTGCCGTTCTTGAAGACAGAGGTGACAGTTCCTCTCTTCCAATGCCCAGGAATCTCTCACAGTCAGCATAACTATTCAAAGATAACTGCAAGTGACCTCACAATGACAAGAGGCAGCTCTCTTAGCAACTGTGGGGCACATGGACTTATGTATGTCCAGTTTTTAAGTATCCTCTAACCTGATCCTCTTCCTCCAAGGGTTAGCTTTTCTCCTGGTCTCCATGGACTGGAAGCCATAGAATCATAGAATAGTTAGGGTTGGAAAAGACCTTAAGATCATCTAGTTCCAATTCCCTTGCCATGGGCAGGGGGGCCTCACACTAAACCATATCACCCAAGGCTTCATCCAACCCGGTCTTGAACACCATCAGAGAGGAAGCATTCACAACTTCCCTGGGCAACCCATTCCAGCACCTCACTACCCTCATAGTAAAGAATTTCTTCCTTACATTCAGTCTAAACCTCAGCTGTTTAAGTTTCAACCCGTTACCCCTTCTCCTATCACTACAGTCCCCAGTGAAGATCCCCTCCCCAGCATCCCTGTAGGTCCCCTTCAGATACTGCAAGGCTACTATGAGGTCTCCATGCAGCCTTCTCTTCTCCAGGCCGAACAGCCCCAACTTTCTCAGCCTGTCTTCATACAGGAGGTGCTCCAGTCCCCTGATCATCCTCGTGGCCTTCTCTGGACTTGTTCCAACAGTTCCACGTCCTTTTTATGTTGAGGACACCAGAACTGCACACAGTACTCCAGGTGAGGTCTCACAAGAGCAGAGTAGAGGGGCAAGATCACCTCTTTTGACCTGCTGGTTACACTCCTTTTGATGCAAGCCAGGATACAGTTGGCTTTCTGGGCTGTAAGCACACACTGCTGGCTCATGTTCATTTTCTCATTGACCAACACCCCCAAGTCCTTCTCTGCAGGGCTGCTCTGAATCTCTTCTCCACCCAACCTGTAGCTGTGCCTGGGATTGCTCCAACCCAGGTGTAGGACCTTACACTTGTCATGGTTAAACTTCATGAGGTTGGCATTAGCCCACCTCACAAGCGTGTCAAGGTCCCTCTCTATGGCATTCCTTCCCTCCAGCATATCAACAGAACCACACAGCTTGGTGTCATCAGCAGACTTGCTGAGCATGCACTCAATCCCACTGTCCATGTCAGCGACAAAGATATTAAACAAGACCGGTCCCAACACCGATCCCTGAGGGACACTACTCGTTACTGGTCTCCAGTTGGACATTGAGCCATTGACCACAAGTCTTTGAGTGCGACCATCCAGCCAGCTCTTTATCCACCGAGTGGTCCACCTATCAAATTGATGTCTCTCCAATTTAGAGACAAGGATGTCTTGTCTCCTGAAGGCAGATCTTGCTAGCACAGTTTGAGGCAAAGAGAGCATTCGACTTCTTTCATGTCCCATGTCTTTAGGCATCCTGCTTCATTCAGCAGCAGGCCACATTTTCCCTAGTCTTCATCTTGTCACCTTTTTATTTATAGAAGCCTTTCTTTTTGCTCTTGGCATCCCTTGCCAAACCTAGTTCAACCTGGGCCTTAGTTTTTCCAAATTTATCCCTTGACACGCAGTGTCTGTATTCCTCTCAGATTACCAGTCCCTTCTGTTCACTGTTCCATTTTCTGCAGATGTCTTTTTTGCTTTGAGTTTGTCTATGAGGTCTTTATTCATCCATGCAGACCTCCCGGCACTTTGGGCTAACTTCCTGCACACTGGGATAATCAGCCTTGAGCTTGAAGTAAGTAATGTTTTAATATTATCCAACTGTTAAATGTCACCTGTTTCTGTTATCAACTCAGGTTGAATGGAGGATATTTTTCCACCTTGTATCACCTTTACTCACACAGAGTTAAGGTAGCAAAACCAAAAATATATGGTTTCCTATAGTATTTTCTTTTGATCCATATAATGAATCTTCTGACTAGAAATCGGAGTTCACAGATGCATGCAGAAGGTTCCAAACGCATAGTGTACATTATTGTGATAGAACACTTGCTTCACTAAGTATTAGAAGGAATGGCCTCAACCTGGATTCAGTTCCTAGACATGCTTGGGGGGAATAAAAAAGTCCATTTTCTCATAGATTAATGTTTAATCCTGAAATCACTGAGATTAATGTATGTAGATACACAATATTACATTCAGAATCACTACAGTTCTTATCAGAATTATTTTAAAACTTGATTTTCACTGTAAATATAAGTCATGTGTCTCTTCTAATGTTTTCTGCATGTCACTTTAGACATGAAAACATTTTGGTCATTTAATAATAAAAACATAAATTACACAGATATAGCTATAGAAGTTGACAGATATTGAAGGTAAAATTGAAATATTTTAACTGGTAGCTCTTCCTTTAAAATGGTGAGAAAAAAACCCTTTGTCAAGGGAAGAAAAGACCTTTTATTGTTTAGATCTCAGGTGTGAGAAGCACTCTGAATACATAAAGGTTTATCATGAAAAACAGTGACAGGAATTTTCTTTTGAATTCCAGTGACTGCAGTTTTCAACTTTGTACTTTATAAATATTTATCTAACTCTAAGTTCCTGCAGTTTATAAAATTCTTGAGAATTTTTTGGTCATGATATTTCAGTATTCAGCCTTTGCTAGCTCATCCTCTGAATCTTTCAGACTTTAGATAAACAATGTGAGTTCCCTGCTTCAATACTAACTACAATCACATGCTTAAGAAGACAAAAAGGGAACACTGTCAAATATCTCTCCTTCTTATTAACATACAAGAAAACCAACATTTGAATAAAGTTAAGGTTGTGCCATAAAGTAGCTAAACTAGATATCCTTATCCATTTCTATAGCACCTCTACTACAGGTACCTATTATCACAGCAGAATTTTTGCATCTTGCGAAGTTAAGCTACAGTCAGATCATGCCTGACAAATTTGGTGTCCTACTATGACAGGGTTACAGAATTGGTCAGTAAGGGAATAGCAACTGATGTCATCTATCTAGACTTGTGCAGAGCATTTGACACTGTTCTACATGACATTCCAGTCTCTAAACTGGAGAAACAATAACTTAATGGATGACCATCTCAATGGATAAGGAATTAGCTGGATGGTCACACTCAAAGTGTTCCAGTCAACAGCTCATTGTCAGCATGGAGACCAGTGATGAGTACCAATCCTCAGGGATGGGTATAGGAACCAGCAGTGTTCAGCATCTTTGTCAGTGACACAGTGAGATTGAGAGCACCTTTAGCAAGTTTGCTGATGACATGAAGCTTTGCGGTGCAGTTGACATGCTGTAGAGAAGGGATGCCATCCAGAGGGACCTTGACACTCTGGAGAGGTGGGCCCATACAAATGTCATGAAGTTCAACAAGGCCAAGTGCAAGGTCCTCCACCTGGGTGGGGCAACCCCAAGCACAAATATAGGCTGGGCAGACACTGGATTAAGAGCAGACCTGAGGAGAAAGACTTGAGGTGTTGGTTGACAAGAAGCTAAACATGACCCATCAGTGTGCACTTACAGCCCAGAAAGCCAACCAGACCCTGGGCTGCAGCAAGAAGAGTGCTGTCATCAGATTGAAGGAGATGATTCTGCCCCTCTGCTCTTGTGAGACCCACCTGAAATATTGTTTTCAGCTCTGTGATCTCCAGCATAAGAAGGCTGTGGACCTGTTGGATCGAATCCAAAAGACGGTCAGAGGGCTAGAGCACTTCTATGAAGACAGGCTGAGAGAGCTGATCTTGTTCAGCCTGGAGAAGAGAAGGCTCCATACACCTAAACAGGGCCTACAAGAAATCTGGAGGAGGACTATTTACAAGGGCATTTAATAACAGGAAAAGGTGGAATAGCTTTAAGCTGAAAGAGGGGAGATTTATACTGTATATAGATAGAGAGAAAATCTTTACTGTGAGGGTGGTGAACACTGGAATGGGTTCCCCAGAGAAGTTATGGCTGACTCATCCTTCAAAGTGTTCAAGGGCAGGCTGAACAGGGCTTTGAGCAACCTGTCTAGTGGAAGGTGTTGCTGGCTGTGTCAGGGTGGTTTTAACTAGATGATCTTTAACGTCCCTTTGAACCCAAACCATTCTATGATTGTACGATTTATTTTTCTTGATAAAACAATTCTTAAACTCTGAGAACACAAAATCAATCCGTATTTCCATTTCTGTATTTATGTATTATATATATTGTGTGTTTTAAATTCAGAACATTTCCCATTTTAGACAAGTAGAACTATAAATGAAAGACTGCTTCTTGTTAAAGGAGGACTTTAGTTTTCCTGCTATTCTAGAATAGAATTAGCACAGTATATAGGACTTGACTTAGAAGTTTTAATACAAGCTTAAATGTATGCTAAGGTTTCTGCTTTTATTGTCATCATTAGATGTCAACAGGTACTTATAAATTGAATTTATACTACATGGAAGTTAAAGTGTTCACTTTGTGAAAAGCAATGGAGTTTGCTAGACTAATGATCTCATGTATTTTCATCACTTTAATGCTCATTTTAAAGTCACTTGAATATGCAGGATGAGATGCTTGCTATAAGTTATTGTAGTTTTAATGTGGTTTTATCATTATTATAGTGGAGCCAAGTTATTATACATAGCGCCCGAGCCAGACAATGAGACACGCAGAAGTGCAGTGGGGTAATAAAAGGACACTGCAAAGAATGTACTGTCAATTAACAAACCAGACAACAAATATTAAAAAGTTACACATTCTTTCATTTCCACTAGAAAAAAAAGAGCTTCTCAGTATTCCAGGCAACACTTTGCCTGTCATTAAATTATTCTTAGGCTTATTAAAAGAATAATATTTTAAAAATATAACATCAGAGACCTATGACACGATTTGGCTCTAAAAAAAGATTAGCTTTGAGGCGTTTATAAAACCTTTATGTTAAATCACCAACATACAAATATACAATCTTCAAATATAAAAACAGTTCTCCAATTTGAGGTTTTCTTAGGGTATGCCTTGAGAGCAACTTGAATGACTTGTTCCTTTAACACAGCTGAGCAAATACAGTGCAAGATTTTCAACCAACCTTTGATTGAATTTGCTTTGACAATACGTGCAACCCTTTGGTGATCTTTCTGTGGGAATATTTGAAGGATTGAATTTAACTGGCAAGAGCATTAGCGGAAAGTAAATTTCAAAGATGCAAGTGAATATTTGCAAAAGCCACGGTTTTAGACAAATAGTTGCAAAAGCTTTACCAGTCCTTGAAAATTCTTTCTGCATTCATCTCAGGGAAAAAAAAAAAAAAAAAGAAGTGATACAGCTGACACTTTAGAAATAAATAACTAGCAAGTTAGTGGTTTAGATGCTTATAACAAATGGTCCATGAACATGCAAGCTGCAGAGAACAATGTAAACTAAACAAAATAAAAGGCAAAGCCTGAAAATAGATCATTTGAATGTTTCTAAATATATTCAAGGGTATTCTGCTTTGCTTGTTTATTTCTTTGTTAGAAGTTATTCTACATGCAGGAAACAAGCTAATTTTGTTGAATAAATCTATTGCTACAAATTATTCACTAAACCCTAATCAATAATGCATTGCGGTGTATTCACTTGACAGATGTCACTATTACTAAAAGTTATGTCTTGTAATAATGTAGTACAATATGAAACTTCATGAATGGTTCTCTGAACAAAGGTTTGTACTGGGAGCATAATTAATACTTGACACTGTTAACTGCAAAAACATTTATCATATATGTGAAAAAATATTATCCAATTGATGAAACAAGTCTCTCAACATTCTTAAAATGCATAATTAAAAAAATGGCAAAAATACACTGAAAAATTAGTAGCCACATATTAAAACACATTAGTGCAATTCTGTGGAGACCTCGCAGTATTTTCAGCTACAAAAACATATTTAAATACTTCAGAAAACTGAAACATCCAGAAAAAAATCTGAATATATTTTTATTGTCAGTTGACCTTATAGTTGAGAAATACATCTAAGCAATATAATTTTGATGATATACTGTGCTAATACATCTTAAGAACCATGTTGGTTTGATGATGTACACACGTTAACAGGCCAGCTGGTGGCAAAAGAAACTCATTTTGCAGTTGTCATTCTGCTGCTTTAACAAGTATGTAAATAGAATTATTAATAAAAGTAAAATAAATTTGAACGTTCATTTTGAAAATTATACCTGAATTTTATGTATGTATGTTGAAAGACAGATATTTCTAAGAGGTTGTAAAACACCTAAGAAATCTGCTGCGTGCACTGAAAATTTTTTCCTTTTTTTTTTTGTCTGTTTAGGGCTAATTTCTATTCCATAATACCCGCTTCTTGACCCTTCTGGGTATTTCCACTGTAGGTATGTCAAACACACAAAGTTAAATTTTAAAAACTGCATTTATACCCCTAAAACTGGTCATAGCAATGATGTAGAGAAGGAGTTAAGAAAGCTACTTTGGGGAATGATCAATGGAACAGATCCAATGCTGTGTTATCAGTTGATCCAAATATTTGAGTGGGCTTCATAAAACTGATAAATTCACTGAAAATGGTTTTCAGGAAATATTTCAGGGTGCAACATGATGTACAATATGTAGGACAGTGTAAAGCTTAGGAGCTTTTAACAATGCATACTTTCTGCTTGAGCATGAGAGGGATCTAGGTGGAGTTAATACATGAAAAGTTTTTTGCAGAGAGGGTAATGAAAGAGGAATGGTTACAACAGTATGACTGGAACAGATAGTATGACTTCCCAGAGAAACCATCTACACTGCTCTTAGATGTATTAAAGCACAAAAGATGTATTAAAGCACAAATCATACTCAAAAAGGTAGAACTACCAAAATCCTCCAAATTATACATTAACAGAGCCTCTTCTTACCTGTAAAATGAAGAAGAACATCCTTTCATTTCTTTCCTAGACATTTCTTGCCAGAGATACTAGAGAGCATTTCCAGATTATTTTAGTATCTTTGGTGGGACCTTTGCTGTGACAATGGTGTACCTTATTCATTTTCACTCTGTCATGCAAGGGAATTTGCAATTTTCTCTGCGGAAACATCTAGTATTAGGTTGGTTTGTTGCTACTTTTTGGGTTCTCTTTCACTTTGATCTCTTTCACAGATCTTTTGTTTTCAATTTTATCTTTAGTCAAGATTCAATTTGTGGTAGCAACAGTACATCTTTCTGATATTTTTTGATATATTTTTACTTCTGTCATACAGACATATGCAGCCAAGGTACAAGCAACATTTCTATTTTTACTCATTCTCATTTTATAAATTGCCACAACAGTATTACAGAAACCTAGAAATTGAAATATATTAGCAGGATTCCAAAAACCTGATGCAAAATGTCAACCCCTACAAAGTCTGCAATTAAGCTTTTTACTTAATGCTAAAACAGAAGACAAGACCTTATTTACAACAAAGTATAGCTTTCTGTCAATACCTTCATATGTTTGACCTAATGAACAGTTGCTCTTTCCACCAGGCAAATTTACTGCTGTAAATATCTTTATTTATATGCAAAGCAATTTCTTCGTTATTAGGCCCTTTAATGTAACTGCTGCACAATTGAAAAAGAATAGAGAATTCATGAGGGGAAATAAAAATGCAAAAAGTTTAAAATATTTAACATGACAGTATAGGAATGTTTTCATAACATTGTTTGTGTGATCATATTGGGAAGATATTCTTCAGCTACTCAGTCATGATGAGATTTGTCTCAGTCACCTGTCTTTATCCAGGCTTTCTTTCCAGTCCTGTGCTTTGCTAATCTTGGCTTGAAACTCTGCAGTCCTCCCAAGTTTAGTCCATACTAAACAATAACAAATTCTAATTTTATTATTTATAAAATTTTTATATCTATAATAGTAGTATTATACTATGATTAATGTATTATACGAAAGTATAAAATTTAATGCACCCATAAGAAATAGCAATAGTAATAATATTTACTTATGTCATAATTATCCTCATGCTGCAGATCACTGAATTCAGCTTGGTTTCTTGGGGTTTGCTTTCATGAGTCTGTTACAAGTGGTCTACAGTGACACAATTCCATATTTTAACATTTTTAAAATTGGAAAAGAAAGGGCATTAAAAAGAATATTGCATGGCTATCTAATCAACTTCTTATTTTGCCCAATAACAATCCATAGAGATTTTCCACTCTGCATGTAATTTTTTTAAATAATAATAATAATTTTCAAAAACTGCTTGTCCTGGTTTGAGCAGTAGCAGTCATTTTTCTCCTTCTTGGTAGCTGGTGCAGTGCTTTGTTTTGACTTTCGGGCTGAGAACGGTTGCTGATAGCAAGTGTGTTTTGAATTACTGCTCGGGTGTTTGGTTTGTTCAAGGCCTTTTTTTTCTGAGCTCATGCTCTGCAGGGAGGAGGGGAGGCCGGGAGGAAGGAGAGACAGGACACCTGACCGAGGCTAGCCAAAGAGGTATTCCATACCATAGCACGTCATACCTAGGAGGTAACCAGGAGAGACCCGGAAGGGCTGGAGCTCTCGGGGGATGGAGGAGGTATCGATCAGTGCTCGGCCGGGCAGGGTGGGGTGAGTTATGGGTCGGTGGCTGGTGAGGTGTTGTATTCTCTTCACTTGTTATTGGCTTTATCATTATTATTTGTAGTAGTAATGGCAGTAGTGATTTATGTTATACTTTAGCCATTAAAATGTTCTTATCTCAACCCGTGGGGGCTACATTCTTTGGATTCTCCTTCCTAACTCTCTGGGAGTTGGGGGAGCAAGGGGGGGAGTGAGTGAGTGAACTGTGCGGATTTGGTTTAAACCACGACACTGCTCAAACTGTTTTTGCCCATCTATATTCTTTAGGCATTTCTTTCTTGCAGTTAACCTTCTGAGGCATTTCTTAGGAAAAGAGAAAGTCATTGGGTTTTTTTTTTTTCTTTTTTTCTTTTTTTTTTTCTTTTTTTATTGGATAACATCTTAGTGATTCCATATAAATGCATGGATAGGTGGGAGTACATATAGAGATATGTATCAATCATCTCAACAACCATGTAACACAGAGGTTTCAAAATAATTGCAAATAAATTCAGAATAAAATTATCTTTTAACTTTTTTTGATTACATTTTCTGCTGTATTAATTCATTTCAAAAGCTCTCAGGAAGGTCTGATGGGTGGGAAAAATGGCACAAGCTGAGTGAAGAAAATGATTGAACTAGATGAGGGTGCCCCAGACATTCCTCTTTTAGTGTCTTGGTGTTATCTCAAGGACACCTAGCTTTGAAGGGGTAGAAGGAACGATTCCATCCTACTACTTTTCTGCTTCCTACTCACTCCAAAGAGAGCCTACAGCTACCTTTAACAAGGCACACCACTTTCAGTTTTCTAAACTCAGGTCAGCTGAAACTTACTTTACAAGTCTCCAAATAATGTAGAGCTAAAAATACAAACCTTTCAGACTTCCCAATAAATACAATGGATTTGTATATTAAACATTCTGTGAGACTTCTGTTAATAAGAATTTTAATTATCTCTCTTGAATTTTCCTTAAGAGCTGCTTTTTTACATTGCATTTATTTTAATACATAATTTCATGCTACATTACATAACTTAAACCCCCAAAGTTAAAATTCAGAAAGTCAGTATGTCTTGAAAAGAATAGAAAATAAGTGATCGATAACTGGAAAAAGGGAAGCGTGGTTCTGTGGATATAGTTTAAAACTCTTGGGAAAGACAGCAATGTTTATTTGCCAGGTAAGCTGCTGAAGTTCTGAAGATTCTTGACATTTTAATCTTAAGACATTTCTATAAGCGACTACTGATTTTTAAAGCTGAGTTCAAACCTCAAGGGCTCTGTTGCTGAGAATAGTTCCCTAGTGAAATTTGAAGGGTTTCTGGGAAAAGAACAATCTACCTGGTGGCATTCAGCATCCAATAAAATATAGACTTGTATGCTCATTTCAGGGTATTATTTCTGGTTTGTTGTTTTTTTTTTGTTTGGTTGGTTGGGGTTTTTTTTTGTTTGTTTTGTTTTTTGGTCTTCCCCTACTCCTTTTTTAAAAAAATTGTTTTAATAATAACCCAGTTGTTAGTGTGTAAAGTATATTTATAAATGACAGGAAGCAAAATTCATGAAATAAAGCACAAAATCAATGCTGAGCCTTTACTTCAAGGGCTGTGTAGTTGTAGTCTAGACCTAAGATGTTTTTCTAAAGCTATGCATGTCAAACAATATTAATCAGGTTAAATTGCACTCATGAATATGTAGCTTGTTTGTTCATTATCATGGATTACACTTACATTTATAAATAATGATCTGGTTTTATTGCTATCATAAATAAATGAGATAAAATTTAAATAGTTCCATTAGAAATATTGTACATAAAATATCAACATATCCACAGAATTATATCCATTTTTATACCACCATTTTCTCTAATGCATTTATTTTCCTTTTGTGCTTGTATTGGGATATGCTTCAAACATACTATGTATACATATTAAACATTTAATATCTATATCAGAGAAAATTCAAACATGCATTTGGAAAGATGCATTGTTTTTAAGCATAGTATTTATTTTTATTTTAGTGCTTTCACAACTGAAGACAAATACTATAGTCCACAAATGTTCTAACATGACAAGTTTTGCTTCTACCATTCTAGAAGACTTACCATTAAGCTTTTCAGACAAAAACATTATTTCAGTTCTTTTGTTTCACTGTATTTTAATAGGTTGGGCCATGTCATTAAAATGAAAGGGTTAAAGTGATAACACTCAAATAATTAACTTCAAATGATGAGTTAAAATTATTTTTAGACCTAAAAAAATAAATAATTAAACATAGCTTCAGTGTTTTGAAGGCAAGAGTCTAGGTTATATGTAGCATCTATTTCACCAGTAGTTAATGATTCAACCAATTCAAGAACTACAGTTAAAGACCCCAAAAACTGAATTTGTCTTTACCGCATTTAATTTCAAAATCAGAAAGGTGACTGTCAATGTCTCACAGAGTGATAATACTGACAAACAAAAATCACTTTCCAAGTTATATTTAACCATCATGCACAGATGAACTGTGGTTTGGAAACCTGCAGACCCACTGGATGTGTAGGTCTGCAGTAGGACCCCAGCTGTGCTTCAAAGCTTGTGGAAACCATCTGACAGCAACTGCTGGCGTAAGAGGAAGAACAGTGTCCAGAAACATTATTCTTTGCTGGAGACTGGCCTGCAGGACTGGAAAGGCAGAAAGCAGGAGAGCAAGAGCATCATGCTCCTGCTACAGAGCTCCCAGCTGCTGGAGATCAGACATATGGCAATGCTTTGTAATTATTTGTATTTGTTTAATGTCTAAAGACTCCAGCTGGGATCAGTGCACCACTGTGTAATCTCTTACTGTTTAAGAGATGGGCCTTATTCCAAAAAGTTTAGGATCTCAAGACACAAAGAAGAGAGATAAAAAATAGTTTTCAACAAGAGAGAGAAAACATGATTGGTCTGAATTATGCCAATCTCAGGGGTTTTGTGGTGTTTTTTTAATGAAAATTAAAGACTTTAAAAAAAAAGGGGGGGCGGGGGACGGGTGGTTAAAAGACAAGGAAATATATGCAGGCAGAACACCTAAAAGGGAATAAAAAAAAAAAAGGAAAAGACATTAAAACAGAACACAAAGGAAGTGAAGAGACAATACAAGAAAATAGAAGACAGAAACAGAAGACAGAAAGGTGTATGGATAAAAGAACATTTATTCTCATGCAGTACCAGATAATACTAATAAGAGGATAAAGGAGAAAATATGGCATAAAAAGAAATTTCTTTTTGAATGGCACATAGAAGCTGAAATTTCTGATTTTTTGAAGGGAAACACACCAATAATACGTACAATTTTTGAGTTCCGAAAACATTTTTTTTTCTGCTAAGCATGTATGCATCCTTCTTATATCAGGATTTGACAGTCCTTTAAGCCATTTACACCACTACAGAAGTTGACTGAATCTGGCAGCGTTCTGAATGCATATAAAAGAATCAGTGGGACAGTCAGTGTCACACAAGAAGGCCAAATAGCAGAAGCTTCCACCACTTTGTCATGGTGAAAATTCAGAGTAAAACCATTATACGACTGGACAGAATCTGGAAAATAGAACCAAACACTAAGCTAGGAAATGGAACAGTAGAAGAGTGCATTGAAAAAGAGACCCTCATTGTAATGGGTGAATCATTTGCATTTTAGATAAAGTATTGTCAACAATTTAACCATTTGAAGGACATGTCTGTATGATTTTTTTCAGAGAAGTTCTAATGCATTAGCTACAATACAATTTTTTGGTTGGTTGGTTTTGGTTTGTTTTCTTTTTTTGTTTGTTTTAAAACTGGTTATTTTATGTTATAAAAAGGGCCAAAGTCTGCAATGTTCTTCTGGGTATCTTATTTATATGCATTGTAAAAACCTACCTACAGAAGTTTAGGCAGGAAATCAGGAAACTATATTGTTGCAGTTCTCTAGAGTAAATAGTATGTATTTTACCACTCTGCAGTTTAGGCTTCATTTGAGTTTCCTGTTCAAATATGAGTGAAAGGAATTTTAACACACTATATTTCTGTAAGACCATTATATATGAGACTGCCCGAAGTCCTAAGGAATTAAACTTGATCCAGAAATTAACTGGTTCTTCTCTGACCATTCATGCTTACCCTATACACTGTGGATGCACACACCGGCCTGCAACTTGGTTAGACTACAGAAAAATATGTTTTTCTCTGCAATCCTATAGAAGCCATGTTGCTGACCTACATTTGTACACTGCATTGTTTACACAGAGGGTAGCATTTTGTGTTTTAGCTTGATCTTATACATTTGATTCATTTTAACATGATTACCAGGAGGAGAGAGGTTTGCATAGGAGGTAATCAAGGATAAATACTGAAATTTCAATGTTGTATGTTTCTTAAAGGTTGAATCTGTCATATAATATAATGTTGGCATCAAAGAATAAATTCTAAGCAGGACTAACTCACTTCCTAGGATTGGAGCCAGTATTTCATATAAAATTTAAAATCCATATGTATCCACTTAAGATTACTTTTTCCAGCAGTTCACAGGTGGAGGGAGTGGTTGTTTAGCATGTTATGATCTCATCAACACCATAGGAAAAAAAAGTGGAAAAAGAGAGTAATGGACAGTAGTTTATCTAGGAGGTGATTAAATTTCTTACAAAAAATAGAATGAGAATTGCTTCTCCTTGCAACACCTGTTTTGAATTAAGGAATATTTTTCTGGGCTCTCCATGTCCATGGTTTTCTACTGTAATAACAGAGTCTTTAATTCCCTTTGCTACAAAACAGACAGGTTCAAAGGACTGGAATTTCAGCTGTATAGTCCCCAAAAGAGCAAAAGGAATAAAAGCTCTGTATCAATCTACTCTTATAGTAATGTCTTTCTTGTTGTAAAAGTTCCTTTTTGCATACAGTGTGGGAAGAGCATTCTACATTACCCTTTAGAAAAATGACTCGTCTACTTCACTTCAGGCCAGAAGTCTGAGTTATAGGATACACATATGAAATTTTTTAATAAATTTGATTGAACTTTCAATTCTTACAAAACAGGGACTCACATTTCTTGGGGGGGGGGGGAAAGGGGGCTGGGTTTTGGTTTTGGTTTTTTGTCCGTTTTTCTGGTTTGTTGGTTTTGTTTTGGGCTAGTTTTTTATTTTTTGGTGGTTTTGTTTTTTTTTTTTTTTTTTTTTTTTTTTTTTTTTGGAAAGTCTATGGATTCTGGGTATGCAGTGGGTTTACTTTCTGGACAGTGAGGCAAGTGAGGTGGTGGTTGCTATTAGAACTTTAGCCTTAACTCAGTATATAAAGAATTCACACACTGACACTTTAAACAGACAGCTCCCACTGTAAGCATAAGCTTGATTATATCACAGGTCACAGTTAACTAGCTTACAATACAGTAATGACCTGTTTAAAACAAATGTAACCATTCGGCCATGATTGATTTGGCCTTTTCTCCACTTCCAAGGTTCTATTTCCAGAAATCCCCTCCAAGCTATTCAGCTGAAATTATCTGTTTCATTTTCAATCAGGTCTAGTGCCACCACTTTCCACCTTTATTACTGCTCTGTAGTACTGTAGACATGCTGAGCTGGGATGTAGACATCCCAGTATTCAAAGATGCAGTGAACAGCTCAAGAAGCCTTTGGCTGCTGGAATAAAACAACAAAGAACTTTTTATTGTACCATGATGAAATATGAATTGTTTCCAACTGTAGTCTACAGCTGATGAAGTATTTTAATTATTCTTTTTTCTATAACAGAACTAAAGTGTCAAGATGTGTGTATTTTATACAAGTGCATGTATAAAAATATAACTGATAACCTCCTTGTTAAAAAGCCATCAGGTGCAAAGGGCTTTTTTTCACACAGTACTTGCAGAATAAAGAATAATAATTTTTGAGAAAATCACATTTTTCTTTTCCCTAGTTTCAAGGAAAGCTATCTGAAAGGTGGTATTTCTATTATTATTATAGTTCTGCATAGAAAATCATAGAGCAAATTTTCACTATCATTGGTGATGTCTTAGCAAAAGACATCTGTACATTATCAACAAAACACAGTTGCTAACACCTGAATTTGTTGGATGACTATGTCCTGTAATCTTAAATAATGTTAGAAAATTAAGATAGTTACTTTTGCAGATAACATGCAACCTTAATTTTGGATACAGCTTAATTTTAGTACTGACCTGCTCCTTGTTTAAAACATATAGAGCAGTAAGAAAAGTAGAAGTTGAAAGTAATGAGGCACACAATATTTACTGCTGACAATGTAATTCAGAGTTTCAGTGAGATATGAATATATGCAATGCTCCTGTTGCTTTAGAATTTACTTCCTAAAAATCTCCTGTTATTATATTTATTATTTGCTGACCATTAAAGGTTTGGGGATTATCTTATTTGGAAAGATTACATACTTCTACTCATGGCAATAAAAGAATTTCTATCTTTCACAGATGTGTTATGACCACATATTTTGATTTTCTGGTGTTTTGTTTCTGTTTTGTTTTTGGTTTGGGTTTTCTTTGTTGTCGTTGTATAGAGTCTAAGCAAGAATTTCCAGAGAGAAATATAAACTAATATCAGTTTTTCTCTGAGACTTTACAATTTTCTCCTATTGTTCTCACAATTCACATTATTTTACCTATTCAAGTTTTCCTTATATTAAGCTTCTAGAGTATTTATAAAGTTAGATATAAGAACATTTTTCAAATCACACTTATTCTTGAAGAATCAAATACTATTCACTGGAAAGATTTCCATTCTTAAGGGATTGAATATAATTGAACTATTCTATCATATCTTGAAGAAATTCATACAAAAGCTATATTAGAACTAAGAAGAACTCAATATATCAAGATGTTAGTCTATGTATGTTTAGAAAATATGTATATACAATTTATAGAATATTATTTATATACAATTTTATATATTAATATAATTTATGGGTTTTAAATGCAAATATACGTAAATTAACCAAAGGCATTATAAATATATATGTACTTGTTAAAATTTTAAGTATAGAGATTTCAAAATTGTTAACTTTAAATAATCAAATTAAGCTGAAATACATAAAGCAAGCTACATAAAATGAGACTCATGGTTAGTAAAGGTCCAATTTCAGCCCATCTTATTTTACTGGGTAATTTTTTACAACTGAATGATTTCTTCTCACCCTTTCCCTCACACTACTTTATAGTATGTGCTTGAATGAGTCATTGGTTTTTATGTCCTATTGATCTAACAGCAGTGTAGAGGTAAGATCTCAAACCTGACAACAGTAAAAGATGATGCTTTAATTGTGAGGAGACAGTGAGTATTATCTATGTTTGTTTTTTTTTCTGTATATTATACCGGAGGTTACAACTCACTCCAAAATGTTCCTTTTCAGTGAATATTTTTATAGGATTTGTGTCAGTTATTAAATAGGTGAAGTATTATAAGGAATATTACATCTGGGGTATTATTTCAGGAAATTGACAACACCTAGTGGGATCTTGAACAGTGATAAATTTACAGATTGACATTACAGATGTGCTTTAGAGATGCATGTAAGGATTTCCTGTAATTTCTTTAGGTTATCTGTTTCAGCTCAAAATCTCTTTTCTATGTATTATCATGGACACTATACTAAGATGCTGAAAACACAAAGTATTTTTTTTTCTCTGTTATTCTTTCTGTTCCTATTGTTTATTCCCACCTGAAGTCAGAATCTCAGATTGTGACATCAATCTTAGCACAGCAATGAGGAGTGATGTCACAAAGGAAGGATTATTATTTCAGGTGAGAGAAAGCAGCTAGAGCATATTAATTTTTGAGAAACAAAAGTAATCAGGTATTCCTACAAATTTAGGAAACAGAGAATAATGGAAATGAAATTAAACCAATACGTAGTATGTCTGCAAGGAGATTTTTCTTTTTTCTTAAAGAGATGATTTTCAAAGCTGTTCCACAAGAAGACAGTGATCTTAAAGGTGACTCAAACAGAAACAGGCAAGTGAAAGGTGGAATTGCACCTCAGTGTCATGAAAAACAAAGAAGCTTGAAAGTTCTATTTCTTTGCCTTTTTCCACTTTAATCTTTTTATTGTTTTGTTTTCCTTCTTTCTTTATATATTTTTTCCCACCCATTTAAATAATGCAAGGTTTGTATCAATGAAAAAGTAACTGAATCATGAAATTAACAATTGACAATAAAATGAAACCACACATATTTAGAACAGGGCCTTAGCATGCTGAAATTCTTTGTTAGTATCTAGTTAATTTAATTGCCAGAATACCCAATAAGCATGCATCTGAGCTTATAAGAATTCCAGTGAAATCAGAAGGTGTGAAATATAGCACTATCCATTTGTAGTGGAATAAAAAAAAAATAGAATAATTTGGTTAAAAAATAAACCCAAAACCAAACCAAAACCAAAATAAAAAAAAAGTTACTAATATTTTCCAGCTCTCTCTTGTGTATCGATAGAAATTATCATATCAAAATGTTCATAAACCCTGTGTTGATTTTTAATTCTGAAGTGTCACCTTTAAACTCAGACATGTATGTCTGCCTGTATTAGCTTTGGTAATGTTTTAAATTTAATATCTCAAATTATCAATATTGTGTTCAGAAAAATCAGCAGTTCAATGTGTATTTATCTATTGTTATAAATAAAATTATTACAGATTTCAATTTCCTGAAATCCTACAAGAACACCACTGGAATCTGTTTTCATTGGCAAAAAAAAAAAAAAAAAACAAAAAAAAAAACCCCTGTAGTTTTTCTTTTTATACATACAGGCTTAGGTGTAAAAAAAGTTTTAAAGGTAAAATCCTGGACCCACTGAAATTACTGACAATTCTTTCCCTGATTTCCTTGGGACATTTAGTCCCTGACTGACAGTAGCTTATGTTTTTGTTGAATTTCTCAAAGAGGTATCTACTTATGTTCTTTTAGAAGGAGGGGAGTTATAAAAGTAATTTAGATGTAATAGCCATTTATTAATAAAAACACAAAACCTGTCATGGAAAAAATAAAAGCAACATATTTGCAAACCAAAACTAAACCAAAACTGTTACTAAATATTTTAAAGGACATGAAACTAATTTCAGCTGAATATATTAATTATAGGCATATTTAATTTCCTTCTTTTACTGTCAGAACTGTCTCACAAGACATTTGCTTGTAAGAAAAAAAAGATTCTACATATGAATTTGTCTCTAGTAGAAATCTAACCATGGGTTTGTATTTGATTCTCTTCCTCCCTAAGTTAATTGAATACTCCACAAGATTTCAAATTAATGCAAGACTCACAGAGATTTAAGATGAGGTCTTGAGGTTCATTGAGCCCAGTGGTTTTCTTTTGCAATGGATGTTCCGAATAATTAAAAGAATGTTCATCTTCTGTAGTTTGCTTAACTATAACCTCTCTGCAGGAGTTTCCCAGGAAAACCTTCTCCAATTAGGTTTTAAACAGACTCTATTATACCAAAGCTCAGAATACTGAAAACATCCAGGTACATTATTTTACCAATATTAGAATCATAGAATCATAGAATAGTTAGAGTTGGAAAGGACCTGAAGATCATCTAGTTCCAACCGCCCTGCCATGGGCAGGGACACCTCACACTAAACCATGTCACCCAAGGCTTCATCCAGCCTGGTCTTGAACACTATCAGAGAGGGAGCATTCACAACTTCCCTGGGCAACCCATTCCAGCACCTCACCACCCTCATGGTAAAGAACTTCCTCCTTCTATCCAATCTAAGCTTCCTCTGTTTAAGTTTTAACCCATTACCCCTTGTACTATCACTGCAGTCCCTAATGAAGAGTCTCTCCCCTGCATCCCTGTAGGCCCCCTTTAGATGCAGGAAAGCTGCTATGAGGTCTCCACGCAGCCTTCTCTTCTCCAGGCTGAACAGCCCCAACTTTTTCAGCCTGTCTTCATATGGGAGGTGCTCCACTTCCCTCATCATCCTCGTGGTCTTCTCTGAACTTGTTCCAACAGTACCATGTCCTTTTTATGTTGAGGACACCAGAACTGCACACAATACTCCAAGTGAGGTCTCACGAGAGCAGAGTAGAGGGACAGGATCACCTCCTTCAATTTGCTGGTCACACTTCTTTTGATGCAGCCCAGGATACGGTTGGCTTTCTGGGCTGTAAGCACACACTGCTGGCTCATGTTCATTTTCTCATTGACCAACACCCCCAAGTCCTTCTCTGCAGGGCTGCTCTGAATCTCTTCTCCACCCAACCTGTAGCTGTGCCTGGGATTGCTCCGACCCAGGTGTAGGACCTTACACTTGTCATGGTTAAACTTCATCAGGTTGGCATCAGCCCACCTCACAAGTGTGTCAAGGTCCCTCTGGATGACATTCCTTCCCTCCAGTGTATCAACCGAGTCAAACTGAATAGCTTAGTGCTGTCAGCGAACTTGCTGAGGGCACACTCAATCCCACTGTCCATGTCACTGACAAAAACGTTGAACAAGACCATTCCCAAAATCGATCCCTGAGGTGCAAGTTCCAACATACAGATGCAATAACTGTATGTTTAATGTAGCAGTAGTAAAATAGTGGACCTTTTGGGGTACTAATTATTCCAGCGACTCTCATGCAGTACTAAACCCAGTGTCAACAGTATTTTGGGCCATGTTGTAGCAGACTGGGAATAAGAGAAGATGAGGTGGCTTTTAACTTTATGCAAACTAGAAAGATAATACATTTGTAAAACAAACTCTGTTTCCTACATAATAAATATAGATGAGAAGACTGAGAGATATTGAGATATGAAAAAATCATAATTTCCTCATGTCTCTTCTGACAGATTGGTGTTACTGCCACTGATACAAGAAAGGCCCTTACAGAACTTCAAGAAATCTACTTATTAAAAAAATAACATGGAAACATAGTAGCAGCACTAAAGCACTAAAAACCAAAAAGACATGTAAGTATAGTAGCAGCACATTTAAAGTCTTTATTTTGTTGAGGGGTTTTTTGGGTTGATTTTTTGTTCTTTTTTTTTTTTTGTAGACTGTTTGGGACCCAGCAATTGCAGGCAATGTGGGATAAATAGTATTTGTGTAAGGACCAGAAATCATCTTAATTTCCAAAGAGGTTCTAGATGGAAGACTTGATCACAGGAGATAAAGCAGGATAAAACAATTTCCAGGTTTTTTTGTCAAATTACTTAGAAAGAAAGCAAATTAATTTGGAAAAAAAATCCCTATATGTGCAATGTTATTTATTGTTGAATGTAAAAACTCTGTCCTATGTTTATTGAGACACAAATATTTTGTGACTTATATCTCTAATATTCAACTATCAAAGATGGTGATAGCAGTTTTAATGAATAGAAAAAAAATGTGAATCCATTAAAAGTGAAAAAAAAGAAAAAAAAGAAAACATGTTAAGGTTTTGGATCTTCTCTTAATTGTTATCAGAAGCTCAGAAGGGAGAGGAAGGAAGAAATCTTGAAACACCAGGAAGAGGAGGGAGTGTGACCTTAGCAAGAAAGGATGCATCTTAATGAAAAATCAATATCATTATTGTCTTCAGAACAATGAAGCTTTTCCTTTTTTTTTTTTTGCTTTCACAAATCCTCAAGTAGCATAAAAGTGGATAATGAAAAAATGCAAGCTGAGAGACTTTTTTGCCATTCTTATATTTATCTAAATTTTAGGTTATATATTACCCACCTGTTTAGTTCAGTTGGCTTGTTCAGTAAAACTACTTTGTCTAGAAATCCGCATCTTTTATTTACAGTGTTTTTTGCTGTACTGTGGGGTTTTTTAAGTGTGTTTGCTTTGGATAATAGCCATGGCTTCCTTATGTTTACTTAAGAGATGGTTGTTTGCTTTGTTTGAAAAGAATTATATCTTGGGCCCCTTGAATACAGTAATCAAGTAGTAGGTGATGTATTGGTTAATGTGGGTGAACATGGAAATAGATGATTGCAACACCTGTTCTTAAAGATGGCTTACAGCAGATAGAGCCCCCAGCCAGCAGAATTTCCCTGGCAAATCTGTTTAGAACTCTGTGAAAGGTACTGATCATAAAGGTAAAAACATCAAAACACCTTTTGGATCTACACAGAGCCACAAAAATAACTGGACTATTGGAAACCTGTTTCAGTGCAAGACAGGGTTTAAGTGGTGCAACTTAGCCAATATATATTTATTTGAGCTGCATACTTCTACTTTTAACTCTGAAAGTCTCCCTATGTGTATCACAACACAATGTCAACAGTCCATTACAGGAAAGCTATAGTAGTGATTTGGTTTTCTGCAAAGGATGACTTCACAATCTTTTACAAGAGAAAAAGAGATGGGTGGCAGGGAGCAGCAAGATCTGGGGCGTTCCCTAGGGCCCAGAGCAGCAGGAGCATCCCATGGGTCTGATAGGGCTGGACCTGGCCCTCAGGGCCTGTCTCAACACCCCAGCTAGGAACAGGCAGCTGGGGCACCAGGGACAGCAGCCCTAGACAGCAGGCAACTCCCTGGGACTGGGATGAGGCCAGGCTGGGATATGAGCCTGCGAGTGGGCTCATGGCTGGTCAGAATAGGCCTTTAGGGAGCTGGAGATCTATCAAGCAGGGATGTTGCTGGGGTACAAGCTGACAGCACTGTGGGGCTGCGATGGGGTCCTGGGCTGTGGGCAGGGTAGGACAGGCAGGGCTGGCAGTGCGCCAGTGCAATTGCAGGAAAGAACACATACATTTTGTATATGTTACATAGTAAAATCATAAGAAATAAACAACACCTTAAGGATATTAAAAACTGCCAAAAAAGGCAGTAGTAGAAACCATGATAGATGCAACTTGATAGGCATTTGAGATGAACCTTCATCAAACTCTTTGGTGAAAGGCATTTAGCATCACTTTTATTTTGCCTACAGCAGTCTCTCTCCCCTGTCCATCCTTGATGTTTCATTTCACAGAGTCTTGGTCCCTAGGCTTCGTTTTCAGATTTGAACTAGAATAAATCCAATGTTTCAAAAGAAAAAAGACTTATTAAAACCTACAAATCTTCTGGTACGCAGGTGTAGAAACTGACACTGGATAGATTTTCTGTCTGAGACCATAACAATCTTATAAGCCTTCCATCCTGGTTTCTCAGGGACTTCTTCCCCAAATCAGACAAATCACAAAAGATCTGCTTTACTCTTCAATTACTGTAGAAGGCCTCAAGTGAATTGTAGAGCCCTCAACTAACATGGTAACTCATATTAACTAAATTGCAGTCCCAGAGAAAGGAGGATGCTTCAAAGACGGGTTGAAAAGAGCTAACCCAGTTGGAAAGCAGTACACCATACTTTATGGTCAATGTTATTTATACTTATTGTGCATGAACAAAACACAAACAGACTACTGAACACATGGCAAAGGGTATTAGGAGCACAAAACATTTTCATTTTTATTTCTCACTGTTGCATATACATAGACAATGTAAAGAAAATGTCTTGGCACAATCATTGATGGAGGTATTAGCATTTATAGATAAAAGTATGTGTTGTGCAACAACTACTGTCACCTTTTGTTCAGAAAACAGAAGTTATCTGAACTTGATTGCAAGCACAAATTCTGAGATGATCTTAGTTTTATAAATATGTATCATATAGTGCATAATTTCATTCTGTCATAATCTAGCTTTTAAATTCCCAGAAATAATTTTCACAGTTTCAGTCTCAATGATTAGACTCTTAGTTTTCAGGAAACTATAACCAATATTTTACTGTTCTTCCTGTCTTGTCTATTTATCTGAAAGTGATAAATATTCTTTAAAAAGCCTAGTCTAACTTGCTCAAGATTGTAGAAATTCAAGTGTTCAGACTCGTCAGACCCTGTTCCTAAAAGATTTCTTTCTGTTTCAGATTAATTAAAATGCATAGCTAGCACATTAGTGTAGTAGTCTTTGCTGTAATTCTTAAAATGTCACTAAATGAGATTGCATTTGGTTTTGTGCATTTTAGATTGAATATTAACATTTTAATCTGGTCTGTTCATATTTTGCTTAGGCAATTTCTGACCTTCACTTTGAAACAGACTTATTTATAAGTGGCCCTGTGTTTTAATCAACAATATGTGAGTTCCAGCCTCTAGAAATAAACACTGTATTATAGTTCCTAGGGTTTTTTTTTTATTTTCTCCAAATAGCTCATAGTTTTGTGAAGAGCAAAACAGAAAGAAAAGTCAACTTGAGTTCTGAGTTCAGTTATAGATTGTTTACGTGTATTGAAACTACTGGATAAAAAAAATATAAATCAGCTGCAGTTTGGCAAAGCAGCTTTTTCAGATTCAGTGTCCCTGAAAGATCTCATTTCAGGTTTATTCACCTTATGGAGTCCCAACTTTTTAATAATATTTTTACTTCACGTGGTGCTTTTATGTCTTGCTGTAACGAGAACTTTCTGAACTTTCTCTTCGACAAACAGAAAATTGAGAGTTTGGACTGACAAAGAAACACAGAGTTGATTTGTTGAGAATTTCTTCTTCAAGATGAATATATATTATTTCCTATGTGGACAGATAAACTGAGTCTGGAAGAAGAGGTGACTCTAGCTGTGTAAGATGCTTCAAGTGGAATTATTCCTGGTAGAGAACATATTTTTTGTAGAACATAAGGTTTCCAACTGTATAGTTGAAATGATCATTTCATGTTTGCTTTATGGAGATCAGTTTCCGTATAAGACGCATGAAGACATACACCTGGGCCAGAGCAATCTCAGCCACAGCTACAGGTTGGATGGAGAAGAGATTCAGAGCAGCCCTGCAGAGAAGGACTTGGGGGTGTTGGTCAATGAGAAAATGAACATGAGCCAGCAGTGTGTGCTTACAGCCCAGAAAGCCAACCGTATCCTGGGCTGCATCAAAAGAAGTGTGACCAGCAAATTGAAGGAGGTGATCCTGTCCCTCTACTCTGCTCTCGTGAGACCTCACTTGGAGTATTGTGTGCAGTTCTGGTGTCCTCAACATAAAAAGGACATGGTACTGTTGGAACAAGTTCAGAGAAGACCACGAGGATGATGAGGGAAGTGGAGCACCTCCCATATGAAGACAGGCTGAAAAAGTTGGGGCTGTTCAGCCTGGAGAAGAGAAGGCTGCGTGGAGACCTCATAGCAGCTTTCCAGCATCTAAAGGGGGCCTACAGGGATGCAGGGGAGAGACTCTTCATTAGGGACTGCAGTGATAGTACAAGGGGTAATGGGTTAAAACTTAAACAGAGGAAGCTTAGATTGGATAGAAGGAGGAAGTTCTTTACCATGAGGGTGGTGAGGTGCTGGAATGGGTTGCCCAGGGAAGTTGTGAATGCTCCCTCTCTGATAGTGTTCAAGACCAGGCTGGATGAAGCCTTGGGTGACATGGTTTAGTGTGAGGTGTCCCTGCCCATGGCAGGGCAGTTGGAACTAGATGATCTTCAGGTCCTTTCCAACTCTAACTATTCTATGATTCTACAATTCTGAGGCAAGGGCTAAAGATCAAGTCACATAGTATTCCCTTGGATCCTTCAGTATCTAGCCCCACCTTGACCATAAACCCCAAGAAATACATGAAACTGAGGCCCTTATCTCTTTCATTTACTACTCAGCACAAAGGCTAGTAGAAGAAGCATTTCCCTGATGTCTACCTTTTTTTTTTTTGCGTGGTAAAGCAAAACTGAAAGAAATCTTCCAGATAAGTAAGCAACAGCTTGACAATTTCTGTTTCAAATTTTCAAGGGGTCTATGTAAATTTTTTCCCCCATGGAAAATTTCACAAGATTTCAGACAGTTTTTAGTGGGAAGAAATTTCCATTGTTTAGAAAGCTTTTACTTTGCCTTTATAAAAACCAGACAAAATTAGAGAAGTAACCTACCTTGAAGCTAAAGTCATGTGCAGTAGCTACTAAAACTACTTCTTCACCTGCTGCTTGATTGTTGTGTTTCTACATCTCTACATGAAGGAGCACTAAAAGGTTTATTTTGTAACACTAATTATGCCACCTTCTTCCAGCCCTATATACTTTCTTTTAATCTTGGAAATTTCTTTTATTGATTTTGAATTAGAATTCTTTTCACAACTAATAGGACACAGTTTTAAAGTGTTCTCAGTTGTTGCCATTTCTTGATTAAACAACTCAGCCTTCAGTTATAGTGTTGTTAACTATATCCTCTGAATCTGTAGAAATACAATATTTCCACTAATTGTATCAAGAGTAATGGGGGAATGAGGGAAAACAAGACACTATTCAAGGATGCCTGAAATTTCTATTTTAATCTAGAAATATCTTTTTAAGCTTCTCCAAGGCAACTGGGACACCATCAGCTGTTACGTTTACCTCACTATTGTCGCTTTCAGTACAATTCTATGAGGGTTATCCTACAGATGAAAACCAACAACAACAACTACAACCAACCAAACCAAACCAGAACAGAAAACCCCCAAACCCCAAAACTCTTTCCTATTCTATTTTGGATTTGTTTTCCCCATTCAAAAATCTTCAGTAAGAGAAGAAGTCCAAAGTATTTATAGATTTAAAACCATGCATTTTGTTCACTGTGGTATACTTACCTTATGTCAAACCAGTGTGGTTTACTCCTTAGCATTTTTGCCTTAATGAAATTCAGGTTTTGGAAAGAAAGTCTCCTAAAGGCAAAAAATGGACACTCATCTCTCAGATGAAACAAGAATGACAAAGTAACCATAATACTACTTGGGTAAAGTGAAAATTCATTCATGAATGGCAGTGCTTGACAGATGAAAGTGTTGAGCAAAAACCCACTTAGTGGTGCCTCAGAGAATAGCATAAACACCATGAATGTGGTATGTCTGGTCATACTGCTTTATAGCCATCTAGAATAATCTTGCAGTTTTCTATGAATACAGTATGAACAGCTGGATGCTTTTATTTTCGTATTGAGACCTCTGGCATGTTTTTGGTGGTTTATATATGTGTGTACACATATACATATATGTGTGTACACATATACATGTATGTGTGTATGTCTATGTATGTGAGTGTGTATATATATATCTTGATTTTCATCTTAATTTCAACAGTATTTCAGATGTTCTTTTATGGGAATTAACATTCAGAAATATTAGAATACATTACAAAGTATAAAAGAATGTATTTAGAAGTGTTGTACAATGATGTCTTATCTAATAGGTAGGAATTTCTTTGTTACAAAGAGTAGCACAACTAAGCCACTGGTTTAATTCAGGATTATCAACTCTTCTGAAGTATAAATAACTATTTCACTTTCTGAGGTGATTCTCTGTTCTCATCTTATCTTTTCAGTGTATAGAGAAATGTCTCTAGTTTATGATAATTTTCTCTTTACCCACAGTATGTAGAATCAAGCTTAACACCAAGTCTTGGTTTTGCATATAAATTAAAATGTACTTTGGCAACAACTTATGACAAAACATTCTTAGCTGGGATGAGTGCTGGCTCAAAATTAAAGGATCTTTAAAAAACAAAATAGCATGAGAAATATGCTGGAATTTTTCAAAACTCAGTGGAAGTTTTCTTCTGTCTATGGAAAAAGTCACCTCCTCTTTCTTGTTATTACAAAACAAAAAATGCAGATTGAGGACCAACTTTTCTTTTCTCAGCTTTGTTTGACAGCAACACCTTGCCAAGCTTTCCTCTGTGTCCTAGGTTCAGCTACTATGCTAAGAAATTAATTGCATTGTTCAGGTTCTTAAAAGACTGAAATAACTAGTGATTTAACAATGATGGGAAAATAGTTTGAAGCAGAGTCACACTCAGAAACAAATAGTCATTTGACTAAGGCTTCAATTCTTGAATAGCTCAGAAGGATGCCAATGTGAGCCATTTGCCCTGGAGTGCTTTCTATAATACATGACAATAATGGATCTTTTAACAAAAAAAATATCAAATCAGATACATTCCAAAATTCAATTCTTATTTGTTCCAGGAACACTGGTGTTATTCAGTCTTATTAAGGTTTCCAGGGAGAATGGTAAAACACCAACAGCCAGCAAGGGTTTACAGTAGCACTTCTACAGTTTTACTCACTTTCATTTAGTATTCACTATTATATGACAATGCATGTAAGGTTTGGTTCTCAAACAAAGAAAAAGATCGTTTCTAAGCATAAGAAAACATACAAGGGAAGCACTAAATATGATAGTTCTGGGGACAATGTAGTTGCTTCCAGTTTCAAGAATACTGTTGGGAAAAATTAATGAACACAATGTTATATACAGTTAATAGTGATGTAGCAGCAACGGAAACCTAGAATAATTCTGCTTGAGGGTAATATGTATCACAGAAGATGACAGTGCATTTAAAGCTTTTCTTTGCTTTCCATTTGAGGATGGAAGTACAGTTGCAGATTCCAGCTCTTTAAAAAAAAAAAAATGAACTGTTGAACAGATTGGATGAGTTTATAATTTCATTATATTATTGAAATAATTACAGTAAATGAGCTTGTAGTTTCTTCTTTTTTCATAATATATTTCATGAATTAGAGACCAAAGTCATCAAATGCTTATATAAATATGTATAATACTGCCCTTGCTGTGGTAGCAGGACAGCTAATAGAACTAGCTGGAAGGCAGAGCTCAGCCCACGTGATATTGCCTCCTAGAGGCTTCAACGCTCACGTCTTAGTCTTTTGTTCAAGGTCTCAGCTGGCAGACAGAGTGGTTCTTTTTCAACACAAGTATAGAGGAGGCAAAAAAAATACAAGTGTTCCTTGCTTTCTGAATATAGCAAACTCTCTCCTGGTTTCCAGTACTGGGGGGGGGGGGGATGGGGGGGGGGGGGAGTGATTGAAAGAAACAGAAATAAATATCATCTGAATCATTAAACCTGAGACATTAAAACATTGGGGGACCCTGCAGAATTACTATATGGTTTCCATTGTTTGCTTTATCCTGGTTAAAATAGTGTTAATAGGTTATCAACTTCTCATTTTCACATTTCTTTTAACATTTGATAACATTAAACAATGAGCACTCCAAGCTATAAGGAATCACTAATAAAAATGTAAAGTAATGCACATTTTTAAACCAAAACAGTGTTCAGTGAGACAGTAATAATGCAGAATACAATTCCAAGTCTGGCAAAATGGGTGCAGGTGGAAATAAAAGCTATACTCTTAACTTGAAGTGTGGAAAAGGAGGATGCAAGAAAAGTTTATTGATCTTGCAGAGGGATTTCAACAGCTCAAAACTCACTAATAATCTAATTTGAAAACAGCTTGTGTCATTTTCAAATATTAGGTTCTTTGCTTTCTTAGAAAATTTTCAGATGCAATACGTTTCATTAGAAAAGGTAGGCAAATATTAAGTCATGACTTCAGCATATAGTAGTCATGGTCACTACATTCTGAAAATAACTTTGAATGATGAGCTTAAAGCAGAAAGTTTAACATTACAGTTGAAAAACAATTTTTTTTTGTCTAAAAAGTAGGCTGTCGTAAAACACTAAGCTATTTAACATCGTGAAATTTAAATAGCTAAACTGTGTGCATATGTCATTACCAGCTGTTCCATCACTTATACTTCATACTAACATAGTAAAATTTACTGCCATATTTGAAACATGAAATCAAGTTGTAGCCAGATGGAGAAGCTGTTTTAAAGTAGATAAAGTTACAAACATAATCTCTTTATGATTTTGAAATAACCATGTTAAATATTCCGAAAGATAGAAACTGCACTTCTCAGTGGCATGTATCAATCAATTTGTCTGGTATCATAGTAACTTGAAGCCACACTTCTAGGCCATTGTCGTAGTTTAAACCAAGATCCAGACTGGGGAGAAGAGAAAGCTGGAAGGAGAGAGCTGTGGAGGAAAATGGAGGAGGGAGCACATGGTGCTCGGCCGGGCAGGGTGGAATGAGTTATGGGTCGGTGGCTGGTGGGTTTTGTATTATTTTCACTTGCTGTTTGCTGTATCATTATTATTTGTAGTAGTAAATGGCAGTAGGGGTTCTGTGTTATGCCTTAGCAATTAAACCGTTCTTATCTCAATCCGTGGGGGCTACATTCTTTGGATTTTCCTTCCTAACTCTCAGGGAATTGGGGGACTTGGTTTAAACTACGACATTTTTTCTTTTGACGCCCAACGTGGGGCCCGAGGGCTTGAGATAAGAACAGATCTGAGCGGATTTATGGTCTCTTGTCACAATGCTGATTTATTGGCTCTTAGAGGTTTTTCTCTGGATCTCGCTGTTTTGGGATTTTGCCGGGTACTTTGTGTATGGATTGGACGTGTTTGAGGCTTGGGCTAAAGCTTTTGTTTCACTGTACTTTGTGTCGGAGGCTTGTAATACGGTGGGGCTCCGGCAGCAGGGGGGGATGGACGTGGCCGTGGACTTGGACTTGTACCAGGCCGTCCCGCTGCTCTTCACTGTCCTTGTCCTTATCCTCGTCGTCGTCTGTGTGGAGCTGCGTGAAGCCAGGAAGGAGCGGCCCCGGGAGCTGCCGGCAGCTGAGGCTGCCAGGGAGAGCGGCACGGGGAGCCAAACGGCTGTGGCAGAGCAGCGGGAGCAGGCGGGGGAGGAGCGGAGCAGGGCGGTAGCTGAGCAGCAGGATCAGGCAGCGGGGGGGGTGAGTCCCGCGGCCATTCCCGACCCTCCGACGGCCGAGAGTGTCCCCTGAAAGTCGCCTGCCGACCCCCAGCAGGATGCAGGAGACTACGCAGCACTTCCCAGCAAGGCAGAGGAGGAACCGAGTCCTGCCGCCGTTCCGAACCCTGCAGCGGCCGAGAAAATTCCCCAGAAGTCACCCGCTGAGCCCCAGCAGGATGCAGGAGACCACGCAGCATTTCCCAGCAAGGCAGAGGAGGAAGATCCAGACTGGGGAGAAGAGAAAGCTGGAGGGAGAGAGCTGTGGAGGAAAATGGAGGAGGGAGCACATGGTGCTCGGCCGGGCAGGGTGGAATGAGTTATGGGTCGGTGGCTGGTGGGGTGTTGTATTCTTTTCACTTGCTGTTTGCTGTATCATTATTATTTGTAGTAGTAAATGGCAGTAGGGGTTTTGTGTTATGCCTTAGCAATTAAACCGTTCTTATCTCAATCCGTGGGGGCTACATTCTTTGGATTTTCCTTCCTAACTCTCAGGGAGTTGGGGGACTTGGTTTAAACTACGACAGCCATAAAATGAATTTTGCTGCTTTTATTGAGTAAATGTTGGAATGCATGCAAATAATCATTTTTATTTAAACAATCTGAGGAGGTTACTGGAAAGTGCAAGATGAAAAACATATAGACCATTCTACAAAGTTAAATGATGCAGTGGTTGAAAGATTTCCTGAAATAAAAAAAAAAATAGAAAGATAAAATAAGTAAATCCCTATGTATAAATAATAAAATACTGAAGATTATTGGCAAGAATTTGCTAATGTGATGAGGGCAAAATGGAAAAGAGTATTGAAGATTCAATATTGAAGACTGAAGATTTTCTATTGAAAATATATTGAAATATATTGTAGTTTTTTCTAGAGCAACGATTCACTATTCTTGCAAACCATAAGCAAAAGAAGCTAAATTTTTCTCCTTCTGTATATAGAATTCTTATGAGATGACAAATTTTCTCATATCATTCTTATATATGTAGTTTCTAAGCACTTTTCAAGAGGTCATTCAGGAAACACAACTGAAACAAGACTGCAAACAACAAGCAACACACAGAAAAGACAGCAAAACAGCTCCTGTGAAGATAATAAAAGAGAAACGCAAAGAATAATGTAAGTTCATTATCCAATGGAAAATGAAATTTGCCAAAATAAGTAGCAGCTTGAAAATAACAATGTCAATCTAAACTATACTTAACCTCCCAAAAAAACCCAAGTGAATATCTAAGCCCACTATGGTAAGAAAATTAGACTGGCATTTTAGGTTCAAAATTAATTCCTCCCTTTATAGTTATTTACAATAAAAGATTTAATTTAATAGTGCAGAGTAATTTTTTCTTCCTTTAGTGAAAATTTATATGTGGCATTTGTTGTTTATTTTTCACTTATAAGCCACAGAAACTAAAAGTTACTGTTCCCAGGTATTTTATTTCTACACATCACAACTACACTGGAAAAGAAACTAGCATGACATTTTGCTTACGTGGGAAAGCCCATACTTCGTCTTGCTACTTAAAAGCTGTGTCTTTCAGAATGTGTATTGATAGACTACCTTGCAAGTGATGGGACTCAGCTGAATCATAATATTTCCATAAAGCACATATGCACAAAACATATTGACATGATTGAATAAAATGTAGATTGCCAACAGAAACAATATGGGTAAAATGAATTTACTGTTCAATGCAAATAAAAGAAAGAATACCTCTGGGTATATAGGTTGGCTCATGAGACGACTAAAGGTTTTGTACTTTCCAACTCTTAACTAAGGCAATTTTAAAATTGAATCTGATTACTATTAAAAAAATAAACAATTTCATTAATTCCTCAAAGACACTAAATGGGCTCACTTGAAATAAACTTACTAAACTTGCAATAAACAGTCTTCAGAATTAACATTCTTTGTGGATTACTTAATAGATAGACTTATGAAAGCATAAATTTAAGTTAAACTGTTAATCCTTCAATTAGTTTTTCTTGAATCACAGTCAGGCATACTGGTGAAGAAAAGTGAAAAAACAGTTAAATGAGAAATATTTATAGAACACAGTTTTCTGGATTATGAGTTTGAAACATTTCATTACCGGTAGATTCATCCAAAGAAATACCATAAGCAAAAATAAGTATAAAACTCAAAACTTCACTAAAATTTCAGGTCTGGATAAAATTAAATCATCTTATTTCAACAAATAGGAACAGAAAAACAGGAAAATCAAGCCAGTGCATAGTTTGCAGCCCACAGAGAAGAAAATGTTAATGACATTATTTAACCCTGCTTCACATTTTGTATGGCACTTACCACACTAAAAGAACTGTCTTGCAAACTACATTAAGATGTACATTTTGGTGTCTTTGTCCCTGACTTCTGTTCTTTTTCAGTCTGGGTCCCTTTATTTTCTTTCCCTAGAACAGATGATGGGTGAAGGAGAAAAAGTTACTGTATGCTGATATAAGCTAGGAGCACACCAAGATATTCATGACATCTAGACTTAGGATCTAGCAAGTACTTCTAAATCACAGCACTATCTCAGGAAAGAGCCTCAGAAATATTTAATAATGAAAGAACAGAGCTGAGTTTAAAAAATGAAACAGAAACATTTCAGGTGTTCAAACCCAGAACTATGGAATAACCATGACATGTAGCACTAACAGTCGCTCCCAATAGTAATGTCATGCTAGAAAGACAGAAAAAAAGGTCAGAGAATGTGACCAATAAATGTCTACCAATAAGTATGTCTCAAACCCAGAACTATGGAATAACCATGACATGTAGCACTAACAGTCGCTCCCAATAGTAATGTCATGCTAGAAGGACAGAAAAAAAGGTCAGAGAATGTGATCAATAAATGTCTACCAATAAGTATGTCTCAATTATAATATTTGCTATGGGCTGAGAAGGTAACTTTTAAAATTTTATCAGACTAGGGTTCATTTGACTGCATGCAGAAGAACATCCCTAAAAATATGTGCATGAGGTTTTCGTATATAAGGATGCCAAATCTCAAAGACACAGTTGATATTCAGAACAGTGAATGGACATCCATTAGTAAATCCTTACAAGTTCCAGTGATGTACTGGGAAACCAAGGCAAGAGTGGTGACAAAGTCTAGACTGGTTCTGAATACCTTTACCTAATTCATCATGATGAATTCAGAAAAAAAAAAACAAAACAACTAACAAACCCAAACATATCTGCAACCCATTTTCTCAGCATGCCTCACTTTAAAACAACAATGAATAAACAAACAGACCTTGTGCTGTGGAACCTTTTGCACTGCTGAACTATCTGTAGCAGTGCATCTCCAAATTTAGTCACTTATTTCCTGGTCTTTCCTTGATTTAGTTAAACTGGAAAATAATGTGCTCCAGAAGACTTTATTAATCATAACACAGTTACTCAAGATCATTTACTTATTGGGCTGTAGCTGATTCTGACCTTGAAATAATACTTTCTGCAGGAAATGCTGTAAAATACATGCAGCACTTTAAGTTTTACATATTCTTTTAGCATACCATTCTCCTAATGTCTGGATTTAAACCCAAACAGCACATTCTCTTAAACCATTTGGAAAATGTTTTTGTAGTTTTTTGCCAGCCATATCGTTCCTATTCCAGTCATGTCATTGAAATACGTGGTGTTTTAAGTTCACATCTTTGTTGTAAATTACCTCAAGAGTATGATTAACAAATCATTTCCTGTAGCTATATATTTGCCTGTTAGAGAAAAGAAAGATCATGTTAAAATTTCCCTTTATTACCACTGTAAGAGCATCATCTGTGTCCCCACTGGATTTTTGATAAGCTTGTTCAGATTTAAAAAATCTTGTTTCATGTTCTCTAGTCTCTTGAACAATGGAACAAATAATTTTTCTTTTCAAGAACTAGGTGAATTGTTTAAAACAGCATCTTAAATGTTAGGAAGCCCTTGATAAAGCTGCTGCTGTGTCTGCAGTACATACATTATGAAAGCAAATATCCACTTGTTAACATGTTAATAGGGTATTTTATCTTTTTAATTTTTTTAGCATTTTTTGTTGGTTTGTTGTTTTTTTTTTAGGTTACTGTTCCTTAAACTTGAGTTGTAGGAGAGCTGTCTGACATGTAATCTAACAGTAAGAGGACTTTTTTATTTTTTATCATACGGAGAGTTTTGGTGAGAGATTGCATACAGTACAAAAGGTCATTTTCCTGCATCTCTGTAGCACAAAACTAAATCCTGACTGTACAGTAGAAAGACTGATGTAGAAATCCTTGTTTATTCTAGCCAAAGGTTGTCTTTGCAAACTCTGAATCAGTTCTAAGACTCTAGGTCTCCCTTTCCTATTTTTTAATGTCACTACCTAAAATCCAGCATTTGTGACAGATAAATGGGGGGGAGGGGAAGGTTATTTTTGTGAGAAAGCAGAATTGTGCAAGTCAAGTGTCTTCTTATTATCTTCAACATTGTTAACCTGTGGGGCTGTGGACAGGAATGTTATCTAATGAATTGTCCCTCAGTGACTATAGCATGTAGATACTGGCAGATGTCAACATATACAACATGCTCTATGGAAGGGTTCAAAATACATTAGCTTAAAGGAGTCAAATTGAAATACCAATAGTAATACCTTGCACTTTTTTAGCAACACTGCCACTATTCTGAAGACTGGCAATATGAAGTACAGGGACAATGATGTGGCCACAGTTACCTAGGAGTTTATGGCAGAGCCAGTAATAAAACACAGTTTGGAAGTTGCTAGGCAGCTAATCCAAGGAGAATTGCAGAGGAGTTCACTCCAGTGAAACCAGATAATTAGTAATAGTTCACAGCTTTCTTAATGTGAACTAAATAGACAGAATTATTAATTCTTTTCTATTTCTTTTTTATGTTTTTATATTTATATATTTTTAACCTGTTTCATACATCAGTCTTCACACACATTACAGATTTATAAAAATCTTTTCTACATAAAATTAAAATTTTTAGATTCAAATGTTATTTGAATCCTTTACTAATTTCTCACAGTAACTCCTAAGAAAGCTGCATAGGCAGTGAACAAGACTTTATGTGATTGTTTATCTATTTGTCTGAAACAAGAGTAAGAGCTGTCTGAGTTGTAATATAGCAGGAGATATGAAAATTCCATTTTAATTCAGGATTGAAATTTCAAATATAATTGCAATAATGTCATGGGTTGAGCAGTAGCAGTTATTTTTTCTCTTTCTTGTAGCTGGTGCAGTGCTGTGTTTTGACTTCTGGGCTGGGAACAGTTGCTTGATAGCAAGCATGTTTTGAGGGTGTTTTTGTTCAAGGCCTTTTCTGAGCACGTGCTCTGCTGGGGAGGAGGGGAGGCTGGGAGGAAGGAGAGACAGGACACCTGACCCAGGCTAGCCAATGAGGTATTCCATACCATAGCATGTGGTGCCCAGGATGCAACAGGGGGAGAGCAAGAAGGGTGGAGCTCTGGAGGGAAATGGAGGAGGGAGCACGCGGTGTTCGGCCAGACAGGGTGGAGTGAGTTATGGGTCGGTGGCTGGTGAGGTGTTGTATTCTTTTCGCTTGTTATTGGCTTTATCATTATTATTTGTAGTAGTGATGGCGGTAGTGATTTGTGTTATGCCTTAGCTATTAAACCATTCTTATCTCAATCCGTGGGGACTACATTCTTTGGATTTTCCTCCCTAACTCTCCGGGAGTTGGGGGACTTGGTTTAAACCACGACAAATAAAAATCTTTATTATCTTAAAACAAGGTTCTTCTACCATTCAGAAAGAAAAGTGCTGACTTCTACTGAAATCAACAGTAATTTTCTTATAAATAGGTCAATGGGTGTATGACAAGCTGAACATCAAACTGTTTCAGGCTTGTGACCAAAATCTACAATACTCACACTTCAAAATGTTGTCAAAGTTAATGGAGAAGCTTTCTTTAAGCAATAGCTGGAGAATACAGCAGTGAACATTTGAGAAACATAATGAACCATTCCAGCTATGTGAATTAATGATTTGTCATCAGCTGTATTTGTTATGGCAGACTTTAGAAAGTATGCTGTTGGTAATTTCTTTTTCTCCATAAAATATTCAGAAACAAGAAGTCTGGATGTTCCTTCATGTTCTTTTTCTGTCTGTTTTTTTCCTATTTTCACTGTTTCATAATTACCTACTAAGAAATAAAGAAAATAAGACATTCTCAGAATAACCTTTTCCACTTGAAAGTCTCTTGAAAGACACAACCTCTTTTGCAGCAGGTGTAGTTTTAATGGTGCTTTGATGCCATATGTCAAATTTCATCACTTGCTGTGAGGAGTGACATTTCTTTTGATAGCTCCTAGCAACAGCAATACAAGTTGTTGGTGGTCACCTCACACTAGACAAATAATTCCTGCAGCAAGAACTTTTAATTTCAGTTTCAAGCCAGGCTGCACATAATCTCTGCTGCTCTCCTCTGTCTGTAATTCTTTTTAAAGTAAAATAAATCTATATTGTAAATTCGCTGCACACTATAATTGGTTTCACATGCACACTCACAATAGTACCACTACATTCTGCATAGGCATGTTTTAAAGCTGCTTTCAGAACTGGATTTCCTGTCAGTATAGGCAGTTAATAAGTATACATTGTGCAAGGTGCAGTTGCACATGACTTTCAAGAACTTGTTTGCCCACAGGTGCCATGAAGTGGAAGTGCATCACTGTTATAGCATCAAACATACTGATTCATCAGCAGACATCTAGGTATGGGTGATCTGAAGGTTTTCTAAGAGCCCTCTACATGCATTGAGTGATGGGGAACATGACATTCCTCTTTGTTACTGTTATAATAATTCTTAAATTTATATAGGTATTCTGACACCTTTGGCACCTACAGGTAAAGGAATCACTTGACAAATCATCGTGATTTTCAAATGGCACTTCACATTTCTTTTTCTTCAGGAAGTGGAACACCTCCCTTATGAGGAGAGGCTGAGGGAGCTGGGTCTCTTTAGCTTGGAGGAGACTGAGGGGTGACCTCATCAGTGTTTACAAATGTGTAAAGGGTGGGTGTCAGGATGATAGAGCTAGGTTTTTTCTGTGATACCCAGTGGTAGGACAAGGGACAATGGGTGTAAACTGGAGCATAGGAGGTTCCACTTTAACATCAGGAAGAACTTCTTTACTGTGAGAGTGACAGAGCACTGGAACAGGTTGCTCAGGGGGGTTGTGGAGTCTCCTACGTTGGAGATATTCAAGGCCCGCCTGGACAAGTTCCTGTGTGATGTACTCTAGGTTTCCCTGCTCTTGCGGGGGGGGGGGTTGAACTAGATGATCTTTTGAGGTCCCTTCCAGCCCTTGGGATTCTGGGATTCTGTGATTCTAACATTACTTTTAAATCAGAAGCATATAATAAATTGCACTGCAGCTTTTGAAATCCAACACTACTGGTTATTACTAATCAGTAACACCTTTGGCATTTGCAAGTATATAAACAAAGCAATAGAAGGAAGAGAAATAAAACGCCTCACTGCTGGGAAGAGGGGAAAGGGAAGTATAAAATATCTACAATTTCCTTCGGGAAGGGAAGCAATTTGACAACTTTTCTAATTCATCCTTCATTAAAAAAGTGACTGACATCTTTAATAGAGGAATATGAACCCATTGTTACAACAGGGAATGAAAACATTAGACATATGTTACTTCCCCTTAGAAGGAGCTTATGAAGTATCTATGCTAACATACATTGTTCATGAAATCTCAAAACTGTCAGCAAGTGTTCTTAGGTAGTGAAGAAATTCTGGAGGACTGGAAACACATGAAGAAAACCTACCTTTGAAAATAAGAAAGGCAAAGAATCAGAAAAGTATAGATCTATTCCATCAACCTCAGTCCTGAAGAAATAGTAGAACACACAGTCTAAAATAAATTTGCAAATTTATCTACTTGATATATAAAAAAAAGAGTAACAGCCGGCATGAATTTGCCAAGAATAGATCATATCAAACCAAACTAATTTCCTTTTATGACAGATAATAGACTCTGTGAATAGAAAGAACGTGTTAGATAGCACATATCTTCATTGCAGCAAGCTCTTCCCAGTCTTACATGAGATTCTCATAAGAAAGCTAAGAAAATGCAGCCATTATCAGGTGAACACCTAAATGGCAGGAATGTTTCCAGAAGAGTAGCTCTCTTTTCAACTAGAATATATCAAATAAGATTCTATAAGTTTGGTACCACTGAACAACTGGAGTGAAAGAATAAGGATCCTGATAACCAAAATCATAAATGAAACTAAATTATGATGAAGTACAAAAATATCATAGAGCAGAAGTGTATATGTAAATAATCTTGACTAATTATGAGAAACTGTGCGGAAAAAAATAAGATGCAATATAGTAAGGAAAATACAAAATTTTACACACAATTAGATGTTAAAAGCTGCACAGGCATAGGGTGTGGAGAACCTGTCTGGGCAGCAGCATTGCAGAAATTGCTAAAAAGCTTGTGAGCAGAGTTACAGTCACGGCAGACATTAATCAACAGTGTCACACTAATGACAAAAACTCATTTAACTTAATGAGAACTGGGCTATTACCTGCAAAAAAAACCCTGAAGTCACAGTTTTCTAAGTGCTAGTAATGTCTCAGATGGAATACAATCTCCAGCTTTGAGCATCTTAGTTTAATTTGGTTGGTGATAGCCTATGAAATGGCAACAAGTGTGAAAATAGGTCCTGGAAACAGAATTATGAGTAAGGTTGAAGAAAATAGGTTCATTAGGTTTAGAAACATGATGATGATCTTAGAGTGTATAAAAGGTGTTGCGAAGGAGAAGGAATAATTACATTAGATGAGAGAAATGGAGGGTTGGATTGACTCCAGGAAAAAAAGTTTAAACTAACAGTAGAGAAAGGTTAAATAGATTGCTGGAACTGCTGTCATTTCAAACATTTAAAAACCTGTAGAGCCTTCTAAATATCATAATTTCAGGAGTGACATAGATGTAATTTATCCAGTTTTCAGTGTCTACATAGATTTGTTTGTGAGGTAATTACAGTTATACCCTGTTCTTCAGCCCTGGAGACTGACTGCAGAGAGCATAAGTAATCTGTTACCTGCTTAAATGTGGTAATTTCTTACAGACTGAAGTTTAAAACTACAAAACAAACAAAACCAGAGTGCCTGTCAGTAGAGCCATCAGATTCTGCATTTCCCATTGGGATTATGCACATAGCTGATTCCTAGGCTGATCTCAGTTTGTGCAGATATAAGAATCCTTATTCTCTTTCTGAAGTGTATTATAGCTTTTATTTCTGTCTTATATGCATATAACAGTTGCTTGTCACAGGATCTAGGGGAATATGGTTTATACAATACATAAAATGCTGACTTCCAGATTCTGTGTTATATGGCTGTATGTCATCACAGACAGAATTTTATGACCAAAATGACCCTTGTATATCTGAATGGCTCAGCATTTCCAACTTATTTCAAATGTTTTAACATTCATTATCCAATGCAACGCACAATACTACCACACTACAAACGGTATTGCAATAATATATTATTGACATATAAATTAATAATATATTATTAGCATGTAATATAATTTAATAATATAATCATTAGTATATAATATATGCTAGTAAATAATATAGTGTTGATCAATTACTATTTCTTCTACCTTTTATACAAGGAAGTAAAATGGACAAGGCTCCATGACATTTAGTGGAAAATTCAGGAAAAAAAACCTCAGTTGCTTCTTCTGGTGTTCCTTTTTATTTATTATTCTGTCTCTTAGTATTCTTATAAAGCTGATATGGTCAGTCCATATTCATTCATCAGGTTGATACCTCCATTAGCTTCATTGCTGTACAGCCTGCAAGCAACATGTACAGTGACTAAGGAAAGAACACTAAAAACATGTCAGAAAACATTCTCTTGTGAGAAAAACAATGTAATGTTGAAGAAAACCCTCTGTATCACAGATACTTTGATTTTCACATTAAAGCAAATATGTCCCTATAAGCATTTTCTTATACTCCAAAAATTATACTGACTAGTGTAATATCTATGCCTTAGAAAATATTTGGAGTGCTACATGCTATTATTAGTAAAAAGGAAATTCCTCAAGAAATTTAAAAACCAACAAGCATACTATGTTAAATTTTAAAATTATTAGTTTATTAACTAGTTCATTTTAAAATACCCAGCATTCAGAAAAAAAAAAAACCCACAAAAAAAACCAAAGCCAAGAACCTTTACTTTTTAATGTTCATCAATTATTACATGTTATGAGGTATTTTGAGCCCCAAAGAGCATATATTCTAAATAGACAGGGGAATAAGCAAGATGGGAATCAAATGCACAGAAAGAACCATACCAAATTTTGATTTGAAAATCTGAAAAAATGTGTCCATGTTTTCAAAAACTGCAAGTATGTAGATCTTGGGTGGAATTTCTGCATTCTCAAACTTAGTCAAAATTTAATCAAAATTTCCTTCAGTAAGTACAGCAAGTGAAATAGCCTCAATCCAAGTAGATGCAGCTATTTCAATTTTGTAAAAATTAAAGGCATTATTAGTAAATATTCAGTAGTACATGTACCAGAGTTCTGTTAGTGCCCATTATATCGCAGTGACAATCAGGATCTATGTATGAAATTGTGGGTTTCCATCTTAAAATAATCCATAATCTATTTTACCAAAGAAATAAATATAAATAAAAATAGTTGTTCTTTCTGATGTAAAGAAGGTCTTGTCTTTCAACTACAATTAACTATGAAAAAAAAAAAGAAAAAGAAAAATTTTTATATGGGTCTTTTGTTCTTTCCTTTAGATGTTACTAGTGCAACATCACTCTTTCTCCACCAAGAAAACTATTTTAAATGGCCTGCAATGCTCAACTTTGTAAGCTTACTTTCTATGGTTCCATTATTGCTGAACACTTTACAGCAAACAGAGCAAAAATATATCTGAGCTTTCTGTAGGGACCTAAGAAAATAAGCAGGGATTATGCCTCAGGCATTTCTGGGAGAAAACTGGGAGGGGTAACTCCTATTTGGTGAGCACATTTAAGCCAGGACATATCCATAATTTATACTTAATTTCTTTTTTAGTAAAACTTTAAGCAGAACATATACTTATTTTTAATTTATTTCCTATTTATTTATTAGAATGCCTATGGTATTTGGTGGAGAGGAGCTTGGGAAATCTGACTGTGAGCTCAAAGATATTTTCTCTACAGCTGGGACCATTTTTTAAGTCCTTGTTAAAAAAAAAAAAAAAAAAAAAAGAAAGAAAAAAGGAAAAACAAAGAAAAAAGAACAAAAAGCAAAACCTAAAATATATCAGTTTTCCACCTTTCAACAGTAATTAATAATAAGACAGGGTAAAAAGAGTCTTTATAGAGACTGTAGAAACACAGACTTAGCTAAAGACCAGCTGCAAACTCAGGGCTGTCTGAACTGATCTCAATTTTGTTGTAACTTAAAACTATAATTCAGTTTTGAAGAACATGAAAAGGGAGTTTATAAAATTAGTAAGCATTGTGCACTGTTTGATTAGAAAAAAGGATGAAGGAAATGGTTTCTCTAAATATTTGTATGAAATTGCATTTTAAGGTTGTATCTTGGCTCTCAACCATTTTTAATGTTTTCTGTAAAAGGGGCACCACCAGAGGGATTAAAGAAGAAACATGATATACTTTTGAAATTAAAATAGTCATAGAGAGTAACAAAAGAAAAAAATCAGCATATGCAACTGAGAAGTGTAACTTAGTTGTGTACTCCCCTGTAAAATAAGTGATTGTTTCAGGAAGTATTGAGGGTGCAAGGATAATACTTCAATTTATGATGCAGTATTGGTAAGGCTGCATTCTGCAGCATGACAGATCAGCCTAAAGCACTAGCCCTGTTTTGTGGGCTGATTTTGAGAGGTAGTGAGTATCTGAGAAAGGTGCTGATTGCCCTTAACTCTCACCAATTTCAGTTCTTCAGTACCTAACAGTTTTAATCTCTTCAATCCTAATGCCTACAATTAAACTGTAAAATATTTCCCCCCTGAGCCACATTGCATTCTTCCATTTGGCAATCATTGATTTCCCGCCCTACTACTATCTCCCTGATTTCTAACTGAATTAAAACAGAGGGAGAATCATGTTATTTTTATTTCCTTGTGATGTTTTGTGTTAGCATCATTGAAAATGTCAGTGTAGGTCTGGGGACAGTTAACAGCTTTTGCCAGAGACAGCAAGAAACATTGCACAAACTGAACAAAAATTAAAAGGCAGATACTTATAAATCAAATGACATCTCCTACAGTCCTCAAGCATATTCAAAGTAAGTTCAAAAATAGAAAAAAAAAAAACCTGTATGATTCTTAATAAAGTAATCCTATAGAAAAAAACTTCAAACAACTAGTGGGCAGCAGCAGGGTAGCCTAACATCTAGCAATAGTGAGGCTGAAATAATCAACATTAGTGAGTAAAAATAGAATTTCTGAATAGAAATATTTCTTTTTTCTGATGTTGAAAAAGGAAGAAGATGCAGGAGATTATATTAATTCAGTAATTTTGTAGTAATTAAAAAAGTTCTGTTCACAAACTAGCTCCTTTAAAAGTCTTATTTAGCAAGTGTTATGAGCAGAATGCCTCAACATTACCTCACCTTGCACTTAATCTGATAACAGTAAAGCCAATATTTATTCTTGTACAGCTGAAGATACTATCTGGGAGCTTGGAAATTAGGGGGGATGTTCACCTGAAGCTGTTCAATTACAGGAAACAGAAATAGATGCAGTATGCATGCACAGGTACAGAGCACAGTTTACTGGCCCATTACCAGTGAACTGCTTTGGTAAATTTCATGCAAGCATACTTAATTGAATGATATTCACAGATACTAACTCCTAAACGCTCTTTCTGCCTATGCTTATGTCCTGGGTTCAGCAGTAGCAATCATTTTTCTCCTCTTAGTAGCTGGTGCAGTGCTGTGGTTTTGACTTTCAGCCTGGGAACACCGCTGATAACACCGATGGTTTTAATTATTGCTCAGTAATGTTTAGTCTGACCAAGGACTTTCTGAGTCTCATGCTCTGCCAGGGAGGAGGGGAAGCCAGGAGGAAGCAGAGACAGGACACCTGACCCAAACTAGCCAAAGAGGTATTCCATACCACAGCACATCATGCCCAGGATGCAGAACTGGAGGCAGTTACCCAGAAGGGGAGTGCACTGCCAGGGTCAGGCTGGATATCAGTAGGCAGCTGGTGAATGTTTGTATTCTCTTCCCTTGTTATTTCCCTTATCATTATTATTATTGGTGGTAGCAGTAGTGGTTTGTGTTATACCTTAGTTACTGGACTGTTCTTATCTCAACCTGTGGGAGTTACATTCTTTCAATTCTCCTCCCCATCCCTCTGGAGATGAGAGAGACTGCGTGGCTGAGTTTAAACCATGACAGTTCAAAGTGCATATTTAAAGAAAAACATTTACTCAGAAACAAAACACTGAGCCACGCACAAGAATATTTTGGGCCCCAACCAAGTTCTTTACAGTATCCCCTGTATTATGGTGGCAAAATGCAGACCTTCACCCACACCAAAAAGACCCATACATTTACATGTTTTGCAGGAGATTGCTAGTTAGAAGTTGCATACAGAACTCAGGTGACAGAGAACTGTTTTGTCTAAACTTCCATCAGGAGTAGCTTTCAGGCTTCACTAACACCTGCTGAGCCCAAATGGATTACCACTGCTGTGTGCCAGTCTGGAAGGAAATGCTTATGTCTCCTAATATGGTTTTCTTTTTTACTTTTTTCAGCTGTCAATACCTCCTCTTTGTTCTGTCATTGCAAAATATTCTTCTTTTTATTTTTTTTTCTCTGCAAGGGAGTGCAGGGAAAATATGTGCTTGGTGTTTATATAGAAATATTATTATACCCCCTATATTCTGTTTTCCTCCCTGTTTGGGGTTTGAGGGTTTTCTTTCCTTTACATTTTGGTTGTTCTAGTCAGCCTCACAGTCACAGTTCTCACTTTCGCTTTAAATTCTCTTTCAAACATTTAACTGAAATGGTGCTCATTATTTTTTATTTCAAGGTTTAGTCAAGTGTCAGAAATAAAGAGGAGATATCTACCAGCTCTGCAGCAGCAGATGCCAATTTATTCCTACGAATATGATTCTCAATCTCTATTTTCTCTTTTCAAGGTATTGAGACACCTATGTCACATAAATCCATCTTACTTCCACCAAGGTTTTCTTATCAGGGCAATTTTGCTGACTGTATGAATAAAATAAGTGAGGGAAACATGTGGTCCACAATGCAAGAAGTAAATTGATCTGAAATATCTAGGTTTTTAAGATGTCAAAATTAGCAAAGTGCTTTGACAGAGAAGAATCCAGATAGGTAAGCAAAAGTTCATAAATTATTTTGGAATTCTTATGAAATAATGCAAATGTAATTTTTTTTTTTTAACTTTCTTGGCAGATCATTTCCACTGTTCCTTTCAGTGGTTCAGGAAAAAGATGGAATAATAGCACTGAAAAAGACCTATCAGCTTGTACTATGAAAGATCAGCAAAGAGAAAATACACTTTGACAGAATTCATATATAAAAGACAAAGACTATTACTGTCATCAGATTCTGACATTCTATTCCAGATTCAGTTCTGTGTTTTCTCAGTTTAGTGACTTAAGTCCTCAAACTGTAATATTCCCCATGCTATTCACATTTTTAACCTGTTTAGTACTTTGTTCAGGCATTGTCTCACGAATACCAAGTTGAAGTCCACTATGTTTAGGTGTGATTTTTCTACTGAGTCCAAGAAATGTAAAATAACCTTTATTTACTCCCTGCAATTACTAATTTCCTGTAAAATATCATTGATATCTGCCCTTCTTGTAATATCCATAAACACTCAGGCAGTCATAAACATGTCTTTTGTTTAGGTTTCTGACTTGCTTTGTATTAAGGCTCAACTAATCAGTCAGTCACTATAGTTATTACACCAGAATTAAGGTGTATGATTGATAATTCTCTCTATATATATTTTGATAGCTCTCTTTCTCCATATGTCTTTATCTCCTGACTTTTTTTGAAAACTTCCTTTTGATTGTTTTTTTTTCCTTGTCTGCTTTCTAGATCTCCTTCTTTAATACTGAAATATCTGTCACTAAGCTTCCTTGGGGACATCCATTGTTCTTAGAAACCAATTAGATATATTTCAGACAAATTACCCAAATTGACTAAAAGTGAACTGTTAATTAAATTAATTATGATTTATTAGGATCAGAAAGCAGAAAATTCTGGAAAGGGGTAAAGAAGATTGGGAGGTAGGTTTCTTATGAAAGGAGCCAGAATCCTGGTCTCGGGTGTTGTGAGTGCAAGCTTCCTACAAGAACAAAATAAATATAAACTAGAAATTCTGTAAGCAAATATTAGGTCATCTTACCAAGAAGATTTAAAAAATTAGGTGAAAGTTTTAAGTTCCCTTCATCTAACTTAAAGGTCAAATTGTTGGCTTTCATAGCTTTACCACATCCTTTCAACTCACTGATTTAATCAGTGTTCACGCTGTCAGAATAAGATTCTAAGAGCCAGCGCAGAAGCCAAGTAGCAGTCTGTGTTTGATCTCCACTTTGAATACCACTTTTGCCCTTAGATCTGGAGCTTTCCCTGCTGCAAATGCTGTCTTACAGGATTGAAAGATTATGAGATAGGTGGGATTGAAGCAGAACAGTTGTCCTAGCATCTCACCTGGTACTGCTCTGTGTTGGGTGGTGAGGGAGTTGGGAGGAGTGGAGCAGTATTGGGGTGATGGCTGTCGTGTGCCTTGGCTGGCAGCAGCCTGAGCCCTGTGGAATGTCTGGCTGAGAGATGGCAGAAGCTGCCTTTGCCCCACACTCCTCAGCCTAGGGAGGAAAGGGGAGGACTTTTAGTCGGGGTTTTGAAACCATTCTATTTATGGTTAAAGAGTGCTATAATCAAGTGCGGATATTACTAACCAGCTTGGGATTTAAAAGCATTACACCTACATACTAACAAAGTGCACTGACTGGGGTAATTTACTGGCATTCCAGTATACAATCTAGCACCAAAGATGCCTGTAAAGGCATTCTCAATAAATTTAGATGATGCTGTTAAAAGGTGTATGGAAAATATGCATTCTTTATTCTAGAGGAAAAGATGTGTCCAGCCAGATGCATTGCCACCTGGCAATTTAAGAACTTCACTGTCACTGCTGCAGCAGCTGCTAGCACGTACTGGGGAGCACTGGGATAGCCACGACACAGCCTGCCTGTGCTCCTCTTTGCACGTGGTCCTGGCGTGTGGCTGCTCTAACGGCATCTCTTGCGCTGCTTCTTGGGAGTTTGTGCCCGGCATTGCAAGCGGGAGTGATCTCGCACCAGCACAGGCCCAGTTGATCTTGAGGCGCTGCGTCATTGCCATGCTCTAGAGCCACGGGATGATGGTGATGGCCATGGCCGCTGTCTTGTGGTGCTGCGGCTGTGGCTCGCTTGTGCTGGTGAGCCCTGGGCCAGCCTGGGCGCAGCCTGTCTGCGGGGGCTCCTCCCAGCTCGAGCTGGTGCTGGGCGGCTGCCCTGGGAGCGTCTTCTGGACCGTGAATAGGGAGCTTGGGGTCAACGCTGCAGGCGGGAGCGGTCTCGTGCCCGCATGGGCCCACCGGCTCTGTTGCTCCTGCTTCTTGGCAGTGCTGCAGATCCGTGGGATGCTGCCAATGGCTGCTGCCTGGTGGTGCTGCGCCTGCAGGCATCACGTGATGTGGAGCATTGTGACAGCCGTGGCACCGCCTGGCTGCTGGTATCGCTTGCAGCGAGTGTTGCTGGCCGTCGGCTTCCCTCCTGCAGTCTTCTAGGCCATCTGTATGGTGTCTGGGTCTGACGGGTAACCCAGGTTTGGTGTCGCTGTCGGTCAGGCCCAGGGTGGCTGGAGCGGCTGCTGCCCTCACACACTGGGCATCCATGGCATGGTGCTGATGGCATCTGTCTGCTCCTGCTGGTGGGGCTGCTGGACTCCTGTGCTCGAGATTCCAGAGCCTGCACTGATGATGCTTGGCTGGCAGTGCTGGGGCTGCTGGAATCCTGTGCTGCATGTCCAAGTGTCTGCCTCGTGATGCCTGGCTTCTGGGGCTGGGGCTACGGCTGCTGAAATTCAGTTCCGCAGATCCAAGAGACTGCTCCGATGCTGCTGGGCTGGCAGTGCTTAGAGCAGGAAGCTCTGAGCTGACACTGAAGCCTGCAAGGGAAAGCAGAACATTAAGGGCTTTGCTCCCAGGTCAGTGGGGCTGCTGCTCCACCTGCAAGTGCAGAGTCAAGGGCCAGCTTAGGGACATGGTTTCCTGGTGAACTTGGCAGTGTTAGCTTAACGGTTGGACTCCATGACCTTTATGGCCTTCTCCAACCTAAATGATTCCTGTGACTCTCATTACCATTCCACTATTATTTTAGCAGCATTTGCTTGTGCTATGATTTTCCTTCAGTCGTCGATTCCTTACCATTTGATCGTTGCTTCATCCAGAAGAAAGCCCTTTTAATTAACCCACCAAGAATGACTTCCCTGAATAATTCACCTGTGACACCAGGACAAACACCAGACTGTGTCTGGAGCACAGCCAGAGTAGAAGAAAAGGAATGATGGAATAGATTGGGTTGGATGGACCTTCAAAGGTCCACTTAGTGGCTGGTGTATAGTTTATCCATAAAAATAGAGAAGCCGCTGTTGGTTGTGGCAGTCATTGGGACTCCATTAAACTCATGTGATGAGTGCAGCTGAAAGAGGCAGCTAACAGATGAGTAGTTTCTCTGTTTCCCTTTGAGATCTCCTGGGAACTTCTGGGGCTGCTGGAGAACTGGGAACTCTTCAAGGGTTTTCAGGGTGCTGGCTGCAGCTGGGAAGGGAGAACTACAGGAGGCCTGTGTTCCAGCAGGCTCTAGCAACTTCTAATGAGCTCTGCCAGCTGTGCCTGATCAGAAGGTGCTTTGAGCTTTTTCTCCTTCTCCAGCTGACTCCTTGTTTGGGAAGATCATGCACCCTTTCAGCAGGTGCTGTGTAGAAGCCTATGTAGCTGCTGGTCTTAAAATACAGCTCCCAGAGGTAGCAGTTGATGCAGTAGTCCAGGGAGAGATTAGTTCTTCTCTGGGACCCTGAAGATACCAAAGCTTGAGCCCCTGGTTGTATTGAAGAATGTGATGGAAGTCTGTGCTTATCAGGCTGGGAAGTGAAGATTTCCATGGTGGCAGGGACAGAAGCCTGTGAGTTCTGGCCTCAGGAGGAAGGCTTCTGCTCCCCTTGCAGATATGAAGCTACAGAATAGCTTCAGTTCCGTGGGTGCGGATGCGGGGCTTGGGCTCTGTCCAAGAAAGCGTCTGAGCCTGAGAAAGAAGGCTGGTGGCCATGGATGACTGTGAGGGATGGAGTCCTCATCTATCAACCCAACCTGTGTTCTAGGGGATGTTTTCTGTTTACCAAGGGCTCAGATCTTGGATGTTGTAGACACACTGGTTGGACTTGTCCAGCCCCTGGGCTATCACTCACTTCAGGTGAGCATCAGTGATACAGTCAATGGCACCTGGAGCATATCCGCTATGGCTATAAGTTTTCACAGGTCATGGTTGAGGACATGTGGCCCAGATGGTTTTCTCATTTATGGGGTAGGACTAGAGAAGGGGTGGACAGATCCTGTAGGTCTACAACTGTTTGCATATTTGGTGTCAACAGCAAGGGCTGGGCTTTTATGACTATGGGATCTTCAAGTTCCTGTGTGATGTACTCTAGGTTACCCTGCTTTTGCAGGGGGGTTGGACTAGATGATCTTTCGAGGTCCCTTCCAACCCTTGAGATTCTGTGATTCTGTGAAAAGCAAACCAACTTTCATATAATTGACTACCAGCCTTTTTTTATGAAGTATCTCTGTCCTTTTTTTTTAAAAATGTGTTCTGATAGAACAATCTTTTTAAAAGACTTTTCAGTGTTCTGTGTTCTGTACTGATAAAATGCATTTGGAGAGAAGTCATTAAAACATACAGACTGTTTAGAAGCTATAAATATATATAGTGATATACTTGTATATAATTTGATACACTATTTGAACTGCAGTTTCTGTTTTCATTTTTGTGCAAGCTGCACTTGCCATAATGTAACCTGTCTGTAGCATAGATCACATCATTGGTTTTCTTTTTGAACTCAGATCACTCAAGGTTTTAACAAAATTCAATCTACAAAGAATTGCATTATGTAAATAAATTATTATAAATAATGCAATATGCTGATTTTTTTATTTCATAAATGTACACCTGTGTGTTAAGAACTGGTGAAATTAGTTTTATTTGGTCTGAAATACTATTCTTCCACTTTAAATGTCTTCCCTAATAACTCCTCACGTTGAACTGCAATTTACTAAATGTTCAGACAAATTCTTCTACACATATACACAGACATGCTCACACATTGCATTAACTCATTCTATATAAAAAGATTACAGTCACATAGCATACATGAATATGAGTTTTAACTTTACTCAGACTTTATAACAGTTACCAAGCATTCTTGATAAACTTGCTAACTTTTCACATTATGTCGAAAACAGATATGCATTCATATGCTTGTCCATTTCACCTGTTAGTTTGTCCAATGGTTAAATATTTCATGTTTTGGGTTTGTTTTTTTTCAGCGGAAGGGATATAGTTATCTTCTTAAATAAAAAGTACAGCAGTTCTTTCTGTATCTGCCTTTAGATTCAGTAATTCCTACAGAACTAAACTGAAATTCTCCAAGTAGCTGCTAGCATTACAACTTTTCCCTTAGATTTATGGTTCAAAGTTGGGTCAGCAATGATGCCATCCGCAAATAATCTGCTACCTTTCAACAGCAATTTGTTCTAGCTGTTCTGCCATTTAAACAGTGTGGGGGAAAAATGAGAGGCCTTTCTATATCTTGAACAAAAGTAGTAACTTCTTCTGCAAACAGACTGTACTTTCAATCAGCCTTTGACTGCTTCCTGTGAGAAAATAAAGCACAGCAGAAAATATACACAGATAAAGTAAAAAATGTCTTTTTATACTTAGCATGTGGGATATTCATTCAGATAGCCTTTTCAGAGTGCCCAATTGGCTTAAGAGTCTGACATTAAAAAAATTATGTAATTGTTGCCCATTTTATCATTTTTTTCTTTTTTGTGTAGACACATCCAGTCTTTCTCATCAGCAGAGCTATAGAACTGCTAAGGTATTGGGTTTAGCAGTCTTTCCACATTAATTTGAAGCAGACAAGCATCACTAAAGAAAGCAATTTGGTCACTTATTCATTTTGTAACTATTTTCTGTGCTGAATGGACTGCTGTTGTATACAAGAGGAAGATTTTTCACAGTGAGAACAATCAGCCATTGGAATAATCTCCCAGGAGAAGTGGTGGATTCCTCATTGATGGACAGTTTTAAAATTCAGATTTACAGGGTATTGGGCCGTCTTGTCTAGACCATGCTTTTGCCAGGAAAGTTTGTACTGGATAATCCTTGAGGTTCCCTCCAGCCTGGTATTCAATGATTCTATGGCTGAATTATTTGCATACAATCACCATTATGTTCCTAAAATGTTCTCATAGACCACCAGGAAGTGTGTTTGGTCTTGATTTTCTTTACATGTTCCAACAACATACACAACATATATCTTACAATTATTGTTATTCTTAAAAGTGAATTTTGTACTAATGCAAATAGTGAGGTTTTAGGTGCATAACAAAAATAACTGAAATGCTAAAAAAGTTGGAAAATGCAGCTTGGTAGAATGAAGTTATGTTATTTTTTCCTATGTTCCACTCTTGTTCAGGTAATATGCTGTTACATAGATTTTTTTAATTAATTAATAATGCTCTTGGAGGAACGAGTGACACCCATATGTATTATCACCTTTATAAAGTGAAGCTTAAAGTCATCTGTAAACTCAAAGACACATTAAGATAAATGTCAGGTTTATTATTCTTCATATAACGAGCCTTCAAAGTCAGACTGCCTGTGAATACATGCATGTGTGTTTCTCACCATATACATAAGTGATTTTTTTTTCATTATTTCCGGAATTCAGCTACTAGAGATAGTGATGTAATTTTTGAAATATTTATTCTTAAGGATGTTTTATTTACTTGTTGTCTAACAGCACTTCTGACTGTCACATCTGAACACTCTGCATATTAATCGTATTTCACATTCTGTTAATAATGTGATTCAAATAAACAGTCTGGAATGTATCAGTGAGAAACTTTTTCTTCCATGTGTTTGAAACAGAAGTACATTTAATAGGTTTTAATCTAAAATTTGTTAACAAAATAATACTTTTATTTTTCTTTGTGTGCTATACACACAAAAGGAAGAAGTTCTTTAATGTAAGGTTGGTGAAGCACTGGAATGGGTTGCCCAGGGAAGTGTGAATGCTCCACCCCTGGTGGTGTTTAAGGCCAGGTTGGACAGAGCCTTGGGTGATATGATTTAGTGTGAGGTGTCCCTGCCCATGGAAGAGGGGTAGGAACTAGATGATCTTAACATCCTTTCCAACCTTATCTATTCTATGATTCTATGATTCTACATGACAAAAAGAATTAAGAGAGCCTTTAAAACCTTTGTGTAAATAACAAAACAGTTTTTTTTTATTTTATCCCAACCCTGTTTCAGTGGGTTTCCAAATGTTGAATTCCATGCCAAGTCTTCATGCCTGAAGTATAGCTACTGTGTTCTTAAAAAGAGGAACATCTTAGTTGTCATAAGGCATTTGTCATTCTTTTGCTTATTTGCTGAAGCTGAAGTTCTGTTAGTGTTTTTCCTGATCTTTTTATTTTCTTCAGGGCTGAGAATGACAAGAATGCAACAAAGGGGAAAAAAAGTCATAACTGTAGCCAAGATGGTCAGATGAATGCCCAAGGATGGGTCAGTTGTGAGCAGAACAGAAAAAACCCTCAACAAGAAAAAAAAAAACAGAAAACAAACTCTCTTTTTAAAGATACAGTTCTTGTAACATGGAACATTTCAGATTGTCCCACAAGATTGTAGTTACTCTTGGATGCCTATTAGAACTAAAGAACATCATGGAGCAGAAGGCAGCAGTGATTTATCAATAAATCTTACAACTGATACAGGGATGAGGAAAAGATGCTTTTTACTCCAAATGCTTAATTCATGTTATTGCCACCATCTAAAAGAAAGGAAGAGAATGACAGAAGCTATGCTTTCAAGGTGCTCCTTCTCACTGCCCAGACCTGTATATTGTTTCAACTTCTTCACTTTTCTCTTATTTTCCAGTGCCACATGACATGAACATAATTCACTTTTGTCTGTATCTTGCTGAGAAAAGTTGTCTTTCCTAAAACCCATAAGACCAGTTTTTACCAGTATGAACACTTATCTAGCCACCTGTGCTGAATCCTATGTTGCGTGCAAACTTACACATAGCAGATGGCACAGAATCAGGAGGAAAGTACTCCATCAGCATAATTCACTTTGCTGAAATCTCTAACTGAACTTTGGCTGCATAAAAGATCATATTTTCTACAGGAAGTTCTAAAAGATATACACAAAGGGGTACATAAGCTATTGTGTTTATGAAAAGCCCAACCTCTAGAGCACTTTTAATTGGTCTTTTAAATAATCATCAAACATCTTAAGACACTCTTATTGGACTCAATTCAGAATAGAAAAATATTGCCACCTTTTTTTTCCTCTCATGAATGATTCGTAAACCAGACTGTGTTTCTCTGTTATTCAGCAATCTACTTTGTCAGTGCTTCTTGGCCATGCTTTTTCTATGGATCAAGTTTGTGTAAATATTTCATCATTTAAATTCCAGATGTTTTGAGTGAACATACATGACAGGATTATGTATTCTGAATGAATGAGTCTGACTCATGCAACAGGGTTTCAGAACAAATGCTGTTGAATTCAAATTAAAAATTATTTTCACTGGTTGAGAAAGCCAGTTTGTACAGGAAAATTTACTGCTATGTTTGAGCCCTTTCATGCACCTACAGGAAGATAGCAAATGTGTATGAGAAAGAAAGGTTAAATATTTGTCTTATGAAGACATCAGAGGTGGAAACAGAGCAGGAGAAAGAGTTAATTGGCTGAGGAAGAGCTAAAAATATCAATACAGTATAGAGCAGTAAGAGAATGGGTAGAGAGGTAAAGAAATTAACAGAGGGAACCAAGATTCAGCTGTACAGAAATAAAAAAAAAAAAAAAAGGATTCATAAAATTTAACAAGAATTAATTTTGTACAGAATAGCTAATTCTGTATGGGTATGTAATCCCAAAAAGCACTACTAATCATATTGATGGGATGTATGTGGGGCCAGCAATGCCCTGCTTCATTACATTCATATGGCACCTGTCAGTAGAACTGAATGTGTGCAACTACTGACAAAATAAGAATGTAATTTGGCCATATGGCTTGCATTTCATCACAGTGCAGCCTTCTATCAACTTAGGTGGCAGACAGCCTGTGATTGCATCCACTTGTCCATCCACCCGACAACACTGATCCCCTGTCATTCAAATCTGTCTTGTCCCTGGCTGAACCTTCCAGCTGCTGCTGACATGCCTGTTGCTTATGCTGCTGCTTTGCTCTTCCTGGAGATGACTGGTCTCTTCTGGCCTTCCTTAGACTTTGTGCTGTTTCACAAGCAGCTCCAGCTGCTTCTCTGTGTCCTCCCTTGGCTTACTCCCTTTAGCTGTATTCAATTCATGCTTTTTGTCTCTCTGCAGACTGTCACGTTAGTGAACACAGGATTCATGTGATACTGATTTAGTCTCCTGTAGCCTGGCTCCAAAACTGTTTGTTTATAAATGCATTTCCCCAGTTCAATAATTTCCTAACCTCAGCAATTCCATAGTTCAGGAACAGACACAGGAGAGATAAGAGCTGGTTGCTTTATACTGCATTGATATACATCAATACTTCTTGGCACAGAATCAGTTTTTATACATTTTGTGAAACTGTCAGTCATCTTCAACCTGTCTTTAATGAAATGAAAAAGTTTGATTAAAGACAAACAAGTCAGAGTCCTTTTTAATTTTTATTTTTTAAGATATTTTTTAGTTTTCCAAGATATTTTTTTGTTTTTAATGCTTTTGATGTAACATTGAAAACCTGCATCACATGCATCACATGCATTATGTACATGAAAGCAAGAGCTAATTTTAAATATCCCACAAAGTGTCATTTCTTGCATTGTGACCTGACAAACCATAAGTACCTCCCAGTTCACGTCAAAGATATCTTTAAAAATTGCTCAGATGATAAGGGCAATCTTTTTGCTACATTCCCCAGGACTAAACAAGCCTACTTCCATCAGGATTAATCAGTATAAAAAAGGCTGCTTGGTTTAATCTATCTTGTGCGCTCCTGGCAAAGATAACCATATCCATAATCAGCCTAAAGGTCAAAACATGGAAAAGGCAGTATTCATTTACCTCTGGGGCACTGACAACATCACTTACTGCATTTTTTCTATCTTCAGTGGTGTTTTTCGTCTTGTCAGTCAGTACATGAGTGATATCAACAATAAAAATAAAAACAAATCTATGATTCATTTACAGAATCTGGAAAATGAACGTATAATCACAGATAGTAGCATATATTAAGTTCAGATACATTTAACAACTACATTTCAATAGCATATTTACTTTGGATAGTTGCCAGGAAATCCGAAATCTCACCTTGCCACAAATCTAGAGCATGCCATATAGTAACACGTAACAGTTTCCCAAAATATGTTGACTCACACACTCCCCAAATGATCTAATTTACTTTTAAAACAATATTTCTGAAATTGTGTGCCAATAAATATCACTGGAAAAGTCTGGGCCCTCTGTTTGGAATCTGATAATAAGGTATCTGTCTTTTTATTCATATATAAATGTCTATTTATATGTACTTGTCTATAGATAAGATTTATAGGTTATTTATACATAATAGAACTTGAAAATATTAAGCAGGTCTAGATCATAAGTTGATCTAGATATAAATGGGAAGATGCATAAATAACCGGAAATTTATTTATAAATCTATATAGTTACTATTTTAAAAAACAGACGTCTGTGGTCAGCCCTTTCCCTGTCTGGATGTAATTTAACATCTAAGAGGAGACAGAGAATACTGACCATAGCATTGTCAGTCTTTTGTAACCCTGATTTTTCTAAGGTAATTGAGTTAGGTTATTTGTTTTACTAATGTAAAAAGTTAACAAGATAAGCCACATCTTTCTTTAACATGTAGACATCAAGATTTGTGATGCAAAATTTCACATAAGCAAATAACACTTTTCTTGAGAAATTTGTATTAGACTTTACTTGCTGCAAGAAGTATCTTTACCTTGAAATGGTTACTTATCAAGGAAAGAATGAATACTTTTATGAGTAACAGTTCAGGGTTTATTGTTTTCCTTCGCTGGAACCCTAGAGTGTAAATTTTCTAGGGTTTGGTGTTTTCTCCTGCAAGTATGGATTAGAGAACCCACACTATTAATAAGCAAAGATTTTTGATTTTACTTCTCCAGAAATAGTAACGATACTATACCATGCAAACTGATAATGTGATTCATGCTGGACTCATGAATATAAAATATTTATCCCAATTTTGAGCGAAATAGATGTTTAAAAAAATTATTTTAAACTGTGTATAACTGAGCAAAGAGATTCGTTCTGAAAGAAAATAGGAAAAGTAGTGGAGGAGGTTGTTTCAAATTTTCTTCAAAGTCTGGAGCTATGAAAGCACTTGAATTGATCAAGTCCTGTATGTTTTGGCAGGTTCACAGCCACTGAAAACCATACTATATTTCAGCTGGAGTAAAAAATTACGTCATAAATTGCATATTAATTTCTTGATTTCAATTACCAGAAGTGGAAAAGGTTACATAAGTTTGATGATGCTTGAGTGATGTTACACAGGCCAGAATTCTCTCTATCCTCTCATATACTGAATTTACTCTGATCTCCATCAGTCAGTAGTCTGAGACAGGGGAAAGCAGCCTGCTAAAGTCTGCCTGTTGGCTATGACAAAGCCACAATTTTTAGTATTTGAAAGGCTTTCTTATTTTGTGTAGTAGGGTGAGTGAAACAGCAGAATACAAACGAGAGAGAAAAGTAACAAAAAATTTAAAAAATGTGAATCTTATTAAAATAGATTTTCTTGTTTGTTTGTTTGCTTTGTTATTGGGTTGTTGGGTTTTTTATTTTTCCCAGAAGCTTAACAGACTTTGAGGAAGGGTAAAGATGTAGTAGGGTTGTGGGAAGGAGGGACTGACTAGTGCTGAAGTTTCTGGTCCTGCTGCTGTCAAGGATCTGTGAATCAGGGACCAGTGGTGGGTGATTCAGGGGAGGAAAGACCTCCCTTCACACAGTGCCAACATCATCACAGCCTGACTTCTGCCCTCAGAACTAGCTGGTCCCATGTGATGTGATGTAGATCATATAGGCAAAGGTGCAGCTTCTCAGACATACCTGCTTAATTCATATTGGATGGATTTTGATGTGACTGGCAAGGAGCTGACCTGAGAAATTAGTTACCTAGTAGATGTGACCACTCTGGTGCAGTGGTGAGAAAATTACAGCAGCATATGAGAACTACTGACAGTTTTACTCTAGTGGGTACAGAAAAACCACTGCTCTTCTTATTACTATGGACTAGGTACTAGTATGTCAGTGTATCCTTCCACAGTGAGTGAGTCTGATACTTTAAAATTATCATCATATCCCATAACATGGTTTTATAGCTGACTTAAGGCTCTTACTATGGAGGGGCAGACCCTGAGCCAGTGCCCATCTGCAAAAGCATATGACCGATAGCAGTACATCAGCGGTCAAAGGTAGAGCTTAGAGCTTCTGGTCTTGGAAAGAAGGTCTTGGATTTGTTTATGACTACTTAATAAAGTCCCAGAAAGCTGGTTCTGCAACTTGTGATCTCATTGTCGTTTAATATTCATTAATGCTTAAAGCAATGACAAGAACTATGTACATATCATAAATATATAGATTAAGATAGAAAATCTTTTCTGTCCATTAATTTTCTTCCCCAAGGACGTACAGACCAATTCTGTAATGCCTAATGCTTCTGAATATTTGAAAGTCACATTAGCAATTGGCTTTGATATTAAATGAATTTAAAGAAGTTTCAATTTCTGTGTATTGTTGTAAGTCCTTGTTAAGAGGGAAAAAAAAAGTAAGCTCATTTTATTTTGTTTTCCTGACTAATGTTTATTTTCTTATGCAAGAATATGTTTGTTCTTCTTCCATCATGCTTATCTGTTGCATTGATTAGAAATACACAGTACTAATCATATAAAAATCCATGTTGCACTCTGTTTTAAGAATGGGGATAATAACTTGACAAAACCTTAAACCTGTCTAGCACATATATTACTACACATCGTTGTGTAGGTCTTACTGATCAAACCTAAATCCTTGTTAAAGTACTCCCAGTGAATAAACAGACAGTTCTAATTAAAGTGAGAGCTTTATTTTCTTGAGATTTTATTGAAGGAAATGGCTCAAGTATGCTACATGGAAATCCAAATCAAACTTCTGTTAAATAAAAGATGCTATGTACATCAGCACCACCAGACTAGGGGGTCCAAAACAAAGGTTACCTGTATAATACTGAAATATTATATAACTTCCACTTTCTCAACACAAGAAATTCAGGAATCTTCCAGTCTTTCCTACCTAACAAAGTTCATGATATGTAATAGAGCCTGAAATGCTCATTTGGAAAGATGGGATAGCCACAATATGTTGTGTGATTAGAGGGCTTAAGTGGGATAAGTAGCTTAACAAAGGAATTTTAAATTTCTGTCTTTAATTTTTTGGCTGTTACTTTGCACAGAAAACTGCTGGAATAATAGTTCTCTCCTAGTCCATTTCAAAGGTCAGGGAAATTTGTTAAATTATGTAATAAGGATCTTGTCTTGGTAGGGATGTCACTTGGTTAATTAGTCAGTGATTAACTGAGATTTTATTCAACATTGTGAGAAACCATTGGCAATATTTTGAGTTCTCATGTGCTGCATCACGAGTAGCCAGTGACTCAAAGCACTGCATAGCCATCTAATAATCAAACAAATGTTCCTCGGATGCTTCTCTAAATGAAGAGACCATTGATTACAGAGTACAGCTGGTTAAACTGAACAGTGCAAACATGTTAAAGCAGGAGGAAGAAACAATGAAGACTGCTTATTAAATGGTGCCAGGTTTATGCTGAGGTTATCCATCCTTTCTTAAGCGTTCAAACAATATAACTGAGAGTGAACACTACATCTCTGACCACAGACATTCAAGCAGAAGCAAGTATCACCTTATACCTCTGCCTAACAAAATTATCTCACTTTTTCTGAATGTCAGCCTGGTTGCAACAGCTCATCTTTGTCAAGTCTATTGTGGTAAGGTAAACTACTCTTTATCTTTTACTTCAGTAACTGAAAGATATTTCAACTGACTACATAATTTCTTATATAGTAAAAGAAATTGAAGAGAAGCAACTACTGCTGGAAAGAGCACAGTGGTACCTATAGTCCTCTGTCCATAGATGCTCCTCCCAGGTTTTGATCCACTAAGCCAGTAACATAGACTGTATCACAGTGGTTGGCTAGCTGGTTAATTTGTTTGCTTACTGCACAGGGTACATTGTCACATAAAATGATAGCCAGTAAGATTCAAGTACAAACTTGATATTGGTAGAAAACTGGAATAGAAACCTGGGCTCACACCCAAAAGATATGGAAATACTCTTCAAGGTCATCATTCCATTTGGTCCTAAAGGCAAAATTCCTCCTCTTAGATTAGTAATGAAAGACTAGGCATATTGCTTCTTCAGAATTTGCTAACAGTGTATATATTGTTTTTTTGGTGATACACTTCAAAGCTTGCACCTGGACCTTCTCTCAAACTTTTCCAAACTCTGTGGGTACAGGAAAACCGTAGAATTAAACTTTAGAAATCTGAAAATTAAGTGGTGAAGAATGTTTAAAAGTTAGTGGTAGGATTACTACCAATACTAAACTATAGCTCTTTATATAGATATTATATAATAACCAGAGATAATATCTATTTGGCCATTGTGACACGCTAAATTGACTTTCTGCCTTGGCCAAAAAAAAAATGAATCATCATTAAGAAATAGTGCATTTATAATCTATGTTCTATGCTTCCAAGAATCGCCATTGTCACATGTATTTAAGTTCACAAATTTTAAGTTAGACTTTTACAAATAATCCTCTTTCACAAATAAATATATATCATTTGTACAGACTGTTGCCCTTTACTTGAGGCATGAAATTTTAGCTTTCTTTTCTAAACAACCATCTGCCAATATAACTGCTAGTTTAAAATCTATTTTTCCTCATATCCTTGTAAAGTAACATTTTTAATTAAAGAATAAATCAGAGGCATTTGGGATGTAAAAATACCAATAAGCTCTGTTGAAAGTAAAAATGTTTGCTATACATTACTTTGTAAGATCTCTAGAGGTAAAAACATTTAAGTACTATATACTGTCATTAATTCCAGTTGTCTTTGTCCTTTATTACAGGATTAGAAGATTTAACAATAAGAGTCCCTTTTATATGAAGATCAATTTCCCTCTAGTGTAGTTGAGAGCTACTGTTCACCATGTTTTAAATGGGTCAAGTAATAGGACTTCTTCAAATCCTCTGTGAACTCTTCCTAGTTTGGAAATCCTCACTACTCTGGCCTAGCATATTTATCTCTGATAATTTATCCCCATTACCAGCACAGAGAAAAAAATATTTTCCCATATAGCTAGCTATCAAATAATTAATCATTTTTTAAATTAGAGGATGGATGTTCATACGGGTACTGCTTCCTGGCATTGGTAATATAGCATGTTTAATTGATATTAAGAATCATTAACTCTTTTGGATACAGTTAGTTTTCTTCCCAGTAGATGGTACAGTCTGTGTTTTGGCTTTAGTCTGAGAACTGTGCTGATAACACACCAATATTTTAGTTGTTGCTAAGTGGCGCTTACACTGATCAAGAACTCTTCAGTCTCTCATGCTCTGCTAGTGAAGAGGGGCACAAGAAGCCAGGAGGGAGCACAAACAAGACACCTGACCCAAGCTAGCCAAAGGGGCATTCCATACCACAGTATGTCATGCCCAGTATAGAAACTGGGGGAGTTACCTGGAAGGGGTGGATCACTACTCAGGTCATGCTAGGTATTGGCCAGTGGGTGGTGAACAATTGCAGTGTATAAACACCACTGTTGCTGATTTTTTTCCTTGCCCCTTTTAGTTTTACATTCTCTCCCCTTGTTATGCCCCTTCTCATTATCATTATTGGTAATAGTATCTTGTGCATTAGTTATTAAACTGTTCTTATCTCAGCTCACAGGTTTTACATTCATTCAATTCCACTCCCAATCCAGGATGGGAATAAGGGGAGAGTGATCGAGTGGCAGCGTGATACTTAGCTGTTTTCTGGGTTTAAGCCATGACAGTCATATAACTTGTTTAACTGATAGTAAGAATAAAATTTTTAAAAGAAAAAAAAACCCCAGAAAAGTTGCATGAAAAAAATCACCCACTGCTAGCAGAACATCAAAAGTTGAAATCGTATTATAATTCCATAGTCTGCAGTATGGGGATCCACACCACTGATGCTTATAGCTGTTAAAAGCCTTCAGTCAGATAGCCTTGTCTATCTGAAAATTGAATAGCTTTAAACTTCTCCAGATTCATAAATTGCATACTTACAGGTATTCACTCAGGTGAGCTTGGATGAGTCCAAGCTTTATAGTAGTCCAAGGTCTATCAATAAGAATGTAAAAGATCGAAAAATCACGAAGAGCTCAACTAATTTGCTTTTCTTTCCATTCACAACCTCCCTATGTTATATTCTTCCTTCAGATTCATAATACACCTCTAAGTCCCTTGTACACAGGAAGGCAAAGTCTACCTCTGAGGGAAAAATCTTATGGTGCAGAGATGAGAAAGAGGCCAGAAGGCTGCTGGAGGGTGAAGGCATACTTTTTCTCCAGCTGTGTGAATGTGCTTACCTTTCACTGCCTGTTCTCTAATTGCTGTAATAGCATCTTTATAATAACATTATTATTTTCAGCGTTCTTTAATAAACTTTAACAAACTTTCACCATGCTGTCATCCTGCTCATGTGATGCTTTTAAGCCTTTTGTTGACTACTTGAAGTTAATCACTTGGACCTCATTTTATGCCCCACTTTCTTATTGCGAATGCATTATTTCCCCAAATAGCATAACACAGCTGTGCTACAGAAATTTTACTTTCAGCCTTTCAAAGGCTCTTGGCTTACTCTTAATTTAATCCCTGATTTCTGTGAATATCACTTTTCTGTTCAATGCAAAACAAATTGTTTTCCTAAAACAGGCACATTTATTGCAATTTAGCACAATGTTTGACACAAGCAAAAGAGTAAAAATAAATGAAGAATATGAATTCCTAAGACTTGGTTACAAAATAATTCCCACTAGGAAAGATGCAGTACAATACAGATCCATAAGTACTGTCAGGCCAATTGTGAACATACCAAGTGCATGTTAATTCTGGGGTTTTTTTAGTTAAAACAGTTCATTGTTTGTGGATGAAATCCAAAGGAGAATCTTTGAAAAAAATAAACTGTTTTCCTTGCTATCAGGAAAGGAGAGCAGGGAGAAAGGTCCAGTAGAATTTTCTATATACTAATAGGAGTTGTTTTATATAAAATATCAAAGACAATATAAGAGTCTTCAGTAACTTTACAGAGTTTCTTACATTAATTTCTGGCAAAAAAAAAAAAAAAAAGAGAAAAAGACCTGGAAAGAGAAAAAGGTTCATAATTCCAGACTTTTCATTGCATTTTGCATAAAACTCTCTAAACAGTATTTCAAAGGCTTCTTTACATATATATATATATATTTTTTTTTTAAACTGTGTTCTTGGGATACTATTACTTCCAACCAGAAACATGATTCTCACCTACTAAGGTTGTTAACTGGTTTTCTGTCACTAATCTCTTCTGTCCCTATTGTACCAGTCATAATATATGATTTCTGTTTCAATGTCTGGGTTGTCAAGTTTTCGTTTTTTCCAGCACAATTCCTATCCATGCTTATACAGCAGATTTCCACACTTGCTACAGATTTGTTCTTCTGATTCTGATCTTTATTTTTTTATTTGTTATGTATTCTACACAGTTTTGTATTTTATATCAAGAATTATGAAAAAAAAATGCCAGTTACTTAGTTCTGGAGAAAAATTATTATCATATACAAGCATTCAGAGAATTTCATTGAGAAGCAATGTTCAGATGGCTCATAGCTATTTTTATATTTAACCCATTCCTACAGAAAGAAAGGAAAAGGGAAAAAAATTATTTCACAATTATTCCTTTATATGAAATAATTATATATTATTATATGGCCAATTATTCACAGAAATTTCATACTAAACTCTAAATAGCACTAGCACAAGACAGCACCTTTTTACGGCAACACTAGCACCATAAAGAAGAAAGAGCAACTAAAAATCAACAGAAGTTTAAGTTAAGAAACAACTTACATACAGCATGATGGATTCAAGTTTACATACATTCAGTAATTGCAGCTTCTGTATCTGTATATCACATTGATTTTAGTCTTAAAGATGTGAGGACATCTGATAAGGCTGTTAGGTCTGTCTTTGGTGTATACAGTTTTCAACAGTCATCAAAATAATACATGGAAACATAACATTACTGAATAACATTTTATGCTACATATTGTGTGGGAAGTCAGACTAGATGATCGTAATGGCTGTTCTGAGACCAAACTTTACAAATCCAAGAAAAAAAAAATACTGGTTCGAGGGTGAAAGTGATAAAGATCTAAAACTGACAAAGGAATTTCAAAAGAAATGGGCTCCTAAATTTTTTAAAGTCATTTTGAAACCTCAGATAATTCTCCATGTCAAACCAAATCTCTGTAATGGATCTTGCTATCTTACTCTAGAGAAAATAGATATTTTTTAAAACAAGTACAGAAACTTTTTGGAGGGACTGACAATTTGTAATTTCCACCTCTAAAACTCTCCACTGCATTAGGATAAACAGGAAAAATACATGAAAACAAAAAGCATGTGAACAAAATTTTGTAGCCTATGGTGGATGCTGAAACAACTGCTCTGAATTCCAGCATTTCACTGATAGAGGTGAATAATGCCCATTCTGTTGAAAATATGATTTTTCTATCTACTGGTTTTGATATCTCATATTCTTGCATTTATTTAGAAGTGTATGAAACATAGATTTTTTTTTTTTTCATTTATTAACAGTTCCTTGGTTGGGAGCTGAGGGTTGCTGAAATACAAAGTAAAACAAATAAAATAGATTAATGGTTGTTCAAAGCTGCTCAGAACTTTGTAATGCTAAAAATAAGAGCAAATTATTATTATTTGAAGTATATTTCAATGTAACTGCAGTCAGGCAGCAAAGCTCTAAACCTTAGAGTATTTTCTACACTCTTTTCAAAAACATAGCTTCCTGTCCTCTAGTCACGTACTAGCATTAGCACTAGTTCCTGTATGGAGCCACCTATGTGCTAACAGTTTGGAGCTCTGATTTCTGTTCACAAATCTGAACTATGTATATATATCTATATATCTATCTATATATATATATATTTAATACAAGGCAAAGGCACCCAGCTGCA